>NW_027362767.1:468781781-470089281 GCF_046119375.1 Phyllobates terribilis | reverse complement strand
TTCCCGGGTCCGGAGGAGAGTCTCCTGTCCTCCACACCCGGCTACCATCCGCACATTGAAACGCATGGATTCGGCATGTACAGATGCAGGGATGGGGATTCCATGCGTTCTAATGCAAGTCAATGGCGGCGAAAACGCCGCGCTTCCGCAAAATAATTGGTAATGCGGATTTTTCCGTGGCGGAAATTTCCGCAGCATGTACACAGCACATGCGGATTATCATTGGGGAACATGGCAGACCTACCAAGCGTTTTTTAAGCGTTTCTGCAGCGGAATTGCCGCTGCGGAAACGCTTAAAAAACGCTTAGTGGGCACACAGCCTAAAAAAAAATATTATAATTAATATTGTGCCAAATTAATTTCACGTGAACTATCACATAATCTATCACAGGGGATCATGTGACATGTCACGTGATAAATCAGGTGTGTGGGGGGGGGGCCCGCGCCTTCTAAACTGCCCGGGGCCCTTGCTACTCTTAATCCACCCCTGGTCACAGTCACTCCGGAATCAGGCAGAGTAGGGAGAGGTGCTGCTGCGTCAGGGAGAGATTTGCTTGTGTATTAGGTAGTGTAGGGAGAAAAACCGTACATTACACTTATCCATCTTAACAAACAGTCCTTTTGAGCACTGACTAATCCACCTGCAGAGATATCAGGCAGGCAGTGTATATAGGCAGGCAGGCAGTGTATATAGCAGACTGCAGTGCATATAGCACAAGAGGCTCCATTCCAGTTCAGCCTTCTGCTGCTGTTAGATATTTCTATACAAAGGCCCAGGTCTCAGGGGCCAGGAATTATTTTTTTTGCATCTTAATCCTCATAATTTGCTTAAAAAGCAATCCAGAGAACACAGTTTTTTCTGTGCCATTTGCTTGTTGGCACTGCAGAATACAGCCAGGTCCTTTCCATATTACAACGCTAAAAATCCAGCTATTTAAAACTGTGTTTTCTCCGTCACACCGATCACATATACGTTTTCACAAAATACTGCCATTTCTGGCCTCCATTAAAAAAAAAATTCAGTGTGTCAGTGAAGCAATTCATACCAGTTTGCTGTTCAAACTACTTACCTACAGGCTAGGTATTTAAAACTCTGTTTTCTCCGTCACACGGATCACATATAAGTTCGCTCCAAACTCAGTCATTTGTAGTGAGCGTGGAAGATACTGTCCTCCATTTATAATGGTCAAGGCACGTGGCAAGGGACGGGGAACTGGACGTGATGGTAATGGTGCATGCAGAGGCCGAGGACAAGGCCGTGGGCAAGCCAAAATTGTGCCACAACAAACACCCACATCTTCTCGCCTGACCTTCCTGTCCCAATTACTAGGGGACCGCAGTACACCACTGTTGAACCCAGAGCAGTGTCAAAAGGTTGTTGGTTGGATAGCGGATAATGCTTCCAGTCACTTAGCCACCACCACCACAACCCTGTCTTCCACATGGTCAAGTCTCAGTAGCCGTGAGTCTGGACCGCATATTCCTCACCCTGATCCTCCTTCCTCCCACCATGCCAAGTACCGAGAAACAACTGATCCCACACTTGGACACTGAAGAGCTATTCACTTTTCCATTTATAGATTCGGGCCTCTCGCCTGGTCCACTTGAAGCGGGGCAAGAGGAGATCGCATGTAGCGATGCCCAAATATTTGAGCAGCCACGGTCACACGAAGGCGACGGTAGGAACGTGTCACAAGAGGTGGACGATGATGAGACACAATTGCCAGAAAGTCAGGAGGAGGACCAGGGTGCAGAAGTGGAAGACGAGGTGGTGGACAATATAGTAACTGACCCAACCTGGCAGGAGGACATGCAGAGCGAGGACAGCAGCACACAGGGGGAGGGAGGCAGAGCACCCCAACAGGCAGGAAGAAGCAGTGTGGTGGCCGCAGACAGAAGGTGGGCAGCCGTTCACCGTAATGTAGCACCCTGAGGACTCGGCTGCTACAGGGGTATTACACCTCAAGCCAGAGGTGTGGTATTCCACTCCCGGGTAAGGATGGAGTGTGGAACTGAGCTCAGATAGCTGCATGCACTACATACATCCCATTTCCGGGGGACAGATCGACGGTACTCCCACCAATATATGTGCAGGTACGATAGTGTCTGTCCCTGGCTGGAGTGGGAGGGGGGTGGAACATCCCAGTAGTGTAGGGGCATATAGGGGGAGCAGTCTGGGTAAGGCTAGGAGCTCATTGGGTGCTGGTCACCTGAGCTCACACATAGAGGGAGTATATAAGGTGGGCACCATCTTAGGACAGGGTCTTTTGTAGAGTGAGTCTGTCAGAGTTCAGTCAGAGGAGCAGAGCAGAGAAGCTCAGCCAGAAGGGCTGACAGGGAGTTGTGGTTCCGGCTGGGCCCAGCTCCAAGGCCAAGTCTGAGAGAGAGAGAGGAGTCAGAAGGACCCAGAGAGAAGAAGAAGGAACCCCAAGACCCCAGAATACAAACAGCAGGGTGAAGGGTTGGCACCCAGGGTACCGGATCCCAAGCTGGCAGAGAGAAAAGCACACCTTAGCCAGGAACCGGAGGTCGTGGGCAGGATCTGCCACGACCCTCACTAAATCCACTAGGAAAGCATACCAAGTATAGGGTCAGGGAACCCAGAAGAGGTGTACCCACCAAGAGACCCGAGGGAGCCGGACATAAGTGGATCCCTAGTGAGAACGGCCAGAAGAGAGGGAAAGTCAGACAGGAGCTCAGGACCACGCTCCAGAATTGCTTGGGGGTTGGCCGAGTCCAGGACCTGGTGGACGCAGCACGGCTCGGGTGGTCGCTCCAGGCCAGAGTGACCATAAGAACACCCGTAAGTAAAAACCCCTGAACTGCACAGCCCGACTCTGAGTCTTCTTGCTTAGCCCTCCTGCACCTGCACAACCACCATCCTCTACATCTGACCCCCTGAGGCTATACCCCTCCCGTTGGGGGTTATACTACCACAGCTGCACACATAC
The DNA here is from genome assembly GCF_046119375.1 of Phyllobates terribilis. Taxonomy (NCBI): domain Eukaryota; kingdom Metazoa; phylum Chordata; class Amphibia; order Anura; family Dendrobatidae; genus Phyllobates; species Phyllobates terribilis. Next base: position 470,086,330 of record NW_027362767.1, on the reverse strand, counting down.
CAACAGCCTCAGTGGACCCTGCCGCAGCGGCGGCCTTTTGACCGCAAATCAACGGGTGGCGTAGTCGACACTAAAGAACATTTAACAACATCTGTAAAGACTGCCACACACTGAGTTTGACACCCTGGGCACGGACCGGGTCGCCGCCACTCGGAGACTACAACCCCCATCTGATCCGGTTCCGGGTATCCCCAAACAGCACTGGCCCAGGGGGCGCGTCAACTTTGGCGTAGTCGGCAGGATTACGTGCCCACAACCACCGGGTACTGCGTGCCTGAAGAAAAGTGCAAGTTTACCTCAAAAAGAAGTCTCCCGCCGGTTCCGGAGGGTCCCCGCCATCGGACTCCATCACAGGTCGATTCCCGCCGGTTGTCCGCCATTAACAGCGTTTTCCCGCCATCTGCAGAGTTTCCCGCCACTGGGAAGCGGTTCCCGCCATTTCCAAAGGTTTCCCGCCTTGTCAGAGCGGACGCCATTATGGGCGTGCCAGAGGGTGGTGAGAGGCCGCCTCCCATCGTGGGCCAGGACCGAAAATGGCGCCAAAAGTGGAAACCGCCCCCACCAACAGAGACTGTGATGCTAGAGGTGTCTGTCAGCGTGAAAGAACCGCCCCTGGAGCTGACAATCACCAAGTGGCCCCGGGACCGCCCTCGGAGGGGGAGGAGACGAAAGGAGAGAACAAAGATGGGTGCCGCCTGGAGCAGTCTAGAGCGAGCGCACCCGGAGGCAAGAAGCCTGGAGAAGAGTAGCGGAGGAGCTTACCCGGAGATGGCGAGAAAGCAGAGCAGCACCGGCCTGCTGGCCAGGAGCCTGCTAGAGACAGAGGAAGGAGAGCAGAGCAGCACCGGCCCGCTGGCCAGGAGCCTGCTGGAAGAAGAGCAGAGCAGCACCGACCCGTTGGTCAGGAGCCTGCTGGAAACCACGACCCCACTAGGCCTAGTGGAGGTCCTCGCACAGCTCCCCCGAGACCGGGAGTGTGCACAGACTGCCCTGGAGGGCCTCGCACGGAGGATGGCCCGGGTACAGCGAGAGACATTGGCGGAGTGGAGCCGAGAGATGGCCCAGCAAACCAAGACCCGGAGCACGCCAGCCAAGATGAGGAGACAGACCGCCTCTGAGGATGGCGCGGGAGGACCCAAGGCCGGAGACGGCGCCGAGAAGGGAGCCGAACGCATGGAGGCAGGTAAAGGGGACGTCTATACCCCAAACCGGGAAACCGCTTACCTGCCCCAGCTCCCCGTCGCAGAGCCCGAAAGTCCCCCTGCAGTGCCCGAAAACGCCATGTCACCGCCGCAGACTAGGCCTCAAACGGGAGCCGCGACCCCTGTGACGCCATGCGCAACGACCCCGAGCGTGGCAAAACAGGAAGCAACACCAGCCTGGTCGCAGGGCCTAGAATTCCCGGGCGTCGCATCACCAACAGCGCCCCCTACCTCCGCGGAGCCTCCGGCCTGGCCGCAAGGCCAGGTAGCCCAGGGCGCCGCCGTCCTAACGGTGCCCTTCACCTTCCAGGTGCCCCAGGCCTGGCCGCAAGGCCTGGGCAACCCGGGCGCCACCACCACCGCGCCCGCGCCCGTAAAACCAAGGGTGCCGCGTCTGGGAGAGGACTTGTTTGCCCAGCACACGTGGCCGGACGGGCAGCCTTTCATCTGGCCCCAGGAATATTATGGACTGGAGCACCAGAGGAGGGTTGGGGCCATGTGTGCACCCCTGATTCCGGCTCCGAAGCCCGTGATAAGGATCTCGCCCCCGCTTGAAGAGACCCAATTTGAGTGGGACCCCACCGGAGAAGATCTAATGGGGTTCACTCAAGAGACTCGGGCAGCTGCAGCGGAGCGTGCTGAGTGCTGCCGCCAGCAGCTCGAGGTCTTTGAGAGAGAGCGGAGAGAGAGGCGGGTCCGGGAACAGCTAGCTCAAGTAAAGAGCGCGGAGCAGAAGAGCCGGGCCAGGAGAGACCCCCGTGCAGCGCATAGTCCCCGCACCACCGGGACTGTGATAAAGTTTAACCTGCAGCATGGGTGGGGCTTCATCCGAGACCACCACACCCTAGGCGACGTCTTTGTGACCAGGAGAGACGTTGAGTCCCACCTACCGGAGGGACACAGAGGTCGTGACCTTTACATCGGGGACGAGGTCACCTTCACCCGGCACAAGTGTGCCAAAGGTCCCTACGCCCTCCATGTGCATCGCCTGACGGAGGAAGAGCTGCGGTGTGAGGAGGAAGAACAAGAGGACCCGGACGGGTCTGAAACTAGAGCCAAAGGTAACCATAAAGCAAGAGCAGGAGGACGCCGTCGCTAAGGACAGCGAAGCAGAAGCTGTATATAGTTGCCCGTCGGGGCACAGTAAACTGAAACCGTGAACTGAAACTGAAACTGTTGTTGCTAATATAGTCCCCGTTGGGACCAGCATGTGTGAACTGTTCACCCGTTTACCCTTAATCCCACAGGCTGAGGACTGTGAGCGGTCATTCCTTTCCCATTACCTGGCCGAGGACTGAGAGCGGCCACACTGTCCCTTGTATATAGTTGCGCGTCCTAAAGCGCCCCCTACTGGTTTTACTGTAAAACCACCTTAAGGAAAGGAACTGTCGCACTTTGCCCGGTCAACAGTTGCCCAGTGACCGGAGGAGGAGCAAGAGACGACGAGAATGTTTATTATAAAAAGTTTTATTGATGCTGCTAATTTATATGATGTTTTATATGTTTTATATGTTTATGCAAAAATTTGTATGTTTTTGGTGTTATGTCTTACAGCCCGAGGACGTGCTGTGATTTACCAGGGGGGAATGTAGCACCCTGAGGATTCGGCTGCTACAGGGGTATTGCACCTCAACCCAGAGGTGTAATATTCCACTCCCGGGTAAGGATGGAGTGTGGAACTGAGCTCGGTAGGCTGCATGCACTACACACATCCCATTTCCGAGGAGCAGACCGACGGTACTCCCACTTAGAAATGTGCAGGTACGACCGAGTCTGTTCCTGGCTGGAGTGGGAGGGGGGTGGTACATCCCAAGTAGTGTAGGGGCAGATAGGGGGAGCAGCCTGGGTAAAGATAGGAGCTCATTGGGTGCTGGTCACCTGAGCTCACACATAGAGGGATATATAAGGTGGGCACCAACTAAGAACAGGGTCAGTTGCAGAGAGAAAGTCAGCGAGCAGAGGAGAAGAGAGACCCAGAGTGAGAGAGGAGAAAGAGAGACCCAGAGGGGGAAACAGAAGAGAGGACTCTAAGAACCCAAATTAAATCCCCGGGTGAAGAGTCGGCATCAGGGTACCGGAACCCAAGCTGGCAGAGAGAAAAGCACACCTTAGCCAGGAACCGGAGGTCGTGGGCAGGATCTGCCACGACCCTCACTAAATCCACTAGGAAAGCATACCAAGTATAGGGTCAGGGAACCCAGAAGAGGTGTACCCACCAAGAGACCCGAGGGAGCCGGACATAAGTGGATCCCTAGTGAGAACGGCCAGAAGAGAGGGAAAGTCAGACAGGAGCTCAGGACCACGCTCCAGAATTGCTTGGGGGTTGGCCAAGTCCAGGACCTGGTGGACGCAGCACGGCTCGGGTGGTCGCTCCAGGCCAGAGTGACCATAAGAACACCCGTAAGTAAAAACCCCTGAACTGCACAGCCCGACTCTGAGTCTTCTTGCTTAGCCCTCCTGCACCTGCACAACCACCATCCTCTACATCTGACCCCCTGAGGCTATACCCCTCCCGTTGGGGGTTATACTACCACAGCTGCACACATACCAACAGCCTCAGCGGACCCTGCCGCAGCGGCGGCCTTTTGACCGCAAATCAACGGGTGGCGTAGTCGACACTAAAGAACATTTAACAACATCTGTAAAGACTGCCACACACTGAGTTTGACACCCTGGGCACGGACCGGGTCGCCGCCACTCGGAGACTACAACCCCCATCTGATCCGGTTCCGGGTATCCCCAAACAGCACTGGCCCAGGGGGCGCGTCAGTAACACCAACACGAAGGAAGTTGCCAGTACAACTGTTAGGTCTTCCAGAGTCTGGTTGTTTTTTAAAGACTCTGCCGATAACGCCAAACAGGCCATTTGCACCACCTGCAAGGCCATCATCAGCAGGGGTGGCAAAACGACTAGCCTGACCACCACTAGCATGATCAGGCACATGGCAGCAAAGCACCCGACTTTGTGGGCCGAACCCCAGGGTCCAGGAACAGTGTCTGCGGGTGGCACCATTGCTTTTCCGCTTTTGTGGATGCAAGCCAATCCCCTGTCCATGGTGCATGCGAAGATGCCTCCTGCCCTGCACCGGTCGTTGCACACTCTCAAGTAGCAGCAACAGGAAGCACGTCCATGTCCTTGTCCCAGCGCAGCGTTCAGTTGTCCATACCCCAGTCCTTGGAACGCAAGCGCAAATATGCAGCCAACGCCCCACAGGCCATACTACTAAATTCTCACATTTCATGACTGCTTGCACTCGAAATGTTGTCTTTTAGGCTCTTGGAGACCGAAGCATTCCGCAACCTGATGGCGGCGGCCATCCCTCGGTACTCGGTCCCCAGCCGCCACTATTTCTCCCGGTGTGCCGTCCCCGCATTATACAAGCACGTGTCCCAAAACATTGGCCGTGCTCTCAACAATGCAGTTACCAGTAAAGTCCACCTAACCATGGACACGTGGACAAGTGCTTGTGGGCAGGGATGGTACATCTCGCTGACGGCACACTGGGTTAACATAGTGGAAGCTGGGACCCAGTCGGACCTTGGGATGGAACACGTCCTCCCGACGCCAATGATTGCGGGCCCTAGGTCAATAAGGGTTGCCCCCACGGTCTACAGAGAGAGAGACACAACTTCAATCCAGCAGAGGCAGGGGAACACTGTCAAAGTTCTGGGAGAGTTTTCTCAGACCCTCCCATCGGACAGGCCCTGAGGCGCGGGGTACTCTCACAAGGAGTGCAAAGTTTGGGAAGATGCTGAGGGAGTACCTTGCCGACCGTACCAACGTCCTCCGTGATTCCGCTGTGCCTTATAATTATTGGGTATCCAAGCGGCATACGTGGAATGAATTGGCTCTCTATGCCTTGGAGCCAGCGTTTTATCAGAGCGGGTTTTTAGTGCTGCTGGTGGAATTATAACTCATAAGCGCATCCGCCTGTCAACTGAAAATGCTGACAGGCTGACTCTTATAAAAATGAACAAGGGCTGGATTGGGCCAGACTTCTCAACACCACCGAATGATAGCAGCGTAACATAAACTCAAATACAGTGTCTTTTCTTGGGAGGTGTATTCCCATGCACCTTTTCACACCCACACATATACATACGCTTCCTGATTATGGCTATTTGCTCTTGTCCTCCTCTTTCTCCTCATCCTCCACCACCATATCACCAGGGTGACCGGGGTCCGTGATGCAACACCCACATAATTTTTTAAAAGGGTGTTTATGATGCCCGTAAAAAAAAATTTTGATACAGTATGTTCATGTATACCCCCTAGGGGTAAATGTTTGTCAGCCTATACACTTAGTGCATGGGCATTACAAGTATTGGAGGCCCGCTCGTTTCTAATGGGAACATTTTTTTATGAGGCCCTCCTCCACGTCTCTTCCAAGGGGCATTCAATTGCCTCCAAATTTTTGGCAGTCCTTGCATTCACTGCATAGCTCAACAATATGGGAGATTCTCTCCTTTCTAATGGGAACATGTCGTACCTTGTTACTGTGGCCCTGCTCTGTGTGTCTTTAAATTCTTAGTGGGGTTTTTCCTAAAATTGTCAGCCTTTGGACTCACTGCATACCCTATAACTGTATAGCAGACCCTCTACTTTCTAATGAGAACATGTCGTACCTTGTTACTGTGGCCCTGCTCTATGTGTCTTTAAATTCTTAGTGGGGTTTTTCCCAAATTTTGGCAGCCCTTGCAGTCACAGCATGGGCATTACCACTTATAGGAGACCCGCTCCTTTATAATGGGAACATTTTTTTTACTGAGACCCTCCTCTATGTCTCTTCAAAGGGGTATTGGGTTGCGTGCAAATTTTTGGCAGCCCTTGCAGTCACTGGATATGCAATAACAGAATAGGAGACCCACTTGTTAATAATGGGAACAACAAAGCATAGCCGGCTGATGGCTCTCTAACAATAGCGAGGGCCGACTGCTGGCCTTTTAAGAATAGTAAGGGCTGTCTGATGTCCCTATAAAAATAGGCTTTATGACTTTCAGAGTCCCTCCATCATAAATAAAACAGAAAGTGTCTGATGATTAGTCACACACCACATTGCCAGATAAGGTTGTAAAATGTTAAAATGACATTTCCCGGTGAATGCATTTGTCTTAAAAAAAAACTTAAAAAAACAAACAATAGAATCTTTCTTTAGTATAAAAAACAGCGTCACCAATTTAACAACAATGTAATCACATTGTTCAGCTCATGAACCTCCTCCTCCATCTCCGAAATGACCACATCAGTCACAAGCTGACAGCACTGCAGCACTGCCTTGGCCTAGTAGCAACAGGCTGTGCTGAAGATAACATGCTTAATACTTAATTGACAAACCGCCCAGCGCTGCAGAGTTGTTGAAAGCTGTAACACAGAAGCCTGATCTGTGGCTCTCACCGCTGAACATACAGCCAGGCATGGTCGTGTGTGACAATGGGCGGAACCTGGTGACGGAGAAATAACAGCTGGGGTAGATATGGTTTCCCTCTATGCCAGTCCTTTCACCGAGCTAAAGAATATGGCTGTGGTGAAATACAACTCCCACTGAGAAGCTGTTTCAGATTGAAAAACATTGTGCCCACCAGAGGATTTGATTCTGAGGGCTAACCTTTCTCCCCCACTCAAGAGCCCCCTAGCAGCTGCAAAGTTAGCGCTATCATGAACTTTCCTGAGGTAGAAGCCAAGGCACACCAGAGGATTCTCTGGTGAGACCGTCCAACCCTGCCGAGAAGCAGTCCTGGCTAAGATTAGTGTGTGTGAAGGCTCCCGGACACTCTATGGCTGCTTTTTTAATGTGGATCAGCCATGCTTATGCATGTTATTTCTCAAACCGCATTACAGATCAGGCCATTGCCCATCTCTGTATTCAAGAAATTAAATGCGCAAAGAAAGATGTGTGTGTGTGTCATAGCACCACCGACAAGGGTGAGTTGATGTTGGACGGGTTGCCATTGCTTCTGCAACAAGCTGCATTACAGGACTTCCTGTGAGAAATGACACGCAGGGTAGATAGGGTTTCCCTCTATGCCAGTCCTTTTACCGAGCTAAATACAACTGTCAGCAAAAAAAAGTTGTGGACTGGCTCCGTACCGTCCCTGGCCACATTCACCTGTCTACGTGTTTGTGGTTAGGCGGTCCTTCCCAGTAAGTGCACTGGGGAGGGCACGGGTAATGTTGTGGGACCCGTGCTTGTAGAAGGCGGAGGCAATACCGGGAAATATAGTGGTGGCTGGGGACCGAGTATGGACACCCGGCTGCCGCCGGCATGATGTTGTGAAAAACTTCCATCTCCACGAGCTTAATAGGCCACATTTCAAGTGCAAGCAGCTGTCAAAAATTTGGCAGTATAATATTGCAGCCTGTGGGTGGGTGGCTGGCTGCATACTTGCGCTTGCATTCCAAGGAATGGGGTAGGGACAACTGAACGCTGCAGTGGGACAAGGACGTGGATGGTGATTGTTGCAAGTCTGCAACGACAGGTGCATGGAGGGAGGCATCATCGCATGCGCCAAGGATCACTTATGATGGGCACAATTTTAGGCAGTGACCTGGAAGTCAGAGATGCTTCCAGGGGTCTTCCCCATGCTGTTACCATGTCTTTTCAGCACTGTATGCATGTGTCTGATGATGTGTCACACACCACATGGCCAGATAAGGTTGTAAAATGTTAAAATTAATTTTCCTGGTGAATGCATTTGTCTTGGTTGAAAGCAATGCAAAAGTGCAAAAATGCATCAAAAACGCTACGTGTGAACATAGCCCAAGGTGTGGAGGAGTATTTTTGGTTTTGGTTATATATTTTGCCTTTTATACAAGTCATTACCCTGGAAAGGATGTTCCTTAACATATTTCCCAGGAAAATCCATTTTGGTTTCATTTTTCTATGTTTTATTGTGAGTCCATAAAAGTGGCGTAATACTCTGACAACGTTGTTAACAGCAGTGACCTGGGAGTCAGAAATGCTTCCAGGGGTCTTCCCTATGCTGTTCCCATGTCTTTTCAGCACTGTATGCATGTGTCACACAGCACATGGCCAGATAAGGTTGTAAAATGTTAAAATGACATTTCCCAGTGAATGCATTTGTCTTGGTTGAAAGCAATGCAAAAGTGCAAATGTGGCACCCCAGGGGTCTGGTCTCCACAGTAATAGCAATGTTATGTCTGAGAGCAGGTGGGAGGTCTCTTGGTCAGGAATCCTATGCATGCCACACCTCCTGCCCAGTCCTGGGAGGGGAAGAACTTCCCCTATATAAAACTGGGGCTGAGGCAGGGTTAGAGAGAAGAAGAGTAGAGAAGAAGAGGAGCAGCATAGGAAAGAAAGATCAGGAGCTCAGTGGGAGCAGTGCTAAAAGGAATCAGGGGCTGGCAGCTGAAGAGCTCGCCCTGATTGAAGAGTTACCACCGGACCCGGAGTCCTAGACTGTGGGGATTAACCCAGACCCAGCAGCAGAAACCGCCCGGCAGGGGATTTCAGGTCCTCTGGCCAAGAAACCCAAAGGCACGGTCACACGCGTGGGACCAGCACCGCCGTCGTGGAGCGGAAGCTACTAGAAGGCCCCGAGTCACCGGCCATACGGGTGAGCACCACACGGTACACTCAGGGACGTGGGCTACCTTTACCCGCCTCTAGCAAGGAAGCCAGAAGAGTACAATTAGTTGGGGAGGCCTACAACTCCGCCTGGCCAAGGGGGATCCCATCTGCTCAAGGACTGACCAGGCCCCGACCGCTAGCCAGTACTCCGGGAGGGTCTATCTTTGTCACCAGTAAAGACCCTGAACTACACCGCATCGTCTCTGAGTGGTTCCTGCTACCCCCATCATCCACGTCGGCTGCCCTGAGGCCATACCCCTCCCGTTGGGGGTTATACCATCTACGCTGCACTATCCTACCACCGGCCTCAGCGGTCTGCCCTGCAGCGGCGGCCTCATAGCCGCATTCAACGGGTGGTGTAGTCGAACACCGTACCATCTTCTGCTAAACTCTGCTACTCAGCTTGACTCCCTGGGCACGGACCGGGTCACCGCCACGAGACTACTACCCCTATCAGATCCGGCTCCGGGTAGGCTCCCGCGTGCGCAACGCTACTCAGCACAGGCCCAGGGGCGCGTCACAAAAACACATCAAAAACGCTACGTGTGAACATAGCCCAAGGTGTGGAGGAGTATTTTTGTTTTTGGTTATTTATTTTGCCTTATATACAAGTCATTACCCTGGAAAGGATGTTCCTTAACATATTTCCCAGGAAAATCCATTTTAGTTTAATTTTTCTATGTTTTATTGTGAGTCCATAAAAGTGGCGTAATACTCTGACAATGTTGTTAACAGCAGTGACCTGGGAGTCAGAAATGCTTCCAGGGGTCTTCCCTATGCTGTCCCCATGTCCTTTGAGCACTGTTCCCATCGATTTGGGCAATTTTTAGGCCCTCTGCAGATCGCCTGGGGGAGCCGCCTGAAAAATGCTTGAGTTTCCCATAGACTTACATTGGGCTCGTTGCTCGGGTCGAGCACCCGAGTATTCCAATTTGCTCGACCCGAGCAACGAGTACCCGAGCATTTTAGTGCTCGCTCATCACTAGAGAACATATTATGAGCTTGGCGGCGGTCGCAGGGCTATTATTGATGTGAAGACTCACAAGTGCTCATCCACTCAAGTGGCCTCCTTCGTTCTCTCAGAGGAAGAAGAAGCGGTGAGTTCACCTGGATGCCACCCACCGGTTGTCCCTATGCAAAAGCTGAGTGGTTCCCTCAGGATCAATTGGGTTGACAGGATTTTTCTTTTATAGTGGTTTGGAGTCTACGCAGAATTGGTCAGAACCACTCATAGCTCTAGTAACGACCCCATCGAAAACTTCTTTGTGACCTGCACTGGCAAGGCCTTTGTTAACCCATCTGATACCCTCAGGCGTTAACACATGAGACAAGCTTCTCATCCCGCTCCCTTTATCCTGACCTCTCATGCAACAGGTCCTGACCCTGTCCTATCTTCCTCCATGGGTACAGCCTGCCAAACATCACCAGCCAGCTTGTACGACGGGTGTGTGAGACATGGACGATGCCACACTACTCTGATGCTGAAAAGCACATGTTTGCCAGGTACTTGTCACTAGAGATGAGCGTTGTTCTACTCGAACTGTTCGCCAATCTCAAATTCGAGCTGTTTTGGGCGGTATTCGAGCCGTTCGGCGAACACGAACAATTTGAGAAAAATTCGGCTGTTCGAGGTTATGTTCGATAACTGTTCGTGCACCAAAATCATAACTGGATTTTTTCTCAGTAATGATGAAAATTAATGTTAATACGCAGTTTGAGTGTACAGCGGGGTGGGGGGAGGGGCAGGGGATGGATCTCCTCAGGAACAATGAAGATCTCCATTTTTTTTTCTCTTTCCCGCATTTACAGTGGGGAGGTGCAATCTGTCAGCCTATCAGCAGCGCACACACGGAGCGAAGTGCTTTTTTTCACACAAGCAAGGGCATGTGTCATTGGCAGTGTATGTCACATGTCCTTGCCCTATAAGACCAACCCATTTTCCCCGTCGCCACCATTTTCTCACTGCTGCAGCTGCGTGTTAGACGGCACCGCTGTTGCTGTGTGCGCTATACCTTGTTAATTTCAAGCCAATTTTCGCACAAATCTACAGATAGCTTGGGAGTAGGGAATAGTTGTGATTGCAGTCCTTTTAAGGACTAGGTTACAGCATTTCCTACGACTTTTATCAGGCAGGTCTGTGCTCTTAAATAGATAGATTGTGGGAGTAAAGACTAATTGTAATTGGAGTCCTTTTCAGGACTAGGTTACATCAGTTCCTATCAGTTTTTGCCAGGCAGGTCTGTGCCAGTGCTGTGCAAGTTTTTTTCACAGCATTTGGCTGAATCTAGCAAAGCTAATCCTTTTTGGCCTATTGCAGAGTGTGTTAGTCAGTGGAGTAGCCTATCTGTGTTGCAAGATATACCACCTGTGTATAGAATACCAATTTTTTTACTGCACCTAGTGAAGTAAAATCTTTTGGGCATAGCATCATTCTATTAGTCCATCTATACTGACCTCCATCAGGTTGCAAATTGAATATAATTTTTTTCTGCATCTAGCTCTGAAAAAATATTGGGCTTCTAGCTGTGTGTGGGACTTGTTGTATTAGTCCATCTATACTGACCTCCATCAGGTTGCAAACTGCATATATTTTTTTCTTCATCTACCTCTGAAAAAATATTGGGCTTCTAGCTGTGTGTGGGACTTGTTCTATTAATCCATCTATACAGACCTCCATCAGGTTGCAAACTGAATATATTTTTTTCTGCATCTACCTCTGAAAAAATATTGGGCTTCTAGCTGTGTGTGGGACTTGTTGTATTAGTCCATCTATACTGACCTCCATCAGGTTGCAAACTGAATATATTTTTTTCTGCATCTACCTCTGAAAAAATATTGGGCTTCTAGCTGTGTGTGCGACTTGTTGTATTAGTCCATCTATACAGACCTCCATCAGGTTGCAAACTGAATATATTTTTTTCTGCATCTACCTCTGAAAAAATATTGGGCTTCTAGCTGTGTGTGGGACTTGTTGTATTAGTCCATCTATACTGACCTCCATCAGGTTGCAAACTGAATATATTTTTTTCTGCATCTACCTCTGAAAAAATATTGGGCTTCTAGCTGTGTGTGGGACTTGTTCTATTAATCCATCTATACAGACCTCCATCAGGTTGCAAACTGAATATATTTTTTTCTGCATCTACCTCTGAAAAAATATTGGGCTTCTAGCTGTGTGTGGGACTTGTTGTATTAGTCCATCTATACTGACCTCCATCAGGTTGCAAACTGAATATATTTTTTTCTGCATCTACCTCTGAAAAAATATTGGGCTTCTAGCTGTGTGTGGGACTTGTTCTATTAATCCATCTATACAGACCTCCATCAGGTTGCAAACTGAATATATTTTTTTCTGCATCTACCTCTGAAAAAATATTGGGCTTCTAGCTGTGTGTGGGACTTGTTGTATTAATCCATCTATACAGACCTCCATCAGGTTGCAAACTGAATATATTTTTTTCTGCATCTACCTCTGAAAAAATATTGGGCTTCTAGCTGTGTGTGGGACTTGTTGTATTAGTCCATCTATACTGACCTCCATCAGGTTGCAAACTGAATATATTTTTTTCTGCATCTACCTCTGAAAAAATATTGGGCTTCTAGCTGTGTGTGGGACTTGTTGTATTAGTCCATCTATACTGACCTCCATCAGGTTGCAAACTGAATATATTTTTTTCTGCATCTACCTCTGAAAAAATATTGGGCTTCTAGCTGTGTGTGGGACTTGTTCTATTAATCCATCTATACAGACCTCCATCAGGTTGCAAACTGAATATATTTTTTTCTGCATCTACCTCTGAAAAAATATTGGGCTTCTAGCTGTGTGTGGGACTTGTTCTATTAATCCATCTATACAGACCTCCATCAGGTTGCAAACTGAATATATTTTTTTCTGCATCTACCTCTGAAAAAATATTGGGCTTCTAGCTGTGTGTGGGACTTGTTGTATTAGTCCATCTATACTGACCTCCATCAGGTTGCAAACTGAATATATTTTTTTCTGCATCTACCTCTGAAAAAATATTGGGCTTCTAGCTGTGTGTGGGACTTGTTGTATTAGTCCATCTATACTGACCTCCATCAGGTTGCAAACTGAATATATTTTTTTCTGCATCTACCTCTGAAAAAATATTGGGCTTCTAGCTGTGTGTGGGACTTGTTCTATTAATCCATCTATACAGACCTCCATCAGGTTGCAAACTGAATATATTTTTTTCTGCATCTACCTCTGAAAAAATATTGGGCTTCTAGCTGTGTGTGGGACTTGTTGTATTAGTCCATCTATACTGACCTCCATCAGGTTGCAAACTGAATATATTTTTTTCTGCATCTACCTCTGAAAAAATATTGGGCTTCTAGCTGTGTGTGGGACTTGTTGTATTAATCCATCTATACAGACCTCCATCAGGTTGCAAACTGAATATATTTTTTTCTGCATCTACCTCTGAAAAAATATTGGGCTTCTAGCTGTGTGTGGGACTTGTTGTATTAGTCCATCTATACTGACCTCCATCAGGTTGCAAACTGAATATATTTTTTTCTGCATCTACCTCTGAAAAAATATTGGGCTTCTAGCTGTGTGTGGGACTTGTTGTATTAATCCATCTATACAGACCTCCATCAGGTTGCAAACTGAATATATTTTTTTCTGCATCTACCTCTGAAAAAATATTGGGCTTCTAGCTGTGTGTGGGACTTGTTCTATTAATCCATCTATACAGACCTCCATCAGGTTGCAAACTGAATATATTTTTTTCTGCATCTACCTCTGAAAAAATATTTGGCCTTCTAGCAGTGTGTGGGACTTTCTCTATTAGTCCATCTATACTGACCTCCATCAGGTTGCAAATTAAAAATAATTTTTATCTGCATCTAGCTCTGAAAAAATATTTGGCCTTCTAGCAGTGTGTGGGACTTTCTCTATTAGTCCATCTATACTGACCTCCATCAGGTTGCAAATTAAAAATAATTTTTATCTGCATCTAGCTCTGAAAAAATATTTGGCCTTCTAGCAGTGTGTGGGACTTTCTCTATTAGTCCATCTATACTGACCTCCATCAGGTTGCAAATTGAATATAATTTTTTTCTGCATCTAACCCAGCCAATAGTTTTGGCCTAATACCACAGTTTGGCCACTCAGCTCTGCTCGGTTCCCATCCATTGTTTTTTTGTGCAAACAACTCCAGAGTTGTTAATTAGTTAACCACCAAAATGAGTGGAAAAAGGCCTGCTGCTGGTAGAAAGGGGAATAGGCGTGTTGGGAAGGGGAAAAAAGGTTGTGTCTGTGGGGTAGGTGTTAAAGCAACAGTAACATCTGCAGAAGAAAGACCATCTTCCAGCCAAACTAAAATGTCTACTTCTTTTAGCGGACAATGTGATAAGATCCCTTTCTTACGGCCACGCCAATCGCTACAAATTCCAGATGAGGCACAAAAACAGCAGGTGCTTCAACGGATATCAAGTGCTCCTTTAAGTGGGCTCTCCTCCACATCAACTTCAACATCACAAATACTCCAGTCCTCAAAGGTGTCACCCCAATCGCACTTGCTTCCTCACAGCTCCCAAATCTCCAGCTGCCCGTCTGAGTATGAGGTAGAACAGATGGTTGAGTCTGCAGAGCTGTTTACTCATACTATAGCCAGGGAATCAGAGGTCGACTCCAGCGCTTCTGTGAATCCAGACGAGGAAATGATCTGCACTGATGCCCAGAATCTTTATGAGTCGGATCCAGGACCAGACGCAGAAGGTTCTGACCATAATGTAGACCCTCATTCCCAAACTGTAACTCCTGTTGGTGGAGACAATGAGGAAGACGATGATAAGACTCAAATACCTGATTGGAGCGACAACTTTAGTTTTTTGTCAGGGCAGGAACAGGTTGGCTCTGAGGACGACGGGTGTGATAACGCACAGGGTGATGATGATGAGGTTGGAGATCCCACTTACTGTCAACCCACAGTCAGCCAAGAGATGAGGTCAGCAGAGGAGGTGGAGGAAGATGCTAGTGACGACGAGGTCAGGTTGCGCCTTCCTGGACAGAGACGTAGTACTGGAAGCACGTCAACAACTGCATCCTCAAACACAACTCTGCCTCTCACCACAAGTCATGGTGGCTCTTCAGGTCGCATGGGTGCTAAGCCTTGCATAGCCTGGGCATTTTTTCAGATCGATAAAGATGACCCAACTCGTGTTATCTGTAACATTTGTCAGCAAAAGCTAAGTAGAGGCCAAAAAATACATAGTTTGAGTACTTCATGCATGAACCGGCACATGGACATGAAGCATAAGTTGCAGTGGGAAGCTCAGTGTGCTACAATGCGGCCTAGCCGGCCGGGCCAACCACCGTCTGCCATATCTTGTGCATCCGCGGCCTCTTCATTCTCTGTGACTGGGGGGACAGCAGTCACACCTGTTTTGGGGCGCAGACCTGCCACCTCTTTACCCGCAACAGCCAGCGTGATTGGCAGGTCATCATTTTCTTTGGAGGTGGTAACACCAGCTGGTGTTGAGCGCTGTCCGACATCGATAGCACCACCTTTGGATCAAGGCAACCTAACATGTCCACCTGCATCTTCCTCACAGACCGGCAGTTTGCCGGAGACACCCTTATCAACCCCGTCTAAGCACAATAGCCAGCCCTCGGTCCCTCAGATGTGGACAAGTAAAAGACCATTTCCTCCTAGCCATGAGAAAGCTAAGAGGTTGAATTTCACCATCTGCAAGTTCTTGGCTACAGAAATGCTGCCTTTCCGCCTGGTGGACACAGAGGATTTTCGAGACCTTATGTCCGTCGCAGTGCCCCAGTACCAGATGCCCAGTCGGCACTACTTCTCAAAGAAAGGTGTGCCTGCGCTCCACCAGCATGTCGCACACAACATCACCGCTTCTTTGAGAAACTCTGTGTGTGACAGGGTGCATTTCACCACAGACACTTGGACGAGTAGGCATGGACAGGGGCGTTACATGTCGCTGACTGGGCACTGGGTAACTATGGTGACAGCAGGACAAGGGGCTGCTGTCCAAGTCTTGCCGTCCCCACGAGTTGTGCGTCAATCCTCTTTATGTCAAAGTTCCTCCACTGCTTCTGCCTCCTCAACCTCCTCTCGGTCTTCCACCTGCACCCAAAGCCTGTCTGGTCATGCCACAAGCTTTCTAACTGCGCAGAAGGGATCCTGCACACCTCCTTACTATGCTGGCAGTAGGGCTCAACGTCATCAGGCGGTTTTTACATTGAAATGTCTGGGAAATGTGAGTCACACAGCTGAGGAGTTGTGGTCAGCTCTGGAGAACCAATTTCATGAATGGTTGTCTCCACTGGACCTGAAACCAGGGAAGGCCGTGTGCGACAATGCTGCAAACCTGGGTGCGGCCCTTCGCCGGGGCAATGTCACACACGTGCCTTGTATGGCTCACGTGTTGAACCTGGTTGTCCAGCAATTTTTAGCCCACTATCCCAGACTAGATGGCCTTCTGCAGAGGGCACGGTCGCTGTGTGCTCACTTCCGCCGTTCGCATCCCGCAGCTCAGCGACTTACATCTCTACAGAAGTCGTTGGGCCTGCCACTTCACCGGCTAAAATGCGATGTGCCTACCCGGTGGAATTCAACTCTGCACATGTTGCAGCGACTATGGCAGCAGCGACAAGCCCTGGTGCAATACGTTCTGACGTATAGCCTGGGCCAACGAGATCCAGAAGTGGGGCAAATCACGCTGGAGGAGTGGTCTCAGATCAGGGACCTATGCACCCTTCTGCACAGTTTTGAAATGGCGACGAAGATGTTTAGTGCTGACGATGCCATTATCAGCATGACTATTCCGGTGATTTACATGCTGGAGCACATGTTAAACAGAATTCGGAGTCAGGTGGTGGCACAAGAGGAGGTGGAGGAAGTAGAGGAGGAGGAGTTGTATGCGGAAGGGCTAACATCTGCAAGGTCCAGACGGTCGGCAGCACCAAGGCGGCAGGCATGTGAGGGTGGGGGAGATGGTTTTACCAGGGCGCATGGTAGCAGCCAAACTAGTGAGGAAGGTGCAGGAGCCCAGGAAGAAGTGGAGGACGAACTGATGGAAGACTCATCAGATGAGGGAGACCTTGATCACATTTCTGTTGTGCGAGGTTGGGGGGAGAGGACAGAGGAAGGAAGCATGATTGTTACCTCGCCACCAACACAACAGGGACTTGGTGCTCCTGGATGCGCAACACACATGAGTGCCTTCTTGCTGCACTACCTGCAACATGACCCTCGAATTGTGAGAATTAGAAATAATCCTGACTACTGGGTTGCCACACTGTTAGATCCCCGGTACAAAAGTAAATTTGCAGAAATTATTCCTGCCATAGAAAGGGATGCACGCATGCAGGAGTATCAGCAGAGACTGTTGCAGAATCTTACATGTGCTTTTCCACAAAATACCAGTGGTGCACGTAGTGAATCTCACAGTTCCAACTTGCCAACCGTGGGACCGTCAAGTGTTCAGCACTCAAACCGTAACAGAACCACAGTATCTGCTGGTAACATCAATTTTGCGGAATCATTTCACCACTTTTTTAGCCCATCCTTTGCAAGGCCACAGGAGACAAGAAGTCTGACACATAGTCAACGCCTAGAGACGATGGTACAGGAGTATCTCCAAGTAAACATTGAAGCCACGACTGTGTCACTGGACCCTTGCTCTTTTTGGGCTTCCAATCTGGATAAATGGCCGGAGCTAGCCACTTACGCCTTGGAGATCTTGTCATGCCCCGCAGCCAGCGTTCTGTCTGAACGTGTGTTCAGCGCTGCTGGTGGTGTGCTGACAGATAAGCGCACGCGGCTCTCCACTGATAATGTAGACAGACTCACGTTCATAAAGATGAACAAATCATGGATCCGAAACCACTTTTCTACCCCTGTGTCATCCTGGGGAGAGTAAAAGCTTGATGATTGGTTAAAATCACCCTACCAACCGTTTTAAGCTTTCAAATTACTAATCTTGTTTATCTGTATCTTGGCTGGAAAATAATTTGGGCTTTGTAGCAGTGTGCAGCACTGATTCTATTAGGCCATCTATAATAAGCTCCACCAGATTTAAAATTACTAATCATGTTTATCTGTATCTTGACTGGAAAATAATTTGGGCTTTGTAGCAGTGTGCAGCACTGATCCTATTAGGCCATCTATACTAAAGCTTCACCAGATTTAAAATTAATAATAATTTTTAGCTGCATCTAGCCCGTAAAATAATTTTGGGGCTCCGAGATGCGCAAGACACATAAGTGCCTTCTTGCTGCACTACCTGCAGCATGACCCTCATATTGTCAGAATTCGAAGTAATCATGACTACTGGGTTGCCACACTCTTAGATCCCCCAAACTTTTCGATCAACCTTTTCATTTTAATAAAGACCAAAAAAATGGTCATTTTTGAAATTATAAGCATTAGCAGGTTGTTAGAAACTGAAATCAAACAGTTTTCAACTCAAAACTTTATTCTAGGTGATGTTACATTTTCACATAGGACCCCTTGTTCGAAAGGAGCTTCTGAACTCTCTCGTCCATTGAATTTGTCAGGTTTTGGATGGTTTCTGCTTCAATTGTTTTGCATGAGGACAGAATACCCTACCAGAGCTGTTGCTTAGATGTGAACTGCCTCCCGCCATCATAGACACTCCTTTTAATGATGCTCCAAAGGTTCTGAATGGGGTAGAGGTCAGGGGAGCATGGGGGTCACACCATAAGTTTGTCCCCTTTTATGCCCATATCAGCCAGAGATGCAGATGTTTTATGTGCAGCATGAGATGGTGCATTATCATGCAGAAAAATGATCTTGCTGTGAAATACACGGTTCTTCTTCTTGAACCATGGCAGGAAGTGCTGTTTGAGAAAATCCACATACATTATGGAGTTCATCTTTAGCGCCTTCAGGGATCCTAAAGGGGCCGACAATCTCTCTCCCCATGATTCCAGCCCAAAACATTACTCCACCTCCTCCTTGTTGGCACTGTAGCCGTGTTTGCGTGGGGTGTCCATCAACCAGCCATCCTCCACTTCATCCATCTGGACCATCGAGCGCTGCACGGCACTCATCCGTGAACAAAACAGTTTTGAAATCAGTCTTCATGTAATGTTTGGCCCACTGGAGCCATTTCTGCTTGTGTGAAGTGGATAGAGGAGGTCGACAGGATGGCGTATGCACAGCTGCAAACCTCTGAAGGACCCTGCATCTTGTTGTTCGGGGGACGTTGGAGGCCCAAGCAGCTTCAAAAACTTGTCTGCTGCTATGACAAGGCTTTTTTGCCGCTGCTCTTTCAACCTGACGTAATTGCCTGTAGGAAAGAGTCCTCAATTTGCCCTTATCAGCACGCACACGTGTGTACTGTGAATCAGCTACATACTTCTTGATTGCCAAGACACTTCATCCTGATCATCGCACAATGTTGATTGTAGTCATGCCTTGACCTAAACACTCCACAATTTGTTGCTTCTCAGCAGCCGACACATCCTTTTTCTTTCCCATTTTGGCAGAAAATGTAGGCTGCTTAATAATGTGAGACAGCCTTCTTAAGTAGTCTTGCCTTTCATTGGACACACCTGCCAAACTAATTAGCACAGGTGTCTGCAATTGCTTGCAGTGATATAAAGAGCCCTGATACACATCACCATCAATGAGTTTAACTGACAAACAAACAAATTCTTCCCTTATCACTCCTAAACACTTTTTGCATAATAATTTGGAACACAGTGTACATGTGCTTTTCCACAAAACACCAGTGGTTCACGTAGTGAATCTTACAGTTCTAACTTGCCAACCGTGGTCTGTATGGAGTTGTTCAATAAAGGGCCCAAAATTAAGATAACATAGATGGGAGAGGTCTCTATGAATAGGAATTCCTAATATTTGATACCCTGTGAGGGCCAGGCAAAGGGAAAGTTGGACTGGATGGAATACTATATGGATTTGGGGAGGGAGACATCGAGGGCCTCAGACTTCGCTGCATTGATTTTAAAATTTGACCATGTAACAAAGTGATCTATTTCAGCCATAACAGCATGGATGGATATATGTGATTGAGTGATATATACTAGGACATCATCAGCAAATAGAGAGCACTTGTACTCGGTGCCTCCCACCTCAATCCACCTAATATTGGGGTTATGGCGAATTGATGAGAGCAGGTGCTCCGTCACTAGGATGTATAAGAGAGGGGACAGAGAACATCCCTGCCTTGTCCCATTGGTGATTGTGAAAGGTGATGAAAATGTTCTGACGCGCCCCCTGGGCCTTGGGACACCCGGAGCCGGACCCTTTTTGGTGGATGCTGGTGGTTGTAGTCTCCGTGGCGGCAACCCGGTTCCGTGGCTCAGGGCGGTCAAACCAGTGGCGGAACTATTTATGTGGTTTTGATGTTTAAATGTCCGACTACGCCACCCGTGGATTGCGGTCAGAGTGAACCGCCGCTCTAGGGCAGACCGCTGAGGCTGGTGTTGTGGGTGCAGCAGAGCGTAGCATAACTCCCCACGGGAGGAGTATAGCCTCAGGGCAGTGTATGCGGAGGATGGGGGTGATGGTGCAGGGCAGCAGCAGTAATGACACGGAGTCAGTGATGCAGTCCAGGGCCTTTACTCACAGTTCTTATTATCCAGACCACGTCTGCAGGTAACGGCTGCCCACGTCGTACTGTGCTCACCAGGTGAGGGGCTCAGACAACTCCCAGATAACTTTGGAGTGCTTCACAGGACCCCCTTTGTGTGTCCTTTGTCTGGCCTTTCTTACCAACCCTTCTGTCCGGCTGCCTCGGGCCTTCTCTTGGTAAACTTGGCGCCAGTTTCCCTGACCCTATGTGGTGCCTTCCTAGCGGGTATAGCGAGGGGCTGCGCCACATAAAATGTCACAGCCTCCTGTTTCTAGCTGAGGGTCGTTTACTGCCTCCACTAGTTTCGGGGACCGGTCTCCCCCTTTGGCCTGACCCCTCCACGCAGGTGGATTCGGGCGTGCGGTGGCGACTCGCCCGTCCGCACCCCTGAGATCCCTTCGTTCCTCGTTCCTGGAGCCTTCTCCGCTCCTCTTCCTTCCTTCTCCCTCTTCCAGGCCTGGGCCTCTGTTACTAGGCCCGCCTCCGGAGCAGAGCTCATGCAGAGCCCCTGCTCCCTGCCACTTCTGCTCAGACTTCTCTGCACTGAACTAAGATGGTGCCCACCTTTTATACTCCCTTCTTAATGCACCCAGGAACTGCTTCCTCCCTGCTCCTGCACTACAGGGTTCCCCTTCCTCAGTGTTCCCTCCCCCCACTCCAGCCAGGGACAGGGACTGTCGTGCCCATCTCAGGGGCATATTGGTCGCCCTGCCCCACGGCAATGTGGTGCAATGCATGCAGGTGTCGGGTCCTGATCCACACTACATCCTTACCTGAGAGTGAGATATCACACTTCTGGGTGAGGTGCAATACCTCTGTAGCAACCGAGCCCTCAGGGTGCTACAGTTCCATTTATCTTCAGCCTAAGTGACGTATTGCGATACAGGGCCGTGATTTTGGCTATAAAAGGGTCCCCTAGACCCCTACCCCAAGCTTTTTAAGAGAATCATATATGGCATTCCAGGAGACTCTATGGAATGCTTTCTCAGCATCCAACGAGAGTATCTAATTACAAATTTTTAACTGCATCTAGCCCAGGAAATACTTTGTGCCTAGTAGCAGGGTCTGCTAGTCAGCGGATTATCCCGGCTGTTAAGCAAGCTACACCACCTGTAGTTTGGACACTTCATTTTTTCAAAGGAAATGCTTCGGGACCACGGGATACTCAGTGAAGAGCATCAGGAGGCACCCCAAGGCATAGGGGCTCGGACTGGCAGTAGGATGCCTTGCGGTGGACAGCCGAGCTCGATCCTTATAAAAGCTTTTTAACTGCAGCAGCTTTAGTGGACGCTACTGGAGCTGGAATTACGCGGCTGCTGGCATGAGACTTGCCCTCCAATAGATCCTTGTAAATGGATTTAAAGTGTATTTATTCAAATTAGAGAGACAATTTAAATTAAAAAGCTTAGAGCTGCCTCCACCACAGGGGGGCTCGCTCGACCCACCAGCGGACAGGCACCAGTATTGGGAGAGGGGGGCTGGCCGTCAGGGTTCACCGCGGCTCTGGCACAAACCCGGCGACACGGAGGTGGCACGGGCAGGAGCGGACTGAACGTGTCGGCTTCTCACTTTTTGGATTTTAGAAGGGCATGACATGCCTATATCTGTGTCTCCCCCTCCTTTTACTCCTCCACCTCTTTTCTTTTCGCATGACTATATGTACTTGTCACTTTTCCATGTGTTAGTTGTGTCTTCTGAGCAGTTTGTCAGCTTTTGGACACCTTTGAAGGTGTTTTCTATGTGTTTCTATGTGTTTTTGTTTGCCTGCCTTTGGTTTTAACGGTGTTCGAAGGTGTTCGACGAACAGTTCGACGAACAGTTCGGCGAACACACAGGTGTTCGACGAACCGAACCGAACTCGAACACTACGGGGGTGGCTCAACACTACTTGTCACACACTAACCAAATGGCTGAGAGAGTCTACCGAGAGAAGACACTTGAAGATATGTGTCTTGCCCGTGACCCGGTGGTAAATTCAGGGGAGGACTACAGAACCACCAGACAGTCATCAGTGTCAGCTCAACCCAATCATACGGAGAATCGGCAGGAGCACCGCAGAGAAATCGTCTGTGTGGTATCTCAGCGCACTGAGCTGCCAAGCGTCCAGCAGATTCTGCTCATCCCGATAAGGAATGTGTCTCACAATTGGAAGATGGGTGGGAGCTCTAGGAGCTAGGGAACAGCTTGGTTCTGTCCCACTTTTAAATGAAAAAAAAAATTGTTTATTCATGTATCTTTGTGTTTTTGTTTTTGTTTTTTTTTAACTTAGAGCAAAGTGGGTCATGTAGCCACTCTAAATCTGCGTCTTGGCAAGCTCTATTCACCCTGAAAGTTTAGGGACAGTGGCCCCTTCATTGCTCTATAGACAGGCCCTGACAACTTGTACTCAAGAAATGTGCAAGGTGCTCCGCCCCCTAGATTACATTTGCGCAAAGTGGGTCATGTAGCCCCTCTATCTGAGGGTGGGAGCTCTATGAGCTAGGGAACAGCCTGGTTCTGTCAAACTTTTAAATAAATAAAAAAAATTGTTTATTCATCTATCTTTGTGGTTTTTTTTAGTTTTTTTTTTAACTTAGAGCAAAGTGGGTCATGTAGCCCCTCTAAATCTGCATCTTGGCAAGCTCTATTCACCCTGAAAGATTGGGGATGGTGGCCCCTTCATAGCTCCATGAACAGGCCCTGACAACTTGTACCCATTCATTTCAGACTTAAGAGAAAAAAAAGCTCAATGTCATTCTTTCACACCATTTTTCGGGTAGGGGTGCCTCACTTCTTGGGGTGCTGATCCTCGGGACAATGTCGCACATGCACATGTGAGGTGTCTATCGAAAGGGGAGCTAGGGAACAGCCTGGTTCTGTCACACTTTAAATAAAAAAAAAAAAGTGTATTCATGTATTTTTGTGTTTTTTTTTTTTTTAACTTTGAGCAAAGTGGGTCATGTATCCCCTCTAAAGCTGTGTCTTGGCAAGCTCTATTCACCCTGAAAGTTTGGGGACAGTGGCCCCTTCATAGCTCTATAGACAGACCCTAACAACTTGTACCCAAAAATGTGCAAGGTGCTCTGCCCCCTAGATTAAATTTGCACAAAGTGGGTCATGTAACCCCTCTATCTGTGCGTCTTGGCGAGCTCTATTCACCCTGAAAGACTGGGGATGGTGGCCCCTTCATAGCTCTATAGACAGGCCCTGACAACTTGTACCCAAGAAATGTGCAAGGTGCTCTGCCCCCTAGATTAAATTCACGCAAAGTGGGTCATGTAGCCCCTCTATCTGTGCATCTTGGCCAGCTCTATTCACCCTGAAAGATTGGGGATGGTGGCCCCTTCATTGCTCTATAGAGAGGCCCTGACAACTTGTACCCAAGAAATGTGCAAGGTGCTCCGCCCCCTAGATTAATTCGCACAAACTGGGTCATGTAGCCCCTCTATCTGTGCGTCTCGGCGAGCTCTATTCACCCTGAAAGTTTGGGGACGGTGGCCCCTTCATAGCTCCATAAACAAGCCCTGACAACTTGTACCCATTCATTTCAGACTTAAGAAAAAAAAAAAGCTCAATGTCATTCTTTCACTTACCATTTTCCGTGTAGGGGTGCCTCGCTTCTTGGGTGCTGATCCTCGGGAAAATGTTGCACATGCACATGTAAGGTGTCTATGGAAAGGGGAGAGCGAGAGCTACAAAGTGTATATCTCAGATTTTCGATTGGACCTTCAAAACCGGAGCAAACGGTACCGGACTTTGGACATGTCTGGTACCGGAACCGCTCTGATTATTAACAAGTGCCACCACTCATTGTGTAGTTCTACTTAAGCTCTGTACATACTGCAAGTTTGCGGCAGCTGGGACCTGCACAAGCCGAGCTATCAGCTCCGGAATGCGGGTAGCCTTAGGGTTAGCAGACATCGGCCGCCTGGTCAGAGGGAGGTCGCGGCTCTCGGGGCGCTGTTCCTTGGAACAAGGTGCCTCTCACTCGGGAGATAGGTCCCTGGAAAGCCGACGGTCCAATCTACAAAATATATCTCAGATTGTTTATCGGACCCACGATTCCGGAGAAAACCGGGTTAAAGCCAGATAGGAAAATCCCATTTGTCAGCCTCTAACTCACCCACAGAGGTGTCATCCCCATGGGTGCATGTCACCTGTTGCGGTGCTCAGTAAGGATCACCCCAGAGGCTGACTCACCCACAGAGGTGTCATCCCCATGGGTGCATGTCACCTGCAGCGGTGCTCAGTAAGGATCACCCCAGAGGCTGACTCACTCACAGGGGTGTCATCCCCATGGGTGCATGTCACCTGCAGCGGTGCTCAGTAAGGATAACCCCAGAGGCTGACTCACTCACAGAGGTGTCATCCCCATGGGTGCATGTCACCTGCAGCGGTGCTCAGTAAGGATCACCCCAGAGGCTGACTCACTCACAGGGGTGTCATCTCCATGGGTGCATGTCACCTGCAGCGGGGCTCAGTAAGGATCACCCCAGAGGCTGTCTCACTCACAGAGGTGTCATCCCCATGGGTGCATGTCACCTGCAGCGGTGCTCAGTAAGGATCACCCCAGAGGCTGACTCACTCACAGGGGTGTCATCTCCATGGGTGCATGTCACCTGCAGCGGGGCTCAGTAAGGATCACCCCAGAGGCTGTATCACTCACAGAGGTGTCATCCCCATGGGTGCATGTCACCTGCAGCGGTGCTCAGTAAGGATCACCCCAGAGGCTGACTCACTAACAGGGGTGTCATCTCCATGGGTGCATGTCACCTGCAGCTGTGCTCAGTAAGGATCACCCCAGGGGCTGACTCACCCACAGGGGTGTCGTCCCCATGGGTGCATGTCACCTGCAACGGTGCTCGGTAAGGATCACCCCAGAGGCTGACTCACCCACAGGGGTGTCGTCCCCACGGGTGCATGTTGTTATGTTCTGCTACCAAAGCTAAGGAAAGAAAGGAGATCTGTCCCTACTATAGGACTCAGCTGAATCCCTACGATGTAACAGGGAACCTGATCCTGCGATCAGACCTGCTAAAGTCCTAATCTAGTCTGTACGGAGACCTATAGATGTGGGGAGGGAATCCCTACAAGTACTAAGGACTGGGAGGAATATGGGACACCTCCTAACAGAAATAGTAGCAGACAGACGAACAAACAAAATAGATAGAACATAGAGGTCCGTAGACCAAGCAAACTAACAGAGTTAGATACAGAGCACAGGCTAGCTAGAAAGTAGATATACAATGAAGTCCAGCAAAACCAGAAGGGCGGAGCAGGATTAAATAGGCCAACAAGGTCATGTGACCAGCAAAGGAAAAAAAACCTAACAGCAAGGTTCTAACAGTACCCCCCCTTCTAAGAGGATCCTCCGGATCCCCTAGGACCAGGCTTATCAGGAAATCTCCTGTGAAACGCTCTGATAAGTCTGGACGCGGAAACATCATCTGACCTCACCCAAGAGTTATCCTCGGGTCCGAAACCTTTCCAGGCCACAAGATACTGCAAACTACCTCTATACCGTCTAGAGTCAAGGATGCGAGAAATTTCATATTCCCCGTCCTCCACCATCGGAGGAACAGAGGCAGAGGCGTCACCATCCGACACAACAGCTTTTTTTAACAGAGAGACATGAAAGACCGGATTAATTCTCCAGGAGGTAGGAACCTCCAACCTAACAGCAGATTGGTTGACAACCTGAAGCACCTTAAAGGGCCCTACAAACTTGGGACCCAATTTCTTAGAAGGAATCCTCAACCGCAGATTCCTAGAGGACAACCAAACCATGTCACCAACAGCGAACAAAACCTCCTGTCGTTTCCTATCAAAGTAGTCTTTAGATTTTCTGTTGGCCTCCTGAAGATTACCACGCACATCCGTCCAAACTCTTTCCAAATCACCGGAAAAATTCTCCTCCTCAGGCACGGCAGATCCCAACTTGGAGAACGACCCAAACGACGGATGTCTCCCAGAACAACAAAAAAAAGGCGAACAACCAGCAGAAGAAGATGTATGATTGTTCAGAGCAAATTCGGCAAGTGGCAGAAACTCAGACCACCCCTCTTGATTGTCTGCCACAAAACAACGCAAGAACTGCTCAACATCCTGGTTTTTCCTTTCTGTCTGGCCATTAGATTCAGGATGATATCCGGACGAAAACGACAAATGAATTCCCAACCTGTCACAAAAGGCACGCCAAAAACGAGCCACGAACTGAGGACCCCTATCAGAAACAATGTCAGTAGGAACGCCATGAAGTCTGACAATTTCCTTGACAAAGGCCTTAGCGAGAGTTTTAGCGCAGGGCAGTTTGACGAAGGGAACCAAGTGACACATCTTGCTAAAACGGTCCACGACCACCCAGATGACAGTAAAACCCTCAGAGGGGGGAAGGTCAGTTATAAAGTCCATAGCCAAATGTGTCCAAGGAGCACTGGGGACCTCCAAAGGACAAAGCAACCCCGCAGCAGGAGTATGTGAGGACTTAGATCTAGCACATATAGTACATTGGCGCACCCACTTAATGACTTCCTTCTGCCATCCAGGCCACCAAAAACTGCGACCCACCAGTCTCTTAGTCTCAGAGATTCCGGGATGACCTGCCAACCGAGATTCGTGACACTCAACAAACAAATCTCTCCTAAAGGTCCCAGGCACAAACAACCTCCCATGAGGAGTGTTAGATGGGGCATTCTCCTGAGCTTTAAGAATCTCATCTTCCAAAACGGAGTCTAAAGCAGCTATCACAACACCTTCTTGTAAAATGTTTTCCTCTTTCTCAGCACCGACTATGGGAGAAAAACTGCGAGACAAGGCATCCGCCTTAACATTCTTAGTACCAGGGATGTAAGTAACGGAGAAATTAAACCGCGAGAAAAACAGTGCCCACCTAGCCTGACGGGCATTCAGGCGTTTGGCAGCATCAAGATATATCAGATTTTTATGATCCGTAAGAACCTGAACGGGAAATTCCGCACCTTCCAAGAAGTGGCGCCAGTGTTCAAATGCGAGTTTAATAGCCAATAATTCCCGATTACCAATATCGTAATTCAGTTCAGTCTCCGAAAATTTTTTTGAAAAAAAGGCACAGGGATGTAATCCATCCCCGTTATCCTGAGACAATACTGCGCCAACCCCCACAGAGGAAGCATCAACCTCAACCAAAAACGGCCTAGTAACATCAGGCTGCATAAGGATGGGAGCAGAGGTGAACCTCTCCTTGAGATACACAAAAGCTTCAATGGCCTCAGAAGACCACTGAACCGCATCAGCACCTTTCCTGGTGAGATCAGTCAGAGGTTTGACAATACTAGAAAAATTTTTTATGAATTTTCTGTAGTAATTGGCGAAACCCAAAAACCTCTGTATCGATTTCAAACCAATAGGCCTAGGCCATTCCTGCACAGCCTGAACCTTAACCGGATCCATCTCAAAACCTTTGCTGGAGATAATGTAGCCCAAAAAACTAATTCTCTGTACAGCGAACTCACATTTCTCCAGCTTAGCAAAAAGCGAATTGTCCATTAATAACTGTAATACCTCACGCACGCTCCGCCAATGAGACTCCAGATCTGGCGAATAAATCAAAATGTCATCCAAATACACAACCACATTTTTACCGATCAAAGGTCTAAGGATGTCATTAATCAGATTCTGAAAAAATGCAGGAGCATTAGTAAGACCAAAAGGCATAACCAGATTCTCAAAATGACCCACAGGAGTGTTAAAAGCAGTCTTCCATTCATCACCCTCCTTCATGCGCAACAGATTGTATGCCCCCTTAAGGTCAATTTTAGAGAACCACTTGGCCCCCAATAACTGGTTAAACAGATCAGGAATCAATGGCAGTGGGTAAGGATTGCGTACCGTAATTTTGTTAATCTCACGAAAATCCAGACAAGGACGTAAACCGCCGTCCTTTTTTTTTACAAAAAAAAATCCAACCGCCACAGGAGACTTAGAGGGCCTAATGTGACCGGCGGCCAAACTTGTCTGTATGTATTCCTCCAAAGCCTTCCTCTCAGGAATAGTAAGGTTAAATAAACGACTTTTAGGAAGAGTCGCTCCAGGGACAAATTCAATAGAACAATCATAGTCTCTATGGAGAGGCAAAACCTGCGATTCCTTCTCAGAAAAAACTCTCCAAAAATCCTGAATAGGAACAGGCAATTCTCCCCTATCCAAAGCTGCAATACGCCCGTTACAACACTTGTCATAACATTTATGGCTCCAGGATTTAATTTCACTGGTAGACCAATCCAGTACAGGATTGTGAAATTTTAACCAGGGCAAACCCAATATTACTGGAGAAGGCAAGTTATTCAACACTACCAAATCCAATTTCTCATGGTGAACACCATTAATAGTGAGAGGAAATTCACTGACCTTGAGAGTAATATTCTTCAAAGGGGAGCCATCCACAGAAACCACAGCAATGGGGGATGATAAAGGTTCAGGTTTTAAATTGAGTTTTTCCACGAATCCCCCATCAATTACATTCAGTGTAGACCCGCAATCAACAAACACCCGAAATTCCATTAATTTTTCCTGAGCAATCGTGGAAGCAGCTAAAAATATACCCTTGGAATTTAAACAGGCAATACGGGCGTGACTGACCATTTTTTTTTCTTTCTTCATACGAAGCTCACAGCCTTTAATCAAATGACCAGATTTTCCGCAATAGAAACACAAGCCTTCCGAAAAACGACGGTCTTTTTCTTGAGAGCGAGGTGCCACCGATCCAATCTCCATCGGTTCACCACTGTTAGTACACACATTATCATAACCAGAAACTGACATAGCAGAGGATTTGCTCTCATTAACCCTAGCACGCAGTCTTCTATCCACCCGTATAGCTAATTGCATAGCCTGTTGCAAATCCTCAGGTGTAGGATAAGCAATTAGCAGGTCTTTAACCCTTTCACTGAGCCCAGCAAGAAATAGACTTTTCAGAGCAGAATCGTTCCACCCTGTTTGAGTGGACCAACGACGAAAATGAGTACAATATTTTTCGACATTACCAGATCCTTGTTTTAAACGTCTCAACTCAGTCTCAGCTGATGCCACACGGTCAGGATCATCATATAATAGTCCTAAAGCAGAAAAAAAACTATCCACTGATCTGAAGCATGTATCACTAGGTTGCAAAGAAAAGGCCCACTCCTGAGGCTCTTTGCGCAAAAGTGACATTATGAACCCTACGCGCTGGGATTCATCCCCAGAGGACTTGGGTCTCAAACGAAAATACAATAAGCAAGCATTTTTAAATGAAAAAAATTCTCGATGTTCACCAAAAAATAAATCCGGCAAACATACCTTAGGCTCCAAGAAATATGCTCCAGGACAGTTACTCACATGCTGACGAAGTTCGGCCACTTCCAGAGAGAGTCCCTGCAGGTGTTTAGCCAAATCCTTAACCGACACCATGATGGAACAAAAAAAAAAAAAAAAAAATCTTTCCTTAGAGAATTTGCAGGCTGGACTTACTGTTATGTTCTGCTACCAAAGCTAAGGAAAGAAAGGAGATCTGTCCCTACTATAGGACTCAGCTGAATCCCTACGATGTAACAGGGAACCTGATCCTGCGATCAGACCTGCTAAAGTCCTAATCTAGTCTGTACGGAGACCTATAGATGTGGGGAGGGAATCCCTACAAGTACTAAGGACTGGGAGGAATATGGGACACCTCCTAACAGAAATAGTAGCAGACAGACGAACAAACAAAATAGATAGAACATAGAGGTCCGTAGACCAAGCAAACTAACAGAGTTAGATACAGAGCACAGGCTAGCTAGAAAGTAGATATACAATGAAGTCCAGCAAAGCCAGAAGGGCGGAGCAGGATTAAATAGGCCAACAAGGTCATGTGACCAGCAAAGGAAAAAAAAACTAACAGCAAGGTTCTAACACATGTCACCTGCAGCAGTGCTCAGTAAGGGTCAGACCAGAGGCTGATTCACCCACAGGGATGTTATCCCCATGGGTGCATGTTGACGCGCCCAGGGAATGAGGACGACTCGGTACCCGGGCCTTTGCCTGGTTTGGGGATATCGCGTTGGTCGGCTCCCGGGCCCATACCCTGGGGTCACTCTTGAAAAAGGGGATTGGAACTTGGATAAAATAAATAAACAGTTTGTGACGCCACCTGTGGTACCTGGTAATGATTACCAGCGCTGCTTCAGACCTCTGGGGGTGTTGGGATGGAAGCTGAGGTGTTTCTGCTCCCCACAGGTGGAGCGAGCCCCCGGGGCAGGGATGGTGTGAAGGGATGCAGGAGAAAGGGGACCCAGCCGGGTCAGAGGAAGAACAGACACACACACCAGGGCTAGTTTCAGTACCTTTATTGCAGATGGTAGGCAGGTATGGTTCGGGGTACTTGTAGGTGGTGTGCACTTCTGGACTTGCTCCCCAGTGAGCGGGTGTAAGGCCTCCTTTCTGTATCCTCTTGTCTCTCTCCCTGGAGCTTCTGACCTGCCTGGAACAGGATATAGCTTCCTTGATGTTTCTCTCACCCTTCTGCTCTTTGCGGCGAGGGCTTTCCCCTGGTTACCACTATCCCTGGATGCCGGGGCCTTCATGGTACCTAGTCCTCTAAATGTGCGGTATTCACGGGTGGACCAAGGGATATGAAATCCTCCTCAGTATGCCGGATTCCCTACTGGGCATGGAGGTCCCAATAGGCACGGGCCCGGAGCCCGGCTTGCATCAGGGACGAACCCTCTGTGGTTCCTCTGTCCCTCATGGCTCTTCTCCTCTGCTTGTCTTCTAGCCCACTCTAGGCTCTCCACTAGCCAGACTAGCCCACAGCTTAGGCCTAGCCTGGCTTTCAGCCACACAGACTTCAGCTTGTCTGGTGCTGCAGCATCGTGTCACACTCACTGCTTCCCACTGACTGACTTCCTGAACTCCACCCCCCAGTATATATATACCTGACAGGGCTCCATCTAGTGGACTTCTGTGGAGGTGTCTGCATGTATTGAGGACACTGGGGAGAATCCGTCTGTGAAACACTCAGGAGTTCTGTGACAGCCTGCAGCTGCAGGGCGTCACATTCCCCCCTAGTAAAAGTCAGTAGTCCCGGACTGAAACAAATTTTTAAAACAGGTTACAATGATATCAATAACAATTTTATGAACATAACTATTTTTCTTCCCTTTATGGGAGGCACTTGGCTTGAACAATTGAGCACACACACATTAGCAGCAACAAAACTTTAGTTTCTGCAACGACCAGTTTTGATGAGATCCCTCCTCGGGTGTGTCCCTCTCATCCGGGTAAGCTGGCTTGTGGGGGACCTGCTCCAAACCCCCAACGAAGGTCCTGGGCGGGCTGCAGGACTGGTGTAGGAGCACAGGTTCGGCCACGCCAAGCAGGTTTTAGTGGTGGTGGTCTTGTGAAAACCACCAGGGGGCACCTCAGGAGGTGAAAACTATGTACAATGGTGGGACCGCTCATAGTTCACGGACTCCAAGTTCAGGTTAACTTATACTTAACATGAGAGCTACCGGGGAACTAGTAGCTCAAGGGCGCCCCGTCATGGGCTGCGCCTGGTTATGGGAGGTGGGTGACCCGTCCTAGTCATCCTCCCGTTCAGTCAGGGTGTCCTGTTCCAACAGTTCCCTCACCCTCCGAACATTTAGGGCATGCTGTAGAGCCATGGGCACCATCCGTGCCACAGCTCCTGCTGGTGCGGCGACTGCTCCTGCTCGAGCAGCACCGGACGAAGATACTCCTGCAGGGGCGTAGTCGAGGGCCGCGGCGTTCTGCGGATCATCCGTCATCGCTGCGCCCCCCTAGTTAACTGCGGCCTACCTTCCTGCTTGTAGAGCTGGCTGCGGTCCCCCGGACGGGAAGAGGAGACCTGCTCGACTAGCAGTTCCCGGTGCAGGACCTGGCTTCCCCTTGTGTCTGACGTCAGGGCTTGCGCTTCCTGGCACGGCGGTCTCCTTCCAGGACCTGACACTGCATCAGTGCGTGAGGCGGGGCCTGGACTTTGCGCGGTTACACCCCTCTTCTTCCCACAAGGCAACAGGAAAATGGCGGATAATGGCGGGAAACCTCGGGAATGGCGGGAAATCTTCACCACGGTAAGTGTTACAGTCTTTTAAGGCGCACAGTACCCGGTGGCAACGGGCACGAAATCCTGTTCGTGACGCCAGAAAGAGTATGACGCGCCCAGGGAATGGGGACGACTTGGTACCCGGGCATTTGCCTGGTTTGGGAATATCGCGTTGGTCGGCTCCCGGGCCCGTACCCTGGGGTCACTCTTGAAAAAGGTGATTGGCACTTGGATAAAATAAATAAACAGTTCGTGACGCCACCTGTGGTACCTGGTAATGATTACCAGCGCTGCTTCAGACCTCCGGGGGTGTTGGGATGGAAGCTGAGGTGTTTCTGCTCCCCACAGTTGGAGCGGGCCCCCGGGGCAGGGATGGTGTGAAGGGATGCAGGAGAAAGGGGACCCAGCCTTGTCAGAGGAAGAACAGACACACACACCGGGGCTAGTTTCAGTACCTTTACTGCAGATGGTAGGCAGGTATGGTCCGGGGTACTTGTAGGTGGTGTGCACTTCTGGACTTGCTCCCCAGTGAGCGGGTGTAAGGCCTCCTTTCTGTATCCTCTTGTCTCTCTCCCTGGAGCTTCTGACCTGCCTGGAACAGGGTCTAGCTTCCTTGATGTTTCTCTCACCCGTCTGCTCTTTGCGGCGAGGGCTTTCCCCTGGTTACCACTATCCCTGGACGCCGGGGCCTTCATGGTACCTAGTCCTCTAAATGTGCGGTATTCACGGGTGGACCAAGGGATATGAAATCCTCCTCAGTATGCCGGATTCTCTACTGGGCATGGAGGTCCCAATAGGCTCGGGCCCGGTGCCCGGCTTGCATCAGGGATGAACCCTCTGTGGTTCCTCTGTCCCTCATGGCTCTTCTCCTCTCCTTGTCTTCTAGGCCACTCTAGGCTCTCCACTAGCCAGACTAGCCCGCAGCTTAGGCCTAGCCTGGCTTTCAGCCACACAGACTTCAGCTTGTCTGATGCTGCAGCATCATGTCACACTCACTGCTTCCCACTAACTGACTTCCTGAACTCCACCCCCCAGTATATATATATCTGACAGGGCTCCATCTAGTGGACTTGGGTGGAGGTGTCTGCATGTATTGAGGCCACTGGGGAGAATCCTTCTGTGCAACACCCAGGAGTTCTGTGACAGCCTGCAGCTGCAGGGCGTCACACATGTCACCTGCAGCGGTGCTCAGTAAGGATCACCCCAGAGGCTGTCTCACCCACAGGGACGTGGAGTTCAGAGTGGTTTAACAAGACAGTTTTAATGCCCCTTGGAAGAGACGTGGAGGTCACAGTAGCTTAACAAGACGGTTTTAATGCCCCTTGGAAGAGATGTGGAGTTCAGAGTGGTTTAACAAGATG
Source organism: Phyllobates terribilis (assembly GCF_046119375.1). Lineage (NCBI taxonomy): Eukaryota > Metazoa > Chordata > Amphibia > Anura > Dendrobatidae > Phyllobates > Phyllobates terribilis. The sequence continues at coordinate 470,052,528 of NW_027362767.1, read as the reverse complement.
GTTTTAATGCCCCTTGGAAGAGACGTGGAGGTCACAGTAGCTTAACAAGATGGTTTTAATGCCCATTGGAAGAGACGTGGAGTTCAGAGTGGTTTAACAAGACGGTTTTAATGTCCCTTGGAAGAGACGTGGAGGTCACAGTAGCTTAACAAGACGGTTTTAATGCCCCTTGGAAGAGACGTGGAGTCCAGAGTGGTTTAAAAAGACGTTTTTAATGCCCCTTGGAAGAGACGTGGAGGTCACAGTAGCTTAACAAGATGGTTTTAACGCCCCTTAAAAGAGACGTGGAGTTCAGAGTGGTTTAACAAGACGGTTCTAATGCCCCTTGGAAGAGACGTGGAGTTCAGAGTGGTTTAGCAAGATGGTTTTAATGCCCCTTGGGAGAGACGTGGAGTTCAGAGTGATTTAACAAGACAGTTTTCATGCCTCTTGGAAGAGACGTGGAGGTCACAGTAGCTTAACAAGATGGTTTTAATGCCCCTTGGAAGAGACGTGGAGTTTAGAGTGGTTTAACAAGACAGTTTTAATGCCCCTTGGAAGAGACGTGGAGGTCACAGTAGCTTAATAAGACAGTTGTAATGCCCCTTGGAAGGGACGTGGAGTTCAGAGTGGTTTAACAAGACGGTTTTAATGCCCCTTGCAAGAGACGTGGAGGTCACAGTAGCTTAACAAGACGGTTTTAATGCCCCTTGGAAGAGACGTGGAGGTCACAGTAGCTTAACAAGACGGTTTTAATGCCCCTTGGAAGGGACGTGGAGTTCAGAGTGGTTTAACAAGACGGTTTTAATGCCCCTTGGAAGAGACGTGGAGGTCACAGTAGCTTAACAAGATGATTTTAATGCCCCTTACAAGAGCCATGCAGTGCAGCATATTAAAAACATTATTCCCATTATTGGGGATTGAGTCTCCCGTAGTCTTTGCCTATGTCTTCCAAGCAAAAGCTGCCAAAAATTAGGATGAAGTGACTTGCAATGCCCCTTACAAGAGCCATGCAGTACAGCATATTAAAAACATTATTCCCTTTATTGGGGAGTGGGTCTCCAATAGTCTTTGCCTATGCCTTCCAAGCAAAAGCTGCCAAAAATGAGGACGGAGGAACTTGCAATGCCCCTTACAAGAGCCATGCAGTACAGCATATTCAAAACATTATTCCCATTATTGGGGAGTGGGTCTCCCGTAGTCTTTGCCTATGTCTTCCAAGCAAAAGCTGCCAAAAATTAGGATGAAGTGACTTGCAATGCCCCTTACAAGAGCCATGCAGTACAGCATATTAAAAACATTATTCCCTTTATTGGGGAGTGGGTCTCCCATAGTCTTTGCCTATGCCTTCCAAGCAAAAGCTGCCAAAAATTAGGACGGAAGAACTTGCAATGCTGGCAACACGGACCACGGTCACCCTGGTGGTATAGTGGTGGTGGAGGCTGAGGATAAGGAGAAGAGCAAAAAACAGCCGAAATGAGGAAGCATATACCCATGTGTGGGTGTGAAGCGGTGCATGGGAATACACCTCCCGAAATAACACAGTGGATTTGACTTTATGTTACTCTGCTGTCATTCGGTGGTGATGAGAAGTCTGGCCCAATCCAGCCCTTGTTCATTTTGATAAGGGTCAGCTTGTCAGCATTGTCAGTTGACAGGCAAGTGCGCTTATCAGTTATAATTCCACCAGCGGCACTAAAAACACGCTCCGATAGCATGCCAGCGGCAGGGCAGGCCAGGACCTCCAAGGCGTACAGAGGGAGTTCATTCCAAGTGTCCAGCCTGGATACCCAATAATTAAAAGGCACAGAGGAATCACGGAGGACGCTGGTACGGTCGGCAAGGTACTCCCTCACCATCTTTTGAAACTTTCCACTCCTTGTTGTGAGAGTACCCCGCGCCTCAGGGCCTGTAAGCTGGGCGGGTCTCAGAAAACTGTCCCAGAACGTTGACAGTGTTCCCTTGCCTCTGCTGGATTGGATTTGTGTCTCTCTCGCCTGTACTCCTTGGTTGGGCAACGAACTGTGACCTCTGCCGCTAGCGTGTTCAGATGGGAATTTTTTTAACAGTTCTGCAGCAAGGGCCTTCTGGTACTGCCCCATTTTTGTAGACCTCTCCACCTCAGGAATAAGAGAGTGAAAGTTCTCCTTGTAGCTGGGGTCTAAAAGTGTCACCAACCAGTAATGCCTGTCACCCAACATTTTGACAATGCGAGGGTCACGGTTAAGGCAGTGTAACATAAAGTCAGCCATGCGTGCCAGACTGGTAAGGGGCAAGACTTCCGTGTCCTCACCAAGATGACGACTGACCATGCTCTCCTCCTCCTCCTCCTCCCCCCTGTCCTCAGGTCACCCACGCTGAACCGACGGTATGACAGTTGTACAGGTACTACCGTCTACAGCGCATGATACCAGCTCCTGTTGTTCCTCCTCCTCCTCTCCCTCTTTGTCCCCCAATGCACGTTGGGATGAGATGAGGATGGGCTGTGTGTAATCGCCGCTATGGCTTCTTGATCCATCTCATCATACTCTGGCTGCAATGCCTCCTATTTAATTCTCTGCAGAGAGCGTTGCAAAAGACAGACAAGTGAGATGCTGACGCTAATGATGGCGTCATCGCCACTCACCATCTTGGTGGACTCCTCAAAGTTTGCCCGCATAGTACATATGTCAGACATCCAGGTCCACTCCTGAGGTCTTATGTGTGGAGTCTCACCTGAATATCGATGGCCTTGTTGCAGCTGGTACTCCACAACTGCTCTCTTCTACTCACAAATCCTTTGCAACATGTGGAGGGTAGAGTTCCAACGTGTGGGGACATCACACACCAGTCGGTGTGCCGGAAGCTGGATATGCTGCTGCAACACAGCAAAGGCGGCGGCAGCTGTAGCCGACCTCCGAAAATGAGCTGACAGGTGGCGTACTTTAATGAGCAGATCTGGCAACTCGGGGTACGATATAAGAAACCGCTGAACTACGAGGTTAAGCACATGAGCCAGGCATGGTACGTGTGTGATCTCGCCTCGCCTCAGAGCCGCCACCAGGTTACGGCTATTGTCATGCACGACCATGCCTGGATGTAGGTTCAGCGGTCTCAGCCACAGATCTGCCTGCTCTTTCACAGCTGTCCACAACTCACAAGCAGTGTGAGCTTTATCACCTAAGCTTATGAGTTTCAGCACAGCCTGTTGCCGCTTGGCTGAGGCAGTACTGCAGTGCTTCCAGCTTGTAACTGATGTGGTGATATCTGAGATGGAGGCTGAACATGAGGAGGAGGAGGAGGATGATGCGCAGGAGCTGTACACTGTGAGGGCAACTCTGACTGACCCGCAATCCTCGGTGTAGGGAGGATGTGTTCCGTCCCAAGGTCCGACTGGGTCCCGGCTTCCACTTTACCCAGTGTGCCGTCAGGGAGATGTACCATCCCTGGCCACATGCACTTGTCCACGTGTCCGTTGTCAGGTGGACTCTCCCAGTAACTGCGTTGTTGAGGGCACGGCAAATGTTTTGGGACACGTGCTTGTGTAGTGCGGGGATTGCACACCGGGCAAAATAGTCTCGGCTGGGGACCGAGTACCGAGGTTGCGGATGGATTCCGTCTCCACCAGCCTAAAAGGCAGCATTTCCAACGCAAGCAGTCATGAAATGTGCGAATTTAGGACTGTGGCCTGTGGGGCATTGGCAACGGACACGTGGACAAGTGCTTGTGGCCAGGGACGGTACAGCTCCCTGACGGCACACTGGGTAAACATAGTGGAAGCCGGGACCCAGTCGGACCTTGGGACGGAACACATCCTCCCTACACCGAGGATTTCGGGTCAGTCAGAGTTGCCCCCACAGTGTACAGCTCCTGCGCATCATCCTCCTCCTCATGTTCAGCCTCCATCTCAGATATCACCACATCAGTTACAAGCTGGAAGCACTGCAGTACTGCCTCAGCCAAGCGGCTGTGCTGAAACTCATAAGCTTAGGTGATAAACCTCACACTGTTTGTGAGTTGTGGACATCTGTGAAAGAGCAGGCAGATCTGTGGCTGAGACTGCCAGGTGGCGGCTCAGAGGTGAGGCGAGATCACACATGTACCATGCCTGGCTCATGTGCTTAACCTCGTGGTTCAGCGATTTCTCAAATCGTACCCCCAGTTGCCAGATCTGCGCGTCAAAGTACGCCGCTTGTCAGCTCATTTTCGGAAGTCGGCTACAGCTTCTACTGCCCTTGCTGTGTTGCAGCAGCGTTTGCAGCTTCCGGCACACCGACTGGTGTGTGATGTCCCCACACGTTGGAACTCTACCCTCCACATGTTGCAAAGGATTTGTGAGCAGAAGAGAGCAGTTGTGGAGTACCAGCTGCAACAAGGCCGTCCATATTCATGTCAGACTACACACATAAGACCTCAGTAGTGGACCTGGACGTCTGACATATGTACCATCCTGACAAACTTTGAGGAGTCCACCAAGATGGTGAGTGGCGATGATGCCATCATTAGCATCAGCATCCCACTTGTCTGTCTTTTGCAACGCTCTCGGCAGAGAATTAAAGAGGAGGCATTGCAGCCAGAGTATGAGATAGATCAAGAAGACGTAGCAGGCGATTACCCACAGCCCAGTGTCATCTCATCCTGCAGGGCACGTATCAGGTTAGCTAAAGCTGACAATGAATTAAGGCTTGCAAGAGATGTCAAAAGCAATAAAAAAGGATTTTGGGGGTATGTCAAAAGTAAAAGAAAAGTCAAAGATGCTATAGGATTTTTACAGGATGAAAATGGAGAAATGGTAAGAGAGGATGTTGAGAAGGCCGAACTTTTTAATTCCTATTTTGCATCTGTTTTTTCTCAGAAAGAAAATGTAACATCAACTGATCTTCACTGTCCTTTTAAAGGAATAGAGGAATCCAAGTTATCTGTAAACAGAAAGATTGTGAGGGAATATTTAGCTAACATAAATGAGTTCAAGTCTCCAGGTCCAGATGAATTACACCCCAGAGTACTGAAGGAGATCGTAGAAGAAATTTTAGAACCACTCTCCATAATCTTTGAAAATTCTTGGAGAACAGGAGAAGTCCCAGAAGACTGGAGAAGAGCAAATGTTGTTCCTATCTTCAAAAAGGGGAAGAAGGTGGACCCAAGGAACTATAGGCCGGTGAGTCTGACTTCTATACCAGGAAAGATCTTTGAACAAATTATTAAACAACATGTATGTAAGTACATGGATAAGAATGAAGTGATTAACCAGAGTCAGCATGGGTTTGTAACTAACAAGTCATGTCAGACTAACTTAATTTCCTTCTATGACAGAATCACTGACTGGGTGGATCAGGGAAATGCTGTAGATATAGTATATCTTGACTTCAGCAAAGCATTTGACAAAGTATCTCACACCATCCTTATTGAAAAAATGACCAAGTATGCAATGGACCAGGCAACTGTTAGGTGGATTCATAACTGGCTTAGTGATCGGACTCAAAGGGTGGTTGTAAATGGCTTCACATCCAGCTGGATGAATGTCTCAAGTGGGGTACCACAGGGCTCCGTCCTGGGACCTGTATTGTTCAACATCTTTATCAATGATTTAGATGAAGGAATTGAGGGTAAACTGATTAAATTTGCTGATGACACAAAGCTAGGAGGGATAGCTAATACTAGAGAAGAGAGAGAGAGGATTCAAAAAGACCTAAATAAACTGGAGCAGTGGGCAGCAACCAACAGAATGGTTTTTAACAGGGAAAAATGCAAAGTACTACATCTGGGCAATAAAAATGAAAAAAGCATATACAGAATGGGAGGAATAGAGCTAAGCAACAGTACATGTGAAAAAGACTTAGGTATACTAATAGATCATAGACTGAACATGAGTCAACAGTGTGATGCAGCAGCAAAAAAGGCAAATACAATTCTGGGATGTATTAACAGAAGCATACAGTCTAGATCACGTGAAGTCATTATCGGTCTTTACTCCTCTTTGGTCAGACCTCATCTGGAATACTGTGTACAGTTTTGGGCACCACATTTTAAAAAAGACATAGACAAACTGGAGCAAGTTCAGAGAAGAGCGACCAGAATGGTGACTGGTCTGCAAACCATGTCCTATGAGGAACGGTTGCAGGATTTGGGAATGTTTAGCTTGCAAAAAAGAAGACTGAGAGGAGACTTAATAGCTGTCTACAAATATGTCAAGGGCTGTCACATTGTAGAAGGATCATCTTTATTCTCATTTGCACAAGGAAAGACTAGAAGCAATGGGATGAAACTAAATGGGAGGAGACACAGATTAGATATTAGAAAAAACTTTTTGACAGTTAGGGTGATTAATGAGTGGAACAGGCTGCCACGAGAGGTGGTGAGTTCCCCTTCAATGGACGTCTTCAAACAGAGGCTGGACAGACATCTGTCTGAGATGATCTAGTGAATCCTGCTTTGAGCAGGGGGTTGGACCAGATGACCCAGGAGGTCCCTTCCAACTCTACCATTCTATGATTCTATGATTCTATGATTCATCCCAACATGCATTGGGGGACAATGAGGGAGAGGAGGAGGAGGAGGAGGAAGAACAGGAGCTGGTATCATGCGCTGTAGACGGTAGCACCTGTACAACTGTCATACCGTCGGTTCAGCGTGGGTGGCCTGAGGACAGGAGGGAGGAGGAGGAGAGCATGGTCAGTCGTCATCTTGGTGAGGACACGGAAGTCTTGCCCGTTACCAGTCTGGCACGCATGGCTGACTTTATGTTACGCTGCCTTAACCGTGACCCTCGCATTGTCAAAATGTTGGGTGACAGTCATTACTGGTTGGTGACACTTTTAGACCCCCGCAACAAGGAGAACTTTCACTCTCTTATTCCTGAGGTGGAGAGGTCTACAAAAATGGGGCAGTACCAGAAGGCCCTTGCTGCAGAACTGTTAAAAAAATTCCCATCAGAACACGCTAGCGGCAGAGGTCACAGTTCGTTGCCCAACCAAGGTGTACAGGCGAGAGAGACGCAACTCCAATCCAGCAGAGGCAGGGGAAGACTGTCAATGTTCTGGGACAGTTTTCTGAGACCCGACCAGCTTACAGGCCCTGAGGCGCGGGGTATTCTCACAAGGAGTGGAAAGTTTCAAAAGATGGTGAGGGAGTACCTTGCCGAACGTACCAGCGTCCTCCGTGATTCCTCTGTGCCTTTTAATTATTGGGTATCCAAGCTGGACACTTGGAATAATAATAATAATAATCTTTATTTTTATATAGCGCTAACATATTCTGCAGTGCTTTACATATGACTCGCCCCCTGGGCCATGGGGCACTCGGATCCGGGCAATAGGGAGACGATGGGGGTAGTAGTGGCGACCCGGTTCCGTGGCTCAGGGTGGTCAGGCCAATGGTAGTCTGCTACGTTCTGCTGATAATGTCCGACTACGCCACCCGTGGATTGCGGTTATTAGGAACCGCCGCTGCATGCAGACCGCTGGGGCTGATGAGGTGTGCAGCTAGGGTAGTGTGACTCCCCACGGGAAGAGTGCGGCCCCAGGGCAGTATAATGGATGGTGGGAGTGATGGTAGTGAGAGTCCCAGTGTTAATAGTGCTGGAGGAGCAAGGAGCACACAGACAACAGGTTGCAGTCCAGGGTCTTTACTAGAACAGGTAAACTGGCCCACAAACAGTCCCGGCTAGGAGGGGACCTGGATGTCTGAGAGCAATGGTGAAATTGGCCCTGGTCAGGGTGAGGGAGTAGGCCTACCGTGCTTTCTGTGCTCCTTCTGGCTCTCTCCTCGTTATAGGGTAGTAGCCCACGTTTCCGAGCTTTCCGTGTATTCTCGCCTGTATGGCCTGCGACGTGGGTTCCATTCTGCTCCCAGCCTTGTACGGCTCTGCTGGTCCCTTCTGTTGTGGCAGGGCCTCCAGGCTTCTTAGGCCAAGGAATATACAGTCCCTTGCGGACTGGTTATCTGCTGGAGAATGTGGAATCCTCCCAGCCTCAGACACCAAAGTCTGGTAAAGTAAGTCTTTTATCTGCCAAGACAGGCTCACTTCGCCTCTTGTCTCTGGCTTGTGGCTCTCCTCCTGCCACACTTCCTCTTAGGTGCAATACAACTGGTCTGGCTCGCATCAGGTAAGCCGGGGTGCAGTTGGTAGCATTCACCGGGATATGATTGTATAAGTCTATCAGATCTGGCAGTTTTTCAGGCCACAGGCTGCGTTCCTCCAGGGGCAACGTCTTTAGGAGATCAATGACTATGTTGTTCATTTTCTCACACATCCCGTTGGTTTGTGGGTGGTAAGGCGTTGTACGAATCTTCTTACAGCCATAGAGGTTGCAGAACTCCTGGAAGATTTCAGCTTCGAACGCTGGATCCTGGTCCGTCAGGACCTGTTCTGGATACCCGTGTGGACGGCAGAAGTATTGCTGGAAGGCTCTGGCCGCTGTTTGGGCTGTCAAGTCCTTTACCGGGACCACCACTAGAAAACGGGAATAGTGGTCCACGATTGTCAGGGCATAGATGTATCCTGACCGGCTGGGAGCCAATTTGACATGGTCCAGAGCTACCAGCTCAAGAGGCTGCGTGGTGACGATGGGCCTCAAGGGTGTCTTCTGGCTGGAACGGTCCTTCCTCCTTAGGTGACAAGGGCCACAGTCTCTGCACCATTTTTCTACAGCTCCTCTCATGCCGACCCAAAAGAACCTTCCTCTTAGTAGGAACTCCAGTTTCTTCCAACCGAAGTGTCCCGCTCTGTCATGGTAAGCCCCCAGGACCATAGCTGCATCTCGCCTTGGGACCACGACTTGCCAGGTCAGCTCGTGCGTCCGGTGGTTGACAATCCTTCTGCACAATTTGCTTTCGTAGAGGAACAGCTTGCTCTTCTCTTTCCATAGCTGCTTGGCTTCCTCTGGGGCATCTGGATCCAAGCGGGCATCTTCCCGGGTCAGCAGATCTTTCACCAGGCGGATTGCAGGGTCACTATCTTGGGTCTCGGCCCAGCTGTGGCGAGGTAGGGGATTGATCATCACGGTTGTTAGATCCTCCTCCTTCACGTGGTGGGAGTATTGAGCGGCTCCATACCGGTGAAACGCGGGGAGTTCTACCTCCTCCAGCTCTTCTAGGTCTTCGTCACCTTCCGGTAAGTGAGGCATCCTCGATAGGGCGTCCGCGTTGGCATTGGTTTTGCCTTCCTGGTACTTGATCACGAAGTCATAGTTGGAGAGACGGGCCATCCACCGCTGTTCCAGGGCACCCAGTCTTGCATTGTCCAGGTGTGTCAACGGGTTGTTGTCCGTGTACACGGTGAACTTCGCGGAGGCCAGGTAATGCTTGAAGCGTTCCGTCACGGCCCACACCACTGCCAAGAATTCAAGCATGAAGGAGCTGTAATTCTCCGGGTTCCTCTCAGTGGGCCTCAGCTTCCGACTGGCGTATGCGATCACCCGCTCTCTGCCCTGTTGGTTTTGGGACAGTACGGCTCCCAGTCCCACATTACTGGCGTCTGTGTGGAGAATGAAAGGCTGGCCATAATCAGGGTAGGCCAGGATCTCATCCCCCGTGAGGGCCATCTTTAGCTGGCGGAAGGACTCCTCTTCCGGTTTATCCCACTTGAAGGGTGGCTTTTGACTTCTGGACTTAGACTGTCCGATCAGGAGGTCCTGCATAGGAGCTGCCATCTTAGTGAACCCGGGGATGAACCTTCGGTAGTAGCCTACCAACCCGAGAAACTGTCTCACCTCTTTGATGTTCGAGGAGCTTGGCCAGCTCTTGATTGCCGTGACCTTGTCAGGGTCGGGGGCCACTCCTTCCGCGCTTACCACGTGCCCTAGGTACTGGACCTTTGGTTTCAGCAGGTGACACTTCGATGGTTTCACCTCAGGCCATAGCCTGCCAGGGCTTCGAACATCTCGGCCAGGTGCTTTAGGTGGTCCTCGTAGGTCTTCGAATAGACGATCACGTCGTCCAGGTAAAGGAGGACCGTCTCGAAGTTTCGGTGCCCTAGACAGCATTCCATCAGCCGCTGGAAGGTCCTGGTGCATTGCAGAGGCCGAAAGGCATACAGTTGAATTCGCTCAGTCCCATCGGGGTGGTGAAGGCGGTCTTCTCCTTGTCAGCCTCTGCCACAGGAACCTGCCAGTACCCGCTAGTAAGGTCCAAAGTAGAAAAGAAGTTAGCAGATTTTAGTGCGGCTAAAGACTCCTCTATTCTAGGCAGCGGATATGCGTCTTTGTGGGTGATACGGTTGATTTGTCTATAGTCCACGCACATTCTTATGGTGCTGTCTTTCTTTTTCACCAGAACCAAGGGGGCTGCCCAGGGGCTACAGCTATCTCTAATGACCCCAGCTTCCTTCATTTCTCTTAGCATGCCCTTTGCGTTCTGATAATGTGCAGGGGGTACAGGTCGGTGTCTTTCTTTTATCGGTGGGTGGCTCCCTGTGGGGATGTGGTGTTCTATCCCTTTTACTCTGCCGAAGTCCAGCGGGTGCTTACTAAAGACTCTCTCATACTCCTGTACCACCCGGTAGACTCCTTGTTTTTGGTGCAGGGGAGTGGAGTCAGCACCCACGTGGAGTTTCTGGCACCAGTCCTCCTTTTGTTTCTGGGAGCCATTACCCTCCGCCTGTGGAGATGGAGGCAAGGGTTCCACGGCCCTGATAGCTTTGTGTTCGACAACAAACAGTTTGGCGAGTGTAGCGTACCTGGGTAAGTGTACCTCCCTCTCCCCAATGTTGAGGATACGGACGGGCACCCTCCCATGACGGACATCAAACACCCCCCGGGCTGTCAAAATGGTGGGCCTGCTGTCTGAGTACACGGGTTCTACCATGGCTTGGTAGTCTCTACCTCTCAACCCGATTGCAGTCTGACACCAGATCATCATTTCAGTTTTGGGAGGCATGGAAATGGGGAATGGGTCACTCAGTCTTACGCTACCGATCTCACCACCAGACAGTTCTACCTGCTGCCGTCTCATCAGGGCTTTTATCTCCTTATTGAGGACTCTCTGTTGGCTGGAACTAGCATTCACCGCCTCCTGTTGTAAGATTACAATTACCTCTGAAAGACAATTTTCAATCATGTTAGTACCCACAGTTATTTTAGGGTGACTTTCACGACGGTCAATGTCCACAATAATTACTCCCTGTGCCGGCAGTTCAACTTTACCAATCTTAATGGTCATCTCCTTGAACCCCATCTGCGGCACGGGTAAGCCATTACTGGCGATGATGCTCAAGTTACTGTCTGGATACCGTGTGATATCAGCATCAGTCCAATACTGCTTAAAAAGTACATAAGGGATAGTGGTTACTTGTGACCCAGTATTCAGCAAGGCGCTCATGGGGATACCGTCCAGCACCACGGGTAAAACCGGGCGCCCCCCAACGTACTTATTACGCCAATTGTAAGGGCCTGGTGATCTTATGCCTGGGGGTTGGCCCTCTGCCCCAGGTTGGACCCGTTTAAATTACAGTACCTGGAAATGTGTCCGGGCTGGTTGCATCGACGGCAAATGGGCTGTCCATCCTCTGCGTAGCAGTCTGTGGGCCTCCCTCGGAACGACGGGATCCGCCTCTGTCGACGCCACGGGACATCCTCCGGACTTGAAGCCAGCTCGATGGGTCTTGACGGGTCCACTTGCAATGCCTGGACGGTCCTGGTCAACGCCGCGACGCTCCTATTCAGCTCCTGGACTTGGTGGTGCACGTCTTTCGACGGGGCTTGGTTCAGGGCCTGTGCATCAGCCCTCACGGGGTCCATAGAGGAGGGCGCCGCCTCCTGGTGGTAGGTGAGAGCAGGGCGCCGGGGGTTTATAGCGCCACTGGTTGCAGATTCACGGAGCACCCTTATGGCCCTGTCCTTAAATTGGGCAAAGGTCAGGTCGGGGTTCTGAAAGAACATGAGGCGCAGTTGGGCGCTGTGGGCGCTAGACAGCAGACCTTCTATGAATTGTTCTGTTAGCAGCTTATCCGTTTCCTGCACACTGCCAGGGTCAGTTTGTTGAATAGCCCTCAAGGCTTCCTGCAGATTTAGGGCATAGTCTCTGATGCTGTCCTGTGCCCGCTGCTTTCATCCATAGAACCTCATTTTAATCTCAGCGGAGGTACGTGTGTCAAAGGTACCCCGCAGCCGAGCCAGAATACCCTTCACCGTCCTTTTCTCCTCAGTGGGCCATGATTTTACCTCCCTTTGGGCTGCGCCAGTTAACTGCCCTGTTAGTATGCTGACCTTCTGTTCCTCTGTCAGGGGGTAAACCTGGAACAAACTGTACAGCCTTTCCTTAAAGTCAGTTAGGGCATGAGGCTCCCCTGAGTACTTGGGCAGCCAGGCCGCTCCAGGGATGTAGGGCAGGGAAAAGGGCATCACTGCTGTTGCAGCTGCGTTGGTGGTAGTGGGCGCCTCTGTGTCCGACATCTTCCTCCCCCCTAGTTAAGCGTGGCCTACCTTCCGACGATCCTCTTCTGTAGGCCGCGGCTCCGCTGCTGCTGCCCTGGACGAGGACCTTGCGTCGCGTCCTGATGACGTCAGCGTCGCTCTCTCTCCCTTCCAGGACCTTGCGCAGCGTCGGTGCGTGGGGCGGAGCTTCGGGTCTCACGCGCTTTCGGCGTCCACACCCCTCTTCTTCCCGCGCGGCGTCCTGAAGATGGCGTCCGACGGCGGGAAAACGACTTCGGATGGCGGGAAAACAGCTGAAGATGGCGGGAACCGACTGAAGATGGCGGAAAACGGCTCCGGATGGCAGGAACCTTCACCACGGCAGGTATGACAGTCTTTTGAAGGCACGCAGTACCCGGTGGTTGCGGGCACGAAATCCTGCCGACTACGCCAAAGCTTACTCGCCCCCTGGGCTGTGGGGCACTCGGATCCGGGCAATAGGGAGACGATGGGGGTAGTAGTGGCGACCCGGTTCCGTGGCTCAGGGTGGTCAGGCCAATGGTAGTCTGCTACGTTCTGCTGATAATGTCCGACTACGCCACCCGTGGATTGCGGTTATTAGGAACCGCCGCTGCATGCAGACCGCTGGGGCTGATGAGGTGTGCAGCTAGGGTAGTGTGACTCCCCACGTGAAGAGTGCGGCCCCAGGGCAGTATAATGGATGGTGGGAGTGATGGTAGTGAGAGTCCCAGTGTTAATAGTGCTGGAGGAGCAAGGAGTGCACAGACAACAGGTTGCAGTCCAGGGTCTTTACTAGAACAGGTAAACTGACCCACAAACAGTCCCGGCTAGGATTGGACCTGGATGTCTGAGAGCAACGGGGAAATTGGCCCTGGTCAGGGTGAGGGAGTAGGCCTACCGTGCTTTCTGTGCTCCTTCTGGCTATCTCCTCGTTATAGGGTAGCAGCCCACGTTTCCGAGCTTTCCGTGTATTCTCGCCTGTATGGCCTGCGACGTGGGTTCCTTTCTGCTCCCAGCCTTGTACGGCTCTGCTGGTCCCTTCTGTTGTGGCAGGGCCTCCAGGCTTCTTAGGCCAAGGAATATACAGTCCCTTGCGGACTGGTTATCTGCTGGAGAATGTGGAATCCTCCCAGCCTCAGACACCAAAGTCTGGTAAAGTAAGTCTTTTATCTGCCAAGACAGGCTCACTTCGCCTCTTGTCTCTGGCTTGTGGCTCTCCTCCTGCCACACTTCCTCTTAGGTGCAATACAACTGTCTGTCCCTGCTCTGCTCTGGGACAAGTCTCAGTCCTGAGACAGGCCTTCAAGTTCTCTCTAACCCTGCCCCCAGTACCAGCTTTTACAGGGGCAGCCTGCTCCCCCTACTGGCCTGAGACAGGAGGTACTGCATGCTAATGTTCCCCTGACTAGAGAACCTCCCCCTTGCTCTCAGACACAACTTTATTACATTTTGTGGCATCCAGGCCAGGGTGACACATTCCCCCCTAGTGAAATTTAGTACTCCGGGACTAAACAATAAACAAAGACAATATGCATAACAATAAAACATTAATAGACAGACGACGCACAAATTGAGTTCTTAAGGTCACAGTGTGGTCTGTGACCGGGTGTCCATATCACCAATACAACGGGGAGCCTTAACCAGGTGGGGGTCTGTCCTACCCCAAGTCCTTTACAGTCTTAGTTCATTCCTGGGCTAGGCTCCGAATGCAGTCCATACAAGGTCCCGGTTATAAAAAGTCCATAACCTGTGAGTCCTTACGGTAGCTGCAAGAAACTGAAACACAGAATTACCAAACATGCATGTAACTTTGCAAACAATTCAACATTTGGCAACAGGGTTATTTACAAGTTTAGTACACTCTATATTTTCCAGCGAGCGGGTATCTGCCCTTTTGTGCTCCTGGTCGACCTACGTAGCCCACTGTCTGGTGGTGGACTGACTTGGCTTTCCCCACTAGCGTTAGGGGTACAGCTACCAGCTGGGTGTACAGGTAGGGCAGGCAGCTGTCTGCGGGTCCTTTGGCTTACCGCAGGCATGGCAGGCTCACTGTCAGCAGAGGGTTGACTCTCCTGGGCTGCTGGTACAGGCTCTTCTGCCTCTGGATCTGCTTGCTCCTCTTCACCTTCCGGCTCTGGTGTTGGTTGTTGCTGTGCCGGTTGCAGGAAATGCAGGACGGGTACCACTATGGCATCGTTTATCCGAGTTCAGGACTGAGGGAACTCTCCGAGAACGGTGCTGATCATTTCTTCCTTGTCCTCTGCGGGTTCAAGGTCACTCTGATCCTCTTCTGCACTGCGGAGTTGCTCGGGGCATCTTTTGAGGTGGTCTCTGGAGACGGTGCTAGTGGTTTCTCCTCCGTCCTTGGTGATCACGCACACCTTCGGGTTGTCGTGATCAGACTGCAGTACGGTGTAGGTTTCCCTTTACCACTGGTCGTCCAACTTATGTAGCCTTCTCTTCCGCTTCAGGACTTGCTCACAAGGTTCTAGGGGACCAGCAGGGGCGTGTTGGTTGAAGAGTTTTTCTTGCCTCTCTCTCACCTGGGCCAGGCTCCTCTCCACACTCTCCTGTACCTTCTTGTACTGCAGTTACCTTTCCGTATCCCAGTCTGCATCCGGGGAGGTGTCCTCAGGTGTTAGGACTCCCATCTCCAGGTCTACGGGCAGCTTACCTGGTCTGGCTCGCATCAGGTAAGCCGGGGTGCAGTTGGTAGCATTCACCGGGATATGATTGTATAAGTCTATCAGATCCGGCAGTTTTTCAGGCCACAGGCTGCGTTCCTCCAGGGGCAACGTCTTTAGGAGATCAATGACTATGTTGTTCATTTTCTCACACATCCCGTTGGTTTGTGGGTGGTAAGGCGTTGTACGAATCTTCTTACAGCCATAGAGGTTGCAGAACTCCTGGAAGATTTCAGCTTCGAACGCTGGACCCTGGTCCGTCAGGACCTGTTCTGGATACCCGTGTGGATGGCAGAAGTATTGCTGGAAGGCTCTGGCCGCTGTTTGGGCTGTCAAGTCCTTTACCGGGACCACCACTAGAAAACGGGAATAGTGGTCCACGATTGTCAGGGCATAGATGTATCCTGACCGGCTGGGAGCCAATTTGACATGGTCCAGAGCTACCAGCTCAAGAGGCTGCGTGGTGACGATGGGCCTCAAGGGTGTCTTCTGGCTGGAACGGTCCTTCCTCCTTAGGTGACAAGGGCCACAGTCTCTGCACCATTTTTCTACAGCTCCTCTCATGCCGACCCAAAAGAACCTTCCTCTTAGTAGGAACTCCAGTTTCTTCCAACCGAAGTGTCCCGCTCTGTCATGGTAAGCCCCCAGGACCATAGCTGCATCTCGCCTTGGGACCACGACTTGCCAGGTCAGCTCGTGCGTCCGGTGGTTGACAATCCTTCTGCACAACTTGCTTTCGTAGAGGAACAGCTTGCTCTTCTCTTTCCATAGCTGCTTGGCTTCCTCTGGGGCATCTGGATCCAAGCGGGCATCTTCCCGGGTCAGCAGATCTTTCACCAGGCGGATTGCAAGGTCACTATCTTGGGTCTCGGCCCAGCTGTGGTGAGGTAGGGGATTGATCATCACGGTTTTTAGATCCTCCTCCTTCACGAGGTGGGAGTATTGAGCGGCTCCATACCGGTGAAACGCGGGGAGTTCTACCTCCTCCAGCTCTTCTGGGTCTTCGTCACCTTCCGGTAAGTGAGGCATCCTCGATAGGGCGTCCGCGTTGGCATTGGTTTTGCCTGCCCGGTACTTGATCACGAAGTCATAGTTGGAGAGACGGGCCATCCACCGCTGTTCCAGGGCACCCAGTCTTGCATTGTCCAGGTGTGTCAACGGGTTGTTGTCCGTGTACACGGTGAACTTCGCGGAGGCCAGGTAATGCTTGAAGCGTTCCGTCACGGCCCACACCACTGCCAAGAATTCAAGCTTGAAGGAGCTGTAATTCTCCGGGTTCCTCTCGGTGGGCCTCAGCTTCCGACTGGCGTATGCGATCACCCGCTCTCTGCCCTGTTGGTTTTGGGACAGTACGGCTCCCAGTCCCACATTACTGGCGTCTGTGTGGAGAATGAAAGGCTGGCCATAATCAGGGTAGGCCAGGATCTCATCCCCCGTGAGGGCCATCTTTAGCTGGCGGAAGGACTCCTCTTCTGGTTTATCCCACTTGAAGGGTGGCTTTTGACTTCTGGACTTAGACTGTCCGATCAGGAGGTCCTGCATAGGAGCTGCCATCTTAGTGAACCCGGGGATGAACCTTCGGTAGTAGCCTACCAACCCGAGAAACTGTCTCACCTCTTTGATGTTCAAGGGGCTTGGCCAGCTCTTGATTGCCGTGACCTTGTCAGGGTCGGGGGCCACTCCTTCCGCGCTTACCACGTGCCCTAGGTACTGGACTTTTGGTTTCAGCAGGTGACACTTCGATGGTTTAACCTTCAGGCCATAGCCTGCCAGGGCTTCGAACACCTCGGCCAGGTGCTTTAGGTGGTCCTCGTAGGTCTTCGAATAGACGATCACGTCGTCCAGGTAAAGGAGGACCGTCTCGAAGTTTCGGTGCCCTAGACAGCATTCCATCAGCCGCTGGAAGGTCCCTGGTGCGTTGCAGAGCCCGAAAGGCATACAGTTGAATTCGCTCAGTCCCATCGGGGTGGTGAAGGCGGTCTTCTCCTTGTCAGCCTCTGCCACAGGAACCTGCCATTACCCGCTAGTAAGGTCCAAAGTAGAAAAGAAGTTAGCAGATTTTAGTGCGGCTAAAGACTCCTCTATTCTAGGCAGCGGATATGTGTCTTTGTGGGTGATACGGTTGATTTGTCTATAGTCCACGCACATTCTCATGGTGCCGTCTTTCTTTTTCACCAGAACCAAGGGGGCTGCCCAGGGGCTACAGCTATCTCTAATGACCCCAGCTTCCTTCATTTCTCTTAGCATGCCCTTTGCGTTCTGATAATGTGCAGGGGGTACAGGTCGGTGTCTTTCTTTTATCGGTGGGTGGCTCCCTGTGGGGATGTGGTGTTCTATCCCTTTTACTCTGCCGAAGTCCAGCGGGTGCTTACTAAAGACTCTCTCATACTCCTGTACCACCCGGTAGATTCCTTGTTTTTGGTGCAGGGGAGTGGAGTCAGCACCCACGTGGAGTTTCTGGCACCAGTCCTCCTTTTGTTTCTGGGAGCCATTACCCTCCGCCTGTGGAGATGGAGGCAAGGGTTCCACGGCCCTGATAGCTTTGTGTTCGACAACAAACAGTTTGGCGAGTGTAGCGTACCTGGGTAAGTGTACCTCCCTCTCCCCAATGTTGAGGATACGGACGGGCACCCTCCCATGACAGACATCAAACACCCCCCAGGCTGTCAAAATGGTGGGCCTGCTGTCTGAGTACACGGGTTCTACCATGGCTTGGTAGTCTCTACCTCTCAACCCGATTGCAGTCCGACACCAGATCATCATTTCACTTTTGGGAGGCATGGAAATGGGGAATGGGTCAGTCAGTCTTACGATCTCACCACCAGACAGTTCTACATGCTGCCGTCTCATCAGGGCTTTTATCTCCTTGTTGAGGACTCTCTGTTGGCTGGAACTAGCATTCACCGCCACCTGTTGTAAGATTACAATTACCTCTGAAAGACAATTTTCAATCACGTTAGTACCCACAGTTATTTTAGGGTGACTTTCACGACAGTCAATGTCCACAATAATTACTCCCTGTGCCGGCAGTTCAACTTTACCAATCTTAATGGTCATCTCCTTGAACCCCATCTGCGGCACGGGTAAGCCATTACTGGCGATGATGCTCAAGTTACTGTCTGGATACCGTGTGATATCAGCATCAGTCCAATACTGCTTAAAAAGTACATAAGGGATAGTGGTTACTTGTGACCCAGTATCCAGCAAGGCGCTCATGGGGATACCGTCCAGCACCACGGGTAAAACCGGGCGCCCCCCCAACGTACTTATTATGCCAATTGTAAGGGCCTGGTGATCTTATGCCTGGGGGTTGGCCCTCTGCCCCAGGTTGGACCCGTTTAAATTACAGTACCTGGAAATGTGTCCGGGAGGGTTGCATCTTAGGTGCAATACAACTGTCTGTCCCTGCTCTGCTCTGGGACAAGTCTCAGTCCTAAGACAGGCCTTCAAGTTCTCTCTAACCCTGCACCCAGTAGCCTGCTCCCCCTACTGGCCTGAGACAGGAGGTACTGCATGCTAATGTTCCCCTGACTAGAGAACCTCCCCCTTGCTCTCAGACACAGCTTTATTACATTTTGTGGCATCCAGGCCAGGGTGACATACATTATCGTAGCTGTCCCCTTTGGGGCTCACAATCTAGATTCCCTATCAGTATGTCTTTGGAGTGTGGGAGGAAACCGGAGGAAAGCCATGCAAACAAAGGGAGAACATACAAACTCCTTGCACATGTTGTCCTTGGTGGGATTTGAACCCAGGACCCCAGCACTGCAAGGCTGCAGTGCTAACCACTGCGCCACGGTGCCGCCCTACTGAACTTGCTCTGTACACCTTGGAGGTCCTGGCCTGCCCTGCCGCTAGCGTGTTATCGGAGCGTGTTTTTAGTGCCGCTGGGGGAATTATAACTGATAAGCGCACTTGCCTGTCAACTGACAATGCTGACAAGCTGACCCTTATCAAAATGAACAAGGGCTGGATTGGGCCAGACTTCTCATCACCACCAAATGACAGCAGAGTAACATAAAGTCAAATCCGCTGTGTTGTTTCGGGAGGTGTATTCCCATGCTTCGCTTCACACCCACACATGGGTATACGCTTCCTCATTTCGGCTGTTTTTGGCTCTTCTTCTTATCCTCACCCTCCACCACCACTATACCACCAGGGTGACCGTGATCCGTGTTGCCAGCATTGCAAGTTCTTCCGTCCTAATTTTTGGCAGCTTTTGCTTGGAAGGCATAGGCAAAGACTATGGGAGACCCACTCCCCAATAAAGGGAATAATGTTTTTAATATGCTGTACTGCATGGCTCTTGTAATTGGCATTAAAATCGGATTGTTAAGCTACTGTGACCTCCACGTCTCTTCCACGGGGCATTGATATTGTCTTTTTATTCCACTGCGACCCCCTCCACTCTTCCAATGGGCGTTGATATTGTATTTTTATTCCACTGTGACCTCCACCACTCTTTCAAGGGGCATTGATATTGTCGTTTTATTCCACTGCGAACTCCACCACTCTTCCAAGGGGCATTGATATTGTCTTTTTATTCCACTGCGACCTCCACCACTCTTCCAAGGGGCATTAAAATCATATTGTTAAGCTACTGTGACCTCCACATCTCTACCACGGGGCATTGATATTGTCTTTTTATTCCACTGCAACCTCCACCACTCTTCCAAGGGGCATTGATATTGTCTTTTTATTCCACTGAGACCTCCACCACTCTTCCAAGGGGCAATGATATTGTCTTTTTATTCCACTGCGACCTCCACCACTCTTCCAAGGAGAATTGATATTGTCTTTTTATTCCACTGCGACCTCCACCACTCTTCCAAGGGGCATTAAAATCATCTTGTTAAGCTTCTGTGACCTACACGTCTCTTCCACGGGGCATTGATATTGTCTTTTTATGCCACTGCGGCCTCCACCACTCTTCCAAGGGGCATTAAAACCGTCTTGTTAAGCTACTGTGACCTCCACGTCTCTTCCACGGGGCATTGATACTGTCTTTTTATTCCAATGCGACCTCCACCACTCTTCCAAGGGGCATTGATAGTCTTTTTTTTCCACTGCGACCTCCACCACTCTTCCAAGGGGCATTAAAACCGTCTTGCTAAGCTACTGTGACCTCCACGTCTCTTCCACGGGGCATTGATATTGTCTTTTTATTCCACTGCGACCTCCACCACTCTTCTAAGGGGCATTGATATTGTCTTTTTAATCCACTGCGACCTCCACCATTCTTCCACGGGGCATTGATATTGTCTTTCTATTGCACTGCGACCTCCACCACTCTTCCAAGGGGCATTAAAACCGTCTTCTTGAGCTACTGTGACCTCCACGCCTCTTCCACGGTGCATTGATATTGTCTTTTTGTTCCACTGCGACCTCCACCACGCTTCCAAGGGGCATTGATATTGTCTTTTTTTTCCACTGCGACCACCACCACTGTTCCAAGGGGCATTGATTTTGTATTTTTATTCCACTGCGACTTCCACCACTCTTACAAGAGGCAATGAAACCGTCTTGTTAAGCTACTGAGACCTCCACGTCTCTTCCACGGGGCATTGATATTGTCTTTTTATTCCACTGCGACCTCCACCACTTTTCCAAGGGGCATTGATATTGTCTCTTTATTCCACTGCGACCTCCACCATTCTTCCAAGGGGCATTAAAACCGTCTTGTTAAGCTACTGTGACCTCCACGTCTCTTCCACGGGGCATTGATATAGTCTTTTTATTCCACTGCGACCTCCATCACTCTTCCAAGGGGCATTGATATTGTCTTTTTATTCCACTGCGACCTCCAACATTCTTCCAAGGGGCATTAAAACTGTATTGTTAAGCTACTGTGACCTCCACATCTCTTCCACGGGGCATTGATATTCTCTTTCTATTCCACTGTGACCTCCACCACTTTTCCAAGGGGCATTGATATTGTATTTTTATTCCACTGCGACCTCCACCACTCTTCCAAGGGGCATTGATATTGTCTTTTTATTCCAATGCGACCTCCACCACTCTTCCAAGGGGCATTGATATTGTCTTTTTATTCCACTGCGACCTCCACCACTCTTCCAAGGGGCATTAAAACCGTCTTGGTAAGCTCCTGTGACCTCCACGTCTCTTCCACGGGGCATTGATATTGTCTTTTTATTCCACTGCGACCTCCACCACACTTCCAAGGGGCATTGAAATTGTCTTTTTTTTCCACTGCGAACTCCACCACTCTTCCAAGAAGCATTGATATTGTCTGTTTATTCCACTGCGACCTCCAGCACTCTTCCAAAGGGCATTAAAACCGTCTTGTTAAGCTACTGTGACCTCCACGTCTCTTCCACAGGGCATTGGTATTGTCTTTTTATTCCACTGCGACCTCCACCACTCTTCCAAGGGACATTAAAATCGTCTTGTTAAGCTCTTGTGACCTCCACGTCTCTTCCACGGGGCATTGATATAGTCTTTTTTTTCCACTGCGACCTCCACAACTCTTCCAAGGGGCATTAAAATTGTCTTTTTATTCCACTGCGACCTCCAACACTTTTCCAAGGCGCATTGATATTGTCTTTTTATTCCACTGCGACCTCCACCACTCTTCCAAGGGGCATTAAAACCGTCTTGTTAAGCTACTGTGACCTCCACGTCTCTTCCATGGGGCATTGATATTGTCTTTTTATTCCACTGCGACCTCTACCACTCTTCCAAGGGGCATTGATATTGTCTTTTTATGCCACTGCGACCTCCACCACTCGTCCAAGGGGCATTAAAATCGACTTGTTAAGCTCCTGTGACCTCCACGTCTCTTCCACGGGGAATTGATATTGTCTTTTTTTTCCACTGCGACCTCCACCACTCTTCCAAGGGGCATTGATATTGTCTTTTTATTCCACTGCGACCTCCACCAAGTTTCCAAGGGGCATTGATATTGTCTTTTTATTCCACTGCGACCTCCACCACTCTTCCAAGGGGCATTAAAACAGTCTTGTTAAACTACTGTAACCTCCACGTTTCTTCCACAGGGCATTGATTTTGTCTTTTTATTCCACTGCGACCTCCACCACTCTTCCAAGGGGCATTGATATTGTCTTGTTAATCCACTGCGACCTCCACCACTCTTCCAAGGGGCATTAGAACCATCTTGTTAAGCTACTGTGACCTCCACGTCTCTTCCAAAGAGAATTGATATTGTCTTTTTATTCCACTGCGACCTCCACCACTCTTCCAAGGGGCATTAAAAACGTCTTGTTAAGCTACTGTGACCTCCACCACTCTTCCAAGGGGCATTAGAACCATCTTGTTAAGCTACTGTGACCTCCACGTCTCTTTCACGGGGCATTGATATTGTCTTTTTATTCCTCTGCGACTTCCACCACTCTTCCAAGGGGCATTGATATTGTCTTTTTATTCCACTTCGACCTCCACCACTCTTCCAAGGGGCATTAAAAACGTCTTGTTAAGCTACTGTGACCTCCACGTCTCTTCCAAAGGGCATTGATATTGTATTTTTATTCCACTGCGACCTCCACCACTCTTCCAAGGGGCATTAAAAACAACTTGTTAAGCTACTGTGACCTCCACGTCTCTTCCACGGGGTATTGACATTGTCTTTTTGTTCCACTGCGATCTCCACCACTCTTCCAAGGGGCATTAAAACCGTCTTGCTAAGCTACTGTGACCTCCACCACTCTTCCAAGGGGCATTGATATTTTCTTTTTATTCCACTACGTCCTCCAACACTCTTCCAAGGGGCATTAAAATCGTCTTGTTAAGCTACTGTGACCTCCACGTCTCTTCCACGGGGCATTTATATTGTCTTTTTATTCCACTGCGACCTCCACCACTCTTCCAAGGGGCATTGATATTGTCTTTTTATTGCACTGCGACCTCCACCATTTTTCCAAGGGGCATTGATATTGTCTCTTTATTCCACTGCGACCTCCACCACTCTTCCAAGGGGCATTAAAACCGTCTTGTTAAGCTACTGTGACCTCCACGTCTCTTCCATGGGCCATTGATATTGTCTTTTTATTCCACTGCGACCTCTACCACTCTTCCAAGGGGCATTGATATTGTCTTTTTATGCCACTGCGACCTCCACCACTCGTCCAAGGGGCATTAAAATCGACTTGTTAAGCTCCTGTGACCTCCACGTCTCTTCCACGGGGAATTGATATTGTCTTTTTTTTCCACTGCGACCTCCACCACTCTTCCAAGGGGCATTGATATTGTCTTTTTATTCCACTGCGACCTCCACCAAGTTTCCAAGGGGCATTGATATTGTCTTTTTATTCCACTGCGACCTCCACCACTCTTCCAAGGGGCATTAAAACAGTCTTGTTAAACTACTGTAACCTCCACGTTTCTTCCACGGGGCATTGATATTGTCTTTTTATTCCACTGCGACCTCCACCACTCTTCCAAGGGGCATTGATATTGTCTTGTTAATCCACTGCGACCTCCACCACTCTTCCAAGGGGCATTAGAACCATCTTGTTAAGCTACTGTCACCTCCATGTCTCTTTCACGGGGCATTGATATTGTCTTTTTATTCCACTGCGACCTCCACCAAGTTTCCAAGGGGCATTGATATTGTCTTTTTATTCCACTTCGATCTCCACCACTCTTCCAAGGGGCATTAAAAATGTCTTGTTAAGCTACTGTGACCTCCACGTCTCTTCCAAAGGGAATTGATATTGTCTTTTTATTCCACTGCGACCTCCACCACTCTTCCAAAGGGCATTAAAAACGTCTTGTTAAGCTACTGTGACCTCCACCACTCTTCCAAGGGGCATTAGAACCATCTTGTTAAGCTACTGTGACCTCCACGTCTCTTTCACGGGGCATTGATATTGTCTTTTTATTCCTCTGCGACTTCCACCACTCTTCCAAGGGGCATTGATATTGTCTTTTTATTCCACTTCAACCTCCACCACTCTTCCAAGGGGCATTAAAAACGTCTTGTTAAGCTACTGTGACCTCCACGTCTCTTCCAAAGGGCATTGATATTGTATTTTTATTCCACTGCGACCTCCACCACTCTTCCAAGGGGCATTAAAAACAACTTGTTAAGCTACTGTGACCTCCACGTCTCTTCCACCGGGTATTGATATTGTCTTTTTGTTCCACTGCGATCTCCACCACTCTTCCAAGGGGCATTAAAACCGTCTTGCTAAGCTACTGTGACCTCCACCACTCTTCCAAGGGGCATTGATATTTTCTTTTTATTCCACTACGTCCTCCAACACTCTTCCAAGGGGCATTAAAATCGTCTTGTTAAGCTACTGTGACCTCCACGTCTCTTCCACGGGGCATTTATATTGTCTTTTTATTCCACTGCGACCTCCACCACTCTTCCAAGGGGCATTGATATTGTCTTTTTATTGCACTACGACCTCCACCACTTTTCCAAGGGGCATTGATATTGTCTCTTTATTCCACTGCGACCTCCACCACTCTTCCAAGGGGCATTAAAACCGTCTTTTTAAGCTACTGTGACCTCCACGTCTCTTCCACGGGGCATTGATATTGTCTTTTTATTCCACTGCGACCTCCACCACTCTTCCAAGGGGCATTGATATTGTCTTTCTATTCCACTGCGACCTCCACAATTCTTCCAAGGGGCATTAAAATCGTCTTGTTAAGCTACTGTGACCTCCACGTCTCTTCCACGGGGCATTTATATTGTCTTTTTATCCCAGTGCGACCTCCACCACTCTTCCAAGGGGCATTGATATTGTCTTTTTATTCCACTGCGACCTCCACCACTTTTCCAAGGGGCATTGATATTGTCTCTTTATTCCACTGCGACCTCCACCACTCTTCCAAGGGGCATTAAAACCGTCTTGTTAAGCTACTGTGAACTCCACGTCTCTTCCACGGGGCATTGATATTGTCTTTTTATTCCACTGCGACCTCCACCACTCTTCCAAGGGGCATTGATATTGTCTTTCTATTCCACTTCGACCTCCACAATTCTTCCAAGGGGCATTAAAACCGTCTTGTTAAGCTACTGTGACCTCCACATCTCTTCCACGGGGCATTGACATTGTCTTTCCATTCCACTGCGACCTCCACCACTTTTCCAAGGGGCATTGATATTGTATTTTTATTCCACTGCGACTTCCACTACTATTCCTAGGGGTATGGATATTGTCTTTTTTTTCCACTGCGACCTCCACCACTCTTCCAAGTGGCATTAAAACCGTCTTGTTAAGCTACTGTGACCTCCACGTCTCTTCCACGGGGCATTGATATTGTCTTTTTATTCCACTGCAACCTCCACCACTCTTCCAAGGGGCATTGATATTGTCTTTTTTTTCCACTGCGACCTCCACCACTCTTCCAAGGGGCATTAAAACCGTTTTGCTAAGCTACTGCGACCTCCACCACTCTTACAAGGGGCACTGATATTGTCTTTATATTCCACTGCGACCTCCACCACTCTTCCAAGGGGCATTGATATTGTCTTTCTATTCCACTGCGATCTCCACCACGCTTCCAATGGGCATTGATATTGTCTTTTTTTTCCACTGCGACCTCCACCACTCTTCCAAGAAGCATTGATATTGTCTTTTTATTCCACTGCGACCTCCAGCTCTCTTCCAAGCTGCATTAAATCCGTCTTGTTAAGCTACTGTGACCTCCACGTCTCTTCCACGGGGCATTGGTATTGTCTTTTTATTCCACTGCGACCTCCACCACTCTTCCGAGGGGCATTAAAATTGTCATATTAAGCTACTGTGACCTCCACGTCTCTTCCACGGGGCATTGATATTGTCTTTTTTTTCACTGCGACCTCCACCACTCTTCCAAGGGGCATTAATATTGTCTTTTTATTCCACTGCGACCTCCAACACTCTTCCAAGGGGCATTAAAACCGTCTTGTTAAGCTACTGTGACCTCCACGTTTCTTCCACGGGGCATTGATATTGTCTTTTTATTCTACTGCGACCTCCACCACGCTTACAAGGTGCATTGATATTGTATTTTTATTCCACTGCGACCTCCACCACTCTTCCAAGGGGCATTAAAAACGTCTTGTTAAGCTACTGTGACCTCCACGTCTCTTTCCCGGGGCATTGATATTGTCTTTTTACTCCACTGCAACTTCCACCACTCTTCCAAGGGGCATTTATATTGTCTTTTTATTCCACTTCGACCTCCAGGACTCTTCCAAAGGGCATTGATATTGTCTTTTTATTCCACTGCGACCTCCACCTCTCTTCCAAGGGGCAATAAAAACGTTTTGTTCAGCTACTGTAACCTCCACGTCTCTTCCACGGGGCATTGATATTGTCTTTTTATTACACTGCGACCTCCACCACTCTTCCAAGGGGCATTAGAACCGTCTTGTTAAGCTACTGTGACCTCCACCACTCTTCCAAGGGGCATTGATATTGTCTTTGTATTCCACTGCGACCTCTACCACTCTTCAAAGGGGCATTAAAACCATCTTGTTAAGCTACTGTGACCTCCACGTCTCTTCCACGGGGCATTGATATTGTCTTTTTATTCCACTGCGACTTCCACCACTCTTCCAAGGGGCATTGATAATGTCTTTTTATTCCACTTCGACCCCCACCACTCTTCCAACGGGCATGGATATTGTCTTTTTATTCCTCTGCGACATCCAGCACTCTTCCAAGGGGCATTAAAACCGTCTTGTTAAAATACTTTGACCTACACGTCTCTTCCACGGGGCATTGAAATTGTCTTTTCATTCCACTGCGACCTCCACCACTCTTCCAAGGGGCATTCAAACCGTCTTGTTAAGCTACTGTAACCTCCACGTGTCTTCCATAGGGCATTGATATTGTCTTCTTATTCCACAGCGACCTCCACCACTCTTCCAAGGGGCATTGATATTGTCTTTTTTTTCCACTGCGACCTCCATCACTCTTCCAAGGGGCATTGATATTGTCTTTTTATACCACTGCGACCTCCATCACTCTTCCAAGTAGCATTAAAACCGTCTTGTTAAGCTACTGTGACCTCCACGTCTCTTCCACAGGGCATTGATATTGTCTTTTTATTCTACTGCGACCTCCACCACTCTTCCAAGGGGCATTGATATTGTCTTTTTATTCCACTGCGACCTCCACCACTGTTCCAAGGGGCATTGATATTGTCTTTTTATGCCACTGCGACCTCCACCATTCTTCCAAGGGGCATTGATATTATCTTTTTAATCCACTGCGATCTCCACCACTCTTCCAAGGGGCATTAAAACCGTCGTGTTAAGCTACTGTGACCTCCACGACTCTTCCAAGGGGCATTGATATTGTCTTTTTATTTAACTGCGACCTCCACCACTCTTCCAAAGTGCATTGATATTGTCTTTTTATTCCACCGCGACCTCCACCACTCTTCCAAGGGGCATTAAAACCGTCTTGTTAAGCTACTGTGACCTCCACGTCTCTTCCACGGGGCATTGATATAGTCTTTTTATTCCAGTGAGACCTCCTCCACTCTTCCAAGGGGCATTGATTTTGTCTTTTTTTTCCACTGCGACCTCCACCACTCTTCCAAGAAGCATTGATATTGTCTTTTTATTCCACTGCGACCTCCAGCACTCTTCCAAGGGGCATTAAAACCGTCTTGTTAAGCTACTGTGACCTCCACGTCTCTTCCACGGGGCATTGGTATTGTCTTTTTATTCCACTGCGACCTCCACCACTCTTCCAAGGGGCATTAAAACCGTCTTGTTAAAATACTTTGACCTACACGTCTCTTCCACGGGGCATTGAAATTGTCTTTTCATTCCACTGCGACCTCCACCACTCTTCCAAGGGGCATTAAAACCGTCTTGTTAAGCTACTGTAACCTCCACGTGTCTTCCATAGGGCATTGATATTGTCTTCTTATTCCACAGCGACCTCCACCACTCTTCCAAGGGGCATTGATATTGTCTTTTTTTTCCACTGCGACCTCCATCACTCTTCCAAGGGGCATTGATATTGTCTTTTTATACCACTGCGACCTCCATCACTCTTCCAAGTGGCATTAAAACCGTCTTGTTAAGCTACTGTGAACTCCACGTCTCTTCCACAGGGCATTGATAATGTATTTTTATTCCACTGAGACCTCCACCACTCTTCCAAGGGGCATTGATATTGTCTTTTTATTCCACTGCGACCTCCAACACTCTTCCAAGGGGCATTGATATTGTCTTTTTATGCCACTGCGACCTCCACCATTCTTCCAAGGGGCATTGATATTGTCTTTTTAATCCACTGCGATCTCCACCACTCTTCCAAGGGGCATTAAAACCGTCGTGTTAAGCTACTGTGACCTCCACGTCTCTTCCACGGGGCATTGGTATTGTCTTTTTATTCCACTGCGACCTCCACCACTCTTCCAAGGGGCATTAAAATCGTCTTTTTAAGCTACTGTGACCTCCACGTCTCTTCCACGGGGCATTGATATTGTCTTTTTTTTCCACTGCGACCTCCACCACTCTTCCAAGGGGCATTAATATTGTCTTTTTATTCCACTGTGACCTCCAACACTTTTCCAAGGGGCATTGATATTGTCTTTTTATGCCACTGCGACCTCCACCACTCTTCCAAGGGGCATTAAAACCGTCTTGTTAAGCTACTGTGACCTCCACGTTTCTTCCACGGGGCATTTATATTGTCTTTTTATTCCACTGCGACCTCCACCACTCTTACAATGGGCATTGATATTGTCTTTTTATTCCACTGCGACCACCACTCTTCCAAGGCGCATTAAAACCGTCTTGTTAAGCTACTGTGACCTCCACGTCTCTTTCCCGGGGCATTGATATTGTCTTTTTACTCCACTGCAACTTCCACCACTCTTCCAAGGGGCATTGATATTGTCTTTTTATTCCACTTCGACCTCCACCACTCTTCCAAAGGGCATTGATATTGTCTTTTTATTCCACTGCGACTTCCACCACTCTTCCAAGGGGCATTAAAAACGTCTTGTTAAGCTACTGTGACCTCCACGTCTCTTCCACGGGGCATTGATATTGTCTTTTTATTCCACTGCGACCTCCACCACTCTTCCAAGGGGCATTAAAACCGTCTTGTTAAGCTACTGTGACCTCCACCACTCTTCCAAGGGGCATTGATATTGTCTTTTTATTCCACTGCGACCTCCACCACTCTTCAAAGGGGCATTAAAACCATCTTGTTAAGCTACTGTGACCTCCACGTCTCTTCCACGGGGCATTGATAGTGTCTTTTTATTCCACTGCGACTTCCACCACTCTTCCGAGGGGCATTGATATTGTCTTTTTATTCCACTTCGACCTCCACCACTCTTCCAAGGGGCATGGATATTGTCTTTTTATTCCTCTGCGACCTCCACCACTCTTCCAAGGGGAATTAAAAATTTCTTGTTAAGCTACTTTGACCTAAACGTCTCTTCCACGGGGCATTGATATTGTCTTTTTATTCCACTGCGACCTCCACCACTCTTCCAAGGGGCATTAAAACCATCTTGTTAAGCTACTGTGACCTCCACGTGTCTTCCATAGGGCATGGATATTGTCTTCTTATTCCACTGCGACTTCCACCACTTTTCCAGAGGGCATTGATATTGTCTTTTTTTTCCACTGCGACCTCCACCACTCTTCCAAGGGACATTGATATTGTATTTTTATTCCACTGCGACCTCCACCACTCTTCCAAGGTTCATTAAAACCGTCTTGTTAAGCTACTGTGACCTCCACGTCTCTTCCACAGGGCATTGATATTGTCTTTTTATTCCACTGCGATCTCCACCACTCTTCCAAGGGGCATTCATATTGTCTTTTTATTCCAGTGCGACCTCCACCACTCTTCCAAGGGGCATTGTTATTGTCTTTTTATTCCACTTCGAACTCCAACACTCTTCCAAGGGGCAATGATATTGTCTTTTTATTCCACTGCGATCTCCACCACTCTTCCAAGGGGCATTAAAACCGTCGTGTTAAGCTACTGTGACCTCCACATCTCTTCCACGGGGCATTGATATTGTCTTTTTATTCCACTGTGACCTCCACCACTCTTCCAAGGGGCATTGATATTGTCTTTGTATTTCACTGCGACCTCCACCACTCTTCCAAGGGGCATTGATATTGTCTTTTTTTTCCACTGCGACCTCCACCACTCTTCCAAAGTGCATTGATATTATCTTTTTATTGCACTGCGACCTCCACCACTCTTCCAAGGGGCATTAAAACCGTCTTGTTAAGCTACTGTGACCTCCACGTCTCTTCCACGGTGCATTGATATAGTCTTTTTATCCAGTGCGACCTCCACCACTCTTCCAAGGGAAATTGATTTTGTCTTTTTTTTCCAATGCGACCTCCACCACTCTTCCAAGGGGCATTGATATTGTCTTTTTACTCCACTGCGACCTCCACCTCTCCTCCAAGGGGCATTAAAACCATCTTGTTAAGCTACTGTGACCTCCACAACTCTTCCAAGGGGCATTGATATTGTCTTTTTATTCCACTGCGTCCTCCAACACTCTTCCAAGGGGCATTAATATTGTCTTTTTATTCCACTGCGACCTCCACCACTCTTCCAAGGGGCATCAAAATTGTCTTGCTAAGCTACTGTGACCTCCACTTCTCTTCCACGGGGCATTGATATTGTCTCTTTTTTCCACTGCGACCATCACCACTCTTCCAAGGGGCATTGATACTGTCTTTTTATTCCTCTGCGACCTCCACCACTCTTCCAAGGGGCATTAAAACAGTCTTGTTAAGCTACTGTGACATCCACGTCTCTTCCACGGGGCATTGATATTGTCTTTTTATTCCACTGCGACCTCCATCACTCTTCCAAGGGGCATTGATATTGTCTTTTTATTCCACTGCGACCTCCATCATTATTCCAAGGGGCATTAAAACCATCTTGTTAAGCTACTGTGACCTCCACATCTCTTCCACGGGGCATTGATATTGTCATTCTATTCCACTGCGACCTCCACCACTTTTCCAAGGGGCATTGATATTGTATTTTTATTCCACTGTGACTTCCACCACTTTTCCAAGGGGCATTGATATTGTCTTTTCATTCCTCTGCGACCTCCACCACTCTTCCAAGGGGCATTAAAACCGTCTTGTTAAGCTACTGTGACCTCCACGTCTCTTCCACAGGGCATTGATATTGTCTTTTTATTCCAGTGCGACTTCCACCACTCTTCCAAGGGGCATTGATATTGTCTTTTTTTTCCACTGCGACCCCCACCACTCTTCCAAAGGGCATTAAAACCGTCTTGTTAAGCTCCTGTGACCTCCACATCTCTTCCTCGGGGCATTGATATTTTCTTTTTATTCCACTGCGACCTCTACCACGCTTCCAAGGGGCATTGATATTGTCTTTTTTTTCCACTGCGACCTCCTCCACCACTCTTCCAAGAAGCATTGATATTGTCTTTTTATTCCACTGCGACCTCCAGCACACTTCCAAGGGGCATTAAAATTGTCTTGTTAAGATACTGTGACCTCCACGTCTCTTCCACAGGGCATTGGTATTGCTTTTTTTTCCACTGCGACCTCCACCCCTCTTCCAAGGGGCATTAAAATCGTCTTGTTAAGTTACTGTGACCTCCACGTCTCTTCCACGGGGCATTAATATTGTCTTTTTTTTCCACTGCGACCTTCACCACTCTTCCAAGGGCCATTAATATTGTCTTTTTATTCCACTGCGACCTCCAACACTTTTCCAAGGGGCATTGATATAGTCTTTTTATTCCACTGCGACCTCCACAACTCTTCCATGGAGCATTAAAAACGTCTTGTTAAGCTACTGTGACCACGTCTCTTCCACGGTGCATTGATATTGTCTTTTTATTCCCCTGTGACCTCCACCACTCTTCCAAGGGGCATTGATATTGTCTTTTTATTCCACTGCGACCTCCACCACTCTTCCAAGAAGCATTGATATTGTCTTTATATTCGACTGCGACCTCCAGCACTCTTCCAAGGGGCATTAAAACCGCCTTGTTAAGCTACTGTGACCTCCACGTCTCTTCCACGGGGCATTGGTATTGTCTTTTTATTCCACGGCGACCTCCACCACTCTTCCAAGGGGCATTAAAATCGTCTTTTTAAGCTACTGTGACCTTTACGTCTCTTCCACGGGGCATTGATATTGTCTTTTTTTTCCACTGCGACCTCCACCACTCTTCCAGGGGGCATTAATATTGTCTTTTTATTCCACTGCGACCTGCAACACTTTTCCAAGTGGCATTGATATTGTCTTTTTATTCCACTGCGACCTCCACAATTCTTCCAAGGGGCATTAAAACCGTCTTGTTAAGCTACTGTGACCTCCACGTGTCTTCCATAGGGCATTGATATTGTCTTCTTATTCCACTGCGACCTCCACCACTTTTCCAAGGGGCATTGATATTGTCTTTTTTTTCCACTGCGACCTCCACCACTCTTCCAAGGGATATTGATATTGTCTTTTTATACCACTGCGACCTCCACCACTCTTCCAAGGGATATTGATATTGTCTTTTTATTCCACTGTGATCTCCACCACTCTTCCAAGGGGCATTGATATTGTCTTTTTATTCTACTGCGACCAACACCACTCTTCCAAGGGGCATTGATATTGTCTTTTTATTCCACTTCGACCTCCACCACTCTTCCAAGGGGCATTGATATTGTCTTTTTATTCCACTGCGATCTCCACCACTCTTCCAAGGGGCATTAAAACAGTCGTGTTAAGCTCCTGTGACCTCCACGTCTCTTCCACGGGGCATTGATATTGTCTTTTTATTGCACTGCGACCTCCACCACTCTTCCAAGGGGCATTGATATTGTCTTTTTATTTCACTGCGACCTCCACCACTCTTCCAAGGGGCATTGATATTGTCTTTTTTTTCCATTGCAACCTCCACCACTCTTACAAAGCACATTGATATTGTCTTTTTATTCAACTGCGACCTCCACCACTCTTTCAAGGGTCATTAAAACCATCTTGTAAGCTACTGTGACCTCCACGTCTCTTCCACGGGGCATTGATATAGTCTTTTTATTCCAGTGCGACCTCCACCACTCTTCCAAGGGGCATTGATTTTGTCTTTTTTTTCCCACTGTGACCTCCACCACTCTTCCAAGGGGCATTGTTATTGTCTTTTTATTCCACTGCGACCTCCACCACTCTTCCAAGGGGCATTAAAACCGTCTTGTTAAGCTACTGTGACCTCCACAACTCTTCCAAGGGGCATTGATATTGCCTTTTTATTCCATTGCGACCTCCAACACTCCTCCGAGGGGCATTGATATTGTCTTTTTATTCAACTGCGACCTCCACCACTCTTCCAAGGGGCATTAAAATCGTATTCTTAAGCTACTGTGACCTCCATGTATCTTCCACAGGGCATTGATATTGTCTCTTTTTTCCACTGCAACCTTCACCACTCTTCCAAGGGGCATTGATATTGTCTTTTTATTCCTCTGCGACCTCCACCACTCTTCCAAGGGGCATTAAAACCGTCTTGTTAAGCTACTGTGACTTCCACGTCTCTTCCACGGGGCATTGATATTGTCATTTTATTCCACTGCGACCTCCACCACTCTTCCAAGCGGCATTGATTTTGTCTTTTTATTCCACTGCGATCTCCATCATTCTTTCAAGGGGCATTAAAACCATCTTGTTAATCTACTGTGACCTCCACATCTCTTCCATGGGGTATTGATATTGTCTTTCTATTCCACTGCGACCTCCACCACTTTTCCAAGGGGCATTGATATTGTATTTTTATTCCACTGCGACTTCCACCACTTTTCCAAGGGGCATTAATATTGTCTTTTTATTCCACTGCGACCTCCAACACTTTTCCAAGGGGCATTGATATAGTCTTTTTATTCCACTGCGACCTCCACCACTCTTCCAAGGGGCATTAAAACCGTCTTGTTAAGCTACTGTGACCTCCACGTCTCTTTCACGGGGCATTGATATTGTCTTTTTATTCCACTGCAACTTCCACCACTCTTCCAAGGGGCATTGATATTGTCTTTTTATTCCACTTCGACCTCCACCACTCTTTCAAATGGCATTGATATTGTCTTTTTATTCCACTGCGTCCTCCACAACTCTTCCATGAAGCATTAAAAACGTCTTGTTAAGCTACTGTGACCACGTCTCTTCCACGGTGCATTGATATTGTCTTTTTATTCCCCTGTGACCTCCACCACTCTTCCAAGGGGCATTGATATTGTCTTTTTATTCCACTGCGACCTCCACCACTCTTCCAAGAAGCATTGATATTGTCTTTATATTCGACTGCGACCTCCAGCACTCTTCCAAGGGGCATTAAAACTGCCTTGTTAAGCTACTGTGACCTCCACGTCTCTTCCACGGGGCATTGGTATTGTCTTTTTATTCCACTGCGACCTCCACCACTCTTCCAAGGGGCATTAAAATCGTCTTTTTAAGCTACTCTGACCTCCACGTCTCTTCCACGGGGCATTGATATTGTCTTTTTTTTCCACTGCGACCTCCACCACTCTTCCAGGGGGCATTAATATTGTCTTTTTATTCCACTGCGACCTGCAACACTTTGCCAAGTGGCATGATATTGTCTTTTTATTCCACTGCGACCTCCACCATTCTTCCAAGGGGCATTAAAACCATCTTGTTAAGCTACTGTGACCTCCACGTGTCTTCCATAGGGCATTGATATTGTCTTCTTATTCCACTGCGACCTCCACCACTTTTCCAAGGGGCATTGATATTGACTTTTTTTTCCACTGCGACCTCCACCACTCTTCCAAGGGGCATTAAAACCGTCTTGATAAGCTATTGTGACCTCCACGTCTCTTCCACAGGGCATTGATATTGTCTTTTTATTCCACTGCGATCTCCACCACTCTTCCAAGGGGCATTGATATTGTCTTTTTATTCCACTACGACCAACACCACTCTTCCAAGGGGCATTGATATTGTCTTTTTATTCCACTTCGACCTCCACCACTCTTCCAAGGGGCATTGATATTGTCTTTTTATTCCACTGCGATCTCCACCACTCATCCAAGGGGCATTAAAACAGTCGTGTTAAGCTACTGTGACCTCCACGTCTCTTCCACGGGGCATTGATATTGTCTTTTTATTGCACTGCGACCTCCACCACTCTTCCAAGGGGCATTGATATTGTCTTTTTATTCCTCTGCGAACTCCACCACTCTTCCAAGTGGCATTGATATTGTCTTTTTATTCCACTGCGATCTCTACCACTCTTCCAAGGGGCATTAAAACAGTCGTGTTAAGCTACTGTGACCTCCACGTCTCTTCCACGGGGCATTGATATTGTCTTTTTATTGCACTGCGACCTCCACCACTCTTCCAAGGGGCATTGATATTGTCTTTTTATTTCACTGCGACCTCCACCACTCTTCCAAGGGGCATTGATATTGTATTTTTTTTCCACTGCAACCTCCACCACTCTTCCAAAGTACATTGATATTGTCTTTTTATTCAACTGCGACCTCCACCACTCTTCCAAGGGGCATTAAAACCATCTTGTAAGCTACTGTGACCTCCACGTCTCTTCCACGGGGCATTGATATAGTCTTTTTATTCCAGTGCGACCTCCACCACTCTTCCAAGGGGCATTGATTTTGTCTTTTTTTTCCACTGCGACCTCCACCACTCTTCCAAGGGGCATTGTTATTGTCTTTTTATTCCACTTCGAACTCCAACACTCTTCCAAGGGGCAATGATATTGTCTTTTTATTCCACTGCGATCTCCACCACTCTTCCAAGGGGCATTAAAACCGTCGTGTTAAGCTACTGTGACCTCCACATCTCTTCCACGGGGCATTGATATTGTCTTTTTATTCCACTGTGACCTCCACCACTCTTCCAAGGGGCATTGATATTGTCTTTGTATTTCACTGCGACCTCCACCACTCTTCCAAGGGGCATTGATATTGTCTTTTTTTTCCACTGCGACCTCCACCACTCTTCCAAAGTGCATTGATATTATCTTTTTATTGCACTGCGACCTCCACCACTCTTCCAAGGGGCATTAAAACCGTCTTGTTAAGCTACTGTGACCTCCACGTCTCTTCCACGGTGCATTGATATAGTCTTTTTATCCAGTGCGACCTCCACCACTCTTCCAAGGGAAATTGATTTTGTCTTTTTTTCCAATGCGACCTCCACCACTCTTCCAAGGGGCATTGATATTGTCTTTTTACTCCACTGCGACCTCCACCTCTCCTCCAAGGGGCATTAAAACCATCTTGTTAAGCTACTGTGACCTCCACAACTCTTCCAAGGGGCATTGATATTGTCTTTTTATTCCACTGCGTCCTCCAACACTCTTCCAAGGGGCATTAATATTGTCTTTTTATTCCACTGCGACCTCCACCACTCTTCCAAGGGGCATCAAAATTGTCTTGCTAAGCTACTGTGACCTCCACGTCTCTTCCACGGGGCATTGATATTGTCTCTTTTTTCCACTGCGACCATCACCACTCTTCCAAGGGGCATTGATACTGTCTTTTTATTCCTCTGCGACCTCCACCACTCTACCAAGGGGCATTAAAACAGTCTTGTTAAGCTACTGTGACATCCACGTCTCTTCCACGGGGCATTGATATTGTCTTTTTATTCCACTG
The DNA here is from genome assembly GCF_046119375.1 of Phyllobates terribilis. Lineage (NCBI taxonomy): Eukaryota > Metazoa > Chordata > Amphibia > Anura > Dendrobatidae > Phyllobates > Phyllobates terribilis. Next base: position 470,015,923 of record NW_027362767.1, on the reverse strand, counting down.
CGACCTCCATCACTCTTCCAAGGGGCATTGATATTGTCTTTTTATTCCACTGCGACCTCCATCATTATTCCAAGGGGCATTAAAACCATCTTGTTAAGCTACTGTGACCTCCACATCTCTTCCACGGGGCATTGATATTGTCATTCTATTCCACTGCGACCTCCACCACTTTTCCAAGGGGCATTGATATTGTATTTTTATTCCACTGTGACTTCCACCACTTTTCCAAGGGGCATTGATATTGTCTTTTCATTCCTCTGCGACCTCCACCACTCTTCCAAGGGGCATTAAAACCGTCTTGTTAAGCTACTGTGACCTCCACGTCTCTTCCACAGGGCATTGATATTGTCTTTTTATTCCAGTGCGACTTCCACCACTCTTCCAAGGGGCATTGATATTGTCTTTTTTTTCCACTGCGACCCCCACCACTCTTCCAAAGGGCATTAAAACCGTCTTGTTAAGCTCCTGTGACCTCCACATCTCTTCCTCGGGGCATTGATATTTTCTTTTTATTCCACTGCGACCTCTACCACGCTTCCAAGGGGCATTGATATTGTCTTTTTTTTCCACTGCGACCTCCTCCACCACTCTTCCAAGAAGCATTGATATTGTCTTTTTATTCCACTGCGACCTCCAGCACACTTCCAAGGGGCATTAAAATTGTCTTGTTAAGATACTGTGACCTCCACGTCTCTTCCACAGGGCATTGGTATTGCTTTTTTTTCCACTGCGACCTCCACCCCTCTTCCAAGGGGCATTAAAATCGTCTTGTTAAGTTACTGTGACCTCCACGTCTCTTCCACGGGGCATTAATATTGTCTTTTTTTTCCACTGCGACCTTCACCACTCTTCCAAGGGCCATTAATATTGTCTTTTTATTCCACTGCGACCTCCAACACTTTTCCAAGGGGCATTGATATAGTCTTTTTATTCCACTGCGACCTCCACAACTCTTCCATGGAGCATTAAAAACGTCTTGTTAAGCTACTGTGACCACGTCTCTTCCACGGTGCATTGATATTGTCTTTTTATTCCCCTGTGACCTCCACCACTCTTCCAAGGGGCATTGATATTGTCTTTTTATTCCACTGCGACCTCCACCACTCTTCCAAGAAGCATTGATATTGTCTTTATATTCGACTGCGACCTCCAGCACTCTTCCAAGGGGCATTAAAACCGCCTTGTTAAGCTACTGTGACCTCCACGTCTCTTCCACGGGGCATTGGTATTGTCTTTTTATTCCACGGCGACCTCCACCACTCTTCCAAGGGGCATTAAAATCGTCTTTTTAAGCTACTGTGACCTTTACGTCTCTTCCACGGGGCATTGATATTGTCTTTTTTTTCCACTGCGACCTCCACCACTCTTCCAGGGGGCATTAATATTGTCTTTTTATTCCACTGCGACCTGCAACACTTTTCCAAGTGGCATTGATATTGTCTTTTTATTCCACTGCGACCTCCACAATTCTTCCAAGGGGCATTAAAACCGTCTTGTTAAGCTACTGTGACCTCCACGTGTCTTCCATAGGGCATTGATATTGTCTTCTTATTCCACTGCGACCTCCACCACTTTTCCAAGGGGCATTGATATTGTCTTTTTTTTCCACTGCGACCTCCACCACTCTTCCAAGGGATATTGATATTGTCTTTTTATACCACTGCGACCTCCACCACTCTTCCAAGGGATATTGATATTGTCTTTTTATTCCACTGTGATCTCCACCACTCTTCCAAGGGGCATTGATATTGTCTTTTTATTCTACTGCGACCAACACCACTCTTCCAAGGGGCATTGATATTGTCTTTTTATTCCACTTCGACCTCCACCACTCTTCCAAGGGGCATTGATATTGTCTTTTTATTCCACTGCGATCTCCACCACTCTTCCAAGGGGCATTAAAACAGTCGTGTTAAGCTACTGTGACCTCCACGTCTCTTCCACGGGGCATTGATATTGTCTTTTTATTGCACTGCGACCTCCACCACTCTTCCAAGGGGCATTGATATTGTCTTTTTATTTCACTGAGACCTCCACCACTCTTCCAAGGGGCATTGATATTGTCTTTTTTTTCCATTGCAACCTCCACCACTCTTACAAAGCACATTGATATTGTCTTTTTATTCAACTGCGACCTCCACCACCCTTTCAAGGGTCATTAAAACCATCTTGTAAGCTACTGTGACCTCCACGTCTCTTCCACGGGGCATTGATATAGTCTTTTTATTCCAGTGCGACCTCCACCACTCTTCCAAGGGGCATTGATTTTGTCTTTTTTTTCCCACTGTGACCTCCACCACTCTTCCAAGGGGCATTGTTATTGTCTTTTTATTCCACTGCGACCTCCACCACTCTTCCAAGGGGCATTAAAACCGTCTTGTTAAGCTACTGTGACCTCCACAACTCTTCCAAGGGGCATTGATATTGCCTTTTTATTCCACTGCGACCTCCAACACTCTTCCGAGGGGCATTGATATTGTCTTTTTATTCAACTGCGACCTCCACCACTCTTCCAAGGGGCATTAAAATCGTATTCTTAAGCTACTGTGACCTCCATGTATCTTCCACAGGGCATTGATATTGTCTCTTTTTTCCACTGCAACCTTCACCACTCTTCCAAGGGGCATTGATATTGTCTTTTTATTCCTCTGCGACCTCCACCACTCTTCCATGGGGCATTAAAACCGTCTTGTTAAGCTACTGTGACTTCCACGTCTCTTCCACGGGGCATTGATATTGTCATTTTATTCCACTGCGACCTCCACCACTCTTCCAAGCGGCATTGATATTGTCTTTTTATTCCACTGCGATCTCCATCATTCTTTCAAGGGGCATTAAAACCATCTTGTTAATCTACTGTGACCTCCACATCTCTTCCATGGGGTATTGATATTGTCTTTCTATTCCACTGCGACCTCCACCACTTTTCCAAGGGGCATTGATATTGTATTTTTATTCCACTGCGACTTCCACCACTTTTCCAAGGGGCATTAATATTGTCTTTTTATTCCACTGCGACCTCCAACACTTTTCCAAGGGGCATTGATATAGTCTTTTTATTCCACTGCGACCTCCACCACTCTTCCAAGGGGCATTAAAACCGTCTTGTTAAGCTACTGTGACCTCCACGTCTCTTTCACGGGGCATTGATATTGTCTTTTTATTCCACTGCAACTTCCACCACTCTTCCAAGGGGCATTGATATTGTCTTTTTATTCCACTTCGACCTCCACCACTCTTTCAAATGGCATTGATATTGTCTTTTTATTCCACTGCGTCCTCCACAACTCTTCCATGAAGCATTAAAAACGTCTTGTTAAGCTACTGTGACCACGTCTCTTCCACGGTGCATTGATATTGTCTTTTTATTCCCCTGTGACCTCCACCACTCTTCCAAGGGGCATTGATATTGTCTTTTTATTCCACTGCGACCTCCACCACTCTTCCAAGAAGCATTGATATTGTCTTTATATTCGACTGCGACCTCCAGCACTCTTCCAAGGGGCATTAAAACTGCCTTGTTAAGCTACTGTGACCTCCACGTCTCTTCCACGGGGCATTGGTATTGTCTTTTTATTCCACTGCGACCTCCACCACTCTTCCAAGGGGCATTAAAATCGTCTTTTTAAGCTACTCTGACCTCCACGTCTCTTCCACGGGGCATTGATATTGTCTTTTTTTTCCACTGCGACCTCCACCACTCTTCCAGGGGGCATTAATATTGTCTTTTTATTCCACTGCGACCTGCAACACTTTGCCAAGTGGCATGATATTGTCTTTTTATTCCACTGCGACCTCCACCATTCTTCCAAGGGGCATTAAAACCATCTTGTTAAGCTACTGTGACCTCCACGTGTCTTCCATAGGGCATTGATATTGTCTTCTTATTCCACTGCGACCTCCACCACTTTTCCAAGGGGCATTGATATTGACTTTTTTTTCCACTGCGACCTCCACCACTCTTCCAATTGATATTGATATTGTCTTTTTATACCACTGCGACCTCCACCACTCTTCCAAGGGGCATTAAAACCGTCTTGATAAGCTATTGTGACCTCCACGTCTCTTCCACAGGGCATTGATATTGTCTTTTTATTCCACTGCGATCTCCACCACTCTTCCAAGGGGCATTGATATTGTCTTTTTATTCCACTACGACCAACACCACTCTTCCAAGGGGCATTGATATTGTCTTTTTATTCCACTTCGACCTCCACCACTCTTCCAAGGGGCATTGATATTGTCTTTTTATTCCACTGCGATCTCCACCACTCATCCAAGGGGCATTAAAACAGTCGTGTTAAGCTACTGTGACCTCCACGTCTCTTCCACGGGGCATTGATATTGTCTTTTTATTGCACTGCGACCTCCACCACTCTTCCAAGGGGCATTGATATTGTCTTTTTATTCCTCTGCGAACTCCACCACTCTTCCAAGTGGCATTGATATTGTCTTTTTATTCCACTGCGATCTCCACCACTCTTCCAAGGGGCATTAAAACAGTCGTGTTAAGCTACTGTGACCTCCACGTCTCTTCCACGGGGCATTGATATTGTCTTTTTATTGCACTGCGACCTCCACCACTCTTCCAAGGGGCATTGATATTGTCTTTTTATTTCACTGCGACCTCCACCACTCTTCCAAGGGGCATTGATATTGTCTTTTTTTTCCACTGCAACCTCCACCACTCTTCCAAAGTACATTGATATTGTCTTTTTATTCAACTGCGACCTCCACCACTCTTCCAAGGGGCATTAAAACCATCTTGTAAGCTACTGTGACCTCCACGTCTCTTCCACGGGGCATTGATATAGTCTTTTTATTCCAGTGCGACCTCCACCACTCTTCCAAGGGGCATTGATTTTGTCTTTTTTTTCCACTGCGACCTCCACCACTCTTCCAAGGGGCATTGTTATTGTCTTTTTATTCCACTGCGACCTCCACCACTCTTCCAAGGGGCATTAAAACCGTCTTGTTAAGCTACTGTGACCTCCACAACTCTTCCAAGGGGCATTGATATTGTCTTTTTATTCCACTGCGACCTCCAACACTGTTCCGAGGGGCATTGATATTGTCTTTTTATTCCACTGCGACCTCCACCACTCTTCCAAGGGGCATTAAAATCGTCTTGTTAAGCTACTGTGACCTCCACGTATCTTCCACGGGGCATTGATATTGTCTCTTTTTTCCACTGCGACCTTCACCAATCTTCCAAGGGGCATTGATATTGTCTTTTTATTCCTCTGCGACCTCCACCACTCTTCCAAGGGGCATTAAAACCGTCTTGTTAAGCTACTGTGACCTCCACGTGTCTTCCATAGGGCATTGATATTGTCTTCTTATTCCACTGCGACCTCCACCACTTTTCCAAGGGGCATTGATATTGCCTTTTTTTTCCACTGCGACCACCACCACTCTTCCAAGGGATATTGATATTGTCTTTTTATACCACTGCAACCTCCACCACTCTTCCAAGGGGCATTAAAACCGTCTTGATAAGCTACTGTGACCTCCACGTCTCTTCCACAGGGCATTGATATTGTCTTTTTATTCCACTGCGATCTCCACCACTCTTCCAAGGGGCATTGATATTGTCTTTATATTCCACTGCAACCAACACCACTCTTCCAAGGGGCATTGATATTGTCTTTTTATTCCACTTCGACCTCCATCACTCTTCCAAGGGGCATTGATATTGTCTTTTTATTCCACTGCGATCTCCACCACTCTTCCAAGGGGCATTAAAACAGTCGTGTTAAGCTACTGTGACCTCCACGTCTCTTCCACGGGGCACTGATATTGTCTTTTTATTGCACTGCGACCTCCATCACTCTTCCAAGGGGCATTGATATTGTCTTTTTATTTCACTGCGACCTCCACCACTCTTCCAAGGGGCATTGATATTGTCTTTTTTTTCCACTGCAACCTCCACCACTCTTCCAAATTACATTGATATTGTCTTTTTATTCAACTGCGACCTCCACCACTCTTCCAAGGGGCATTAAAACCGTCTTGTAAGCTACTGTGACCTCCACGTCTCTTCCACGGGGCATTGATATAGTCTTTTCATTCCAGTGCGACCTCCACCACTCTTCCAAGGGGCATTGATTTTGTCTTTTTTTTCCACTGCGACCTCCAACACTCTTCCAAGGGGCATTGTTATTGTCTTTTTATTCCACTGCGACCTCCACCACTCTTCCAAGGGGCATTAAAACCGTGTTGTTAAGCTACTGTGACCTCCACAACTCTTACAAGGGGCATTGATATTGTCTTTTTATTCCACTGCGATCTCCAACACTCTTCCGAGGGGCATTGATATTGTCTTTTTATTCCACTGCGACCTCCACCACTCTTTCAAGGGGCATTAAAATCGTCTTGTTAAGCTACTGTGACCTCCACGTATCTTCCACGGGGCATTGATATTGTCTCTTTTTTCCACTGCGACCTTCACCACTGTTCCAAGGGGCATTGATATTGTCTTTTTATTCCTCTGCGACCTCCACCACTCTTCCAAGGGGCATTAAAACCGTGTTGTTAAGCTACTGTGACTTCCACGTCTCTTCCCCGGGGCATTGATATTGTCATTTTATTCCACTGCGACCTCCACCACTCTTCCAAGGGGCATTGATATTGTCTTTTTATTCCAGTGCGACCTCCATCATTCTTCCAAGGGGCATTAAAACCATCTTGTTAATCTACTGTGACCTCCACATCTCTTCCATGGGGCATTGATATTGTCTTTCTATTCCACTGCGACCTCCACCACTTTTCCAAGGGGCATTGATATTGTATTTTTATTCCACTGCGACTTCCACCACTTTTCCAAGGGGCATTAATATATTCTTGTTATTCCACTGCGACCTCCAACACTTTTCCAAGGGGCATTGATATAGTCTTTTTATTCCACTGCGACCTCCACCACTCTTCCAAGGGGCATTAAAACCGTCTTGTTAAGCTACTGTGACCTCCACGTCTCTTTCACGGGGCATTGATATTGTCTTTTTATTCCACTGCAACTTCCACCACTCTTCCAAGGGGCATTGATATTGTCTTTTTATTCCACTTCGACCTCCACCACTCTTTCAAAGGGCATTGATATTGTCTTTTTATTCCACTGCGTCCTCCACAACTCTTCCATCGAGCATTAAAAACGTCTTGTTAAGGTACTGTGACCACGTCTCTTCCACGGTGCATTGATATTGTCTTTTTATTCCCCTGTGACCTCCACCACTCTTCCAAGGGGCATTGATATTGTCTTTTTATTCCACTGCGACCTCCACCACTCTTCCAAGAAGCATTGATATTGTCTTTATATTCGACTGCGACCTCCAGCACTCTTCCAGGGGGCATTAAAACCGCCTTTTTAAGCTACTGTGACCTCCACGTCTCTTCCACGGAGCATTGGTATTGTCTTTTTATTCCACTGCGACCTCCACCACTCTTCCAAGGGGCATTAAAATCATTTTTTAAGCTACTGTGACCTCCACGTCTCTTCCACGTGGCATTGATATTGTCTTTTTTTTCCACTTCGACCTCCACCACTCTTCCAGGGGGCATTAATATTGTCTTTTTATTCCACTGCGACCTGCAACACTTTTCCAAGTGGCATTGATATTGTCTTTTTATTCCACTGCGACCTCCACCACTTTTCCAAGGGGCATTGATATTGTATTTTTATTCCACTGCGACTTCCACCACTTTTCCAAGGGGCATTAATATTGTCTTTTTATTCCACTGCGACCTCCAACACTTTTCCAAGGGGCATTGATATAGTCTTTTTATTCCACTGCGACCTCCACCACTCTTCCAAGGGGCATTAAAACCGTCTTGTTAAGCTACTGTGACCTCCACGTCTCTTTCACGGGGCATTGATATTGTCTTTTTATTCCACTGCAACTTCCACCACTCTTCCAAGGGGCATTGATATTGTCTTTTTATTCCACTTCGACCTCCACCACTCTTTCAAAGGGCATTGATATTGTCTTTTTATTCCACTGCGTCCTCCACAACTCTTCCATGGAGCATTAAAAACGTCTTGTTAAGGTACTGTGACCACGTCTCTTCCACGGTGCATTGATATTGTCTTTTTATTCCCCTGTGACCTCCACCACTCTTCCAAGGGGCATTGATATTGTCTTTTTATTCCACTGCGACCTCCACCACTCTTCCAAGAAGCATTGATATTGTATTTATATTCGACTGCGACCTCCAGCACTCTTCCAAGGGGCATTAAAACCGCCTTTATAAGCTACTGTGACCTCCACGTCTCTTCCACGGAGCATTGGTATTGTCTTTTTATTCCACTGCGACCTCCACCACTCTTCCAAGGGGCATTAAAATAATTTTTTAAGCTACTGTGACCTCCACGTCTCTTCCACGGGGCATTGATATTGTCTTTTTTTTCCACTGCGACCTCCACCACTCTTCCAGGGGGCATTAATATTGTCTTTTTATTCCACTGCGACCTGCAACACTTTTCCAAGTGGCATTGATATTGTTTTTTTATTCCACTGCGACCTCCACCACTTTTCCAAGGGGCATTGATATTGTCTTTTTTTTCCACTGCGACCTCCACAACTCTTCCAAGGGATATTGATATTGTCTTTTTATACCACTGCGACCTCCACCACTCTTCCAAGGGGCATTAAAACCGTCTTGATAAGCTACTGTGACCTCCACGTGTCTTCCATAGGGCATTGATATTGTCTTCTTATTCCACTGCGACCAACACCACTCTTCCAAGGGGCATTGATATTGTCTTTTTATTCCACTTCGACCTCCACCACTCTTCCAAGGGGCATTGATATTGTCTTTTTATTCCACTGCGATCTCCACCACTCTTCCAAGGGGCATTAAAACAGTCGTGTTAAGCTACTGTGACCTCCACGTCTCTTCCACGGGGCATTGATATTGTCTTTTTATTGCACTGCGACCTCCACCACTCTTCCAAGGGGCATTGATATTGTCTTTTTATTTCACTGCGACCTCCACCACTCTTCCAAGGGGCATGGATATTGTCTTTTTTTTCCACTGCAACCTCCACCACTCTTCCAAAGTACATTGATATTGTCTTTTTATTCAACTGCGTTCTCCACCACTCTTCCAAGGGGCATTAAAACCGTCTTGTAAGCTACTGTGACCTCCACGTCTCTTCCACGGGGCATTGATATAGTCTTTTTATTCCAGTGCGACCTCCACCACTCTTCCAAGGGGCATTGATTTTGTCTTTTTTTTCCACTGCGACCTCCACCACTCTTCCAAGGGGCATTGTTATTGTCTTTTTATTCCACTGTGACCTCCACCACTCTTCCAAGGGGCATTAAAACCGTCTTGTTAAGGTACTTTGACCTCCACAACTCTTCCAAGGGGCATTGATATTGTCTTTTTATTCCACTGCGACCTCCAACACTCTTCCGAGGGGCATTGATATTGTCTTTTTTTTCCACTGCGACTTCCACCACTCTTCCAAGGGGCATTAAAATCGTCTTGTTAAGCTACTGTGACCTCCACGTATCTTCCACGGGGCATTGATATTGTCTCTTTTTTCCACTGCTACCTTCACCACTCTTCCAAGGGGCATTGATATTGTCTTTTTATTCCTCTGCGACCTCCACCACTCTTCCAAGGGGCCTTTAAACCGTCTTGTTAAGCTACTGTGACCTCCACGTGTCTTCCATAGGGCATTGATATTGTCTTCTTATTCCACTGCGACCTCCACCACTTTTCCAAGGGGCATTGATATTGTCTTTTTTTTCCACTGCGACCTCCACCACTCTTCCAAGGGATATTGATATTGTCTTTTTATACCACTGCGACCTCCACCACTCTTCCAAGGGGCATTAAAACCGTCTTGGTAAGCTACTGTGACCTCCACGTCTCTTCCACAGGGCATTGATATTGTCTTTTTATTCCACTGCGATCTCCACCACTCTTCCAAAGGGCATTGATATTGTCTTTTTATTCCACTGCGACCAACACCACTCTTCCAAGGGGCATTGATATTGCCTTTTTATTCCACTTCGACCTCCACCACTCTTCCAAGGGGCATTGATATTGTCTTTTTATTCCACTGCGATCTCCACCACTCTTCCAAGGGGCATTAAAATAGTCGTGTTAAGCTACTGTGACCTCCATGTCTCTTCCACGGGGCATTGATATTGTCTTTTTATTGCACTGCGACCTCCACCACTCTTCCAAGGGGCATTGATATTGTCTTTTTATTTCACTGCGACCTCCACCACTCTTCCAAGGGGCATTGATATTGTCTTTTTTTTCCACTGCAACCTCCACCACTCTTCCAAAGTACATTGATATTGTCTTTTTATTCAACTGCGACCTCCACCACTCTTCCAAGGGGCATTAAAACCGTCTTGTAAGCTACTGTGACCTCCACGTCTCTTCCACGGGGCATTGATATAGTCTTTTTATTCCAGTGCGACCTCCACCACTCTTCCAAGGGGCATTGATTTTGTCTTTTTTTTCCACTGCGACCTCCACCACTCTTCCAAGGGGCATTGTTATTTTCTTTTTATTCTACTGCGACCTCCACCACTCTTCCAAGGGGCATTAAAACCGTCTTGTTAAGCTACTGTGACCTCCACAACTCTTCCAAGGGGCATTGATATTGTGTTTTTATTCCACTGCGACCTCCAACACTCTTCCGAGGGGCATTGATATTGTCTTTTTATTCCACTGCGACCTCCACCACTCTTCCAAGGGGCATTAAAATCGTCTTCTTAAGCTACTGTGACCTCCACGTATCTTCCACGGGGCATTGATATTGTCTCTTTTTTCCACTGCAACCTTCACCACTCTTCCATGGGGCATTGATATTGTCTTTATATTCCTCTGCGACCTCCACCACTCTTCAAAGGGGCATTAAAACCGTCTTGTTAAGCTACTGTGACTTCCACGTCTCTTCCACGGGGCATTGATATTGTCATTTTATTCCACTGCGACCTCCACCACTCTTCCAAGCGGCATTGATATTGTCTTTTTTTTCCACTGCGACCTCCATCATTCTTCCAAGGGGCATTAAAACCATCTTGTTAATCTACTGTGACCTCCACATCTCTTCCATGGGGCATTGATATTGTCTTTCTATTCCGCTGCGACCTCCACCACTTTTCCAAGGGGCATTGAAATTGTATTTTTATTCCACTGCGACTTCCACCACTTTTCCAAGGGGCATTAATATTGTCTTTTTATTCCACTGCGACCTCCAAAACTTTTCCAAGGGGCATTGATATAGTCTTTTTATTCCACTGCGACCTCCACCACTCTTCCAAGGGGCATTAAAACCGTCTTGTTAAGCTACTGTGACCACGTCTCTTTCACGGGGCATTGATATTGTCTTTTTATTCCACTGCAACTTACACCACTCTTCCAAGGGGCATTGATATTGTCTTTTTATTCCACTTCGACCTCCACCACTCTTTCAAAGGGCATTGATATTGTCTTTTTTTTTAAAATGCGACCTCCACCACTCTTCCAAGGGATATTGATATTGTCTTTTTATACCACTGCGACCTCCACAACTGTTCCATGGAGCATTAAAAACGTCTTGTTAAGCTACTGTGACCACGTCTCTTCCACGGTGCATTGATATTGTCTTTTTATTCCCCTGTGACCTCCACCACTCTTCCAAGGGGCATTGATATTGTCTTTTTATTCCACTGCGACCTCCACCACTCTTCCAAGAAGCATTGATATTGTCTTTATATTCGACTGCGACCTCCAGCACTCTTCCAAGGGGCATTAAAACCGCCTAGTTAAGCTACTGTGACCTCCATGTCTCTTCCACGGGGCAATGGTATTGTCTTTTTATTCCACTGCGACCTCCACCACTCTTCTAAGGGGCATTAAAACCATCTTGTTAAGCTACTGTGACCTCCACGTGTCTTCCATAGGGCATTGATATTCTCTTCTTATTCCACTGCGACCTCCACCACTTTTCCAAGGGGCATTGATATTGTCTTTTTTTTCCACTGCGACCTCCACCACTCTTCCAATTGATATTGATATTGTCTTTTTATACCACTGCGACCTCCACCACTCTTCCAAGGGGCATTAAAACCGTCTTGATAAGCTACTGTGACCTCCACGTCTCTTCCACAGGGCATTGATATTGTCTTTTTATTCCACTGCGATCTCCACCATTCTTCCAAGGGGCATTGATATTGTCTTTTTATTCCACTATGACCAACACCACTCTTCCAAGGGGCATTGATATTGTCTTTTTATTCCACTTCGACCTCCACCACTCTTCCAAGGGGCATTGATATTGTCTTTTTATTCCACTGCGATCTCCACCACTCTTCCAAGGGGCATTAAAACAGTCGTGTTAAGCTACTGTGACCTCCACGTCTCTTCCACGGGGCATTGATATTGTCTTTTTATTGCACTGCGACCTCCACCACTCTTCCAAGGGGCATTGATATTGTCTTTTTATTTCACTGCGACCTCCACACTCTTCCAAGGGGCATTGATATTGTCTTTTTTTTCCACTGCAACCTCCACCACTCTTCCAAAGTACATTGATATTGTCTTTTTATTCAACTGCGACCTCCACCACTCTTCCAAGGGGCATTAAAACCGTCTTGTAAGCTACTGTGACCTCCACGTCTCTTCCACGGGGCATTGATATAGTCTTTTTATTCCAGTGCGACCTCCACCACTCTTCCAAGAGGCATTGATTTTGTCTTTTTTTTCCACTGCGACCTCCACCACTCTTCCAAGGGGCATTGTTATTGTCTTTTTATTCCACTGCGACCTCCACCACTCTTCCAAGGGGCATTAAAACCGTCTTGTTAAGCTACTGTGACCTCCACAACTCTTCCAAGGGGCATTGATATTGTCTTTTTATTCCACTGCGACCTCCAACACTCTTCCGAGGGGCATTGATATTGTCTTTTTATTCCACTGCGAACTCCACCACTCTTCCAAGGGGCATTAAAATCGTCTTGTTAAGCTACTGTGACCTCCACGTATCTTCCACGGGGCATTGATATTGTCTCTTTTTTCCACTGCGACCTTCACCACTCTTCCAAGGGGCATTGATATTGTCTTTTTATTCCTCTGCGACCTCCACCACTCTTCCAAGGGGCATTAAAACCATCTTGTTAAGCTACTGTGACTTCCACGTCTCTTCCACGGGGCATTGATATTGTCATTTTATTCCACTGCGACCTCCACCACTTTTCCAAGGGGCATTGATATTGTATTTTTATTCCACTGCGACTTCCACCACTTTTCCAAGGGGCATTGATATTGTATTTTTATTCCACTGCGACCTCCACCACTCTTCCAAGGGGCATTAAAACCGTCTTCTTAAGCTACTGTGACCTCCAAGTCTCTTCCACGGGGCATTGATATTGTCTTTTTATTCCACTGCGACCTCCACCACTCTTCCAAGGGGCATTAAAACCGTCTTGTTAAGCTACTTTGACCTCCACGTCTCTTCCACGGGGCATTGATATTGTCTTTTTATTCCACTGCGACCTCCACCACTCTTCCAAGGGGCATTGATATTGTCTTTTTTTTCAACTGCGACCTCCACCACTCTTCCAAGGGGCATTAAAACCGTCTTGTTACGCTACTGCGACCTCCACCACTCTTCCAAGGGGCATTAAAATCGTCTTGTTAACCTACTGTGACCTCCACGTCTCTTCCACGGGGCATTGATATTGTCTCTTTTTTCCACTGCGACCTTCAACACTCTTCCAAGGGGCAGTGATATTGTCTTTTTATTCCAGTGCTACCTCCACCACTCTTCCAAGGGGCATTAAAACCGTCTTGTTAAGCTACTGTGATCTCCACATCTCTTCCACGGGGCATTGATATTGTCTTTTTATTCCACTGCGACCGCCACCCCTCTTCCAAGGGGCATTGATATTGTCTTTTTATTCCACTGCGACCTCCATCATTCTTTCAAGGGGCATTAAAACCGTCTTGTTAAGCTACTGTGATCTCCACATCTCTTCCACGGGGCATTGATATTGTCTTTCTATTACACTGCGACCTCCACCACTTTTCCAAGGGGCATTGATATTGTATTTTTATTCCACTGCGAATTCCAACACTTTTCCAAGGGGCATAGATATTGTCTTTTTATTCCACTGCGACCTCCACCTCTCTTCCAAGGGGCATTAAAACCGTCTTGTTAAGCTACTGTGACCTCCAAGTCTCTTCAACGGGGCATTGATATTGTCTTTTTATTCCACTGCGACCTCCACCACTCTTCCAAGGGGCATTGATATTGTCTTTTTTTTCCACTGCGACCTCCACCACTCTTCCAGGGGGCATTAAAACCGTCTTGTTAAGCTACTGCGACCTCCACCACTCTTCCAAGGGGCATTGATATTGTCTTTCTATTGCACTGCGACCTCCACCACTCTTCCAAGGGGCATTGATATTGTCTTTCTATTCCACTGCGACCTCCACCACTCTTCCAAGGGGCATTAAAACCGTCTTGTTAAGCTCCTGTGACCTCCATGTCTCTTCCACGTGGCATTGATATTTTCTTTTTATTACACTGCGACTTCCACCACGCTTCCAAGGGGCATTGATATTGTATTTTTTTTCACTGCGACCTCCAACACTCTTCCAAGAAGTATTGACATTGTCTTTTTATTCCACTTCAACCTCCAGCACTCTTCCAAGGGGCATTAAAATCGTCTTGTTAAGTTACTGTGACCTCCAAGTCTCTTCCACAGGGCATTGGTATTGCTTTTTATTCCACTGCGACCTCCACCACTCTTCCAAGGGGCATTAAAATCATCTTGTTAAGCTACTGTGACCTCCACGTCTCTTCAATGGGGCATTGATATTGTCTTTTTTTTCCACTGCGACCTCCACCACTCTTCCAAGGGCCATTAATATTGTCTTTTTATTCCACTACGAGCTCCAACACTTTTCCAAGGGGCATTGATATAGTCTTTTTATTCCACTGTGACCTCCACCACTCTTCCAAGGGGCATTAAAACCGTCTTGTTAAGCTACTGTGACCTCCAAGTCTCTTTCACGGGGCATTGATATAGTCTTTTTATTCCACTGCAACTTCCACCACTCTTCCAAGGGGCATTGATATTGTCTTTTTATTCCTCTTCGACCTCCACCACCCTTCCAAAGGGCATTGATATTGTCTTTTTATTCCACTGCGACCTCCACAACTCTTCCATGGGGCATTAAAAACGTCTTGTTAAGCTACTGTGACCTCCACGTCTCTTCCACGGGGCATTGATATTGTCTCTTTTTTCCACTGCGACCTTCACCACTCTTCCAAGGGGCATTGATATTGTCTTTTTATTCCTCTGCGACCTCCACCACTCTTCCAAGGGGCATTAAAACCGTCTTGTTAAGCTACTGTGACTTCCACGTCTCTTCCACGGGGCATTGATATTGTCTTTTTATTCCACTGCGACCTCCACCACTCTTCCAAGGGGCATTGATATTGTCTTTTTTTTCCACTGCGACCTCCACCACTCTTCCAAGGGGCATTAAAACCGTCTTGTTAAGCTACTGCGACCTCCACCACTCTTCCAAGGGGCATTCAAATCGTCTTGTGAAGCTTCTGTGATCTCCACGTCTATTCCACGGGGCATTGATATTGTCTTTTTATTCCACTGCGACCTCCATCATTCTTCCAAGGGGCATTAAAACCGTCTTGTTAAGCTATTGTGACCTCCATATCTCTTCCACGGGGCATTGATATTGTCTTTCTATTCCACTGCGACCTCCACCACTTTTCCAAGGGGCATTGATATTGTGTTTTTATTCCACTGCGAATTCCAACACTTTTCCAAGGGGCATTGATATTGTCTTTTTATTCCACTGCGACCTCCACCACTCTTCCAAGGGGCATTAAAACCGTCTTGTTAAGCTACTGTGACCTCCAAGTCTCTTCCACGGGGCATTGATATTGTCTTTTTATTCCACTGCGACCTCCACCACTCTTCCAAGGGGCATTGATATTGTCTTTTTTTTCAAATGCAACCTCCACCACTCTTCCAAGGGGCATTAAAACCGTCTTGTTAAGCTACTGCGACCTCCACCACTCTTCCAAGGGGCATTGATATTGTCTTTCTATTCCACTGCGACCTCCACCACTCTTCCAAGGGGCATTAAAACCGTCTTGTTAAGCTCCTGTGACCTTCACGTCTCTTCCACGGGGCATTGAAATTTTCTTTTTATTACACTGCGACCTCCACCACGCTTCCAAAGGGCATTGATATTGTCTTTTTTTTTCACTGCGACCTCCACCACTCTGCCAAGAAGCATTGACATTGTCTTTTTATTCCACTGCGACCTCCAGCACTCTTCCAAGGGGCATTAAAACCGTCTTGTTAAGTTACTGTGACCTCCACGTCTCTTCCACAGGGCATTGGTATTGCTTTTTATTCCACTGCGACCTCCACCACTCTTCCAAGGGGCATTAAAATCGTCTTGTTAAGGTACTGTGACCTCCAAGTCTCTTCAACGGGGCATTGATATTGTCTTTTTTTTCCACTGCGACCTCCACCACTCTTCCAAGGGCCATTAATATTGTCTTTTTATTCCACTGCGACATCCAACACTTTTCCAAGGGGCATTGATATAGTCTTTTTATTCCACTGCGACCTCCACCACTCTTCCAAGGGGCATTAAAACCGTCTTGTTAAGCTACTGTGACCTCCACGTCTCTTCAAGGGGCATTGATATTGTCTTTTTATTCCAGTGCGACCTCCACCACTCTTCCAAGGGGCATTGATATTGTCTTTTTATTCCACTGCGACCTCCACCACTCTTCCAAGGGGCATTAAAAACGTCTTGTTAAGCTACTGTGACCTCCACGTCTCTTTCACGGGGCATTGATATTGTCTTTTTATTCCATTGCAACTTCCACCACTCTTCCAAGGGGCATTGATATTGTCTTTTTATTCCACTTCGACCTCCACCACCGTTCCAAAGGGCATTGACATTGTCTTTTTATTCCACTGCGACCTCCACAACTCTTCCATGGGGCATTAAAAACGTCTTGTTAAGCTACTGTGACCTCCACCTCTCTTCCATGGTGCACTGATATTGTCTTTTTTTTCCACTGCGACCTCCACCACTCTTCCAAGGGGCATTAAAATCGTCTTGTTAAGCTACTGGGACCTCCACGTCTCTTCCATGGGGCATTGATATTGTCTTTTTTTTCCACTGCGACCTCCACCACTCTTCCAAGGGGTATTAATATTGTCTTTTTATTCCACTGCGACCTCCAACACTTCTCCAAGGGGCATTGATATTGTCTTTTTATTCCACTGCGACCTCCACCACTCTTCCAAGGGGCATTGATATTGTCTTTTTTTTCAACTGCGACCTCCACCACTCTTCCAAGGGGCATGAAAACCGTCTTGTTAAGCTACTGGGACCTCCACCTCTCTTCCTTGGGGCATTGATATTGTCTTTTTTTTCCACTGCGACCTCCACCACTCTTCCAAGGGGCATTAGAATCATCTTGTTAAGCTACTGGGACCTCCACGTCTCTTCCATGGGGCATTGATATTGTCTTTTTTTTCCACTGCGACCTCCACCACTCTTCCAAGGGGTATTAATATTGTCTTTTTATTCCACTGCGACCTCCAACACTTTTCCAAGGGGCATTGATATTGTCTTTTTATTCCACTGCGACCTCCACCACTCTTCCAAGGGGCATTGATATTGTCTTTTTATTCCACTGTGACCTCCACCACTCTTCCAAGGGGCATTGATATTGTCTTTTTGTTCCACTGTGACCTCCACCACTCTTCCAAGGGGCATTAAAACCGTCTTGTTAAGCTACTGTGACCTCCACGTCTCTTCCACGGGGCATTGATATTGTCTTTTTATTCCACTGCGACCTCCACCACTCTTCCAAGGGGCATTGATATTGTCTTTTTATTTCACTGCGACCTCCACCACTCTTCCAAGGGGCATTGATATTGTCTTTTTTATCCACTGCGACCTCCACCACTCTTCCAAGGGGCATTGATATTGTCTTTTTATTCCACTGCGACCTCCAGCACTCTTCCAAGGGGCATTAAAACCGTCTTGTTAAGCTACTGTGACCTCCACGTCTCTTCCACAGGGCATTGATATTGTCTTTTTATTCCACTGCAACCTCCACCACTCTTCCAAGGGGCATTGATATTGTCTTTTTTTCCATTGCGACCTCCACCACTATTCCAAGGGGCATTGATATTGTCTTTTCATTCCACTGCGATCTCCACCACCCTTCCAAGGGGAATTAAAACCGTCTTGTTAAGCTACTGTGACCTCCACGTCTCTTCCACATGGCATTGATATTGTCTTTTTATTCCAGTGCGACCTCCACCACTCTTCCAAGGGGCATTGATATTGTATTTTTATTCCATTGTGACCTCCACCACTCTTCCAAGTGGCATTGATATTGCCTTTTTATTCCACTGCGACCTCATCCACTCTTCCAAGGGGCATTGATATTGTCTTTTTATTCCACTGCGACCTCCACCACTCTTCCAAGGGGCATTGATATTGTATTTTTATTCCACTGCGATCTCCACCACTCTTCCAAGAGGCATTAAAACCGTCTTGTTAAGCTACTGTGACCTCCAACACTCTTCCAAGGGGCATTGATATTGTCTTTTTCTTTCACTGCGACCTCCACCACTCTTCCAAGGGGCATTAATATTGTCTTTTTATTCCACTGCGACCTCCACCACTCTTCCAAGGGACATTGATATTGTCTTTTTTTTCCACTGCGACCTCCACCACTCTTCCAAGGGGCATTGATATTGTCTTTTTATTCCACTTCGACCTCCACCACTCTTGCAAGGGGCATTAAAACCGTCTTCTTAAGCTACTGTGACCACCACCACTCTTCCAAGGGGCATTGATATTGTCTTTTTACTCCACTGTGACCTCCACCACTCTTACAAGGGGCATTAATATTGTCTTTTTATTCCACTGCGACCTCCACCACTCTTCCAAGGGGCATTAAAATCGTCTTGTTAAGCTACTGTGACCTCCACGTCTCTTCCACGGGGCATTGATATTGTCTCTTTTTTCCACTGCGACCTTCACCTCTCTTCCAAGGGGCATTGATATTTTCTTTTTGTTCCGCTGTGACCTCCACCACTTTTCCAAGGGGCATTGATATTATCTTTTTATTCCACTGCGACCTCCACCACTCTTCCAAGGGGCTTTAAAACCGTCTTGTTAAGCTACTGTGACCTCCACGTCTCTTCCACGGGGCATTGATATTGTCTTTTTATTCCACTGCGACCTCCACCACTCTTCCAAGGGGCATTGATATTGTCTTTTTATTCCACTGCGACCTCCACCACTCTTCCAAGGGGCATTAAAACCGTCTAGATAAGCTAATGTGACCTCCACGTCTCTTTCACGGGGCATTGATATTGTCTTTTTATTCCACTGCGACCTTCACAACTCTTCCAAGGGGCATTAAAACCGTCTTGTTAAGCTACTGTGACCTCCACGTCTCTTCCACGGGGCATTGATATTGTCTTTTCATTCCACTGCGACCTCCACCACTCTTCCAAGGGGCATTGATATTGTCTTTTTATTTCACTGCGACCTCCACCACTCTTCCAAGGGGCATTGATATTGTCTTTCTATTCCACTGCGACTTCCACCACTCTTGCAAGGGGCATTAAAACCGTCTTGTTAAGCTACTGTGACCTCCACGTCTCTTCCACGGGGCATTGATATTGTCTTTTTATTCCACTGCTACCTTCACCACTCTTCCAAGGGGCATTAAAACCGTCTTGTTAAGCTACTGTGACCTCCACGTCTCTTCCACAGGGCATTGATATTGTCTTTTTATTCCACTGCGACCTCCACCACTCTTCCAAGGGCCATTGATATTGTCTTTTTATTCCACTGCGACCTCCACCACTCTTCCAAGGGGCATTAAAACCGTCTGGTTAAGCTACTGTGACCTCCACTTCTCTTCCACGGGGCATTGATATTGTCTTTTTATTCCACTGCGACTTCCACCACTCTTCCAAGGGGCATTGATATTGTCTTTTTATTCCACTTCGACCTCCACCACTCTTCCTAGGGGCATTGATATTGTCTTTTTATTCCACTGTGACCTCCACCACTCTTCCAAGGGGCATTTAAACCGTCTTGTTAAGCTACTGTGACCTCCACGTCTCTTCCACGGGGCATTGATATTGTCTTTTTATTCCACTGCGACCTCCACCACTCTTCCAAGGGGCATTGAAACCATCTTGTTAAGCTACTGTGACCTCCACGTGTCTTCCACAGGGCATTGATATTGTCTTTTTATTCCACTGCGACCTCCACCACTCTTCCAAGGGGCATTAAAACCGTCTTGTTAAGCTACTGTGACCTCCACTTGTCTTTCACAGGGCATTGATATTGTCTTCTTATTCCACTGCGACCTCCACCACTCTTCCAAGGGGCATTGATATTGTCTTTTTTTTCCACTGCGACCTCCACCACTCTTCCAAGGGGCATTAAAGCCGTCTTGTTAAGCTACTGTGACCTCCACGTCTCTTCCACGGGGCATTGATATTGTCTTTTTATTCCACTGCGACCTCCACCACTCTTCCAAGGGGCATTAATATTGTCTTTTTATTTCACTGCGACCTCCACCACTCTTCCAAGGGGCATTGATATTGTCTTTCTATTCCACTGCGACTTTCACCACTCTTGCAAGGGGCATTAAAACCATCTTGTTAAGCTACTGTGACCTCCACGTCTCTTCCACGGGGCATTGATATTGTCTTTTTATTCCACTGCGACCTCCATCACTCTTCCAAGGGACATTGATATTGTGTTTTTTTTCCACTGCGACCTCCACCACTCTTCCAAGGGGCATTAAAACCGTCTTGTTAAGCTACTGCGACCTCCACCACTCTTCCAAGGGGCATTCAAATCGTCTTGTGAAGCTTCTGTGATCTCCACGTCTATTCCACGGGGCATTGATATTGTCTTTTTATTCCACTGCGACCTCCATCATTCTTCCAAGGGGCATTAAAACCGTCTTGTTAAGCTATTGTGACCTCCATATCTCTTCCACGGGGCATTGATATTGTCTTTCTATTCCACTGCGACCTCCACCACTTTTCCAAGGGGCATTGATATTGTGTTTTTATTCCACTGCGAATTCCAACACTTTTCCAAGGGGCATTGATATTGTCTTTTTATTCCACTGCGACCTCCACCACTCTTCCAAGGGGCATTAAAACCGTCTTGTTAAGCTACTGTGACCTCCAAGTCTCTTCCACGGGGCATTGATATTGTCTTTTTATTCCACTGCGACCTCCACCACTCTTCCAAGGGGCATTGATATTGTCTTTTTTTTCAAATGCAACCTCCACCACTCTTCCAAGGGGCATTAAAACCGTCTTGTTAAGCTACTGCGACCTCCACCACTCTTCCAAGGGGCATTGATATTGTCTTTCTATTCCACTGCGACCTCCACCACTCTTCCAAGGGGCATTAAAACCGTCTTGTTAAGCTCCTGTGACCTTCACGTCTCTTCCACGGGGCATTGAAATTTTCTTTTTATTACACTGCGACCTCCACCACGCTTCCAAAGGGCATTGATATTGTCTTTTTTTTTCACTGCGACCTCCACCACTCTGCCAAGAAGCATTGACATTGTCTTTTTATTCCACTGCGACCTCCAGCACTCTTCCAAGGGGCATTAAAACCGTCTTGTTAAGTTACTGTGACCTCCACGTCTCTTCCACAGGGCATTGGTATTGCTTTTTATTCCACTGCGACCTCCACCACTCTTCCAAGGGGCATTAAAATCGTCTTGTTAAGGTACTGTGACCTCCAAGTCTCTTCAACGGGGCATTGATATTGTCTTTTTTTTCCACTGCGACCTCCACCACTCTTCCAAGGGCCATTAATATTGTCTTTTTATTCCACTGCGACATCCAACACTTTTCCAAGGGGCATTGATATAGTCTTTTTATTCCACTGCGACCTCCACCACTCTTCCAAGGGGCATTAAAACCGTCTTGTTAAGCTACTGTGACCTCCACGTCTCTTCAAGGGGCATTGATATTGTCTTTTTATTCCAGTGCGACCTCCACCACTCTTCCAAGGGGCATTGATATTGTCTTTTTATTCCACTGCGACCTCCACCACTCTTCCAAGGGGCATTAAAAACGTCTTGTTAAGCTACTGTGACCTCCACGTCTCTTTCACGGGGCATTGATATTGTCTTTTTATTCCATTGCAACTTCCACCACTCTTCCAAGGGGCATTGATATTGTCTTTTTATTCCACTTCGACCTCCACCACCGTTCCAAAGGGCATTGACATTGTCTTTTTATTCCACTGCGACCTCCACAACTCTTCCATGGGGCATTAAAAACGTCTTGTTAAGCTACTGTGACCTCCACCTCTCTTCCATGGTGCACTGATATTGTCTTTTTTTTCCACTGCGACCTCCACCACTCTTCCAAGGGGCATTAAAATCGTCTTGTTAAGCTACTGGGACCTCCACGTCTCTTCCATGGGGCATTGATATTGTCTTTTTTTTCCACTGCGACCTCCACCACTCTTCCAAGGGGTATTAATATTGTCTTTTTATTCCACTGCGACCTCCAACACTTCTCCAAGGGGCATTGATATTGTCTTTTTATTCCACTGCGACCTCCACCACTCTTCCAAGGGGCATTGATATTGTCTTTTTTTTCAACTGCGACCTCCACCACTCTTCCAAGGGGCATGAAAACCGTCTTGTTAAGCTACTGGGACCTCCACCTCTCTTCCTTGGGGCATTGATATTGTCTTTTTTTTCCACTGCGACCTCCACCACTCTTCCAAGGGGCATTAGAATCATCTTGTTAAGCTACTGGGACCTCCACGTCTCTTCCATGGGGCATTGATATTGTCTTTTTTTTCCACTGCGACCTCCACCACTCTTCCAAGGGGTATTAATATTGTCTTTTTATTCCACTGCGACCTCCAACACTTTTCCAAGGGGCATTGATATTGTCTTTTTATTCCACTGCGACCTCCACCACTCTTCCAAGGGGCATTGATATTGTCTTTTTATTCCACTGTGACCTCCACCACTCTTCCAAGGGGCATTGATATTGTCTTTTTGTTCCACTGTGACCTCCACCACTCTTCCAAGGGGCATTAAAACCGTCTTGTTAAGCTACTGTGACCTCCACGTCTCTTCCACGGGGCATTGATATTGTCTTTTTATTCCACTGCGACCTCCACCACTCTTCCAAGGGGCATTGATATTGTCTTTTTATTTCACTGCGACCTCCACCACTCTTCCAAGGGGCATTGATATTGTCTTTTTTATCCACTGCGACCTCCACCACTCTTCCAAGGGGCATTGATATTGTCTTTTTATTCCACTGCGACCTCCAGCACTCTTCCAAGGGGCATTAAAACCGTCTTGTTAAGCTACTGTGACCTCCACGTCTCTTCCACAGGGCATTGATATTGTCTTTTTATTCCACTGCAACCTCCACCACTCTTCCAAGGGGCATTGATATTGTCTTTTTTTCCATTGCGACCTCCACCACTATTCCAAGGGGCATTGATATTGTCTTTTCATTCCACTGCGATCTCCACCACCCTTCCAAGGGGAATTAAAACCGTCTTGTTAAGCTACTGTGACCTCCACGTCTCTTCCACATGGCATTGATATTGTCTTTTTATTCCAGTGCGACCTCCACCACTCTTCCAAGGGGCATTGATATTGTATTTTTATTCCATTGTGACCTCCACCACTCTTCCAAGTGGCATTGATATTGCCTTTTTATTCCACTGCGACCTCCTCCACTCTTCCAAGGGGCATTGATATTGTCTTTTTATTCCACTGCGACCTCCACCACTCTTCCAAGGGGCATTGATATTGTATTTTTATTCCACTGCGATCTCCACCACTCTTCCAAGAGGCATTAAAACCGTCTTGTTAAGCTACTGTGACCTCCAACACTCTTCCAAGGGGCATTGATATTGTCTTTTTCTTTCACTGCGACCTCCACCACTCTTCCAAGGGGCATTAATATTGTCTTTTTATTCCACTGCGACCTCCACCACTCTTCCAAGGGACATTGATATTGTCTTTTTTTTCCACTGCGACCTCCACCACTCTTCCAAGGGGCATTGATATTGTCTTTTTATTCCACTTCGACCTCCACCACTCTTGCAAGGGGCATTAAAACCGTCTTCTTAAGCTACTGTGACCACCACCACTCTTCCAAGGGGCATTGATATTGTCTTTTTACTCCACTGTGACCTCCACCACTCTTACAAGGGGCATTAATATTGTCTTTTTATTCCACTGCGACCTCCACCACTCTTCCAAGGGGCATTAAAATCGTCTTGTTAAGCTACTGTGACCTCCACGTCTCTTCCACGGGGCATTGATATTGTCTCTTTTTTCCACTGCGACCTTCACCTCTCTTCCAAGGGGCATTGATATTTTCTTTTTGTTCCGCTGTGACCTCCACCACTTTTCCAAGGGGCATTGATATTATCTTTTTATTCCACTGCGACCTCCACCACTCTTCCAAGGGGCTTTAAAACCGTCTTGTTAAGCTACTGTGACCTCCACGTCTCTTCCACGGGGCATTGATATTGTCTTTTTATTCCACTGCGACCTCCACCACTCTTCCAAGGGGCATTGATATTGTCTTTTTATTCCACTGCGACCTCCACCACTCTTCCAAGGGGCATTAAAACCGTCTAGATAAGCTAATGTGACCTCCACGTCTCTTTCACGGGGCATTGATATTGTCTTTTTATTCCACTGCGACCTTCACAACTCTTCCAAGGGGCATTAAAACCGTCTTGTTAAGCTACTGTGACCTCCACGTCTCTTCCACGGGGCATTGATATTGTCTTTTCATTCCACTGCGACCTCCACCACTCTTCCAAGGGGCATTGATATTGTCTTTTTATTTCACTGCGACCTCCACCACTCTTCCAAGGGGCATTGATATTGTCTTTCTATTCCACTGCGACTTCCACCACTCTTGCAAGGGGCATTAAAACCGTCTTGTTAAGCTACTGTGACCTCCACTTCTCTTCCACGGGGCATTGATATTGTCTTTTTATTCCACTGCTACCTTCACCACTCTTCCAAGGGGCATTAAAACCGTCTTGTTAAGCTACTGTGACCTCCACGTCTCTTCCACAGGGCATTGATATTGTCTTTTTATTCCACTGCGACCTCCACCACTCTTCCAAGGGCCATTGATATTGTCTTTTTATTCCACTGCGACCTCCACCACTCTTCCAAGGGGCATTAAAACCGTCTGGTTAAGCTACTGTGACCTCCACTTCTCTTCCACGGGGCATTGATATTGTCTTTTTATTCCACTGCGACTTCCACCACTCTTCCAAGGGGCATTGATATTGTCTTTTTATTCCACTTCGACCTCCACCACTCTTCCTAGGGGCATTGATATTGTCTTTTTATTCCACTGTGACCTCCACCACTCTTCCAAGGGGCATTTAAACCGTCTTGTTAAGCTACTGTGACCTCCACGTCTCTTCCACGGGGCATTGATATTGTCTTTTTATTCCACTGCGACCTCCACCACTCTTCCAAGGGGCATTGAAACCATCTTGTTAAGCTACTGTGACCTCCACGTGTCTTCCACAGGGCATTGATATTGTCTTTTTATTCCACTGCGACCTCCACCACTCTTCCAAGGGGCATTAAAACCGTCTTGTTAAGCTACTGTGACCTCCACTTGTCTTCCACAGGGCATTGATATTGTCTTCTTATTCCACTGCGACCTCCACCACTCTTCCAAGGGGCATTGATATTGTCTTTTTTTTCCACTGCGACCTCCACCACTCTTCCAAGGGGCATTAAAACCGTCTTGTTAAGCTACTGTGACCTCCACGTCTCTTCCACGGGGCATTGATATTGTCTTTTTATTCCACTGCGACCTCCACCACTCTTCCAAGGGGCATTAATATTGTCTTTTTATTTCACTGCGACCTCCACCACTCTTCCAAGGGGCATTGATATTGTCTTTCTATTCCACTGCGACTTTCACCACTCTTGCAAGGGGCATTAAAACCATCTTGTTAAGCTACTGTGACCTCCACGTCTCTTCCACGGGGCATTGATATTGTCTTTTTATTCCACTGCGACCTCCATCACTCTTCCAAGGGACATTGATATTGTGTTTTTTTTCCACTGCGACCTCCACCACTCTTCCAAGGGGCATTGATTTTGTCTTTTTATTCCACTGTGACCTCCACCACTCTCCCAAGGGGCATTAAAACCATCTTGTTAAGCTACTGTGACCTCCACGTCTCTTCCACAGGACATTGATATTGTCTTTTTATTCTACTGCGACCTCCACCACTCTTCCAAGGGGCATTGATATTGTCTTTTTATTCCACTGTGACCTCCACCACTCTTCCAAGGGGCATTGATATTGTCTTTTTATTCCACTGCGACCTCCACCACTCTTCCAAGGGGCATTGATATTGTCTTTATATTCCACTGCGACCTCCACCACTCTTCCAAGGGGCATTAAAACCGTCTTGTTAAGCTACTGCTACCTCCATGTCTCTTCCACGGGGCATTGATATTGTCTTTTTATTCCACTGCAACTTCCACCACTCTTCCAAGGGGCATTGATATTGTCTTTTTATTCCACTGGGACCTCCACCACTCTTCCAAGGGGCATTAAAACTGTCTTGTTAATCCACTCTGAACTCCACAGCTCTTCCAAGGGGCATTAAAATGTTGTTTTTAATTACCTCTAACCTCCACTACTCTTCCAACGGGATTGCATTTCTTCCTAATTTTAGTCAGCTTTTTCTTTTCAATGCATAGGCGAACACTAAGGGAGGCCCACTCCCCAACTTGGGTAGAAAGTTTTTAGTATGCTGTAATCCACGTCTGTTTCAAGGGGCATTGCAGTTCCTCATAATTTTTGGAAAGCCTTCCATTCACTCCTTAGGCCAACAGTGTACAGGAGACCCAGTTGCTATAAATGGAAAAAGCAGTTTAGTTAAGGCTCTCTGACCTCCATGTCACTTCCAAGGGGCATTGGAGTGCTTCGAAATTTTTGGTAGGCATTGCACTCACTGTATGCCCTATAACTGTGTAGCCGAACCGCTCCTTTTGGTACAAAAACATATCCTACAAGAAATGTGTGGTTGACTGGCCTGATATGGATGTGAATGGTCCCTGTTCCTCCTGCTGTTTCTTCTTTGCCACCACCTCATCCATCATTCATCACCTGAAGCTTTGTTTTAACGGGAGTCATAGAACTGGGATAGTAGCAGGAAAACATCCAGCAATCCTCGGAGGAGGTAGGATATGCGCCAAAACGCTGACCACCTCAGGCCTAGCCGGCCGCTACTACATACATCCACTTGCATTCCAAGGAACAGAAAGCTAAGGAGATGGATGGCCTCATGATCATGAATAATTTACTCGTTGTGAAGGAGGCCGACCACTGCTGCTGTCTACCTTCTGAACTTTGTGTTTAAGCATGATTGACCCAGGACCCACAATCCTCTATGTCTTGAGGACGTGTTGCATCCCAATGTCCAACTGTGTCCCGGCTTCTACAATATTAACCCAATGTGAAGGCGTCAGTGAGATGGACCATCCCTGGCCACATTCACTTGTCCACGTGTTTGTGGTTAGGCTGTCCTTCCCACTAAATGCACTGGGGAGGGCACAGGTAATGTTTTGGTATGCGCGCTTGTGTATAAGGCGCACAGGGACAAATAGGGGTGGCTGGGGACCGTTTATGGACACCCGGCCACCGTGTGTGGGCACCCAGCCACGGGGCGGCTGGGGACTGAGTATGGATAACAGGCCGCCGACGCAGCCATGATATGGTGGCCGGCATCTGCCTCCACAAGCCTAAAAGGCCTCATTTCAAGTGCAAGCAAGCTAGCAGTATGGTATTGCAGCCTGGGGGTGGGTGGGTGGGTGGCAGGCTGCACACTTACGCTTGCATTCCAGGAAAACAAAGCAGATGCTAACTTCTATCATCATCATCATGCTCCTCACCTTGGCACTCTCAACTCCCCTGATGGAGAAGCCAGGGCCCACCGGAGGAGTCTGGTTGTCTTGTGGGCTCGGCCATTGCTGCCCTAAAGCAGGCCAGGCTAAGAAAAGTGTGGGGAAGGTTACCGGGACAAATAGGGGCGGCTGGGGACCGAGTATGGACACCCGTCCGCCGGGTGGCTGGGGACTGAATATGGATACCAGGCCGCCGACGCAGCCATGACATGGTGGCCGGAGTCAGCCTCCACAAGCCTAAAAGGCCTCATTTCAAGTGCAAGCAAGCTAGCAGTATGGTATTGAAGCCTGGGGGTGGGTAGGTGGCAGGCTGCACACTTACGCTTGCATTCCAAGAAAACAAAGCAGATGCTAACTTCTTATCATCATCATCATGCTCCTCACCTTGGCACTCTCAACTCCCCTGATGGAGAAGCCAGGGCCCACCGGAGGAGTCTGTCTGTCTGGTGGGCTCGGCCAATGCTACCCTAAAGCAGGCCAGGCTAAGAAAAGTGTGGGGAAGGTTACCGGGACAAAAGGGGCGGCTGGGGACCAATCGTGGACATCCGGCCGCCGGGCGGCTGGGGACTGAGTATGGATACCAGGCCGCTGACGCAGCCATGACGTGGTGGCCAGATTCCGCCTCCACATGCCTAAAGGGCCCAATTTCAAGTGCAAGCAAGTAAGCAGTATGGTATTGCAGCCTGGGGGTGGGTGGGTGGCAGGCTGCATACTTGCGCTTGCATTGCAAGGAATCGGGGAGGTACAATTGAACACTGCCCTGGGACAAGGATTTGCACAGGGATAGTTGCAAGTCTGCATCTTCTGATGCGGCAAGGATCACTTCTGATGTGACACACTTTTAGGCAGTGACCTGGGTGTCAGAGATAAGTTACATAGTTACATAGTTTATAAAGCCGAAAAAAGACAAGCGTCCATCCAGTTCAGCCTATTTCTTGTGCACTGCAGCTATTCCGCAGCGTTGATCCAGGAGAAGGCAAAAAAAAAAAAAAAACATGCGGTATAGGCCAATTTACATCATTGAGGAAAAATTCACTTCCCGACACCAATCTGGCAGTCAGATTAAATCCCTGGATTAATTAACTAAGCATAAGATGTAATTTTATTGTTCTCAAGAAAGGCGTCCAGGCCTCTCTTGAACTCATTAAGTGAGTTGGACATCACCACTTCCTCTCCCAGACAGTTCCAGAGTCTCACGGCTCTGACCGTAAAGAATCCCCTTCTATGCTGGTGCAGGAACCTCCTTTCCTCCAGACGCATAGTGTGCCCCCTCGTCTTTGTCACCATCCTTGGTATAAACTGGTCATGGGAGAGATCTCTGAACTGCCCCCTGATGTATTTATACATGTTTATGAGGTCTCCCCTAAGCCTTCTCTTTTCCAACGTAAATAGGCCTAATTTTGACAACCTCTCTGGGTATTCTAGTCCCTCCATTCCCTTTAGTACCTTAGTCGCCCTCCTTTGTACCCTCTCTAGCTCCAATATGTCTTTCCTGAGCACCGGAGCCCAGAACTGTGCACAATATTCTAAGTGCGGCCTTACCAGCGCTTTATACAGAGGAAGAACAATGTTCTCATCATATGCCCCTATTCCTCTTCTGATGCATGCCATGACTCTATTTGCCTTCGCAGCTGCTGCCTGACACTGGGCACTCCAATTTAATTTGCTATTAACCAAGACGCCCAGGTCCTTCTCCATGTCAGATTTCCCCAACGGTTTCCCATTTAATATGTATGGGTGACTGCTGTTTTTCTTTCCCATGTGCATGACCTTACATTTATCGGCATTGAACCCCATTTGCCATTTTTTGGCCCAACTCCCCAATTTATCTAAATCCTCCTGTAGCTGTGCCCTATCCTCATCTGTATTAACTACTTTACAAAGTTTAGTATCATCTGCAAATATTGCTATTTTACTATGCAACCCTTCCACTAGATCATTAATAAATATATTAAATAATATAGGGCCCAAGACAGACCCTTGAGGCACCCCTGCTTTCTATCACTCAGCCAGCTATTTACCCACTTGCACACATTATCCCCCAGACCAAGCATTCTCATTTTATATACCAACCTTTTGTGTGGCACGGTATCAAACGCTTTGGAGAAGTCAAGGTATACAACATCCACTGACCCGCTCACCTCCTCGTAGAAGGCGATCAGGTTTGTTTGGCAGGAGCGATCCCTCATGAATCCATGTTGATATGGAGTTAGACAGTTATTATCATTAAGATATTCTACAATAGCATCTCTAAGAAATCCTTCAAACAATTTACCCACAACAGACGTTAAACTGACTGGTCTATAGTTCCCAGGGTCACTTTTAGACCCCTTTTTGAACATTGGTACCACATTTGCTTGGCGCCAGTCTAGTGGGACAGTCCCTGTCCATAAAGAGTGCTTGAATATAAGATACAGTGGCCTGTCTATCACATTACTTAATTCTTTTAGTACCCGGGGGTGTATGCCATCTGGGCCTGGTGACTTGTCTATTTTGATATTATTTAGGCGTTTCTGAACTTCCTCCTTGGTTAGGTGGGTGATATTTAGCGGAGGGTTTACTTTATCACTCTGCATTTCCTCCGATAAATTGTTTTCTTTTGTGAAAACAGTGGAGAAGAAGCTATTGAGTAGGTTTGCTTTACCCTCATCGCCCTCTATGATTTTACCCAGGTTATTTTTCAATGGGCCAACTCCATCAGTTTTAATCCTTTTACTGTTTATATAGTTAAAGAACAGTTTGGGATTCGTTTTACTTTCCTTGTCAATTAGTCTCTCTGTCTCCTCTTTTGCTATTCTTATTTGTTTCTTACAGATTTTGTTTTTTTCCCTATAAGATATTAGCGCTTCCTCGCTGCCTTCTTGTTTAAGTTTACCGAAAGCCCTTTTTTTGTTTTTCATTGCCCTCTTGACTTCCTTATTTAGCCACATTGGCTTCCTCCTATTCCTAGCCCTTTTATTCCCATAAGGTATGTACCTTCTACAGTGACTATGTAGGACTGTTTCAAAAATTTCCCATTTTCTATCCGTGCTCCTATTACTGAAGATACTATCCCAGTCTATAAGGTGAAGGGCATCTCTTAGCTGAAGTTCAGTGTTTTTGTGACTCCCTTGCTGGGCACCTACTGAAGCACATGTGGAATTGTATAATGTTGTGGTCACTATTTCCCAGGTGCCCCCCGACTTGCACCTCAGTTATTCTGTCTGGCCTGTTAGTTAATATTAAGTCTAAAAGGGCCGTCCCCCTAGTTGGTTCCTGCACAAGTTGTGACAAAAAATTGTCTTTGATAATTGACAGAAACCTGTTTCCTTTCTGAGATCTACAGCTTTCGGTTTCCCAGTCTATATCGGGGTAGTTGAAGTCCCCCATAATAATCACCTCGTTATTTTTTGCTACTTCGTCTATTTGTCTCATTAATAGACTTTCCATGGCTTCTGCTATATTTGGCGGTTTATAACAGACTCCTATGATAATTTTATTATTGTTTTTTGCCCCATGCATCTCCACCCATAAGGACTCGACCTCCTCATTTCCCTCCCATACATCCTCCCGTATTGTAGGCTTTAGACACGTCTTTATATATAGACAGACTCCACCCCCTATCCGACTTATTCGATCCCTTCTAAACAGACTGTAACCCTGTAAGTTAACTGCCCAGTCATAACTTTCATCTAACCATGTCTCGGTTATTCCCACTATGTCATAGTTACCTGTAGATATTTCTGCTTCCAGTTCATCCATCTTGTTTGTCAGGCTCCTGGCATTTGCTAGCACGCAGTTTACACGATTTTGTTTTGCTCCAATCTTCTCCCTGTGGATTGTATTAGAAATTTTCTTACCTCCTTTCCAAGTATCTTGTCTTGGAACTTCTGTGTCGCACTTCATATCTTTCATTAGTATGTTCTCTGGTTGCATGTTCGTGTCCGGCGTTTTTCTTCCCATCTCCTCTTCTTCTAGTTTAATGCCCTCCTGATGAGTGTTGCGAGTCTCCTGGCGAATGTGTGTTTCCCGGGTTTGTTGAGGTGTAGTCCGTCTCTGGCAAGGAGTCCGTCATAGAGGTAATTCACACCGTGGTCCAGGAATCCAAATCCTTGTTGTCTGCACCATCGTCTCAGCCAGTTGTTCACATCAAGGATCCTGTTCCATCTCCTGACGCCATGCCCGTCTACTGGAAGGATAGAAGAAAAAACTACCTGCGCATCCAGTTCTTTTACTTTCTTCCCCAATGCTTCAAAGTCCTTGCAGATTGTCGGTAGGTCCTTCTTTGCCGTGTCATTGGTGCCAACATGTATCAGAAGAAATGGGTGGACATCCTTGGAACTGATGAGCTTCGGTATCCTATCGGTAACATCCTTGATCTTAGCCCCTGGGAGGCAGCATACTTCTCTTGCGGTTATGTCCGGTCTGCAGATAGCTGCTTCTGTTCCTCTCAGTAGTGAGTCTCCCACCACCACCACTCTTCTTCCCTTCTTGGCTGTCCTTTTTCTTGTCGCTTCTGGGTGCTCTTTTCTTTTTTGCTTGCTGGTAGTTCCTCATCCTTAGGTGTGCCATCTTCATCCTCCACAAGTCCTTGGAATCTGTTTCTCAGTTGTGTGGTTGGTGGTGTCTCCATGGTCTTCTTTCTTCTTTTGGTCACTTGCCTCCACTTGTCTGCCTCTGGAGGTTCTCTGACGCTTCCTTCACTTTCCGTGACCAGTAGTGACGCTTCTGTTCTGTCCAGGAAGTCTTCATTTTCCTTGATGAGTTTTAAAGTCGCAATTCTTTCTTCCAGCCCCCGCACCTTTTCTTCTAAAAGAGCCAGTAGTCTACACTTCTGGCAGGTGAAGTTGGTTTCAGCTTCTGGTCGATCTGTGAACATGTAGCACATGTTGCAGCTCACCATGTAGGTTGTCACATCTGCCATGCAGCTCCTTGTCCCTGCTGACTTGACGTCTGTCTTCTTTCTTGTGATACCCTAGGATAATCAAATTAAACAAATTCGCGCGCCGTTAGGCACGCGGTTTGGCGATGCTTTCCAAGCAGCTGGTCCCGGCTGTACCCAACGATATTCTAGCTGAAGGAGACTCTTCGCTTTTCCCAGAAGGCACCTGGAATATGCAAATTGTCCTCTTCAAGCTTCAATCCCTGGATTGGCGATGCTTTCCAAGCAGCTGGTCCTGGCTGTACCCAACGATCTTCTAGCTGAAGGAGACTCTTCGCTTTTCCCAGAAGGCACCTGGAATATGCAAATTGCCCTCTTCAAGCTTCAATCCCTGGATTGGCGACGCTTTCCAAGCAGCTGGTCCCGGCTGTACCCTACGATCTTCTAGCTGAAGGAGACTCTTCGCTTTTCCCAGAAGGCACCTGGAATATGCAAATTGTCCTCTTCAAGCTTCAATCCCTGGATTGGTGACGCTTTCCAAGCAGCTGGTCCCGGCTGTACCCAACGATCTTCTAGCTAAAGGAGACTCTTCGCTTTTCCCAGCAGGCACCTGGAATATGCAAATTGTCCTCTTCAAGCTTCAATCCCTGGATTGGCGATGCTTTCCAAGCAGCTGGTCCCGGCTGTACCCAACGATCTTCTAGCTGAAGGAGACTCTTCGCTTTTCCCAGAAGGCACCTGGAATATGCAAATTGTCCTCTTCAAGCTTCAATCCCTGGATTGGCAATGCTTTCCAAGCAGCTGGTCCCGGCTGTACCCAACGATCTTCTAGCTGAAGGAGACTCTTCGCTTTTCCCAGAAGGCACCTGGAATATGCAAATTGTCCGCTTCAAGCTTCAATCCCTGGATTGGCGATGCTTTCCAAGCAGCTGGTCCCGGCTGTACCCAACGATCTTCTAGCTGAAGGAGACTCTTCGCTTTTCCCAGAAGGCATCTGGAATATGCAAATTGTCCTCTTCAAGCTTCAATCCCTGGATTGGCGATGCTTTCCAAGCAGCTGGTCCCGGCTGTACCCAACGATCTTCTAGCTGAAGGAGATTCTTCGCTTTTCCCAGAAGGCACCCGGAATATGCAAATTGTCCTCTTCAAGCTTCAATCCCTGGATTGGCGATGCTTTCCAAGCAGCTGGTCCCAGCTGTACCCAACGATCTTCTAGCTGAAGGAGACTCTTCGCTTTTCCCAGAAGGCACCTGGAATATGCAAATTGCCCTCTTCAAGCTTCAATCCCTGGATTGGCGATGCTTTCCAAGCAGCTGGTCCCGGCTGTACCCAACGATCTTCTAGCTGAAGGAGACTCTTCGCTTTTCCCAGAAGGCACTTGGAATA
This sequence comes from Phyllobates terribilis, assembly GCF_046119375.1. Taxonomy (NCBI): domain Eukaryota; kingdom Metazoa; phylum Chordata; class Amphibia; order Anura; family Dendrobatidae; genus Phyllobates; species Phyllobates terribilis. The sequence goes on along the minus strand of NW_027362767.1, from coordinate 469,981,649 downwards.
TGCAAATTGTCCTCTTCAAGCTTCAATCCTGCTTCCAGGGGTCTTCCCCATGCTGTTCCCATGTCTTTTCAGCACTGTGTGCATGTGTCACACAGCACATGGCCAGATAAGGTTGTAAAATGTTAAAATGACATTTCCCTGTGAATGCATTTGTCACAGTTGAAAGCAATACAAAAGTGCAAAAACGCATAAAAAATGCTACTTGTGAACATAGCCCAAGGTGTGGAGGAGTATTTTTGTTTTTGGTTATTTATTTTACCTTATACACAAGTCTTTACCCTGGAAAGGATGTTCCTTAACATACTTCACAGGAAAGCAGTTTCAGTTTCGTTTTTTAACGTTTTATTGTGAGCCCGTAAAAGTGGCTTAATACCTCTGACCACGTTGTTGACAGCAGTGACCTGGGGGTCAGAAATGCTTCCTGGGGCGATAGCCATGCTGTCACCATGTAATTTGAGCACTGTCACTATCGTTTTGGGCACTTTTTAGGCTTTCTACAGACTGCCGGTGGTGCCGCTGCAAAAATGCTCAGGTCTCCCTTAGACTAACATTGGGCTCGTTGCTCGGGTCGAGCACCCGAGTATCATGGTGAGCTCGGCCCGAGCTTCGAGCACCCGAGCATTTTAGTGCTCGCTCAACACTAATCAACACCCTATATAAGGTGTGCTTAATTATTGAGCAACTTCCTTTTCTTTGTCAAAATGGGTCAGAAGAGAGATTTGACGGGCTCTGAAAAGTCCAAAATTGTGAGATGTCTTGCAGAGGGATGCAGAAGTCTTGAAATTTCTAAACTTTTGAAGCGTGATCACCGAACAATCAAGCGTTTCATGGCAAAAAGCCAACAGGGTCGCAAGAAGCTATTGGCCAAAAAAAGCACAAAATAACTGCCCATGAATTGAGGAAAATCAAGCGTGAAGCTGCCAAGATGCCATTCGCCACCAGTTTTGCCATATTTCACAGCTGCAACGTTACTGAAATATCAAAAAGCACAAGGTGTGCGATACTCAAGGACATGGCCAAGGTAAGGAAGGCTGAAAAACGACCACCTATGAACAAGAAACATAAGATAAAATGTAAAGAATGGGCCAAGAAATATCTTAAGACTGATTTTTCAAAGGTTTTATGGACTGATGAAATGAGAGTGACTCTTGATGGGCCAGATGGATGGGTCAGAGGCTGGATCAGTAAAGGGCAGAGAGCTCCACTCCGACTCAGGTGCCAGCAAGGTGGAGGTGGGGCACTGGTATGGGCTGGTATCATCAAAGATGCACTTGTGGGACCTTTTCGGGTTGAGGATGGCGTGAAGCTCAACTCCCAGACCTACTGCCAGTTTCTGGAAGACAACTTCTTCAAGCAGTGGTACAGGAAGAAGTTGGTATCGTTCAAGAAAAACATGATTTTCATGCAGGACAAAGCTCCATCACATGCATCCAACTACTCCACAGTGTGGCTGGCCAGTAAAGGTCTAAAAGAAGAAAAAATAAAGACATGGCCCCCTTGTTCACCTGATCTGAACCCCATAGAGAACCTGTGGTACATCATAAAATGTGAGATCTACAGGGAGGGAAAACAGTACACCTCTCGGAACAGTGTCTGGGAGGCTGTGGTGACTGCTGCACGCAATGTTGATCGAAAACAGATCAAGCAACTGACAGAATCTATGGATGGAAGGCTGTTGAGTGTCATCATAAAGAAAGGTGGCTACATTGATCACTAATTTTTGGGGGTTTTGTTTTTGCATGTCAGAAATGTTTATTTCTAAATTTTGTGCACTGATATTGGTTTACCTGGTGAAAATAAACAAGTGAGATGGGATTATATTTGGTTTTTATTAAGTTGCTTAATAATTCTGCACAGTAATAGTTACCTGCACAAACAGATATCCTCCTAAGATATCCAAATCTAAAAAAACCCACCCCTTGGATGTTTATGAGTCTTTTGGGTTGATTGAGAACATAGTTGTTGATCAATAATAGAAATAATCCTCTAAAATACAAGTTGGCTAATAATTTTGCACATAGTGTATATATCTAAAGTTCGCTGCTAGATTGTATCTTCCAATATGTGGAAAATTAATTCCTCCCTCTCTTTTGGGCAGCTGTAATTTGAGTAGACCTATTCGTGTTCTACCCCTCTCGCCCCAAATGAATCTCCTAAATGTTCATTTAGTTGTTTAATGTCTGGTTGTGTCAACAGCAATGGAAGAGTTTGGAATAAGTATAATAACTTTGAGAAAATGACCATTTTTATCAGATAACATCTACCTGAGAAGGATAGTGTAAAGTGTTTCCAAGAGTTCAGGAGGCTGATTATTGATGCAATTTGTGGTTTGAAATTAATAGAATATAACTTTGAAGGAACTGCTGGAAGTCGTATGCCTAGATATTTAATGGATTCCTCACTCCATTGGAATGGGAATGTTGCGTCGGTTATTCTGCCTGAATGAAACAATGCTAAAGCCTCCGATTTGCTATAATTCACCTTAAAGCCTGTATTTTTCCCGTATAAGTCCAGTATCTTCATTATAGCTGGAATGGATTGAGTCGGGTTAGCAACAAGTAACAATATGTCATCGGCAGAGGCTAGTAGCTTAACTGATAATTTACCCACCATGATTCCTTGGAATGTCGGTAAATTTTGTAAGGTTCTTAGAAGATGATCTAATGCTAAGTTGAATAATACCGGGGACAGTGGACATCCCTGTCTTGTGCCTCGTTGTATTTGAAAGTGTTCAGAAAATGTGTTGTTTATGTAGAGTCAGGATGTAGGATTTTTATATATTAGTTTGACAGCCTCACAGAATCATGGACCAAAATTGCAAATTTCTAGCAGTTTATGTAAGTAGAGCCAGGATACTCAGTCGAAAGCCTTGTCTGCATCGAGGCTCACCACAATGCTTCTTTTGTGTCCACGGGCTCTACCTGAGGAGATCACCCCTATGGCTGTTCTAATTTATATGTGATGGATTTTCCATGAAAGAATCCCGATTGATGTGGTGATATTAGATCAGGAATTATCTGTTGTACTCTGTTTGCTAGGATTTTTGTAAAGATTTTAAAATCAGAGATGAGTAGCGATATTGGTCTATATCCATTAACCTGTGAGGGGTCTTAACCCGGTTTGGGTAACACAATGATATTAGCCTCATTAAACCGGTCAGGTAGTTGACCATCTTTCACTATTCAATTTAATACCTCGCAAAGGTGTGAGCTAACTGCAGTTCCTAGTATTTTGTAATGCTCATTTCCAAAACCATCCTGTCCCAGAGCTTTAGATATGTTTAGGGTGCTGAAGGTTTGTAACACTTCTGTTGGGGTAATGGGTTTGTTAAGTGTTGTTCTTTGTTCTTCTGTAAGTGTAGGTGTGGCGACCTGCTGCGCATTGGTGCCACAGATCCCAGAGGGGTGAATGGACGGATTCTTCCACAAGAGGCCCTCATAGCATACACACACCTCCACCTTCCACCTCAGACCAGCAGAGGGAGCCCGTTAGGGATATAAATAGGGAAGGTGGAGCTAGGCAGTTCAGTCAAGTCTGGGAGTCTGAAGTCTAAGTCAGTCTGGAATCTACAGCCTGGAGTATGCACTCTACAGTCTGCTGCAGCCAGAGAAGTTGTCAGTCCAGCCCAGACTCAGGGAGCTCAGGTTAGTGAACCCAAGGCGTGCCGACGCCATAAGAGCGGTGAAGAGTAGCGAGGCCTACTGCCAGTGTGAAGCCTAGTGAGGGCCCCGAGCGTGGCCCAAGGCGAGTGTAGTAAGCGAGCTACATAGGGGGCAGAGGAGCTTAGCCAGCTCACCCGAAGACCATATACCGGACACCGGGTCCGTGTCTGCAAGGATCTCTAGGACCAGCAGAAACAACCGGAACCCCTGGCAAACTACATGTCCCAGGAACACCAAAAGCTGACTGTGTTACCAGGGTCAGAAGTCACGGAGGCCCAAGAGAACAGGGAGAGTGAACTCCAACAGAAGGCCCTACCACCAGGTCAGCAGGTGCCCGACAGAGACCAAGTTAGGCCTAGCTCCAGGCAGGTCATAAACTTACCAGGAAAAGGCAAGAAACAGGAGGCCCCACACCCGCTCATTGGGGAGAGTCCTGAAATGCACCCTTCACCCTAAAGTGCACTGGATCGTGCCTGAAACACCACCAGTAAAGGTACTGAAGTGAACTGTTGTGTGTGCCTATTCTTCCTCTGACCCGGCTGGGTCCCCTCTGTCCTGCATCCCTTTTCCTACGCTGCCCTGAGGCCCCGCTCCACCTGTGGGGAGCCGCACCAACTAAGCTGCCTGACCACCGGCCTCAGAGGACTGTAGCAGCGCTGGTGATCCTCACCAGACACCACGGGTAGCGTCACAAACTTTTCCTATCCCATACACCTTTCCCATTATCCCTTGCTTTTTAAGAGTGACCCCAGGGTACGGGCCCGGGAGCCGGCCACCGCGGCATCCCCCAGTACTAACAGCAAGGCCCGGGCGCCGAGTCGTCCCCATCCCCTGGGCGCGTCATAGGGGTAACATTGTTCTGGAGAAAGCACAAGTTCTTGTCAATTTCTCCCCCTCCCTCTTTGTACAAGGAGCTAAAGAATGTCCTAAACTCATCCACTATCTCCTTGTTTTTAGACGCTAGCTGGCCATTTTTTTTGGGATCTTATTTATTCTAGTTTGTGTTCTGAAGGGTTTGGTGAGGGAAGCTAGCAGATGTCCTGGTTTGTTACCGCATTTAAAATATTTGTGCTTTAGGTAGTCTAAGTTGTGCATTGCTCTTTCATGCGCCAAAATTTCCGCTATTTCTTTTGCCTCCAAGAATTTTTTTTTGTTGATGGGTGTGTTGTTGGATTTAAAGTTTTTGTATGTTTGTGTTAATAGCTTCTGTGTTTCTATGGTTTTCTCCATTAATTTCTTCCTTTTATTACTTATATATGAGATGATTTGTCCCCTTATGACAGCTTTGGATGCTGCCCAGAATAAGGAAGCATTTTGACTCTGCTCCTGATTATCATTCTTATAAATGTCCCAAAAGGATTGTAAAAATGCCCTGAAATCGTCTGATTTATGTAAGTAAGCAGGGAATCTCAAGCTTCTCTCTTTTTTTATTGGGCAGACTTAACGTGAGCTGAAAGTCACAGGGGCATGGTCTGATATATGGATATTTAGAATATCCGATTGGAGCACTAATGGCAGCATTGAAATGCCCAGCAACCAGTAATGCAACCGAGCATGGGAGTTGTGCACATGGGAGTAATGTGCGTAGTGTCTCTCTATAGGGTGTTGTAGTCTCCAAATGTCCGTCAGTCCCAACTAATTTAGTAGTGACTCTATGTAACCGCTCTGTGATAACTGTTGTGTTGAATGGGAGCCAGTTTTGTCTAGTGACACATCATGGACTTGATTGAAATCCCCCCCTATGATTAAGTTGGGTGTTTCCCAGTCAGTTATGTGTGTTATTAGTTGTGCCTGAAATTGAGGATCATAACATTAGGTGCATACACATTGACCAGACAATAGGTAATTTCTTCTATATTAGCTTTAACCAGTAGGAATCTTCCTTGGGGGTCTGCCATCACATCTAAAATCTCATAATTAATACCTTTGTTGAAAAGTATGGCTACTCCTTTTCGTTTTTTGACATAAGAGACCTCTGCACATAGTGTGTATTTTTTGCTAAAGTAAGAAGGATGGTTATTCTTTACCCAATGCGTTTCCTGCAAAAAAAATAACATGGAAATTTGCACGTTGTAGATAATTTAAGACTTTTTTCCTTTTAACAGGAGAATTAAGCCCGTTGACGTTCCAAGAACACCACTGGAGAGATTGTGTTATGGATACCTCTTGGTTGGCTGTGTTCACCATTACCTTATCCCCAAACGCAGAAACAGCCATGAAATTATTAAAATTTGCAATCCAGCTCTCCACTTATCCCAACGAGTAAGTGCTAGAGCTGATGAGGCCAGTAAACTATATAGGAGCATGCACAGACCCCCCCCCCCCCCAACAACAATAATTTCTTCCAATAACTATCATTTCTTGAAGAAACAACATGAACAACCTTAACATATCAATAATGCAAAGCATATGTAAAAAAATAGCCACTGCCAAAAAGAAAAAATCAGTGACGTCACAGTAGAACAAGTGAGAGTAAAAAGATGAGTATTGTGACTCCATATGTTCAAGTATCTCCCAGATCTCGAGGGGAGGACTGGATTTCTGAGCGTAGATAGGTGAGGGCCTTTGTTGGATCATCAAAGGTCCAATTCTTTCCGGAAAAGGTAAAATGTAGGATAGCCGGGTACTGTAAACCAAACCGAATATTGTTATCTACCAAGATTTTACATGCTGGGTTGAAGGTTTTGCATTTTGCCGCTAAGGCCGCAGAGTAGTCCTGAAGGAGTTTGTTGTTGTAGTAGAGTAGCTTCCGTTTCTTCCTGAAGGCTGATAGTATTCGTAGCTTGTCTTGAAAGTCTAGGACCTTGAAGATGACTGGTCACGGTTTATCCTTCTCTCCATTTTTTGGTGGTCCTATGAGGTGGGCTCTTTCGATCGTGATCTTCTTTGATGCCGGGTTTAAGTTCAACTCTTTTGGGAGCTACTCTGATGTAATGTTAACGAGGTCTGACGATAGGACTGACTCAGGGAGACCTACCAGCCTCAAATTGTTGCGGCGAGATCTATTTTCCAGGTCATCAACTTTATCTAGCAGGATAGAAGAAGCGAAAATGAGTAAAAATGGCATAAAGGGACAATATTTTATTATTCAAATATAAATATATAAATATATAAATAGTGACACCAAAGGGATGCATACAAAAACATTGGGTGATCATAGGACACGGGAACATCCCGCTACAGCTTGAAACCCCTCATAGGTATATATTCTTATCCAAGGTGGATACAGGTACAGTTCACAAAGAGTTAAAGATAAAAGGAGGAAGGAGGGGAAAAAGAGGGACAAGAAGCCGCGGGAGGAATGGGGACATAGAAAAAATACCAAGTATCAGTACCAGGGTGAGGTACCTATTATCTCAAGTGAAAAAATGGTACTATTCAAAAATTAGACAAACTCACCCAGGCAGTTAGTATAATCTCTATGATGTAGGGGGCACAGGGGGGCAGATAGTTCACATCAACTTTATCTAGCAGGAAGGAAGTTTCTTTTTCTTTGGCTACCAGCCTGTCTGTAATGTCCTTTACTGCGTCTTCTAGATCCGAAACTCTCTGCTCTGCCTCCGCTAGGCGTGACCCTTGTGTGTTGACCTGTGATACAATTATTTCCAGCGATGCCTGAAAGGAAGTCAGCCTGATGTCAACTTCTGGTATTAGACGGTCCATTATAGCTTGTCTATGGGTTGTGGATCATCTCTGATTGCCTCATTTGCCAACTTTGTGGGAGAATTTGCATTTTGAGTGTGTGACGCCTCACCCTCCCTGGGAAATGGGGTTACTCGGAGCCGGGTCAGTGTAGAGGTCGCGGGGATGCAGTCGTGGCCTGGACCCGTTCCGTGCCCAGGGCTGTCACATCAAAATATTGGGCTTCTTTTAGGATGAGTGGTATTTCGACTACGCCACCTATGGTTTCCGGTGATGGACACCAGCGCTGCAAAAGTCCACTGAGGCTGGTGTTATGGGCAGCTACGATGGGACAGCTCCCCACAGGTGGAGCAGGCCTCAGGGCAGTGTGAGAAGGAATGGTGGGTGCAGTGCCGCGCAGGAAATAACAGGCTGAAGTGGGGTGTGAAGTCATCCGGGTCTTTAATCACTTTAGATGAACTTTCAGCCGCAAAGCTTCCCTCTGCTCCTCGCGGAGTACTGCGGCCACCGGGAAGGGGGTTCAGCACTTCCCAGGTAGATCAGGAGCACCTGTCGAGACCCCTCTGGTGTGTGTTCCTCTCCTTGGTAAGTTCTCCCACTAAGTCTTCTCCTGACTGTGTGTGGTATAATCGTGGTGTAAGGCCGGGTCCCACTGGATAAACGCAGTGTGAGAGATACAGGTGGCGTAGGCCGCTCCGTCCGTATCCCCCTGGGATCCACTAAGCCTCCGGGCTTTTCTGACTGAGACGTGAAGTAACAAAGTCAGATATCGGGGGCCGGTCACCCCTCTTGCAGCAGGAATCCCTCTGGCTAGGCCAGAGTGAAGAATACAGGTGGCGACTCCGCTCCGTCTGTATCCCCTTGGGATCCTTTTGCCTGTGGAGCCTATCTCCTCTGCTCCCCTCCAAGGCCTTCTTAGGACAGGACCCTGACTGGGTAGAGACAGTGGTTAACTCTGACCCGCTCCTCGTCTCAAGGCCAGAGAACGAGGACCGTGTATCTTCAGTCAGCTGCAGACTCTTGCTGGACCCTGGCAGAAGACCACAATCAAAGACCTTGAACTTAAGATGGCCGTAGATTAAATATGAATCAATAAGTGTTTCCTAAAAGTGTGTCCTCCACCCTCACCCACTACATGGTTCCCCCTATCTTTGGTTCCCCCCATCACCCTGGTGCATTTAGGCCCCCTACAGGACAGGAGTGGTGTAGTGTTGAGTGGTAAAGTAGGGTCCTGAGTGATGCTCCAGCCTTACCTAGAAGAGGAGATACCACACCTCGAGCTGAGGTGCAGTACCCCTGTGGCGACTGAACCCTCAGGGGCGCCACAAGTGGGTGTCGAGACTCTGCCTCCCTTATTGTTTTTGCCCACGAACTTATCCATAGCGTGTAGAGTCACTAATGAGTTTCCGTATAAAAGGTGGTGACGTCACTGTTGACTTAATAGTCACATTGGTCTCTGTAAGGCAGTTCAGCTAAGGAGCTGGTAGTGGTAAGTTACATGGAGGATCGCTTGTTGCTTTAGTGGAGTGATTAACTAGAGCAATATTGTGAGGCTCCTGCTGATGGTGATTCTGCTGCTTTATGTGGCGCTACCTGCGCCTGTCGACCTCTGGGTTTCCGGAGAGCTGGGTTGGGTAATGGATTCCCTTGTCCGGTCCTTACCCTGGCTTTTTGTGCCCCTGTCAGGGGAAACAGGAAGGGGTTTCTCCTACAACCAGGGAGTTCTAATAAAAAGCAGCCGATTTTTGTCTGCCTCCCGAAGGTCTCCTATAAGTTGCTATTTGTAGTATCGGTGTAGCACCCCGAGGGCTCGGCGGCTACAGGGGTATTGCACCTCAAACCAGAGGTGTGATATTCCACTCCCGGGTAAGGATGGAGTGTGGACCAGGACTCGTTTAGCTGCATGCACCACACACACCCCATTTCCGAGGGACAGGTCAACGGTGCTCCCACTAGACAGAAGTGCAGGCACAACAGCATCTGTCCCTGGCTGGAGTGGGGCGGGGGGTGGAATACCCAGTGGTGTAGGAGCAGATAGGGGTGGGTCTCTGGGCATAGGTAGGAGCCCATTGGTTGCTAGTCACCTGGGCTCGGGTGTCAGAAGGAAGTATATAAGGTGGGCACCATCTTAGAGGCAGTTCAGTTCAGTTCAGTTAAGAGTGAGAGGAGAAGACAGGAAGCAGAGCCTCTGCATGGGCTCTGCTCCGCAGGCAGGCCTTGTCAGAAGGCTGGAGCCTGAGAGAGAGAAGAAAGAACAGAAAGGAAGGTAAGAAAGGAACTGGAACAGAGGAGAAAGGAAGCAAGGAACACAGAGAAAGGCCCAGAGACACGAGGACAGAAGGAACCCCAAATGCCCAGGAGATACAGGGTGAAGGGTTGGCAGAACAGGGTACCGGAACCCAAATTGGTGGAGGCAACAGATTCCTCAGCCAAAGACCGGAGGTTGTTACCACATCTTGGTGCGACCCCTCACTACATCCACCAGGAAAGCATACCGCATAGGGTCAGGGAAACCGGAGATAGGTTTCGCCAAGAGAAGGCCCGAGGGAGCTGGACAAAGGTGGGTCACTGGTGGGGACGGCCAGAGAAAGGAAAGGAAGGGAGTCCTGTGCCACGCTCTGCAATTGCCTGGGAGTTGGTCGAGCCCCTTGCCTGGTGGACGCAGCACGGCTTGGGCAGCCACCGCCGGTACCGAGGTGACTAGGAGCAGTAAAGAACTGTGAGTAAAACATTGGAAACTGCAACCACACGTCTCTGTGTTTCATCGCCGCACCAGCACCATTAGTACTGGGACGCTCACACCATCACTCCCATCATCATCCACATTAGCTGCCCTGAGGCAATACTTCTCCCGTCGGGAGTTATCCCATACTCGGCTGCGCAAACTACATCAGCCTCAGCGGTCTGCAGCGCAGCGGCGGTCCCCACTGACCGCAATCCACGGGTGGCGTAGTCGGACATTGTTATTACTTAAGACTGCCACTGGTTTGACCGCCCTGGGCACGGACCGAGTCACCGCCACACTGAGACTACAACCCCCAGCGATCCGGCTCCGGGTATCCCCCTGCACAATACAGGCCCAGGGGGCGCGTCAACTTTGGCGTAGTCGGCAGGATCGAGACCAACCCGCCACAAACGGGTATTGTGTGCCTGAAGAAAATTGTACATGTACCTGGAAAAGAAGTCTCCCGCCATTTCCCGAAGTTTCCCGCCGTCCGGAGTCGTTTCCCGCCATCCGGAGCCGATTCCCGCCATCAGACGCCATCTTGGGCCGTTTCCCGCCGTCTTCCCGCCATCCGCAGTCGTTTTCCCGCCATCGGGCGCCATCTTCGGGACGCCGCGCGGGAAGAAGAGGGGCGTGGACACCGAAAGCGCGCGAGATCTGAAGCTCCGCCCCACGCACCGACGCTGCGTAAGGTCCTGGAAGGGAGAGGGAGCGACGCTGACGTCACAGGAGCGCGACGCAAGGTCCTCAACCCCGACGATCGACTGCGGAGCTGCGGCCTACGGAGGAAGATCAACGCAAGGTAGGCCACGGTCCACCAGGGGGGAGGAGGACACCAGGAACGGAGAGCAAAATGGCGGACCGGCAGCAGACTAAGCTGCCCAGCATCGGCAGTGCCCCAGCCGTCACGGGCCCCGACTAGCGCCAGGAGAAGACGCGTGATGCAGGAGCGGTCGCGGGAGCAGGTAAGAGGAGTCTCCCTGTCCCGGACGCTGCCAGCGTCAGCCTGCTCCCGGGCCCCCTGGTGGAGCCGCCGATCCCGGGCGCTGCAAACACCGACCTGCTCCAGACCCCGCAACAAGCCCTGCTGCCGAGCCCTCCAGCCCTGGTCACTGCCGCCACCAGCCCAGGCCCAAAGTCGCACCCTCTGACCCCGGGCGTCATCAACAGCGACCTTCTCCAGGCCCGGTCACAAGGCCTGCTACACAAGGGCGCAAAGGGACTGTATGCCCTCCATGTCCACCGTCTAGCAGAGGAGGAACTGCGGTACCGCCCAGACATGGACTACCCTGAGGGCTCGGACGGGTCTGAAGATTGCGAGCAAGGAGCATCAGGAGGACACCGTTACTAATGAACGGTAAATGGAACTGTATATAGTTACCCGTCAGGGTATGAGAACTGTTACTAGATTGAAGTGTGGTCCCCGTTGGGACTAGTGTGGAACTGTTAAAGGACTGTTACCTGTGTGCCCCTATTCCCTAACCAGGCTGAGGACTGTGAGCAGCCATTCTCCTATCCCCACTGGCCGAGGACTGAGAGCGGCCTCCCCTGTAAATAGTTGCGCTTCTTAAAGCGCCCCCTACTGGTTTTATACAAAAACAGCAACGTCTACCTCAAGACGGATTAACTGGACTGTTGCACCTTTAAGAAGAGAGAACACCTGGTCGCAAGTTGCACGGCGGCCAGAACCCAGGAAGAATGTTTTACTTGACAATGTTTTCTACTGAAAAAGTTTAATATGCTGCTAAAATAGAAATGCCAAAGTTTTATATGGTGTTTTTGCAAAAAGAGTTCCGGTGGCATTAGCAAAGTGTTTTATGAAGATGTTTATACCAGTAACGTTAAAAAGAAAAGAGTACCTCCCATAAAGGGATGGGTTTATAGTTATTGTCTTATATGCGAATGCATTCTAAAATTTTTGTATGTTTTAAATTGTTTTGCTCTTTTCCAGCCCGAGGACGTGCTATGATTTACCAGGGGGGAATGTAGCACCCCGAGGGCTCGGCTGCTACAGGGGTATTGCACCTCAAACCAGAGGTGTGATATTCCACTCCCGGGTAAGGATGGAGTGTGGACCAGGACTCGTTTAGCTGCATGCACCACACACACCCCATTTCCGAGGGACAGGTCAACGGTGCTCCCACTAGACAGAAGTGCAGGCACGACAGCATCTGTCCCTGGCTGGAGTGGGGCGGGGGGTGGAATACCCAGTGGTGTAGGAGCAGATAGGGGTGGGTCTCTGGGCATAGGTAGGAGCCCATTGGTTGCTAGTCACCTGGGCTCGGGTGTCAGAAGGAAGTATATAAGGTGGGCACCATCTTAGAGGCAGTTCAGTTCAGTTCAGTTAAGAGTGAGAGGAGAAGACAGGAAGCAGAGCCTCTGCATGGGCTCTGCTCCGCAGGCAGGTCTTGTCAGAAGGCTGGAGCCTGAGAGAGAGAAGAAAGAACAGAAAGGAAAGTAAGAAAGGAACTGGAACAGAGGAGAAAGGAAGCAAGGAACACAGAGAAAGGCCCAGAGACACGAGGACAGAAGGAACCCCATATGCCCAGGAGATACAGGGTGAAGGGTTGGCAGAACAGGGTACCGGAACCCAAATTGGTGAAGGCAACAGATTCCTCAGCCAAAGACCGGAGGTTGTTACCACATCTTGGTGCGACCCCTCACTACATCCACCAGGAAAGCATACCGCATAGGGTCAGGGAAACAGGAGATAGGTTTCGCCAAGAGAAGGCCCGAGGGAGCTGGACAAAGGTGGGTCACTGGTGGGGACGGCCAGAGAAAGGAAAGGAAGGGAGTCCTGTGCCACGCTCTGCAATTGCCTGGGAGTTGGTCGAGCCCCTTGCCTGGTGGACGCAGCACGGCTTGGGCAGCCACCGCCGGTACCGAGGTGACTAGGACCAGTAAAGAACTGTGAGTAAAACATTGGAAACTGCAACCACACGTCTCTGTGTTTCATCGCCGCACCAGCACCATTAGTACTGGGACGCTCACACCATCACTCCCATCATCATCCACATTAGCTGCCCTGAGGCAATACTTCTCCCGTCGGGAGTTATCCCATACTCGGCTGCGCAAACTACATCAGCCTCAGCGGTCTGCAGCGCAGCGGCGGTCCCCACTGACCGCAATCCACGGGTGGCGTAGTCGGACATTGTTATTACTTAAGACTGCCACTGGTTTGACCGCCCTGGGCACGGACCGAGTCACCGCCACACTGAGACTACAACCCCCAGCGATCCGGCTCCGGGTATCCCCCTGCACAGCACAGGCCCAGGGGGCGCGTCAACTTTGGCGTAGTCGGCAGGATCGAGACCAACCCGCCACAAACGGGTATTGTGTGCCTGAAGAAAATTGTACATGTACCTGGAAAAGAAGTCTCCCGCCATTTCCCGAAGTTTCCCGCCGTCCGGAGTCGTTTCCCGCCATCCGGAGCCGATTCCCGCCATCAGACGCCATCTTGGGCCGTTTCCCGCCGTCTTCCCGCCATCCGCAGTCGTTTTCCCGCCATCGGGCGCCATCTTCGGGACGCCGCGCGGGAAGAAGAGGGGCGTGGACACCGAAAGCGCGCGAGATCTGAAGCTCCGCCCCACGCACCGACGCTGCGTAAGGTCCTGGAAGGGAGAGGGAGCGACGCTGACGTCACAGGAGCGCGACGCAAGGTCCTCAACCCCGACGATCGACTGCGGAGCTGCGGCCTACGGAGGAAGATCAACGCAAGGTAGGCCACGGTCCACCAGGGGGGAGGAGGACACCAGGAACGGAGAGCAAAATGGCGGACCGGCAGCAGACTAAGCTGCCCAGCATCGGCAGTGCCCCAGCCGTCACGGGCCCCGACTAGCGCCAGGAGAAGACGCGTGATGCAGGAGCGGTCGCGGGAGCAGGTAAGAGGAGTCTCCCTGTCCCGGACGCTGCCAGCGTCAGCCTGCTCCCGGGCCCCCTGGTGGAGCCGCCGATCCCGGGCGCTGCAAACACCGACCTGCTCCAGACCCCGCAACAAGCCCTGCTGCCGAGCCCTCCAGCCCTGGTCACTGCCGCCACCAGCCCAGGCCCAAAGTCGCACCCTCTGACCCCGGGCGTCATCAACAGCGACCTTCTCCAGGCCCGGTCACAAGGCCTGCTACACAAGGGCGCAAAGGGACTGTATGCCCTCCATGTCCACCGTCTAGCAGAGGAGGAACTGCGGTACCGCCCAGACATGGACTACCCTGAGGGCTCGGACGGGTCTGAAGATTGCGAGCAAGGAGCATCAGGAGGACACCGTTACTAATGAACGGTAAATGGAACTGTATATAGTTACCCGTCAGGGTATGAGAACTGTTACTAGATTGAAGTGTGGTCCCCGTTGGGACTAGTGTGGAACTGTTAAAGGACTGTTACCTGTGTGCCCCTATTCCCTAACCAGGCTGAGGACTGTGAGCAGCCATTCTCCTATCCCCACTGGCCGAGGACTGAGAGCGGCCTCCCCTGTAAATAGTTGCGCTTCTTAAAGCGCCCCCTACTGGTTTTATACAAAAACAGCAACGTCTACCTCAAGACGGATTAACTGGACTGTTGCACCTTTAAGAAGAGAGAACACCTGGTCGCAAGTTGCACGGCGGCCAGAACCCAGGAAGAATGTTTTACTTGACAATGTTTTCTACTGAAAAAGTTTAATATGCTGCTAAAATAGAAATGCCAAAGTTTTATATGGTGTTTTTGCAAAAAGAGTTCCGGTGGCATTAGCAAAGTGTTTTATGAAGATGTTTATACCAGTAACGTTAAAAAGAAAAGAGTACCTCCCATAAAGGGATGGGTTTATAGTTATTGTCTTATATGCGAATGCATTCTAAAATTTTTGTATGTTTTAAATTGTTTTGCTCTTTTCCAGCCCGAGGACGTGCTATGATTTACCAGGGGGGAATGTAGCACCCCGAGGGCTCGGCTGCTACAGGGGTATTGCACCTCAAACCAGAGGTGTGATATTCCACTCCCGGGTAAGGATGGAGTGTGGACCAGGACTCGTTTAGCTGCATGCACCACACACACCCCATTTCCGAGGGACAGGTCAACGGTGCTCCCACTAGACAGAAGTGCAGGCACGACAGCATCTGTCCCTGGCTGGAGTGGGGCGGGGGGTGGAATACCCAGTGGTGTAGGAGCAGATAGGGGTGGGTCTCTGGGCATAGGTAGGAGCCCATTGGTTGCTAGTCACCTGGGCTCGGGTGTCAGAAGGAAGTATATAAGGTGGGCACCATCTTAGAGGCAGTTCAGTTCAGTTCAGTTAAGAGTGAGAGGAGAAGACAGGAAGCAGAGCCTCTGCATGGGCTCTGCTCCGCAGGCAGGTCTTGTCAGAAGGCTGGAGCCTGAGAGAGAGAAGAAAGAACAGAAAGGAAAGTAAGAAAGGAACTGGAACAGAGGAGAAAGGAAGCAAGGAACACAGAGAAAGGCCCAGAGACACGAGGACAGAAGGAACCCCATATGCCCAGGAGATACAGGGTGAAGGGTTGGCAGAACAGGGTACCGGAACCCAAATTGGTGAAGGCAACAGATTCCTCAGCCAAAGACCGGAGGTTGTTACCACATCTTGGTGCGACCCCTCACTACATCCACCAGGAAAGCATACCGCATAGGGTCAGGGAAACAGGAGATAGGTTTCGCCAAGAGAAGGCCCGAGGGAGCTGGACAAAGGTGGGTCACTGGTGGGGACGGCCAGAGAAAGGAAAGGAAGGGAGTCCTGTGCCACGCTCTGCAATTGCCTGGGAGTTGGTCGAGCCCCTTGCCTGGTGGACGCAGCACGGCTTGGGCAGCCACCGCCGGTACCGAGGTGACTAGGACCAGTAAAGAACTGTGAGTAAAACATTGGAAACTGCAACCACACGTCTCTGTGTTTCATCGCCGCACCAGCACCATTAGTACTGGGACGCTCACACCATCACTCTCATCATCATCCACATTAGCTGCCCTGAGGCAATACTTCTCCCGTCGGGAGTTATCCCATACTCGGCTGCGCAAACTACATCAGCCTCAGCGGTCTGCAGCGCAGCGGCGGTCCCCACTGACCGCAATCCACGGGTGGCGTAGTCGGACATTGTTATTACTTAAGACTGCCACTGGTTTGACCGCCCTGGGCACGGACCGAGTCACCGCCACACTGAGACTACAACCCCCAGCGATCCGGCTCCGGGTATCCCCCTGCACAGCACAGGCCCAGGGGGCGCGTCATCGGCATCTCTGCCCCCTGACAGGCAGAGACGCCGTCCCTCTTACCGCCGCGCTCCCCGCTCGGCATCCTCCGGCGCTCCTGCTTCTGCTGCTGCTGGCGCGCGCAGCTTCCCGGGCACGGTGCTTAGGGCGCGCGCGCGCTCCCTCCCTCTTAAAGGGGCCGCGCGCGCCGTCCTAAAGAGTCCCCAGCCAATGGCCGGAGGACCTCTCATATATAAGGCACCTCCTCCAAAATGGAGGTGCCGGTGTAAGGTTGTAGCTTTGTGTGTTAAACTCTGCTTCAGCCCTCAGGTCCCGCTGCTAGCCTGACTACCAGTCCAGCCTGCCAGCCTGTTACCTGCCGTGCCTGCCAGCCCGCTTACCTAGTAGCACCTGCCTGTTACCTGCCGTGCCTACCAGCCAGCCTAACTGGAGGCTCCTGCTTGTTACCTGCCATGCCTGCCAGCCCGCTTACCTAGGAGTACCTGCCTGTTATCTGCCGTGCCTACCAGCCCGCCTACCTGGAGGCTTCTGCTTGTTACCTGCCGTGCCTGCCAGTCCATCTGCCCGGATCACCCGTCAGCCTGCCTGCCGTGCTCATCTGCTGTACCGGTCAGTCCCTGCCTTCTGACCCATGGGAGTCACCTGCTCTCATACAAGGTCGGTCCCCAGAGTAGCACCTGGTCCCTCTGCTCGGTCCTTCCCTGGTCACGGAGTCGATTGAGCTGCCGTACGACCTTGGTCAGTCAGAGTTGATACCTAGTCACGCCCCTCTGGTCCCTCTTTGCACCGCAGCACAGAGGTTCCACCACCCGGATCCGTAACACTATTTAGTTCAAAGCAGATATGAAGAACTGATAGAGTGTCAGTTCTTGATTATGTTACAAGATGGCAGTATAGGTTTAAAATCCTGCGTTAGTTTAATATAGATATTTTCAGTGACAGTCTGGGATGCTGTATTCAATAGAATGCAATGTCCCCTTTTTTTCTTCCTTCCTCTTTTTGTGTGATACAAGGGACTGCTGCTAAAGTAGAGAGAGAGGACCAGTTTGCCTTGTGGGTGGAGTAAGGCGTATTAATGAGAGGCCTTTTTGTTTTATTTAAAGTATGTTTGCAGTCTCTGAAGACCACTTACAAGTTTCTGCATCAGTCCCCTCAGTCAGTGGCTTCTCAGGAAGGATAATGAGGGGTAAGGGGTGCATAGCAAGTCCCCGGGCCCTCCCTCTTAAAGGGGCCGCGCGCGCCGTCCTAAAGAGTCCCCAGCCAATGGCCGGAGGACCTCTCATATATAAGGCACCTCCTCCAAAATGGAGGTGCCCGTGTAAGGTTGTAGCTTTGTGTGTTAAACTCTGCTTCAGCCCTCAGGTCCCGCTGCTAGCCTGACTACCAGTCCAGCCTGCCAGCCTGTTACCTGCCGTGCCTGCCAGCTTAGCTGGTTCCCAATGAGGTTTTATTACAGTGGAGGGGAGATTTCTTTTACGCCTGTGTGCCCAAGGACTGTGTTTGTGTTCAGAGTGGCCGCCAAAGGGGCCCCCTGGATCATTCCCCAAGTAATCCCACTCCTCCGCCCCAGTCTCTTTACACCGGCGCAGGCACTTGACCCCCGTTCCACAGGAACCAGGGGGAACTCCCACCGATGGATCCTCCTCACCTCAGCATGCCCCGTCGAGGTCTACCACTCCTCGCTGCACTCCGATCTCCGGTGGTAGATAGCGGGCCGGACGAGGATCGCCAGCGATGCCGCGGTCTTGCGCGCTGCCATGATCCGATGTTGTGCCTCTGGGTTCCGGCACCCGCACTGCAGGTTTCAGCTTACTCACCACAGGAGCGATGATCCCGGCCGCCTCAGTGCTTCCGGCCGCGACTCCGGACATCGGCTTCAGCCAGGCAGGCTGGCAACAATGCGAGGGTAGGTGGTGAGTTTCCGGGTAGGCCACAGCCTCGATCTATTAGTGGGTTTTTAATCTTTGTTTCTATTTAAAAAAACTGTTAAATAAAAGTCAAGTTTTAACACATCCCTAAAATTGGGTTTAGTTGCCCCTGCGGGCAATATGGTAATTAGTAGTGATGAGCGAGCACTAAAATTCTCGAGTTCTCGGTCCGAGTAACGAGCCCAATGGAAGTCTATGGGAAACTCGAGCCTTTTTACGGCTCCTCCCCTGGCGGTCTGCAGAGGGCTTAAAAATTACCCAAATCGATGGGAACAGTGCTCAAATGACATGGAACAGCATGGGAAGACCACTGGAAGCATCTCTGACTCCCAGGTCACTGCTGTCAGCAACGTTGTCAGAGTATTACTCCACTTTTATGGACTCAACATACAAAAACGAAACCAAAATGGATTTTCCTGGGAAATATGTTAAAGAACATCCTTTCAAGGGTAATGACTTGTATATAAGGCAAAATAAATAACCAAAAGCAAAAATGCTCCTCCACACCTTGGGCTAAGTTCACACGTAGCGTTTTTGATGCGCCTTTGATGGTGAAAAATAAATTCACCGGTAAATGTCATTTTAACATTTTACAACCTTATCTTGCCATGTGGCGTGTGAGACATGATCAGAAACATGTCACAAAGACTAATTTTATAGGGCCATCAGGCCATCATTCTTAAAGGGCCAGCAGTCGGCTATTGTTAGAGAGCCATCAGCCGGCTATGCTTTGTTGTTCCCATTATTAAAGAGTGGGTTTCCTATACTGTTATTGCGTATGCAGTGACTGCAAGGGCTGCCAAAAATTTTGACGCACCTCAATACCCCTTTGAAGAGACTTAGAGGAGGGTCTTAGTAAAAAAAATGTTCCCATTGTAAAGGAGCGGGTCTCCTATAGTTGTAATGCTCATGCAGTGACTGCAAGGGCTGCCAACATTTAGGAAAAACCCCAATAACAATTTAAAGACCCATAGAGCTGGGCCACAGTAACGATGCTTATCAGCCTGTGTGGCCACTGATCCGGTTACCAGAGACTTTGCTAAAAGGACTGTCTTTCTTTTGCTTTTGCCTGGACTAAAGGCTATTTGTTTGCATTTTTCTTTTGATGGTTTATGAAGCTAATAAACCGCTATGGACATTTAAAGGAACATGCTTCCTTTTTGCCTCTCATCGCACCTGAGTGAGTACAATCCCTACAATTGGTGGAGAATGCATTCAGCGTTTCCAGCAGATACATGTGACCGCTATAGGCAGGACTGCATGTCCTGGGTGAAGACCGCCAGCCAGCAGCAGCAGCAGCAGTGGCAACACCAGCAGCAGATGCAGAACAAACAGCAGATGGAGCTCCTAGCCGAGGTGATCCGTGTCAGGGCAACTGCCCCACCCCCAAGTCCAGGTGATAATTCACACGTCAGAAAGAGGGTAAGGAGAGCATTACAGAAAATGACCCCGAAGGATGACATATAGGCCTTCCTGACTGTGTTTGAAAGGGTCGCCGAGAGGGAGAAACTTCCGCCAGAGCAGTGGGCCGAGTTGCTGGTGCCATAATTGACGGGGGGGCCCCAGAAGGATTACTATGACTTGGCTCTGCAGGACACCAAGGAGTATGGTAAACTCAAGACCGAGATTCTGGCGCGCTTCGGGGTGACGATAACTTTCAGGCCACAGTGGGTCCACCCCTGGGCATATTACCAGGACAAAACCCCTTGCTCCCAAATGTTTGACCTTTTGCACCTGGTCCAAAAATGGCTGCAGCCGGAGTCCTCTATGCCTGCGCAGATGGTAGAACGAGTGGTAATGGACCAGTTTGTGCATTCCCTGCCAAGGTCAATTCATATCTGGGTTGCCCAGGGTGATCCTCGGGATGCCGATGAACTGATTGGACTGGTCGAGAGATACCAGGGGGTCGAGAATTCCTTGGGAAGGCAGTCCACTCCATACTGGGGGTACCAACAGAGGGTGGAGGCCCAAAAGGGGGTGGGGTGTCCAAGGTCCAAAGTGGCGGGGGAAGTGCGCCCAAGGTCCCTTCGGGTGATGTCATTTGCTGGAGGTGCCACGGCACAGGCCACTGACCTCCGAGCATATGGACTGCAGCATAGGATGCCGCTGTTCTTATTACACATATCCGGCCTGCAGTGTTAACTGTCCACCCAGTGAGGGACCACAAGCGTGTCCCGTGAAAGTGAACGGGCGGCAGGTAACGCCCCAGCTAGACTCTGGTGACCCTTGTGAGGGCCACTCTTCCTCTTCAACTGATCCCGGGGAAAAATGTCGGCATACGGTGCATTCATGGCGATGCTAAAGATTATCCGATGGCCAGAATGGACATTGAAACGGCCCACGGTACTGAGCCCCACGAGGTCGGCTTCATTCTGGACTTGTTGCACCGTATCATTATAGGCCAGGACTTTTGTTTATTTTGGGATCTGTGGGGGAAGGGCTCAGGGTTCGCTGGCGCGATTAAGAAACCAGGTAACCCTGAAGAGGTATCACCTTACCCAGAGTCAGACGGGTTTCCCTTTTGTGTTCTTGTGGGGGATGAGGAGGTATTGCCGCCTGAGTCTGACATCCCTGAGTTAGAGGTGACCAGCGAGAATTTTGGGTCTGCCCAACATAGGGACCTAACTCTGAAGTTATAAATGGGGTTGCACAGGAGCCGGGGGCTGACACAAGGTTTCCTCATTTTATGATGAGTGATGAGTGGTGAGTTGTTTTACCGGGTCATAAAAGTGAGGGAGGAGTGTGTGGAGCAGGTAATAGTGCCGGGTCCCTATAGATGGAAGGTGTTGAACATGGCCATTCATATGTCTTGGGGGGACATGTGGGAGTGGAAAAAAAACAGGAACGGATCGTGCAAAGGTTCTATTGCTCCGGATGTCACCGGGAAATATTGAAGTATTGCAGGTCTTTCCCTACATGCCAGTTAACTGCCCCCACCTCTCACTTTCGAAGTCCCCTCATGCCATTGCCCATTATTGAAGTGCCCTTTGAGAGAATTGCTATGGACTTCGTCAGTCCCCTGGTTAAATCTGCTAGCGGGCATCAATATACATTGGTTATCCTGGACTATGCCACACGCTATCCTGAAATGATTCCACTGAGAAATTCCTCCGCAAAGAGTATAGCCCGCAAGTTGGTCCACGTTTTTTCATAAACAGGCTTACCAAAGGAGATCCTGACTGACCAGGGAACTCCCTTTTTGAGTAAGGTGATGAGGGAGTTATGCAAAGTCCTGCAAATCTCCCAACTGAGGACTTCAGTATACCATCCTCAGACAGATGGCCTTGTGGAAAGGTTTAATAAGACTCTGAAGAGTATGCTGAGGAAGGCCATAAAAAAGGACGGTAGAGACTGGGACTCTCCTACTGTATCTGTTGTTTTCCATCCGAGAGGTTCCACAGGCCTCTATGGGGATTTCACCATTCAAACTCCAGTATGCCCGACATCTGTGGGGTCTCCTGAATGTTGCAAAGGAAACCTGGGAAGCCGAGGTCACGCCCCACAGGAGGGTTATCGAGCACGTCGCTTTGATGCAGGAAAGGATTGTGAAGGTGATGCCCATCATAAAGGAACATCTCCTCCAGGCACAAGAAGCTCAGGCTAGGGTCTACAACCGATCAGCCAGAGTGAGGCAATTCAATCCGGGAGACCAAGTCCTTGTGCTAATTGCATTGCCTCCTGCAAGTTTCCAGGTGTAGGATAAGCAATCAGCAGATCCTTAACCCTTTCACCTAGCCCTGCAAGAAACAAACTTTTCAGAGCAGAATCGTTCTACCCCACCTGAGCAGACCACCGACGGAAGTGAGTACAATAATTTTCCACATTACCTGATCCCTGCCTCAAATGTCTCAATTCTGTCTCAGCTGATGAGACACGATCAGGATCATCATACAACAACCCCAAAGCAGAAAAAAAACTATCCACTGATCTAAAGCATGGATCACTAGGTTGGACAGAAAAGGCCCATCCCTGAGGTTCCTTGCGCAAAAGTGACATTATGAACCCTATGCGCTGTGATTCATCACCAGAGGATCTTAAACAAAAATACAATAAACAAGCATTTTTAAAGGAAAGAAAATCTTGTTGTTCACCAAAAAATAAATCAGGCAAACGTACCTTTGGCTCTACAAAATGCGCTCCAGAACAGCTACTCACGTGTTGTTGGAGCCAAATCCTGAACCGACACCATGATGGAAACTGGAGGTCTTTCCTTAGAGAAATTTTTGGGCTGGACTTACTGTTATGATCTGCTACAAGCACTAAGGAAAGACAGGAGATCTGTCACTACAATAGAACTAAGCTTGATCACTACGATGTAACGGGGAACCTGATCCTGTGATCAGACCCGCTAAAGTCCTCAGCTAGTCTGTACGAAGACCTATAGATGTGAGGGAGGGATCCCTACAAGAACTAGGGACTGGGAGTAAGATGGACACCTCCTAGCAGAAATTGTAGCAGAAAAGGACAAACAAACAACATTGAAAATAGAGGTCAAGAGACCTAGCTAAACTGACGGAGTAAGGTAACAAAGCAACTGGCTAGATAAAGAGTTGAAATTACAATGAAGTCCAGCAAGGCCAGAAGGGCGGAGCAGGATTAAATAGGCAAAAAAGGTCATGTGACCAGCAAACTAGAAAAAACCTAACAGGAGAGTTCTAACACCAGCAAGGTACATAACCACCTTGGATTTGACTGAGGGTTATTGGCACATAGCACAGGGAGCCAAAGAGAAGACTGCGTTTTCTAAGCCGGACCGATGCTTCCAGTATGTCCAGATGCAGTTTGGATTGCAGGGGGTCCCTGCCACCTTCCAGAGAGCTATAGATCAAATCCTTGCTCCCGATAAGCAATACACCGCAGCATACCAGGCCGATATTGTGATCTTCAGCCCGGACTGGGAGAGTCATCTGGAAAAGGTCCAGGCAGTGTTTGATGCTCTAAGGAAGGCGGGGTTTTCAATAAACCTGAAGAAATGTGCCATGGGGAAAGACAAAGCCAAATACCTAGGTTATGTAGTTGGTAGAGGCGAGATCAAACCCCAAATCAATAAAGTGGAGGCAATCAAAACCTGGCCAAGACTGTCAAAAAAGAAGGTTAGAGCCTTCTTGGGGATCTTGGGATACTAGAGGAGGTTCATCCCAAACTTCGCCATGATGGCCGCACCCCTGACTGACCTCCTTAAGGGGACAAAATCAGCCATGGCCAAGTGGACTGCAGAGACGGAGATGGCCTTTCAGGAGATGAAAGTGGCTCTGTGTAGGCAACCGTTCCTGGTTGCCCCCGACTTCATGAACGAGTTTATACTCCAGACAGATGTCTCAGATGTCGGTTTAGGAGCAGTCCTTTCCCAGGAGACACATGGGGAGGAGCACACTGTCCTTTACCTGAGTAGAAAGCTGTCCTCCTGCGAGATAAATTATTAGGTCATAGAGAAGGAGTGCTTGGCCATAAAGTGGGCGTTAGACACGTTACGGTACTATCTGTTAGGTCGAAAAATTAGATTAGTATCCGACCATGCCCCACTCAGATGGATGAGGAAAACAAAGGGAAAAAATGCCACGGTCACCCGCTGGCTTTTAGCCATCAGGACTTCAACTTCCATGTAGAACATGGAGCAGGGAAGCTACATGGTAATGCCGATGCCCTCTCGAGAATCCCCTATCTGGTAGTAGAAGGTGCCAAGCCCCACGGCTTTAGGCAAAGGGGGAGGTATGTAAGGTGGCTAATGGTCGCGTAGTCGATGGGAGGTATGTATCACAGAGATGGCTGGTCTCTGTGATGTAACCTGGTGTATTTTCTCTAGTGCACGCACGCACTAAGAGGACTAATTGGTGCACCTGGGACCGGTTACGGGTAGCTGTGAAGAGTTGGGCGGGTCTAGCTACCCACATACCTGACTTCTGGGTGTGGTTAACAGCCTATATAATGGGGGCCATTGTTTGTCGCCTGTGTTTGGAGGAAGAAGGCCTCCTGTATATTGTCTCCAGACTGAGCTGTGTGCTGGATGCTTACCAGCCTGTGTGACCATAGATCCGGTTTACCAGAGACTTTGCTAAAATGCCTCTTTCTTTAGCTTTTGCCTGGACTAAAGGCCGTTTCTTTGCATTTATCTTTTGACGGTTTATGAAGCTAATAAACTGCTATGGACATTTAAAGGAACATGCCTCCTTTTTGCCTCTCATCAGCAGCTGCCACAATTTAGGAAAAACCCAATAATAATTTAAAGACACATAGAGCTGGGCCCCAGTAACGACATGTTCCCATTAGAAAGGAGCGGGGCTGCTATACAGTTATAGGGTATGCAGTGAGTACAAGGGCTGCCAAAATTTAGGAAAAACCCCAACAACAATTTAAAGACCCATAGAGGTGGGCCTCAGTAACGACATGTTCCCAATAGAAAGGAGCGGGTCTCCCATACTGTTCCTGCGTATGCAGTGAATGCAACGGCTGCCAAAAATTTGGAGGAACTCATATGCCCCTTGCAAGAGACGTAGAGGAGGGCCTGCTGAAAAAAATATTCCCATTATTAGGAAGTGGGTTCTCCCATACTGTTTGCCTATGCAGTGAATGCAACGGCTGCCAAAAATTTGGAGGAACTCCAATGCCCCTTGCAAGAGATGTAGAGGTCGGAGGGTCTCCTGAAAACAATGTTCCCATTATTAGGAAGTGTGTCTCCCATACTGTTTGCCTATGCAGTGAATGCAACAGCTGCCAAAAATTTGGAGGAACTCCAATGCCCCTTGCATGAGACGTAGAGGAGGGCCTGCTGAAAAAAATATTCCCATTATTAGGAAGTAGGTCTCCTATAGTCTTTGCCTATGCAGTGAATGCAATGGCTGCAAAAATTTGGAGGCACTCCAATGCCCATTGCAAGAGACGTAGAAGAGGGCCTCCTGAAAACAATGTTCCCATTATTAGGAAGTGGGTCTCCCATACTGTTTACATATGCAGTGAATGCAACAGCTGCCAAAAATTTGGAGGAACTCCAATGCCCCTTGCAAGAGACATATGTAACACGCACGCCGGTAGGTTCAGATAGGGTGAGACGGGTTTCATGAATTCTTTGGAATCCTGGGGGAACCATAGGCTGCAGCTTCTCTCAGGCACACGATAGATTCAATTGCTGACCAGACATCTGACAAGAGTCTTTTTCAACAGTTTAACAGTGGAATTTAATCTGAAGCACGTCCAGTGCAATTTAGGGATATTACAGCAACAATATTCATTACAGTACAGTCTGAGCTTCTTGAGCAACCGGCTCCAGTAACAATACAGTAGTTTCTTCACAAGGCACAGTATTACAGTCTCTTCAGTAGCATAATTCAGCATAGATTAGATTTCTTATCAGCACACTTCTATGTATACATAACCACAGGCTTTTCCTTCACAAGGACACAATAGTACACATCATTCTTTATCCTGCATGGAGAAGGAGGGGGGGGGGGGATTTGATGAGGGAGATGATCCCTGTGAAACAATTCATTCCAGTCCTTATCTTCCTGCCCGATAATACTCTGCACTCTTAGTTCAGGGAGTTTATCTGACCTGTGTTTTACTTCTCTCCTGATCTGAAGCCTGTTCAGTTGCCTTCTGTCAGATCCAGATATCACACCACCTTTCTCTTCGGCTTCACCAGACTACAATAACAAGTTCCCCACAATCCCCCTGGGGCTCTGATAAAACACTCCCTGTCTCCTGTGACTGCGTTGCTGGATGCTTCTAAAGCACAACACTTTTTTTTGTTTCCTGTGCTTGTGTTATTTGCAACAGTTGCTGGATGCTTTTGAAGCAACAGCACTACTTCTGCATGTCACACTCTTCCCTCCTTTTTGAATATCATCCTCAACATTCGTCTTAATTGGTCAATCTGATCAATTCCCAGACAGTGGTGAAAGTTGAGTAACTTTATATACAAATTGGCATAACATTTACAACAACCTATTCTATGACCTTTTTCTTGTAGTACTCCGACAATTAACACAATCAGCGTCTCTTCAGCTGGAGCTTTTCGTACGTCTTCAACCAGCTCTCTCTCTCATTAGGCCTTAACAGTTCTTTGTTTCTACAAAGTCTTTTAAGGAAAATCAAAGCATGAAAACAAGTCTTTCCACGAGGAAACATCTTCCATACTGCCTCTCGGTGGTGAATACCACTCCAGTGGGCTTACCTGGTCTGTAAGCAGAGATACCTGTTTCCAGTCGACAGTCCTTGGCACTTGACTTGGTTCACCAAGTGTCTCTTGCATCAGCATCACGGGCCTCCTCACTTCTCGAGTCAACATCCTCCTGGTGGGTTGTTCCTCAGATACCACAGGTTCTTCGGTCACAGGAGTTTCTTCCGCCGCACTCATTTCCCGTGCTTCCTCAGATGCTCCTGAAACTGCCTCTGTAAGTCCCTGTACTTCTCTGGAATTCCACATGGTCTGGTAATTCCGTTTCTCCTGAGTATCGATCGGTCTCCCCAGTGACCGGTGTTCAATCATCAGATCTGAATTGGACTTCATCTGTACTCCTTGGTACAAACTCTGGACCCTCGGGACTTAGTTCACTCTCCTGAGGATGGTACATCCCTCTCCTTGCCGGCCCGAGAAATACAACGGTGTGCTCTTCTTCATCGGAACTTTCAAGGTCACTATCCACCACTGGAGCTTCAATTTGTGGTGGTCTCTTAGTTGATCTCGATCGATGTCGGTCATCTTCTGGGAAGTATTGTTGTGGTGGGAGATAATCACAGGCTAGTAATAAATTCCGACGGACTATTCTGATTTTCTTGTCACCTCTTTCCAATCAGATTTCATACACTGGACTGTCATCGGCTTTCCTTTTTATGACCACATATACCTTGTCTTCCCAGTACGAACAAAGTTTTCCTGGATCACCTTTCTCACGTACGTTCTTGACAAGCACCTGGCTTCCCGGTGCCAATTCTGCTCCACAACATTTTCGATCATAGTACTCCTTACTCTTGCTCTGTCCTTGCGTAACCACTTTGGACGCTATGTTGTATGCCTCTGCCATCCGTTCCTTCCATTTCCGACCGTACTCCGGTCGTGTTCTGTAAGTCTCTGACACCGGAGTATAGAACATGATGTCAATTGGCAGTCCTGGCGATTGTCCATACAATAGGAAGAAGGGTGAGTAACCCGTTACATCGCTCTTTGTACAGTTATAGGCATGTACCACTTTTGACAGAGAACTCTTCCAGTCTTTCTTCTCGTCTTTTCTGTTAAAGTGCGCAACATCGACAATAATGTTCGGTTAAAACGTTCAACTTGTCCATTACCCTCTGGATGATAGGGCCTTGTGTGGGAACTCTGAATTCTACAGTACTTTTCTAGCTTGGCAAAGAGCTGGTTCTCAAATTCTCTTCCTTGGTCGTGGTGTAACCTCGTAGGGAACCCAAACTTCAAAGCAAAATCATTAAAGATCTTCTTTGCCGCTGTTCGACGTGCTTTATTGGTGGTAGCATATGCTTGAGCAAATCGAGTAAAATGGTCCGTCACCACCATTATGTATTCGTAACCACCCTTGCACGTCTCGAGATGTAGAAAGTCTATTGAGACCATCTCAAACGGATACATAGTTTGGATGGTGCCCGGGTTGATGTGTTGGGATGTTTATCTTTCAGATGCTCACACTCCCTGGTCACGTACCTCTCAATATCTCTCTGCATGTACAGCCAGAGGAAACGTTCACGGATCAAGTTGGTTGTCCTTTCCACTCCCAGGTGTCCCATGTTTTCATGGAGTTCTTTGAAGACCAACCTATGGAATACTCTGGGTAGTACCAACTGCCGGTTTTGTCCTCCTTTATGATACAGGATACCGTCTTCACTGAGGTAGAGCTTCGTCCATTTTTTAACTAAAACAGATACTGCTGGTGACTCATTATCTCTCTCCTGTTTACTTGGAAACCGATTTTGGTCCACATAAAGTAGTATACTACCAATTATCTGATCTTCCCGTTGTGCTCTACGGATTTTTCCTTTTGGTAGTTGTTGAATGGACAGGGGGTGATCTTGTTCTCTCGCTTTTATAGTAGTTTCCACCATCAACGGACTCCACAATGGTGTGTCTTCCTCTTGATGAGCTTGCACTGCTTGGGTAGTGCTCTCAATTGCTTCCAGACTGATTTCCTCCGAGCATTCTTGCATGAACTCCTCAGGCTCTAGTGGCATTCTCGACAATCCGTCAGCATCCGCATTGCAATTTCCTGGCCTGTACTTGATGCTGAAATTGAAGTCAGCTAGTTCAGCGAACCATCTCTGACCTTTTGCATTCAGTTTGGCTGTAGTGAGAACATAGGTCAAAGGGTTGTTGTCAGTGTATACCTCAAACTCTTTGCTGTAGTAGAGATAATCTCTAAATCGTTCACAGATAGCCCATTTCAATGCCAGGAACTCCAATTTTCCAAAATGTAGATGGTAATTCTTCTCGGCATCTATCAACGTCCTAGAACCGTAACCAATAACTCTCAATTTTCCATCTTGATGCTGATACAGGACAGCTCCCAGTCCAACTTGAGAAGCGTCACAATGAAGAACAAATGGTATTTGAAATAAGGATATCCCAAGATGGGTGGTTTTACCAGGTAGTCTACTAGTTCTTCCAATACCTCCTGCTGGTCTGCTGTCCAGAGAATGGGCTGTTGGGACGAAACGGTGTTGTTTCTTTTAAGCCCGGTCCTACCCGTGTTCTTCTTTTTCTCTGTGGGTGTTGTTGACTCTGTCGTCCCCCCCAAGAGGAGGTATAAGGGGCGGCAATCCTGGGAAACTTTCGAACGTAAGTACGATAGTAGGAGAGGAATTCTAAGATCTGCCTCAACTCCCCGACAGTAGAGGGGCGCTTGTCTTTTAAGGCCAGTACCGGAGCGATTTCTGCTGGGTCCATGGTATATCCTTCTCCAGACACAATTTTCCCTAGAAATCGGACTTGCCTTTTGAACATTTCACACTTCTTTGTGGTCAACTTAACCCCGTGTTGTTGATACCGCTGTAATATGGTCCTCACGTGTTCAACATGCTCCCGGAAGGTTTTGCTGTGTATCACATTGTCATCCAAGTATGGCTGGCAGATATTGTCCCTCAATCCTTCCAAACAGGTCTCCATGCTCCTCTGAAATTCTGCTGGAGCTGAACTGAGCCCAAATGGTATGCAGATCAACTCATATAACCCCCACAGTGTGATGAATGCTGTCAAGGGTCTACTGGACTCTTCAACAAACCCTTGATGAAATGCTTTACCCTGATCAAGGACAGAGAACCAGGTACTTGCTGATAGGCTATCAAGCATATCTTGAATCTTTGGTATCGGGTGCCGATCAGGTACTGACTTTCGGTTTAGTTCCCGGTAATCACAGCAGAGTTTCAACATACCGTCCTTCTTCCTAACACAAACAATAGGAGAAGAATAAGACGACTTCAACTTTTGAACCCAACCTCTGTTGATTAGATCTTGTAAATACACTTTCACTTCACGGTGTAATGGTTTCGGCACAGACATATAACTTCTGGTTACTGGGGTCGTGTCTTTCAAATTGATTTTCATTTGCAACAACGGGATACAGCCTATGTTAGAGTCATCTTTAGAGAATGCATGACACTCTTCTCTCAGCATCTGTTTTGCTATCACTATATATTCAGCACACAAGTGTTCCAGGGATACTGGGGGATCCCAGGACCCTGAGGTGGGTCGTGCAATTTCCTCCCCTGGGCAACGCCTGTTCCTTGGTGGGGAGACTGAATTCACGGTAGACCCCAGGGCATGTCTCACATTGACTGGATGTATCGTTTTAACGGTTTCGATGTGACCTAACACAGTCTTTGGATCCAGTCTAATTTCGTGTTTCATAGTATTCATCACCGTTACTGTCACTTGAGCAAACCCACCAGTAGGAATCGTAAGCACAGTCTCACCTTGAACTAGGCCTTTCGGAAGTTCTGAGGAGTCTTTTGGCACGAACAGTCTTTTCTGGACTTTTCTTCCCGGTTCTACCTGGACTCCACACCAGCCAGCCTACCTTGACTTATTTTAGGTTCATTTTATTCTGTGCTTTATTTACTCTGTGAATCACATTTTCCGCCACGACATTGGGTATTGCAAGCGATGTGGCAATTGCATCCACCACCAGCATCCCTGACTTGTGTTTCGAGATGACCTCACTGATTACATTATAACCCAGGATAGGATCCTCTGCCACATTCTGATCACTGGTCACGAGAAAAGGTACCAAAAGCTCAATGGTGTTGCTGTTCGTCGTGGCCCTCAGTTGGAAAGTCACTTCCACCCAGCCTATGAAAGTGATTGACAGCTTTGCCGTGGAGTTCAACTGGTCCTAAAAGTTCTTTTAGCAACCGAAGGCAGGTATGTGGCAGGTAGTGCCTTCTCCATTCTTCATTTAAAAGGCTCGCTTGGGCTCCTGTGTCACAAAGTCTGACGTCCGTTGTGGGCAAAATTTTTGAAAGCTTCATTAAAGAGGCAATTACGGAGCATCTTGATGCTAATAATCTTTTAATCCCGAACCAACATGGATTCATGAGGAATCGCTCCTGCCAAACAAACCTGATTGACTTCTACGAGGAGGTTAGCTCTCGAGTAGATCAGGGGGAACCAGTGGATGTCGTGTATCTCGACTTCTCAAAAGCGTTCGATAGCGTGCCACATAATAGGTTGGTATACAAAATGAGAATGATGGGGCTGGGGGAAAATGTCTGCAAGTGGGTAGCTAACTGGCTAAAGGATAGAAGGCAGAGGGTGGTTATAAATGGAATATACTCAGATTAGATTGGGTAAGCGTCACTAGTGGGGTACCACAGGGGTCTGTACTAGGCCCAATGTTATTTAATATCTTTATTAGCGACATAGTCAACGGGATAAATAGTAAAATATCAATATTTGCAGATGACACAAAGTTATGTAAAACAATTAATACAAAAGAGGACAGTGCAGACCTACAGAGGGATTTGGATAAGCTGGGTAGGTGGAGCATTAAATGGCAAATGAGGTTTAACGAGGAGAAATGTAAGGTCATACATATGGGAAGGAAAAATGGAAGTCACCAGTACTCACTGAATGGGAAATCATTGGGGAATTCAGAGATGGAGAAGGACTTGGGCATCTTGATTGATAGCAAACTAAATTGGAGTGCCCAAAGTCAGGCCGCTGCTGTAAGGGCAAACAGGGTAATGTATCAGAAGAGGTATAGCTGCAAAGGATGAGAAAATTGTTCTTCCACTGTACAAAGCACTGGTCAGACCACACTTGGAATACTGTGCTCAGTTATGGGCCCCAATATATAGAAAGGATATAAATGAGCTTGAAAAGGTACAAAGGAGGGCAACAAAATTAATAAAGGGAATGAAGGGACTGCAATACCCAGAGAGGCTGGCAAAACTAGGACTATTCAGCCTGGAAAAGAGAAGGTTGAGGGGGGACATAATAAATGTGTACAATATGTTAGGGGACAGTATAGAGATCTTGCCCGGGATTTGTTCAAAAGGAGGGATATTACGGTAACAAGAGGGCACTCACTAAGACTGGAAGAGAAAAGGTTTCAGCACCAGCATAGGAAGGGGTTCTTTACGGTAAGAGCAGTGAGAATATGGAATTCACTGAGTGAGGAGACGGTAATGTCAGATTCACTACACCAGTTCAAGCGGGGACTGGATGCATTTCTAGACACCAGGCAGATTTCAGCGTATACTTAAAAATAAAATAAAATAGTAGGTTGATACAGGGATTTATTCTGACTGCTGGTTTCAGAGTCGGGAGGGAATTTTTCCTCAGGTGAAGATTGGCCAAATCATTTGGGGTTTTTGCCCTCCTCTGGATCAACTTTAGCAATTACAGAACTAACAGGTCGAACTTGATGGACGCAAGTCTTTATTCGGCTTTACAAACTATGTAACTATGTTACTATGTTAAAGTGCTTTTACCAGGAGTCCATCTAGCTGGCACTGTATAAAACACCTTTCACCGATAAGGCTGATGAGGCTATCTTTACTGACCGAGGAATCCTCCTCCCAGGAGTACATCCGCACTGGGCATTCAGTAACTGATGCCCCTGTCCCTCTTGCAGTAGTTGTAGATGGGAACACACTTGGGGATAGTACTGACGCAGCCGTTTTACCTCATGCCCAGTTCTGGGGTTTGGTGAGATTTGGATTTGCTTCTGGGGCCTCCTCCTTGTCGCGGTTACCAGCCGCCCCGCACTGGCAACCTCCTGTCTTTTAACCCAAATGACCGCGACCATTGGTACTCCTTGACATAATGTACTTCCTCACCTCATGTGACAGTGGACACATACCATACTCTGATTTGATGAACGGCATGTTTCACAAGCTGGGTATCTTCTGTTTTGGAACCCACTCCTGGGTCTGATACAGATTCTGGCCTGTAACGAATCAACTTTTTCACCTCAATCAACTCAGCTCGCAGTTCTAATATTACTTCTTCCCAGTCAGTGCTGGTTGTCCTCTCTTTTGTTGGTGATTTAAGGTTCCCTCTCGGAGGTGGTATTGGGGGGTCTCCATGATGATCTTTGGACTGGCACTGGGGGTCTCCAACTTCAGCTGATTCATTTTGGTGGTCTTAGAAGCAGAGCCTTTCTTAAACTTCTGTTTTCTCTCTGACTCCAAACTAGCTGCCTCATTCATTTTTTCAATTAGGACTGCGTCCAGAATGCCAGGATCTTTTAGGTACTGCTTCAGCTGCAACTTGATATCTTTGCTGATTAACCCTGTTCCCAACAATCTCAAGAACTTCTTCTGGACTAGTCCAGCATCAAATTTCTCCTCCACTTCTGCAGTCTATCCTTCAGTTCAATTGCTCTGAACAAGAAACTTTGGGGTGATTCATTATTTTTCTATGAGAGGTTAATGTGTCGGTGGAACAAATCTGAAGTACTCTCTTCTTTATAGTGCCCTTTTAAAATCATTTTCAGCTGTAGTAAGGTTAATTGTCTTTTCATTTCTAGCATACTACGGAAGTTCAGTCCCGGGCTGATCGCTTTCACCCCCTCATCTGGCTGGTAGCCTGCATCGATCTGGTGCAACAAATTCATATAAGACAGTTTCTATTTCTGTTCACGCTCTCCAATCTGTCCCAGGATCTTTCCTTATGGTGATTTGTGGAGTTAGAGAGGACTGTCTTCCTGATTTATCTAACCCGAGCAGGGTAAAGGTTCTGTCTGAGTCTGTCACCCGTTCAGAGGTTTTGGTCGATTCCTGCAGGGCTGTTGTTAGGGCTTTGAATTGTTCTTTCAATTCCTGTAGTTTTGTCTATGGACGGAGATTCCCGGTTTTGGTAATGGGTGCCGCCCCTCCATCCTTCAACTTCAACCTGGTTAGAAACTGTGTTAGCTCCTGGAAGAACGTCCCCATGAAGTCTTCAGCTTCTTTCTCCCCCAGCTCATCCATTTTTGCATTAATGGCAGCTAACAGTTGCCTGCGGTTGTGTGCTGTAGAAATCTGTTCTTCTGACATCTTTATATGTTCTGCTACTGTTCTCAATTCTTCACAGGTTTACTGAAGAAGCAGCTCACTGATTCTGTCCATTTGTATTTCCAAATCCATTGCTGCTAGTGAGTTTTCTTTAGGGTTGGTCCCCTTTAACTGGTGTAGCAGAGTTGAATTGAGGTGCTGTGCTGCTGTGTTTTTCCAGACACTTTTCCTCTTCTCCCTCTACATGCTAATTCCCACTCAGGATTCCCCGTATGGGCCACCAATGTTACACGCACACCGCTGGGTTCAGATAGGGTGAGACGGGTTTCATGAATTCTTTGGAATCATGGGGGAATCGTTACTCAGGGTGACCATAGGCTGCAGCTTCTCTCAGGCACACTATAGATTCAATTGCTGACCAGACACATCTGACAAGAGTATTTTTCAACAGTTTAACAGTGGAATATAATCTGAAGCACGTCCAGAGCAATTCAGGGATATTACAGCAACAATCTTCATTACAGTACAGTCTGAGTTTCTTGAGCAACCGGCTCCAGTAACAATACAGTAGTTTCTTCACAAGGCACAATATTACAGTCTCTTCAGTAGCATAATTCAGTATAAATTAGATCTCTTAGCAGCACACTTCTATGTCCTGCATGGAGATGGAGGGGGGAGGATTTGAGGATGGAGATGATCCCTGTGACACAATTCCTTCCAGTCCTTATCTTCCTGCCCAATAATACTCTGCATTGTTAGTTCAGGGAGTTTATCAGACCTGTTTTGCTTCTCTCCTGCCTTCTGTCAGATCCAGATAACACACTACCTTTCTCTTTGGCTTCAGCCAGACAGTAAACAACTTCCCAACAATCCCCCTGGGGCTCTGCTAAAACACTCCCTGTCTCCTGTGACTGTGTTAACTTATTTCTCACTGCAAAAAGCAAATAAATGTATTTAATTTATACAATGTGATTTTCTTGATTTTTTTGGGATATTCTATATCTCAATGTTAAAATTAACCTACCCTTAACCACTTCGCGCCAGAGCCTGTTTTTGCCTTCGTGACCGGGCCAATTTTTTCAATTCTGACCACTGCCAGTTTATGAAGTAATTACCCTGGAACGCTTCAACATATTCCCCTGATTCTGAGATTGTTTTTTCGTGACATATTGTACTTCATGATAGTGGTAAAATTTCTTCGATATCACTTGCGTTTATTTGTGAAAAAATTGGAAATTTGGAGAAAATTTTGAAAATTTTGCAATTTTCAAACTTTGAATTTTCATGCCCTTAAATCAGAGAGATATGTCACACAAAATAGTTAATAAATAACATTTCCCACATGTCTACTTTACATCAGCACAATTTTGGAACCCAAATTTTTTTTTGTTAGGGAGCTCTAAGGGTTAAAAGTTGACCAGCGATTTCTCATTTTTCCAACAAAATTTACAAAACCATTTTTTTAGGGACCACATCACATTTGAAGTCACTTTGAGGGGTCTTTATGACAGAAAATACCCAAAAGTGACACCATTCTAAAAACTGCACCCCTCAAGGTGCTCAAAACCACATTCAAGAACTTTATTAACCCTTCAGGTGATTCACAAGAATTTTTGGAATGTGGAAGAAAAAAATTAACATTTAACTTTTTTCACAAAAATGTTACTTTAGACCCAATTTTTTTATTTTCACAGGGGTAACATGAAAAAATGGACCCCAAATTTTTTTGTGCAATTTCTCTTGAGCGTGCTGATACCCCATATGTGAGGGAAAACCACTGTTTGGGCGCACGGCAGGGTTCGGAAGGGAAGGAGCGCCATTAGACTTTTTGAATGTAAAATTTGTCTGAATAATTAGCGGACGCCATGTTGCGTTTGGAGAGCTCCTGATGTGCCTAAACAGTGGAAACCCCCCACAAGTGACACCATTTTGGAAACTAGACCCCTTAGGGAACTTATCTAGATGTGTGGTGAGCACATTGAACCCCAAGGTGCTTCACAGAAGTTTATAATATTGAGCTGTAAAAATAAAATTTTCACATTTTTCCCACAAAACCGTTTTTCATCCCTTAATTTTGCATTATCATAAGGGTAATAGGATAAATTGCACCATGAAATTTGTTATGCAATTTCTCCTGAACACGCTGATACCCCATATGTGGAGGCAAATTACTGTTTGGGCACATGGCAGGGTTTGAAAGGGAAGGAGCGCCATTTGACTTTTTGAATGTAAAATTTGTTTGAATAATTAGCGGACGCCATGTCACATTTGGGGAGCCCCTAATGTGCCTAAACAGTGGAAACCCCCCACAAGTGCCACCATTTTGGAAACTAGACCCCTTAGGGAACTTATCTAGATGTGTGGTGAGCACCTTGCACCCCCAGCTGCTTCACAGAAGTTTATAATATTGAGCCGTAAAAATAAAATTTTCACATTTTTCCCTCAAAAAATGTTTTTCATTCCCTAATTTTGTATTATCATAAGGGTAACAGGATAAATTGCACCATGAAATTTGTTGTGCAATTTCTCCTGAACACGCTGATACCCCATATGTGGAGGCAAATTACTGTTTGGGCACATGGCAGGGTTTGAAAGGGAAGGAGCACCATTTGACTTTTTGAATGTAAAATTTGTTTGAATAATTAGCGGACGCCATGTCACATTTGGGGAGCCCCTAATGTGCCTAAACAGCGGAAACCCCCCACAAGTGCCACCATTTTGGAAACTAGACCCCTTAGGGAACTTATCTAGATGTGTGGTGAGCACCTTGCACCCCCAGCTGCTTCACAGAAGTTTATAATATTGAGCCGTAAAAATAAAATTTTCACATTTTTCCCTCAAAAAATGTTTTTCATTCCCTAATTTTGTATTATCATAAGGGTAACAGGAAAAATTGCACCATGAGATTTGTTGTGCAATTTCTCCTGAACACGCCGATACCCCATATGTGGAGGCAAATTACTGTTTGGGCATATGGCAGGGTTTGAAAGGGAAGGAGCGCCATTTGACTTTTTGAATGTAAAATTTGTTTGAATAATTAGCGGACGCCGTGTCACATTTGGGGAGCCCCTAATGTGCCTAAACAGTGGAAACCCCCCACAAGTGCCACCATTTTGGAAACTATACCCCTTAGGGAACTTATCTAGATGTGTGGTGAGCACCTTGCACCCCCAGCTGCTTCACAGAAGTTTATAATATTGAGCCGTAAAAATAAAATTTTCACATTTTTCCCATAAAAAATGTTTTTCATTCCCTAATTTTGCATTATCATAAGGGTAACAGGATAAATTGCACCATGAAATTTGTTGTACAATTTCTCCTGAGTACGCCGATACCCCATATGTGGGGGAAAACCACTGCTTTGGTGTACGGCAGGGTTCGGAAGAGAAAGGAGCGCTATGTTGGCTGGGATAGGCAGCAGACACCATGTCACATTTGAAGAGTCGCTGACATGCCAAAACACCAGAAACCCCCACAAGTGACCCCATTTTGTAAACTACACCTCTCAAGGAATTCATCTAGGGAAGTAGTGAGCATTTTTTAATTTTTAAATTTATACCATTGGGCAGTGAAAAAATCATAATTATATTTTTACCACAAAAAAATGTTTTACCCTCAGATTTTACATTTTCACACAGGGCAATGGGTAAAAATGGTGCCGAAATGTGTCACACAATTTCTTCTAAAAGTGTCAATACCCCATATGTGGCTGTATCATACCACTTAGCCATACGGTGAGATTTGAGGGGGAAGGAGCGCTATTTGACAATTGGAGAACAAATTATTGTAGAATAGGCATTTGGATTTGGGAGCACAAAATTTTCTGAATTTCTTTTGGGGGGCAAGGACCATTTTGCTTTTCCAGAGCCTTTCTGCTACCAGTAACTTGGAAGTCCCTTATATTTTTAACAGATGATGGACCTGAGTGGGGACTAGCTTTTTTTGAGGACTGAGTTGAAGCTTTTATTGGGAACATTTTGCGTAACATTTATCCGGCGCTCTAGGCTGAGCACTTACATCGGGGTTTCCATCTAATTTTCCAAGAGATGTAATTCAGATGAAACCCCTGCAGGATCCATTCACTGTAATGAGGCAGCAGAGTTACTCTGGACTCCGTCTGGCCTCTGTTTAGTGGTGTCCTTTTTTTCAGAAGTGCACAAAACTGTGGCCAACCGCACTTTTATGCACGCCTAAAACAAATGACACCGTGGGATCCCAGGCTAGACGGCATCCACAGTGGCCTATATCTGCCTCATTACAGGGAATCTTCCATCATGGGTTCTGGCTGAATCACGTATTTCAGAGATTTACACGGAAACTCTGGTGTAAGTGCTCAGCGCAGAGCACAGGATAAATGTGAGCAGAGCCTTACTGGGATCTTTGGGAGACATAATAAACAAATCAGTAGCAGGTGAATAATATTTGTTTTATTTATTTTTTATGCCGTTCCTAGTGTGATATAACTGATTAGATTACTTTATTCTTCGGGTCGGTGCGATTACAGAGATACCAGATTTATATCGGGTTTTTATGACTGACAGCTGTCACACACTAAAATACGCTTTTTTTGCAAAATCTAGTTTTTGCATCACCATATTTTGAGAGCTATAATTTTTCCATATTTCGGCCGATAGAGTCATGTGACGGCTTGTTTTTTGCGGGACGAGTTGAAATTTTTATTGGAACCATTTTTGGGCACGTGACATTTTTTGATCGCTTTCTATTCCGTTTTTTGGGAGGTAAAGTTAACAAAAACAAACACTTCAGGAATTGTTTTTTGAGGTTTTTTTTATGCCGTTCTGCGTGTGGTAAAAGTGATCAGGCAGCGTTATTCTTCGGGTCAGTACGTTTACAGCGATACTACACTTACTGTATTTTTTTCATGTTTTGGCGCTTTTACACAATAAAACAATTTTATAGAAAAAAATATATTTTTTTTGCATTGCTTTATTCTGAGCGCTATAACTTTTTTATTTTTTGGCTGATGGAGCTGTATGGCGGCTTTTTTTTGCGGAACAAGATGACATTTTCAGTGGTACCATTTTTATTTCTATTCTGCTTTTTGATCGCATTTTTTTCCACTTTTTGTTTGGCGATATGATGAAAAAGCATATTTTTTTTCTTCGTTTTTTATTTATTTTTATTACGGTGTGCACAGAAGGAGTTAATTAGTGTGACAGTTTTATAGCTTGGGTTGTTTCGGACGCGGCGATACCAAATATGTGTACTTTTTTTGGTTTTGTAATAATTTACGGATTTATTGGTTTAATATTTTATTTATTTATTTTTATTTATTTTGTGATTTTTTTTTTTAATAGTTTAAAAACTTTTTTTTTACTTTTTTTTACATTTTTACTTAGTCCCTGTATGGGACATTAATTTTTATTTTTCTGATCACTGATCTCATGTAATGTAATACACATATATTACATTATATGAGATCTTCACTGACTGTTTCAGTCAGTCTCCTGTCTGACTTCAGCTACATACAGGCTGAAGTCAGACAGGAAGGACACCATATATGGCAGAGCTGGAGGCGGTCATGTGACCTCCAGCTGCCATAGCAACCCCAGGTCCTCAAACGAAACGGAGGTCTTCGGAGGTAAGTAAGACGACCCCCTCTCTTCCTGCTGTCTCCTATATGCCGTGATCACTATAGATCACAGCATATAGAAGACAGCAAAGGGTTAACATCACTGGGACCTGATCTAATCAGGTCCCGATGATGTACCCTGTCAGAGCTAACGCTCTGCAC
Source organism: Phyllobates terribilis (assembly GCF_046119375.1). Taxonomy (NCBI): domain Eukaryota; kingdom Metazoa; phylum Chordata; class Amphibia; order Anura; family Dendrobatidae; genus Phyllobates; species Phyllobates terribilis. Next base: position 469,942,316 of record NW_027362767.1, on the reverse strand, counting down.
CGGAATCGCAGTGCTTGCAGGACCCTGGGGGTCCTGAGCACTGCGAGACCACCCACCGTTTTTAAACGTCGGCACTGCACAGAGCCCGGCAAGCGCCGACGTTTATCTACAGTGGGCGGTCGGGAACCGGTTAAAATTATAGACTGTTCATGTCTTTGTCAGTGGGCAAACTTACAAAAACAGCAAGGGATTGAATAATTAATTCCTTCACTGTATATGGATATATAGATAGATAGATAATAGATATCTGGATAGATAGATAAATAGATTAATAGATATATGGGTAGACAGATAGATAATAGATTTATTGATAGCTATATAGATATATAGATAGATATATAATAGATATGCGAGACTGGTACTTTAGATGCAGTGACACAGAGACACAGAGCAGCCAGTTTATTGTAACAGGGTCAATCTCCACACAGGGAGTAACAGGGGAAATATGGGGACAACAAGGGAAGTAGCAGGTAACAGGCTATAACCGACAATCCACAGTTTGGCTAGATGTAGCAGAGTCGAAACGGTTGTAATCGGCAGTTTTAGCTGACTCTTGCTCCCCACAAGGCAGTTGCCGGCTGATGACGGTGTTGTTTTCTTCTGGCTTCCCTGCCTAAACAATACTCAGTCTTCTGGCGGCAGCGGGCGGTCTCCGGTTTGACCCGCTGAGCCCCTAGTCCATAACACTGCACCTCACTTGCTTGGCTCCATGGACCCTGCGTTTCTTCTCCCTCTTGTCGGGCTTGACTCCAACTGTCAACTGCCTGCTTTCCCACGCAAACCTCCTTTTTCTCCCTCTTCCTAGACATGCCCCCAGCTCCCCAGTCCCCTGACTCCTGAGCTCTCGCTCTGGACACGCCCCCAGCTTCCTGGTCACCTGACTCCTGTGCTCGCAGTCTGTCTTCCCCCTGCAACCAGAGGCACGGCCCCAGCAGTTCCGGATCCCTTGTTCTGAAAGTACTTACACCCCCGGTCTTCCCCCTTACACTTATACGGATAGATAAATATATAGATAGATAATAGATATTGTCAGGGATCAGCACACAGGGACAACAAAAGAAGACAACTTACACTATACAGTTCGAAGGGACGAATCAGCATAGGTGGAGGAGGGGCTCCCCAGTTGATTTGAGTGTTATCGAACGCGACCCGTTGCTTATAATCCTTATACCCCCCTGACAATGAGTGAATCTGTAATGTCTATGGGTTCTCTTATACCTAAGGGGAGATTTACCCACACACCCTGTACATTTTTATTAAAAACTTCTGCAATAACTCATCGCTCGTTGATCGCAGAAGCTTGCAAAACGAAGCCATTTTTTCCCTTATGATTTTATCTTCAGTTAGAGACCACACATCGCATAGCTGCAGTCTGCTATTCTGGTGTTTTTGCGCTATAGCTCTACGTAGCATTTTTCAGTGGCAGAAAAATATCCCTATCATTCCCTCGCTGATTTTACCTCCAAAAATATAGGTCCTGTTATTGTAGGACTGGAGAAAGGAAGCCAGAGGCGGACAATTAAAAATATATTTATTGAGAAGATAAAAAGCAAATAAATTATAAAATGTAAAATATAAGAGGGTGAGGACAAAGATAAAAGGTAGTGGGCGTCACTCAGATTGATGGACCAATAGCTTTGGAGGGTACCACGCTAATTATAAAAGGAACATCAATACAGCATAAATACAATATAAAATTAGTTGAGAGATCTTTCTTCTCAGATGCGACGGGCGGGTAGAGTCAGCTGGGCCCGTTAAGGGTAGGGACTCACGTAATGCCTATAGCAAAAGAGGGGGAGAAGGAGTATTAATATAATGGATGTGGTAATCGCGTAGGATCCCACTGGGTTAATGGTTACGAAATGTAAGATAAAAGCAAATCTGAAAGGATACCTGCTTGTAGATGGCAATCAGTAGGGAGTGAAGGGTACGCAGAGTATCTAGAAGTGGATCTAAGGGGGGGGGGGGGGGAAATAATAAATAAAGGAGACTGAGAAATAGAGGAATAGAGGGTGAAGAACAATTGTTCAGTCAATTCCTCCTTTGGTGGGGATGCCAATAGGATGGAGGTGATTCTAACTCGTACTGGAGGGAAATTAATTAAAAGTATGTAATGGTAATCAGTAGTAGCTTGGATATAAATAAATATAAAGTAAGTACCTGTAAGGCCGGAGAAGCGGCGGGAGGTGTCCAGGAAGAGTGGAGTTGGACTAGTAAATATTGACCCCTTAGGTCGGTACAATAACTAGTTAAGACTGCACCAGGAGGCTCAGGATGAGCCGGGTAGGTCCAAGTTAAAATAGACTATCGGGTAACAGGAGATTCTGATTCTAAAAAACGTAAGCGATAAATATATGTAAGCGATAAATAAGTGTTTGGTGGTGTCAGTATTGGTGAAAGAGCCAAATTTAACGCAATGGATGCTTAGTATGAGGGTATAAGGTTATATTTACCTGCCCGGTAGTAGGTATAGGATATTGGCGACTGGTTTAAGTGATGTCTCAATAACTAGTTAAGACTGCACCAGGAGGCTCAGGATGAGTCAAGTAGGTCCAAGTTGAATAGACTACCAAGTAGCAGGAGGTTCCGATTCTAAAAATAAGTAAGCAATAAATAAATGTTTAGTGGTGTTAATCTTGGTGATAGAGCTAGGTTTAACGCAATGGATGCTTAGTATGAGCGTATAAGGTTATATTTACCTGCCCGGTAGCTGGTAAAGGATTTGGGCGATTGATCTGAGTGATGTCTCAAGTAGATAGTAATTCCTGGAATAGTTAGCCAGAGATAGGTAGGGCACAGGGTTACAGCTGCATCAGGAGGCTCTGACTGAGCTTGGAGTCGGTCAGCGTCTAGCGGACTAAAAGAGATCAGTAAACAGATAAATAGAGCTAGCAAGTAGGTCCTAAGTCGTTATTGTGAGGTTTGAATACCTAGAGGATGGTCTGGATGGCAGCAGGATGGTGCAGCAGGAGGCTTGTCCCAATATTGGGGAGCTGCAGGTGCTGCTTAGGAGAAGAAGGATTGTCGTCACTGTAAGGCTGTGATGTGCGGTGCGGTGGGGCCGTGGCCCGAATCTACTTACAGTACGTAGTCCCCGATGTCAGGTGGTGTCGGTGGTCCGGGGCGAATGCGGAGTCCCGGCCGGTGACTGCCGCGTGTTCGCTGTTCCGGGTAGCGGGAGGGGGAGAGGAGGAGGGAGGAAAGAGCGCGCTTCCAGGAGAAAAGCGCGCGAGAGGAGCGATGTGACGAGCAGTCACGTGGTACGCAACGTGCTGGTGTACGGTGGCCTGGCTGGTGCCTCTTGTGCTGGGTCAGAGTATAATCCTACGCGTTTCGGCAGCTGCGGCTGCCTTCATCAGGGATGTCAAGACCCAGTTTCATGTGTCCTTATATATCTAGGGGGCAGTGACGTCATACTTGTCAGTCCTGGAATGCAAATAGTTCGATCTCGCTGTTTAATCCCCGTGGTTTTAAAGTGTTTAGTTTGAATATCCATTCGCTTTCCTTTCTGGACATGTCTTTAATAAAGTTTCCCTGTCTCCAATGTTTATGCACTATTTGAATACCAGTGATTTGGATTCCTTTAGTGGATCCGCTATGCTTCTCTGTAAAGTGTTTGGAAAGGGGGTGGTCTAGGTATTTGTTTTTAATATTACGCATGTGTTCATTAATTCTGGTATTCAGTGTTCTTTTGGTTCTCCCTATGTAAAGTTTTTTGCATGGACATGCATTGTAGCCTTTTTCAAGGAATTTGGTGGTAAGAAGTAGTGCTTCCGTATCGAAATCTTCAGATTTGGAACAATTCCGATGTAATCGTACATATTGGCTACGGGGGACGTTCAGTAGCCAGTTGGGGAGATGGCAGCTGTCTAGTGCAATGTAGCCATTGGCATCAGTAGGTTTGTTGTAGGTGCGTGTTAAAATGCGATTGTCCTCAATATAGATGGTCAGATCTAGGAAATTGACTGTGGTGGTACTAGTGGTGGAGGTGAATTCCAGAAAGAATTCATTTTCATTAATTTCTTCTAGAAATTTGTTGAGTGATGGTTGATCTCCTGACCAGATGAATAGGATGTCATCAATGAATCGTCGCCATAGGACCAGGTTCGTGTGGAGAAGGCCCTCAGGGTGTATGGCTAAAGATTCCCATCGGCCCACGTAGAGATTAGCATAGCTTGGTGCGAACCTGGTTCCCATGGCGGTGCCCCATTGCTGGGAGTAGTAGTTCCCCTCATATAGGAAGTAGTTGTGTTTTAGTATAAATAGTATACAGTCTCGAATAAATACACTTTGTTCCGGTGGTGTTGTTTGGTTAAGGAAGTGGAGGGCGGCTTCGCAACCCTTATTATGCGGGATGTTGGTGTATAATGATGTTATGTCCATGGTCCCGATGATATAATGGTTTTCCCAGTGAATATTATTTAATATTTGGATAGTGTGTTTGCTGTCTTTTAGATGGGAGGGGAGGTTAGGGACTAAAGGTTGTAGGTGGTGATCAATAAGCTGTGAAAGATTGGCTGTTAGACATTGTATGCCTGAGATGATAGGTCTTCCTGGCGGATTTAGTTGATCTTTGTGGATTTTAGGGAGGTAATAGAAGGCAGCTAGTTTCGGGTACTGAATATTGACATAGTCGTATTCATTCTTATTGAGATACCCCTCCTGCAATCCTCTCTTTGTTAGTATATGTAATTCTTTCTGGTAGGTATTTGTGGGGTCAGAGGGAAGGATGTGGTATGTTCTGGTATCGTCTAAGAGCCTTAGGGACTCTTTGTGATAGTCATCCTGATTGAGGATGACTATGCTGCCCCCTTTGTCAGCGGGTCTTATTATTATATTTCTGTTAGTTTGTAGTTGTTTCATAGCAATTATTTCGGATTTGGTCAGATTATTTTTGAATTTTTTACATTTATGGTTTTTGAGTTTCCGGATTTCATCTGTCACATTCTTTTCAAAGGTGTTGAGGGCTTCTGAGTATTCTTGTAAGGGGTGAAATGTAGATTTGGGTTTCAAAGTGGTATGTGTGTATTGTGGTGGGTCAGTGTGTTCTGGTCTAGTAATCCCGTTGTCTTTTTTTCCTTGTAAAAAATGTAAACTATGCCAAATATTAAAAACACAAAAACAATACAACATCAGCCACCAAGGAGAAACGTATCCGATCACAGACTTTGTTACATGTAATACCACAGGAGTCATCTATGGACTTTCATGTCCATGCAAAAAACTTTACATAGGGAGAACCAAAAGAACACTGAATACCAGAATTAATGAACACATGCGTAATATTAAAAACAAATACCTAGACCACCCCCTTTCCAAACACTTTACAGAGAAGCATAGCGGATCCACTAAAGGAATCCAAATCACTGGTATTCAAATAGTGCATAAACATTGGAGACAGGGAAACTTTATTAAAGACATGTCCAGAAAGGAAAGCGAATGGATATTCAAACTAAACACTTTAAAACCACGGGGATTAAACAGCGAGATCGAACTATTTGCATTCCAGGACTGACAAGTATGACGTCACTGCCCCCTAGATATATAAGGACACATGAAACTGGGTCTTGACATCCCTGATGAAGGCAGCCGCAGCTGCCGAAACGCGTAGGATTATACTCTGACCCAGCACAAGAGGCACCAGCCAGGCCTCCGTACACCAGCACGTTGCGTACCACGTGACTGCTCGTCACATCGCTCATCTCGCGCGCTTTTCTCCTGGAAGCGCGCTCTTTCCTCCCTCCTCCTCTCCCCCTCCCGCTACCCGGAACAGCGAACACGCGGCAGTCACCGGCCGGGACTCCGCATTCGCCCCGGACCACCGACACCACCTGACATCGGGGACTACGTACTGTAAGTAGATTCGGGCCACGGCCCCACCGCACCGCACATCACAGCCTTACAGTGACGACAATCCTTCTTCTCCTAAGCAGCACCTGCAGCTCCCCAATATTGGGACAAGCCTCCTGCTGCACCATCCTGCTGCCATCCAGACCATCCTCTAGGTATTCAAACCTCACAATAACGACTTAGGACCTACTTGCTAGCTCTATTTATCTGTTTACTGATCTCTTTTAGTCCGCTAGACGCTGACCGACTCCAAGCTCAGTCAGAGCCTCCTGATGCAGCTGTAACCCTGTGCCCTACCTATCTCTGGCTAACTATTCCAGGAATTACTATCTACTTGAGACATCACTCAGATCAATCGCCCAAATCCTTTACCAGCTACCGGGCAGGTAAATATAACCTTATACGCTCATACTAAGCATCCATTGCGTTAAACCTAGCTCTATCACCAAGATTAACACCACTAAACATTTATTTATTGCTTACTTATTTTTAGAATCGGAACCTCCTGCTACTTGGTAGTCTATTCAACTTGGACCTACTTGACTCATCCTGAGCCTCCTGGTGCAGTCTTAACTAGTTATTGAGACATCACTTAAACCAGTCGCCAATATCCTATACCTACTACCGGGCAGGTAAATATAACCTTATACCCTCATACTAAGCATCCATTGCGTTAAATTTGGCTCTTTCACCAATACTGACACCACCAAACACTTATTTATCGCTTACATATATTTATCGCTTACGTTTTTTAGAATCAGAATCTCCTGTTACCCGATAGTCTATTTTAACTTGGACCTACCCGGCTCATCCTGAGCCTCCTGGTGCAGTCTTAACTAGTTATTGTACCGACCTAAGGGGTCAATATTTACTAGTCCAACTCCACTCTTCCTGGACACCTCCCGCCGCTTCTCCGGCCTTACAGGTACTTACTTTATATTTATTTATATCCAAGCTACTACTGATTACCATTACATACTTTTAATTAATTTCCCTCCAGTACGAGTTAGAATCACCTCCATCCTATTGGCATCCCCACCAAAGGAGGAATTGACTGAACAATTGTTCTTCACCCTCTATTCCTCTATTTCTCAGTCTCCTTTATTTATTATTTTTTTTTTCCCCCCCCTTAGATCCACTTCTAGCCACTACCCCACTAAGATACTCTGCGTACCCTTCACTCCCTACTGATTGCCATCTACAAGCAGGTATCCTTTCAGATTTGCTTTTATCTTACATTTCGTAACCATTAACCCAGTGGGATCCTACGCGATTACCACATCCATTATATTAATACTCTTTCTCCCCCTCTTTTGCTATAGGCATTACGTGAGTCCCTACCCTTAACGGGCCCAGCTGACTCTACCCGCCCGTCGCATCTGAGAAGAAAGATCTCTCAACTAATTTTATATTGTATTTATGCTGTATTGATGTTCCTTTTATAATTAGCGTGGTACCCTCCAAAGCTATTGGTCCATCAATCTGAGTGACGCCCACTACCTTTTATCTTTGTCCTCACCCTCTTATATTTTACATTTTATAATTTATTTGCTTTTTATCTTCTCAATAAATATATTTTTAATTGTCCGCCTCTGGCTTCCTTTCTCCAGGCCCACTACCACTGGCGCGAATTTATACCTATTATTTAACCTAACCTTTACCTGGACACCGGTGGTTCCCTGTCCATTAATTCGCCGCTTTGTTAGTGTTTAGCCGGTAGCGCCTTCTAAACCTACTATTACCTGTTATTGTAGGACGCATGGACCTTACAATATTTAATATTTCGTTTCGGAGTCGGAGCGTCTGGAAATTTCTGTTAAACTCTCTTTGAAGCTTGGGAAGCACGCTTTCCCAGTTACACACAAATTATTGTAATCCTGCCACTAATTCCCTCCTGCGTCTTTCAGGGACAAGATGCTCTCATTCTAAGTAGCTCGGTGGCACCTCTTGGCTGCCAGTTATTTGTGTAGCTCTTACTCATGGTTGTGCTAATTGGGGCTTTTAGGAGACACTGTAGATTGTCATCTCTGGACTGTCAGCTCTCAAAAGATGAATAAGGGAGGGGGTGAAGAGAGGTTTGAGAGGAATGGGCAATATCTATGACAGACTTTCAATATTCCTCAATATTTCCCTGACATGTCCCCCTCTTTGAGGTGGCGTAATGGGTGATTTATCGATCACCCCTTTAAGCTCACCTCCTGGCCCACCCTTCCTGCTGCTCCGACAAGCTGGGGATCCAGCTTTCCGATCACCCTGACAGGTTCGGGATACATTTTCCCCACACCTCTGACAGGCTATGGCTGCCTTCTTCCCATACTCCTGATAGACAGGGGGACACACCTTCCTCCTACCTCGCCTGGTTGCGGGGCCTACCCTTCCAACCCTCATGGCTACCTGGGGGGCAGGGCTAGCTATGGGGCAGCTATGACCGGCCAAGTCACAGTCCGTCGTGGCACTGGTTGGCGGCAGGGGACCACTTTCCTTATGATCCCTGTGCTTCACTCCATCCTTTCTCATCACCTCTGGAGCAGTGCTAGTCATGGGGCTGCTACCATTGACGATGCCACTATCTGCCGTGACACTCGTCACTTGCACAGGACAACCTGCTTCCTGGTGTCCGTGCCTGCTCCCCTTGCCCCTAACACTTATGCTGGCTCCTTTAGGGGATCCTCAGCAGCATCACCCCGTGGGGTGAAGTGGCCGAGTTCCCCTTTACCACAACACACACTTTTATTATTCATCACATTGACATTTTTGACAGCAGGATTACATGACATACCAGATCTGGGAGGGTTGTCAGGAATGTACCGGGGAACCAACCGTCCCAGATCAGTTCCCAATAGCACATTAGTGGGGAGATTCTCCGACACCCCCACTTCCCTTAACCCCCTCCCCGCAACCCAGTCCAGGGAAACTTGGGCCATCGGTATGAGACGGTGAACACCCCCAAGCCGGCTGACAGTCAGGGTATTCCCAGGAATGAGTTCCTCTGGCAACACAAACTCAGGGCGGATCAGGGTGCATTGTGCGCCAGTGTCCTTAAGGCCGACAGTGACAGTGTTGCCCACGGTAACAGGTTGTAAGTTCTCCCGGTCCCGGCCAACCTCCCCACCCACAAAAAGAATGGCTGCAGTAGGCCCTGAGGCCTCAGGTGTGGTGTCCGTCTTCTGCCTCTCCGGGCAGAAAAGGCTGATGTGACCCGTTTGGTAACAAGTATAGCACTTACGGGAGTCAAATGCAGTCCAGGTGCTGGAAAATGGGTTAAACCCGCTGAGGGCCGGCTGGATGGAACACTGGGGGTTGTTGTAGACTTACCCCCTTTCCAGCTGGCGGTGGCTGACCTCCGCACCTCTTGTGTGCGGTTGGCCTCATAGGCATCTGCGATCTGGGCTGCTCTGGCGGCTTCCTTCGGCTCCCGGCCCAGCACAAACTGTCGCACTTCCACTGGGCAAAGATGAAGAAACTAGTCCTTCACCATCAGATCCTTCAGATCCTCGAAGGTGGTGGCTAACAGTCCTCGGATCCACTGCTCAAAGTTGGTTCTGAGCCCATCCATCAAATCACTGTAACCATCATGAAGTCCACGTTGGAGGGCTCTGAACTTTTTCCAGTAAACCTCCGTAGTCAGCTTTTACTTTTTTATCAGGGCCTGCTTGACGGCCTCGTAGTCTCCATCTTGCTCTCGAGGGAGGGAAGCAAACACTTCCAGGGCATTTCCTCGGAGCCCGGGAGTTAAGTACCTTGCCCTCTGGTCCGTGGGCAGCTGATACTGCCTGCAGGCCTTTTCAAAGCCTTGCAGAAATGTGTCCAAGTCCCCATCCTTTTCCATCACAGGGAAATGCTCAGGATGGGGTTTAAAACAGTTGGCACTGTTGGACTCACGGGTTTGTGTGGTGGATGACTCCTTATGAATCCGGGCTAGCTCCAGCTGGTGCCGCTGCTCATCTTGCCACTTTTGCTCAGCAGCCTCTCGGTTAGCTTGGGCCTGGCGCTCCTCTCGGTCAGCTCGGGCCTGGCACTCAGCAAACTCTCGGTCAGCTTGGGCCTGGCGCTCAGCAGCCTCTCAGTCAGCTTTGGCCTGTTACTCTGCTCGCTCCTGGAACTTCAGGATCAGCGGCGTCACAATCATCTACGGCAAGCTGCTTCAAGGCCATCTGTCGATGGAGGTCCACACTACCCTGGCTGCGAGTATGGCTGGAAATCACAGGTGGGACCCCTGAAGCAGCGCCATCCGGGCCTTGGCTGGCCACCCCATCATCAGGGCTCTGATGTCGGACAGGCTCTGCAGCACCTTGCAACAGTCCAGCAATCATTTGCGCCTTGGTTTTGCCCGTGGGGGTCAATCTATCCCAGATCACAGAGGGCAGTGATAGTGGCCATCGCCTGTTGGTGATACCAGGGCTCTCCACGTTTAGCCATTATTGCCAAATAAAAGATAGGCTAGAAAAACAGGAGAAGGGAAGGGGAAGCAACTGCTACACATATAGTAATGTCCCAGATAAAAAAAAATATTAAAACTCTGAGTCTGATTTCTTAAAACTCTGCACAGAATTCTCGCAAGAACCATTCAAGTTTTCAGTGACAGGAATGATTGCTCAATCCAGCCACTGATGTTCTGTAATATCCCATTACTACCACCAATTTGTCAGGGATCACCACATGGACAACACCGGGGAGATCACGCAATATCTCACCGTGCCATCACGCTGTCAGTATTTCGTCCGGAATCGCAAACACACGATCCAGATTACTCACTCCTTGGGCATCGGCGAGCACTCTGAAAGCGTATGGCATCACACCTCCGAATTCCAGCCCCAGGAATATGTGTGTACGCCCCGTACGGTTGCTGCCGGCTGCACGATAGCCCGATTATTAATATTATTTTCTTCTATCACCGTCCAGATTTGAATTATAATGCAGGCCTGGGCGGACGCCTGTGTTTTGGTAGCATATGTGGCTTCTGGGGAGGGAACAATTACAGGACAAAAGAAACAGAACTATTACATTTTATATTTAATCCAAAAGGTAGGCAGTGCTTAGGAAAAATATATACACAAGGATGTTACAAAGGAGACATTAAAATACATAAGCTGTTACATAAAATAAACAGGGCAAAAGAAGACAACTTACACTATACAGTTCACAGGGACAAATCAGCATAGATAGAGGAGGGGCTCCCCAGTTGATTTGAGTATCCAGCCTGTATATTTTTATTAAAAACACTAACGTCTGCGATAACTCATCGCTCATTGATCGCAGAAGCTTGCAAACGACATTTTTCCCGTTATGATTTTACCTTCAGTTAGAGACCACACATCGCATAGTTGCAGTCTGCTATTCTGAGGTTTTTGCGCTACATCTCCCCAGAGGGGCCTATGACTATGAAACTGAGCATCTTGTTTCTTAGCTGTCCCTGCCACCAAAAATATGGGTCCCGTTATTGTCAGAATTACGGAATATCAGTTATTCCATATTTCATATCGGAGTCAACGTGGCTGGAGATCTCTTTTTTAAGCTCGGGAAAGCAAACTTTCCCATTTACAGACAAATTATTGCAATCCTGCCACTAATTACCCCCTGCGTGTGCCAGGGACAAGGGGCTCGCATTCTAAGTGTAGCGTCGGCATCCCTGCCTCCTGCTAGGCAGGGACGCTGTTCCCCTCACCTCTCCACTCCGTGCCCGGCGTGCTCCTCCCGCTCTGCTGGCAGCGCGCGCTGCTTCCCGGCCACTGTGCTTAGGGTGCGCGCGCCGTCCTAAGGAGTCCCCGGCCAATGGCCGGAGGACCTCACCATATATAAGGCACCTCCTCCAAAATGGAGGTGCCCGAGCAATGTTGTTGCAAAGCCTTCACTCTGCTTCAGCCCTCAGGTCCCATTACCAGTTACCTGCCAGTCACCTGCAGATTCCTGCTTGTTACCTGCCTGATATCCGTTTACCTGCTTGCAAGCCTGCGGTCCGACGGTCTGCCTTCCGACACCTGTCAGTCTGTCTACGGACCAGCTTGCCCGCTCACCTGGGAGCGCTCGCCTGCTACCTGTCTGCTAGCCTACCTGGAGGCTCCGCCGTCACTTGCCGTGACCACCTGCCTGCCCAGAGACTCTTGCCTGCTCACCTGGGAGCGCTCACCTGCTACCTGTCTGCTAGCCTACCTGGAGGCTCCGCCGTCACTTGCCGTGACCACCTGCCTGTCCAGAGACTCTTGCCTGCTCACCTGGGAGTGCTCACCTGCTACCTGTCTGCTAGCCTACCTGGAGGCTCCGCCGTCACTTGCCGTGACCACCTGCCTGTCCAGAGACTCTTGCCTGCTCACCTGGGAGTGCTCACCTGCTACCTGTCTGCTAGCCTACCTGGAGGCTCCGCCGTCACTTGCCGTGACCACCTGCCTGTCTAGAGACTCTTGCCTGCTCACCTGGGAGCGCTCACCTGCTACCTGTCTGCTAGCCTACCTGGAGGCTCTGCCGTCACTTGCCGTGACCATCTGCCTGTCCAAAGACTCTCGCCCGCTCACCTGGGAGCGCTCACCAGCCACCTGCCTGCTGTCCTTCTACCCAGAGACTGTCCCTGTCACTTGCCGTGAGAGCCCGTCCTTCTACCCAGAGACTGTCCCTGTCACTTGCCGTGAGTACCCGTCCTTCTACTCAGAGACTGTCCCTGTCACTTGCTGTGACTACCTGCCCGTCTTCCCTGGGAGCCACCCGCTTCCTTACAAGGACCGCCCCCTTGTATAGTTGCTCAGAGGTTCCGCCTTCCAGACCCGTTACAGTTTGCTCGGGCCATGGAACCCGGTGGCACCCAAGCTCCCTCGCTCTCGGACCTATGTCATGAACTGTCCCGTCAGAGGTCCCAACAGGAGTCCATCCTGAGTCATCTGCGGAATGTCAACTCTCGCCTGGACACTCTGACTGCTCCACCAGCAACCACTGCTAGTGTCATGACTCGCAGCCCGGCAGCGCCGCTGCCCACCAATACCATGGCTTCCTGCCCCGGACCCCGGCTTTCTGCACCTCCACGCTTCGGAGGCGACCCCGCTCAAGCTCGGGGCTTCATAAACCAGTGCACCCTGCACTTTGAACTCCTGTCCCACCAGTTTATCTCCGACCGGGCCAAAGTAGCCTTCATCATGTCCCATCTCACGGGGGAGGCACTGGCTTGGCTAAATCCTCTATGGGAGAGAGGAGACCCCCTGGTGTCCAACCTGCCAGCCTTTCTCACGGCTTTCCGGAAAGTCTTCGACGAACCCGGACGGAAGACCTCATCCGCATCATCTCTGCTACGCCTCCATCAAGGAAATCTCACCGTGGGCCAATATGCCATACGGTTCCGTACCCTTGCTTCGGAGCTGGCCTGGGATAACGACGCCTTGGTGTCTGTCTTTTGGGAGGGTCTGTCCGGCCGTATTAAAGATGAACTCGCCGGTCGGGACATACCTACCACTCTCGACGACTTAATAACTCTTGCCACCCGGATTGACATCCGGTTCCAGGAACGCGCCAAAGAGGTCACCCGTGAGAGGAGGTTTCCACGTCTAGCCTCTACCTTTCAGAAACCTGTCACTTCTCCCGCTACTCCCCAGGCGCACTCACCCGAGCCTATGCAGGTCGACCAGACCAAGATGGTCAAAACCCGTCAAGAGCTACGCCGTGCCGAGGGGAGCTGTTTCTACTGTGGCAGTAAGGAGCACCGGATCCGTTCCTGCCCGGAGAGGTCGGGAAACGCCTGTGTCTAGGATCGCTCAGAGAGGTCGTCCTAGACAAGAGTAAACCCTCTCCATCTCTGCTGCTGTCGGTCTCTATCATCTGCGGGGAGAACCGTTATTTTGAACTAGCCCAACTTGACGCTGGAGCTGCCGGAAATCTCATTTCTCAGTCTCTGGTAGAGAAATACCGCATTCCCACCAAACCTCTAGCTGTACCCTTATCTGTCGCTGCCGTGGATGGGGGCCTCTTACCACATCCCATCCAACTCATCACCGAATCCATAACCCTGCAGGTGGGAATGCTGCACTCAGAGAGCATCTTCTTTCATGTTCTGCCTGGACTCTCTCACGCTCTCTTACTAGGCCTACCTTGGCTTCAGAGACATGCACCCGTGCTTGATTGGCAGACCGGACAAGTCCTTCGCTGGGGACAGGACTGCCATAAGACTTGTTTAGTTCCCGTCCATCCTGTCCGTCCTTCTTCTACTCCAGCCAATCTACCTGGTCTTCCGGCTCCTTATTGGTCGTATGCGGACGTCTTTAATAAAAAGGAGGCAGAGACATTACCCCCTCATAGACCATAAGACTGCCCAATCGACCTGATGCCCGGCGCTACTCCTCCCCGTGGGCGCATTTACCCTTTGTCCGCTGCTGAGACCCGATCCATGTCAGAATATATTGAGGAGAATCTGGCCCGGAGATTCATCCGGAAATCTACTTCCCCGGCGGGAGCAGGCTTCTTCTTCGTCAAAAAGAAGGATGGCTCACTCCGTCCCTGTATAGACTATAGAGGCCTTAACCAGATCACGGTGAAGAATAAATACCCCCTTCTGCTCATTCCGGAATTATTTGACCGTCTGAGGGGGGCTAGAATCTTCACCAAGCTGGACCTCCATGGGGCGTATAACCTGGTCCGTATCCGTCAGGGGGATGAATGGAAGACGGCATTCAACACCCGGGACGGCCACTATGAATACCTGGTAATGCCCTTCGGTCTCTGTAACGCTCCCGCCGTCTTTCAAGAGTTGGTCAATGACATCTTCCGGGACCTTCTCTACTCCTGCGTAGTGGTGTACCTGGACGACATCTTGGTCTTCTCTCCGGATCTCCCCACACACCGGAGGGATGTTCGTCAGGTTCTGCTCAGGCTCAGGCAGAACCACCTCTACGCTAAATATGAGAAGTGCCTCTTTGAGCAGACCTCGCTTCCGTTTTTGGGCTACATAATTTCTCAGACAGGCCTACGAATGGATCCAGAGAAACTGTCTGCCATCGAGAAGTGGCCTCGACCAGAGGGGTTGAAGGCTATTCAGCGGTTCCTGGGCTTCGCCAACTACTACCGCCTCTTCATACCGCACTTCTCTTCCCGGACTGCCCCTATCTCTGCGCTCACCCGTAAGGGCACTAATCCCAGAGAATGGCCGCCCGAAGCTGAGGAAGCCTTTCTTTCCTTAAAACAGGCTTTCTCTTCCGCCCCGGTGCTGCATCGCCCGGACGGCAACAAGCAATTCTTCCTGGAAGTTGACGCCTCCTCCTCTGGAGCCGGAGCGGTACTTACCCAAAAATCGTCTTCTGGGAGAATGGTAACTTGCAGCTTCTTCTCCAAACTCTTCTCCTCTTCCGAGCGCAACTATTCTATAGGAGACCGAGAGTTATTGGCCATTAAGCTGGCATTAGAGGAGTGGCGTTACCTGCTCGAGGGGGCTCTTCACCCGGTAATAATTTTCACGGACCACAAGAACTTGGCTTACCTCCAGAGTGCCCAGAGACTTAACCCGCGCCAAGCCCGGTGGTCCTTGTTTTTTGCTCGCTTTGATTTTGTTCTTCATTTTCGTCCGGCTGACAAAAACATCAAAGCTGACGCCTTGTCCCGATCCTTCGTGGTGTCTGATCTTGAGGAGGAACCTAAACACATCATCAATCCCGCCAGAGTAATGCAGGTGGCCCCCGTGAGTCTAAATCGTCTCCCTCCCGGTAAGACGTTCGTAACGGTACCTGATCGGGAGAAGATCCTACACTGGGGTCACTCGTCTAAGCTTGCTGGCCATGCCGGTCAGAAAAAGACCCTCCAGCTTATCACCCGGTACTACTGGTGGCCTACCCTGCACAAGGACGTAATAGACTTTGTTTCTGCCTGTGTGTCCTGCGCCCGCAACAAGGTTCCGAGACACCTGCCAGCCGGTCGCCTCCTTCCTCTTCCAGTACCTGCTGCCCCCTGGCAGCATATAGCTATGTACTTCATAACAGATCTCCCTGTCTCTGCCGGTTGTACGGTCATTTGGGTGGTCGCTGACCGCTTTTCCAAAATGGCTCATTTCATTCCCCTGCCAGGCCTCCCGTCTGCACCCGAGCTGGCTAAAGACTTTATCCGCCACATCTTCCGTCTCCATGGCCTGCCCCTCCACATAGTGTCGGATCGTGGGGTTCAGTTCACCTCACGCTTCTGGAGAGCCACATGTAAGCTGCTAGACGTCACCCTGGACTTCTCCTCCGCATACCATCCACAGTCCAATGGTCAAGTGGAGCGGATCAATCAGATCCTGACCAGTTACCTCCGGCACTTCGTTAATGCCCACCATTCAGACTGGGTGGATCTCCTGCCATGGGCCGAATTCTCTTACAATAATCACGAGAGCGAATCTTCCTCCAAATCCCCGTTTTTTGTAGTCTTCGGTCAGCATCCTCGGATCCCATTTCCCGTCTCCACCTCGGTGGACAATCCGGCTGCGGAATCTCTCGTTAGCAAATTTTCCTCCATTTGGGAGAGTACCCGATCAGCACTCCTTCAGTCGTCCGAGCGGATGAAAAAACACGCTGACAAAATGCCTGGATCCTCCACAATTCTGTCCTGGAGATAAAGTCTGGCTCTCGTCCAAGTATGTCCGGCTCAAGATTCCTTCCTACAAGTTAGGGCCTCGGTTCATCGGCCCACTAGAAGTTATCAAACAAATCAACCCGGTGGCCTATAAATTGAAACTCCCGGCCAACTTGCGGATCCCTAACTCCTTCCATGTATCTCTCCTCAAACCCGTGGTACTTAACTCTTTTTCCAAGTCTACAGGTACGCCTCCTGCTCCGGTTTCCGCTGAAAACGAGTTTGAGGTAGAGAACATTCTGGCCACCAAAAGGGTAAGAGGAAAAACCTTTTTTTCTGGTAGATTGGAAGGGGTTTGGTCCTGAGGAGAGAACGTGGGAGCCCCGGGAGAACATCCATGCCCCTCTCATCCTTGATAAATTTCTGTCTGGCCTAAAAAAGGGGGGGCCTAAAGGGGGGGTACTGTAGCGTCGGCGTCCCTGCCTCCTGCTAGGCAGGGACGCTGTTCCCCTCACCTCTCCACTCCGTGCCCGGCGTCCTCCTCCCGCTCTGCTGGCAGCGTGCGCTGCTTCCCTGCCACTGTGCTTAGGGCGCGCGCGCTCCCCCTCTCTTAAAGGGGCCGCGCGCCATCCTAAGGAGTCCCCGGCCAATGGCCGGAGGACCTCACCATATATAAGGCACCTCCTCCAAAATGGAGGTGCCCGAGCAATGTTGTTGCAAAGCCTTCACTCTGTTTCAGCCCTCAGGTCCCGTTACCAGTTACCTGCCAGTCACCTGCCAGATTCCTGCTTGATACCTGCCTGATATCCGTTTACCTGCTTGCAAGCCTGCGGTCTGACGGTCTGCCTTCCGACACCTGTCAGTCTGTCTATGGACCAGCCTGCCCGCTCGCCTGGGAGCGCTCGCCTGCTACCTGTCTGCTAGCCTACCTGGAGGCTCCGCCGTCACTTGCCGTGACCACCTGCCTGCCCAGAGACTCTTGCCTGCTCACCTGGGAGCGCTCACCTGCTACCTGTCTGCTAGCCTACCTGGAGGCTCTGCCATCACTTGCCGTGACCACCTGCCTGTCCAGAGACTCTTGCCTGCTCACCTGGGAGCGCTCACCTGCTACCTGTCTGCTAGCCTACCTGGAGGCTCCGCCGTCACTTGCCGTGACCACCTGCCTGTCCAGAGACTCTTGCCTGCTCACCTGGGAGCGCTCACCTGCTACCTGTCTGCTAGCCTACCTGGAGGCTCTGCCGTCACTTGCCGTGACCACCTGCCTGTCCAGAGACTCTTGCCTGCTCACCTGGGAGCGCTCACCTGCTACCTGTCTGCTAGCCTACCTGGAGGCTCTGCCGTCACTTGCCGTGACCACCTGCCTGTCCAGAGACTCTTGCCTGCTCACCTGGGAGCGCTCACCTGCTACCTGTCTGCTAGCCTACCTGGAGGCTCTGCCGTCACTTGCCGTGACCATCTGCCTGTCCAAAGACTCTCGCCCGCTCACCTGGGAGCGCTCACCAGCCACCTGCCTGCTGTCTTTCTACCCAGAGACTGTCCCTGTCACTTGCCGTGAGAGCCCGTCCTTCTACCCAGAGACTGTCCCTGTCACTTGCCATGAGTACCCGTCCTTCTACTCAGAGACTGTCCCTGTCACTTGCCGTGACTACCTGCCCGTCTTCCCTGGGAGCCACCCGCTTCCTTACAAGGACCGTCCCCTTGTATAGTTGCTCAGAGGTTCCGCCTTCCAGACCCATTACACTAAGCAGCTTGCTGACACCTCTTGGCTGGCATTTGTTTGTGTAAGCTATTTTGGCTGTGGGTGATAATTTGCAGGAATACACTGTAGATTGTCATCTTTGGACTGTGTTAATTGGGGCTTTGTGCTGAGGTTTGCATGGAGACAGCTGCGTGAAGTGTCAGCTCTTGTCTGGGGACAAGGTGGATAGGGGAGGGGTGAGATAGAAGAGGAGCTTGGGAGTCATGGTCAATATTCCGTTAATATTTTCCTGACCTTAATATTTCCCTGACAAGTAGTTTAGTTCTACAACCTCTAGTAGTTTAGTTCTCCATCTTCTGGTGGGTAGTGGATTAGTTCTTCATCCCCAAGCACCCTGCAAACCTTGGGGATTCCATGACTTGTGGAGCAGTCCATTTCCTGCCTGCCCCAACAGCCAAAACAGTCACCCAGTGCCCAGTCAGTGAGATGTAACGTCCCTGGCCATGCTTCATTGTCCAGGTGTTAGTGGTGAAATGCACCCTGTCAGACCTAGATTTTTTCAAGGAATGGGTGATGTTGTCTGCAACATGCTGGTGTAGCGCAGGAACAGCTTTCTTAGAGAAATAATGGCGACTGGGCAACTGGTACTGGGGGACTGCAACGGCCATCAGCTTTCTGAAACCATCTGTATCCACCAGGTGGAAAGGCAGCATTTCCGTGGCCAACACATTGGAGACGGTAAAGTTCAAGCTCTTAGCTTTGGCATGTGTAGGATGAAACAATCATTTATGTGATCACAACAGTGGGATTGAGGGCTGGCTACTGTGCTGGGAGAGGGTGGAGTAGTGTGAACACGACATGATGCTGGACTGTGGGAGGTGCAGGTGGAGATATTACGGTGGATTGAGAAAGATGGGGTGTGCTCGGCGTCTGAAATCAGTCAAAAACAGCAGGCCTGTCCACTTCTGTAACAACTGATAAGCTCTCACTCACCCCGACTGTAGTGGGTAAACAAGTGGAGGTTCTGCGGCCGAAGACCAGTGTGAGAACACTTGCCATGGTGATGGAGGAGGAAGAAGCAGAAGATGCAGTTGATGGGGCAGCCGGTGGTTGGTGAGGTCAGCTAGTCTGCATTTTAGCACAATGAGGTTCCCAGATTAACACATGTTGATCTCACTTGTGCCAATTCATGCATGTAGTAGTCAAATGATTGCATTTTTTTTTACTCTACTCCGTTGTTTTTAACATAGTTCGCAGATAAAGTAAGTTGTGTCATTTTTTGCGGTCTCAAAAAAGACCCGGCTAGGCAACCCTTGCTACCCCTAACTGCAGACCCGCGAACGCTGCTGGCCACTACCAGAGTTGGGGCTGAGGATGCAGTGCTTGTCATGGTTGCCTAACTCCATGTCTGTGCGGGAAGCCGCAATGTAACCTTCTTGTCTTCCTCCTCCTCCACCTCCTCTGCTGAGCTACTCAGCTGCATGTGTAGCACCCCGAGGGCTCGGCTGCTACAGGGGTATTGCACCTCAAACCAGAGGTGTGATATTCCACTCCCAGGTAAGGATGGAGTGTGGACCAGGACACGTTTAGCTGCATGCACCACAAACACCCCATTTCCGAGGGACAAGTCAACGGTGCTCCCACTAGACAGAAGTGCAGGCACGACAGCATCTGTCCCTGGCTGGAGTGGGGCGGGGGGTGGAATACCCAGTAGTGTAGGAGCATATAGGGGTGGGTCTCTGGGCATAGGTAGGAGCCCATTGGTTGCTAGTCACCTGGGCTCACACATAGAAGGAGGTATATAAGGTGGGCACCATCTTAGAACAGTGTTCAGTCCGGAGAGTCCAGTTCAGTTCAGAGAGGAGTTCAGTCAGAGAGGGCTGGCAGGGAGCTGTGGCTCAGTCTGGGCCCAGCTCCAGAGGCAGGCCTGGAGTGGAGGCCAGAAACAGCAGAAAGAGAGAGAGGAGAAGGAACGGAAAGGAAAGTAAGAAAGGAACTGGAACAGAGGAGAAAGGAAGCAAGGAACACAGAGAAAGGCCCAGAGACGCGAGTAAAGAAGGAACCCCATATGCCCAGGAGATACGGGGTGAAGGGTTGGCAGAGCAGGGTACCGGAACCCAAATTGGTGGAGGCAACAGATTCCTCAGCCAAAGACCGGAGGTCGTCACCACATCTTGGTGCCACCCCCCCACTACATCCACCAGGAAAGCATACCGCATAGGGTTAGGGAAACCGGAGATAGGTTTCGCCAACAGAAGGCCCGAGGGAGCTGGACAAAGGTGGGTCACTGGTGGGGACGGCCAGAGAAAGGAAAGGAAGGGAGCCCTGTGCCACGCTCTGGAATTGCCTGGGAGTTGGTCGAGCCCCTTGCCTGGTGAACGCAGCACGGCTCAGGCGGTCCTTCATGTGCACAAGTGACCTGGATGAAAACTGTGAGTAAAGCATTGGAAACTGCACCACAAGTCTCTGTGTTTCATCGCCGCACCAGCACCATCAGTACTGGGACGCTCACACCATCACTCCCAGCATCCACACTAGCTGCCCTGAGGCAATACTTCTCCCGTGGGGAGTTATTCCATACTCAGCTGCGCAAATTACATCAGCCTCAGCGGTCTGCAGCGCAGCGGCGGTCCCCACTGACCGCAATCCACGGGTGGCGTAGTCGGACATTTGCTATTACATTAAGACTGCCACTGAATTGACCACCCTGGGCACGGACCGGGTCGCCGCCACACGGAGACTACAACCCCCAGCATCTTACAGAAGGCCCGGCTCCGGGTATCCCCTACACAGCACAGGCCCAGGGGGCGTGTCACATGCCTCTGGGTTCACACCAAGTGGCATCTACAACCTCATCGTCATGCTCTCTGTTCTCCCACTCCTTGCCCTGAGAATCACCCTCCTCCTCTTCCTGCCCTGACAGCACAGTACAGTCTGCGTGCACCTCAAGTAGCTGAGTCTCATCAGGATCACCTCCACCCGCAGGGGTTAACATCTGGTGACGAGGTTTAGATTCTACTCAGACTCTACTTCGTCCGGCCCGGGATCAAACTGCAAAAAATTTTGGGCATCGCTGCACATGCTTTCCTCCTATTGAGTCTCTGCAGACACGCCCATCTGTGTTTCCCCACAGTCAGTTGGGTGGTTGGAGAGTTGTGACGCGGGAGGAAACAAGGGTAATTGGGGTGCCACCTCTGTGGTCTGTACTATGTGTGATATTATGGTGGGGGAAGAGGAGCAGAGGCCTCTTGATGCAGCGCTTTCCATCTACAGGAGCACATGCTCTTTCTGGCCCTCATCTACAAGGCGTACCGCTGTGCGACTGCCAAAGAATGGGTTTGGAGTAGCCCGTCCAGTAACAGAAGTTGTCAAAATGCTGTGCAATTTCTCACTGCAGCACAACAAACCTACTTCTCATCTCTCATATCATCCCTGTCTCACAACCCTAAACAACTATTCAGTACTTCCAATTCTCTTCTCCGTCCACCAGCTTCCCATCCCTCTCCTCTCATCTCAGCTGAAGACTTTGCCTCATTTTTCAAGCAGAAGATTGACAACGTAAGGCAAAGCTTTTGCTTAAAGTCCCCACAGCCCCTCCTCATAACTGCTCAACTCTCCTCCAAAACCAGCTTCTCTGCCATCACAAAAGATCAACTTTCCTCTGTACTCTACAAATCATGTCTCACCACCTGTGAACTTGACCCAATCCTGTCCTACCTCATTCCAAACCTACCACAGTCTTCATCCCAAGCCTAACCCACCTCTTCAACCTGTCACTAACAACTGGTGTCTTCCCCTCATGCTTCAAACATACCTCGATCACACCCATCCTCAAAAAGCCCTCCCTTGAACAATCCTCTGTGTCTAGATATCACCCCATATCATTTCTCCCCTATGCCTTCAAACTACTGATACAACACGTCCATTTTGAACTGTTCTCCCACCTCTCCTTCTGCTCCCTCTTTGACCCCTTACAATCTGGTTATTGACTTCCCCATTCCACTGAAACTGTTCTGACTAAAGTCACCAACGACCTACTAACCGCCAAATCCAAGCGACACTAATTTGTCCTCCTCCTCCTGGACCTGGCATCTACCTTCAACACAGTGGACCATTCCCTCTTACTACAGACTTTCTGCTCTCTTGGCATTACAGACTTGGACCTTTGTTGGATCTCCTCGTACTTGACAGGACATTTAGCGTCTCCCTCTCACACACCACCTCCTCACCTCGCCCCCTATCTGTCGGTGTTCCTCAAGGTTCAGTTCTAGGATCCCTGCTCTTCTTCATCTACACTTTCGGCCTGGGACAGCTGATAGAGTCTCACGGCTTTCAGTATCAGATTTATGCTGATGACACACAGATCTACTTCTCTGCAGCTGATATAACCTCATTACTAACCAGAATCCCACATTGTGTGTCCACTATTTCTTCTTTATTCTCTGCTAGATTTATAAAACTTAACATGGATAAAACTGAATTCATCATCTTTCCACCATCTAATTCATCCCCCCCAACTGACCTATCCATCAAAGTCAATGCCTGTCCACTCTCCCTAGTCCCGCTAGCTTGACTCTGATCTCTCCTTCAAATGTCAGATCCAAGCCCTTTCCACTTGCTGCAAACTCCAACTCTAAAATATCTCTGGGATCCGCACATTCCTCAATCATGAATCTACAAAAACACCAGTGCACGCCCTCATCATCTCCTGCCTCGAATACTGCAACCTCCTGCTTTGTGGCCTCCCTTCTACCACTCTCGCACCCCTCCAATATATCCTAAACTCTGCTTGTCGACTAATCCACCTGTCACCCCGCTATTCCCCGGCTTCTCCCCTCTGTCAATCCCTGAACTGACTTCCCGTTGCCCAGAGACTCCAGTTGAAAACACTATCTTTGCATACAAAGCCATTCAAAACCTGTCTCCTCCATAAATCTGTGACCTAGTCTCCCTGTACTTACCTGCGTGCAACCTCCCATTCTCTCAAGATCTCCTTCTCAACTTCCCTCTTATCTCTTCTTGCCATAATCGCATACAAGATTTGTCCCATGCATCTCCCCTACTCTGGAACGCTCTACCCCAACACATCTGTGATGATACAGCCTATAATCTTAATTAGCCAGACGATTAAATTGTTAAGCCAAGAGAAATACATTATTCTCTTTGTGTTGACTTTTTAACCTGTGTTCTTCTTTAGTTGATTAACACAGACCAGTATTTATATAACCCTGAATGTTGAATTCTATTCATTTGGAAACAATCATGTTTACTAGGCTAATGACAAATTGTACTAAATGTCAGCTAGATGTTTATTTACAAGAGCCCCTGTGATACCAACTATGTAAATTGATTAGCTCAAACAATGAGACCTGAGTGAGCCCTGCACCTTTACCTCTGACATGTGACTAATGACCCTTGACATGTGAATGTGTACTTAAAAAGGACATGTGCTTCTGTAGCAGTGATACTTGAAACAGGGATGTCAGTAGTGCTGCAAGGAGAATCAAGGAGCATCAGAAAGACTTTACAAGGAGAATGAGAGACATCCTTCAGAAGAGTAGATGGATTGCATGGCAGCTCCATCGAAAGGGACACAGATTTGGACTCTACATGATTCTAGCTTAAGCGTATCGGCCCAGACTGGAAAGATACGGATCTGCTCCATTAACCATCAGAGAGACCATGGATACTTTTGGGGAGACCAGGTTGGGACGATGAAGTCACCTGGCCCCATGGATATGTTGTTTGTGGTTGCCAGGATGGACCCTCCAGTCACCTGAAACCCATGGATGCATTCAGAGAAGCCAGATTGGTACCCATCGGTCATCTGGCCCCATAGAAACTCTCGGAGAGGCCAGGATGGGACTCTCGGGTCTCCAGACCTTGTACCTTGATTGACTGCTAGCTTCCTAAGCTTGCCGCTACCTTCTCTCTGTGGGGGCCCACCAGAAGCGGGGGGCCACTGGTTGAGGTAGTTGGCCCTGGAAGTCCTAAAGTCGCAGCTGTTCTATCCCAGGCGGGCGGAAGGGTGAGACTGTGTAATGTTGTACCATCTTGGGTATATGCTGGGACTGTTCTGTGTGTTTATTGTCCTATTTTGTGGTTCAATAAAGTATTGCCTCGCTGTTTTACCCTCACCCTGTGTTGTCTGAGTAGCGTTACGCCCACGGAAGACCCCAGGTCTTAACAACACCAGACTTTCGCCTACCATGGAAACCTTCAAAAGGAAGCTGAAGACCCTCCTCTTCTGACACGCATACACCCGGCAGTAAACCTCACTCCACCATACTGCTGCACGACCAGTTGTACCCTCACCTACTGTATCCTCACCCATCCCTTGTAGATTGTTTGTGAGCCCTCGCGGGCAGGGTCCTCTCTCCCCCCTGTACCAGTCGATGACCCCTTTTCACATGTAAAGCGCCATGGAATAAATGTCGCTATAATAATAAATAATAACAATTATACTACTTGTACTCTGGGTCAATTGATGCCACTTTCCTGGTGTCAGCCCCTAATTTGATCTATTTTGGCAGCTTTTGGGCCTGTTTGAAGGTGTTGTGTATGCGTTTGGTTTTGCCTCCCATTGAAATCAATGGGGTTCGGTATGTTCAACGAATTATTCGGCGACCATCGAGAAGTTCGCCGAACTGGAACAAACCGAAAATTGAAGAGTTCGCTCATCTCTACTCTAGACGCCTCAGTGAGTGCCTTCAACTCTGCCTCCTGTGCTAACATGTGAGGGGTGGTTCAGCTCGGATTACCTCATGTGAGGATACTACTGCATATCCAGTGTAGAATCTCCCATCCTGGTGGTATCTGGAGCCATCTACAAAAAACTCAAAATCTGCATTAGGAACAGGTTTATCATGAACATGTGAAAAACCCACTGTCTCTTGACTCATTAGTTCTATGCAGACATGTTCGTGCGTCATGTCAAAGTAGTCTTCCTCACTTGCTAACACTGTCACCAATTCCCCCTTTTCTGAATCCATAGGCAAAAGGGTGGCTGGATTCAGAACATTACATCTTTTGAGTGTGACATACTCAGGAATCAGAAGAGTACATTCAAGTCTGAGCTGTCTGGCCATAGACAGGTGTTTCGGCTGAACTTGTACGAGTATGGCATGGAGGTTATGTGGGGAGTAAATTGTCAAGGGAAAAGTTAGTGTAATCTCGCATGCCTTTCCTAGCAGCAGTGCAGCAGCACCTACAGCACGGATACACGTGGGAGATCCTCTGATCACTGGGTCTAATTGTGCTGAGTAGTGAGCTATTGGTCTTTGTCTGTCACCATGCTGTTGTGTTAGTACTGCTGTCTAGTGATAAGTGAGCATGCTCGCTACTGCTCAGTGTTCGCCGAGTATTTCCAGGTTACTCGGCAGGAGTTTGGGTCTCCTCCCTGCATGTTTGGCGCTCTTTACAGAGCCAATGAACATGCAGGGATTGCCTACCCCTCACTGTAACGCCGTAGTCATGGTGGTTGTGGCATTACAGTGGTTGGCTGGCCGCACAGCGTCATCAGGTCTATATCAGACCGGGCGCCGCCATGCTCGTCACAGTCACTCCGGAATCAGACAGTGTAGGGAGAGGTGCTGCTAGGAGCTAGGGAGAGATTCGCTTGTTTTTAGTTAGTGTAGGTGTATCAGACTATATTAGAGACACATATCCATCTCAACAAACAGTCCCTCTAAGGACAAACAGTCCCTTTGAGCACTGACTAATCCACCTGCAGAGATATCAGGCAGGCAGTGTATATAGGCAGGCAGGCAGTGTATATAGCAGACTGCAGTGCATATAGCACAAGAGGGTCCATTCCAGTTCTGCCTTCTGCTGCTGTTAGATATTTCTAGAAATAGGCCCAGGTCTCAGGGGCCAGGAATACTTTTTTGGGGGATCTTAATCCTCATTATTTGCTTAAAAAGCAATCGAGAGAACACCATTGTTCTGCGCCATTTGCTTGTTGGCACTGCAGAATACAGCCAGGTCCTTTCCATATTACAGCTCTAAAAATCCAGCTATTTAAAACTGTGGTTTGTCTGTCACACGGATCACATATAATTGCACTGAAAATACTGCCATTTCTGGCATCCATTAAAAATTTGTTTCAGTGTGTCAGTGAAGCTATTGACACCAGTTTCCTGTTCAAAATAGTTACCTACAGGACAGCTATTTAAAACTCTGTTTTCTCCGTCACACGGATCACATATACGTTTTCAGAAAATACTGCCATTTCTGGCCTCCATTAAAAATTTGTTTCAGTGTGTTAGTGAAGCTATTGACACCAGTTTGCTGTTCAAAATAGTTACCTACAGGCCAGGTATTTAAAACTGTGGATCACATATAAGTTCTCTCCAAGTTCAGCCATTTGTAGTGAGTGTGGAAGATATTGTCCTCCATTTAAAATGGGCAAGGCGCGTGGCAAGGGACAAGGAACTGGACGTGATGGTGATGGTGCATGCAGAGGCCGAGGCCGTGGGCAAGCTGAAATTGTGCCACAACAAACACCCACATCTTCTCGCTCGACCTTCCTGTCACAATTAATAGGGGACCGCAGAACACCACTATTGAACACAGAGCAGTGTGAAAAGGTTATTGGTTGGATAGCAGATAATGCTTCCAGTCACTTAGCCACCACCACCACCACCCTGTCTTCCACACAGTCAAGTCTGAGTAGCCGTGAGTCTGGACTGCATATTCCTCACCCTGATCCTCCTTCCTCCCAACATGCCGAGTGCCCAGAGACAAATGATCCCACACTTGGACACTCCGAAGAGCTGTTCACTTTTCCATTCATAGATTCTGGCCTCTTGCCTGGTCCACTTGAAACGGGGCAAGAGGAGATCACATTTAGCGATGCCCAAATATTTGCCAGAAAGTCAATTGCCAGAAAGTCAGGAGGGAGACCAGGGTGCG
Source organism: Phyllobates terribilis (assembly GCF_046119375.1). NCBI lineage: Eukaryota > Metazoa > Chordata > Amphibia > Anura > Dendrobatidae > Phyllobates > Phyllobates terribilis. The sequence goes on along the minus strand of NW_027362767.1, from coordinate 469,915,342 downwards.
GAAGTGGAAGATGAGGTAGTGGATGATAAAGTAACTGACCCAACCTGGCAGGAGGACATGCAGAGCGAGGACAGTAGCACACAGGGAGAGGGAGGCAGAGCACCCCAACAAGCAGGAAGAAGCAGTGTGGTGGCCACAGACAGAAGGCAGGCAACCGTTCCCCGTAACACCATCACGATGGAAGTTGCCAGTACAACTATTAGGTATTCCCAAGTCTGGTTGTTTTTTAAAGACTCTGCGGATAACCCCAAAAAAGGCATTTGCACCACCTGCCAAGCCAGCATCAGCAGGGGTAGCAAAACTACAAGCCTGACCACCACTAGCATGATCAGGCACATGGCAGCAAAGCACCCGACTTTGTGGGCCGAACCCCAGGGTCCAGGAACAGTGTCTGCGAGTGGCACCACTGCTTCTTCCGCTGTTGTGCATGCAAGCCAATCCCCTGTCCATAGTGCATGCGAAGATGCCTCCTGCCCTGCACCGGTCATTGCATACTCTCAAGTAGCAGCATCAGGAAGCACGTCCACGTCCCAGCGCAGCGTTCAGTTGTCCATACCCCAGTCCTTGGAACGCAAGCGCAAATAAGCAGCCAACGCCCCACAGGCCACACTACTAAATTCCCACTACTAAATTGCGCTCAAAATGTTCCCTTAATGTTTCCCTCAGACAGAAGCATTCCGCAACGCGATGGCGGCGGCCGTCCCTTGGTACTCGGTCCTCAGCCGCCACTATTTCTCCCGGTGTGCCATTCACGCATTACACAAGCACGCGTACTAAAACATTAGCCATGCCCTCAACAAAGCAGTTACCGGGAAAGTCCACCTAACCACGGACACGTGGACAAGTGCTTGTGGGCAGGGACGGTACATCTCGCTTGACGGCACACTGGGTTAACATAGTGGAAGCCGGGACACAGTCGGATCTTGGGATGGAACACGCCCTCCTGACGCCAAGGACTGCGGGCCCTAGGTCAATCAGGGGTGCCCCCACAGTTTACAGCTCCGGCACCTCATCCTCCTCAGCCTCCCCCTCCTCTTCAGCCTCCATCTCCGAAATGACCACATCAGTCACAAGCTGGAAGAACTGCAGCACTGCCTCGGCCAAGCAGCAACAGGCTGTGCTGAAGCTAATATGCTTAGGTGACAAACCGCACAATACTGAAGAGTTGTGGACAGCTCTGAAAGAGCAGGCAGATCTGTGGCTCACACCACTGAACCTACAGCCAGGCATGGTCACGTGTGATAATGGCCGGAACCTGGTGGCTGCTCTGAGGTGAGGCGAGCTCATACACGTACCATGCCTGGCCCATGTGCTTAACCTCGTGGTTCAGCGTTTCTCAAATCCTATCCGGAGCTACCGGATCGGCTTGTTAAAGTATGCCACCTGTGTGCCCATTTTAGAAAGTCACCTACAGCTTCCGCCGCCCTTGCCTTGTTTCAGCAGCGTTTGCAGCTTCCGGTTCACAGACTGGTGTGTTATGTCCCCACGCGTTGGAACTATACACTGCAGATATTGGGAAGGATTTGTGAGCAGAAGAGGGCAGTTGTTGAGTACCAGCATCAACAAGGCAGTCGGTATTAAGTTCAGACTCCACACATAAGACCTCTGGAGTGGACATGGATGTCAGACATATGTACCATCCTCCAAAACTTTGAGGACTCCACCAAGATGGTGAGCGGCGATGACGCCATAATTAGTGTCACCATCCCGCTTGTCTGTCTTCTGAAACGCTCTCTGCTCACAATCAAAGAGGATGCATTGCAGGCAGAGCACGATGAAATGGAGCAAGGAACTATACAGGGTGATTACACACAGCCCAGCCTCATCTCATCTCAACGTGGATTGGGTGACAGTGAGGAAGAGGAGGAGGAGGAGGAAGAACAGGAGCTTGTTTCATGCGCTACAGACGGTACTACCTGCACAACTGTCATTCCGTTCAGCGTGGATGGCCTGAGGACAGAGAGAAGGAGGAGGAGAGCATGGTTAGTCGTCCTCTTGGTGAGGACACGGAAGTGTTGCCTGTTAGCAGTCAGGCACGCATGGCTGAGTTTATGTTACGCTGCCTTTCTCATGACCCTCACGTTCTCAAAATTTTGGGTCACAGTCATTATTGGTTGGTGACACTTCTAGACCCACGCTACAAGGAGAACTTTATATCTCTTATTCCTGAGGTGGACAGGTCTAAAAAAATGGGGCAGTATCAGAAGGCCCTTGTGGAACTATTAAAAAATTCCCATCTGAAAATGCTGGCGGCAGAGGTCACAGTTCGTTGGACAACCAAGGACTACAGGCGAGAGAGACACGACTCCAATCCAGCAGAGGCAGGGGAACACTGTCAAAGTTCTGGGAGAATTTTCTCAGCCCCTCCCATCGCACAGGCCCTGAGGCGCGGGGTACTCTCACAAGGAGTGCAAAGTTTGAGTAGATGCTGAGGGAATACCTTGCCGACCATACCAACGTCCTCTGTGCCTTATAATTATTGGGTATTCAAGCTGGATACGTGGAATGAACTGGCTCTCTACGCCTTGGAGGTTCTGGCCTGCTCTGCCGCTAGTGTTTTATCAGAGCGGGTTTTTAGTGCCACAGGTGGAATTATAACTGATAAGCGCATCCACCTGTCAACTGAAAATGCTGACAGGCTGACTCTTATAAAAATGAACAAGGGCTGGATTGGGCCAGACTTCTCAACACCACTGAATGATAGCAGCGTAACATAAACTCAAACCCAGTGTCTTTTTTTGGGAGCTGTATTCCCATGCACCTTTTCACATCCACACATGGGTATACGCTTCCTGATTTCGGCTCTTTGCGCTTGTCCTCCTCCTTCTCCTCATTCTCATCCTCCACCACCATATCACCAGGGTGACCGTGGTCAGTGATGCAACACAAACATAATTTTCTTAAAGGGTGTTTATGATGCCTGTAAAAAAAAAAATTTTATACAGTATGTTCATGTATACCCCCAGGGGTAAATGTTTGTCAGCCCATACACTTAGTTCATGGACATTACAAGTATAGGAGACCCGCTCCTTTCTAATGGGAACATTTTTTTATGAGACCCTCCTCCACATCTCTTCCAAGGGGCATTGGAGTGCCTCCCAATTTTTGGCAGCTTATGCATTCACTGCATAGGCAAACACTATGGGAGACCCACTTCCTAATAATGAGAACATTGTTTTAAGGAGGCTCTCCGACCTCTACGTCTCTCCCAAGGGAAATTAGAGTGCCTCCAAATTTTTGGCAGCTTATGCATTCACTGCATAGCCAAACAGTATGGGAGACCCTTTCCTTTCTAATGGGAATTTGTCGTTACTGTGGCCCTGGTCTATGTGTCTTTAAATTGTTAGTGGGGTTTTTCCTAAATTTTGTCAGCCGTTGGACTCACTGCATACCCTATAACGGTATAGCACACCCGCTCCTTTTTAATGGAAACATGTCATTACTGTGGCCCTGCTCTATGTGTCTTTAATTGTTAGTGGGGTTTTTCCCAAATTTTGGCAGCCCTTGCAGTCACAGCTTGGGCATTACAACTATAGGAGACCTGCTCCTTTAAAATGGGAACATTTTTTTTACTGAGACCCTCCTCTATGTCTCTTCAAAGGGGTATTGGGTTGCATCTGAATTTTTGGCAACCCTTGCAGTCACTGCATACGCAATAACAGTATAGGAGACCCACTTGTTAATAATGGAAACAACAAAGCATAGCCGGCTGATGGCTCTCTAAGAATAGCGAGGGCCGACTGCTGGCCCTTTAAGAATAGTAAGGGACGCCCGATGGCCCTATAAAAATAGGCTTTGTGACTTTCAGAGTCCCTCCATCATAAATGAAACAGGATGTGTCTGATGATGTGTCACACACCACAACGCCAGATAAGGTTGTAAAATGTTAAAATGACATTTCCCGGTGAATGCATTTGTCAGCCGGAGAGATACTGTTTCCCTCTATGCCAGTACTTTCACCGAGCTACAGAATATGGCTGTGGTGAAATATAACTCCTACTGAGAAGCAGTTTCAAACTAAAAAACATTGGGCCCACCAGAGCATTTGATTCTGAGGGCCCACCGTTATCCCCAGCTTAAGAGCCCCAGAGCAGCTGCAAAGTTAGTGCTATCATGAACTCTCCTGATGGAGAAGCCAGGGCCCACCTAATCACTCTCTGGTGGGACTGTCCAATCCTGCCTAGAAGCAGTCCTGGCTAAGAAAAGAGTGTTGGAAAGTTCCCGGAGACTCTATGGCTTCTTTTTTACTGAGGTGGAAACCCACGCAAACACGGGGAGAACATACAAAATCCTTGCAGATGTTGTCCTTGCTGGGATTTGAACCCAGCGCTGCAAGGCTTCAGTGCTAACCACTGAGCCAATGTGCTGCCGTTCACTCTGTGATATCTAACAGGCCGGAGAAACTTGCACCTACTGCCACTCTATCTTCAGCTCCTTTGTGAGAAACTAATTTATTTGGGCAGCCACTCAGTCTACCAAATAGAATTCCTGAGAAAGAAATTGGGGATGGCTTCGCTACTGGTACTCGGGGCAGTGCTAATACCATGGCGTTGCACCATAGTTTACTGGAAATATTACAGGCTGGTAGAAGGCAAGCAGATTCCCACAGAAAAGTACCAGCAGTAATGTTCAGGGACCCTTGCTTGTGGAAGGCGAAGATGATACCGGGAGAAATAGTGGCAGCTGGGGACCGAGTATGGATACCCGGCCGCCGTCGGCATGAGGTTGTGGACAGCTTCCACCTCCACGAGCCTAAAAGGCCACATTTCAAGTGCAAGCAGCTTTAGAGGACATCCTGGGAGAAATGACAGCTGGAGTAGATACGGTTTCCCCAAGTCCTTTCACCAAGCTAAAAAATATGGCTGTGGTGAAATACAACTCATCGACAAGCTGTGGACTGGCTCCGTACCGTCCCTGGCCACATTCACATGACCACGTGTTTGTGGATAGGCGGTCCTTCCCAGTAAGTTCACTGGGGAGGGAATGGGTAATGTTGTGGGACCTGTATTTGTGGAAGGAGGAGACGATACCGGGAGAAATAGTGGCGGCTGGGGACCGAGTATGGACACCTGGCCGCGGCTGGCATTAGGTTGTGAAAACCTTCTGCCTCCACGAGCCTAAAAGGCCACATTTCAAGTGCAAGCAGTTGTCAAAAATTTGGCAGTCTAGTATTGCAGCCTGTGGGTGGGTGGGTGGTTGGCTGGCTGCATACTTGCGCTTGCATTCCAAGGAATGGGGTAAGGACAACTGAATGCTGCACTGGGACAAGGACGTGGACGGTGATTGTTGCAAGTCTGCAACGACAGGTGCATGGAGGGAGGCATCTTCGCATGCGCCAAGGATCACTTATGATGGGCACACTTTTAGGCAGTGACCTGGGAGTCAGAGATGTTTCCAGCGGTCTTCCCCATGCTGTTCCCATGTCTTTTCAGCACTGTATGCATGTGTCTGATGATGTGTCACATACTACATGGCGAGATAAGGTTGTAAAATGTTAAAATGACATTTCCCAGTGAATGCATTTGTCTTTGTTGAAAGCAATGCAAAAGTGCAAAAACGCATCAAACATAGCCCAAGGTGTGGAGGAGCATTTTTGCATATTTATTTTGCATTATATACAAGTCATTACCCTGGAAAGGATGTTCCTTAACATATTTCCCAGGAAAATCCATTTTCGTTTTGTTTTTGTAGGTTTTATTGTGAGTCTGTAAAAGTGGCGTAATACTTCGGACGTTGTTGACAGCAGTGACCTGGGAGTCAGAAATGCTTCCAGGGGTCTTCCCCATGCTGTTCCCATGTCATTTGAGCACTGTTCCCATCGATTTGGGCAATTTTAGGGCCCTCTGTAGACCGCCGGGGGGGAGCCGCCGGAAAAATGCTCGAGTTTACCATAGACTTACATTGGGTGCTCGACCCGAGCAACGAGCCCGAGTATTCTAATGTGTTCGACCCAAGCATCGAGCACCCGAGCATTTTAGTGCTCGTTCATCACTACTGCTGTCGCATGTGACGCGCCCCCTGGGCCATGGGGTACTTGGTGCCGGGCCGGTCGTTGCTAGGGGAGATGTCACAGTGGCGGTGACCTGGTCCGTGACCCAGGGCGGTCAGTAAAAAGGGGATTTTATAGTTTTTATCTACAAAGTTCGTGACGCCACCTGTGGTATGCAGCTAAAGGGAGCCGCCGCTGCGGAGCAGTTCCTCTGGAGCTGATGTTAGTGCAGCAAAGCTGGTGTGGCTCTCCACAGGTAGAGCTTAGTTTCAGGGCAGTGTAGATGTTATAGGTGATGCTGGGCGTTGTAGTGCAGGGTTTGATAATCAGTCCACAACTTTATGGCGGTTTCCTCTTATCTTTACTGGCAGTGATTAGGCAAACCGGGACTAGGGTACTGGCTAGAAGTGGAAGTCTGGGCAGCCTGGAAGCAAGTAAGGAATCCACCTTCCCTTTCCACTAATCTCTTTGGCCCAGCTGCTTGTAGCTATGCGGTGGCCCTCGTCCCTGAGTGCAACGTCTTTGTGCTCACCCGTATGGCAGGCAGCTCGGGCCTTGCTGATGCGTCGCTCCCACATGGCGGTGCTGTGCCCTGCGGTGCTGCTGAGCCTCTGGGCATCTGCTGGGGCCAGGAGACCTGCAGTCTCCTGCCCTCCGGTTTCTGCTGCTGGGCCTTCAGTGACCCACAGCCTCGGACTCCCGTGTCCGGTTCCTCTGTGTTGGTTCCTTCTGGGGTGAACTGCCGCGCAGCTCCACTCCCCAGCTCCTCTCTCGTCGACGTCCTCACTTCAACTCCTCGCACTAAGTCTAACTAACCCCGCCCCCAGATCCCAGTTGCCAAGGGGAGGGACTCCCCTTGCTGCTCTGGAGCCAGGACGGTGTTGCATGCTTAGCAAAACCTAATTAGGGGACCCTTGCTTGCTTCCAGGCATGGCATCACCTCTTGTGAGGGAGGCAATGCCACTGTGGCAACCGGACCCCTGGGGTGCCACACATGACCTCCTTGTTCAGTGCAGAACAAGAAAATGGCTGATCATAGTTTGGAATATCTAGGGCCAGAGCTGACACAGCAGTTTGAGAGAATGAAATTAATCAATAGCTTCTTGAGTGAGATCAAAGAGGTCTGATGACAGTCATAGAGTGGTTGCATCATTTGGGAAGCAGACCTTAATCAAGGCCTACAACAGGACACCAAGCGTAAAAAGGTACATAGCTATCGGTGCGACCCGGATAAAGAGAGATTTTGAACTGCTTGTTTTCTTCAGTGCCTTGTACCTTCAGCAATACAGTGGCCTAAAAAGTCACCTTTTTGCAAAATTGGAATTTGTTACGTGAGACTTTACAACCCTTTTCTGCAAAGAAACATAGCAAGGAAACTGTGGCTTCCTTGCAGGATGTCTGGTCCGGGCAGCAGAACAAAAGGTCATCCACGTACTGTAATATCACAATTTGTGGATGAGGCGGTTAGGGTTAGGGCCACTGCTCCAGGATCCCTGTAATTGCTGTTGAATAAATGGTAGGTGTAGCGTCGGCGTCCCTGCCTCCTGCTAGGCAGGGACGCTGTTCCCCTCACCTCTCCGCTCCGTGCCCGGCGTCCTCCTCCCGCTCTGCTGGCAGCGCGCGCTGCTTCCCGGCCACCGTGCTTAGGGCGCGCGTGCGCGCGCTCCCCCTCTCTTAAAGGGGCCGCCCGCGCCGTCCTAAGGAGTCCCCGGCCAATGGCCGGAGGACCTCACCATATATAAGGCACCTCCTCCAAAATGGAGGTGCCCGAGCAATGTTGTTGCATAGCCTATCACTCTGCTTCAGCCCTCAGGTCCCGTTACCAGAAACCTGCCAGTTACCTGCCAGTTACCTGCCAGATTCCTGCTTGATACCTGCCTGATACTTGTCTATCTACTTGCATTCCTGCGGTCCGACAGTCTGCCTACCAGGCCTGCCAGTCCATCCAGTATGGATCTGATTGCCCGCTCACCTGGGAGCGCTCATCTGCTACCTGCCTGCTAGCCTACCTGGAGGCTCTGCCGTCACATGCTGTGACCACCTGCCTGTCCAGAGACTCTTACCCGCTCACCTGGGATCGCTCATCTGCTACCTGCCTGCTAGCCTACCTGGAGGCTCTGCCGTCTCGTGCTGTGACCACCTGCCTGTCCAGAGACTCTTACCCGCTCACCTGGGAGCGTCCGCCTGCTACCTGCCTGCTAGCCTACCTGGAGGCTCTGCCGTCACGTGCTGTGACCACCTGCCTGTCCAGAGACTCTTACCCGCTCACCTGGGAGCGTCCGCCTGCTACCTGCCTGCTAGCCTACCAGGAGGCTTAGCCATCACTTGCTGTGACCACCTGCCTGTCCAGAGACTCTTGCCCGCTCACCTGGGAGCGTCCACCTGCTACCCGCCTGCTAGCCTATCTGGAGGCTTAGCCGTCACTTGCTGTGACCACCCGCCTGTCAAGAGACTGTTCCCGTCACTTGCCGTGACCTCCTGCCCTTCTACCGAGACTGTCCCCGTCACTTGCCGTGACCTCCTGCCCTTCTACCCAGAGACTGTCCCCGTCACTTGCCGTGACTACCTGCCCGCCTACCCTGGGAGCCACCCGCTTCCTTACAAGGACTGCCCCTTTGTATCGTTGCTCAGAGGTTCCACCTCCCAGACCCGTTACAGTTTGCTCGGGCCATGGAACCCGGTGGCACCCAAGCTCCCTCGCTCTCGGACCTATGTCATGAACTGTCCCGTCAGACGTCCCAACAGGAGTCCATCCTGAGTCATCTGCGGAATGTCAACTCTCGCCTGGACACTCTGACTGCTCCACCAGCAACCACCGCTAGTGTCATGACTCGCAGCCTGGCAGCGCCGCTGCCCACCAATACCATGGCATCCTGCCCCGGACCCCGGCTTTCTGCACCTCCTCGCTTCGGAGGCGACCCCGCTCAAGCTCGGGGCTTCATAAACCAGTGCACCCTGCCCTTTGAACTCCTGTCCCACCAGTTTATCTCCGACCGGGCCAAAGTAGCCTTCATCATGTCCCATCTCACGGGGGAGGCACTGGCTTGGCTAAATCCTCTATGGGAAAGAGGAGACCCCCTGGTGTCCAACCTGCCAGCCTTTCTCAAGGCTTTCCGGAAAGTCTTCGACGAACCCGGACGGAAGACCTCATCCGCATCATCTCTGCTACGCCTCCATCAAGGAAATCTCACCGTGGGCCAATATGCCATACGGTTCCGTACCCTTGCTTCAGAGCTGGCCTGGGATAACGACGCCCTGGTGTCTGTCTTTTGGGTGGGTCTGTCCGGCCGTATTAAAGATGAACTCGCCGGTCGGGACATTCCTACCACTCTCGACGACTTAATAACTCTTGCCACCCGGATTGACATCCGGTTCCAGGAACGCGCCAAAGAGGTCACCCGTGAGAGGAGGTTTCCACGTCTTGCCCCTACCTTTCTGAAATCCGTCACTTCTCCCGCTACTCCCCAGGCGCACTCACCCGAGCCTATGCAGGTCGACCAGACCAAGATGGCCAAGACCCGTCAAGAGTTACGCCGAGCTGAGGGGAGCTGCTTCTACTGTGGCAGTAAGGAGCACCGGATCCGTTCCTGCCCAGAGAGGTCGGGAAACGCCTGTGTCTAGGATCGCTCAGAGAGGTCGTCCTAGACAAGAGTAAACCCTCTCCATCTCTGTTGCTGTCGGTCTCTATCATCTGCGGGGAGAACCGTTATTTTGAACTAGCCCAACTTGACTCTGGAGCTGCCGGAAATCTCATTTCTCAGTCCCTGGTAGAGAAATGCCGCATTCCCACCAAACCTCTAGCTGTACCCTTGTCTGTCGCTGCCGTAGATGGGGGCCTCTTACCACATCCCATCCAACTCATCACCGAATCCATAACCCTGCAGGTGGGAATGCTGCACTCAGAGAGCATCTTCTTTCATGTTCTGCCTGGACTCTCTCACGCCCTCTTGCTAGGCCTACCTTGGCTTCAGAAACATGCACCCGTGCTTGATTGGCAGACCGGAGAAGTCCTTCGCTGGGGACAGGACTGCCATAAGACTTGTTTAGTTCCCGTCCATTCTGTCCGTCCTTCTCCTACCCCAGCCAATCTACCTGGTCTTCCGGTTTCCTATTGGTCTTATGCGGACGTCTTTAATAAAAAGGAGGCAGAGACATTACCCCCTCATAGACCATACGACTGCCCAATCGACCTGATGCCCGGCGCTACTGCTCCCCGTGGGCGTATTTACCCTTTGTCCGCTGCTGAGACCCGGTCCATGTCTGAATATATTGAGGACAAGCTGGCCCGGGGATTCATCCGGAAATCGACCTCCCCGGCGGGAGCAGGCTTCTTCTTCGTCAAAAAGAAGGACGGCTCACTCCGTACCTGTATAGACTATAGAGGCCTTAACCACTTCACGGTGAAGAATAAATACCCCCTTCCGCTCATTCCGGAATTATTTGACCGTCTGAGGGGGGCTAGAATCTTCACCAAGCTGGACCTCCGTGGGGCGTATAACCTGGTCGGTATCCGTCAGGGGGATGAATGGAAGACGGCATTCAACACCCGGGACGGCCACTATGAATACCTGGTAATGCCCTTCGGTCTCTGTAACGCTCCCGCGGTCTTTCAAGAGTTGGTCAATGACATCTTCCGTGACCTTCTCTACTCCTGCGTGGTGGTGTACCTGGACGACATCTTGGTCTTCTCTCCGGATCTTCTCACTCACCGGAGGGACATTCGTCAGGTCCTGCTGTTATGTTCTGCTACCAGAGCTAAGGAAAGAGAGGAGATCTGTCCCTACGATAGAACTCAGCTAAATCCCTACGATGTAACAGGGGACCTGATCCTGCGATCAGACCTGCTAAAGTCCTAAGCTAGTCTGTACGGAGACCTATAGATGTGGGGAAGGAATCCCTACAAGTACTAAGGACTGGGAGGAAAATGGGACACCTCCTAACAGAAATAGTAGCAGACAGATGAACAAACAAAATATATAGAACATAGAGGTCCGTAGACCAAGCAAACTAACAGAGTTAGATACAGAGCACAGGCTAGCTAGAAAGTAGTTATACAATGAAGTCCAGCAAAGCCAGAAGGGCGGAGCAGGATTAAATAGGCCAACAAGGTCATGTGACCAGCAAAGGAAAAAACCTAAGAGCAAGGTTCTAACACCTGCTTAGGCTCAGGCAGAACCACCTCTACGCTAAATATGAGAAGTGCCTCTTTGAGCAGACCTCGCTTCCATTTCTGGGATACATAATCTCTCAGACCGGCCTACGAATGGATCCTGAGAAACTGTCTGCCATCCAGAACTGGCCCCGACCAGAGGGGTTGAAGGCTATTCAGCGGTTCCTGGGCTTCGCCAACTACTACCGCCTCTTCATACCGCACTTCTCTTCCCGGACTGCCCCAATCTCTGCGCTCACCCGTAAGGGCACTAATCCCAGAGAATGGCCGCCCGAAGCAGAGGAAGCCTTTCCTTCCTTAAAACAGGCTTTCTCTTCCGCCCCGGTGCTGCATCATCCGGACGGCAACAAACAATTCTTCCTGGAAGTGGACGCCTCCTCCTCTGGAGCCGGAGCGGTACTTACCCAAAAGTCGTCTTCCGGAAGAATGGTAACTTGCGGCTTCTTCTCCAAACTCTTCTCCCCTTCTGAGCGCAATTATTCTATAGGAGACCGAGAGTTATTGGCCATTAAGCTGGCACTGGAGGAGTGGCGTTACCTGCTCGAGGGGGCTCTTCACCCGGTAATTATTTACACGGACCACAAGAACTTGGCTTACCTCCAGAGCGCCCAGAGACTTAACCCCCGGTGGTCCTTGTTTTTTGCCCGCTTTGATTTCGTTCTTCATTTTCGCCCGGCAGACAAAAACATCAAAGCTGACGCCTTGTCCCGATCCTTCCTGGTGTCTGATCTAGAGGAGGAGCCTAAGCACATCATTGATCCCGCCAGAGTAATGCAGGTGGCCCCCGTGAATCTAAATCGTCTCCCTCCCGGTAAGACGTTCGTAACAGTACCTGATCGGAAGAAGATCCTACACTGGGGTCACTCGTCTAAGCTAGCTGGCCACGCCAGTCAGAAAAAGACCCTCCAGCTTATTGCCCGGCATTACTGGTGGCTTACCCTGCACAAGGACGTAATAGACTTTGTTTCAGCCTGTGTGTCCTGCGCCCGCAACAAGGTTCCGAGACATCTGCCAGCCGGTCGCCTCTTTCCTCTTCCAGTACCTGCTGCCCCGTGGCAGCATATAGCTATGGACTTTATAACGGATCTCCCTGTCTCTGCCGGTTGTACGGTTATTTGGGTGGTCGCTGACCGCTTTTCCAAGATGGCTCACTTCATTCCCCTGCCGGGCCTCCCGTCTGCACCCGAGCTGGCTAAAGACTTTATCCGCCACATCTTCCGTCTCCATGGCCTGCCCCTCCACATCGTGTCGGATCGTGGGGTTCAGTTCACCTCACGCGTCTGGAGAGCCACATGTAAGCTGCTGGACGTCACCCTGGACTTCTCCTCCGCCTACCACCCACAGTCCAATGGTCAAGTGGAGCGGATCAATCAGATCCTGACCAGTTACCTCCGGCACTTCGTTAATGCCCACCATTCGGACTGGGTGGATCTCCTACCATGGGTCGAGTTCTCTTACAATAATCACGAGAGCGAATCTTCCTCCAAATCCCCGTTTTTTGTAGTCTTCGGTCAGCATCCTCGGATCCCATTTCCCGTCTCCACCTCGGTGGACAATCCGGCTGCGGAATCTCTCGTTAGTGAATTCTCCTCCATTTGGGAGAGTACCCGATCCGCACTCCTTCAGTCGTCCGAGCGGATGAAAAGATACGCTGACAAAAAACGCCTGGATCCTCCACAATTCCGTCCTGGAGATAAAGTCTGGCTCTCGTCCAAGTATGTCCGGCTCAAGATTCCTTCCTACAAGTTAGGGCCTCGGTTCATCGGCCCACTGGAAGTTATCAAACAAATCAACCCGGTGGCCTATAAATTGAAACTCCCGGCCAACTTGCGGATCCCTAACTCCTTCCATGTATCTCTCCTCAAACCCGTGGTACTTAACTCTTTTTCCAAGTCTACAGGTACGCCTCCTGCTCCGGTTTCCGCTGAAAACGAGTTTGAGGTAGAGAACATTCTGGCCACCAAAAGGGTAAGAGGAAAGACCTTTTTTTCTAGTGGATTGGAAGGGGTTTGGTCCTGAGGAGAGAACGTGGGAGCCAAGGAGAACATCCATGCCCCTCTCATCCTTGATAAATTTCTGTCTGGCCTAAAAAATGGGGGCCTAAAGGGGGGGGGTACTGTAGCGTCGGCGTCCCTGCCTCCTGTTAGGCAGGGACGCTGTTCCCCTCACCTCTCCGCTCCGTGCCCGGCGTCCTCCTCCCGCTCTGCTGGCAGCGCGCGCTGCTTCCAGGCCACTGTGCTTAGGGCGCGCGTGCGCTCGCTCCCCCTCTCTTAAAGGGGCCGCGCGCGCCGTCCTAAGGAGTCCCCGGCCAATGGCCGGAGGACCTCACCATATATAAGGCACCTCCTCCAAAATGGAGGTGCCCGAGCAATGTTGTTGCAAAGCCTATCACTCTGCTTCAGCCCTCAGGTCCCGTTACCAGATACCTTGCCAGTTACCTGCCAGTTACCTGCCAGATTCCTGCTTGATACCTGCCTGATACTTGTCTATCTACTTGCATTCCTGCGGTCCGACAGTCTGCCTACCAGGCCTGCCAGTCCATCCAGTATGGATCTGATTGCCCACTCACCTGGGAGCGCTCATCTGCTACCTGCCTGCTAGCCTACCTGGAGGCTCTGCCGTCACGTGCTGTGACCACCTGCCTGTCCAGAGACTCTTACCCGCTCACCTGGGAGCGCTCATCTGCTACCTGCCTGCTAGCCTACCTGGAGGCTCTGCCGTCACGTGCTGTGACCACCTGCCTGTCCAGAGACTCTTACCCGCTCACCTGGGAGCGCTCATCTGCTACCTGCCTGCTAGCCTACCTGGAGGCTCTGCCGTCTCGTGCTGTGACCACCTGCCTGTCCAGAGACTCTTACCCGCTCACCTGGGAGCGTCCGCCTGCTACCTGCCTGCTAGCCTACCTGGAGGCTCTGCCGTCACGTGCTGTGACCACCTGCCTGTCCAGAGACTCTTACCCGCTCACCTGGGAGCATCCGCTTTCTACCTGCCTGCTAGCCTACCTGGAGGCTTAGCCATCACTTGCTGTGACCACCTGCCTGTCCAAAGACTCTTGCCCGCTCACCTGGGAGCGTCCACCTGCTACCCGCCTGCTAGCCTATGTGGAGGCTTAGCCGTCACTTGCCGTGACCACCCGCCTGTCAAGAGACTGTTCCCGTCACTTGCCGTGACCTCCTGCCCTTCTACCCAGAGACTGTCCCCGTCACTTGCCGTGACCTCCTGCCCTTCTACCCAGAGACTGTCCCCGTCACTTGCCGTGACCTCCTGCCCTTCTACCCAGAGACTGTCCCCGTCACTTGCCGTGACTACCTGCCCGCCTACCCTGGGAGCCACCCGCTTCCTTACAAGGACTGCCCCTTTGTATCGTTGCTCAGAGGTTCCACCTCCCAGACCCGTTATAGTAGGAAGTTCATTCCTCCTTGTGGGAGGACTGTCCAGCAGTACTGCTTCCCTTCATTTGTGAAGGCGAAAAGGTACTGACAGGGTGAAGAGGCACAGAGAAAAGTTGTCAACATCCGGTTTGTCCAGTAGTCCGTGCAGTAACCGGCCCAGAGAAAAATGCATTTGCCAGGATAATTACTGTGAAACATTTGGAGGTCACTGGGATCTGTGACAGTAATGTGTGTGGGTTAGAAACAACTAAGGTCACACCCTTTGTAACCTCATTAGCAGCTCTCAAATCTTGTACCATTCTGTAAGCGTCAGGGGAACCTTTGGGTCCTTTTTTCTTAATGAGATACAAAGGGATGTTACAGGGGGAGGATTTTTGTAAAAGTGCCCCTGCCTGAACATATTCTTTTATTTCCCTGGTCAGGGCCATTGATTTGGCTAGGCTTAAGGGATATTGTTTTAAACAAGGAGGAGTGGTTCCCGCTTTTAATTTAATAATGAACGGAGGGATGGGAAGCCGACCCCCATCAGTTTTTCCCTTTGCTCATACGGTGTCTGGCACCTGACTCATTGCCCTGTCCTCAGATATTCTGGTACTGAGCACTACTTTTGCTGTTTTTGACATATACACCATTGCTGCCAGTTTACACAAGTGCTTGTCTGAGAGGGACTTGTGACTGTAATACCCCCAGGAGAGTATTGTATAGTATCCTGGATAGCACTCAGCACATCTGCTCCTAGCAAATTCATAGGAGTATTTTCACTAACAATGAGCTTTGCAAGCACATCTCGGCTATCTAGTAGTTTTAGTTTCATCCGTTTAGTCAGATTAGCTTCAGTCGCCAGTCCTTCTACCCCACACATTCCACGATCTCTTTAGTAATCATGTCTGGCATTATCAAGTCTTTGTGCACCACAGTCCCCGCCTCAGTGTCAATCAAAAATTCTGCCTCTTTTTCCCCCGGTAATGTTATGGTCATCATCAAGGTCAGACCAGTTCCTGAGGGGACAAGAACAGGGTACACATTTGTCACTGGGTTGCCAGTTTCCTAGGCCAAAGGCAAAGGAGGTGGAAAATCAGTCCGTTCCATCTCCTGTTTAGGGTTTTTGCAGGGTTTAGCGTAATGTCCGTCTTCCCCACAATTCCAGCACCCCACTCTTGTCAGTAGAGATGAGCGGTGTTCGACTAGAACTGTTCGCCAATCTCAAATTCGAGCTGTTTTGGGTGGTGTTCGAGTTGTTCGACGAACCCGAACGATTTGCAAAAAATTCGGCTGTTCGAGGTTATGTTCGATAACTGTTCGTGCACCAAAAGCGTGTCCTGCATGTCTGGCGCTATTTAGAGCACCAATCATGCAGGGATTGTCTGCCACTCACTGTAATGCCACAGCCATGGTGGTTGTGGCATTACAGTGATTGCCCAAATCGATGGGAACAGTGCCAACAGTGAAACATGAAAAGCCGGCAATTCAGCAGCAGCATACACCGGTACCCGACAATTTAGAACAGAAAGAATAGAGCTTCACACATAGATTAGATAGATAGAAACATGTCAGTCACACATATAAGAAGCACAGTGACAGTGTTGCTTACTGTACTTGTCATTTAGTGTAAAGGATTTATCAAAAAAAATAATAGTGTTTTCATGCACCGTCTCTTTAAAAAAGCCGGCCGGCAATTCAGCATCTGTACCCGACAATTTAGAATAGAAGGAATAGAGAATCACACATAGATTAGATAGATAGAAACATGTCAGCCACATATATACGAAGTACAGTGACAGTGTTGCTTACTGTACTTGTCATTTAGTGTAAAGGATTTATTAAAAAATATAATAGTGTTTTCGTGCACCGTCTCTTTAAAAAAGCCGGCCGGCAATTCAGCATCTGTACCCGACAATTTATAACAGACAGAATAGAGCTTCACACATAGATTAGATAGATAGAAACATGTCAGTCACATATATAATAAGTACAGTGACAGTGTTGGTTACTGTACTTGTCATTTAGTATTAAAATAAAGGATTTATTATTAAAAAAAATTGGCGTGGGGTTCCCCGTAATTTTAGTCTCTAGCGGAGGTTAAGCAGACAGCTGGGGCAGATGTTTGAAGCCTGGGAAGGGGGTAATACCCACGGAGCTTCCCAGGCTACTAATATCAGCCCCCAGCTGAATACCTAGCCTTTACTAGATATTAAAATGGAGGACCCCCCCCCAAAAAAATGACGTGGGGTCCCCCCTAATTTAATAGCTAGCAAAGGCTAGGCAGACAGCTGGGGGCTGATATTAATAGCCCAGGAAGGGAGCCATGAATATTGGCCCCCTCCCAAGCTAGAAACACCAGCCGTCAGCCGCCCCAGAAATGGCGCATCCATAGGATGCGCCAATTCTGGCACTTAGCCTCGCTCTTCCACGCTGCCCTGGTGCGGTGGCAGGGGGTAATAGGGTTGGGGTTGATGTCAGCTTATAATGCCAGCTGACATCAAGCCCAGGTTAGTAATGGAGAGGCGTCTATAAGACACCCCCATTACTAACCCCATAGTCAAAGTTAAAAGAAAACACAAACACCCAGAATAAAGTCCTTTAATTGAAATAAAGACACATTCCTTTATTGTTCTAAATTAAACCATACTTACCGTCACGCCCATTCCAGCTGAAGCCAACGATCTCCTGCAATAAAAGAAAAATAATAAAGCAACCTCATCCTTACCTTTCCATGGTTCCCACGACAGCTTCAGCTCTGCTACATCGAGATGACAGGCTGGACCGCAGCAGAACGCTGCCATCCAGCCTGTCATCCCGCAGACACTGAGAAGCGCAGGCATGCTTGCGCTCTGCAGTGTCTGGCTGTGACGGCATAAAGATGAGACGAGTTCATGTCCAATGAACTCGGCGCACCTCATGCACGTCACTGACAGCGTGGGAGAATTCTCCTGCACTCAGCACTTCAGCGTGAGAATTCTCCCACGCTGTCAGTGACGTGCATGAGGTCAGCTGAGTTCATTGGACATGAATGAGCTCACCTCATGCACGTCACTGACAGCGTGGGAGAATTCTCACGCTGTAGCGCTGAGTGCAGGAGAATTTTCCCACGCTGTCAGTGACGTGCATGAGGTGAGCTGAGATCATTGGACATGAATGAGCTCACCTCATGCACGTCACTGACAGCGTGGGAGAATTCTCCTGCACTCAGCACTTCAGCGTGAGAATTCTCCCACGCTGTCAGTGACGTGCATGAGGTCAGCTGAGTTCATTGGACATGAATGAGCTCACCTCATGCACGTCACTGACAGCGTGGGAGAATTCTCACGCTGTAGCGCTGAGTGCAGGAGAATTTTCCCACGCTGTCAGTGACGTGCATGAGGTGAGCTGAGATCATTGGACATGAATGAGCTCACCTCATGCACGTCACTGACAGCGTGGGAAAATTCTCCTGCACTCAGCGCTTCAGCGTGAGAATTTTCCCACGCTGTCAGTGACGTGCATGAGGTGAGCTCATTCATGTCCAATGAACTCAGCTGACCTCATCTACGTCACTGACAGCGTGGGAGAATTTTCACGCTGAAGTGCTGAGTGCAGGAGAATTCTCCCACGCTGTCAGTGACGTGCATGAGGTGCGCCGAGTTCATTGGACATGAGCTTGTCTCATCTTTATGCCGTCACAGCGAGACACTGAGGAGCGCAAGCATGCCTGCGCTTCTGAGTGTCCGCGGGATGACAGGCTGGATGGCAGCGTTCTGCTGCGGTCCAGCCTGTCATCTCGATGTAGCAGAGCTGAAGCTGTCGTGGGAACCATGGAAAGGTAAGGATGAGGTTGCTTAATTATTTTACTTTTATTGCAGAAGACATTGGCTTCAGCTGGAATGGGCGTGACGGTAAGTATGGTTTAATTTAGAACAATAAAGAATTGTGTGTTTATTTCAATTAAAGGACTTTATTCTGGGTGTTGTGTTTTTTTAAATACTTTACTAGAAATTCATGGTGGTCATGTCTAATATTGGCGTGACCCCATGAATTTCGGGCTTAGGGCCAGCTGATAATGCCAAGCTGGCCTTAACCCCTTTATTACCCAGTGAGCCACCGCACCAGGGCCCTGGATGAGTTGGGTACAGCGCCAGAAGATGGCGCTTCTATGAACGCGCCATTTTCTGGGGCGGCTGCGGACTGCAATTTGCAGCGGGTGGGGCCCAGAAAGCTTGGGCCTCCCTGCGCTGCGGATTCCAGCTCCCAGCTGCCTAGTTGTACCTGGCTGGGCACAAAAATAGGGCGAAGCCCCACGCATTTTTTTTTTAAATTATTTCATGAAATTCATGGAATAATTAAGAAAAAAAGGGCTTCCCTATATTGTTGTGTCCAACCAGGTACAAATAGGCAGCTGGTGGTTGGGGGCAGCCCGTCCCTGCCTGCTGTACCTGGCTGGACACAAATATAGGGCGAAGCCCCACATCAATTTTTTTTAAATTATTTCATGAAATAATTTTTTTAAAAAAGGGCTTCCCTATATTGTTGTGTCCGGCCAGGTACAAATAGGCAGCTGGTGGTTGGGGGCAGCCCGTTCCTGCCTGCTGTACCTGACTGGACACAAATATAGGGCGAAGCCCCACGTCAATTTTTTTTAAATTATTTCAGGAAATTCATGAAATAATGAAAAAAAAATTGATGTGGGGCTTCGCCCTATATTTGTGTCCAGTCAGGTACAGCAGGCAGGAACGGGCTGCTCCCAACCACCAGCTGCCTATTTGTACCTAGCCGGACACAACAATATAGGGAAGCCCTTTTTTTCTTAATTATTCCATGAATTTCATGAATTTAAAAAAAAAATACGTGGAGCTTCGCCCTATTTTTGTGTCCAGCCAGGTACAACTAGGCAGCTGGGGGCTGGAATCTGCAGCGCAGGGAGGCCCAAGCTTTCTGGGCCCCACCCGCTGCAAATTGCAGTCCGCAGCCGCCCCGGAAAATGGCGCGTTCATAGAAGCGCCATCTTCTGGCGCTGTACCCAACTCATCCAGGGCCCTGGTGCGGTGGCTCACTGGGTAATAAAGGGGTTAAGGTCAGCTTG
The DNA here is from genome assembly GCF_046119375.1 of Phyllobates terribilis. Classification (NCBI taxonomy): domain Eukaryota; kingdom Metazoa; phylum Chordata; class Amphibia; order Anura; family Dendrobatidae; genus Phyllobates; species Phyllobates terribilis. The sequence continues at coordinate 469,895,735 of NW_027362767.1, read as the reverse complement.
GCATTATCAGCTGGCCCTAAGCCCGAAATTCATGGGGTCACGCCAATATTAGACATGACCGCCATGAATTTCTAGTAAAGTATTTAAAAAAAACACAAACACCCAGAAAAAAGTCCTTTAATTGAAATAAACACACAATTCTTTATTGTTCTAAATTAAACCATACTTACCGCCACGCCCATTCCAGCTGAAGCCAATGATCTCCTGCAATAAAAGTAAAATAATAAAGCAACATCATCCTTACCTTTCCATGGCTCCCACGACAGCTTCAGCTCTGCTACATCGAGATGACAGGCTGGACCGCAGCAGAACGCTACCATCCAGCCTGTCATCCCGCAGACACTGAGAAGCGCAGGCTTGCTTGCGCTACTCAGTGTCTGGCTGTGACGGCATCCAGATGAGCCGAGGTCATGTCCAATGAACTCGGCTCACCTCATGCACGTCACTGACAGCGTGGGAAAATTCTCACGCTGAAGCGCTGAGTGCAGGAGAATTTTCCCACGCTGTCAGTGACGTACATGAGGTGAGCCGAGTTCATTGTCGGCTCATCTGGATGCCGTCACAGTCAGACACTGAGGAGCGCAAGCATGCCTGCGCTTCTCAGTGTCTGCGGGATGACAGGCTGGATGGCAGCGTTCTGCTGCGGTCCAGCCTGTCATCTCGATGTAGCAGAGCTGAAGCTGTCCTGGGAACCATGGAAAGGTAAGGATGAGGTTGCTTTATTATTTTTCTTTTATTGCAGGAGATCGTTGGCTTCAGCTGGAATGGGCGTGATGGTAAGTATGGTTTAATTTAGAACAATAAAGAATTGTGTCTTTATTTCAATTAAAGGACTTTATTCTGGGTGTTTGTGTTTTTTTTTTAACTTTGACTATGGGGTTAGTAATGGGGGTGTCTTATAGACGCCTCTCCATTACTAACCTGGGCTTGATGTCAGCTGGCATTATAAGCTGACATCAACCCCAACCCTATTACCCCCTGCCACCGCACCAGGGCAGCGTGGAAGAGCGAGGCTAAGTGCCAGAATTGGCGCATCCTATGGATGCGCCATTTCTGGGGCGGCTGACGGCTGGTGTTTCTAGCTTGGGAGGGGGCCAATATTCATGGCTCCCTTCCTGGGCTATTAATATCAGCCCCCAGCTGTCTGCCTAGCCTTTGCTAGCTATTAAATTAGGGGGGACCCCACGTCATTTTTTTTGGGGGGGTCCTCCATTTTAATAGCTAGTAAAGGCTAGGTATTCAGCTGGGGGCTGATATTAGTAGCCTGGGAAGCTCCGTGGGTATTACCCCCTTCCCAGGCTTCACACATCTGCCCCAGCTGTCTGCTTAACCTCCGCTAGAGACTAAAATTACGGGGAACCCCACGCCAATTTTTTTTAATAATAAATCCTTTATTTTAATACTAAATGACAAGTACAGTAACCAACACTGTCACTGTACTTATTATATATGTGACTGACATGTTTGTATCTATCTAATCTATGTGTGAAGCTCTATTCTGTCTGTTATAAATTGTCGGGTACAGATGCTGAATTGCCGGCCGGCTTTTTTAAAGAGACGGTGCATGAAAACACTATTATTTTTTTTAATAAATCCTTTGCAGTAAATGACAAGTACAGTAAGCAACACTGTCACAGTACTTCATATATATGTGACTGACATGTTTCTATCTATCTAATCTATGTGTGAAGCTCTATTCTGTCTGTTATAAATTGTCGGGTACCGCTGCTGAATTGCCGGCAGGCTTTTTTAAAGAGACGGTGCACGAAAACACTATTATATTTTTTAATAAATCCTTTACACTAAATGACAAGTACAGTAAGCAACACTGTCACTGTACTTCGTATATATGTGGCTGACATGTTTCTATCTATCTAATCTATGTGTGATTCTCTATTCCTTCTATTCTAAATTGTCGGGTACAGATGCTGAATTGCCAGCCGGCTTTTTTAAAGAGACGGTGCATGAAAACACTATTATTTTTTTTAATAAATCCTTTGCAGTAAATGACAAGTACAGTAAGCAACACTGTCACAGTACTTCATATATATGTGGCTGACATGTTTCTATCTATCTAATCTATGTGTGAAGCTCTATTCTGTCTGTTATAAATTGTGTCTCCCATAGTGTTTGCCTATGCAGTGAATGCAAAAGCTGCCAAAAATTTGGAGGCACTCCAATGCCCCTTGGAAGAGACATAGAGGGCCTCATAAAAAAATGTTCCCATTATTAGGAAGTGGGTCTCCCATAGTGTTTGCCTATGCAGTGAATGCAAAAGCTGCCAAAAATTTGGAGAAACTCCAATGTCCCTTGGAAGAGACATAGAGGGCCTCATGAAAAAATGTTCCCATCCAACCAACAACCTTTTGACACTGCTCTGTGTTCAATAGTGGTGTGCTGCGGTCCCCTAGTAATTGGGACAGGAAGGTCAAGCGAGAAGATGTGGGTGTTTGTTGTGTCACAGTTTCAGCTAGCCCACGGCCTCAGCCTCGTCCTCTGCATGCAGCATCATCACCATCACATCCACTTCCCCGTCCCTTGTCACGCGCCTTGCCCATTTTAAATGGAGGCAATATTTTCCACGTTCACTACAAATGGCTGGATTTGAACCACAGTGATATGTGATACGTGTGACAGAAAACCACAGTTTTAAATAGCTGGCCTGTAGGTGACTATTTTTAACAGCGAACTGGTGTCAATAACTTCGCTAACACACTGCAACAAAATTTCAATGGAGGCCAGAAATGGCAGAATTTTCAGTGCACTTATGTAATCCAGGTGACGGACAAACCACAGTTTTAAATAGATGGATTTTTAGCTCTGTAATATGGAAAGGATCTGGCTGTATTCTGCAGTGCCAACAAGCAAATGGAGCAGAAAAACAATGTTCTCTGGATTGCTTTTTTAGCAAATAATCAGGATTAAGATCCAAAAGAAAATTATTCCTGGCCCTGATACCTGGGGCTATTTCTAGAAATATCTGTAAAAGCACCAGCAGCAGACAGAACTGGAATGGACCCTCTTGCTCACTGAAGTCTGCCATATGCACTGCCTGCCTGCCTAGCACTGATATCTATGCAGCTGGATTAGTCTTCAGAAGGACTGTTAGTTGAGATGGATATGTGTATAATATATGGTGGTATACCTACACTAAGAAACAAGCAAATCTCTCCCTAGCTCAGCAGCACCTCTCCCTACACTGCCTGATTCCGGAGTAGACTGTGACGAGCATGGCGGCGCCAGGTCTGATATAGACCTGATGACGCTGTGCGGCCAGCCAATCAATGTAGTGTCACAACCAACATGACTGTGGCATTACAGAGTGTGGCAGACAATCCCTGCATGTTCATTGGCTCTCTAAAGAGCGCCAAACATGCAGGGAGGGGACCGAGCTCCCGCCGAGCAACCCTGGAAATACTCGGCGAGCTCCGAGCATCTCGAGCAGTGAGATGCTCGGGCGAGTCCCGAGCAGTAGCGAGCATGCTCGCTCATCACTAGTCACTACATGTGATCTTGTCCGGACAGGATTCAGTGTAACTCACTTAGGTCGGGTGGTAGCACATGTCACACAAGTATTTCTCCAGTCTGGGTTTGGCTGACCACAATGTTAACAAGTCCATCCATCTTGTCTGGGTCTCTGGTCATACAAAGATGGAGCGGTAGCAGTCAAAGTCTTAGATTTTTGAGCACGAGCATCAAAACATTCATAATACACTTTACACCCCACTGTAGTCTCTTTACAGCCATACTGATGTACTTCCTCAGTCACTCGACACCATTTATTTGTTGGCATATGCAACAGTTTAGAACTTATTATAAGTGAAAGGAGGACTTTACTGATCTTGATTTAGATAAGAAAGAAGCCATTTATCTTGCAGATGGAAGTAAAATAACCGCAGAAGGTATCGGACAAGGTATGCTAAATTGTTCAAACAAGTTCGGACAAGATTCAAAGATACGTGTACAGGATGTATTGTATGTTCCAAAATTGGAAGGCGGATTATTATCTGTGAAACGTTTAACAGCAAAAGGACTTACAGTAAAATTCAAAGACAATGAGTGTGCAATTATTGCAGGAAACAAGGTGATAACCAAAGTCTAGGCAGATGAACAATTATATCATTTTGACACACCAAAGGAACAGATGAAGGTATGTACACATGATCACAAAAACTGTATGCACATGTGGCATAGACGTCTAGGGCATAGACAACCTGACAGTATAAGGAAACTACAGAGAAAAGAATTGACAAAAGATTTAAAGATATCAGATTGCTCAATTACCGTAAGATGTGAATGTTGTATAAAATCCAAAGCCACAAGGATATCTATTCCAAAATACAGTGAGATGAAAAGCGAAAGACCACTTGATTTGGTGCATACTGACGTATGTGGACCGATGAAAGTGACTACATCAGGAGGCAATAGATACATGTGGACTTTTATAGATGACTACTCAAGATACACAATCACATACTTAATTAAAAGCAAAAGTGAAGTTTTTGATAAACTTGTAGACTATGTAACAAGATCAAGTAACAAATTTCAAAGGAAACCAATTGTCATCAGAAGTGATAATGGAGGTGAATTTACAGGTCACAGAATAGAAGACTACTTAAGATAAAATGGAATAGAACACCAGAAAACTGTTCCATACACACCTGAACAAAATGGAGTAGCAGAAAGGAAAAACAGAACTCTAACAGAAATGATAAGATGTATGCTGACGGATTCCAAACTACCAGAGAAATATTGGGGTGAGGCAGCAATGACAGCTACATATCTACAGAACCGACTTTTTTCAAGAAAACTGACGAAAACTCCATATGAACTGTGGCAAGGTATGAAACCAAGTGTCAGTCATTTAAAAGTTTTTGGATGTAAAGTTTTTATATTCATTCCAACAGAAAAATGTTCCAAACTTCAAAACAGATCCATGGAAGGAATATTCGTTGGATATAGTGAAAATTGCAAAGGATATAGAATCCTAGATCCCAAAACAGACAGAGTTATGGTGAGTAACAGTGTGACATTCATTGAAGATTTAAATGAAGACATTATGATTTCAGTTGAAACAAAAAATGAGAAAAACAATAGTGACATAACTGAAGAAATATCTGATGAGAAAGAAGTAGAAATTAATGAAGAACAAAATACTGAAAGTGAAGAATCACAACTACAAACAGACACAGAACCAAGACGTTCAATGATAGAGAACAAAGGAAAACCACCAAAACGTCTCTCATACAAGACAAGCATAAGAAAAATCTATGAGCCTACCTCTTGGGAAGACATATCTAAACTTCCCGAAGAAGAAGCTAATAAATGGATAGAAGCAACAGAAACAGAAATTAAATCCATGCATGATTCAAATACATGGACACTAACAGATTTGCCAGAAGGAAGAAAAGCCATAGGATGTAAATGGATTTTTAAAGTAAAATATCAAACAGATGGCACAGCTGAAAGATACCGAGCAAGACTCGTAGCTAAAGGGTATTCTCAAAAATATGGAGAAGACTATGATGAGACATTTGCTCCAGTTGTCAAACACACTACAATAAGAACTTTACTTACAGTTGCAGCAATGAAACAGATGTAACTGAGACATCAGGATGTAAAGACATCTTTTTTGAATGGAGATTTAACAGAAGACATTTACATGGAACAACCTCCAGGATTCAAAGATGAAAGAAATCCAAACAAAGTTTGAAAACTACAGAAAAGCATATATGGTTTAAAGCAAGCAGCTAAAGCGTGGAATGACAAAATCATGGAAGTACTTACAAATGAAAAATTTCAAAGAAGCAAAGCTGATCCATGCTTGTACACAAAAAGGCTGATTAATAGATGGATTTATGTACTCATATATGTAGACGACATTTTGATTTGTTTTAAACAAGAAAGGGATAAAGAAAACATTCTAAAAATCCTGAAGCAACATTTCGAAATCAAAGACTTGGGAAATGTAAAACAGTACCTAGGAATACAGGTAGAAAGAGAAGAAGACGGAAGTTTCCTACTGAATCAAAATCACATGATTCAAGACATAACAGAAAAATTTGGATTAAAGGATGCAAAAACAGTAAAGTCTCCAATGGAAACTAATTATCTCAAAGAGATGAACAGTGAAAAAAATATTCTATCAATTAATGAAGAATACAGAACAGCAATAGGAAAACTACTGTATCTAGCGACCGTTGCAAGACCAGACATCGCAGCAGCAGTAGGAATCCTGAGTAGAAAGGTATCAAAACCAAATAAAGCTGATTGAAATGCCGTGCAGAGAGTAATGCGTTATTTGAAAGGAACTAGCAATGTTAAGCTGAAATTACCCACAAGTGATAATTGCATTTTAATAGGATATGTTGATGCAGATTGGGCTGGAGATCCAACTGACAGAAGATCTACCAGTGGACATATTTTTTTTCTCTCAGGTGGACCAATAAGTTGGACAAGTAAGAAACAGTCAATTGTGACACTGTCTTCAACAGAAGCATAATATGTTGCCGCAGCACATGCGAGTCAAGAAGTACTGTGGTTAAGACAATTGTTGACAGAATTAGGACAACCACAGTTGGAACCAACAAAACTGAAAGAGGACAATCAAGGATGTCTTGTTCTTGCTCAGATGGAAAGAGTCAATCCAAGAACCAAGCATATTGATGTGAAATATCATTTCTTGAGAGATCATCAGGAACAAGGAGTCTTGAAGTTAGAGTATTGTCCTACTGAAGAAATGACAGCAGACATCTTCACGAAGGCGTTGAATGCTGATAAACACCAGAGACTAATAAAAAAGTTGGGTTTGATTGAATAAGTCCTTACTATTGAGAAAGGGTGTTGGCATATGCAACAGATTAGAACTTATTATAAGTGAAAGGAGGACTTTATACTAACCAGACAGCAGATGGCGATAGTGTGTATAGTTATATGCTTGCAGTAAATGTGGGAGAAAAGCTCTCAATTGTTGGTTGTTTTTACTTCCTGTTTTTTTCTTTCTTTTTCCTGAATGTGTTATGTCAGCAGCACACGGACTGTGTGACACTGAATTGTAGCTCATGTTTAACCAGTATGAAGTAAATACTGTTTACTCAAGATATCTTGCTGATTGAAGCTCTCGTAAGTACAGTGGTGACTGTAAGAAGATGCACTCTGCGACATTATTCACCTGTTATTCTCTTCCCTTGTCTATTATCCAACCCTTATTTTTTTCCCTGAAACTGTGCCATTTGTGTACATCCAAACATCCACACTCTGGCATGTCTGCCTTTTTTCATTATTGGTCCCACATTCTTCATGGCTTCCTTTCATTCTTTGTCTTTTACTATTTGTATAGCTGTTTTGGATCCTATTGTGGACACTGACTGCACACAGAACAAGTTGTCCATGGCTTCAACTTGTTCTTCACACAGCTCATCTTTCTGCAAAAGTCCTTTCAGTGTGCCTGGACCTTGTCCACAGGCCACACACCAGCAAATCAGAATGAGCTGTCAAGGTGTTGCGAGAAGGCTCTCGTAGCTCTCTCTCCCGGTAAACCTACAGTGTGTAACGGGAAGGCTCTGGAAGCTCTCTCACCAGTTAGACCAGCTGACTGTATTAGGAAGGCCCAGATGTAATAGGCTTCTCACCTACCAGACCAGCTCCATGGACAGTGGGAAGGTTAACCCACTGTCCCACTGACCCACTTAAACCTGCTGACTAAAGTAGGAAGGCCCAGATGTGATAGGCCTCTCCCCTACTAGACCAGCTGTGCAGTTGGCTATTGCCCCTCTGCTGATCCTTAACCAGCTGTACAGATGTCTAGATTTGTTAAGCCAAGGGAAATACACTATTGTGTTTATGTTGACTTTAGAACAGGTGTGTGTTTCTTTGCTGGGTCAAGAAGGACAGACCAGTATTTGTATAACCCTGAATGTTGACTTCTATTGGTCTGTGAATAATGATGTTTTTTATTATGCTAATTGCATATTGTAATAAAGTCAGCTAGATGTTGATTTAAAGACCCCCTGCTATACTATGTAAATTGATTAAATGCTCAAACAATGAGACCTGATCCCTATGGAATAATATCATCCCTAATCCTTGCCCTGTGGATGTGTACTTGAAAGAACAAATGTGAACTATTTAAGGGACAAGGCCTGTGTAGCAGGCAGACTTTACAAGGAGAATCAAAGATCAGACAAACTCTTCAGGACATCAAACTGGTAGCATGGCTCCATACAGAGAGACACAGATTTGGATTCTACATGATTCCGGCCTAAGGGTACATGGACCTGATAGGAAGGATACGGATCTGGTCCACTGACCATCATAGAACCCATGGATACATTTGGGGAGACCAGGTTGGGACGATGAAGTCACCTGGCCTCATGGATATGTTGTTTGGGGTTGCCGGGTGGGACCCTCCGGTCGCTTGGAACCCATGGAGACATTTGGAGAAGACAGATTGGGACCAGTCGGTCATCTGGCCCCATGGAAACTCTTGGAGAGGCCAGGATGGGACCCTCTGGTCTCCTGGCCTTGTACTTCGATGGACTGTCAGCTTCCTAAGCTTGCCGCTACCTTCTCTCTGTGGGGGCCCGCCAAAAGCGGGGGGCCACTGGTTGAGGTAGTTGGCCCTGGAAGTCCCAAAGTTGCAGCTGTTCTATCCCAGAAGGGCCAGCGGAAGGGTGAAACTGTGTAATGTTTTACCATCTTGGGTATTTGCTGGGACTGTTCTATGTGTTATTGTCCATTTGGTGGTTTCACTAAAGTATTGCCACACTGTTTTACCCTCACTCTGTGTTGTCTGAGTAGTGTTCTGCCCACGGAAGACCCTGGGTCTTCACAACCGATATGGCCAAAGATCTCTGTACCAATGCAAGTCGATGACCCGTGGGGTGCTAATGGCGGAAGTGAGCACACAACGACCGTGCTTTCTGCAGCAGCGCATCCAAGCTGGGATAGTGGCAGATAAATTGCTGTACCATCAGGTTGAGGATGTGAGCCATGTAAGGCACGCGTGCGAGGTTGCTCCGGCGTAGAGCCGCCACCAGGCTCGAACCGTTATCGCACAATGCCTTCCCTGGCTCCAGGCTCAGTGGAGACAGCCATTGTTCAAACTCAGCCTGGATAGCTATCCACAACTCTTGAGCTATATGACTGCGATCTCCAAGGCATATTAATTTTAACACTGCCTGATTGCGGTGAGCCGTAGCTGCGCAATATGGAGGTGAGGGGGGATTCTCTCTGTATTGTTGGAACATGTGTCTTATTAAAGGCCGAGGTTGAGGGCACAGGTGTAGTCCAGTAACGGAAGTTGTCAGTTGTCTTTGGATAGGACTTGACTGTGTTTGTTCAGTAGAGATTTCACTAACATTACCACCTACCCCATATACACATTGAACACCAAGCCTATTCCCCCTTCCACCATGACCTCGCTTTTTCCCACTCATGTTGGATGTACCCTTCCCCTCTGTTAACCAGCAGTAATTAACCATGTCAGCATATAGCCACAGACAATAGATGAATATCTGTCCATCTTCTTTTGATATGCCCAGACTTTCTTGTCCTGGGCATATCTCATCAGGGGCCTAAGGACATTATTATATTAATATGAGGGAAACACATGGGGAAACGTGGGGGCAATATATATACATGTGGCACCCCTGAGGGTTCAGTCGCCACAGAGGTACTGCACCTCACCCAGAGGTGTGGTGTCTCCTTTCTCTCAGGTAAGGAGGGAGTGCTGCACGGAACCCCAAACACCTGCATCCAACACCACACTGCTCCAGGCCGGCTGGAGGGGCAACATGCAGAGCACAGCTGCTGAGCCCTGACCCTGGTTGGAATGGGGGGAACCCAAAGGTAGGGGGAACCAGTAGTGGGTGTGGGTGGAGGAAGTAGTTAGAGGGAGCACTTTGGTAGGAGTATAAGATAGGGAAGCCATCTTAGGGTGGTGGTTAGATAGTTCTGGAGAGCAGTTCAGAAGAACAGCTCGGGACAGTTCAGAAGAACAGTCCGGGAGCAGAGTCTCATTAGGAGCTCTGCTCCACAAGTAGGGCCAAGTCTGGAGGCCCAGGAGGGGAGCAGGGAGTAGGCTCCGTTCTAGGAAAGGATCCTAGGGGGTACGGCGCGTGCAGGACGGCACCCGTACGCCCCGCATCTGTCAGAAGACAGAGGGATCGTAGCCGCATTCTAGTCCCTTGAGGGTCAAGCAAGTCTATGTAACTCTGACGGACAGGAGGGACTTCAGAGTACTCGAACAGGATTGAGAGTGGGCAGCGCAGAGCAGGAGGGAGAAAGACGAGTGTGAAGACGATCAAAATAGGAACATGAGAAAGTGGGGTTCTGCCAGGTATTCCCAAGCTGCTTGAGGAAGGATTGAACCCCTGCTCGGTGAACGCAGCGCGACGCTGGAGGCCTTCACCTGTACAGTGCACCTGTGGACTGTCTTAAGAACTGTGAGTAAAATCTCGGATGACTGCACTGTACTGCCTCCGTCCATTCTTTCATCTGTGCCATTGTTCCCCCTGCACTACAATGTCCAGTGCAACCCACGCTCTCTCACTTCACTGCCCTGAGGCCTGCTCCACCTGTGGGGAGCCGTCCCATGGCAAGCTGCCCTAACATCTGCCTCAGAGGACTGTTGCAGCGCTGGTGATCCTCACCAGACACCACAGGTGGCGTCGCAAACTTTCTAAAAATACCCCCCTTTTGCACTGACCGCCCTGGGTCACGGACCGGGCCAGCCACCGTGATATTTCCCACCAACCGGCATTCAGAGGCCCGGCTGCCGAGTACCCCACGGCCCTGGGGGCGCGTCATACATATAAATGTATCTGCATGCATGGCTAGCATGCAGATACATATATACAAGCACCACCTGGGACACTTCCCTTTACAGAAAGTGTAATGGAAAATTAAAGAGGGGACAGCCATGGTATAGGCCGTGGTTCATAAGGGTGGATGGTATGGTGGTTATGGCTGATAAAGATAGACAGTATGGAGCTAATATACCATAGGAGGCTTATTTAGCTAAGAATATGAACAGATCTTTTTATGTAAGGGGCATTTTAATAACACACTTATTTTTAAGGGCGCTGTGTGGGGATGTGCTGCAAAAGATCAGCGAAGATGGAGGTTTGCAGAGACCAGCTGTGGATGTGAAAAGTCAACGTGGAGTCTGGAGAAGATGGAGGTGAAAAGAGACAACTTAAGAGAAGATGTAATCTATAATGGTACCTGGATGTAAATGTTTATTTGTGATACTGACTAATTCTCATCAGTACTGTGGTTCATGTATGGTCCGCAGTCTGATGATGGCTGTTGTTACGGGTCCGGGTGGTGTAACCTCTGTGCTTCGGTGCAAGGAGGGACCAGAGGGGCGTGACTAAGTGCCTACTCTGCCCGACCAAGGTCACACGGCTACTTAGTCGACTCCGTGAACCAGGGAGGAACCGGGCAAGTGGACCAGGTGCCACTCTGGGACCGACCTTGTGTGAGAGCAGGTGACTCCCACGGGTCAGATGGCAGGAACTGACCGGTATAGCGGATGAGCATGGCAGGAAGGCTGACGGGTGGACCGGGTAGATGAGCAGGCTGGTTCGGCAGCTAGCCAGACGGATGGTCCGGGTAGGCAAGCTGGTGGGCACGACAGGTAACAGGCAGGTGCTCCAGGTAGGTAGACTGGCGGGCACGGCACTTTACAGGCAGGTGCTCCAGGTAGTTAGGCTGGCGGGCACAGAAGGTTACAGGCAGGTGCTCCAGGTAAGCTGACTGGCAGGCACAACAGTTAACAGACAGGTGCTCCAGGTAAGCAGGCTGGCGGACACAACTGTAGACAGACTGGAGGACAGAACTGTTAGAAAGACTGGCGGGCTGGACTGACAGACAGACTGGCAGGCAGGGCTGCCAGGCAGCGGGACCTGAGGGCTGGAGCAAGTGTTTAGCACACGGAACAACAAACTTGCACAGGCACCTCCATTTTGGAGGAGGTGCCTTATATAGGGGAAGTCCTCCGGCCCTTGGCCGGGGACTCTATAGGACGGCACGCGCGGCCCCTTTAATAGGGAGGGAGCATACGCGCCCTAAGAACAGTGCCCGGGGAACTGTGCGCGGTGCGCGCCACAGCTGCAGGGGAGCGGGAAGATGCTGGACCTGGACCTGGACGCGGCGGTGATGGGAACGGCGTCTCTGCCTGGCAGGAGGCAGAGACGCCAATGCTACAGTTGTTAAGAACTAGAGATGAGTGAATATATTTGGAAAACGATCACCAATTTCAAATTCGGCACGAATATGGCACGAATATGGCACTGAAAGAATTAAGTAATGTGATAGACAGGCCGCTGTATCTTATATTCAAGCACTCTTTATGGACAGGGACTGTCCCACTAGACTGGCGCCAAGCAAATGTGGTACCAATATTCAAAAAGGGGTCTAAAAGCGACCCTGGGAACTATAGACCAGTAAGCTTAACATCTGTTGTGGGTAAATTGTTTGAAGGATTTCTTAGAGATGCTATTGTAGAATATCTTAATGATAATAACTGTCTAACTCCATATCAACATGGATTCATGAGGGATTGCTCCAGCCAAACAAACCTGATCGCCTTCTACGAGGAGGTGAGCTCACAGCTGGACCGGGGAGAGTCAGTGGATGTTGTAGACCTTGACTTCTCCAAAGCGTTTGATACCGTGCCACACAAAAGGCTGGTTTATAGTTACATAGTTTATAAGGCCGAAAAAAGACAAGCGTCCATCCATTTCAGCCTATTTCTTGTGCACTGCAGCTATTCCGCAGCGTTGATCCAGGGGAAGGCTACAAAAAACCATGCGGTATAGGCCAATTTACATCATTGAGGAAAAATTCACTTCCCGACACCAATCTGGCAGTCAGATTAAATCCCTGGATTAATTAACTATCACTAAGCATAAGATGTAATTTTATTGTTCTCAAGAAAGGCGTCCAGGCCTCTCTTGAACTCTTTAAGTGAGTTGGACATCACCACTTCCTCTCCCAGAGAGTTCCAGAGTCTCACGGCTCTGACCGTAAAGAATCCCCTTCTATGCTGGTGCAGGAACCTCCTTTCCTCCAGACGCATAGTGTGCCCCCTCGTCTTTGTCACCATCCTTGGTATAAACAGGTCATGGGAGAGATCTCTGTACTGCCCCCTGATGTATTTATACATGTTTATGAGGTCTCCCCTAAGCCTTCTCTTTTCCAACGTAAATAGGCCTAATTTTGACAACCTCTCTGGGTATTCTAGTCCCTCCATTCCCTTTATTACCTTAGTCGCCCTCCTTTGTACCCTCTCTAGCTCCAATATGTCTTTCCTGAGCACCGGAGCCCAGAGCTGTGCACAATATTCTAAGTGCGGCCTTACCAGCGCTTTATACAGAGGAAGAACAATGTTCTCATCATATGCTCCTATTCCTCTTCTGATGCATGCCATGACTCTATTTGCCTTCGCAGCTGCTGCCTGACACTGGGCACTCCAATTTAATTTGCTATTAACCAAGACGCCCAGGTCCTTCTCCATGTCAGATTTCCCCAACGGTTTCCCATTTAATATGTATGGGTGACTGCTGTTTTTCTTTCCCATGTGCATGACCTTACATTTATCGGCATTGAACCCCATTTGCCATTTTTTGGCCCAACTCCCCAATTTATCTAAATCCTCCTGTAGCTGTGCCCTATCCTCATCTGTATTAACTACTTTACAAAGTTTAGTATCATCTGCAAATATTGCTATTTTACTATGCAACCCTTCCACTAGATCATTAATAAATATATTAAATAATATAGGGCCCAAGACAGACCCTTGAGGCACCCCGCTAGTAACCCTGACACACCCTGAGCTTACTCCATTGATAACCACCCTCTGCTTTCTATCACTCAGCCAGCTATTTACCCACTTGCACACATTATCCCCCAGACCAAGCATTCTCATTTTAAATACCAACCTTTTGTGTGGCACGGTATCAAACGCTTTGGAGAAGTCAAGGTATACAACATCCACTGACTCTCCCCGGTCCAGCTGTGAGCTCACCTCCTCGTAGAAGGCGATCAGGAGCGATCCCTCATGAATCCATGTTGATATGGAGTTAGACAGTTATTATCATTAAGATATTCTACAATAGCATGTCTAAGAAATCCTTCAAACAATTTACCCACAACAGACGTTAAGCTGACTGGTCTATAGTTCCCAGGGTCACTTTTAGACCCCTTTTTGAATATTGGTACCACATTTGCTTGGCGCCAGTCTAGTGGGACAGTCCCTGTCCATAAAGAGTGCTTGAATATAAGATACAGCGGTCTGTCTATCACATTACTTAATTCTTTTAGTACCCGGGGGTGTATGCCATCTGGGCCTGGTGACTTGTCTATTTTGATATTATTTAGGCGTTTCTGAACTTCCTCCTGGGTTAGGTGGGTGATATTTAGCGGAGGGTTTACTTTATCACTCTGCATTTCCTCCGATAAATTGTTTTCTTTTGTGAAAACAGTTGAGAAGAAGCTATTGAGTAGGTTTGCTTTACCCTCATCGCCCTCTATGATTTTACCCAGGTTATTTTTCAATGGGCCAACTCCATCAGTTTTAATCCTTTTACTGTTTATATAGTTAAAGAACAGTTTGGGATTCGTTTTACTTTCCTTGGCAATTAGTCTCTCTGTCTCCTCTTTTGCTATTCTTATATGTTTCTTACAGATTTTGTTTTTTTCCCTATAAGATATTAGCGCTTCCTCGCTGCCTTCTTGTTTAAGTTTACCGAAACTCCTTTTTTTGTTTTTCATTGCCTTCTTGACTTCCTTATTTAGCCACATTTGCTTCCTCCTATTCCTAGCCCTTTTATTTCCCATTTTCTATCCGTGCTCCTATTACTAAAGATACTATTCCAGTCTATAAGGTGAAGGGCATCTCTTAGCTGATCAAACTTTGCCCTCCTGAAGTTCAGTGTTTTTGTGACTCCCTTGCTGGGCACCCTACTGAAGCACATGTGGAATTGTATAATGTTGTGGTCACTATTTCCCAGGTGCCTCCCCGATCTGCACCTCAGTTATTCTGTCTGGCCTGTTAGTTAATATTAAGTCTAAAAGGGCCGTCCCTCTAGTTGGTTCCTGCACAAGTTGTGACAAATAATTGTCTTTGATAATTGACAGAAACCTGTTTCCTTTCTGAGATCTACAGCTTTCGGTTTCCCAGTCTATATCGGGGTAGTTGAAGTCCCCCATAATAATCACCTCTTTATTTTTTGCTACTTCGTCTATTTGTCTCATTAATAGACTTTCCGTGGCTTCTGCTATATTTGGTGGTTGATAACAGACTCCTATGATAATTTTATTATTGTTTTTTGCCCCATGTATCTCCACCCATAAGGACTCGACCTCCTCATTTCCCTCCCATACATCCCCCCGTATTGTAGGCTTTAGACACGTCTTTACATATAGACAGACTCCACCCCCTTTCCGACTTCTTCGATCCCTTCTAAACAGACTGTAACCCTGTAAGTTAACTGCCCAGTCATAGCTTTCATCTAACCATGTCTCTGTTATTCCCACTATGTCATAGTTACCTGTAGATATTTCTGCTTCCAGTTCATCCATCTTGTTTGTCAGGCTCCTGGCATTTGCTAGCACGCAGTTTACACGATTTTGTTTTGTTCCAATCTTCTCCCTGTGGATTGAATTAGAAATTTTCTTACCTCCCTTCCAAGTATCTTGTCTTGGACCTTCTTTGTCGCACTTCATATCTTTCATTAGTATGTTCTCTGGTTGCATGTTCGTGTCCGGCGTTTTTCTTCCCATCCCCTCTTCTTCTAGTTTAACGCCCTCCTGATGAGTGTTGCGAGTCTCCTGGCGAATGTGTGTTTCCCGGGTTTGTTGAGGTGTAGTCCGTCTCTGGCAAGGAGTCCGTCATAGAGGTAATTCACACCGTGGTCCAGGAATCCAAATCCTTGTTGTCTGCACCATCATCTCAGCCAGTTGTTCACATCAAGGATCCTGTTCCATCTCCTGACGCCATGCCAGTCTACTGGAAGGATAGAAGAAAAAACTACCTGCGCATCCAGTTCTTTTACTTTCTTCCCCAATGCTTCAAAGTCCTTGCAGATTGTCGGTAGGTCCTTCTTTGCCGTGTCATTGGTGCCAACATGTATCAGAAGAAATGGGTGGACATCCTTGGAACTGATGAGCTTCGGTATCCTATCGGTAACATCCTTGATCTTCGCCCCTGGGAGGCAGCATACTTCTCTTGCGGTTATGTCCGGTCTGCAGATAGCTGCTTCTGTTCCTCTCAGTAGTGAGTCTCCCACCACCACCACTCTTCTTCCCTTCTTGGCTGTCCTTTTTCTTGTAGCTTCTGGGTGTTTCTGGGTGCTCTTTTCTTTTTTGCTTGCTGGTAGTTCCTCATCCTTAGGTGTGCCATCTTCGTCCTCCACAAGTCCTTGGAACCTGTTTCTCAATTGTGTGGTTGGTGGTGTCTCCATGGTCTTCTTGCTTCTTTTGGTCACTTGCCTCCACTTGTCTGCCTCTGGAGGTTCTCTGACGCTTCCTTCACTTTCCGTGACCAGTAGTGACGCTTCTGTTCTGTCCAGGAAGTCTTCATTTTCCTTGATGAGTTTTAATGTCGCAATTCTTTCTTCCAGTCCCCGCACCTTTTCTTCTAAAAGAGCCAGTAGTCTACACTTCTGGCAGGTGAAGTTGGTTTCAGCTTCTGGTCGATCTGTGAACATGTAGCACATGTTGCAGCTCACCATGTAGGTTGTCACATCTGCCATGCTGCTCCTTGTCCCTGCTGACTTGATGTCTGTCTTCTTTCTTGTGATACCCTAAAATGAGAATGCTTGGTCTGGGGGATAATGTGTGCAAGTGGGTAAATAGCTGGCTGAGTGATAGAAAGCAGAGGGTGGTTATCAATGGAGTAAGCTCAGGGTGTGTCAGGGTTATAGCAAATTAAATTGGAGTGCGCAGTGTCAGGCAGCAGCTGCGAAGGCAAATAGAGTCATGGCATGCATCAGAAGAGGAATAGGGGCATATGATGAGAACATTGTTCTTCCTCTGTATAAAGCGCTGGTAAGGCCGCACTTAGAATATTGTGCACAGTTCTGGGCTCCGGTGCTCAGGAAAGACATATTGGAGCTAGAGAGGGTACAAAGGAGGGCGACTAAGGTAATAAAGGGAATGGAGGGACTAGAATACCCAGAGAGGTTGTCAAAATTAGGCCTATTTACGTTGGAAAAGAGAAGGCTTAGGGGAGACCTCATAAACATGTATAAATACATCAGGGGGCAGTACATGACCTGTTTATACCAAGGATGGTGACAAAGACGAGGGGGCACACTATGCGTCTGGAGGAAAGGAGGTTCCTGCACCAGCATAGAAGGGGATTCTTTACGGTCAGAGCCGTGAGACTCTGGAACTCTCTGGGAGAGGAAGTGGTGATGTCAAACTCACTTAATGAGTTCAAGAGAGGCCTGGACGCCTTTATTGAGAACAATAAAATTACATCTTATGATTAGGGATAGTTAATTAATCCAGGGATTTAATCTGACTGCCAGATTGGTGTCGGGAAGTGAATTTTTCCTCAATGATGTAAATTGGCCTATACCGCATGGTTTTTTGTTGCCTTCCCCTGGCTCAACGCTGCGGAATAGCTGCAGTGCACAAGAAATAGGCTGAACTGGATGGACGCTTGTCTTTTTTCGGCCTTATAAACTATGTAACTATGTAACTATTTGGATTTGTGTTCAGGTTACCGAGCTTTTTGCACAAAAATCGGCAAAAGTCGGCCCCGAACACGAACATCCCTGGTTTCCCACACTGTCATCTGCGTGACAGCATGGGAATCAGGGGCTGTGATCGGCGGTAAGATCGCTACCGCCGGTCACATCGCTGCGGGATCATGCTGTCATGTGTCAGCATGATCCCGCAGTTGTGACAGTGACCCGCGGTAAAAAGCTTACCGCGGGTCAAAGGCGCCGCCAGCTGGGGCTACTACCCCCATCATCTGGCGCATGCTGTCACAGTACACAAGCTGCACAAGCACTGCTGATGGGAGAAGTAATCTCTCATCAGCCAGCGCTTGCGCAGTGAAAGTAAAAAAAATAAAATAAATAAATAATTATTTTAATAAAAATAATAAACACATTATACTCACCTACCACTTTCCTACACCTTGTCCCCAGTGTTCTTGTCCCCTGTAAAAAAAAACACACCATTTACTCACCTTATAGCTATTACCCGAAGCCATTGTCTCCTGAAATAAAGATAAAATAATAAACCACCATAATCCTCAGCTGTCCGCCGCAGTCCATATAGCGAATCTCCCACGTCGATATCACTGATAGCACAGCCACATCCGGAGATGTGACTGTGCTATCCGGTGATACACTGACAGGAGCCCGCTCGCTCCCACAGTGTATTGCGAGGAGCTGCTGGCACGGAGGTCATTGGAGTTCAAACAGCTGATGATCAGCTGAGAGCTCCGGGACCTCACTTACGGCACTGGTGCTGCGTGAGAATTTTCCCATGCAACACTGATGCCATAAGTGAGGTCCTGGAGCTCTCAGCTGATCATCAGCTGTTTGAACTCCAATGACCTCAGCCCCAGCAGCGCAGCACTATACACTGACAGCAGTGATTACACTCCGGTCAGTGTATACAGTGCTGTCTAATACAGCAGGGACATCAGTGATTGCTGATGTGGCTGTTGTAGAAGTGACCCGGATCGCCGTGGGACACTGGGATTACATCATGACGGCGGACAGGTAAGGGATATGGTTGTTTTTCATTTTTGGTTTCTTACAGGAGACAAGGGCTTCGGGGACTGGGTGTTAGGTGAGAGTGTTAGAACCTTGCTGTTAGGTTTTTTTTCCTTTGCTGGTCACATGACTTTGTTGGCCTATTTAATCCTGCTCCGCCCTTCTGGCTTTGCTGGACTTCATTGTATATCTACTTTCTAGCTAGCCTGTGCTCTGTATCTAACTCTGTTAGTTTGCTTGGTCTACGGACCTCTATGTTCTATCTATTTTGTTTGTTCGTCTGTCTGCTACTATTTCTGTTAGGAGGTGTCCCATATTCCTCCCAGTCCTTAGTACTTGTAGGGATTCCCTCCCCACATCTATAGGTCTTCGTACAGACTAGATTAGGACTTTAGCAGGTCTGATCGCAGGATCAGGTTCCCTGTTACATCGTAGGGATTCAGCTGAGTCTTATAGTAGGGACAGATCTCCTCTCTTTCCTTAGCTTTGGTAGCAGAACATAACAGTAAGTCCAGCCTGCAAATTCTCTAAGGAAAGATTTTTTTTTTTTTTTTTGTTCCATCATGGTGTCGGTTCAGGATTTGGCTAAACACCTGCAGGGACTCTCTCTGGAAGTGGCTCCGTCAGCACGTGAGTAACTGTCCTGGAGCATATTTCTTGGAGCCTAAGGTATGTTTGCCGGATTTATTTTTTGGTGAACATCGAGAATTTTTTTCATTTAAAAATGCTTGCTTATTGTATTTTCGTTTGAGACCCAAGTCCTCTGGGGATGAATCCCAGCGCGTAGGGTTCATAATGTCACTTTTGCGCAAAGAGCCTCAGGAGTGGGCCTTTTCTTTGCAACCTAGTGATACATGCTTCAGATCAGTGGATAGTTTTTTTTCTGCTTTAGGACTATTATATGATGATCCTGACCGTGTGGCATCAGCTGAGACTGAGTTGAGACGTTTAAAACAAGGATCAGGTAATGTCGAAAAATATTGTACTCATTTTCGTCGTTGGTCCACTCAAACAGGGTGGAACGATTCTGCTCTGAAAAGTCTATTTCTTGCTGGGCTCAATGAAAGGGTTAAAGACCTGCTAATTGCTTATCCTACACCTGAGGATTTGCAACAGGCTATGCAATTAGCTATACGGGTGGATAGAAGACTGCGTGCTAGGGTTAATGAGAGCAAATCCTCTGCTATGTCAGTTTCTGGTTATGATAATGTGTGTACTAACAGTGGTGAACCGATGGAGATTGGATCGGTGGCACCTCGCTCTCAAGAAAAAGACCGTCGTTTTTCGGAAGGCTTGTGTTTCTATTGCGGAAAATCTGGTCATTTGATTAAAGGCTGTGAGCTTCGTATGAAGAAAGAAAAAAAAATGGTCAGTCACGCCCGTATTGCCTGTTTAAATTCCAAGGGTATATTTTTAGCTGCTTCCACGATTGCTCAGGAAAAATTAATGGAATTTCGGGTGTTTGTTGATTGCGGGTCTACACTGAATGTAATTGATGGGGGATTCATGGAAAAACTCAATTTAAAACCTGAACCTTTATCATCCCCCATTGCTGTGGTTTCTGTGGATGGCTCCCCTTTGAAGAATATTACTCTCAAGGTCAGTGAATTTCCTCTCACTATTAATGGTGTTCACCATGAGAAATTGGATTTGGTAGTGTTGAATAACTTGCCTTCTCCAGTAATATTGGGTTTGCCCTGGTTAAAATTTCACAATCCTGTACTGGATTGGTCTACCAGTGAAATTAAATCCTGGAGCCATAAATGTTATGACAAGTGTTGTAACGGGCGTATTGCAGCTTTGGATAGGGGAGAATTGCCTGTTCCTATTCAGGATTTTTGGAGAGTTTTTTCTAAGAAGGAATCGCAGGTTTTGCCTCCCCATAGAGACTATGATTGTTCTATTGAATTTGTCCCTGGAGCGACTCTTCCTAAAAGTCGTTTATTTAACCTTACTATTCCTGAGAGGAAGGCTTTGGAGGAATACATACAGACAAGTTTGGCCGCCGGTCACATTAGGCCCTCTAAGTCTCCTGTGGCGGTTGGATTTTTTTTTGTAAAAAAAAAGGACGGCGGTTTACGTCCTTGTCTGGATTTTCGTGAGATTAACAAAATTACGGTACGCAATCCTTACCCACTGCCATTGATTCCTGATCTGTTTAACCAGTTATTGGGGGCCAAGTGGTTCTCTAAAATTGACCTTAAGGGGGCATACAATCTGTTGCGCATGAAGGAGGGTGATGAATGGAAGACTGCTTTTAACACTCCTGTGGGTCATTTTGAGAATCTGGTTATGCCTTTTGGTCTTACTAATGCTCCTGCATTTTTTCAGAATCTGATTAATGACATCCTTAGACCTTTGATCGGTAAAAATGTGGTTGTGTATTTGGATGACATTTTGATTTATTCGCCAGATCTGGAGTCTCATTGGCGGAGCGTGCGTGAGGTATTACAGTTATTAATGGACAATTCGCTTTTTGCTAAGCTGGAGAAATGTGAGTTCGCTGTACAGAGAATTAGTTTTTTGGGCTACATTATCTCCAGCAAAGGTTTTGAGATGGATCCGGTTAAGGTTCAGGCTGTGCAGGAATGGCCTAGGCCTATTGGTTTGAAATCGATACAGAGGTTTTTGGGTTTCGCCAATTACTACAGAAAATTCATAAAAAATTTTTCTAGTATTGTCAAACCTCTGACTGATCTCACCAGGAAAGGTGCTGATGCGGTTCAGTGGTCTTCTGAGGCCATTGAAGCTTTTGTGTATCTCAAGGAGAGGTTCACTTCTGCTCCCATCCTTATGCAGCCTGATGTTACTAGGCCGTTTTTGGTTGAGGTTGATGCTTCCTCTGTGGGGGTTGGCGCAGTATTGTCTCAGGATAACGGGGATGGATTACATCCCTGTGCCTTTTTTTCAAAAAAATTTTCGGAGACTGAACTGAATTACGATATTGGTAATCGGGAATTATTGGCTATTAAACTCGCATTTGAACACTGGCGCCACTTCTTGGAAGGTGCGGAATTTCCCGTTCAGGTTCTTACGGATCATAAAAATCTGATATATCTTGATGCTGCCAAGCGCCTGAATGCCCGTCAGGCTAGGTGGGCACTGTTTTTCTCGCGGTTTAATTTCTCCGTTACTTACATCCCTGGTACTAAGAATGTTAAGGCGGATGCCTTGTCTCGCAGTTTTTCTCCCATAGTCGGTGCTGAGAAAGAGGAAAACATTTTACAAGAAGGTGTTGTGATAGCTGCTTTAGACTCCGTTTTGGAAGATGAGATTCTTAAAGCTCAGGAGAATGCCCCATTTAACACTCCTCATGGGAGGTTGTTTGTGCCTGAGACCTTTAGGAGAGATTTGTTTGTTGAGTGTCACGAATCTCGGTTGGCAGGTCATCCCGGAATCTCTGAGACCAAGAGACTGGTGGGTCGCAGTTTTTGGTGGCCTGGATGGCAGAAGGAAGTCATTAAGTGGGTGCGCCAATGTACTATATGTGCTAGATCTAAGTCCTCACATACTCCTGCTGCGGGGTTGCTTTGTCCTTTGGAGGTCCCCAGTGCTCCTTGGACACATTTGGCTATGGACTTTATAACTGACCTTCCCCCCTCTGAGGGTTTTACTGTCATCTGGGTGATCGTGGACCGTTTTAGCAAGATGTGTCACTTGGTTCCCTTCGTCAAACTGCCCTGCGCTAAAACTCTCGCTAAGGCCTTTGTCAAGGAAATTGTCAGACTTCATGGCGTTCCTACTGACATTGTTTCTGATAGGGGTCCTCAGTTCGTGGCTCGTTTTTGGCGTGCCTTTTGTGACAGGTTGGGAATTCATTTGTCGTTTTCGTCCGGATATCATCCTGAATCTAATGGCCAGACAGAAAGGAAAAACCAGGATGTTGAGCAGTTCTTGCGTTGTTTTGTGGCAGACAATCAAGAGGGGTGGTCTGAGTTTCTGCCACTTGCCGAATTTGCTCTGAACAATCATACATCTTCTTCTGCTGGTTGTTCGCCTTTTTTTTGTTGTTCTGGGAGACATCCGTCGTTTGGGTCGTTCTCCAAGTTGGGATCTGCCGTGCCTGAGGAGGAGAATTTTTCCGGTGATTTGGAAAGAGTTTGGATGGATGTGCGTGGTAATCTTCAGGAGGCCAACAGAAAATCTAAAGACTACTTTGATAGGAAACGACAGGAGGTTTTGTTCGCTGTTGGTGACATGGTTTGGTTGTCCTCTAGGAATCTGCGGTTGAGGATTCCTTCTAAGAAATTGGGTCCCAAGTTTGTAGGGCCCTTTAAGGTGCTTCAGGTTGTCAACCAATCTGCTGTTAGGTTGGAGGTTCCTACCTCCTGGAGAATTAATCCGGTCTTTCATGTCTCTCTGTTAAAAAAAGCTGTTGTGTCGGATGGTGACGCCTCTGCCTCTGTTCCTCCGGTGGTGGAGGACGGGGAATATGAAATTTCTCGCATCCTTGACTCTAGACGGTATAGAGGTAGTTTGCAGTATCTTGTGGCCTGGAAAGGTTTCGGACCCGAGGATAACTCTTGGGTGAGGTCAGATGATGTTTCCGCGTCCAGACTTATCAGAGCGTTTCACAGGAGATTTCCTGATAAGCCTGGTCCTAGGGGATCCGGAGGATCCTCTTAGAAGGGGGGGTACTGTTAGAACCTTGCTGTTAGGTTTTTTTTCCTTTGCTGGTCACATGACTTTGTTGGCCTATTTAATCCTGCTCCGCCCTTCTGGCTTTGCTGGACTTCATTGTATATCTACTTTCTAGCTAGCCTGTGCTCTGTATCTAACTCTGTTAGTTTGCTTGGTCTACGGACCTCTATGTTCTATCTATTTTGTTTGTTCGTCTGTCTGCTACTATTTCTGTTAGGAGGTGTCCCATATTCCTCCCAGTCCTTAGTACTTGTAGGGATTCCCTCCCCACATCTATAGGTCTTCGTACAGACTAGATTAGGACTTTAGCAGGTCTGATCGCAGGATCAGGTTCCCTGTTACATCGTAGGGATTCAGCTGAGTCTTATAGTAGGGACAGATCTCCTCTCTTTCCTTAGCTTTGGTAGCAGAACATAACAGAGAGTATGGTGTTTTTTTACTTTTAAATACATTATTAAGAGCAGATATGTTCAGGGCCCCATTCGGGTTCGTGATCGGGTGCCCGAATACGAACATTTTGTGATGTTTGGGTTTATTCGCCGAACATTAAAACATTCGCTCATCTCTATTAATAACAACTCCCACTATCCCCTTACCATTGTTAAGGACATACTGGGAGTTGTAGGGTTTTAGGTTCATGCGATACAATTGTACATGAGGCTAACTTGATATTACAATTGATCGTAGTACTAAGCTTGGTTCTTGTATTCCAGTACTGTTTGTTCTGCTGACGTATTCATGTACTGATGGTGGTTTTGGTGACATAGTCAAGTGCTGATGGTGGGTCTGTTGATGTATTCATGTACTAATTGTGAATCTACTGATGCATTCAAGTACCGATGGTGGTTCCGGTGACATATTCATGTGCTAATGGTGGTTCTCGTGACATAATCATGTACTGATGATGTTTCTGGTGCCATATTCATGAAATATTGATGGCTCTGGTGCTCTAAATATGTACTGATGATGATTTTAGATTTGTATTCATGTACTGATGATGGTTCTGGTGACTACATGAATACAGCACCAGAACAACCATCACTACATGAATATGTCACCAAAACCGGACGGAATACATCACCAAAACCACCATCAGTTTTGTGCAAGCTGTATTTGTCGCATGACAGATGCAAAAACCATGAGACATATCCTTTTATTTATAATGGGGGTCTGTTTATTTTCCAATAGGGTATCTTCTCAATGCTGGACCCCTTAACTGGAATTAAATGGCCCCAATTATAATTACCCTTTATTCGTTTCCATAACTATCCTTGTTTTCTATATTTAAAATATAGGACGTCAGGTAAGAATATCGCTATTTTTTCCCTGCATTGTGCAAATGGTTTGCAAAAAATTATTGATTCTGTATCTAACTTTGAAATTGCACTCCCTGTTAAGTAACATCCCTAAAGTACATCCCTTTTTTTTTTTTACTTTTGCTCACATTTTTTTGTGAAAAAGGTAACAATTCTAGTGGAAGTGGTCATCCAGAGTTTGCTACTTAACCCATCGGAGGGGAAGGGGGGAGGTGCATTAGAGGTCCTGTTACCTTAGTCTCTGAGCTATTCCTTTTCTCTGCTTTGGGATGGGAAGGGGGGGGAACCATCAGCTTCATCTGCCTAGGGCACCAAAATACCTTGTCCCAGCCCTGCTTGAACTTTCACGTGGTGAAGACAGTGGGCAACTACTTGGAGTTGCCATTGTGCAGAAAGGTGTACTCTACCATTGACATGTGGAGCTAAAGTTATGTATTCATGACAGGTACGAGTGACAATTCTATGCAGTAGCATAACAATAGTTTGATGGGCCCTGGTGCAAGACTTGGATTGGAGCCCCCCCCATTCTGAATACATTTTATATATGCGTCATCTATCCTGGCCCCATTCTGGCATATATATCACCCATCCTGGTATATGTACCTTATCCTGGGCCTCATCCTGGTATACATGTCCCCCATTCTGCCGCTGTTCTTTAATGTATAGAAGAAAATAAACCATATTAACCAGGGGTGTACATAGAAGTCATGGTGCTCCATAGAAGAAGTATAAAAAGAACTCCCCATAGTCCTCCATATAATATACTGCACAGCTCATAGTCATCCATGTAGTATAATACACATCCCATAATCCTCCATAAAGTATGAAGCACAGCACAGCATAGTTATCCATAAAGTATAATACATTGCCCACAGTCCTCCATAAAGTATAATGGACCTCCATAGTAAACAATAGTAGTATAATGCACCCCCCATAGACATCCACAGTTTGTATAATGCACATCCATAGTTATCAATAGTAGTATAATGCACTCCATAGACATCCACAGTAGTATAATGCACTCCCATAGTCATCCATAATAGTGTCTCCCTGACTGGTCAGACACCAATATATCTGTTTAAAAGAGTCTGGTGTAGGCCAGAAAAATATAACTGTGGTTTTGCAGTTCCACGGTTCAAATCTCTGTATTATCCAGCTTTTGGTATTTTTTCCATAAAGAAAAACAGTAATAGTGTCTCCCTGATTGTTCAGACACAAATATATCTGTTTGAAAGATTCTGGTGTAGGCCAGAAAAATATAACTGTGGTTTTGCAGTTCCACGGTTCAAATCTCTGTATTATCCAGCTTTTGGTATTTTTTCCATAAAGAAAAACAGTAATAGTATCTCCCTGATTGTTCAGACACAAATATATCTGTTTGAAAGATTCTGGTGTAAGCCAGAAAAATATAACTGTGGTTTTGCAGTTCCACGGTTCAAATCTTTGTATTATCCAGCTTTTGGTATTTTTTCCGTAAAGAAAAACAGTAATAGTGTCCCCCTGACTGGTCAGATACCAATATATCTGTTTAAAAGAGTCTGGTGTAGGCCAGAAAAATATAACTGTGGTTTTGCAGTTCCACGGTTCAAATCTCTGTATTATCCAGCTTTTGGTATTTTTTCCGTAAAGAAAAACAGTAATAGTGTCTCCCTGATTGTTGAGACACAAATATATGTTTGAAAGATTCTGGTGTAGGCCAGAAAAATATAACTGTGGTTTTGCAGTTCCACAGTTCAAATCTCTGTATTATCCAGCTTTTGGTATTTTTTCCGTAAAGAAAAACAGCAATAGTGTCTCCCTGATTGTTCAGACGCAAATATATGTTTGAAAGACTCTGGTGTAGGCCAGAAAAATATAACTGTGGTTTTGCAGTTTCACGGTTCAAATCTCTGTATTATCCAGCTTTTGGTATTTTTTCCGTAAAGAAAAACAGTAATAGTGTCTCCCTGATTGTTCAGACACAAATATATCTGTTTGAAAGATTCGGGTGTAGGCCAGAAAAATGTAACTGTGGTTTTGCAGTTCCACGGGTCAAATCTCAGTATTATCCTGTTTTTGGCATTTTTTGCCGTAAAAAAAAGCTGTTATAGTGTCTCCCTGACTGGTCAGACACAAATATATCTGTTTGAAAGATTCTGATGTAGGCCAGAAAAATATAACTGTGGTTTTGCAGTTCCACGGTTAAAATCCCTGTATTATCCACTTTTGGGTCATTTTTACATAAAAAAATAAATAAATAATGTCTCCCTGTCTGTTCAGTCACAAATATATCAGTTTAAAAGATTCTGGTGTAGGCCAGAGAAATAGAACTGTGGTTTTCGTCTTCCACGGTTCTAATCTCCTTTTTATAACCCTTTTTCCATTGATAGTGCGAGTGTAAGCTATTTTACTTCATTTACAATGGGCAAGGAGCGTGGCAAGGGACGTGAAACTGGACGTTCTGGTGATGGTGCGTGTAGAGGACGGGGCCGTGGCCAAGGTGAAAATGTGCCACAACCAACAGCGACATCTTCTCGCTCCCACTTCTTGACTGAATTACTAGGGAACCACACTACAACACCGGTATTGCGAACTGATCAGTGTGAACAGGTTATTAATTGGATAGCAGATAATACTTCCAGTTACCTGGGCACCACCACCTCCGGTCTGTCTTCCACACGATCAAGTTTTAGTAGCCGTGAGTCTCGACCGCATACTCCTCCTCACCCTGATTCTCCTTCCTCCCACCATGCCGAGTGTCATCAGACAGCAACTGATCCCACATTTGGACACTCCGAAGAGCTGTTCACTGGTCCATTTCCATATTTGTGCCCCTCGCCTGCTCCGCTTGAAGTGGTGGAAGAGGAGATCCCATGTAGCGATGCCCAAATATTTGAACAGCCACGGCCACAGGAAGTCGACGCTGGCAATTTGTCACAAGAGGTGGACGATGACGGGACACAATTGCTACGAAGTGAGGAGGAGGATCGTGGTGCGCAAGTGGAAGAGGAAGAGGTGGTGGATGATCTAGTAACAGACCCAACGTGGCAGTAGGACATGCAGAGCGAGGCCAGGAGCACACAGGGGGAGAGAGGCAGAGTACCCAAACAGGAAGGAAGAAGCAGTGTGGTGGCCGCACACAGAAGGCGGGCAACCGTTCCACGTAACACCAACACGAGGAACGTTGCCAGTACAACCGGTAGGTCTTCCAGAGTCTGGAATTATTTTAAAGACTCTGCTGATAACCCCAAAAAGGCCATTTGTACCACCTGGCATGCCAGCATCAGCAGGGGTGACAAAACTACAAGCCTGACCACCACCAGCATGATCAGGCACATGGCAGCAAAGCACCGACTTTGTGGGGCGAACCCCAGGGTCCACGACCAGTGTCAGCGGGTGTCACCACTGCTTCTTCCACTGTTGTGCGTGTAATAGAACCCCCTGGTGTGTGTGCAAGGCAATCCCCTGTCCATACTGCATGCAAAGATGCCCCCTCCTCTCAGTCATCACTTGTTATGGCAGTTTCTCAAGAAACAGCATCAACGTCCACGTCCCACCGCAGCGTTCAATTGTCCATATCCCAGAGCTTTCAATGAAAGCGTAAATTCGCAGCCAACGCCCCACAGGCCACAGTCCTAAATTCGCACATTTCACGACTGCTTGCGCTGGAAATGCTGCCTTTTAGGCTGGTGGAGACGGAATCCTTCCGCAACCTTATGGCGGTGGCCGTCCCTCGGTACTCGGTCCCCAGCTGACACTATTTTGCCCGGTGTGCCATCCCCGCACTACACAAGCAAGTATCCCAAAACATCTGCCATGCCCTCAACAACGCAGTTACTGGGAGAGTCCACCTGACAACGGACACGTGGACAAGTGCTTGTGGCCAGGGACGGTACATCTCCCTGACGGCACACTGGGTAAACATAGTGGAAGCCGGGAACCAGTTGGACCTTGGGACGGAACACATCCTCCCCACACCGAGGATTGCGGGCCCTATGTCAGTTAGAGTTCCCCCACAGTGTACAGCTCCTGCGCATCATCCTCCTCCTCATGTTCAGCCTCCATCTTAGATATCACCACATCAGTTACAAGCTGGAAGCACTGCAGTACTGCCTCAGCCAAGCGGAAACAGGCTGTGCTGAAACTCATAAGCTTAGGTGATAAACCTCACACTGCTTGTGAGTTGTGGACAGCTGTGAAAGAGCAGGCAGATCTGTGGCTGAGACCGCTGAACCTACATCCAGGCATGGTCGTGTGTGACAATGGCCGTAACCTGGTGGCGGCTCTGAGGCGAGGCGAGATCACACACGTACCTTGCCTGGCTCATGTGCTTAACCTCGTGGTTCAGCGGTTTCTTAAATCGTACCCCGAGTTGCCAGATCTGCTCGTCAAAGTGCGCCGCCTGTCTGCTTATTTTCGCAAGTCGGCTACAGCTTCCGCTGCCCTTGCTGTGTTGCAGCAGTGTTTGCAGCTTCTGGCACACCGACTGGTGTGTGATGTCCCCACACGTTGGAACTCTACCCTCCACATGTTGCAGAGGATTTGTGAGCAGAAGAGAGCAGTTGTGGAGTACCAACTGCAACAAGGCCGTCGATATTCAGCTCAGACTCCACACATAAGACCTCAGGAGTGGACCTGGAAGTCTGACATATGTACCATTCTGACAAACTTTGAGGAGTCCACCAAGATGGTGAGTGGCGATGACGCCATCATTAGCGTCAGCATCCCACTTGTCTGTCTTTTGCAACGCTCTCTGCAGAGAATTAAAGAGGAGGCATTGCAGCCAGAGTATGATGAGATGGATCAAGAAGCCGTAGCGGGCAATTACACACAGCCCAGCCTCATCTCATCCCAACGTGCATTGGGGGACAATGAGGGAGAGAAGGAGGAGGAGGAAGAACAGGAGCTGGTATCATGCGCTGTAGACGGTAGTACCTGTACAAATGTCATAGCGTCAGTTCAGCGTGGGTGGCCTGACGACAGGGGGGAGGAGTAGGAGGAGGAGGAGAGCATGGTCAGTCATCATCTTGGTGAGGACACGGAAGTCTTGCCCTTTACCAGTCTGGCACGCATGGCTGACTTTATGTTACGCTGCCTTAACCGTGACCCTCGAGTTGTAAAAATGTTGGATGACAGTCATTACTGGTTGGTGACACTTTTAGACCTCCGCTACAAGGAGAACTTTCACTCTCTTATTCCTGAGGTGGAGAGGTCTACAAAAATGGGGCAGTACCAGAAGGCTCTTGCTCCAGAACTGTTAAAAAAATTCCCATCTGAACACACTAGCAGCAGAGGTCACAGTTCGTTGCCCAACCAAGGCGTACAGGCGAGAGAGACGCAACTCCAATCCAGCAGATGCAGGGGAACACTGTCAACATTCTGGGACAGTTTTCTGAGACCCACCCAGCTTACAGGCCCTGATGCGCGGGGTACTCTCACAAGGAGTGGAAAGTTTCAAAAGATGGTGAGGGAGTACCTTGCCGACCGTACAAGCGTCCTCCGTGATTCCTCTGTGCCTTTTAATTATTGGGTATCCAAGCTGGACACTTGAAATGAACTCGCTCTGTATGCCTTGGAGGTCCTGGTCTGCCCTGCCGCTAGCGTGTTATCGGAGCGTGTTTTTAGTGCCGCTGGGGGAATTATAACAGATAAGCCCACTCGCCTGTCAACTGACAATGCTGACAAGCTGACCCTTATCAAAATGAACAAAGGCTGGATTGGGCCAGACTTCTCATCACCACCAAATGAAAGCAGAGTAACAAAGTCAAATACACTGTGTTATTTCGGGAGGTGTATTCCCATGCACCGCTTCACACCCACACATGGGTATACGCTTCCTCATTTCGGCTGTATTTTGCTCTTCTCCTTATCCTCAGCCTCCACCACCACTATACCACCGGTGTGACCTTGGTCCGTGTTGCCAGCATTGCAAGTTCCTCCCTCCTAATTTTTGGCAGCTTTTGCTTGGAAGGCATAGGCAAAGACTATGGGAGACCCATTCCCCAATAATGGGAATAATGTTTTTAAGATGCTGTACTGCATGACTCTTCCAAGGGGCATTTAAACCGTCTAGTTAAGCTACTGCAACCTCCACGTCTCTTCTAAGGGGCATTAAAACCATCTTTTTAAGCTACTGTGACCTCCACCACTCTTCCAAGGGGCATTAAAACAGTCTTGTTAAGCTACTGAGACCTCCACTTCTCTTCCAAGGGGCATTAAAACCGTCTTGTTAAGCTACTGCGACCTCCACCACTTTTCCAAGGGGCATTAAAACCATCTTGTTAAGCTACTGCGACCTCCACCACTTCTCCAAAGGGCATTAAAACCGTCTTGTTAAGCTACTGCGACCTCCACGTCTCTTCCAAGGGGCATTAAAACCGTCTTGTTAAGCTACTGCGACCTCCACCACTTCTCCAAGGGGCATTAAAACCGTCTTGTTAAGCTACTGCGACCTCCACGTCTCTTCCAAGGGGCATTAAAACAGTCTTGTTAAGCTACTGCGACCTCCACCACTTTTCCAAGGGGCATTAAAACCATCTTGTTAAGCTACTGCGACCTCCACCACTTTTCCAAGGGGCATTAAAACCATCTTGTTAAGCTACTGCGACCTCCACCACTTTCCCAAGGGGCATTAAAACCGTCTTGTTAAGCTACTGCGACCTCCACCACTTTTCCAAGGGGCATTGATATTGTCTTTTTATTCCACTGCGACCTCCACCATTCTTCCAACGGGCATTGCATTTCCTCCTAATTTTAGTCCGCTTTTGCTTTTCAATGCATAGGCTAACACTAAGGGACCCACTCCCCAATAATGGGTAGAAGGTTTTTAGTACGCTGTAATCCACGTCTGTTTCAAGGGGCATTGCAGCTCCTCATAATTTTTGGAAAGCCTTCCATTCACTGCTTAGGCTAACAGTGCACAGGAGACCCAGTTGCTATAAATGGAAAAAACGGTTTAGTTAAGGCCCTCTGACCTCCATGTCACTTCCAAGGGGCATTGGAGTGCCTCGAAATTTTTGGTAGGCATTGCACTCACTGCATGCCCTTTAACTGTGTATCCGAACCGCTCCTTTTGGTACAGAAACATATTCTACAAGACATGTGTGGTTGACTGGCCTGATATTGATGTGAATGGTCCCTGTTCCTCCTGCTCTTTCTCCTTTACCACCACCTAATCCATCATTCATCACCTGAAGCTTTGTTTTAACGGGAGTCATATAACTGGGATAGTAGCAGGAAAACATCCAGCAATCCTCGGAGGAGGTAGGATATGTGCCAAAATGCTGACCACCTCAGGCCTAGCCGCTACTACATACATGCGCTTGCATTCCAACAAAACAAAGCAGACGCTAACTTCTATCATCATCATCATGCTCCTCATCTTGGCACTCTCCACTCCCCTGATGGAGAAGCCAGGGCCCACCGGAGGAGTCTGGTTCTCTGGTGGTCTCGTCCAATGCTGCCCTAAAGCAGGCCGGGCTAAGAAAAGTGTGTGGGGGAATGTTCCAAGGAGAAATGGGAGCGGCTGGGGACCGTGTATGGACACCCCGCTGCCCCCAGGCGGCTGGGGAGCATGTGTGGACACCCGGCCGCGGGGAGGCTGGGGACTGAGTATGGATACCTCGCCGCCGAAGCAGCCATAAGGTAGTGGCCAGCTTCGGCCTCCTCCAAACTAAAAGGCCCCATTTCAAGTGCAAGCTAGCAGTATGGTATTGCAGCCTGGGGGTGGGTGGGTGTTTGGTTGCACACTTACGCTTGCATTCCAAGAAAACAAAGCAGATGCTAAACTTCTATCATCATCATCATGCTCCTCACCTTGGCACTCTCAACTCCCCTGATGGAGAAGCCAGGGCCCACCGGAGGAGTCTGGTTCTCTGGTGGGCTCGTCCAATGCTGCCCTAAAGCAGGCCGGTCTAAGAAAAGTGTGTGGGGGGATGTTCCAAGGAGAAATGGGGGCGGCTGGTGACCGTTTATGGACACCCGGCCGCCCCCTGGCAGAAAAAAACGCATGCGGATTGTACATGCGGATTGTACATGCGTTTTTCCTGCCAGGGACATGCGGATGTGAAGCGTTCTTCACATGCATTTCCGCATTCGGGTTGACAAGCGATTTTAGCATCACTTGGAAAGTGCTTGACAACTTGGTCGCACTATATAAATCCATGCAACCGGCATATATAGTGTGACCGAAAGAAGGGTAAAAAATAAAAAAATAAATCTATACTTACCTTCTGATGGGCCCCGGAGTCTTGATTCGCTCCGTCCTGGCTGCCGGCAGATCCACCGCGATCTGCCGGCAAGCGAAGACAAGGAGAGCGGGGGCCGTCAGAAGGTAAATATAATATTTATTTTTTATTTTATTCTTTTTTTACAGTTTCTATGGTACCTGGGTCTGGAGGAGAGTCTCCTGTCCTCCACACCTGGGTACCATCCGCACATTGAAACACATGGAATGTGCATCTACATATGCAGTGATGTGTAATCCATGCGGTCTAATGCAAGTCAATGGCAGCGAAAAAGCAGTACTTCCGCAAAATAATTGGTAGTGCTGCGTTTTTATCCGCAATGATAATCCGCAGTGGAAATTTCCGCAGCATGTGCACAGCACATGCGGATTATCATTGGGGAACATGGCAGACCTTCTACCATGCGTTTTGCAAGTGTTTACGCTGTGGAAAGTCCGCATCAAAAAACGCTTAAAAAACCCATCATGGGCACACAGCCTAAGGCTGTGTGCCCACTATGCGTTTTTGAAGCGTTTTTTGATGCGGATTTTCCGCAGCGTAAACGCTTGCAAAATGCTTGGTAATCCGTGCCCCATGATCCCCAATGAAAATCTGCATGTTCTGTGCCCATGCTGCAGAATTTTCCGCTGCGGATTTTCCTTGCGGAAAAATCCGCATGTCTATTATTTGTGCATTTCTGCATGCGGATTTGAGGTTCCAATGCACTTGAAAAACGCAAGTCAAATCCGCATGTAAAAACGCGACAAAAACAAGTGTAAAATCCACAAGCGTTTTTGACTGCCAAGAACATGCAGAAACGCTGCAGAAATTTTCTGCATCGTGGGCACATACCCTACAGGCAAATCACTGCTTCCACTCCCCACACAAGAGATCTCCCGTACCCGGGACATCCTCATCAGACTCTGGGACATAAATTGGTTGAAATCTGCAATGAAGACCTGCAGCGGACATTGACAGACTGCGGAGGAAAAGTCTGCACAGCACATGAATTTCCATAGCGCTCAGGCGAGTTTCGCCAAAGTCTCTTTACTCGAATAACTGGAACTTCTTGCCAGAAAACCAAAATAAAAATTATTGTGACCAACTAACTACAAGCCCTACACCTGCATCCGATCACCCCTATTATGGCCTGAATAGGTAACAAAAAGATGCCATTCACTGACAGTAAGCAGAGCTCTATCAAGCACTTTCTCCTTATAATCAGAAGGATACGGTGTCACATTTAATTACAAACATGACATTATTCTATTACATAGCCCTCTATTCTACCTGCCCACTTGCTTTCTTGTGATCTTTCACTGACAGAGAAGCAGCTGATCGCATTCTCTGGATAGTTCTCCTTTACAGAAGATATTCGCCCTGAATTTCAGCCTCTGTTCCTGCACTACACGCTGGTTTGGGTTTTTCATTGTATCTTTCTTGCTTGTAATAGGATACTTGTTGTGATTGTTACAGATCTTTTAAGAGAGAAATTGGAGCATGGTCACTTTAAGACAGGCAGCCTCTCCCTCAGTCCTGGTGCAGCTGCTCCTGAGAAACTTTGTGATCTGTCTTTTCTACATTGTGCAACTTAGGAGTCTGGATCCCTTCTCCCGAGAACAGGTAAGTCCTCCACCCGCAATATTACACAGTGGGGTTTATGGATTGCGAAATAAGGTGTAGAAACTTCTATAAGCAGGAACCTATAACGGCCACTGCTTCCTGGTCATGGAGACTCCCGGGGGCTGTCTCTGAGCTGGGCTGATGGCGGAATTGTGTCTGGATACATTGAATCGTTTTATAGCAGGATTCTCTTCTTACACTGTAGGGTTTTATAGCAGGATTCTCTTCTTACACTGTAGGGTTTTATAGCAGGGTTCTCTTCTTACACTGTAGGGTTTTATAGCAGGATTCTCTTCTTACACTGTAGGGTTTTATAGCAGAGTTCTCTTCTTACACTGTAGGGTTTTATAGCAGGTTTTCTCTTCTTACACTGTAGGGTTTTATAGCAGAGTTCTCTTCTTACACTGTAGGGTTTTATAGCAGAGTTCTCTTCTTACACTGTAGGGTTTTATAGCAGGTTTTCTCTTCTTACACTGTAGGGTTTTATAGCAGGTTTTCTCTTCTTACACTGTAGGGTTTTATAGCAGGTTTTCTCTTCTTACATGTTAGTATTTTATAGTGCTGTCTTTGCTATGCTCAGTGTGGTTAGATGATTATTAAGCTGTGCATACAGTGCATTAGCCCTGACCAGACCTCATTTGATAGATTTAGTGTTCTCATTATCTAGATGGATCTTGTTGTCCATGATGTGATGCAAAGATAAACCTCCATGATTACAGAACCACTGGGGAGTGCTATAGTATGTGGGCTGGTAGGGTTTGTGTGGCAGGGCTGCTTTTTTTGTCCCAGTCCGGCCCTGGTACCACGTATGGGGAGTCCTGAAGAGACAAGGTGTCCTCGCTCTCCATTCAGCATCCAGGCTCTAAAAGAGCTCGTTCTTAAAGAATGGAAAAAGATAGGTGTAGTATTATGTTGCCAACTTTTTCATTCCATGCCTAGAAGACTTGATGCTGACCTTTTCAAAATCGATGAGGTCATACATATTACTAGAGGTAGTGGGGTGTACTCTTTTTTGTATTAACTAATTTGAGCAAGTCTGAAGACTTTGTGATTAAAGTTATATTATTTACCTTACTGTCATGTTATGGGTTAAATAAAACTTTCATAGAACAATCTTGTCCAAAATTTGGAAATTGTTCTTGTGTTCGGTGAGATATTGAGAAGGTATACTGGTTTATGCTGAGCAGTGTATATTCAGTGCTCAGTATAAATGAGTACACCCCTTTTGAAAAGTAAGATTTTAGTCAATATCTCACCAGATTGTCTAATCGCCTGATCTATAATAATAACGTATATTTGTCTGATTACTTATAATCAGTAGATCATTTACAGTCAGTGACTCCATTATAATCACTGAATCGCACAGCAGATGTTGAGAACCATCTTGGCCCACAAGTGCAACATCTGACGGAAAATCCTCAAATCTCCAATTCTACCATTTCAATTCCACTTTTATTTAACCCTAGAACGCATGACAATAAAAATCTACACTTTCACATACCTGGGGCCTTTTAGGCCCGTGTGCAAATAATAAATGACCAACTGGAAATGACAAAGAACTATATACATGAAGAATACCTAGAGTTTCAAAATTCTAACTAAAGAAATCTTGCAGAAAATAGAAAACAATTAACAGGGCGGGCCTGCGAGGCCCCAGGTATGCGTTCTAGGGTTAAGTAGTAAAAATATGTGAAGGAGATGAAATGCTCCTCCCTGAGCCGAACCTCTGACCAGCACTTCTGACTCATACCGCAGATGAACCAGAGATTCATGGACAATAAAACCTCCTCTGATCTGAGGATGATGATGCCTCCATATGACGCCTGTAACTAATTGTGTCTCGTGTCATTAGCTTTTATTAGGAAGTGTCTACTGGAGCATTACAGCATTGTATAGGTTTATTGGGCTTCATATCCTTCCACCCAGCAATAACGCATTACTAGTGAGGGCATAGAAAGGTCCGCAACTGTGGATTGCTTTTAGGTTCCTAGTTTGCTTGCCCCAAATCCCTCCTGTCCTTTATTTCCATTGACCTTAAAAGGAACCAGTCATTAGATTCTTGCTGTACAAACCACGGCCAGCATGAATTAAAGCCTGGCATTTCAGAGAAAACATAGTTTGAAAAGCCTTTGGAGACCCGACTATTCTGGTGTGGCTCCTGAAGGGTTCTCCGCCCCCCCATCTCCCATGTGGGTAAGTAGGAAAAGATGTGACCAACTCACGTAGCAGAGCTTGTTGAATCTAGTGGGAGTAGAGCCAGATTTACCCAGTCCCCGGAACCATAGTTCCTGCCGGGGTCTTTAAAGAAGAACAGCGTACCTGGCTACAGTCATGCATCTGGGTTCTGATTCATTCTGCCAGCGGTTTGGGCAGCATGAATTGACTAACAGGTTCCCTTTAAAAGTTTATTCCCAGAATCACATTATTTTTCACAAAGTACAGTAAATGCGTAATTATTGGTAAACTACAGACTAAGTCCAACATAAAGTTTTTCTTGTGCCTAGACCTACCTCTTGAGTTATCATGAGGCTAATTTAAATGTAGAATTCACCGTATGCCTATGTGCACTGTATTCAGTCCTTATCTTCTGTAATCTACATAAGTATAACTGCCTCTGTGTATTTACATCATTAGTTGGTTGTAACAGAGCTCAACTCTCCTGCACATAGGAAGGAGCTTGTAATAACTAGGCAGTGTAGAGCTGAACTGTGTTTGACGCCTGCTGATGTGAAACTTATTGATGCATATGCCGCAGATTATTTTTTGCCATATGCATCAATGGAGCAGCATTTGCAGCTTAAAGGGAATCTGTCACCCCCTGGGAGATTTGAGACCTTTAATATGGGCATACAGGTTATAGAAAAGTAAATCTATACATACCTGTATGGCCCATAGTAAAAGTCTGCTTGCTGTAAAATGGAGTTTTATAAAATCCGTTTTCACATGCTTGGCGTTCCCCGGTCGCCAAGAAATCCCCGCCTATCTCTTTAGTTAGCACAGAAATCCCCGCCTATCATCTTATTAGCATGTCCCCCCCCCCCTCCCCTGCACATCACAGGGCCCTGTGATGTGCACTGGTCTTACTCATTTCCCGGGCATGCGCAATGCAACGCTCACATCAGGAGGGCTTTGTTTCCTGTCGGCCCGTTTGTCTCTGCACTGTTCCGCAGTGTTCTGGTGCGCAGTCTCCCCGGTGCAAGTGTAAGACAGGTGCCGCCCTTTTAGCCTGTAGGTTTCTTGTCCTTGGTGGGCGAATCCCCTCTCTTGGTGTTGTCATGGTCTCCGAAAAATCCCGTTAGCGGTAAGTAACTTAAGACTATTGTCGCCGCAGCTGCAAGTGTCACAGCTGTTAGTCGATCTCTGCATGTGGCACAGCTGTCTAAACAGCCGTGACACTTGCAGCTGCGGCGACAATGAAAGAAATCCCGAGCACGCCGAAATACTCGGCAAGCACCCGAGCGTGCTCGCCGGAAATGGTTAATGAAGCATACTCGTTCATCAGGAGTCTCTCCTGCAGTACATGTCTCCTCTCAGCCCCTTTTATACAGCCCTATCCAGTAATCTCTCCTCTCAGTCCCCTTGCATGCAGTCCAGTCCTGCAGTACATCTCACTTTTCTGCCCAATATATACAGCCTCAACCTGCAGTATCTCTTCTCAGCTCCCTCCTGAAGTACATTGTCCCTCTATATACAGCCCCGCGATGCAGTACATCACTCTTCTTTGTTACCAGCAACGAGCGCACTTCTGTTTCCTGGTATGATGATATGAAAAAATTGCTGATGGAGCCTCCGAAAACAGCATGAAAAACCCTTAAAGGGAACCAGTCCCTTCCAGAAATGTTATTTTTTCAGATATAGTGGTAATGTGCACAAAAGTAGGTATTTTTCCATGTTTTGCTGTGTTACTGGACCTGTGGCTACAGGGAGAAAATGAACTTAAATCTGCCGCTACTACACAGTGAGCACAGCAATAATCACTCTCTAACACTGATTAAAAGCCAGCTCTGCATAAACACGCTCACTGTAGTGAGCGGAGAATGTGACTGCTCCCTGCACCGCCCAATGACTGGACGTGAGCGGCCGCAGGGAGGATATTACTTCATTTTCTTTCAGTAGTTGGTGCTTCCATAACAACAAAACAATCCGTATCAATCCGTGTGGGGTGTGCTCACAGCCACCGCTCTTAGTGCTGTGAGTGGTTGCTCTGGGTATGCCAACATGGCTAAAGCTGGTGGCTACCGAGAGAAATAAAGTTTCAGTCGTCCATGACAGCACCCAAAGAGAGAGGGATCCGCCCTCCAAGGACAAGGAACTATCAGGCTTAAAAGGGGGCAGTTCCTCTCCCCACGTCAGTTGGCTCTCTGTCCTTGAACTGGGAGCCTCAGGAACGGCAGTTCCAGCATGTTATTTTTTTTTTTTTTGTGCTTTAAGATGCACCTGTTGGGTGCGCAGTAGGCCGGATCGGGCCCCGTGACTCCAGACACCGAGGTTGCAGCTCCCGGCCAGAGGAGGTTGTTGGTGCCTTGTGAGGATGTTACCCGGCAGCGCCATGCTGTGGTGGGCATCCGCTGGGTGTCCGGGGATGCGCACGCGCCTGGCCGTCTGGAAGAGGCGGTCAGGTGATGAGTGCGCCGGACTTCCGGGGGCGGATCTGCGACGTCGTCCCTGATTAGGGCCGCCGTCTCCCGGGCATGCGCACGTCAGGGGGCGTCCCCCATGACGAGTGCTCCGGTCAGGTGACTCACCTGGACTTTCCGGGTTCAAGCTGGGAGGTGGGCTGCAGGGTGCACTTCCTGAATAAAAGTCAGGAAGAGAGAATGGAGTATTGCCTTAGTGCTCCATCCAACTGCTGCTGTATTATTGCACAAGCGACCATTTCAGCAACCATGAGCGGCACAGAGCACAGAGGCCCCAGTAGAGATGGGGTCCCAGAAGAAGACACACCGCAGTGGCAGTCATTCTTCTCGCGAGGCCTCCAGAGGGGGTTTGTCCTAGGACAAGGGTCCTCCTTCAGCTCTGGTACCTCTTCACATCTGATGGGTGAGAGAACTCCAAGAATGTCATTTTATTAATTGTTTTTTCCCTGCTTTTTTTCTTTGGTCCTTAGACTCAGAAAAAAAACTGGAAAATCATCGGCTAAATCCTGATAAGGAAACCAGAGGGTTCTTTCAGAACTATCCTAAATCTGAGGGGTCTGAACAGCTATGTGGAGGTTCCTACTTTTAAAATGGAGTCAATTGGGTCTGCAATAAAATTGCTCTTTCCAAACAGCCACATGGCAGTCCTGGACTTGAAAGACGCATATTACCATATCCCTATAAGCGTCCAGTCCCAACAATTCCTCCGGGTAGCGGTTCAGGTGAATTCAAAAGTCAGACATTTTCAGTATCAGGCTCTTCCGTTTGGCATAGTGATCGCCCCTCGAATCTTTACCAAGGTAATCTCATAGGTATCAGCTCATCTTCGGGAGAAGAAAGTTTTGATTGTGCCATATGTGGACGATTTTTTAATAGTCGGAAGATCGGCTCAGCATTGTTCAGGACAGATTCAACAAGTCCTCGAAATGCTGCGGAATCTGGGCTGGCTTGTCAACATGGACAAATCAAGATTAACTCCATCGACGACTCAGGTCTTTCTAGGTCTTACACTAGACTCGATCACTCAGGAGTGTCGCCTTCCACCAGACAAAGTGGGGAGAATTCAGACGTTAGTATTAAAATCCATAGACTCTCCGACTGACTCTGAGGCAGGCCATGTCACTCCTAGGGTCTCTCATGGCATGCATACCAGGACTCTACAGTGGGACATTCTAGAGAATTAGGAATTCCTACGCCAAAATCTCGAGAGCAAACTGACTCTGCAACCAGCTACGCTGGAGTCTCTCCGCTGGTGGTTGGACGGGGTAGTACTGTCCACGGGGGTGTCCTGGTCGTCCGCAGCTACAAGGATAGTCACAACCGATGCCAGTCCTTCGGGATGGGGGGCCCACTTAGATCAACACATACTTCAGGGGAGTTGGTCAGGTCCTTTTAAAAAAAAAAAAATCCTCCAATGGGAAGGAGTTGGAAGCTGTGGAGAAAGCTCCTCTAGAGGTGTCTCTGCCAGCGTTACAGGGCCAACACGTCAAAATTCTGTCCGACAATCAAGTATCGGTAGCCTATATAAATCACCAAGGAGGTACTTGGTCCAAGACACTAATGAGGGTAACAAAACATATATTTCTCCTGGCAGAGACATGTGGCGCCCCTGAGGATTCAGTCACCACAGGGGTACTGCACCTCACCCAGAGGTGTGGTATCTCCTTCTCTCAGGTAAGGAGGGAGTGCTGCCTGGGACCCCAACACCTGCATCCAACACTACACTGCTCCAGGCCGGCTGGAAGGGCAACATGCATGTGCGTAGTTGCTGAGCCCTGTCACTGGCTGGAGTGGGGGGAACCCAAAGGTAGGGGGAACCAGTAGTGGGTGTGGGTGGAGGAAGCAGTTTAGGGGAGCACCATAGTAGTAGATATATAAAGGGAAGCCATCTTAGGGTGGCAGGAGATCAGTCAGTGAGAGGAGAGAGTGAAGACAGTCTGGGAGCAGAGTCTCTTTAGGAGCTCTGCTCCATAAGTAGGGCCCAGTACTTGAGGCCCAGGAGGGGAGCAGATGAGTAGGCTTCGTTCTAGTAAAAGGGATCCCAGGGGGTACGGCGAGTGCAGGACGGCACCCGTACGGCCCGAATCTGTCAGAAGACAGAGGGATCGTAGGCCACAAGAAGGGGACCGGCCCCTGGACCAGTCGTGTTACTCCAAGTCTCGGCTGGAAAAACCGGAGGCTTCTGGCTTATATAGTTCAGTTGCCAAAAGCCTCATTCTAATCTCCGTGAGGGTCAAGCAGGTCCGGGAACTCCAGTGAGACAGGAGGGACTTCAGAGCACCCGAGCGGGATTGAGAGTGGGGAAGCGCAGGGCAGGAGGGAGAAAGACCCAACGTGAAGACGGTCTAGAGAGGAACACAAGAAAGTGGGGTTCTGTCAGGTACTCCTAAACTCCCTGAGGAAGAGCTGAACCCTCGTTCTGGTGAACGCAGCGCGACATGGGAGGCTGTAAGATGGACACTGCAACCTGAGGAACTTAACAACTGTGAGTAAAGACTCGGATGACTGCACCTCACTGCCTCCGTCCATAATTTCACCTGCGTCATCTTTCCCCCTGCACTACAACGCCCAGCGCAACCAACAACTCCAACACTGCCCTGGAGCTAGCTCTTCCTGTGGAGAGCCATACCATCCCTGCTGCAGTAACATCAGCTTCAGAGGACTGCTCCGCAGCGGCGGTTCCCTTTAGCCGCATTCCACAGGTGGCGTCATGAACTTTACAAATCCCCTATAAATCCCCTTTTTGGTTGACCGCCCTGGGCCACGGACCGGGCCAGCCACCGTGATATCCCCCCCCCCACCAGCATCCATAGGCCCGGCTGCCGAGTACCCCACGGCTCTGGGGGCGCGTCAGACACATCTAGCCTCTATCTCCGCAGTACATATAAGAGGGGAAGACAGCAGCAAAGTGGATTTCCTCAGCCGAGTACACCTTCACCAGGGCGAATGGGTCTTGAATCAGGCAGTGTTCACAAAATTACGCTCATGTAGGGAGTCCCCTCCATAGATCTTTGCAACCAAATCCAACTGGAAGGTGGATCACTTTTGCTCCCTGAATCCCAGAGATCATTCTCTTGTGGTAGATTCCCTTCTAATCAACTGGAGATTCTGGCTGGGTTATGCCTTTTTAACCCTAACCAACAGTTCTTCGCAAAATTCGAGAAGACAGGGCTCGGGTAATATTGCTAGCCCCATTTTGGCCAAGAAGACCATGTTTTTTCTTGGCTCCAGCAGATATCAGTCTCCGATCCCTGGGTTCTCCCGGATCTTCCAGATCTCCTCTCCCAGGGACCAGTCCATCACCCGCAGGCAGGCAGATTGCATCTGACTGCCTGGAATTTGAAAGGGAGCTGCTGAGGAGTAGGGGGTTCTCAGCTGAGGTATCTTCTACTCTCCTTAAATCCAGAAAGCCTGTAACTTCCCGGATTTATCGCAAGACTTGGAAAAAATTCCTGTCAGTATCCGGGGGAGGT
Source organism: Phyllobates terribilis (assembly GCF_046119375.1). Lineage (NCBI taxonomy): Eukaryota > Metazoa > Chordata > Amphibia > Anura > Dendrobatidae > Phyllobates > Phyllobates terribilis. The sequence continues at coordinate 469,853,098 of NW_027362767.1, read as the reverse complement.
CCCGATTTTAATTTAATTTTGGAGTTTCTACAGGAGGGGGTGGAGATGTAACTCTCAGTACCCTCAAAGTCCAGATATTTAACCTAGCAGGGGACCCTTGGGTTTCGCGGTTCATAAAGGCATACACCAGATCCAAACCTGTTTGGTCCATTAGCTCAGCCCCTTGGGATCTTAACCTAGTACTCTCGGCCTTAACAGCCCCTCCCTTTGAACCCTTACAGGAGGTTCCTATTAAAGTCCTTTCCCTTAAAACGGTTCTCTTGGTAGCCTTGACTTCCGCTCGGTGGATAGACATTCAGGCCCTCTCAGCGGACCCTCCTTTTACCCTGTTTCGGGATGATAGGGTATTCTTAAAACCTGACCCAGCATACCTCCCGAACGTAGTCTCTACGTTTCACCGATCACAAGAAGTTGTCCTACCCACCTTTTGTAGTAGCCCCACTAACGATAAAGAGCAAAAGTTACATTCCTTAGATGTCAAACGCTACTTAGAGAGGTACCTAGAATCCACTAGTTCCTGGATGAAGGATAGGTCCCTTTTTGTCTGCTTTCAGGGACAGATGAAGGGATATAAGGCCTCTAAAGCCACGCTGGCCCGGTGGATCAGGGAGGCTATTAGTATGGCCTATTCTGCAAGCGGCTGAGAGGTGGAGAAGAATCTGAGCTCATTCCACGAGGGCTGTTGCTACTACCTGGGCAGAAGGGTCCGGTGTGTCTATCAACCAAATTTGTAGAGCGGCAACATAGTCTTCGCCTACTACTTTTTATAAGCACTATAGATTGGATCTTTCTGGTGCTGATATCACCTTTTGGGAGTGGGGTTCTGCAGGTTGTGGTCCCTCTGTAATTCTCTCGTTGTGTGCTGTCATGGACGACCGATAAACATGTAATTACTTACCGGTAATGTAATGTGTGTTTTTTTGGAGTCCATGACGGCACCCTGATATTCCCTCCCATTGCTGAGGGTTCGTCACTTGTTTCTGCTTCTCCTCCTGGTGTTTTACATGGGGTGCTCGGGGTTGTGGTGATCTAACGATATCCGGAGATACAGTTTTTCAGACTCTGTAACCATCTGACGTGGGGAGAGGAACCGCCCCCTTTTAAGCCTGATGGTTCCCTGTCCTTGGAGGGCGGATCACTCTCTCGTTGGGTGCGGTCTTGGACTCCGAAAAAACATATTACCGGTAAGTAATTTCGTGTTTCTTTTCTTCCCAGTGCCACACTTTCTGCGAGGCACCTTTATAACGCTGTTAACCTGCAGACTAACCCTATATCGGCAGGTTAATAGCATTATCGAACCTGACAGGCTCCCTTTTAATATGGTTAGAGATGTTAGCCAACCAGAAACCCAGGAAGGCTCATTTGCATCTTTCCACATGGCAGAGCTTCTCGTATCTGTGACAAATAACATGCCTCATACAAAACAAATAAAGTATAATCTGGCACAAGAACGTCCACTGTTCTCACGACCGGTTCCCAGGAAACTGTACAATATTGTGTGTAATGTTTGTCTAGTATATATTTATTTAGGCAGCTGTACACCTTTCTGTCCCTGCTGGAATCCTCTAGAGGGGTTCATTGCCCACACGATTCACACTATACTTATAGTATCAGACATATTGTAACTTTGAGGACTAGTGGCAATTAGTGTTGAGCGATACCTTCCGATATCGGGAAATATCGGATCGGACCGATACCCCAAAAATATCGGATATCGCCGATTCCGATACCGGAAACCAATGCAAGTCAATGGGACACAAATATCGGAATGAAAATAAACCCTTTCTTTCCTTGTAAGTTAATTCTACATGAAGGAAAACAACTAAGAATAATGTAGAATGTATTGGGGGAGGTGGGGGAGACAATAAAGGCATAGAGGTTTAGCCCAATCAAATGGAATAGCAGAAATTTATATTTTTATTTAAGACGTTCTGAGTTACAAAAATATTGACTGTTAAGTTTTTTTATATTTTGTCAGATATTTGTTTCACTACTTCCATGCTCTTCACCTTCTTTTTTTACTTCTCCCACACTTTCTCCTTCATCATCCTCAGCATCCACATCTTTTTCATCAACTTCTTCTTCACCTTCTTCGTATTATTCTTTTTTTTTTTTTTACATTCTTCTTATTCAACTATTATTCTTCTTCATATTCTACTTCTTCATCTTCTTCATATTCTTCTTCTTCATCATATTCTTATTTGTGACAGGCACGTAGTTGTTATCTATAAAAGTTTGAAGATTACACCTTTCGTTCTGCCTGTCACAAAGATTAACAGGATTTGTCCACATTCAGTTTGGCCTGCAGCAGCAGGTCTTTTCCAGGGGCACCACGAGGAGGAACGGACTCACCCCCATACACTGCTTAGTCTTCTTCTGCTTAATAATTTAGATAATATCTTTTGCTCTGATTTTTAGTCTTATGCTTAATGTTCTTCTGCTTTTTGTTCTGCAGCTTCTTGTTGTTCTGCTTCTTGGTTTTCTGTCTCTTGTTCTTCTGTATCTTGGTGGTTGTCTTCTTGTTCTTTGTCCTCTTGGTCATCTTCTTCAGGGTCATCTTCTTGGTCTTCTTCAGGGTGGTCTTCAGGGTCGTCTTCGGGGTCCTCGTCTTCTTCGGGGTGGTCTTCAGGGTCGTCTTCGGGGTCCTCCTCTTCTTCGGGGTGGTCTTCAGGGTCGTCGTCAGGGAGATCCAGAGTGATTACCAAAAACCATTTCAAAAAGCTTGAACTTGGAAATGTAGCAGAAGGTACAAGAAGGCTGAGGAACTGCCGAGAACCAGCTGACTGTACTGGAACCCGGATGGATAGCAGAAGGTACTAGAGCCAATGGATCTACCGAAGACCAGCTAACGGTACTGGAAGCCGGTTACTAAGCAGGAGTTACCTGTGCCAGAAAGCACTACCAAGGACTAGCAGACGTTGGTGGAACTTGGATACCGAGAAGGAGGCACCTAAGCCAAAGGCACTGCCGAGAACCAGCTGACAGTACTGGAACCCGGATAGGTAGCAGAAGGTACACATGAAAAAAAAAGTTTCAAGGCCGCGAGCCGGCCTGAGTTACCGAAACCCACAGTCCTACAGGGGGTGCTTGTCCTATTAGCACTGTGGAACCAGGCTTCATTGCCAGATCCCGCAGCCCACATAGGAGTCACCTAAACTGCAGGCACCATAGAGTCTGCTAACCCGACCGCAACGTATTGGAGGCAAAGTGACGTTGATACTACCCGGAAACAGCTGGCGTGCTGGAACCAGGCTGGGCAGGAGTGAGTACCCGTGCCAAAAACACTGCCGGGAAACAGCTGGCGGGGCTGTAACCCAGGGTAAATACTGAAAAAAGAGTGGAGCCAGAGGTGTAATTGGAGCAAGTTTTAAATCTGTAGTAGTAGTGAGAATGTGGACAGAGCAGGAGAATTTGCCGGACACGCACAGCTGGGGATCAGCTGACGTTACTGAACCCCAATAACACTGGACCAAGTGTTGACTGTGCAGACAGCACTTCTGAGCAGCAACTGGCGGTGTTGGAGCCCAGGATAGATAGTGAAAACAGAGAGGAGCCAGAGGCCTAATTGGAGCAAGTTTAAAATCAGTAGTAGTGTGAATGTGGACAGAGCAGGAGAAATTGCCAGGCACACAGCAGGGGATCAGCTGACGTTACTGAACCCCAATAACACTGGAGCAAGTGTTGACTGTGCAGACGGCACTTCTGAGCAGCAACTGCGGTGTTGGAGCCCAGGGATTACAGTTCAGGTGGTAGAAACATGAACACAACAGGAGACCTGGATACTGTTGCCAACCAATTATTTAATCTGGAAGAGGACTGGCAAATTCATGCGAGATCCAGGCCTTGTTCATTTTCAGAAAAGTAAGCCGGTCAACGTTATCGGATAGTCGGATGCGACTGTCTTTTAGTAAACCTCTTGCGGCACTAAAGACGCGTTCCTATAATACACTAGCAGCAGGGCAAGCCAGCACCTCCAATGCATACCTTCTAAGCTCTGGCCATGTATTCAGCTTAGGGACCCAAAACTTGAAAGGGGAAGAGCCATCTGGGAGTACACTGAGAGGGCATGACATGTAGTCTGTCACCATCTGACGGAAACATTGCCTCCTGCTGACTGGAGCCGTCTGTGATGGTGTAGACATTTGTGGCGGGGACACAAAACTTTGCCACATTTGGGCCATACTGGTCTTGCCTTGTGCTGAGGCCATGCTTCTGCTCCCTCTTTGTGCTGAGCTTCCTCCACTGCCTCGACGCACTGAGCTGCTTTGTAAAGCACTAGCAGCACTGCTCTCGGGTGGAATGGAGAACATAATGGAATGCACCAGTGCGTCTTGGTACTCCCGCATTTTACGCTTCCGGTTCAACGGTGTTATGAGGCTTTGTAAGTTGTCCCGGTAGCGAGGATCTAGGAGGGTGGACACCCAATAATCAGCCGTGTTGAGAATGTGGGCGATGCGGCGGTCGTTTCTCAGGCACTGCAGCATGAAATCAACCATGTGCTGCAGACTGCCAACTGGCCAAGAAACGCTGTCCCCTGCTTGAGGCGTGATCTCTGCCTGCTCTGCATCACCCCACCCTCGCTCTAGATACTGACTACTAGAGCATTGTGTACCTCCCTCCTCTGGACAGATGTCTTCCTCCTCCATTGACTCCTCCTCATCCTCCTCACAAAGTGTCCCCTGCCTAGGCCTTTGTGAGGAACCACGTTGCGCAGACTGTACTGAAGCAGATGGCATTTGCGACTCCTCATCCTCCACCTGTTCCAAAACCACCTCCCTTAGTGCATGCAGTGTTTTTTCAAGCAGGCGGATAAGGGGGATAGTCATGCTGACTAGTGCATCATCTTCACTCGCCATCCGCGTGGAATAATCGAAGGCACACAAAACGTGGCAAATGTCCTTCATAGAGGCCCACTCAGTGGTGGTGAAGTGTGAACTGCGCGCACTGCGACTTGTTTGCGCCTGCTGCAGCTGGTACTCCATTACTGCTGCCTGCTGCTCACACAACCTCTCCAACATATGTAACGTTGAATTCCATATGGTGCAATGTTCCGGAAGACGTAATCGGCGCTGCAGAGCTGCAATGCGCGATCTTGCGTTGCTGGAACGCCACAAGTGAGCGCACTCTATGCGACCTTGTGCAGCTGTGCATCAAGATCCGGATAGTCCCTCAAAAAACTGCACAACCAAGTTGAGCACATGTGCCAGACATGGGATGTGAGTGAGGTTGCCTAGGCCCAGAGCTGCCACCAGATTTCGGCCATTGTCACACACTACCGTGCCTGGCTGGAGATTCGCTGGCACAAACCACACGTCGCTCTGCAGCTTGATGGCATTCCAGAGCTCCTGCGCTGTGTGGCTTCGATTCCCCAAAGAAATTTATTTTAATACGGCCTGTTGACGTTTGGCCACGGCTGTGCTCATATCGGTATTAACAGGTAACCGTGACGGCTCCTGCAGTGCTGATTCAGAGGAACTGGAGTATGAGGAGGAGTCAATGTGTACAGACTGGATTCCTGTAATCCTTGGAGTTGGCAGAACACGTACAGTGCCACTCAAGATCTGTACCCGGCTCCACAACCTTAACCCAATGGGCAGTGAGGGAAAGGTATCGTCCCTGTCCATTCTTACTGGTCCACGCATCGGTGGTCAGGTGGACCTTGCTACTGATGGCGTTTTGTAGCGCATGTTTAATTTTTCCCTCCACATGCTATTGCAGGGCAGGGACGGCTTGCCTGCTGAAATAAAAGCGGCTGGGCACATTGTGTTGTGGGACTGCCAATGGCATCAAGTTACGGAAGGTGTCAGTCTCCACCAGCCTGAATGATAGCATTTCAAGGGCCAGTAGTTTTGCAATGCCAGCATTCAGAGTCTGTGCTCGGGGGTGGTTTGCCGAGTATGGGCGCCTTTTCTCCCATGCCTGTGCTAACGATGGCTGTAGACTGGCCTGGGTGTGTGAGGATGAAAGGGAACTTGGTGCTGTGGGTAGAATGACACTGTGTCTCTGTACAACAGTGCCAGAGGTTCTTCCATGGCGATCCTGTGAGGAAGCCGAACCAGCTGTGTGTGAGCTGGAGGAAGAGGCTACAACACGAGCTGAAGAGGTGGTGGGTGGCGCTGTAGGTTGGCCTAGGTCTTCAGTGTGTCTTTGTAACTCCACCACGTGCTTGGTCCGCACATGTTTCCACATATTTGTGGTATTGAGGTTGCTGACATTTTTCCCTCTTTTCACCTTATGATTACACAGCTTGCATTTGACAAAGCAAATGTCATCTGCAACTGTGTCAAAAAATGACCAGGCACTGCAAGTCTTGGGAGCGCCCTCTTTGGATTTTGGAAGAGCCATGCTCCTAATGGGTGCCGAAGTGGAGGCTACAGGCAACCAAGTCTGCCCCCTCCCTCTCCCTCCTTTTTGGGCCATTCGGGGAATCTCTTCCTCAGAGCTGCTCCCACCACCTTCCTGTCCCTCACGCCATGATGGGTCAAGGACCTCATCATCTACACCACCCTCTTCAAACAACTGCTTCTCCTGGGTAGTCTCGACAGCACAGTACGCACCAGAAAGTGGCACCTGAGTCTCATCATCAGATGCGTACTGAGGTGTGCTGCTGACCATAGGCACTGGCCTACCCGCCTCTTCAGATTCAGAGAGACAAAACGGTTGCGCATCACTGCATACTACCTCTTCTTCAAATTCTCGAATTCTGCTTGGCTGGCCCCCTCTTTCCAAGCCAAGAGATTCAGAGAACAGAAGTAGAGATGGCTCCTGTCCAGGGCTCTCTGACTGCCTGGGCAATTTGGCAGGTGGTGAAGAGACAGATGGGTGCTCTTCAGTGCTCAGGACCTGAGAGGATCTGGAACTAATTGAAGTTGATGCGTTAGCTGCCATCCATCCGACAACGGCTTAAATTTAGTCCTCCCCCAGCAGTGGGGTACGGCTAGCTCCTACAAAGCTGCGCATAAAGGACTGTTCCCTGGTAAAACTGGGGGATGCTGAGTCACTGGTGCCCGCAGCAGGCACAGAATCCCCACGTCCTCTCCCTGCAGGCACAGAATCCTCACGTCCTCTCCCAGCAGAAACTGCACTCCCACGACCATGACCACATGCCTTACTCCCAGCCTTCTTAATCTTGGTAGACTGATAAAGATAGGCAGAAAAGTACTAAGGGCTTAGTATGCTTATTCCTGAACAGCTGCTAACAGGTATAAGAAACACTAATTTTATAAAGTGTGGACTAGACTTTAATATGAGCTAATGTGGCCTACACAACTGTAAAGTGGAGTGTTTGGTGAACTTTATTTAGGTTTTTTTTTGTCATAAAAAGACACTGGATGTGCCCAAAGATGTACTACCGATAGTATCACAAACTTTTTGTAGCTATTACAATGCAGGAAGGTAACCTACAATGCAATAGATGAGACTACAAAAAATAGGCTAATACTATTTACTAATGTGTGCAAGTGGGTAAATAGCTGGCTGAGTGATAGAAAGCAGAGGGTGGTTATCAATGGTGTAAGCTCAGGGTGTGTCAGGGTTACTAGCGGGGTGCCTCAAGGGTCTGTCTTGGGCCCTATATTATTTAATATATTTATTAATGATCTAGTGGAAGGGTTGCATAGTAAAATAGCAATATTTGCAGATGATACTAAACTTTGTAAAGTAGTTAATACAGATGAGGATAGGGCACAGCTACAGGAGGATTTAGATAAATTGGGGAGTTGGGCCAAAAAATGGCAAATGGGGTTCAATGCCGATAAATGTAAGGTCATGCACATGGGAAAGAAAAACAGCAGTCACCCATACATATTAAATGGGAAACCGTTGGGGAAATCTGACATGGAGAAGGACCTGGGCATCTTGGTTAATAGCAAATTAAATTGGAGTGCCCAGTGTCAGGCAGCAGCTGCGAAGGCAAATAGAGTCATGGCATGCATCAGAAGAGGAATAGGGGCATATGATGAGAACCTTGTTCTTCCTCTGTATAAAGCGCTGGTAAGGCCGCACTTAGAATATTGTGCACAGTTCTGGGCTCCGGTGCTCAGGAAAGACATATTGGAGCTAGAGAGGGTACAAAGGAGGGCGACTAAGGTAATAAAGGGAATGGAGGGACTAGAATACCCCGAGAGGTTGTCAAAATTAGGCCTATTTACGTTGGAAAAGAGAAGGCTTAGGGGAGACCTCATAAACATGTATAAATACATCAGGGGGCAGTACAGAGATCTCTCCCATGACCTGTTTATACCAAGGATGGTGACAAAGATGAGGGGGCACACTATGCGTCTGGAGGAAAGGAGGTTCCTGCACCAGCATAGAAGGGGATTCTTTACGGTCAGAGCCGTGAGACTCTGGAACTCTCTGGGAGAGGAAGTGGTGATGTCCAACTCACTTAATGAGTTCAAGAGAGGCCTGGATGCCTTTCTTGAGAACAATAAAATTACATCTTATGCTTAGTGATAGTTAATTAATCCAGGGATTTAATCTGACTGCCAGATTGGTGTCGGGAAGTGAATTTTTCCTCAATGATGTAAATTGGCCTATACCGCATGTTTTTTTTTTTTGCCTTCCCCTGGATCAACGCTGCGGAATAGCTGCAGTGCACAAGAAATAGGCTGAACTCGATGGACGCTTGTCTTTTTTCGGCCTTATAAACTATGTAACTATGTAATCTGGCTGGGGCTGCAGGGCACAAGGCTGCAGAAAGGCTCCTCTAACTACTCCTATATAGTGTGTTTGGAACCAATTTAGCTGAATACGGATGGAACCACCACACTAATAGGAGATATCAGGAAAAATGATTAGTTAGCAAAAAAGGACAATGTATGAGGCAGTGACGCATTCTGGGCGCACTACAACCAGACTTGGCTGAAGCACACACTACAGGGTGAGCTGCACTCACACACACAGACCTTGCAGACAGCGGTGAACAGCACAGAGAACTGTGCACTAGCGCTGCAAGGCACAGTGGTTTATAAAGTAGCTTGGGTAAAGCAGAATAGAGCAAATGGGTAGCTAAAACTGTCCCTCAGAACAACAGCGTCCTATCCCTTACTAAATTCACAGCAGAGTGAGCTCAAAATGGCGGCGGCGGCTTTTATAGTGCATCATGACATCATTTCAGAAGCCAATCACAGCCTTGCCATTAGTTAACATGCCTACATGCCTAACAGGATGTGCCCACACTTCTTAGGATCCTTATTGGCTGAATAAAATGAAACTGGCTCATTGCATTATGGGAACTTCCGATTCCGGTATCCGATATTCTAAAAGTATCGGAACTAAGCATCGGAATTCCGATACCGCGAATATCGGCCGATACCCGATATTTCAGTATCTGAATGCTCAACACTAGTGGCAATACATGTGTTTGCACTGAAGGATTGTTCCTATGTTATCCGGCCGTTGACTCGTATAGAGCCGTGACAGTTGCTCAGCCATCCATCTTTTCAAGATTTCCTTAGTATTGTGCTAACTTTGTAATTACTGTGGACACCTCCAGACATTTTAATCAATGTTTACCATCATAATTCGTCTGATCCTCACCTGGGGTTTCTGAGGATGGAGGGTGAGAAATGATGATACAGAAGATAAAACTCCTCCTCATAAAAAGTGACACAGATGTTGTAATTATGGGTAGCTCCTGCTGATAACTAATGTAATGTTCAGGAATCCAGAGAAGAGGCTCCTCCATAAGGAGTTATCGGTAGCAGTACATGCTGTACCCCAGCCCCCAACAATACACATATGCAATGAATGCGCAAATTCCACAGAAAACCTCTAACTCACTGTCAAGGAGATGCAACAGAGAGATCACGGCGATCCAACCACTGCCACTAGTTTGTCAGGGGACCCAACTCCGCTGCCTCCAATCGTCAGTACATTTACATAGTTGACTGACGTGATGGACTAGGCTGCGGCTGTTTCCACACTTAGGCTGGTTATTGGGGAACTTACAGTGAGCGTATGGTATATACAGGTGCATCTCACAAAATTAGAATATCATCAAATAGTAAATTTTCTTTCATTTCTTCAATACAAAAAGTGAAACTCATATATTATGTAGAGTCATTACAAACAGAGTGAACTATTCCAAGTGTTTATTTCTGTTAATGTTGATGATTATGCTTACAGCCAATGAAAACACAAAAGTCATTATCTCAGTAAACTAGAATAATAAACAAACATCACCTGCAAAGGCTTCCTAAGCGTTTAGAAAGGTCACTTAGTCTGTTTCAGTAGGCTCCACAACCATGGGGAAGACTGCTGACTTGACAGATGTCCAGAAGGCAGTCACTGACACACTCCACAAGGTCCCAGAGTCTGGAGGAAGAGTGGAGAGGCCACAATCCAAGCTGCTGGAGGTCTGGTGTGAAGTCTCCACAATCAGTGATTGTTTGGGGGGCCATGTCATCTGCTGGTGTAGGTCCACTATGTTTTATCAAGACCAAAGTCAGCGCAGCCGTCTACCTGTACATTTTAGAGCACTTGAAGCTTCCCTCTGCCGACAAGCTTTTTGGAGATGGAAATGTCCTTCTCCAGCAGGACTTGGCCCCTGTCCACACGGCCAAAAGTACCAATACCTGGTTTACACACAACAGTATCACTATGCTTGATTGGCCAGAAAATTCGCCTGACCTTAACCCCATAGAGAATCATCTGTTATAGAGAATCATCTGTTATAGAGAATCATCTGTTATAGAGAATCATCTGTTATAGAGAATCTATGGGGTATTGTCAAGAGGAAGATGAGACCCCAGACCCAACAATGCAGACGAGCTGAAGGCTGCTATCAAAGCCACCTGGGCTTCCATAACCCCTCAGCAGGGCCACAGGCTGATCCCTCCATGCCACAGGCTGATCCCTCCATGCCACATTGATGCAGTAATTGATGCACAAGGAGCCGACCAAGTATTGAGGGCATTTACTGAACATACATTTCAGTAGGACAACATTTCAGATTTTAAAATAATTTTTCAAGCTGTTGTTATAAAGTATTCTAATTTACTGAGATAACTGTTGTGTTTTCATTGGCTGTAAGCCATAATCAACATTAACAGAAATAAACACTTGAAATAGATCACTCTATTTGTAAGGACTCTATATAATGAGTTTCACTTTTTTTGTATTGTAGAACTGAAATAAATTAACTTTTTGATGATATTCTAATTTTGTGAGATGCACCTGTACACCTCCCAATTCCAATATTTGAAATATACGATATTCCATTATAAAACGCACTTTTTTTTTTTGTCCCCCCCCCCCCTCATATTATGGGGGACAATGGGAGTGCGTCTTATAATCCGAATGTAGCTTATCAGGGGAGGCCAAGATCTCAATCTGCATATGCTCCGCCTCCGGCGGCCATTTTCCAAAGTCCACCGCAGTCATGTTGAAAAGGATGGGAAGTGTGGGGAGTCTCAACCTTTTGTAAGAGCCTGGGTCCTGCAGCAGCCTTGCACCACCGAACACCCCCCTCCTCCCAGTCTGGGGCCGGCAGCATTGCCCCACTGCCGTCACCACCAGCTTTCCGCAGCAGTTACCCTGCCTCCTGGGACCCTGCTCCACTGCAGCCACACCCCCAGTAAGCCCCTACCCACCACCACCCACCATTGTTTTTCCTTTCCCTATCAAGGACAGATGGAGAAGAGAAACAAGGTGACGAACGAAAATTCTCTATGGAGGGCTCTGGAGGGTTGGGGGGATTCCATACCTTCTCTTCTCCTGTAGAGGAGCCAAGCTGAGACCTCTGGAGGGTTCCTCGACATTCCAGCTGAGCTGAGTGCTCCTAATGGTGGCGGTATTCCTCGCTAGGGGGCTCTGGGCTGCCTGCTACTGGGTCCAGAAGCACGCGCTTGTCGGAAGCTGATGGAGACACGCAAGGCCGGCATGCGTTCCAGGATGATGCGTACTTACAGTCAGGAAGTACCAGCGACGGCTAGTGTTCCAGCATGGAACGCACTTGGCGCAGGGGTATGATATTTTATCAGAAGCTGCGTTCATTTCAGTGTGGACCATAGGACCCTGTTGAATGGCATGATTGGCAGCTGATGGGGCTCAGAAGGATCTGAAGAATCAGATGATTAGAAGCTAGGTGAGATAAACTATTTAAAGTGCTTAAATGAATCGGCCTCAACTATTAAGAAGAGGACTAATAGATGTGCCACCTGTAACGTTAAACTTTTGGAAAATTACAACAAAAGCTTTTGTGCGGATTGTATATCTAAAATACTTTAAAGATGAACAATCCACATTCATAGCCGACATGAAGGCAATAATTAGGAAAGAGGTTCTAAATACTGTTTCTGCCCTAATGCCACCTCAGTCTCCCCGGCCTAAATGAGCTAGGTGGGATATGGATTCAAGCTCAGAGGAAAGGGAATTATCCTACTACTCTGACTCTGGGCGAAGGCAAAAACACTACACCAATGTTGATTGAGGAAAGAAAGAAATACGTATTTTCCTTTAAAGAATATAGATGCACTCTTACAGGCCATCAGGGGTACCATGAAAATAGAGCACCCCTGTGAACCATTGTCAATTCAAGACTCAATGTTTGGAAGCCTAAGAGTTCGCAGAAATAGTCTTTCCGGGAAATAAAAACATCACCACTATGATCCTGGAGGAATGGAAAAATGCAGGGGAAAATAATAGTCGTCCCAGGGGATTTTAAAACTCTCCTTCCCTTTGACCCATAAGAAATCAGAGTATGGGAAGAAATCCCAAAGATTGACATTTCAGTAGCCAGAGTTTCTAGGAAGACCTCTATTCCATTCGGGGACTCCTCAAGGCTTAAAGATCCAATGAATAAGAGATCAGAGGACATCCTGAAAAAAGCTTGGGAGGCCTCCTCGGCCATCATTAAAACAAATATAATCGCCACTTCTGTTAATGCATCTGAGTGGAGGATTTAGAAAAACATTTCAGAAACAAAACCCCTAGGAAGGAGATATTGGAATTACTTACATAAAAGCAGTTGCCATTTTCAGAAAGGGTAGACACCTATGCGAAATCAGTTTGGTTAGTGGCGAGGATCGGTGCACTGTCGAATGCTGCAAGATACAGCTTCAGCCATAGAACCCATCAAGAGATACCCACTCAAAAAATAAAAGATCAGCTTGTCAGAATATTTTCAGACAATTCCACCACAGTCTCCTTCCTTCTTCATCAGGGAGGACCAAAACACCATCTCCAGTCAATATCAGAAGAAATACTTGGTTGGGTCAGTCACAGCAGTTCACCTGAAGGGATCAAAAAATCAGGTGGCAGACCTCCTAAGCAGGGAAACAATTCAACCATCAGAGTGGACACTAAACAGAGGTTTTTCACCAGTTAACACAGCGCTTGGGCGTCCCTGGAATAGACTTATTTGCCTCCAGAAAGAACATAAAAACAAAGGGGTTCTTTTCACTAAACCCAGGAGACAATCCGACAGGGATAGATGCCTTATCCCAGAACTGGGATCTGAAACTAGCATATGCCTTCCCACCATTCTGTCTGGTTCCAAGGGTGTAAAGAAAGATCCAGGAGAGTCAAGCCATGGTGATTCTAATAGTTCCCTATTGGCCCAAAAGAAGTTGTTTTTTTCCCTGTTAAAACAGATGTCTTCGGAAGATCTTGTCCTCCCAACAAGACACGACCTTTTGTCTCAGGGTCCACTTTACTATCAGAACCTGGAGATGCTGCACCTATCAGCCAGGATTCTGATCCTGAGATCAAAGGGACTTTGGGAATCAGTCATCTCTACATTTCAGAGAAGCAGTAAGCCTGTGACTTTAGCTAGCTATCTCAAGATCTGGAAAAAGTTCTGTGCACAAAAGAAGGGTCCTGTTTCCATTACTTCAGGCCCAGATATTCCTAAGATCTTATAATTTCTTCAGTCAGGGTCTAACAAGGGACGAAGACCAATTACCTTTAAAAGTACAGATATCAGCTCTAGGGGCGTTCTTTGATTATCCCCTGGCCAGTCAACCCTCGATTATGAGGTTGATTAAAGCTGTCATCGGCTTAAGCATACAATTAGGCGTTCGGTGGCCCCATGGGACCTCAGTCTTGTTTTACACGCCTTATGCAGAAGCCCATATGAACCTTTACACCAGGCTGATTTAAGGTTCATATCCCTTTTAATACAGTCTTCCTAGTAGCGATAACTTCAACAAGGTGCATAAGGGAAATTCAATCCCTTTCTATAAAAGATCCGTACTTGAAAATTCAGGAAGATTGTGTCATTCTGAGATTTGGATCCAGCATTTCTACCGAAGGTGGTCACTGACAAACCAAAAGATTATCTTACCTTCTGTGAAGACACTGGGTCTTCCGTGGGCAGAACACTACTCCGACAACACAGGGTGAGAGTAAAACAGTGTGGCAATACTTTATTGAACCACACAACAGGCAATAAACACACAGAACAGACCCAGCAAATTCCCAAGATGGTACAACATTACAGTCTTACCCTTCCACTGGCCTGTCTGGGATAGAACAACTGCAACTTTGAGACTTCCAGGGCCAACTACCTCAACCAGTGGCCCTCTGATTTTGGCAGGCCTCCACAGAGAGGAGGTAGCCGCAAGCTTAGGAAGCTGACAGTCCATCGAGTTACAAGGCCAGGAGACCCGAGGGTCCCACCCTGGCCTCTCCGTGAGTTTCCATGGGGCCAAATGATCGGCTGGTCCCAATCTGGCTTCTTCAAATGTCTCCATGGGTTCCAGGCGACCGGAGGATCCCACCTGGCATCCCCAAACATATCCATGGGGTGAGGTGACTTCATCGTCCCAACCTGGTCTCCCCAAATGTATCCATGGGTTCTCTGATGGTCAGTGGAGCAGATCCGTATCCTTCTAGTCAGGGCGGTGTACCCTTAGGCCGGAATCATGTAGAATCCAAATCTGTGTCTCTCTCTGTATGGAGCCATGCTACCAGGCTGGTGTCCTGAAGAGTCTGTCTGATCTTTGATTCTCTTTGTAAAGTATGTTTCAAAACTGACTGATACAGCGGCATATCTTTAAATAGTTCACAATAGTTCTCTCAAGTACACATCCAAAGTTCAAGGATTAGGGATGATATTTTTCCACAGGGCTCAGATCTCATTATTTGTGCATTTAATCAATTTACATAGTTGGTATAGTAGGGGGCTCTTGTAAATACACATCTAGCTGGCTTTAGTACAATATGTAATTAGCATAGTAACATACCGTGGTGGCCAAAAGTATTGGCACCCCTGCAATTCTGTCAGATAATACTCAGTTTCTTCCTGAAAATGATTGCAATCACAAATTCTTTGGTCTTATTATCTTCATTTAATTTGCTTGCAAGGAAAAAACACAAAAGAGAATGAAGCAAAAATCAAATCATTGATCATTTCACACAAAACTCCAAAAATGGGCCAGACAAAAGTATTGGCACCCTCAGCCTAATACTTGGTTGCACAACCTTTAGCCAAAATAACTGCGAACAACCGCTTCCGGTAACAATCAATGGGTTTCTTACAATGCTCTGCTGGAATTGTAGACCATTCTTCTTTGGCAAACTGCTCCAGGTCCCTGATATTTGAAGGGTGCCTTCTCCAAACTGCCATTTTGAGATCTCTCCACAGGTGTTCTATGGGATTCAGGTCTGGACTCATTGCTGGCCACCTTAGAAGTCTCCAGTGCTTGCTCTCAAACCATTTTATAGTGCTTTTGGAAGTGTGTTTTGGGTCATTTTCCTGCTGGAAGACCCATGACCTCTGAGGGAGACCCAGCTTTCTCACACTGGGCCCTACATTATGCTGCAAAATTTGTTGGTAGTCTTCAGACTTCATAATGCCATGCACATGGTCAAGCAGTCCAGTGCCAGAGGCAGCAAAGCAACCCCAAAACATCAGGGAACCTCCGCCATGTTTGACTGTAGGGACCGTGTTCTTTTCTTTGAATGCCTCTTTTTTTTTTTCCTGTACACTCTGTGTTGATGCTTTTTGCCAAAAAGCTCTACTTTTGTCTCATCTGACCAAAAAACATTCTTCCAAAATGTTTTAGGCTTTCTCAGGTAAGTTTTGGCAAACTCTAGCCTGGCTTTTTTATGTCTCGGGTTAAGAAGTAGGGTCTTCCTGGGTATCCTATCATACAGTCTCTTTTCATTCAGACACCGACGGATAGTACGGGTTGACACTGTTGTACCCTCGGACTGCAGGGCAGCTTGAACTTGTTTGGATGTTAGTCGAGGTTCTTTATCCACCATCCGCACAATCTTGCGTTGAAATCTCTCATCAATTTTTCTTTTCCGTCCACATCTAGGGAGGTTAGCCACAGTGCCATGGGCTTTAAACTTCTTGATGACACTGCACACAGAAGACACAGGAACATTCAGGTCTTTGGAGATGGACTTGTAGCCTTGAGATTGCTCACGCTTCGTCACAATTTGGTTTCTCAAGTCCTCAGACAGTTCTTTGGTCTTCTTTCTTTTCTCCATGCTCAATGTGGTACACACAAGGACACAGGACAGAGGTTGAGTCAACTTTAATCCATGTTAACTGGCTGCAAGTGTGATTTAGTTATTGCCAACACCTGTTAGGTGACACAGGTAAGTTACAGGTGCTGTTAATTACACGAATTAGAGAAGCATCACATGATTTTTCAAAGGGTGCCAATACTTTTGTCCACCCCCTTTTTTAGGTTTGGTGTGGAATTATATCCAATTTGGTTTTAGGACAATTCTTTTTGTGTTTTTTCATTGAAGACAAATTAAATGAAGATAATAATACCAAAGAATTTGTGCTTGCAATCATTTTCAGGAAGAAACTGAGTATTATCTGACAGAATTTCAGGGGTGCCAATACTTTTGGCCACCACTGTACATCATTATTCCCAAACACTAAGTCACTGTCCTTCTTGACCAGCTAAAGAAACACCTACACATTGTGTTTGTGTTCAATTGTGAATGTATTTCTCTTGGCTTAAAAAATCTAACCGTCTGGCTGATTAAGATTAGAAGCTGTTTTGTCACACCCTCCTTCTGCCAAAATTACAGCAATCAAAAGGAGTTTTCATTCCATTCCTTGGACATATGGAGAGCGGTCCTACAATATTTGAGTATCACAGAAGAATGGAGAATCGACTCAAACCTCTTTCATCCAATTTGTGGGAAAAAACAAAGGGAAAAGGGCATCATAGTTAACACTAGCTAGGTAGATATAATCTGCAATCAGCTCAACGTATGTTACAGAAGGACGATCTCCTCCGTAAACCATCAAAACCCATTCGACGAGAGCATTATCGACTTCATGGGCGGAGAGAACAAGGGGCATCAGTAGATCAGATCTACAGAGCAGCAACCTGGTCAAACTTGGTTAAATACTTTCTATAGACATTACAAATTGGACGTTCTGTCAAATCAACAGATGGCCTTTGGGAGGAAAGTCCTCCAAGCAGTAATCAATCAGCATTATTGGCGCCAAATTTAAACACCGCTCTGCACAGAGGTCAGCGGTGATGCCGTGAGGACCGGGGAGCGAAGCCGCCGGTCTGGATACTTCTGCTGCTCGCAGCTGGTCATCTCCCGGCTGCTCGCAGCGGAAGTACCCACACAGGCAGTGCTGCTCCCCGGTCCTCACTAACCAATCAGTGATTTTGGCACCAAATTTAAACAACGCTCTGATTGCGCCCGGTCGGCCGCATACCTATTCTAGAACTAGATGGTGGCCCGATTCTAACGCATCGGGTATTCTAGAATAGGTATGCGGCCGACCGGGCGCAAGCAGCAAAGCGGTGTTTAAATTTGGCGCCAATATCGCTGATTGATCGCGGCTGGCGGTAGCGACCAATCAGCAGAGCGGGGTTTAAATTTGCCGCCCATATCGATGATTGGTCGGGGCCGGCGGCCGCAACCAATCAGCGTCGTATTAGTGAGGACCGGGAAGCGGCGCTGCCTGTGCGGGTACTTCCACTGCGAGCCGCTAGGAGATGAGCGGCTGCTCGCAGCATAAGCATCCCGAACGGCTGCGCCGCTCCTCGGTCCTCCGTTCACACTTGCCGTTGGGAGATCGTAGCGCTGTTTAAATTAGGCGCCAATCTCGCTGATTGGTTGCGGCCGCCAGCCGTGACCAATCAGCACAGCAGTGTTTAAATGTGGCGGCAAGATCGGTGATTGGTCTCGGCCGCTATTTAAATGTGGCGCCCAAATCGGTGATTGGTCGAGCTCTCCGCCCGCGACCAATCAGCGAATCGTATTGGTGAGGACCGTGGAGCGGAATCGTATTGGTGAGGACCGGGGAGCGCCGCTGCCTGTGCGGATACTTCCGCTGCGAGAAGCCGGGACATGAGCGACTGCTCGCAGCAGAAGTATCCCGACCCGCAGCGCCGCTCCCTGGTCCTCCCTTGACACGCTAGCCGCTGATGTCCCCACAGTATCCGCATGGTGTTACAAAGGTCCGGACATTTGTGTTAAAAATCGCTGATTGGTCACAGGCGCTGCCCGCGACCAATCACCGATTTGGGCGCCAAATTTAAATATCGGCCGCGACCAATCACCGATTTTGGCGCCTCAATCAGTATAGCGGTGTTTAAATGTGGAGCCAAGATCGGTGATTGGTCGCGGCCGATATTTAAATTTGGCGCCCAAATCGGTGATTGGTCGCGGGCAGCGCCTGCGACCAATCAGCAATTTTTAACACAAATGTCCGGACCACACCATGCGGATACTGTGGGGACATCAGCGGCTAGGGTGTCGAGGGAGGATCGGGGAGCGGCGCTGCGGGTCGGGATACTTCTGCTGCGAGCGCCCGCTCATGTCCCGGGTTCTCGCAGTGGAAGTATCCGCACAGGCAGCTCCGCTGAGATCCATGCGCCTAGGGTGTGAAGGGAGGACCGGGGAGCGGCGCTGACATCCAATTGGTCGCGGCCGCTATTTAAATGTGGCGCCAAAATCGGTGATTGGTCGCGCCCGGCGTCGGCGACCAATCAGCACAGCGGTGTTTAAATGTGGAGCCAAGATCGATGATTGGTCGCGGCCGATATTTAAATGTGGCGCCCAAATCGGTGATTGGTCGCGGGCAGCGTCCGCGACCAATCAGCACAGTAGTGTTTAACTTTTGCGGCAAGATCAGTGATTGGTCGCGGGCCAAGACCTCGACCAATCACCGATTTGTGCGGCACATTTAAATAGCGGCAGCGACCAATTGGATGTCAGCGCCGCTCCCCGGTCCTCCCTTCACACCCTAGCCGCATGGATGTCAGCGGCGCTGCCTGTGCGGATACTTCCGCTGCGAGAACCCGGGACATGAGCGGGCGCTCGCAGCAGAAGTATCCCGACCCGCAGCGCCGCTCCCCGGTCCTCCCTTCCGCATGGAGGTCAGCTACGCCGGCGGTCCTTCCGCTGCTACCGGCCGGGAGATGAGCGCCTCGCGCCGCTCATCTCCCGGCTGCATCTCCGTCCCGCAGATAGGTCTGGCGGTCTAGGTCCTTCTGGTACCGGCCGGGAGATGAGTGCCTCGCGCCGGTCATCTCCCGGCTGCATCGCCGCTGAGCTCCGTCCCGCAGATGAGCCGCCATCTTTTTTCAGAAATCCCACGGCACTGATTGGCCGCTGCCGGACCAATGAGCGACGCAGATATAATATATATATATATATATATATATATATATATATATATATATATATATATATATATATATATATATATATATATATATATATATATATATATATATATATATATATATATATATATATATATATATATATATATATCTATCTATATCTATCTCTATCTCTATCTATCCGATGCGTTAGAATCGGGCCACCATCTAGTGTATGTATGTATACATACATACATACATATATACACCTTACATAGTCTATAGACTAAGGGACTGTGCTATACATAATAAGGCTACATTCCTGCATCTGTGTGCTGCCCGCTTTTACAGACGCATTGAGCATGTCCTATTCTAATCCTCAAAATCATAGAATGGTAGAGTTGGAAGGGACCTCCTGGGTCATCTGGTCCAACCCCCTGCTCAAAGCAGGATTCACTAAATCATCTCAGACAGATGTCTGTCCAGCCTCTGTTTGAAGACGTCCATTGAAGGAGAACTCACCACCTCTCATGGCCGCCTCTTCCACTCATTGATCACCCGAACTGTCAAAAAGTTTTTTCTAATATCTAATCTGTGTCTCCTCCCATTCAGTTTCATCCCATTGCTTCTAGTCTTTCCTTGTGCAAATGAGAATAAAGATGATCCTTCTACAATGTGACAGCCCTTGAGATATTTGTAGACAGCTATTAAGTCTCCTCTCAGTCTTCTTTTTTGCAAGCTAAACATTCCCAAATCCTGCAACCGTTCCTCATAGGACATGGTTTGCAGACCGGTCACCATTCTGGTCGCTCTTCTCTGAACTTGCTCCAGTTTGTCTATGTCTTTTTTAAAATGTGGTGCCCAAAACTGTACACAGTATTCCAGATGAGGTCTGACCAAAGAGGAGTAAAGACCGATAATGACTTCACGTGATCTAGACTGTATGCTTCTGTTAATACATCCCAGAATTGTATTTGCCTTTTTTGCTGCTGCATCACACTGTTGACTCATGTTCAGTCTATGATCTATTAGTATGCCTAAGTCTTTTTCACATGTACTGTTGCTTAGCTCTATTCCTTCCATTTTGTATATGTTTTTTTCATTTTTATTGCCCAGATGTAGTACTTTGCATTTTTCCCTGTTAAAAACCATTCTGTTAGTTGCTGTCCACTGCTCCAGTTTCTTCCATTGCTTCTTGTGTTTCCTTGTTCATACTGTGTTGGGGTCACCATACTTTGCCGAGGGAGTTGAGATGGGGAACAGTAAGTTGATCATATTGTGCATGTGGAGGAATTGACTGTGGGGATATCATACAGTGTTTGTGTGGGACTTTTGTTGGCATCATACTTTATGGGTGCAATGAAAGGGGAATCTAGGGCCTCAGGAGGAAAATTTATTTGTAAGGACTGCAAAGTTGTGGTATATTCTGCCGCCGATGTACATAGGTGAGATGTGAGCACGGATCTCTGTACAAGAAATGGCAGAAAATGTTACTTGCAACCCTCTCCTCCAATTTTTGACCAGCTGCACTTGGTTAATTCAATGGTGAAATGATGAACTTTTACATATTTTATTCTCAGTACCTTTGTGAGATGAGGTAGATGTCAGGGACGATGAAGGCATGAAGATGAGGTAGAAGTTAGTTGATTTTAGAAGCACCAGGTTAGAGTTAACAAGAAAATCCTTTCTCCAGTCCTGAAGCATGTGTTGTCCAAGATGGCACTTGCCAGAAAGAAAGGATGTGAGGAAATCCAGATAGGAGGAGTCGCAGAGAGAGGGGCATTATGGGAAAACATAGTTTATAATACATGAGTAACATATTATAACGGCCAGTAGATGGCAGCAAAGTACTACAAACACTGTACCATAATATCTGTATATGATAATTGAATGAATTAAGACATATAACATTAGGCAATTGTCCCTGTAATGGCTGAAAGTCTTTGCAGACTATGTACACCCCTGGGGTGATGGGGTGAGGCTTGTGCTTTCTGATTTATTGCATATATTACTGCTGGGGTAGTATACCATAGATTACCCTGGTCATGGGGATGGTCTGTAATGGTGTGTTCAGGGCAATTCATGCCCTTCGTCCTCTCCTTCTTAAATAGGTACGCTGTTGTAGAATGTGTATATTTTGATAGCGAGGTTTTATAACTATTAGTATTGTGGATAACTTGTGTTTATTACCATGAATGTTTTATGATAGTGTTAAGATTAGAGAAAGTGTTAGGATAAGGAATTAGGATGTAGATATGAGGATAAGAGAGTAATAGGCTTAGCTAGTATTGGGAAGTACAGTGGAGGACATTAGTCCAGGAAGAAGTAAGTTAGGGGGTTAACAGTTTTATAGGGGTACTCCCAGTTAGGGAGGGGGAGCTGGACTATATTAGGAGAAGCATTTCCTGGTGGAGGGGTAGAGTGAGGAGGATCAGAGGGAGTAGGGGGAAGGGCCAGTTCAGGGCCAAGGGTCATTCAGGGAACAGAGCAACCTGAAGGAAACGAGTACCAGCTGCAGGAAGAAGTATGAGGACAGCAGCGAGTGCATCCCTTAACGTCTGCGGCCTACGGCCTGAACAGGGTATGGAGGAGCTTCATTTCATCTCCTGAGGGGAGAACTGGCGGAGATCCACAAAGTCAAGTCGGGACAGAGGCCTGAGAAGCTGCGGCGCCCGGCAAGATACCCCTAGGGCAGGAAGTGCTATTAGAGTGAGTGATAACGCAGACGACCGAAACCATTAATGTTGTGTTACTTTGTTGTACCCGGAAAATATATATTTTTGTACCGTGTTAGTCAGTAGTTAGAAAAATATTTAGATTTGAGAGTCCTCAGTGGTTGGTACCTTTTTAATGGCTAACTATAAAGTACCCATGATCAATTCTGAACTGAGCCTATGGAGTAAAGTTTGAACTTGTGAAAATGAGTCCAAAGTCTGGTGTGAACTGTGATTTGAGTCTGGACCCAGGACCGTGGGACAGATGGAGCCTGATGGAACGAAAGTGAGTGTTGCCCACTACACAAAAATCACACAACAGACAGGACTCTATCTTTTATTTGTGGGGAGCCAAGGTGTGGGAGAACAGCAGCCCCTCGCCCACAACTACTACCCTGTGCCCGCTATAGGTCCACTACTGTACATCCACCCACAGGGGTCTGTAATCTTGAGTGGTCACTGATCATGTAGGAATAAGAAGTGTACTTGCTTCAGCATACTCGCATGTGCTCTTTTGCCATGCGAGTAACCACATCATTGTTCAGTAGTAGTGTTGAGCGATACCTTCCGATATCAGGAAATATCGTATCGGATTGGATCGGACCGATACTTTTTGGGTATCGGATATCGCCGATTCCGATACCGGAAACCAATGCAAGTCAATGGGACACCAATATCGGAATGAAAATAAACCCTTTCTTTCCTTGTAGGTTAATTCTACATGAAGTAAAACAACTAAGAATAATGTAGAATGTATTACGCGAAAAGCCGGCAATTCATCAGCAGCATACATCGGTACCCGACAATTTACAACAGAAAGAATAGAGCTTCACACATGGATTAGATAGATAGAAACATGTCAGTCACATATATATGAAGTACAGTGACAGTGTTGCTTACTGTACTTGTCATTTAGTGTAAAGGATTTATTTAAAAAAATAATTGTGTTTTCATGCACCGTCTCTTTAAAAAAGCCGGCCGGCAATTCAGCAGCGGTACCCGACAATTTAGAATAGAAGGAATAGAGAATCATACATAGATTAGATAGATAGAAACATGTCAGTCACATATATATGAAGTACAGTAACAGTGTTGATTACTGTACTTGTCATTTAGTGTTAAAATAAAGGATTTATTTAAAAAAAATTGGCGTGGGGTTCCCCTTAATTTTAGACTCTAGCGGAGGTTAAGCAAACGGCTGGGGCAGATGTTTGAAGCCTGGGAAGGGGGTAATACCCACGGAGCTTCCCAGGCTACTAATATGAGCCCCCAGCTGAATACCTAGCCTTTACTAGCTATTAAAATGGGGGACCCCCTCAAAAACATGACATGGGGTCCCCCCTAATTTAATAGGCTAGGAAGGCTAGGCAGACAGCTGGGGGCTGATATTAATAGCCCAGGAAGGGTGCCATGAATATTGGCCCCCTCACAGGCTAGAAACACCAGCCGTCCCAGAAATAGCGCATCCATAGGATGCGCCAATTCTGGCACTTAGCCTCGCTCTTCCCACTGCCCTGTAGCGGTGGCAGTGGGGTAATAGGGTTGGGGTTGATGTCAGCTTATAATGCTAGCTGACATCAAGCCCAGGTTAGTAATGGAGAGGCGTCTATAAGGCTGTGTGCCCACGTAGCATTTTTCAAGCGTATATGCTGCGGAATTTCCGCAGCGTAAACGCTTGAAAAACGCATGTATATCCGCACCCCATGGTCCCCAATGGGATTCCGCAAGTTCTATGCACATGCTGCGGATTTTTCCGCAGCGTTTATGCCGCGTTCAAAAATCTGCAGCATGTCATTTAATTTTGCGTTTCCGCAAGCGGAATTGCCTTTGTCCAATGCATAAAAAACGCAAGGCAATTCCGCATGTGGAAAACGCGTGATAAACGCGCGAAAAATGCGCGATAAACGCGTGCGGAATTTCGCATGCGTTTTTCCGGGAGAGGACTTGCATTTATGCAGCAGAAATTTTCTGCTTCATAAATGCAACGTGGGCACATAGCCTAAGACACCCCCATTACTAACCCCATAGTCAAAGTTAAAAAAAAAACACAAACACCCAGAATAAAGTCCTTTAATTGAAATAAAGACACAATTCTTTATTGTTCTAAATTAAACCATACTTACCATCACGGCCATTCCAGCTGAAGCCAACGATCTCCTGCAATAAAAGAAAAATAATAAAGCAACCTCATCCTTACCTTTCCATGGTTCCCAGGACAGCTTCAGCTCTGCTACATCGAGATGACAGGCTGGACCGCAGCAGAACGCTGCCATCCAGTCTGTCATCCCGCAGATGGTAAGTATAGTTTAATTTAGAACAAAAAAGAATTGTGTGTTTATTTCAATTAAAGGACTTTTTTCTGGGTGTTGTGTTTTTTTTAAATACTTTACTAGAAATTCATGGTGGTCATGTCTAATATTGGCGTGACCCCATGAATTTCGGGCTTAGGGCCAGCTGATAATGCCAAGCTGGCCTTAACACCTTTATTACCCAGTGAGCCACCGCACCAGGGCCCTGGATGAGTTGGGTACAGCGCCAGAAGATGGCGCTTCTATGAACGCGCCATTTTCCGGGGTGGCTGCAGACTGCAATTTGCTGCGGGGATGGCCCAGAAAGCTTAGGCCTCCCTGCGCTGCAGATTCCAGCCCCCAGCTGCCTAGTTGTACCTGGCTGGACACAAAAATAGGGCGAAGCCCCACGTATTTTTTTTTTAAATTATTTCATGAAATTCATGAAATAATTAAGAAAAAAAGGGCTTCCCTATATTGTTGTGTCCAACCAGGTACAAATAGGCAGCTGGTGGTTGGGGGCAGCCCGTTCCTGCCTGCTGTACCTGGCTGGACACAAATATAGTGCGAAGCCCCACGTCAATTTTTTTTAAATTATTTCATGAATTTCATGAAATAATTAAAAAAAAAATACGTGGGGCTTCTCCCTATTTGTGTGTCCAGCCAGGTACAACTAGGCAGCTGGGGGATGGAATCTACAGCGCAGGGAGGCCCAAGCTTTCTGCCCCCCCCCCGGTGCAAATTGCAGTCCGCAGCCACCCCGGAAAATGGCGCGTTCATAGAAGCTGGATGCTGTACCTGGCAGGCATACAAAAATATGGCAAAGCCCACGTCAAAATTTTGGGGAAAAATTAATTAAAAAATAAATAATTTAGGGACTGCATCTTTATTAACTCTTCAAATGTCATTTAGTGTTAAAATAAAGGATTTATTTAAAAAAAAATTGGCGTGGGATCCCCCATAATTTTAGGCTCTAGCGGAGGTTAAGCAGACGGCTGGGGCAGATGTTTGAAGCCTGGGAAGTGGGTAATAGCCACGGAGCTTCCCAGACTACTAATATCAGCCCCCAGCTGAATACCTAGCCTTTACTAGCTATTAAAATGGGGGACCCCCCCCCAAAAAATGACGTGGGGTACCCCCTATTTAATAGCTAGCAAAGGCTAGGCAGACAGCTGGGGGCTGATATTAATAGCCCAGGAAGGGTGCCATGAATATTGGCCCCCTCCCAGGCTAGAAACACCAGCCGTCAGCCGCCGCAGAAATGGCGCATCCATAGGATGCGCCAACTCTGGCACTTAGCCTCGCTCTTCCACGCTGCCCTGGTGCGGTGGCAGAGGGTAATAGGGTTGGGGTTCATGTCAGCGCCAGCTGCCATGAAGCCCAGGTTAGTAATGATGGGCGTCTATAAGACACCCCCATTACTAACCTACAAAGTGTTAAAAAGAAAAAACACACTACACCCATAAAAAAATAATTTATTTGAAATAAAACACACAATTTTATTTAATTCTTAGTTTACTAAAAAAAAATAGTTACCTGTCCACGTTCCTGCGCTGATCTCCCATGCACAGCTGTCACATCTGGAGATGGTGACAGCTGTGCATGGCTGCTGTAAGCTCACACTGCCGGGAACACGTCTTCTCCCGGCAGCGGGAGCCACTGACTGAGGTGACCGGAGTGCATTCAGGCAGCGCAGCTCCGGAGACCTCCTTTACGGCACTGCTGTACCGTGGGAATTTCTCACGGTACAGCAGGGGCCGTAAAGGAGCTAACCGGAGCAGCGCTGCCTGAACTCCGGCGAACCCGCTTATGCAATGACGGGGCTGCTTTACGGCCCCATCATTCTAGCGGCGGCAGCGGTTCAGAGCGGTCACATTCTATGTGGCTGCTCTAAACTGGAGATCATCGTGGGACACTCGTGGACTACTACGGAGGGGTAAGGATAAGGTTGTGGTTTATTATTTTATATTTTATTACAGGAGATCGATGGCTTCGGGGAATTAGGTGTCTAGGTGAGTATAGGTGTAGTTTTTTATTTTTTACTTTATTTTAGGTGGCGATCGGCGGGGACAGGTAATGTATGAACTAATTTATTGTAGGCAACCACTGGCCACCAATGACATGTATTTAAAATTTATTGGGGAAACAGTAGGGCAATTTAAATAGCAGGATCAGGCTGATGGGAACTACTGCTCCCATCGAGCTGATCCTGCTGGCACGAGTGGACGGGGGACAGACATAGGCCGATGGGAGTAGTAGTGTCACATCGGCCTATGTCTGCCTGCACGCACACACCCGCAGACATCGCACAGACACCGCACACACTCGAAGACACCGCACAGACACCGCACACACTCGCAGACATCGCACAGACATCGCACAGACACCGCGCACACCCACACACATCGCACAGACACCGCACACACCCGCAGACATCGCACAGACACCCCGCACACACTCGCAGACACACGCACAGACACCCCGCACACACTCGCAAACACACGCACAGACACCCACACACACCAATCATGACGGGCTGATCGTCTGGGAGGTGAGGCTGACCTGTGCGGCCGTGGGAAAGTTCATGTGAGTTCATGCAATGCAGTCAAGCATGAACTCACGTGAACCCTCTGAGGGCACCGCGGCTACTTCAAATGAACAGCTGATCAGCATCACCTGATACCTCAGCTGTTCATTTGAAATAACCGGCGGGAAAGCGCAGCACAGAACGGGAAAGCCGGCGGTGAAGTCTTTTCACTGCCGGCTTCCCCGCCCGAGTCCTTCGCTCCCTGCTCCTTGGTGCTGCGCTCCCCGCCCGGTCCTAACTTACGATCGGGATGGGAGGTGGCGAGGGGAGCGGAGGATCGGGGTGGGAGGCTGCGGGGAAGCAGTATGGGGCTATGTGATTGTTTAAAAGCCGGCGGCTTTTTTCCGCCCGCCGGCTTTTAAACGATCAGGAGAATTCTCCCACGCTGGGATGGCATTCTGATGACAGGCTGGATCTCAGCTGAGCGCTGCCATCCAGCTTGTCATACTTCAGAGACACTGCAGAGCGCAGGCATTATGGGAACTTCCGATTCCGGTATTCGATATTGTAAAAGTATCGGAATTAAGTATCGGAATTCCGATACCGCGAATATCGGCCGATACCCGATATTTCAGTATCGGAATGCTCAACACTATTCAGTAGGTAATGGTTTATATAATTGTAGAACTTATTGCTGTGATCTTTATTGTGCAACATCTCTTTAAGTGACAGAGTTCGGGCAGAAATTGTTTCATCTGTCAGTTCCTCTTGTGGCTGTATTTTCAGTACAAAGCCACTATTGTGTCCTGAACATGCATGTTGGCCTGTGCAATTTCACAGATGCAATGGGCTGTAACCTCTTTATCGTGAGCAGGTTGTATAAATCCAAATTTCTTGTGAGCCTCGCAGAGAACTGGTGACTTGTCTGCCAGAGCAAGTGCAATGGCCTCAATCCTTAGGGCAGACTGCCTGCACGTTGTGTACTGCCCCGAGCTGTCGTATATCAGCAGGGCGTATGCTGTATTCCTAGAGGTGCTTGACTGTCCTGCAACATGCATTATAAAATCCCTGCTGTAAGGTATCCAATGTGCTACATTACTTCTGCAGTGGCACAAGCTGAAAACAATAACTTCCAGGTGTAAGGGTCGCACGGGTCAAGGTGTAGCGCTGTGACACCAGTGAAACAGGTTCTGCTGAGCGTGTGGGTGGTAATAGCACATTCAGATGTTCTGCGTTCATGCCACAGGCTTTCAGATTGGGAAACCTCAGTGTATTGCAGTTCATTTTATTAGAAAAAAAATTAACCGAATTCATTATTGCACACTTTGTGCCTTTTTGGATGCCTATTTTATATGTGGTCACCAGTTTCTGTCTGTTTTTTTTTTTTTTCCCCACGTGATGGGCAGAGTGTAGTAATCCCGGATGTTTTAGCCTGATTTATCAATTGCAACTTAAGTCTTCAAATTTGGTGCAACCTTAGGCCCCACTTCCCCATTTTATTTTTGAATATGACAAAATTTTGGTGTAAACTGTGACTTTTGGCTCCAATGTGCAACTTTTGGCTCCAAGTTGAAAAAAAATTGTTCAAGACATGAAGAAAACAATTTTTTTACTTTGTTCAAGAATTGCATGTGCCATTTTGATGAACTTGGCACCAAAAACAGCAACGAATACCACAAGACAAAAAAGAATGGACTGTAAAAACAAAAATGCAAATTATAAATCATGAATAAGGGCCTTGGTGTTCACATCTTCATCTGTCTTACACAGAGGTGCAGACATTTTGTTAATATGCATCACCACTTCACTTGTAAATTACCTTTTCAGGAATGCGGCTTGCTTGAACTGAATATTTGGTTCCTTTTGTCTGTCTTTTATGTGACCACAGCCTTCTCCAGTGATATCCTTGCCCAAGCCTGATAAATCCTGTATTTATGGACTATGACTCCCATGTTTGGCCTACAAGTTGCCTTCTCTTCAGCCCCACTTTGCCTGCTATGTCTCGGAATTACCCACTAACCCACAGCTATACCTCTTTTTGGTTCCTGGCACTATCCAACTGTAGCTGAGCTCTTTCTGTGTCTAACCCATTTCGCCACACAGAATCCAGGGTGCTCCGGTCGTGTTACTCTACCAATGGCTCCAGTTATAGAATCTTGCTATCTCTGTTCTGCTTCTTCCCTTCACACACACTCATCACTTTGCTGCGTCGTCTGTCACATTCCCTGTGACTGGCTTCACTTCACTTCTAACTGCTGACTCACTCTAAGGGTTTGTGCACATGACTATCTATAAAATGTATCATACACAGATTTGTTATTCAATAGGGCAGTGCGGATGAACCATTTTTTTTCACTGACTGAATCTACATTTGAAAAAAATGACAGCATGCATTAGTTTCTTCCATAAATAAGATGAGACTCTGTCATTCAAGTTTATGGGTGCACAAAAAAATTGGAAGCCGTAAAGCATCCAATTTTTGTTGGTACACTGCAGTTCTGTAAGATGGGAAATGGAAATGATTAATAGCTGCTGCTGTAAAAACTGTCTCAATTTTCAGGATGAACCTAGGCCTAACCAGGAACACACTTCTTAATCCCCAAAACTCCTCCCATCTGCGGGGCTAACTATTAACCCTTTCTTTTCCACCTGGCTAGCCTACTACATCTCTCATGTGAGATAATGCTTAAACCGTGCTCAATAATAATACATGTTATAACAACATGCAAAAGTCTTCAGGGAGCATGTCAGACATCTTCTCACTCCTTTACACAGGTTCCACTAGTTTGTGGGAATAATGAAGCACCGTTTATTAGCTGTATATGAGACTCTGTCATGTTAGATGGCAGCGTGAAGTGCAAACTTTTCTCCAAATCACTGTCCACATTCACCAGGCTTAACAAAATTAGCTGCAACTTGTTCTGGATTCTCACCATTTGGCATTTATACATTTTACCAAGTAGTGGCTTACGAGGCAGGTTTACCCTTTCTTACAGACTCCTTTCTCAGAGTGTATACCTGATATCAGTCCATGTTTGTGAACTTTGTGCGCTCTCCGGACAGGTTTAACCTCATTCCTCCAGAACTTGTACAAGGCCTTGAACTGAGTCAGCAAACGTGAAGCCAACACTGAGAAATGTAAATAACGTAATAACGAAAATGCAAAAGCTCAGGAGTGAGAGGGTGGAGAAGTCATCTGAACCCACCAGCTATTGTGTATGTACGGGGTGTCTTGACCTCCTACAATGGCGTACTTCCTTCAATTTCACAATGGCTATTGTTGCTGGCTGCTCTTTTTCCATATTTTCCCTAACTTTATATGTCGCGCCCCCTTGGGCCGTGGAGTACTTGGCGCTGGGCCAGTCGGTTCTTTTAGGATGGTCACGGTGGCGTGACCCTGTCCGTGGCCTTGGGCAGTCAATAACAGAGGGGAATAAAGTTTTGGGGATAAAGTTTTGTGACGCCACCTGTGGTATGCGGCCGCCACTACTGTTCAGATCCAGTGGGGCCGTTGATGACGTAGCAGAGATGGTTCAGCTCTCCAAGGGTAGAGCTAGACCCCAGGGCAGTTAAAGAGGTAGCTTTGTTGTTGGTGTGGTGCAAGACAGGTGACTCAGCAGTTAAGTCAAGGACACAGCGGGGTGCAGTCTTCAAGTTTTTACTCACAGTTCTTATGATGTTCCAGGTTACAACTGCCAGCAGGTTATAACAGCCCACCGAGTCCTGTGTCCTCTGGGGAATTGATCCAGCCAACTCTCAGATAACTTGGGTGCACTTGATCGGTACCCCCTTCTTGTGTACCTTTCCCGGGTCGTCTCTCTGCGCTAGCTCTCGTCCTCCTGCCCTGCGCCTCACACACAGTGGCTGCGGGCCTTGTCAGGTGACGTCCTGTATGGCCACATTTTCAGCGAATGTGTGTGGTTTTGGCTACGGTACTTAGAGATACCGCAGCCTCCGGTTTGCTAACTGTGTCTTTGCAGTCCTTCTACTATTCTGGGGCCAGTCCCCTACTGCAACCTGATTCCTTCTCCCGACTACAGTCGGCGTGAATTCGGGCGCACGGGTGGACTCATCACTTCCCGTGCCCCTAGGATCCCTTCTCTGTCTCTGGAGCCTTTCTCTGACTCCCTCGCTCCTCTCGTTCTCTCTCCTACTGGGCCCCTCTAACTGGGCCCTCACTCTGTCTGGACCCTACTCCTCAATGATCCTCTCACTGGGCCCTTCTAGATGTTTCTACCTGTCTTTTTATACTGTCTGTCATGTGACCCACGTCACTGTCACTCTACGTGGTCCCCTCTACCTTCAGTCCTTCCTTGTGTGCTCCCCTAAACTATTTCCTCCACCCACCTCCTCTACCTGGTTCCCTCCTCCAGAGAGGAACAGGGACTGTGCTCTCCCTCAGGAGCAATCTCGCCCTTCCCTACTGGAGTGATGTGGTGTTGGATGTGTGGGTCCCGGGTAGTGCTCCCTCCTCCCTAATATATATACAGTACAGACGAAAGGTTTGGACACACCGTCTCATCTAAAGATTTTTCTGTATTTTCATGACTTTGAAAATTGTACATTCACACTGAAGGCATCAAAGCTATGAATTAACACATGTGGAATTATATACTTAACAAAAAAGTGTGAAACAACTGAAAATATGTCTTATATTCTAGGCTCTTCAAAGTAGCCACCTTTTGCTTTGATGACTGCTTTGCACACTCTTGGCATTCTCTTGATGAGCTTCAAGAGGTAGTCACCGGAAATGGTTTTCACTTAACAGGTGTGTACCCTGTCAGGTTTAATAAGTGGGATTTCTTGCCTTATAAATGGGGTTGGGACTATCAGTTGTGTTGTGCAGAAGTCTGGTGGATACACAGCTGATAGTCTAACAGTCTATTCAGTAGGACTATGTGCCCACGACGCAGAAATGCTCCGGATTTTTCCCTCCTATGCTTATTGTGCATGCGGATTGTACATGCATTTTTCCTGCCAGGGACAAGCGGATGTGAAGCGTTCTTCACTTGCATTTCCGCATGCGGGTTGACAAGCGCTTTCCAATCGATTTTTAGCATCACTTGGAAAGTGCTTGTCAACTTGGTCACACTATATAAATCCATGCAAACGGCATGGATTTATATAGTGTGACCGTAAAGAATGTTTAAAAATAAAAAAAATAAATCTATACTTCCCTTCCAATGGCCCCCGGTGTCTTGCTTCCCTCCGTTCTCCCTTGCCGGCAGATCGCGGTACACTGAAGGACCTGCCGACGTCAGCATCGCGTGACCCGTCACATGACTATGACGTCAGCGCAGGTCCTCCAGTCCATCGCGAGCTGCCGGCAAGCGAAGACCAGGAGAGCGGGGGCCTTCAGAAGGTAAATATAACATTTATTTTTTATTTTATTCTTTTTTTCACAGTTTCTATGGTACCCGGGTCCGGAGGAGAGTCTCCTGTCCTCCACACCCGGGTACCATCCGCACATTGGAACTCACGGAATGCGCATCTACATATACACTGATGCGTATTCCATGCGTTCCAATGCAAGTCAATGGCGGCGAAAACACAGCACTTCCGCAAAATAATTGGTAGTGCTGCGTTTTTTTCCGCAATGATAATCCGCAGTGGAAGTTTCCGCAGCATGTGCACAGCACATGCGGATTATAATTGGGGAACATGGCTGGCCTTCTACCATGCGTTTTTTAAGCGTTTCTGCAGCGTTTTTGCCGCTGCTTAAATGCTTAAACGCATCGTGGGCACACATCCTTAGAATATGTATTATGGCAAGAAAAAAGCAGCTAAGTAAAGAAAAACGAGTGGCCGTCATTACTTTAAGAAATGAAGATCAGTCAGTTTGAAAATTTGGGAAAACTTTGAAAGTGTCTCCAAGTGCAGTTGCAAAAACCATCAAGCGCTACAAAGAAACTGGCTCACCTGAGGACCGCCCCACATGTCACATGTCCCTCTCCATATAAAGAGCAGACATGTTGTTTTGGCACCATTTTGTCAGTGTAACAGCGCAGAGAGGCTGCTGCTGCTGCAAGTAGTCAGATAGTTATCTAAGCGGTTTATTGTCAGCAAGTTCAGATAGCATACTGTGTGAAACTGACCTTCCAGCATCTAAATCCTTTGTGCTAATTGTGTGGTTCAGACACCAGGCCACACTTCAGCATATAAATCTTATGTGATAATATTTCTGTCCTGCTAGGGGTCCACATTTCAGGATAACAATCCTGTGTACTAATAGTGTGGTCCTCCAGACACCAGTCCACATTTCATCATCTAAATCTTTTGTGCTAATTCTGTGCTCCAGCCACATTATCTCAGCAAATACTGATTGTTAATTTAGTGACAGGTGACTGACAGGTCTGGGCCTAGGGTTGTGAAACAGCTGGTTAAAAGAGGGGAAGGTTAAATCAAGCATGAGTGGGGAAAAAGCGGCGTAGTTGTGGAAGGGGAATACTTTGGTGTACGTGGGGTAGGTGGTAATGTTACTGAACAAACACCGGCTCGTCCTTTCCGAAGACAACTGTCAGCTTCTGTTACTGGACGGGCTACTCCCCTCCCTTTCTTTGGAAGCTGCACAGTGGTACGCCATGTACAGTGGGTATGGAAAGTATTCAGACCCCTTTAAATTTTTAACTCTTTGTTTCATTGTAGCCATTTGGTAAATTCTAAAAAGTTCATTTTTTTTTCTCATTAATGTACACTGCACCCCATCTTAACTGAAAAAAAACAGAAATGTAGAAATTTTTGCAAATTTATTAAAGAAAAACTGAAATATCACATGGTCACAAGTATTCACACCCTTTGCTCAGACACTCATATTTAAGTAACATGCTGTCCATTTCCTTGTGATCCTCCTTGATATGGTTCTACTCCTTCATTGGAGTCCAGTTGTGTTTAATTAAACTGACAGTACTTGACTTGGAAAGGCACACACCTGTCTATGTAAGACCTCACAGCTCACAGCGTATGTCAGACCAAATGAGAATCATGAGTTCAAAGGAACTGCCCAAGGAGCTCAGAGACAGAATTGTGGCAAGGCACAGATATGGCCAAGGTTCCAAAACAATTTCTGCACTACTCAAGGTTCCTAAGAGCACAGTGGCCTCCATAATTCTTAAATGGAAGAAGTTTGGGACCACCAGAAGTCTTCCTAGACCTGGCCATCCAGCCAAACTGAGCAATCGTGGGAGAAGAGCCTTGGTGAGAGAGGTAAAGAAGAACCCCAAGATCACTGTGGCTGAGCTCCAGAGATGCCGTAGGGAGATGGGAGAAAGCTCCACAAAGTCAACTATCACTGCAGCCCTCCACCAGTCTGGCCTTTATGGCTGTGTGGCCCAACGGAAGCCTCTCCTCAGTTCAAGACATATGAAAGCCTGCATAGAGTTTGCTCAAAAACACATGAAGGACTCCCAGACTATGAGAAATAAGATTCTCTGGTCCGATGAGACGTAGATGGAACTTTTTGGTTTTAATTCTAAGCGGTATGTGTGGAGAAAACCAGGCACTGCTCATCACCTGCCCAATACACCTTCACAACAGTGAAACATGGTGGTGGCAGCATCATGCTATGGGGGTGTTTTTCAGCTGCAGAGACAGGACGACTGGTTGCAATTGAAGGAAACATGAATGCGGCCAAGTTCAGAGATATCCTGGATGAAAACCTCTTCCAGAGGGCTCTGGACCTCAGACTTGGCCGAAGGTTCACCTTCCAAAAAGACAATGACCCTAAGCACACAGCTAAAATAACAAAGGAGTGGTTTCAGAACAACTCTGTGACTATTCTTGACTGGCCCAGCCAGAGCCCTGACCTAAACCCAATTGAGCATCTCTGGAGAGACCTGAAAATGGCTGTCCTCCAATGTTCTCCATCCAACCTGACGGAACTGGCAAGGATCTGCAAGGAAAAATAGCGGAGGATCCCCAAATCCAGGTGTGCAAAACAGGTTGCATCATTCCCAAGAAGACTCATGGCTGTACTAGCTCAAAAGGGTGCTTCTACTCAATACTGAGCAAAGGGTCTGAATACTTATGACCATGTGATATTTCAGTTTTTTTCGTTTTTTTTTATAAATTTGTGAAAATTTCTACATTTCTGTTTTTTTTTTTTTTCAGTCAAGATGGGGTGCAGAGTGTACTTTAATGAGAAAAAAAAATGAACTTTTTAGAATTTACCAAATGGCTGCAATGAAACAAAAAGTGAAAAATTTAAAGGGGTCTGAATACTTTCCGTACCCACACTAGATAAGGGCCAGAAAGAGCATGTGCTCCAGTGGATGGCAAGCGCTGCATCAAGTGGCCTTTCCCTCCTCTACATCCACCATAACCTCACACACAATACAGTCCTCAGAGGTGGCACCCCAATTACCCTTGTTCTTCCCATGGCTTCACAACTCTTCAACCGCCCAACTGACCCGGAGTACAAATAGTATAATTACGCAGCATGTACGCATGGGACATGGCTTGGACTGACATTTCTAGCTTAAACTTTGATCAGTAACAGGTGGATGAGTGATGGGAGTAGGCCTACTGCTCTGAGAGCCCTGCCAAATTCAGGAAACAGAGTAACCTCGGCACTCAAAGTTTTGAGTGCCGAGGTTACTCTCTAGCATAGTACGGGTTCGGCCCCTACTCGAGCACCAGTGTCCAGCAGTGCAGCGATTATTCTACTAAATTCAGTCAACACACATGAAGGAAACCCAACTTGGAGTCAAAACATTTCCAAAAATTAGGGGCAGACACCAATAAAGTGGCATCAATTTCCCCAGAGTAGAAATAGTATAATAGGGCTCTGACACTGCTTCCACTATAGGCAACCCACCAGATGGACACCCAATTTGAAGTCTTCATGTTTCAAAAAATTGTTAGTAACATCCGCAGCAGTAGCAACAACAGGCACAGAAACCATGTCAAAGGTTTACAAATTGCAATAATGTGAGATCATTGCTGCACACTAAAAACTACACCATCGCATAGTCTGCCCAGTCTGTGACTGGTGTGCAAAAGTTCTTGGAGATCCATGACTTGTTCATCTTGATGAAAGTTAGGCGGTCTACACTTTCAGGGGTCAGCCGGGTGCGCTTATCTGTCAGGACACCACCAGCAGCGCTGAAGACACATTCTGAGAGATCGCTGGCTGCCGGGCATGACAAAGCCTCCAAGGCGTGACCGGCGAGCTCATGCCATACTTCCATTTTTGAAGATC
Organism: Phyllobates terribilis; assembly: GCF_046119375.1. Lineage (NCBI taxonomy): Eukaryota > Metazoa > Chordata > Amphibia > Anura > Dendrobatidae > Phyllobates > Phyllobates terribilis. Next base: position 469,816,826 of record NW_027362767.1, on the reverse strand, counting down.
AAAATGCAAAAATATCCAAACGCTCCCTGATGTCATTGATATTACAAATATCTGAAGGGCAGTCACATTGAAGAAGGATCATCTTTATTCTCATTTGCACAAGGAAAGACTAGAAGCAATGGGATGAAACCTGAATGGGAGGAGACACAGATTAGATATTAGAAAAAACTTTTTGACAGTTAGGGTGATCAATGAGTGGAAGAGGCGGCCACGAGAGGTGGTGAGTTCCCCTTCAATGGACGCCTTCAAACAGAGGCTGGACAGATATCTGTCTGAGATGATTTAGTGAATCCTGCTTTGAGCAGGGGGTTGGACCAGATGACCCTGGAGGTCCCTTCCAACTCTACCATTCTATGATTGATATTGAGCTCGAGATACTCCTGCACGATCCTCCCCAGTTGTTCACTATGTGTCAGATTTGTACCCTGTTCTGCTGGAGTACTGGCTCGTCTAAAATGTGTGGAACGACTCACAGAAATTGCTTCTGCCAGTTATGCTGCTGCTGCTAATGTTTTTGCATTGACAACTCTATGTTCCCAGGGTTGGAAGTCTAGAACTGTGATGCACACTGTGTGCCTGACTGCTGTCTTGGGAAAAGCAACTCTTAGGCTGTGTGCCAACTATGCGTTTTTTAAGCGTTTCTGCTGCAGAAACGCTTAAAAAACGCTTGGTAGAAGGTCTGCCATGTTCCCCAATGATAATCAGCATGTGCTGTGCACATGCTGCGGAAATTTCCGCTGTGGATTATCATTGTTCAAAAATCCGCAGCACTACCAATTATTTTGTGGAATCGCTGCATTTTCGCCGCCATTGACTTGCATTGGACCGCATGACATCCGCATCACTGCATCTGCAGATGCGGATTCCATGCGTTTCAATGTGCGTATGGTACCCGAGTTTGGAGAAGAGGAGACTCTCCTCCGGACCCGGGTACCATAGTACCTGTAAAAAATAAATAAATAAATAAAAAATATACATTTATACTTGCCTTCTGATGGCCCCTGGTGTCCTTATCCGATGCATCTTGGCTTGCCGGCAGCTCACGGTTGAGTAAAAGGACCTGCCATGACACCATTTAGTCATGTGACGGGTCACGCGACCGCCGACGTCAGCGGTCGCGTGACCCGTCAAATGACTAAATGACGTCATGGCAGTTCCTTTTTAGACCATCGCGAGCTGCAGGCTAGCCAGGACGCATCGCTAAGGACACCGGGGGCCATCAGAAGGTAAGTACAATGTATATTTTTTATTTTATTCTTTTTCTTTTTACAGGTACTATGGTACCCAGGTCCGGAGGAGAGTCTTGTCTTCTCCAAACCCGGGTACCATTCTTTCGGTCACACTATATATGCCAGTTGCATGGATTTATATAGTGTGACCAAGTTGACAAGCACTTTCCAAGTGATGCTAAAAAGCGCTTGTCAACCGGCATGCGGAAATGCAAGTGAAGAACGCTTCACATCCGCTTATCCCTGGCAGGAAAAACGCATGTACAATCCGCATATGAGGGAGATGCAGAAACGCTCAGGAAAAATCCGGAGCATTTCTGCATCGTGGGCATGTGAAGCCCAGCTGTGCTTGGTATCACAAATCCTAGAAGGGTGTATTGAAGGATTCCTCCACAAGAGGCCCCCATAACCATTCACACATCTCCACCTTCCACCTCAGACCACCAGAGGGAGCCCGTTAGGGAGATATAAAAGGGAAGGTGGAGCCAGGCAGTCAGTCAGTTGGAGTCAGAGTTCGGTCTGGTTTAGCAGTGAGTCCAGTGCAGTCTGAGAAGAGTTACCTCAGAGGACAAAAGTCTGTTCCAGCTCCTGCAATTGCTATCCTGCAGTGGAGCTTATCTAGATCAAGACTCGGTGTAGCTCAGTGAGGTGAGCTTTAGGTGTGCCGGCGCCATAAGATCGGTGAAGAGCGGCACGCTGCCGTTAGTGTGAGTAGCCTATTAAGGGTCCGAGTAGGCCGAAGGCGAAAGAGTAGAGAGAGTTAGTTCATAGGGGGCAGAGGAGCTTAACTAGCTCACCCCGAAGAAGAAGCAGTTACCGGACACCGGGTCCGAAGCTTACCGGGATCTCCACGACCCAGTAAGCTAAACCGGAATCCCTGGAGAACTACAAGTCCCAGGATCGCTAAAGTGCTGATACGTACCAGAGCCAGGAGACACATAGGCCCCGTAAGTCGGGAGCGTGCACTCCAAGAGAAGGCCCTACCACAAGGTCAGCCAGTGCAGGACAGAGACAAAGTTAGGCCTAGCTCCAGGCAGGTCAGAAACTTATTACGCAGCAGCAAGAACCAGGAGGCCCAAAACCTGCTCATTGGGGAGGATCCGGACGTACACCCTTCACCCTACAGTGCTCTGGGGAGTGCCTGAATTTCCATCAGTAAAAGGTACTGAAGTGACTTTTGTGTCCGTCCCTGTTCTTGCTCTGACTCTGCTGAGTCTCCTTGTCCAGCATCCCCGTCCTTATACTGCCCTGAGGCCTAGCTCCACCTGTGGGGAGCCATACCATCTAGCTGCCTTATCATCGGCCTCAGCCTACTGCGCAGCGCTGGTGAATATCATCAGAAACCATAGGTGGGGTCACGAACTTTTATAAACTTAATATCTATCAACGCCTTTTTAAAGAGAGACCCCAGAGTACGGGCCCGGGAGCCGACCACCGCGACCTCCTTAAGGCTAAAGGCCCAGGTAACCGAGTCATCCCCCATCGGCTGGGCTAGTCAGGCACATAGCCTAACAGTCTATTCAGTAGGACTATCAGCTGTGTATCCACCAGACTTTTGCACAACACAACTGATGGTCCCAACCCCATTTATAAGGCAAGAAATCCCACTTATTAAACCTGACAGGGCACACCTGTGAAGTGAAAACCATTTCCGGTGACTACCTCTTGAAGCTCATCAAGAGAATGCCAAGAGTGTGCAAAGCAGTCATCAAAGCAAAAGGTGGCTACTTTGAAGAGCCTAGCATATAAGACATATTTTCAGTTGTTTCACACTTTTTTGTTAAGTGCAGAAGGGCAGAAGGGTTAAGGGTTCCTTAATCTGTGTACACACCGCAAGCATGATTTGCACCTGTCCATACTTTCTTGGCACATGTTATGCAAAATTACATGCTGCCACACTTGCTGTAACATGTGCAGAGTGGAATTCCACTGTGTCGGCACATCGCATATCAACTGGTTAACTGGTAGGCCAAAAGATCTCTGTAGTGATGCAAGTAGGAGACCTTCCGGGTGCGAACAGCGGAAGTGAGCACACAGTGACCGTGTTTTCTGCAGCAGCGCTTTCAGGCCGGGATAGTGGCAGAGAAATTGCAGTACCACCAGGTTGAGGATGTGAGCCATGCAAGGCACGTGTGTGGTTGCCCTGGCGTAGAGCTGCCACCAGGTTCGCACAGTTATCGCACATGGTCTTCTCTTGCCCAGGTTCAGTGGAGACAGCCATTGCTCAAACTCTGTCTGGAGAGCTGTCCACAACTCTTCAGCTGTATGACTTCGATCTCCAAGGCATATTAATTTTAACACTGCCTGATTGCGGTGAGCCCTAGCTGCCCAATATGGGGGTGAGGGGGGATTCTCTCTGCACTGTTGGAAAGTGTGTCTCATTAAAGGCAGTTTAACATGTCTGTATATTTCCGGTACCAGAGATATCCTTGTGTCCATGTGTGTCATGCCGTCATGTGCCGCATAAGGATCACACGTACTGGCGCCTGGGAATCAACGCTACAGTTAGCTCTGTTCCCAAGCGCCGAGTGCTGAACGCTGCCCTCATCATTGTTCCTTGGTCGCATTGTGATCACCTGTCCAGAGATGTCCACCGCTGTAATCCTCTGACTGCTGACGCTGGGGAGACCTGCGCTCAGCTCAGGAGTGGTGTCCTGTCACTCAATGAGCTCTGCTCCTTGCAGGGCCCCGCTCACTGGAGCTGCTCATTCTCCTCGGCGTCAGCGGATTACAGCGGGGGACATTTCCGGATAGATGAGTATAAGGATTTTATGACTAATCCATACCCCTCACTCCCGCCTCCAAGACTTCTCCCGAGTTGCACCAATTCTCTGGAATGCCCTACCCCAAGAAGTTGGCGTGAACCACAACTTACACAGCTTTAGGCGCTCCCTAAGAGCACATCTGTTTAGAGTGGCCTATCACGTTCCCTAATTAAAGTCCTCCTTATATATAGCGCATTCACTAGTTCTCTGAACATAATTCTCCATCAAACTCCACCGCACCCAAAAGCACTACAAATACTGGCTGGTGACGAGCTCATACGGCCTTCATCTATCCCCCATTTCCTCAAAATGGTTAAACCATCATTGTAAACTAGATGGTGGCCCGATTCTAACGCATCGGGTATTCTAGAATAGGTATGCGGCCGACCGGGCGCAAGCAGCAGAGCGGTGTTAAAATTTGGCGCCTATATTGCAGATTGGAGTACAGAGTAGGACGGATTTATAGATTGGTCACGGCCGGCGGTCGCGACTAATCAGCAGAGCTGGGTTTAAATTTGGCGTCAATAATGCTGATTGGTCGCGGCCAGCGAACGCGACCCATCAGCAGAGCGGTATTTAAATTTGGCGCCAATAATGCTGGTTATTCGTGACCGGTAACCGCGACCAATGAGCAGAGCGGTGTTTAAATTTGGCGCCAATATCGCTGATTGGTCACGGCCGGTGGTTGCGACTAATCAGCAGAGCGGTGTTTCAATTTGCCACCAAAATCGCTGATTGGTCGGGGCCGGCCACCGCGACCAATCACATTTAAACACCGCTGTGCTGATTGGTCTCGGACGCTATTTAAATGTGGCGCCAAAATCAGTGATTGGTCGCGCCCAGCGTCGGCGACCAATCAGCACAGCGGTGTTTAAATGTGGAGCCAAGATCGGTGATTGGTCGCGGCCGATATTTAAATGTGGTGCCCAAATCGGTCGCGGGCAGCGTCCGCGACCAATCAGCACAGTAGTGTTTAACTTTTGCGGCAAGATCAGTGATTGGTCGCGGGCCAAGACCTCGACCAATCACCGATTTGTGCGGCACATTTAAATAGCGGTCGCGACCAATTGGATGTCAGCGCCGCTCCCCGGTCCTCCCTTCACACCCTAGCCACATGGATGTCAGCGGCGCTGCCTGTACGGGTACTTCCGCTGCGAGAACCTGGGACATGAGCGGGCGCTCGCAGCAGAAGTATCCCGACCCGCAGCGCCGCTCCCCGGTCCTCCCTTCTGCATGGAGGTCAGCGGCGCCGGCGGTCCTTCCGCTGCTACCGGCCGGGAGATGAGCGCCTTGCGCCGCTCATCTCCCAGCTGCATCTCCGTCCCTCAGATGGGTCTGGCGGTCGAGGTCCTTCTGCTGGTACCGGCCGGGAGATGAGCGCCTCGCGACGGTCATCTCCCGGCTGCATCGCCGCTGAGCTCCGTCCCGCAGATGAGCCGCTAACGGCCGCCATCTTTTTTCAGAAATCCCGCGGCACTGATTGGCCGCTGCTGGACCAATGAGCGACGTGGGATTTCACAGACGGACAGACAGACAGACCGGATAAGACGATTATAGATAGATAGATAGATAGATAAGCACCTGTCCTTTGTCACCCCCACCTCATTGTAGATTGTAAGCTCTTAAGAGCAGGGTCGTCATTGTTTATGCTTTACTTACTGTATTATCTTTAACTGTTACTTATGACTGTTGTATTTGAACCTCTGAATTATAAAACTCTAAGGAATATGTTGGCGCTGTATAAAGATGATGGTTATTATTATTATTTATTATTATTATTATTATGTCGTTTTTTTACAAAGTTGGCACATAACGTCAGTTAGGTCATCCTTTGCAGTCTCAAAACAGACCCAGGCCAGGAAACCCTTTCCGCCTCTGCAAACTGCAGACCCGCGACCGCTGCCGGCTACAGCCAGAGTTGTGTCTGAGGATGCAGTGCTTGTTGTGGTTGCATCACTCAGTGTTGGTGCGGGAAGCCGCAACGTAACCTCCTCATCTCCCTCCACCTCCTCTGAGCTACTCAGCTGGGTGCCTCTTGGTTCACACCATGTATGATCTACAACCTCATCGTCATCCTCTCTGTTCTCCCACTCCTTGCCCTGAGAGTCACCCTCCTCCTGTTCCTGCCCTGACAGCACAGTGCACTCTGTGTGCACCTCAGGTATCTGATTCTCATCAGGATCAACTCCACAGGGCCTAACGTCTGGTGACGAGGGTCTGGATTCTGCTCTGACCCTACTTCATCCGGCACCTGATTCAATTCAAAAAAAATATTGGGCATCGGTGCAGATGCTTTCCTCCTCTTGAGTCTGTGAATCTTTGGAGCAGACCTCTGATTCCCATGGCATAGGGTGAGTCTGCAGAGCTGCTTACACATCCATCTGTGGTTCCCCACAGTCAGTTGGGGCATTCACAGTCAGTCCTTTGGAAGTGCATTGAGCTGTAGGGTGCATTGCTGCAAAAGGGGGGAAAAAAAAAACCTCTTTAATTCTTCTTCCTTAGCGAGTGTGAACGAGCTGAGAGTGACTGGAGCGTAAGTGCAAACGGAAGTAAGTATGTGACTTGTTGTTCAGTGACTTTGGATTCAGGGAGTTTGGAAGGGAGGATTTGGACTGAATTGCGGTCTGTATTTTATTAATTCTTTACATTTCTTTATACTTAACATTTCTGTCTAGTGCAATCCCCATTAGGAAATGAGCTCCGTTATTGGCAATGCTATCCAGTGTACGTCTTGCCACATGTATGCAATGCTTGAACAGCCGGTCGGGGTTGCATACTGCTGCACGAGATGTGTGCACCTTGTGCGTTTGGAAGCCAGGTACTGGATCTAAGTGAGCAGCTGGCAACACTGAGATCCATTGATAATATGGAAAGGAGTCTGCTGCTCACTGAGCAGCTGCTCACTGGGGTAGATGTGGGGGAGGGTGGTAGTAGGGAGATGCAGGACAGTGAGGCAGCTAGCTGGATGACAGTTAGAAGGGGGGGTAGAGGGAAGTGTGCCAGGGAGGCTAGTCCTGATCTGGCACACCCCAATAAGTTGGCAAAGTTGGCAGATGAGGGGGGTGACGGTACAGGGGTAGCACTGCTGCAGCAAGGCATGTCCCCTGAAAGCTGGAGGAGTGTCAGCTCCAGTAAGGGGGGAAATAGGAGAGCAGGCCAGGCAGGTGCTGGTAGTGGGGGACTCAATTACTAGGGGAACAGATAGGGCAATCTGTCACAAAGACAGGGATCGTCGAACAGTGTGCTGCCTACCTGGCGCTCGAGTCTGGCACATCGCTGATCGGGTTGACAGATTACTGGGAGGGTCTGGTGAGGACCCAGCGGTCATGGTGCACATTGGCACAAATGACAAAGTTAGAGGCAGGTGGAAGGTCCTTAAAGATGATTTCAGGGAATTAGGCTGCAAGCTTAAATCCAGGACCTCCAGGTGGTATTCTCTGAAATACTACCTGTACCACGTGCCACACCAGAGGGGCAATGGGAGATTAGGGAGATAAATAAGTGGATCAAGAACTGGTGTAGGAAGGAGGGATTTGGGTTCTTGGAGAACTGGGCCGACTTCTCAGTTGGCTACAGACTCTACGCTAGGGACCTGCTGCACCTCAATGGGGAGTGTGCAGCTGTGCTTGGGGAGAAAATGGCTAGAAGGTTGGAGGAGTGTTTAAACTAGGGATTGGGGTGGGGGGTATTCATTTTATAGGTGGGGAAGATAGTGCAGATAATGACCTGGGCACGAATAAAGAAATTGGGGGTGGGGTTAGAACAGTCAATAAAGTAAGAAGGAATAGAGGTACAGAGAGATACATAAAATTCATGTACACTAATGCCCGAAGCCTCACCAACAAAATGGAGGAATTAGAATTAATTTTGTTGGAAAATAATTGACATGGTGGGGATATCTGAGACGTGGCTGGACGAGAGCCACGACTGGGCAGTTCATTTACAGGGCTATAGTATGTTCAGAAATGACTGTAGAAACAAGCGAGGGGGGGTGTTTATATGTAAAATCATCCTTAAAACCCATCTTGCTGGAGGATATATGTGAATCTAATGAAAATGTAGTGTCCCTGTGGGTGGAGATAAGGGGAGGGGGAAAAAATAATAAATTACTGATAAGGGTTTGTTATAAGTCTTCAAAAATAATGGAAGCCGTGGAGAATATCCTCGTAAAGCAAATAGATGAAGCAGCGACTCAAGGAGAGGTCATTATTATGGGGGACTTCAACTACCCTGAAATACATTGGGGAGCAGAAACCTGTAGTTCCAGCAAAGGTAATAGGTTTTTGACAATTATGAGAGACAATTACCTTTCATAACTGGTTCAGGACCCAACAAGAATGGGGGCACTGGTAGACCTAATATTAACCAACAGGCCAGACCGCATATCAAATATACGAGTTGGGAGTCACTTGGGTAATAGTGATCACAAAATAATAAGTTTTCATGTAACCTTTAATAAGATGTGTAGTAGAGGGGCTATAAGGACACTAAACTTCAGGAAGGCAAATTTGGGACGATATCCTGAGGCATAAAACTACACAAAGCAAATGGGAGACATTTATTAGCATCCTGAAAAGGACCTGTGCACAATATACTGTATACCCTATGGGAATAAACATGCTAGAAATAGGAGGAAACCACTATGGCTAAATAGAGCTGTAAGGGGCGCAATAAGTGACAAAAAGAAAGCATTTAGAGAACTAAAGCAAGTAGTGATGAGGCATTAAATAAATATAGAAAATTAAATAAATTCTGTAAAAACCAAATCAAGGCAGCAAAGATTGAGGCAGAGAGAATCATTGCCAGAGAAAGTAAAAATAACCCCAAAATATTCTTTAACTACATAAATAGTAAAAAACTAAAAAATGATAGTGTTGGCCCCCTTAAAAATAGTCTGGGTGAAATGGTGGATGAGGATGAGGAAAAAGCCAATATGCTAAATGATTTTTTTTCAACCTTATTTACACAAGAAAATCGCATGACAGAAAACATGATCAGTGATAACAAAAATTCTCCATTAAATGTCACTTGTTTAACCCAGCAGGAAGTACGGCGGCGTCTAAAAATCACTAAAGTTGACAAATCCCCGGGCCCGGATGGGATACACCCGCGAGTACTGCAGGAATTAAGTAACGTCATAGATCGTTATTTTTAATCTTTAAAGATTCCATAATAACAGGGTCTGTACCACTGGACTGGCGTATAGCAAATGTTGTGCCAATATTCAAAAAGGGGACAAAAACTGAACTTGGAAATTCTAGGCCAGTAAGCTTAACCTCTACTGTGGGTAAAATCCTGGAGGGTTTCCTAAGAGATGCTATACTAGAGTATCTGAAGAAGAAGAACCTCATGACCCAATATCAACATGGGTTTACTAGGGACCGTTCCCCCCAATATCAACATGGGTTTGCGAGGGACCGTTCCTGTCAAACTAATCTGATCAGCTTTTATGAGGAGGCAAGTTCTGGACTGGACCAAGGAAATGCAGTGGATGTTGTGTATATGGACTTTTCAAAAGCTTTTGATACGGTTCCACACAAAAGGTTGATACATAAAATGAGAACAATGGGGATAGGTAAGTGGGTTAAGAACTGGCTCAGTGATAGGAAACAAAGGGTGGTTATTAATGGAACACACTCAGACTGGGTCTCCGTTAACAGTGGAGTACCACAGGGGTCAGTATTGGGCCCCCTTCTTTTTAACATATTTATTAATGACCTTGTAGGGGGCATACAGAGTAATATTTCAGTATCTGCAGATGACACTAAACTCTGCAGGGTAATCAATACAGAGGAGGACAATTTTATATTACAGGAGGATCTATGTAAACTAGAAGCTTGGGCTGATAAATGGCAAATGAGCTTTAATGGGGATAAATGTAAGGTAATGCACTTGGGCAGAGGAAATAAAATGTATAATTATATGCTTAATTATAAAACACTGGGCAAAACTGTCACTGAAAAATACCTGGGTGTATTGGTGGACGACAAGCTCATGTTTAGTGGCCAGTGTCAGGCAGCTGCTGCAAAGGCAAATAAAATAATGGGATGCATTAAAAGAGGCATAGATGCTCATGATGAGAAGATCATTTTACCTGTATACAAGTCACTAGTGCGACCACACTTAGAATACTGTGTACCGTTCTGGTCTCCGCTGTATAAGAAAGACATAGCTGAACTAGAGCGGGTGCAGAGAAGAGCGACCAAGGTTATTACACTTGGGGTTATTTACTGTGGAAAAAACGAAGGCTTAGGGGGGATCTTATTACTATGTACAAGTATATGAGGGGACAGTACAAAGACCTTTCTACTGATCTTTTCACTCTGAGGCCTGAGACTTGGACAAGGGGGCATCTTCTACGTCTGGAGGAAAGAAGGTTTAATCATAATCACAGACGCGGATTCTTTACTGTAAGAGCAGTGAGACTATGGAGCTCTCTGCCGCATGATGTGTAATGAGGGATTCACTACTAACATTTAAGAAGGGCCTGGATGCCTTTCCTGAAAAGTATAATATCACACGTTATAATAATAATAATATATATACTAGATTCCTTGATAGGGCGTTGATCCAGGGAACTAGTCTGATTGTCGTATGGAGTCGGGAAGGAATTTTTTTCCCCAATGTGGAGCTTAGTGTTTGCCACATGGTTTTTTTTTTGCCTTCCTCTGGATCAACATGTTCGGCTATGGGTTGAACTAGATGGACTTAGTTTTTAAGGTTGAAGGAAGACTATGTTACTATGTTATTACCCTCGCAATCCTCTCCTGCATCTTGGTGACGTGCTCGATGATGCTCCGATTGGGCGTAACTTCAGCTTCCCAGGTTTCCTTCGCTATATTTAGGCTGGGTGCCCACGTAGCGTTTTTCAAGAGTTTATGCTGCGGAATTTCCGCAGCGTAAACGCTTGTGAAACACTAGGTAATCTGCACCCCATGGTCCCCAAGGGGATTCCGCATGTTCTATGCACATGCTGCGGATTTTTCCGCAGCGTTTATGCTGCGTACAAAAATCCGCAGCATGTCATTTAATTTTGCGGAAGCGCAGCGGAACTCCCGCCATTGACTTGCATTGAGACGCATAGAAACCGCGACTGTACAACTGTACAAGCGGCTTCTATGCGTCTCTATGTGCGGATGGTACCCAGTTCTGGAGGAGAGAAGACTCTCATCCAGACCTGGGTACCATGGTACCTGTGAAAAAAAGAATAAAATAACAAAGTTTATACTCACCTTTCCGAAGGCTTCTCTCTGAATGCCGACATCGCTGAAGGACCTGCGGTGACGTCACAGTCATGTGACCGCAGGCCCTTCACCGCTCTGTCTCGCGATATGCCGGGAACCAGCCAGGAAGCAGCGCTGCAGCGACGCCGGGACATCGGGGGTGAGTATAGCTTTATTTGTTTTAATTTTTACGGTTCACACTGTATAAATCCATGCCGTTTGCATGGATTTATATAGTGTGACCTAGTTGTCAAGCACTTTCCAAGTGATGCTATCGCCTGGAAAGCGCTTGTCAATCTGCATGCGGAAACGCATGTAAATCCGCATGTGGATCCGCATGTATTCTGCAGAAAAAACGCATGCACAATCTGCATGCGTTTTTTTTTTTCTGCCAGGGAGATGCAGAAATGCTGCAGAAATTTTCTGCTTCATTTCTGCATCGTGGGCACATAGCCTTAGTAGACTTTGCGGATATCGGCCATGCTGGCGTTCTAACTGATAAAATTTAGTAGAGGACTGTGGAACCTCCCGAATAGAGAATAACAGATCTGGGAGGAGACGGTCTCGACCGCCCTGTTCTATGACCTTCTTAAGCATCCTCTTTTAAGGTTTTTATTAAATCTTTCCACAATGCCGTCAGCCTGTGGATGGTACACTGACATTTTCAGTTGTGTAATTTGCAAGGCCTTACAGTTTCCTCATCACCTTACTCATAAGAGTGTTCCTTGGTCGGTCCGAATCTCCTTCAGAAGTCCTGTACAGGCAAAGATGTGAACCAACTTGTGGGTTATATTTTTCGCGGAGGAGTTTCTCAGGGGAACCACTTCTGGGTAACTTGGAGCGTAGTCAGACAATCAATATATATTGATTTCCTTGAGCAGACTTAACAAGGAGACCGACCAGGTCCATGGTAATTTGCTCAAACTGTACCTCTATGATGGGCTGCAGCACAAGGATATTTGAGAGTGGTGGGAGCATTTAACTGGCAGGTGGGACAGGACTTGCAATAATTTTAAGATTTCCTAGTGACATCTGGGTCAATAGAACCTCTGAATGACCTGTTCTTGGGTTTTATCCACACCCAGATGGCCCCCCAAGATATGTGAATGGGCCATGTCCAACACCCTCCGCCTATAGGATCCTGGTACTAACAATTGCTCAACTATTTCCTCTCTAACTTTAATAACCAAATACAATGTTTTCTCCTTTCACCCCCTATCTCAGGAATGCCAGCCTTAGTGGATACTACCTCCCTCATCCCCCACAAGCCACAGAAGTAAAACCCATCAGACTATGGGTGTGGTGAGACTTCTTTGGGGCCAACATGTCTCTTATCCGAGCAAGCGTGGCCTCTCCCCTCCCCACAAGTCTCAAAACAACTCAGTCTTGGCCTATGATAATTGGGTCCAATAAATCTTGGACCACGCTGAAGTCATGGGACTCTTGGGTCATCTCAATGACTACTCTGGCCACCGGATTGTCTTTAGCATCCCTGTGAAGGCAGCGGACGTCCTCCTTCTTTCCAGGGATCCGTTGGAGGTGAAGTGTGGCCCTCATGAGGGTCACTAAACTCCTTGAGTCTAGTTGTCCAGTCATTTGCAGACCATTCACTTTAACGTGACAAGCTTGGGGCCCTTTGCTAGGTAGACTGTCCACACTACAGGCTGAATATGCATAGTATGAATAGCGGCGTACCGTTACAGTCCATGTGCTTGGTGATCAGAGGACAAAGAGTGGCTTTATGACCTGGGCCGTAACAAGATCTTTGGCATGACCTCCGCTGCTTCCTTGGACTTTGGACGCCCCACTCCCTTTTGACCATCCACACCCTTATACGACCCCCATTATGGAGTGGGTTGCCTCTCCAAGGAACCATCAAGCCCCTGATACCTTTCGACCAATCTGACCAGGTTATCGGTGTTCAGGATCTCCCTGGGCAACTAAAGTCTGCATTGGCCTCAGAAGGGCATGCGCGGATCGGTTCTTTACAACTGACTCTACCATCTGCGTTGGGGTAGAGGACTCAGGCTGCAACCATTTTTGGATGAGGTGCAGATCAAACTTTTTGGGAGCGACAGAGTTTGTCCCGGTGATATGCCCATTGGTGAGCCCGTTGTGACCTGACAGACCTTGTTACCCCCAAGTGTATCAAAATTTAAATTTTAAATTTTTCATATTCTTTGGCTTCTTGTAATGCTAAATCATAGAGACCTTTTGTGGCTCCCCTATTAAATATGGTGCCAAGACTTCCACCTACTGCTCTGGCGGGAGTTTCTCCCTATCAGCGACCCTCTCAAAAACGGTTAAAAAGGCCTCTGTCATCACCCGGGTCATTTTCTGCAAGGCTTTTCATGCCGCCTTCTGGACAGAGAAATCATCAGCTGAACTTGGAGTCAGAGCTGCCCACGTGCCACGAACCGCCTCGGTGAGTAATTAAGTCTGCTGCTGTTGCATAAGCAGCTTATTTGTCTCCTGTTGTGAAGCTGTTATATATAATATTATATAATATATATATATGTGTGTGTGTGTGTGTGTATATGTGTGTGTATATATATATATATATATATATAATTTGCATAATTACAAAAAAGATGGGCCGATATAAAAGTTTGGGCACCTTTTTGGAGATTTGTGTGCTCAGATAACTTTGACCAAGGTTTCAGACCTTGATTAGGCTATTAGGGTTATGGCTTGTTAACTATCATCATTAGGAAAGGCCATTTATAAAAATTCAGCCTCCTCTTAACCTTGTGCCAAAAAATAGCAGCCATGGGTTCTTCTAAGCAGCTTCCTGAAAATGGTGGAGGCCCACAAAGCAGAAGAGAAGGCTATAATATAGCAAAGCGTTTTCAAGTTGCCATTTCCTCAGTTTGAAATGGAATTCAGAAATGGCAGTCACCAGGAACAGTGGAGGTCAAGATAAGGTGTGGAAGACCATGCAAAATTTCAGTGACCGCTGCTAGTAAGATAGTAGGGAGGCAAATTAGAACCTCCGCTTGACTGCAAAAGACCTTCAGGAAGATTTAGCAGATTCGGGAGTTGTGGTACATTGTTCTACTGTTCAGAGACACCTACAGAAATATGTCCTCCATGAAAGAGTCATCAGAAGAAAACCTCTCCTGCATCTTCACCATAAAATTCAGCATGACAAGTATAGTATAAGAACATCTAAACAAGCCTGATGCATTTTGAAAACAAGTCCTGTGGACCGATGTGGTTAAATGGAACTTTGGCCACAATGTTCAAAGGTATGTGTGGAGAAAAAAAGTATCTAGGGGTAATATTTCTCCTTGTGGAGAGTGACTTGTTAAGCACATCAGGTGAGGAGACTTTTAAAGCCGCAATGCTCCTCTGGGAAATATGCAAATTGTCTGTTCAGAGAGGAAGAGGACTGGAACTCTAGTACCACCTATAGGAAGTAGCAATCATAGAAGTCAATAGTGACCCTTTAACGAGCCTTATCACATGAGAGGTCTGACGCCTCTCATCCAGCTAAACCAGAACTCAAACTTTGCACTGACGAGGTGCAGTACCCCGAAACACAGTGTCTGCAAATTGAGTTTCTGGTCTTGGCTTTTTATCCTAAGTCATAGGATAAGGCTTGTTAAAGGTTTACTATTGACTTCTAGGATTGGCACTAGAGTTCTAGTCCTCCATCTCTGAAGAGACAATTTGGAGAAAAAAGGGCACAGAATTTCAGGAAAAGAACATCTCGCCAACCATTAAGCATGGGGGTGGATCAATCATACTTTGGGGTTGTGATGCAGCCAATGGCACGAGGAATATTTCACAGATAGAGGGAAAAATGGTTTCAATGAAATTTACACACATTCTTGATTCAAACAGAACACTATCTGTAAAAGAGCTGAAGATGAAAAGGATGGCTTCTACAAATGGATAATGATCCTAAACACAAGTCACAATAGACTACCTCAAAAGGCGCAAGCTGAAAGTTTTACAATGGCCCTTACAGTCCCCTGATCTGAACATCATTGAAAATCTGTGGCTAGACCTCAAAATAGCAGTTCATGCAAGATGACGCAGGAATCTCAGAGAACTGGAAGAATTCTCCAAGGAGGAATGGATGAAAATTCCTGAGACCGGCTACAAAAAGAGTTTACAAGTTGAGATACTCTCAAGGGGCTGCAGGGTGCCCAAACTTTTGCATCAGCTGTTTTTTTTTTTTTTTTTTTTTTTTTTTTTTCCTTTTTTGTAATTTTTTAAAATATAAAAAATGAAGGAAAAATTATATATATGTGTGTGTGTGTGTGTGTATATTTCTTTTTTGGTTTCCTAAACTACAAAGAAAATGTGTCATCCATTTTCGAGATCATTTCATCGTCAACTTGCTTAAATATTCTCAATAACAGTAATTTTGACAAGGGGTGCCCAAACTTTTACATGCCACAGTACTATGCTCAATAACAGGAGCAGTATGATGTGTAAATTTTAGAAAAAGCAGCACATTATATGGTGGTTTATTATTTATATAGCGCCATTGATGCCATGGTGCTGTACATGAAATGGGGTTACATACCAGATACAGATATCACTTACATTAAAGAAACTGACAATGATAGACGGGTACAGAGGGAGGAGGACCCTGCCCCTGGGGGCTTACATTCTACAGATACATTGTATATTATTATTATTTATATAGCGCCATTGATTCCATGGTGCTGTACATGAGAAGAGGTTACATACCAGATACAGATATCACTTACAGTAACTAACAATGATAGATGGGTACAGAGGGAGGAGGACCCTGTCCCTGCAGGCTTACATTCTACAGATACATTGTATATTATTATTATTTATATAGCGCCATTGATTCCATGGTGCTGTACATGAGAAGAGGTTACATACCAGATACAGATATCACTTACAGTAAAGAACTAACAATGATAGACGGGTACAGAGGGAGGAGGACCCTGCCCCTGCGGGCTTACATTCTACAGATACATTGTATATTATTATTATTTATATAGCACCATTGATGCCATGGTGCTGTACATGAGAAGGGGTTACATACCAATTACAGATATCACTTACAGTAAAGAAACTGACAATGATAGACGGGTACAGAGGGAGGAGGACCCTGCCCCTAGGGGCTTACATTCTACAGATACATTGTATATTATTATTATTTATATAGCGCCATTGATTCCATGGTGCTGTACATGAGAAGGGGTTACATACCAGATACAGATATCACTTACAGTAAAGAAACTGACAATGATAGACGGGTACAGAGGGAGGAGGACCCTGCCCCTGCAGCTTTACATTCTGCATGGTTTTGATATGTTACAACTGTTAGACAATAATCGCTTATTACATGTGTAACAGTTGCAACTAATCAACTGACTTAATTCTGCTCAATCAATAGCATACCTACTGGGGGGCAGAGGGTGTAGCCACCGCGGGCCCCACCCTCAGAGGACCCACCTGGAGCATAATTGCAATGAGAAAAAAGGTTTGCTGGACTCCTGGTCTCGCGTTTAGCGTGTTCTCCACTCATGTACTATGTGGGAGCCACTTCTCTGCTGGCTGTGGTATAGACAGGAAAATTCAAGGGAAAGGAATTGGCGGTCCAAGGAGAGATGGAAAAACAGGATTTTCTTTATTGATATCATTGTAAAAAAAATCACATGTACACGTTTCCGGTGTATCGCACGCCCATAGTCCTTGAGATAATTCACCTTAGACTCTGAGTATATTCAACACCGAACACTATATATTTAACACTGTAAAAACCATGTGAACAACCACATAATCTGCAGAATTACCGTAATTTAGGAAACGCCTGTAGCACTAAGCATTACTATATTACTAAATGATGTGGCTTTTATCTATACACACTAAAGTAAAAACTATAGAAATTCCTAAAAAAAAATAAAAAAATAAAAAAAAAAAGCAAATTAACAACCTCATGAATTGTGATACAGAGCCTATTTTATACTGTATTAATGTACA
Organism: Phyllobates terribilis; assembly: GCF_046119375.1. Lineage (NCBI taxonomy): Eukaryota > Metazoa > Chordata > Amphibia > Anura > Dendrobatidae > Phyllobates > Phyllobates terribilis. Next base: position 469,799,636 of record NW_027362767.1, on the reverse strand, counting down.
GAATGTATTTATATGTAAGTTGCATCAGGAAGTTTAAAAAAAGAGTCTGAACACATGCAGTGGGGAAAATAAGTATTTAATACGCTTTCCCACCTACAAAGAATGGAGAGATCTGTAATTTTTACACTAGTAACCCCTTCACGCCTCGGCCCTTTTACGTTTTTTGTGCTTTAGTTTTTTAATTCTCTTCTTCCCACAGCCATAACTTTTTTTTATTTTTTGATCAATATGGCCAAGTAATAAGGGCTTGTTTTTTGCGGGACGAGTTGTACTTTTGCAGACAAACATTGGTTTTACCTTATCGTGTACTGGAAAACAAGGAAAAAATTTCAAGTGCGGCAAAATTGCAAAAAAAGTGCAATTCCTCAGTTGTTTTTTTTATTTATTTTTTTATTTACCATGTTCACTAAATGCTAAAACCGACCTGCCATTCTGATTCTCCAGGTCATTTTGAGTTCGAAGATGTCAAACATGTATAGGTTCTTTATTAAAGTTGAGAAAAAAAATCCAAAGTTGTGTTTTTGTTTTTTTTTTATTTTATTTTTTTTATATAAACAAGGTTGCCATTTTCCGAGACCCGTAGCGTCTCAGATTTTTGGTATCTGGTGCCAGGTGAGGGCTTATTTTTTTGCGCGCCGAGCTGACATTTTTATTGATATCATTTTGGGGTAGATACGATATTTTGATCGCCTGTTACTGCATTTTGATGCAATGTTGAGGTGACCAAAAACGTAATTCTGGCGTTTTTTTTAATTTATTTTCCTTGTTGCGCCATTTACTGATCGGGATAATTCTTTTTGTATATCAATGGATCACGAGATTCTGAACAAGGCGATACTAAAGGTGTCTATATTTGATTTTTTTTGTTTTGTTTTGCATGGGGCAAAAGGTGGGTGATTTGAACATTTTTATAATTTTTTTTTTTTACTTCACACTGGCTTCAATAGTCTCCATTACAGACTAGAAGTTATGATCATCTGATTGCCTGTACTACACACAGCAGGGCTTAAGCATTTGATCTCCCACCAACCAGCAAGAATTTTGCCTCTCTGACATATTAGTTTTTCTTTAAGAAGTCCTCCTTCTCTGCACTCATTACCTGTATTAATTGCACCTGTTTGAACGTATTACCTGTATAAAAGACACCTGTCCACACACTCAATCACATTCCAACCTCTCCACCATAGCCAAGACTAAAGAGCTGTCTAAGGACACGAGGGACAAAATTGTAGACTTACACAAGGCTAGGATGGGCTACAGGACAATAGGCAAGCAGCTTGGTGAGAAGGCAACAACTGTTGTCGCAATTATTAGAAAATAGAAGGAACACAAGATGACTGTCAATCTTCCTTGGTCTTGGTCTCCAGGCACGATCTCGCCTCGTGGGGCAAGGATGATTCTGAGAAAGGTCAGGAATCTGCCCAGAACTACATGGGAGGACCTGGTCAATGACATGAAGTGAGCTGGGACCACAGTCTCAAACATTACCATTAGTAACACACTGCCATCATGGATTAAAATCCAAGGTCCTCCTGCTCGCGTCAGCACATGTCTAAGCCTGTTTGAAGTTCTCACTGACCATCTGAATGATCCAGAGGAGGCATGGGAGAAGGTCATGTGGTTAGATGAGACCAAAATAGAACTTTTTGGTATCAACTCCACTCGCCGTGTTTAGAGGAAAGAAGGATGAGTACAACTCCAAGAACACCACCACAACCATGCAGCGTAGTGGGGGAAACCTCATACTTTTGGGGGTGCTTTTCTGTAAATGGGACAGGACGACTGCACCGTATTGAAGGGAGGATGGATGGGTTCATGCATCGCGAGATTTTGGCAAACCTCCTTTCCTCAGTAAGAGCATTGAAGATGGGTTATGGCTGGGTCTTGCAGCATGACAATGACCCGAAACACACAGCCAGGGCTACTAAGGAGTTTCTCCGTAAGAAGCATTTCAAGGTCCTGGAGTAGCCAGTCTCTATACTTGAACCCAATAGAAAATCTTTGGAGGGAGCTGAAAGTCAATGTTGCCCAATAACAGCCCCGAAACCTGAAAGATCTGGAGAAGATCTGAATGGAGGAGAGGGACAAAATCCCTGCTGCAGTGCGTGCAAACCTGGTCAAGAACTGCAGGAAACGTCTGACCTCTGTAATTGTAACAAAGGTTTCTGGACCAAATATTAAGTTCTGTTTTTCTGTTGTATCAAATACTTATTTCATGCAATAAAACGCAAATTAATTATGTAAATATCATACAATGTGATTTTCTGGATATTTTTTTTTTATTGTCTCTCAGTTGAAGTGACCTACAATAAAAATTCCAGAAAGATTAATGAGAGAAATGTTTTGGATTCCGCTGCCAGTGGCATAAGTAGTCTCATTGGCCCAGATGCCAGATTTGGACTGCCCTCCCCATCCTGTGTGTGTGTGTGTGTGTGTGTGTATATATATATATATATATATATATATATATATATATATATATATATATATATATATATATATATATATATATATATATATATATATATATATATATATATATAATCATTGAATACTTTGTTCTGTACAAAGTTGAATGTGCTGACAACTAAATCGCACAAAAATTATCAATGGAAATCAAATTTATTAACCAATGGAGACCTTGATTTGGAGTCACCCCCAAAATTAAAGTGGAAAAACACACTACAGGCTGATCCAACTTTGATGTAATGTCCTTAAAACAAGTCAAAATGAGGCTGAGTATTGTGTGTGGCCTCCACGTGCCTGTATGACCTCCCTACAACGCCTGGGCATGCTCCTGATGAGGCTGAGTATTGTGTGTGGCCTCCACGTGCCTGTATGACCTCCCTACAACGCCTGGGCATGCTCCTGATGAGGCTGAGTATTGTGTGTGGCCTCCTCGTGCCTGTATGACCTCCCTACAATGCCTGGACATGCTCCTGATAAGGCTGAGTATTGTGTGTGGCCTCCACGTGCCTGTATGACCTCCCTACAATGCCTGGGCATGCTCCTGATGAGGCTGAGTATTGTGTGTGGCCTCCACGTGCCTGTATGACCTCCCTACAATGCCTGGGCATGCTCCTGATGAGGCTGAGTATTGTGTGTGGCCTCCACGTGTCTGTATGTCCTCCCTACAACGCCTGGGCATGCTCCTGATGAGGTTGCGGATGGTCTCCTGTGGGATCTCCTCCCAGACCTGGACTAAAGCATCCGCCAACTCCTGGACAGTCTGTGGTGCAATGTGACGTTGGTGGATGGAGCGAGACATGATGTCCCAGATGTGCTCAATTGGATTCTGGTCTGGGGAATGGGCGGCCAGTCCATAGGTTCAATGCCTTCATCTTGCTGGAACTGCTGACACACTCCAGCCACATGAGGTCTGGCATTGTCCTGCATTAGGAAGAACCCAGGGCCAACTGCACCAGCATATGGTCTCACAAGGGGTCTGAGGATCTCATCTTGGTACCTAATGGCAGTCAGGCTACCTCTGGCGAGCACATGGAGGGCTGTGCGGCCCTCCAAAGAAATGCCACCCCACACCATTACTGACCCACTGCCAAACCCATCATGCTGAAGGATGTTGCAGGCAGCAGATCGCTCTCCACGGCGTCTCCAGATTCTGTCACGTCCGTCACATGTGGTCAGTGTGAACCTGCTTTCATCTGTGAAGAGCACAGGGCGCCAGTGGCGACTTTGCCAATCCTGCTGTTCTGTGGCAAATGCCAAGCGCCCTGCACGGTGTTGGGCTGTGAGAACAACCCCCATCTGTGGCGTCGGGTCCTCATACCACCCTCATGGAGTCGGTTTCTAAGTGTTTGTGCAGACACATGCACATTTGTGGCCCGCTGGAGGTCATTTTACAGGGCTCTGGCAGTGCTCCTCCTGTTACTCCTTGCACAAAGGCTTAGGTAGCGGTCCTGCTGCTGGGTTGTTGCACTCCTATGGCCCCCTCCACATCTCCTGGTGTACTGGCCTGTCTCCTGGTCTGTGCCTCCAGCCTCTTGACACTACGCTGACAGACACAGTAAACCTTGCCACAGCTCACATTGATGTGCCATCCTGGATGAGCTGCACTACCTGAGCAACTTCTGTGGGTTGTAGAGTCCGTCTCATGCTACCACGAGTGTGAAAGCACAACCAACATTCAAAAGTGACCAAATCATCAGCCAGAAAGCATTGGTACTGAGATGTGGTCTGTGGTCCCCACCTGCAGAACCACTCCTTTATTGAGGGTGTCTTGATAATTGCCGGTAATTTCCATCTATTGTCTATTCCATTTGCACAACAGCATGTGAAATTGATCGTCAATCAGTGTTGCTTCCTAAGTGGACAGTTTGATTTCACAGAAGTTTCATTTACTTGGAGCTATATTCTGTTGTTTAAGTGTTCCCTTTATTTTTTGAGCAGTGTATATGTATGTGTATATATATGTGTGTGTGTATATATATATATGTATAATATATTATAGTGTGTGTATATATATTACACTGCTCAAAAAATAAAGGGAACACTGAAATGACACATCCTAGATTTGAATGAATGAAATCTTCTCATTGAATACTTTGTTCTGTACAATGAATGTGCTGACAACATAATCACACAAAAATCATCAATGGAAATCACATTTATTAACCAATGGAGGCCTGGATTTGGAGTCACCACCAAAATGAAAGTGGAGAAACACTACAGGCTGATCCAACTTTGATGTAATGTCCTTAAAACAAGTCACAATGAGTCTCAGTATTGTGTGTGTGGCCTCCACGTGCCTGTATGACCCCCTACAACGCCTGGGCATGCTCCTGATGAGGTTGCGGATGGTCTCCTGTGGAATCTCCTCCCAGACCTGGACTAAAGCATCCGCCAACTCCTGGACAGTCTGTGGTGCAACGTGACGTTGGTGGATGGAGCGAGACATGATGTCCTAGATGTGCTCAATCGGATTCAGGTCTGGGGAACGGACCGGCCAGTCCATAGCATCAATGCCTTCATCTTGCAGGAACTGCTGACACACTCCAGCCTCATGAGGTCTGGCATTGTCCTGCATTAGGAGGAACCCAGGGCCAACCGCACCAGCATATGGTCTCACAAGGGGTCTGAGGATCTCATCTCGGAACCTAATGGCAGTCAGGCTACCTCTGGCGAGCACATATAGGGCTGTGCAGCCCTCCAAAGAAATGCCACCCCACACCATTACTGACTCACTGCCAAACCGGTCATGCTGAAGGGTGTTGCAGGCTGCAGATCTGTCACATGTGCTCAGTGTGAACCTGCTTTCATCTGTGAAGAGCACAGGGTGCCAGTGCGACTTTGCCAATCCTGGTGTTCTGTGGCAAATGCAAAGCATCGTGCACGGTGTTGGGCTGTGAGCACAACCCCCATCTGTGGGCATCGGGCCCTCATACCACCCTCATGGAGTCGGTTTCTAACCTTTTGTGCAGACACATGCACATTTGTGGCCTGCTGGAGGTCATTTTGCAGGGCTCTGGCAGTGCTCCTCCTGTTCCTCCTTGCACAAAGGTGATCGTAGCGGTCCTGCTGCTGAGTTGTTGCCCTCCTACGGCCCCCTCCTCATCTCCTGGTGTACTGGCCTGTCGCCTGGTAGTGCCTCCAGCCTCTGGACACTACGCTGACAGACACAACAAACCTTCTTGCCACAGCTCGCATTGATGTGCCATCCTGGAAAATGTCCGCTCTACTGCTGTTAATAATGCATAGAAAAAAATTAACCATTATACTCACCAGGAGCATACTTTAAAGTCCATAGCACCCACCTGTGAAGACACGAGGTCTTCCGTGGGTGTAATACTAAGACAACACAGGGTGAGGGTAAAACAGTGTGGCAATATTTTATTGAACCATCAAACAGACAATAAACACATAGAACAGTCCCAGCAAACACCCAAGATGGTGCAAAATGACAGTCTCACCATTCCACTGGCCCCCCAAGAATAGATCAGCTGCGACTTTGGGACTTTCAGGGCATAGTACCTCAACCAGTGGCCCCCCACTTTTGGCAGGCCTCCACAGAGAGGAGATAGCAGCAAGCTTAGGAAGCTGACAGTCCATCAAGGTACAAGTCCAGGAGACTCAAGGGTCCTATCCTGGCTTCTCCGAGAGTTTCCATGGGGCCAGATGATTGGCTGGTCCCAATCTGGCTTCTCCAAATGTCTCAATAGGTTCCAGGCGACCGGAGGGTCCCACCTGGCAACCCCAAACAACATATCCATGGAGTGAGGTCACTTCATCGTCCCAACCTGGTCTCCCCAAATGTATCCATGGGTTCTCTGATGGTCAGTGGAGCAGATCCGTATCCTTCCAGTCAGGGCAGTGTATCCTTAGTAGAATCATGTAGAATCCAAATCTGTGTCTCTCTGTATGGAGCCATGCTACCACGCTGATGTTATGAATAGTCTGACTGCTCTTTGATGCTCTTTCACTTCTCTCTGCTGCAGAGGCATATGTTCCTTTATAAATAGTTACAACTGTCCTTTCAAGTACACTTCCACAGGTCAAGGATTAGGGAGGGTATTATTCCACTGGGCTCAGGAGTCATTGTTTGTGCATTTAATCAATTTACATAGTTGGTATAGCAGTGGGCTCTTTAAATCAACAACTAGCTGGCTTTATTATAATATGCAATTAGCATAGTAACAAACATCATTGTTCATAGACCAATAGAAGACAACATTCAGGGTTATTGTCACGGGTGTGTCAGTTTTGACACCGTCATATGGGGTTTGGCTGTAGAAGGTCGCTGCGTTCGGCATTGCATGATCCCTCTCCCTTTAGGACCGAGTGGTGATCCTCACCTTGCTTGGGGATTCTACCTTTATGACCCAGCGGTGATCCTCACCTTTTGCTAATTAGAATGCCCTTGCTGTATCCTTTAAATACACTCAGTTTCTCCAGAGAGTTTCTGGTGATAGTGGTCTTATGTATGCAGGCCGGGAATTCTAGTAGTCAGCTAGAATTTTCTTGGAGTTCCTTCGTGGATTGTTGCCTTATTTACTCAGGTGTCATCTTGAAGCTAAGTGTATTCCCTTGTTTGTTTTCCTTGTGTGTACTTTTAGTTTGCAGTGGGGCTGACTAGTGCTCACCCCTCCCCCTCCCCCCCTAGGACCTAGCTTTAGGGTTAGCTAGGGCCAGGTTTCCTACTCTGTGTAATGCACACGCCCGGACTGACTGGCGTGTGCGTGTTTATGTAGTGATTCCACTGTGCAATGAACCGGAGAGTGCCTGGAGGGGCGTAACTAAGTATCTGCCCGATCCGACCAAGGTCGCACGACGGCATACGACGCCAGTGCACCAGGGAGGAACCGAGCAGAGGAACCAGGGTCTACTCCAGGTCAGACTCCGGACACGGCTGTTGACCCACACCGGGGAATACAGGAACAGGCAGACTAGAGCGCAGGCTGGGTAGGGTCCAGTACAGACTGGGAGACAAATTCGAAACCGCATACGCGGTGGACAGGGCAGAGCAAAGCGAAAACCGCAGACGCGGTGGACAAAGCTGAGCAAAGCGAAAAACCGCAGACGCGGTGGACAGAGCTGAGCAAAGCGAAAAACCGCAGACGCGGTGGACAGAGCTGAGCAAAGCGAAAAACCGCAGACGCGGTGGACAGAGCTGAGCAAAGCGAAAAACCGCAGACGCGGTGGACAGAGCTGAGCAAAGCGAAAAACCGCAGACGCGGTGGACAGAGCTGAGCAAAGCGAAAAACCGCAGACGCGGTGGACAGAGCTGAGCAAAGCGAAAAACCGCAGACGCGGTGGACAGAGCTGAGCAAAGCGAAAAACCGCAGACGCGGTGGACAGAGCTGAGCAAAGCGAAAAACCGCAGACGCGGTGGACAGAGCTGAGCAAAGCGAAAAACCGCAGACGCGGTGGACAGAGCTGAGCAAAGCGAAAAACCGCAGACGCGGTGGACAGAGCTGAGCAAAGCGAAAAACCGCAGACGCGGTGGACAGAGCTGAGCAAAGCGAAAAACCGCAGACGCGGTGGACAGAGCTGAGCAAAGCGAAAAACCGCAGACGCGGTGGACAGAGCTGAGCAAAGCGAAAAACCGCAGACGCGGTGGACAGAGCTGAGCAAAGCGAAAAACCGCAGACGCGGTGGGCAGAGCTGAGCAAAGCGGAAAACCGCAGACGCGGTGGGGACAGGGCTCTGTACACACGGAACAGACTAGAAGGGAAAGGCAGAACCAGATACCCACAGGGTACTTGCAGAGAAGTAGCGAGTGGACCACAAACTCACAAACGGAAGTACAGTGACAACGAGCAGGAGTTAGGTACGAGTTCAGACTCTGCAGAAAAAGGGAAAGTACGGACATAGAGAAAAACAAAACAGGCTAGGAGAGTATTCAGACAAGAACAGACACAGCAGCAAGATACAGGAGCGGGTTCACACAGGCCTGGAAATACAGCCTCCAGGATAGGCAGAAGACAACAGGCTAGAAGATAATACAGACAGGACACAGTTCAGACACGGGAACTGATACCGAAGGCAGGAAACATAAACGGGACCTGGCATATCAGTGACCAAAGGCCGACTGACAGAACACAATGCTCAGGCAGGGATTCATTGGAGCAGCTGGGTTAAATACCAGATGGCAGACAGCAATAGGCTGAGGATGCACAAGGGGTGTGTCTGCAGCAGGTACAAAAAGCAGGAAGTGATCGGGCGCCGCCCTTAAGCGACAGACACAGAGGCAAACAGACAGCATGGAGGGAAGCCAGGCTAGCAAACTGGACTGGAGATCAAGTGTGCGCTCTTGCACAGTGGGAGATGGACCACTATGCAAGGACGCCGCCAGGTATGTTACACTCTGCGATAGGTGCAGGACCTATATAAGGTCCATAGGGGAGACAGGGTTTGTCGTTTGAGCTGTTTAGGGGTCTCCACTCCCCCTTTTCCTACTTGTAGGGCACCCTTCCCTTTTCCTGCTGTTATACACTGGGTTCTCCCCATACCCAGTGTGACAGTTTACTATTATTTGTATATGTCCTTCTTGATCAGCCACAGAACTACACGTACATACACTATTGTGTTTGTGTTGACTTGTGAATGTATTTCTTTTGGCTTAACAAATCTAGACGTCTGGCTGATTAAGATAAGAAGCTGTTTCATCACACCACCATAGTTCTCCATGTAGTATAATGCATCTTAGTCCTCCAGATAATTTACTGCACAGACCATAGTCTTCCACTTAGTATAATGCATAGTCATCCATAAAATTGCACCCCCATAGTCATCCACAGTAGTATAATGCATAGCCCATAGTCATGTACTATTATGGGCACGTATTTAAAAAAAAAAAAAAAAAAAATACTCTCCTTCCCTTTGTTCCCCACTGCCCTTTGTTCCCCGCTGCGCGGCGTCATCTTGTGAAGCCGGCAGCTGACTTCGGTGTGCGATGAGAGCTTATGACGTCACTGCCATGTGCCCCGTCATGTGTATGCTGAAGTCTTTGCGCCTTGCTGGGACTCTGTCATCCTGTGCTTGCGCCGGTTCTGAGACAGTGCATCAGTCTGCCCAAGCCTCGCCGGTGGAGTCGTCAAGATCCTGGATTGTATGAGTATATGTTGTTTTTTATTTTGATTAAAACTTATGGGGGCATCATAAACAATAGGCACCCTGATACGGGGGAGAAGCTCATACAATATAGGAACCCTTATATAGTGTAGGGGAACTTAAATAGTTTGGGGGCTATTGCAGTGGCCATTATACTTTTTGGGCTAATGCAGGAGCAATTATACAGTTTGGAGGATAGTATGGAGCCATTATACAGCGTGAAAACTGATGGGCCATTATACAGTTTGAGGGCTAATGCGGGGCCATTATACAGCAAGGAGATAATTCTGGGGCCATTTTATAGTGTGAAAGCTGATGTGGTGGCCATTATCCAGTTTAGGGGCTAATGAGGGGGCCATTATACAGCGTGGGAGCTAATGTGACAATTTAAACAGTTTGGGGGATAATTTGGGGACCATCATACAGTGTGGAGATTACCAGTGGCATAACTAGACGGGCCCCGGTACAAGATATAAAATAACAGAATCCTAGAATGTGAGAGTTGGAAGGGACCTCCAGGGTCATCGTGTCCATCCTCTTGCTCAATACAGGATTCACTGAACCACCTCAGACAGATGTCTGTCCAGTCTCTGAAGACGTCCATTGAAGGGGAACTCACCACCTCTCGTGGCCGCCTGTTTCACTCATTGGTCACCCTTACTGTCAAAAAGTGTCTTCTAATATCTAATCTGTATCTTCTCCCTTTCAGTTTCATTTCATTGCTTCTTGTGTTCCCATGTGCAAATGAGAATAAGGATGATTCCTCTACAATGTGACAGCACTTCAGATATTTGTAGACGGCTATTGAGTCTTCTTTTTTGCAAGCTAAACATTCCCAAATCCTCTAACCGTTCCTCATAGGACATTGATTGCAGTCCTTTCACCATCCTGGTCACTCCCTATTAAAATACCTTTCTATTAGTCGCTGTCCATTGTTCAAACTTCTCTAGATTCAAGATACTTCTGAATACTTTCTCTGTCTTATCTGGTGTTAACTATCCCTCCTAGCTTTGCATCTTCTGCAAATTTGATTAGTTTACTTTCAGTTCCCTTATCTGGATCATTTAAAAAAAAATGTTGAACAACACTGGGGCCAGGACAGAGCCTTGTGGCACTCCACCTGAAACACTCTTCCAATTGGATGTGCAACCATTTCCAGCTAGTGAGCCAGCTCCGAGAACGGCCAACTCCCACTCCTGGGGGGCGAAAAAATGCTGCTGCCGGGGATACATCTCCGACTGCTGCATAAGGGGGCCCGATGGCGCCCCCGTGCCTGCTGCTCCCCCTGATCCCCTAGGTATGCCTCTGATACTGTGTATAGAGGAGCTGTACATTGGGGGATTCAGGGGACATTAGATGTTAAGGGGTTGTGCCACAATAAAGAATACAGTTAACCAACCAGAAAGGTGGAAATAAATAGTTTTGTAATTTTCTAGTGATTCAAAATTATGCTTCATTCAAAAGATGCCAAGCTTTTATTTTTTGAATTATGCTCTCTGGCGCCTCCTGGCATTATTCCATTACATCCTGGGAGTGGGCAATCAGCTGGTCGAATTTGTGCAGTTCCTGTTATAAAAACTCCCAACTCCCCACCCGCAGTATGCACATCATATTCTGTCACAAGTCTGACAGCGTAGGATCCCTGCTGTAAGTATATAAAAATGAAAAAAGCATATACAGAATGGGAGGAATAGAGCTAAGCAACAGTACATGTGAAAAAGACTTAGGCATACTAATAGATCATAGACTGAACATGAGTCAACAGTGTGATGCAGCAGCAAAAAAGGCAAATACAATTCTGGGATGTATTAACAGAAGCATAGAGTCTAGATCACGTGAAGTCATTATCGCACTTTACTCCTCTTTGGTCAGACCTCATCTGGAATACTGTGGCCAGTTTTGGGCACCACATTTTAAAAAAGACATAGACAAACTGGAGCAAGTTCAGAGAAGAGCGACCAGAATGGTGACCAGTCTGCAAACCATGTCCTATGAGGAACGGTTGCAGGATTTGGGAATGTTTAGCTTGCAAAAAAGAAGACTGAGAGGAGACTTAATAGCTGTCTACAAATATCTCCAGGGCTGTCACATTGTAGAAGGATCATCTTTATTCTCATTTGCACAAGGAAAGACTAGAAGCAATGGGATGAAACCTGAATGGGAGGAGACACAGATTAGATATTAGAAAAAACTTTTTGACAGGGTGATTAATGAGTGGAAGAGGCGGCCACGAGAGGTGGTGAGTTCCCCTTCAATGGACGCCTTCAAACAGAGGCTGGACAGATATCTGTCTGAGATGATTTAGTGAATCTTCCTTTGAGCAGGGGGTTGGACCAGATGACCCAGGAGGTCCCTTCCAACTCTACCATTCTATGATTCTATGATCTGTGATTCACCCCTTCCCCGGCGCTCACAGCTGACCTCCAGGTGAGATCGTCTGCTTCACCTAGGTCCATCCAGTTCAAACTTTCTCCCCCAATTGTCCTCCCTACACTAACACTACACTAACTTACTGGGACTCGGCCTCACAAATGTATTATCATTTTTATTATTGCTGCACTATTACAATTAAAAATGAACCTGTTTATAATTTTTTAATTAGTTTTATATTTTTTATTACTCTTGTGATTCTAATAATATTACTAAAATCCCTATGCCTAAATCTGTTAATCCAAAAGAAGGCAAAAACCCCAGGACATATTCAGCCAATTTGTGTCATGGGGAAAAATTCCTTCTTGACCCTGAGAAAAGGCGATCAGTCCTAGAACCCCGGATCATCCGAATTATGATATTAGTTATGTAATTACTATTATCGTATTAAAGTTACTACTATAGGAGTAATATTGTGTCTAATTTAACTGTAACCCACAATGTTATTTGTATCAAGGAAATCATCCAGCCCTTCTTTGAAAACGGTTAGTGTCAGCCCTTGTATAAAGCTGTTATAGTGTCGGCCCCTGTATAAAGCTGTTATAGTGTCAGCCCTTGTATAAAGCTGTTATAGTGTCGGCTCCTGTATAAAGCTGTTATAGTGTCGGCCCCTGTATAAAGCTGTTATAGTGTCGGCTCCTGTATAAAGCTGTTATAGTGTCGGCCCTTGTATAAAGCTGTTATAGTGTCGGCCCCTTGTATAAAGCTGTTATAGTGTCGGCCCCTTGTATAAAGCTGTTATAGTGTTGGCCCCTTGTATAAAGCTGTTATAGTGTCGGCCCCTTGTATAAAGCTGTTATAGTGTCGGCTCCTGTATAAAGCTGTTAGTGTCGGCCCTTGTATAAAGCTGTTATAGTGTCGGCCCCTTGTATAAAGCTGTTATAGTGTCGGCCCCTGTATAAAGCTGTTATAGTGTCGGCTCCTGTATAAAGCTGTTATAGTGTCGGCCCCTTGTATAAAGCTGTTATAGTGTCGGCCCCTTGTATAAAGCTGTTATAGTGTCGGCCCCTGTATAAAGCTGTTATAGTGTCGGCCCCTGTATAAAGCTGTTATAGTGTCGGCCCCTGTATAAAGCTGTTATAGTGTCGGCCCCTTGTATAAAGCTGTTATAGTGTCGGCTCCTGTATAAAGCTGTTAGTGTCGGCCCTTGTATAAAGCTGTTATAGTGTCGGCCCCTTGTATAAAGCTGTTATAGTGTCGGCCCCTGTATAAAGCTGTTATAGTGTCGGCTCCTGTATAAAGCTGTTATAGTGTCGGCCCCTTGTATAAAGCTGTTATAGTGTCGGCCCCTTGTATAAAGCTGTTATAGTGTCGGCCCCTGTATAAAGCTGTTATAGTGTCGGCCCCTGTATAAAGCTGTTATAGTGTCGGCCCCTGTATAAAGCTGTTATAGTGTCGGCCCCTGTATAAAGCTGTTATAGTGTCGGCCCCTGTATAAAGCTGTTATAGTGTCGGCCCCTGTATAAAGCTGTTATAGTGTCGGCCCCTGTATAAAGCTGTTATAGTGTCGGCCCTTGTATAAAGCTGTTATAGTGTCGGCCCTTGTATAAAGCTGTTATAGTGTCGGCCCCTGTATAAAGCTGTTATAGTGTCGGCCCCTGTATAAAGCTGTTATAGTGTCGGCCATCTCTACCTCTTGTGGTCGGCATTTCACAGTCTGACTGCTCTGACTGTAAAGAACCCTTTCCTGTTTAGGTGCCGGAATCGCCTTTCTTCCACCTGTAATGAGCCCCCTGGTCCTTAGTATGGTCTTTTGAAGGAATAAGTCATGTGCTAGTCCTTTCTACTGACCCCACATATATTTATACATGTAAATGAGATCCCCTCTAAGCCATTGTTTTTCTAAGCTAAAGAAGCCCAATTTTTTCAACCTTTCATCATATGAGAGGCCTCCGTCCCGTGTAGTATAGGAGAGGCCTCCGTCCCGTGTAGTATAGGAGAGGCCTCCGTCCCGTGTAGTATAGGAGAGGCCTCCGTCCCGTGTAGTATAGGAGAGGCCTTCGTCCTTTGTAATGTAGGAGAGGCCTCCGTCCCGTGTAATAATCTAGTTGCCGCCTTTGAACTGACTCTAACTTCTGAATATCCTTTTTACAATGTGGAGCCCAAAACTGTATCCCATATTCCAGATGTGGCCTCACCAGTGATTTATAAAGGGGTAACAGTACTTTGGGATAGCAGGATTTTATTTCTATTTTTATACATCCTAAAATCTTGTTTGCTTTTGCGGCAGCTGCTTGACATTGAGTGCTGCTGCTCAGCTTACTTGTAACCAGAATCCCCCATCCTTCTTCTGTTCTGTAGTCCCGAGTATACTTCCATCTAATGTATATGCAGCAATAGGATTACTCCGTCCTCGGTGCATTACTCTACATTTATCTACATTAACCTCATCTGCCGAGTGTTTCCCATTCAATCTCTTATCCAGATCGTTCTGCAATATTGCAATGTCAAGATCAATAAACAGACTGCGGCCGCATATTATCACATGTGGGTGAGGGATCCAAAAGAGAGGGATTAAGCCCCCATCTCCACATCGACTTGCCTACTCAAAGCAAACATGTAAATAGGAGAACAACTGAGTATAATGGCATGATAAACTTTATTTCATAAATAATTCATTTAAAAATTAATGTATCACATCAACAGTTTAAGATTTAAATACAGACTAGGACATGCGGACAAATAGTCCCTTATTTTTGTTGTTACATGCAGACCTCTATGAAGGGATAATCTCAAAGATCATAGGGAGTGCTTGTGCAGGGACAAAGGGGTAAATGCATAATCAAATTACTTGAAGTTAATAATACTGAATACTAGTGCCCACTCTGACCAAATGCTGCATTAAATCTCACTCATAAGAAAGCCCAACAAATAAGAGGAACCGCACAGGGACAGGACACATGCAAGGAAGAACCTCGACCCGCGTTTCGCCGGTAACTCTTGGCTTTTTCGAGAGCAGGGTTGGCTCCAGGTTTTTCTGGGCCCCCGGCAAAAGAGTCTCAGTGGGCCCCTTTTAACACATACACGATTCATGATGCACAGATACCGCAGAGAAATATATATATATATAGTACACAGGGTCCAGCCTGCCTTCTCATCCTTCACATATGCAGACATGCGCGCACAAACGGTACGCAGACATATGCACGCACACACACACACGGTACGCAGACATATGCACGCACACACACGGTACGCAGACATATGCACGCACACACACACACGGTACGCAGACATATGCACGCACACACACACGGTACGCAGACATATGCACGCACACACACACGGTACGCAGACATATGCACGCACACACACACGGTACGCAGACATATGCACGCACACACACGGTACGCAGACATATGCACTCACACACACGGTACGCAGACATATGCACTCACACACACGGTACGCAGACATATGCACTCACACACACGGTACGCAGACATATGCACTCACACACACGGTACGCAGACATATGCACTCACACACACGGTACGCAGACATATGCACTCACACACACGGTACGCAGACATATGCACTCACACACACGGTACGCAGACATGCACGCACACACGGTACGCAGATATGTGCACATACAGACATACACACATTTTTACACAAATTCTTAAAAACATATATAAAACAGACAAATATATATACACAGTCATACACACTGACATTCACATACATGCACTCACACAGACCCATTACAAATATTTTTAATATGGGGATTGGGGAAGCCTCACTCACCTGTCCCTGGTCCAGTGTCCTGTCCAGCCGCTCCTCAGGTATGGGGCAGTGCAAGGCCCCCGGCGTGTCACAGACATCATGGCCCTGGACCATCAGAGGGGCCCACTTGCGGTCGGGTCCGGGCCGCTCCCCCCCCATCTGTGCAGGACCTCCGACGGTGCTTGATTGCCGGCACTCCCCCAGACATGGCCGCGCGCTGTGCGGCTGTGTCTGCTAGTAATGACGCGGCAGGGGCGACACACAAGCACAATTAATGGTGCAGTGCCGTCGACCCTTCCGTGTCATTACTAGCAGACACAGCCGCCACAGCGCGCGGCCATGTCTGGGACTGGGGGAGTGCCAGCAATCAAGCAGCACCTGCATCACTAAACAGGTGCCAAGGAAGCGGCCAGGACCCCGACAGTGAGTGGGCGGTGGGCCCCGACAGTGAGTGGGCGGTGGGCCCCTCTGATTTTCCAGGGCCCCGGCACTTGCCCGGGTACGCCGGGTGCTGACGCCGGCCCTGTTCGAGAGGCATGTGTATCATTGCTTCCAGGACCTTTAAATACGCCCACCACAAGTCACATGTATTGTCATGTGACAAACCAATATGGCCATCGCGCCGCAGATGCCGAATGGCGCATGCGCTGCGGCTGTCACCACCCCCGTGCGTGCGCCCCGGCCGTCATGACGTCGGCGCGCAACCGGAAGTGTGGGTAGATACCGTTCCCGGCGGCGCGCCGAAGGCATATTGACAGCCGAGCGCGATCACAGCGTGGGAGAGACCGGGCGAATGCGCACCACATCTGCACGCAAAATTGGACATAGAGAGAGATAAGTTTATAGTGGGCAAAGCTACTCCAAGGGGTCTCATCCCCCAAGGTATAGCTACAAACAATATTGGAGAACTGACACCTTCTCATCATACATTAAGCCCAATATCACACAGGTTATAAAGATGACAGCACTCAATAATAAAAAAATATGTATATAAACACACATAAAAAATACTGAGGAGAGGCTTAAAATATATCAAGATATATATATATATAATCTCTTTCACATTATCTGTCCATTCATTTATAAATATGAGAGTTGAGGAAATTCACAAATGCACCATGTCTCCACAGATGATGTGACGTTAGAAGATGTTGTGACGTCATCAGTTATACGAGGATATACATGTACAAAGCATTCGCAATTCAGCTGTAGACGTCAAGGAAAAAGGGGATCCACACAGACTGTCTCATCAGATGATATAGGGTAGGCAGATCCTGAAACGCAGTCACAATATAGAAAAAGTGAATACAAAGCATAAAAACTTAAAAACAAGAAATATAAAAATAAAAACATATAATCATGGTCCACATTGGGCAGAGCATGATCCAGATTCAGCGGTTTGTCAATTACTGAGCTCAATTCCCTCAGTATCCGTGGGTGAATACCATCCGGGCCAGATGGCATTGTCAATGTTTACTTTGCTCAAACGCAGGCATACTTCTTTTTGTGTTAAACTAGTTATATTAGGTGGTGAACTTTTGATTTTTGCCCTGTTGAAAGATCCCTGAAACAGACTTTTTGTTGGTGAACATGGATGAAAAGTGCCTGTTTAATATCTCAGCCTTTTCTTTGTCCTCTATAATTATTTTGTTATCGTCTTTTATTTTGTTATCTTCTGTTATTTTTCTTTTTGCCATTGATGTAAGTATAACATTTTTTGGGATTTATTTGAATGTCCCTGGCGATTTGTTGCTCTGTAGATAATTTTGCAGCTTGATTTCTTTTTTACATTTCTTATTTAGATCTTTATACTCCTGAAATGCTATTTCTGTATTTTCAGCCTTCAAGAATGCCCTTTTATTTTTGTCTTATTAAACTTTGTACTGTCTTATTTATCCATAATGGTTTCATTTTATTACCAGAGGGAATACATTTTCTACAAGATTCTAGTAGTATTTCCTTAAACATGCCCCATTTACGTTCGGTATCCTCAGTTACCATGACATGGTCCCAGTCTACACGATTAAGCTCTTCCCTTAATTTGTTGAAATTGGCTTTCCTAAAGTTCCAGGTTTTTGCATTTCTTTTTTGAAATGTTTTATTGAATATTACATTGGAACTTACCATATTATGGTCGCTGTTTCCCAAATGCTCCCGGACCTGTAGATCTGAGATTGTATCTGGCCTATGTGACAGCACCAGATCCAGCAGATTACCTCCCATGGTTGGTTCATCTACCAGCTGAGAGATAATTGTCCTGAACTGTGGATAAGAACTTGCAGCTTTTACCACAACCAGATGCTTCTATGTCCCATTGAATGTCTGGATAGTTAAAATCCCCCATAATAAGGACCCTATTATTATTTGCTGCCTTTTTAACTTGTTCCAGCATTTCATCCTCTACCTGTTCCTCTATATTAGGAGGCTCGTAACAAACTCTAATTAGCAGCTTTCCATTATTGCCATCCCCATGTACATTTACCCAGACTGACTCTACATTGTCGCAGCGCCCCCCAATGTTGTCATTTTAAGTTGGATCTTACAAAAATACACACCCCTCCACCTTTTTTGTCTTCCCTGTCCTCTCTAAATGTAGTGTAACCCTCTATGTTTATCACCCAGTCATGGCTTTCATCCAGCCAGGTTTCCGTAATAACCACCACATCGTATTCTGTCACCGACATAAGAATCTCCAGACGTTTTGTTTGCGAGACTTCTTGCATTTGCCAGCAGACATTTAATACTAATAGCTCATTTGTTACTCCTACTCGGCTCCCTACTTTCCTTGCGTATCCCAGCCCCCCCAAATCCTCTATAGCCCCTGCTCTCTCACTCTCTGTCTACTCTATCCCCTTATTAGCATGACTACCCTCCCCCCAGATCCGAGTTTAAAAGCTCCTCCACCCATCTGACCATGTGTGACAGAATATGATGTGCATACTGTGGGTGGGGAGTTGGGGGGAGCTCTTATGACAGGAACTGCGCAAACTCGACCAGCTGATTGCCCACTACTAGGATGTAATGGAATAATGCCATGGGGCGCCAGAGAGCATAATTCAAAAAATCAAAGCTTGGTATCTTTTGTATGAAGTGTAGTGCCCCGAGGGTTCGGTTGCTACAGGGATATTGCACTTCAACCAGAGGTGTGATATTTCACTCCCAGGTAAGGATGGAGTATGGACCAGGGCTCAGATAGCTGCATACACCACACACACCCCATTTCCGGGGGACAGCTCAATGGTGCTCCCATTGATATATATGCAGGCACAACTGACTATGTCCCTGGCTGGAGTGGGGAGGGGGGAGAGAACCCAGTGATGTAGGAGCAGAAGGGGACGGTTTCTGGAGCACAGGAAGGAGCTCATTGGTTGCTGGTCACCTGAGCTCAGACACAGTGAAGCAGATAAAAGGTGGGGACCATCTTAGCAGGGAGTTCAGTGTTCTGTGAGAGGAGAAGGCAGGGAGCAGAGCTGCTGCATGGGCTCTGCTCCCTGGGCAGGCCTAGCACAGAGGCCGGAGCCAGAAGGGAGAAGAGAAGGAGAAGGAAGAAAGGTGGAGAGAAAGAGGAGTAGAAAGGCTCCAGAAACAAGAAGGCAGAAGGGACCCTAAGAACCCACGAGATAACGGGTGAAGGGTCGGGCAGAATAAGGGTACCGGATTCCCAAGTTGGTGGAGGTAAATCATCCCTCAGCCAAAGACCGGAGGTTGTGATCATCTATTGGTGCGACCCCCCCGCCAAACCTGCTAGGAAGGCACCATATAGGATAGCGGGAAACTGGGCCCACGTTTGCCCGCATAGATCCGCGGCAGCTGGACAGAAGTTTGGTCACTGGTGGGGCATGAGCCAGAGAAAGGATAGAAGGGAGTTCTGTGCCATACTCCTGAATTGCCTGAGGGTTGACCGAGCCCCTCACCTGGTGGACGCAGCACGGCTTGGGCAGTCATTACCGGCTGAAGTGACTTGGATATCAACTGTGAGTAAAAGACCCTGGACTGCAACACGTTGTCTCTGTGTTTCTTACCGCGCCAGCACTAACGGTACTGGGACGCCCTGCACCACAACCCCCACCATCTACGCTCACTGCCCTGAGGCTACACTCCTCCCGTGGGGAGTTATACTATTCTCTGCTGCACCCACAACACCAGCCTCAGCGGTCTGCCCTGCAGCGGCGGTTCACTCTGACCGCAATCCACGGGTGGCGTAGTCGGACATTCATAACTATACTAATAGACTGCCACAGCATTTGGTCTGACCACCCTGAGCCACGGGACCGGGTTGCCACTACTACCCCTATCAGCACCGTACACTAGAAGGCCCGGTTCAGAGTACCCCACGGCCCAGGGGGCGAGTCAGAAGCATACTTTTGAATCACTATAATTTACAAAACTATTTATTTCCACCTTTTTTCTGGTTGGTTAACTGTATTCTTTATGGTGACACAACCCCTTTAAGTGGACACTTAAAGAGGTTGTCCACTACTTTTACATTGTTGACCTATCCTTAGGATAGCTCATCAATATCTGATCGGCTGGGGTCCAACACCCACCAGCCCCGCCGATCAGCTGCTATCGGTGGCTGCTGCCGCCATCTGAAAGTACTCGCTTGCCAAGCTGCTCTGTCTACTTGTAGTGGCAGAGTGTTTGTGCTGCACATCTGCCTCCTATTCAAATCAATAGAAGGTGGTTGTGTAGTACTCTACGGCGGCCACTAGAAGGAGACCTGAGCAGCTCAGCAAGTGAGCACTACCGGTCGGCGGCAGCCGCCGATGGCGCTGGCCGGGGTCCGACACCTAGCATCCTCACCGATCAGCTGTTACCAATCAGACAACCTTTGAAGAAGCATTGTTGTTATAGGGGAACTCAGGGTATTGTGGCCATCAAAGGGGAAAATGTGGACTCTGTTTTTTAAAGGCATTTGCACAGTGCAGTAATATTTTCTAGGGGCAATTTTACAATTTAGAGGGGACTAAGTAGGCATGATTATGTGGGGAACTAAGAGGAGCGCTGTTACTGGGCCAAACTGCAGGTGCGGTAATAGGGACACATACGGCAGCAGCGGCTCCGTATTGGTAGTATCAGCAGGTTGAGGGGTTTGTGCAGGTTGGAAATAGGTGCTGTAAATGTGAGAAGTCAGATGTGTCTGTGCTGTAATCTGTGCTTTAATATCAGTGTGCCCCCATTGTTGTAACTAGGGTTACCGATTGGGGGCCTATTCAAATGTCCCTCCCCCAATCTGAACTCCTAGCTACACCTCTGCTCAATATTAAGTGATACAAATTATTATTCAGAATAGTAATAATAGTTCTGATTATTATTTCTGCTTGGCCTGTTGATCTGGTCCTCCACAATGGTTACGGACGCACTCGTGGGCCCCTCGTGGTGTAGGTGATTTGGAGTTCCAGATCAGAAAGATAAAGTTCTGTTCACTATAAAGATATATTATGAAACATTTAGAAACAAATATTACACTCTGTTGACTGAAGATTCACAACTAGCTGCATCTCGCTTCCATCCTGTAAAATAATAAAGTGCAGATGTGACTTGTGCTTTTTTGCAGAGTTTCCACAATGATCAGACATGTCAGCTGTCATCTCATGTAGTCGTCATACCCTTTTGTTTTATCTTGGTAAAAATTTTGCTGTAAAAAAAAAAAAAAAAAAATTGTGGTTTTGCAAAAAATTATGTTGAAAAGAAGAAGCCAATATGATCTCTGGACTGATAACACCTGAAAAATGGTTTAATGTGCTTTGGTGTCAGCTGTAATTTTTACCTTTAGGGCTCGCTCATATGAGCGTACACATCGGACGAGTGCTTTATGACTTTTATTCATCAGATAGCACTCAACCAATGTTATTCAATGGGGCTGTGCTGATGAACAATTTTTTTTCATTGACGGAATCTGCATGCTGCGATTTCACTTTGAAATAAGATGCCACTCACCCATTCAAGTCTATGGATGCATGGAAAACCTCGGACTGCACTCGGATGACATATGAGAGCCGTCCAGTCTCCATAGACTTACAGAATGAAGAAATTTTGTTCTTTATCTACTCCTCGCCAGTGCTCCGATTCTCTCATCCTAGATCACACTATGCTGACACTCGGATCAAACGCTGATCAGAGTTTTATCAGTGGCGTTTGCATAATCTGCCCGATTCTTTTGGATGAGCGAATCTACGGCCGTCTGACTGATTTTGAAATGAAATAAAATGTCTGCACGAGATGTGACTACACCCATCCAGAGTCAATACTGCTGCAGACATACCTGGTACTTGGCAAAAACAGGAGAAGTCTTGCTGTTTGTTCAGCTTTGTGTTCTGTGGTTTCACACATTCCTGCGACCAGAGCTTAATTTTTTCACTGCTGTTGTAGTATGAGCTCTAGGGGAAGACGAAGGTGTTTTGAGTTGCAAAAAGTTTCTGCAAAATGAGCCAAATTATCAAAAATAAGCAATATTGTTAACACCTCACTTGTCACTAAAGCTAATCAAAAAGATTCGCTGGACCCTGGTGCGGTATCCATTTCTGGACCAGGGTTCTAAGATCTTCCTCTCATGATGGGGCACAGGGCCAGTTGCAGTAGGCTGGAACTGTGGGAATTCTCGTTGCCTTGCAACCCCTCTTCTAAATAGAAATCTGACTGGTGTGTACTGTGCTGTGGGGTTCGTTCTGTATTTGCTTGTCGTTTGGGGGTCCTGGTTACCTCCCCGTCCTTGGGACCGGTTACGGCTACAGACCTAACCGGAGACATTTAGGTCTGGTTTAACAGCTTCTTCTTTACTGAGACGAATCTGTGGCGCCCCGAGGGTTCGGTCGCTACAGAGGTATTGCATCTCGCCCAGAGGTGTGGTATCTCGCTTCCAGGTGGGGATGGAGTGTGGCTCGGGACCCTGACACTCGCATGCACTGCACCACATTTCCGGGGGGCAGGGCGACAATGCTCCCAAGAGTGAGCACAACTGCCCCTGTCCCTGGCTGGAGTGGGGGGAGGGAACACCTAGAAAGGGGGAACCCGGTAGTGTGTGGGTGGGGAGAGTAGATTCAGGGTGCACTGGAAAGGGGAGTATATAAGGTGGGCACCATCTTGGAGTCAGAGGGAGAAGTGAGAGAGGAGGAGACTGGGAGCAGGGGCTCTGTACGGGCTCTGCTCCGCAGGGAGGCCGAGTCTCAAGGCCTGAGCCTAGAGAAGAGAAGAGAGAGGAGAGGAACGTAGGAGGCTCCAGGAGTGGAGTGAAGGGACCCCAGGGGTGCGGACCGGCCAGTCGCCACTGCACGCCCGCCGCTACCAGAGTAGGAGGGTCAGGCCAAGAAAGGGAACCGGATCCCTCATCTAGTGGAGGAGAGCAAGTACCCTCAGCTAGTAACCGGAGGCCGTGGCATTGCACGTGTTACGGCCCCT
Organism: Phyllobates terribilis; assembly: GCF_046119375.1. Classification (NCBI taxonomy): domain Eukaryota; kingdom Metazoa; phylum Chordata; class Amphibia; order Anura; family Dendrobatidae; genus Phyllobates; species Phyllobates terribilis. Next base: position 469,776,512 of record NW_027362767.1, on the reverse strand, counting down.
CACTACACCCGTTAGGAAGGCACCATATAGGGCCCAGGGAAACGGAACATACGTTTGCCCGCCAAGGCCCGAGGCAGCTGGACAGGAACGTGGTCAATTGTGGGGTACGACGGGCCAGAGAAAGGACACACGAAGGGGGTCCTGAAAAGCATTTCAAAGGTACCTGGGAGTTGGCCGAGCCCCTCACCTGGTGAGCACAGTACGACGTGGGCATCCATTACCTGCAGAAGTGGCTTGGAGTGTAAAACTGTGAGTAAAGACCCTGGACTGCATCACTGGACTCTGAGTCATTACTATTGCTCCCGCGCACCATCACCCCCCCCATCTGCACTCACTGCCCTGAGGCTATACTCCTCCCGAGGGGAGTTATACTACCCTCTGCTGCGCACACAACCTTAGCCTCAGCGGTCTGCCCCGCAGCGACGGTTCTCAGTGACCGCAATCCACGGGTGGCGTAGTCGGACATTTAAACATTAAAAACCAAATAAACAGATCCACCACTGGTTTGACCACCCTGAGCCACGGGACCGGGTCGCCGCCACGTAGGCTACAACCCCTAACATTACACAGAGACCCGGGTCCGGGTATTCCCCCACACACGGCCCAGGGGGCGCGTCAAATCCCCCCTGAATGATGTTCCCCCTGTCCAGTGTACTATACAATACACTTATTACAGTATCACAGCAGAACATAGACATGAATGACAACATAACAGTAGAATTTCTAAGGTGTAATCTCACACATTCCTTTTCATGACCAGTCAGTAAGATATACCAATAGGACGCCAATAATACAGCCGTCACTTGGGTAGTTGTTGTACATTCCCATAGAAGTCACCATGAACTATTTCCTCTATCTTTCCTTCTTACACCTTAATAGGATTAGACGGTTACTGAAGGTCTCCTCTGCCTCATGAACAGCTCATATAATGTGTGTGTGACGACACAGCTTCTGATCTTAATTAGCCAAGAGGTCTAGATTTGTTAGGCCAAGAGAAATACACTATTGTGTTTGTGTTTGGCTTTTGAATGTATGTGTTTTTTTCTTTGGCTGGTCAAGAAGGACATCTGTATAAACCTGAATGTTGACTTCTCTTGGTCTGGAAACAATAATGTTTGTTAATATGCTAATTATATATTGTACTAAGCCAGCTAGTTGTTGGTTTACAGAGCAGGGGGATACCAGCTATGCAAATTGATTAAATGCTCAAACAATGAGATATGAGCCCTTCACCTTTCCTCCTGACCTGTGAATGATGACCCTACACAGGTGTAAATATAAAAAGGGTTTTCTATCCTGCTGCAAGGAGAATTAGAAAGACTCTTCAGGACAGTAGTTTTGTAGCATGGCTCCATCCAGAGGCACAGATTTGGTTTCTACAGGAATCCAGCCTAATGATACATGGCCCTGACTGGAAGGATACAGATCTGCTCCATTGACCATCAGAGAACCCATGGATACATTTGGGGAAACCAGGTTGGGACAATGAGGTCACCCGGTCAATAATCTCCTAAGGACCAAGGAAATGTGAAGAGATATTTGACAGATTGGAATCCAGGCCAGGGAGGCCACCAAAGCTGTATAGAACTTATCCCAAGGGGAAATAGTAAACCCAATTAAAGGGGATTGAAAGCAGAAGAGGACTTGTATCAGAAGGTTGCTAGTGAACAGTTGCCTTGCAAGAGTGAAGTGCAAGAGAAATTAAGTCATTAAATGTAACCTAGAAGTTCCCATGTCTGCTTAATGCAAAAGAAACCTTCGTGAAAAAAATGTGCATATAGTTCCTGTCAAGTTCATGTTCAGTAAAAAGAAGTTTATTTTTGGACTTTGGTCTCGCTCAATTTGTTCTCCAACATCTGGTCCTGGCCTGCCCTATTTAGCGGCACCATGCAGTCTGCAGAGTCCAGGTGAAAAGCGCACACACAGCAAGGACCCCCATTTTCATTTAGCGTGCCAGGACATGGAGGAAGAGTACCTCGTCCATGGCTACCGCTGTGTGCCTGGTCAAGAATCTAGCATTAGAGCCCATGTGTTTTAGGTTATGCCCGACTGCCTCGTAGGATAACTACTGCCTCTGCCTCCAATTCATCAGTGACCATGTTTGATCCTGCATTGATTCATTCCTTTTTCCATTCTATGATGCTCCTGTGTAAAGAAATATCTCGTAATGCAGCCCAACGTGTTTCACTATAAATATTCCCTCCTTCAGGAATCAGTTCTACAAACGTCCAGTGCATCTCAGATTTCTCCTTCAACCTAAACACATTGACTTTCTGAGTGTTTTATAAGTTTTAGGCTGCACTCTACCCATTGTGTAGGATTTTCCAGTCCGATAATGAAAGCTTTAATCCGCAACACAGATGATATTAACCCTATAGATAAAAAAAGCACCAAAACCGCATTGATCAACCGTGTCTGTAGATGCGCATGGGGGGGAATTTTCATGAAATTGCATCCACTTTACATGGACAGTTAAACACCCCAAAATTTCTGTGCAACCCGCCCCCCCCACAGCTTTTACTTTGGCATGTGAACACTGCCTTAGGGTTACATTTTTTTAGGGGTTTAATGGAAAAAAAAAACCCTCCATTTACCAATTATTTATAAATAATCTGATTGCTGTGTTGTGAGGGTTGTTACGATTAGAGACACCTAATACGTCTGAGATTTGTGATATTTTTTAAAGTGCGGTAAAATTTACAGTTCTGTAATAGTTTTAAGCAATCTGTTGGTAATTTTCTGGAAAGAAGAGTCTGACTTTTATTTTCCCTTCAGAATAGAGGGAAATAGATGTACATATGGATTCCCAATCTGCCTGTGGGATCCGAGCCGAGAAGCCCTCCATTCTAGTCAGTGTCGGCTATAGCTGCTGCCCCCAATGATGCCGGCTGCGGGTCTGATTACCCGGGAGACCAGATTGCAAGAAAAGTACGGAATTGTTATTTTAATTGAGGGCTCGTTCTCGTGGCCATATTTTCAGTCCGTGAAAAAAACAGACAGCGCTCAGGACCAATGTTATTCAATGATGCCATGCAAATGAACTGTTTTTTTTTTTCACTGACAGAGTCTGCATGTGAAAAAACTTACACCATTCACTATTTTCTTCAGTAAATCGGATTGGACTCAGTCATTCAAGTCTATGGGTGAATAAAAAAGAAAAATCCGATGCCATATGGATCCACAGTATAGCATCCGATTCTTCCAGATACACCTCAATGCTGTAGCATGGGAACTGATTAATAGCTGTGGATGCAAACAAATGGATTGTACACAGATGAGAAGTGAGCGAAAAATAGTCCCAATTTTCTGGATTAAACTCTGACCTATTTTTTATATGCTCGTGTGACCCTACCCCAATTGTAACTGTGTGTGTGGAGCAGAGATGACTCCCTGAGAAGTGGGAGCTACCGGGCTAAGAAATCGCTGAGAGAAGACTTTGCAAAGTGAGTGGAAGTTAGGACAAAGCCCTGACCTGCTGAGACAGCGGGACTGTCCTCTAAAATTGGGACAGTCCCACTGAATTCAGGACTGTTGGAAGATTTGGCATCCTGCATCCACCCACAGATAGCATAATGCTGATTATTCTGCCATATTGGTTTAGATCTGATCTTTCTGAGTTTTTGCCATGGGACACAATCTAGTTATAAGGGAATACCAAATAAAAACAGCGATTCTCATAACCTTGCTGCAAGTTGATGATAAAATGGCTGTAGAAATTTGGCAAAGAAACTAAGATCTTTTACGAGGTGGTATGGACTGAGAGGGTGCGGTTCTCCTCACAAGGCCCGTCCGTCATTGTAAACTGGATGCTTTCATGGTTAGAGTAACAGTGGAATTATGTGCCTCCTTTCATTTCTCATTAAGACATTGTCCTATTTCTTCCTGCATATGACCCTTGTCTATACACCTTATTAAGACCAATGGACCGCACAGATCCCCTGCTGGGATGCTACCTGTATGAGACAGAAAGCCGCTCTATTCCAGCCGCTCCTGCCTTGAAAGATTTAATGAGGATCGGTCACTTGACAGAAATATTGCTCTTTTACGTGATGTAAATGCCACTGTTCTCCTGAATCTGGAATCCTTTTACTTTTGTTCCTGTGCCTCTCTGTTCCTGAGACAAAGCCCCTTCTTTGTATATAAATCTGATATTTTCAGCCAAATGGGTGTGGTCATGAACTGTTCTCAGTGGATGTTTTATTAAGGACCCAGCCCAGTTGTCTAAAAAGACAGAGGCCCTGATTTAGAAATTTACTCCACTCTTAGGCCACATTCACAAGTTCAGTATTTGGTCAGTATTTTACATCAGTATTTGTAAGCCAATTTAAATGGAGTAGAATATTTTAGACGTCTCCAACAAATTTCTGGATTTGCACCGCATTAATATCTGATACGTCTGACAGACGCCCATGGTTTTAAGCACTGCCCTTCTAGTTTAGCTTTGCTCAGCGACCATGTGTGAATAGGTTCACTATCACACTGCTGACAAACTGGAAATGGAATATAATATGTTGAACATCCCCTACAAATGGCTGGATTTGTACCGCAGTTACAGTTGTGCTCAAAAGTTTAGATACCCCGGCATTTTGATACAGGGAAAATATATATTTTTGTACCGTGTTAGTCAGTAGATAGAAAAATATTTAGATTTGAGAGTCCTCAGTGGTTGATACCTTTTTAATGGCTAACTGAAAAGATGGTAACAAGTTGCAAGCTTTCGAGACTACTCAGGTCTCTTCATCAGGCTAGTATACCACAAAATATGAAGTCACATATTTATACACAATAAGACACAGAAATAATGCAATAGATGAGACAGGAAAGCAGAATTCTTATGGGAGAGATAAACAAACAGTTCTGGCTAGAAATATTTCTCCAATCCCCTCCACGACCGCACACTTGGAGGTAGCCTCCCCATCCTAATTAGGGACAGGAAAACAAGAGGTTAAATAGCCCCTCCCCGCTACAATCCCCAGTGTTTTCCTGTCCCTATGGGATGAAGAGGTTACCTGAGGTGCTTGCAGCCGGTAAGCAGGGCCGTAGTAAATTTACCTGCCGGGCTGCAGGGAGCGATCGCCTCCGGCCTTCCTTCCTTGGCAGCTCCCGTGTCTCCTTGAGAGCGGGACCCCCTCACTCGCCTGCGGGTAAAGCCGAGTAGGGTCTTGGGGGCTGGGGGCCTCCTGTAGCTCCCCGGCCGGAGTCTCCTCTGTCCTCCATGGCGGCATTCTGGCACGCATGCAGGTAGTGCTGAAAGTCAGGCTTTCGGCCTGCGGGACGTCACTTCCGGTGCGTTCCACCGTGGAAGGCATGGGGCCGCGGCGGGAAATTCAAATGGAGAAGCCGCGGTTTGCCCCGAAAATGAGGATCCTTCACCGGATAGGTGAAAATTTGGCGCTGGATCTCAGTCTCCCCTACAAAAGACCCAGATGAGAAGACTCCATTAAGGTAGGACAGAATATTCTGCTACTATGGAGGGTGCTGTTCCAAAGCCTGCATCTGCAGAGCACAGCGCTAACCCGGCCCCAGTAAGTACTAGGTCCTAGGTTGTTCCCCACGCTCTTTTGAGCAGGATCCTAAATATATTTTAAATCTCCCTCTTTTTTATTTTTAATTTAGGGAGACAAGGATCCTGCACCGAGAGTGGGAGAAAGCACTACAGTTCGCAAATGTGCCATCTGTAGAAAAAAGCTTGCTTCAGGGCATAAGAAACCCCTATGCCGGAAATGCACTGACAGCATTATGAAGGAAGAAGAGCATTCGCTTATGGAAGAAGTCATGGGAATGGTTCGGCAGGAAATACAATCTTCCCTAGCCTTCTTCTCACGGACCTTTTCACAAGCCAGAGCTGAAGGTCCATTTCCCCCCAAAAGGAGAAAATATATGGTTAGGGAGACCTCTGATTCAGAATTAGGGTCTATGGAGGAACCGGAAGAAGGGGTCCTAAGTGAAGGTCAGGTGGAAAATAGGAAATATTACTTTTCGTCCGAGAATATGGAGGCATTGTTGTCGCATGTGAGAGACACGATGCAGGTGGAAGAGGAGAAGGAAACCCATACAGTTCAGAATGAAATGTTTGGGGGTCTGAAATCCAAAAAGAAGTTGGTGTTCCCTGTGCATGACAACATTCGGAGTCTTATTTTGGATGAATGGGAGTCACCTGAGAAAAGGCTTAGTATGGCAGGAGAAATGAAGGATAGATTCACTCTAGATGAAAAGGCGGCTAAGCTTTGGATGGTAGTCCCGAAGGTTGATGTACAGGTGGCAAGGATTGCGAAGAAAACAACCCTTCCCTTTGAAGACTGGTCACAGCTCAAAGATCCTATGGATAGGAATATGGACAGTCTGCTAAGGAAGGCATGGAAACATCGGCTTCACTGAAGACTCATATTTCTTCAACTTGTGTAGCTCGTTACATGTTCCTCTGGCTCCAACAACTAGAGGAACATCTCTGGAAAGGTACTCCTAGAGAGGACCTCCTATCATCTCTTCCTTTGCTGCAGAAGGCCACTGGATTCCTAGTTGATGCCTCAGTGGAGTCTGTCAAGATTGCGGCAAGATCGGCAGCATTATCGAATTCTACGAGAAGAGCCCTGTCGTTGAAGATGTGGAGTGGGGACAACGCATCAAAATCTAAGCTTTGTTCCATTCCATTTATATGTTTGGTGCGGTCCTAGACGAGTTGTTGGAAAAAGAATCCGACAAGAAGACGTCTCTGCCAGAGCCAAAGAATCCAAGAAGTTTCAGAAAGAGACCATTTCTCTCCCCTCAACAACAACCGCAGCAAAGATTTCAGTAAATGTTGAGGCAGGGGTAAAACTGGTCGCTGAAGTTACCCAAAAGGGGGAAGGAGGAAGGAATATCTTTCAAGGTTCTAGGCAGGACAGACAATGAAGCCAAGAAAGTAAGAGGCAGAATTACAAGCTTCCTTCCTCAATGGCAGCTAATATCTTCAGACAAGAAGATACTGGACATGGTGACGGTAGGAGCAGAAATAGACTTTACCATCTACCCTCCAAGAGTGATAGAGGTAACATCTTTACCATCAACAAGATTACACAGGCTCCTAATGTTAGGTCTTCAGAAGCTTCAAAACTCGGGAGTCGTTTCACCAGTGCCTCGCATGGAACAAGGAGAGGACACTATTCTCGGGTGTTTCTGCTAAGGAAGGTCTCAGGTTCTTACAGGATAATCCTCAATCTGAAACCTCTCAATCAATATGTGAAATACAGAAGGTTCAAGATGGAGTTTAGAAAGTCCACGATTCCGTTGATTGGGAAAGGATTTGTCATGGCAACAGTAGACCTGCAAGAGGCTTACTACCACGTGCCAATTCATCCGGATTACAGAAAATTTCTCAGATTTGTTGTAACTCAGAACCGAGAGGTACTTCACTTTCAATTCAATGTACTCCCCTTCGGGATTTCATCAGCACCCCTCCTATTTACAAAGATCATGGCAGAGGTAGTAGCTTATCTAAGGAAATGGAATATCTGCATCGTCCCATATTTAGACGATTTTTTGGTGATGGCTCCCTCGGTTTCAAGTTTGGAAAGAGACTTTCAGATGACCCTCCAGATCCTGGAATCTTTGGGATGGTTGATAAACTACAAAAAGTCAGATTTGATTCCCTCCACCAGGAAGACCTTCTTGGAAATTCTCCTGGATTCTCAGCAACAAGCCTCTTTTTTGCCAAAAGAGAAGCAGATTCAGTTGAGGTCGAAAGTCTATGCACTAAAGAACCGCAGTGGAGTGTCATAAAGATTCGTCATGTCCGTCCTCGGGTCCATGACCTCATCTATTCAGGCGGTACCTTGGTCTCGGGCACATTCAAGAGTCCTTCAAAACTACATCCTTTCCTATTGGGACAGATCTCCAAGTTCCCTCTCCAACAGAATTCATCTGCCAGAGAAGGTGAAAGCATCTTTAAATTGGTGGCTCTATCCAGGAAATCTGGAGAAAGGTTCAGCTTGGATTCAACTTCCCTTGTCATCCATCAAAACAGACGCAAGCGAAAGGGGATGGGGAGCAGTAGTCTCCCACGTGGCCTTCCAAGGGGTCTGGTCGCAAGAAATAGCAGAGCAGTCCTCGAACTTAAGAGAACTGAAAGCTGTGGAAGAAACCCTGTGGGCAGCCAATTCTCTGCTTCAGGGGTCGCATGTCAGAGTCTACTCGGACAATATGACAACTGTAGCTCACTTGAGACATCAGGGAAGTACAAGAAACAGGAGGTTACAGATGATCTCAGAAAGAATCTTCCACTGGGCGGAGCAGCGTCTACTGTCCTTATCGGCTCTGCACCTGAGGGGCTCCGACAACTATCATGCAGATCTTCTGAGCAGAAAAGACATTCATCCAGAGGAGTGGAGTCTGAACTCGAAGATATTTCAGATGATTGTTCAAAAGTGGGGATACCCAGATGTGGACCTGTTTGCGAACCAGAAGAGCGCAAAAGTAAGAGCCTTTTTCTCTTTGGACCCCAAGGATTCAGCAACAGGGATAGATGCATTCGTTCACCCTTGGAAAGTCGGGCTCGCTTATGCTTTTCCCCCCGATTCCGTTAATACCAAGGACTTTACAAAAAATCAGTTCGGAAGTGGTCAAGACTATCCTAATAGCTCCAGTGTGGCCAAAAAGAGCATGGTTCGGAACATTAAGCAGTCTAAGAATAGAAGATCCATTGATGCTTCCTCTAATCCACGATCTGCTGCATCAGGGCCCGATTTTCCATTTGGCCCCTCAGAATTTGTCTCTAGCAGCTTGGCTTCTGAGACCGCCCTCTTAAAAGCCAGAGGCTTCTCAGTACAGGTGATCCATACACTGCAGAAAAGCAGAAAACCGGTCCCGAATTCCATCTATGGAAAAATCTGGAAAGCTTTCAAGCTGTGGTATGAGCCTCGTCCATTAGATCCTTTTCGGCCTGATGTGGCCAGAATATTGGATTTCCTACAGAACGGTCTGTCTAAAGGATTAAGACCAAGCACACTGAAGGTCCAAGTCTCGGCTTTAAGTTCCTATTTTGATGCTGATTTGGCCCAAAACAGATGGATTAAGAGGTTCATGATAGCTGCTTCTCGGATTAATCCAACAAGAGCTAAAATAGTTCCACCTTGGGATCTCAACGTAGTTCTTGGAGGCCTAACTATGCATCCTTTCGAGCCAATAGCGGAGGCACACATAGACAAATTGTCTTGGAAAGCGGCATTGCTTATAGCTCTGACTACAGCCAGACGAGTGAGTGAAATCCAAGCCCTGTCTATCAGAGAACCTTGTCGTATTTTGGGGGACAGGATCATCCTCCAGTTGGATCCTTCTTTTCTACCCAAAGTGTCATCTAATTTTCATATGTCTCAGCCCATAATTCTTCCGTCATTCTGTCAAACTCCATCAAATAGCAAGGAAGAAGTATTCCACACGTTGGATGTCAGAAGGACTATCATCCGCTATTTGAGGGAGACTGAAACCTGGAGGAAGGAGCAGAACCTATTTGTTCATTATGAAGGCCCAAATAAAGGAAAGAAAATTGCAAAAAATACGCTAGCAAATTGGATTAAGAAAGCAATTTGTGAAGCATACATAGTTCAAGATTTGCCTCCTCCGGAATCCTTGAAAGCTCATTCTACTAGAGCTATGTCTGTCTCGTGGGCGGAAAAAGCTAGTGCATCCATCGAGCAGATTTGCAGGGCAGCTACATGGTCGTCTGTCCATACCTTTGCTAAACATTATAGACTAGATGTAATATCTAATAGAGACTTAGCATTTGGAAGGAAAGTCCTTCAGGCTCTTGTCCCTCCCTAAAATTCATTCTTCGGTATTACTCCAGATGTGCTGTCGTGGAGGGGATTGGAGAAAATAGAATTAGACTTACCGGTAATTCGGTTTCTAAGACCCTCCACGACAGCACGGGTAATTCCTGCCCTTTCCTTATTTGATTGTTAATAAATATTTAGAGCATTCATACTGTGTGGTCCTTTGAAAACACTAGGGATTGTAACGGGGAGGGGCTATTTAACCTCTTGTTTTCCTGTCCCTAATTAGGATGGGGAGGCTACCTCCAGGTGTGCTGTCGTGGAGGGTCTTAGAAACCGAATTACCGGTAAGTCGAATTCTATTTTTAGCAGTTAATGGATAAGGAGTGTGAAGGTTTTATTGTCCCGTGACTAGGTCCAGTGTTATGATGGCCTCACAAGTCTGAGGGGCACATTCCTTAGTTGATGTAGAGTGAGTTATACTGTGTATATAGCCTGATGAAGATATCTGCATAGTCTCAAAAGCTTGCAACTTGTTACCATCTTTTCAATTAGCCATTAAAAGATATCAACCACTGAGGACTCTCAAATCTAAATATTTTTCATACCCCGGCAGAATTTTTCCTTACTTGGCCTTGTTTCAGAGAATATGAATGATAACAAAAAAATGTTTTCTCCGCTCATGGTTATTGGTTGGGTGAAGCCATTTATTGTCAAACTACTGTGTTTTCTCTTTTTAAATCTTAATGACAACCAAAAACATCCAAATGACCCTGATCAAAAGTTCACATACCCTGGTGATTTTGGCCTGATAACATGCTCAGAATTTGACACAAATGGGTTTGAATGGCTACTGAAGGTAACATCCTCACCTGTGACCTGTTTGCTTGTAATCAGTGTGTGTGCATAAAAGCTGAGTGAGTTTCTGGGATCCAGACAGACTCTTGCATCTTTCATGTGAGTCATGGGGAAAGCAAAAGAATTGTTAACGGATCTATGGGAAAAGGTAGTTGAACTGTATAACACAGGAAAGGGTTCAAAACACTCTCTCATTATTCTGGCATTTGGAAAATATAAAAAACTAGATGGTGGCCCGATTCTAATGCATCGGGTATTCTAGAATATGTATGCGGCCGACCGGGCGCAATCAGCAGAGCTGTGTTTAAATTTGGCGCCAAAATCGCTGATTGGTTGCGGCCGCCAACCGCGACCAATCAGCAAAATGGTGTTTAAATTTGGCGGCAATATCGGTGATTGGTCGCGGGTGGCGGCCGCGACAAATCAGCGAACTGTGTTAGTGAGGACCGGAGAGCTTGTTTAAATTTGGCGCCAATATCGCTGATTGGTCGCGGCTGGCGGTCGCGACCAGTCAGCAAAGCAGTGTTTAAATTTGGCACCCATAATGCTGATTGGTCGCGACCGCGACCAATCAGCAGAGCGTTGTTTAAATTTGGCGCCAAAATCGCTGATTGGTCGCGGTCGGCCGCGACCATTCAGCGAACCGTATTTCTGATGACCGGGCAGCGGCGCCGTCCCTCCCTTCACACTTGCCGTCGGGAGATCAGCGGCCCAAGCCGCTGATCTCCATGCGGCTACCGTCGGGAGGTCAGCGGCGCCGCCCGTCGAGGTACTTGTGCTGCCAGCGCCGCTCATCTCCCGACTGCATCACTGCTGACTTCCGTCCGGCAGGTGAGCCGCTAACGGCCGCCATCTTTTTCTGAATTCCCGCGTCGCTGATTGGTCCGGCCGCGGCCAATCAGCGACGCGGGATTTCCTAGACAGACAGACAGACAGACGGACAAACAGACGGGATAAGACAATTATATATATTAGATTATGGAATCCTAATTGACCTAAAATTGGAAAGGTTTATTCTGATTTCATGTCAGATATTGAGAAAAACCTGCAGATGTGTCTTTATATATAGTGGATGGAAACTTCTGGTTTCAACTGTAGCATTTACCACATGTCTACTTTTGATAAGAAGTTAGAGTTCAAAGTTTATCAGTAATTTTTCCAACAAAATTTGCAAAAACAATTTTTTGGGTGACGACATCACACTTGAAGTGACTTTGAGGGGCCTGTATGACAGAGAATACCCAAAAATGTCCACCCTCCCCAATCTCCTCTTTGACCCACACGGGTTTATCTATATACCATCTTTTTTACCCAAGGGTCATGTGTTTGGATGATTGGTTTGACCGCAACCGGACTGCTGGACCTGTAGACACTTGGACGCAGGTGACTCTACCTGGTACACTTCTTACATGCTGTGGCCTCATATGGCCTGTGACTAACAGCTGATTCTTCTGAGATTGGTTTCTGATCTAGTGGGGCTTAGGGCATGTGCAATACAGTGGTGGCCAAAAGTATTGGCACCCCTGCAATTCTGTCAGATAATACTCAGTTTCTTGCAATCACAAATTCTTTGGTATTATTATCTTCATTTAATTTGCTTGCAAGGAAAAAACACAAAAGAGAATGAAGCAAAAATCAAATCATTGATCATTTCGCACAAAACTCCAAAAATGGGCCAGACAAAAGTATTGGCACCCTCAGCCTAATACTTGGTTGCACAACCTTTAGCCAAAATAACTGCGAACAACCGCTTCCGGTAACCATCAATGAGTTTCTTACAATGCTCTGCTGGAATTGTAGACCATTCTTCTTTGGCAAACTGCTCCAGGTCCCTGATATTTGAAGGGTGCCTTCTCCAAACTGCCATTTTGAGATCTCTCCACAGGTGTTCTATGGGATTCAGGTCTGGACTCATTGCTGGCCACCTTAGAAGTCTCCAGTGCTTGCTCTCAAACCATTTTATAGTGCTTTTGGAAGTGTGTTTTGGGTCATTTTCCTGCTGGAAGACCCATGACCTCTGAGGGAGACCCAGCTTTCTCACACTGGGCCCTACATTATGCTGCAAAATTTGTTGGTAGTCTTCAGACTTCATAATGCCATGCACACGGTCAAGCAGTCCAGTGCCAGAGGCAGCAAAGCAACCCCAAAACATCAGGGAACCTCCGCCATGTTTGACTGTAGGGACCGTGTTCTTTTCTTTGAATGCCTCTTTTTTTTTTCCTGTACACTCTATGTTGATGCTTTTTCCCAAAAAGCTCTACTTTTGTCTCATCTGACCAGAGAACATTCTTCTAAAACGTTTTAGGCTTTCTCAGGTAAGTTTTGGCAAACTCCAGCCTGGCTTTTTTATGTCTCGGGGTAAGCAGTGGGGTCTTCCTGGGTATCCTACCATACAGTCCCTTTTCATTCAGACGCCGACGGATAGTACGGGTTGACACTGTTGTACCCTCGGACTGCAGGGCAGCTTGAACTTGTTTGGATGTTAGTCGAGGTTCTTTATCCACCATCCGCACAATCTTGCGTTGAAATCTCTCATCAATTTTTCTTTTCCGTCCACATCTAGGGAGGTTAGCCACAGTGCCATGGGCTTTACACTTCTTGATGACACTGCGCACGGAAGACACAGGAACATTCAGGTCTTTGGAGATGGACTTGTAGCCTTGAGATTGCTCATGCTTCCTCACAATTTGGTTTCTCAAGTCCTCAGACAGTTCTTTGGTCTTCTTTCTTTTCTCCATGCTCAATGTGGTACACACAAGGACTCAGGACAGAGGTTGAGTCAACTTTAATCTATGTTAACTGTCTGCAAGTGTGATTTAGTTATTGCCAACCCCTGTTAGGTGCCACAGGTAAGTTACAGGTGCTGTTAATTACACGAATTAGAGAAGCATCACATGATTTTTCAAAGGGTGCCAATACTTTTGTCCACCCCCTTTTTTAGGTTTGGTGTGGAATTATATCCAATTTGGCTTTAGGACAATTCTTTTTGTGTTTTTTTTTCATTGAAGACAAATTAAATGAAGATAATAATACCAAAGAATTTGTGATTGCAATCATTTTCAGGAAGAAACGGAGTATTATCTGACAGAATTGCAGGGGTGCCAATACTTTTGGCCACCACTGTATATACAATATAAAATAATCTGTGGTATCTGTGCATCATGAATCGTGGTATGTGTTGAAGGGGCCCACTGAGACTCTTTCGCACAAGGCCCACAAAAACCTGGAGCCGGCCCTGGTACATGGGATAGCCCACCCTGGTACATGGGGTAGCCCACCCTGGTACATGGGGTAGCCCACCCTGGTACATGGGGTAGCCCGGGGTAGTCCGCCAGCTCCTTTCTGCATCGGAGGTGAGATTGTCGGTGACATCAGTACTGGAGGCTGCTGCTGTTCACATGTCCTATTCTAATGAGGAAAGATCTCTGACGTCATGACGGGTGCAGGGCCGGATTAACCCATTAGGGTGTTCATGTACTACACAGCCTGACATTAATCTCGTTGCCATTACCCCCACAGTATAGATAACGCCATCAAAGACGCTGCCAAGTAAGAAACGGGTTAATCATTGTATAATGAAGTGAAAGGACTTCATGTTGGAACAGCTCTGCTTGCTTTCTTGCTTTTATTGAAGAGAAACATTCTTCTTTTTTTTTTTTTTAAATGAGAAACTATTGAGCTCTACTCCTTGCTAACAGGACTGAGGGTTTGTTACAATGTAGATAAGAGTTCTGCTCTGTGGTCCAGGACAGGAGACCCATGTATCTGATATTAGATGCCTGCACTGATACATTGTAATTGCTGTCCGGCATAATGTCTCACTGACAACAAGCAGAGATCTTCTCTTAGGGTACGTGCACACGGTCTGGAATGGCTGCAGATTGGAGGCAGCGCACTTGCACTGCGTGTCGCCGCATAGTGGATGGATTTCTAGAAACCCCATGTCCACTATGCGCCTGCGTCTCTGTGCACCTGCGGAAACTGACATGTGGCGCGTCTTTCCAGACTGCAGCATGTCAGTTCCTCCGGCGGGTCTGCATGTGGGCTTTCCCCATACACTAACATCTATGAGGAAAGTCCGCATGTGGAAAAAAAAAAGTGGTGCCGCTCATTAGCATATTGGGCGGAAGCCGCTGTGGTCACTGCATTCTGAGTCTTCTATCCTTTGGATTATGAGCTCGGAGAGATTGAGACACAGGACAGGAGGTGTGTCAAACAAGCTCTAAACTTTATTACAAAGCATGGGTTTTATATTCACCCTGAAGGCAGGAAACGGATTTACCATATATGGTTTGATTATACAATTTTAGCACACAAAGACTGATTTCTATTCTCATGCTTGTGTTGAAACATTCAATCAGACACATTGAATTAGACACATTAAATCAGATACATTCTGATGACTAGCAAGGACGCATTATTGATTCAAGAAGGAACATTCATAGCTGGTGTTTTTTGACCTAAAGTAACTGTCAGACTTATATAGCATAGATGGGGTCTTTAAACTTAAGGGGCCTCATCTTCTGCTATAACACCGCCGGCGGCTCCTCCGCTGCCTCGGGGCCACAGCAGGCTCTGGATGGTGGGAATGGAGCCTTAATAATGGTGACAAATAAGAGCTATGAGAGTGTTGTACCACCTTTCATTAGATCTTATGACTCCATACACCTCGATGATATTGTTTCAATTCTTTTCTAGGTGTCTGTCTGCAGAGTTATCCACACTGTATGGTGAGAACTGAGAAGCAGCCATGACCCAAAATCCAGAAATGGTAAATCTGTCCTATTTGTCAGAGATGGAAAAAGATTTTATTCTGCAAGTCCTCCAGAGAGACGAAGACCTGCGGAAAGTGGAGGATCGTCGGATCAGGTGAGCGAGGACGAAGCCTCTGCTTTATTCGACATTTACTTTCTTAGTAATATCTTCTAGGAAACGGTGGTGACCAGCAGTATGGCAGCCAGATCTCCTCCATAGATAAGCCAGTAACAATGCCTTCCGAGGTTCTATTAACCCGGTATATTGTCACCCAGACTTTCAAGAAACTGGTGGAAACAAGTAACAGTGGAATGAAATGTTCCCAATTCTTGGGCTTGTAAATTCTACATTCACAACTCCCCCTGCACATTCTGGACCTATAAGCACCCTGTATATGAGGATAACACTATATCTGGCCATTACATGGCTTGTATCCTGCCGTTTCACCAGTTTTGCCCTCTGCTGACTCTCTGTAATTTCCAGTTTTCTCTGAACTAGTGAATGGAGCGTCCGATCTAGAAAAAGGAAAAAACCGAGCTCCCCGCCTTCGTTAGTTCAGTAGCTTGATCCAGGATAAAAGATGACAGACGGTGGATGCCAGGAATACCGCTGCTGCCGCTCAGCAATATCAAAGAAAAGTAGTCGGAATTTGGCTCCTCCAAGCGGGAGTAATATAAAAGAATCACTCTTTATTTGAAGTCCATTAAACACAAACTTGTTATGGTAACACATTAAAATCGGACGCGTTTCTAGCAATGGCCCTTAGTCATAAAATAGAGTATAATACACGTGATCATATTTATATATAAGTAGGACAATTATGATAAGTTTTAGAACCAACCTATTAGAGAACCCCTATAGATATATTTAAATACAGATTGCTTTCCTATAGAAAGAAAAAAATATGCAGACTAAATCTTTTCATAGTTTGCATGCAGATATGTAGTTGTATCATTTCAATAAATATAGAAAAGATCGTTTTTAAAATTCATCCCATGGATGTTTGGTATTTAAGAATCCAGAAGGCGTCTCTGAGATTAGGTGTCTGCTGCTCCTTTCAGGACATCTAACTTTTTCTATGTCATGGAAACCAATAGAGCTGGTATCGCAGTTCTGTACGGTCAGAGTTTTGCAGCTCCAGAATAAGTGCTGAATTTATTCATTGTTAGTCCCATGTTCTGCTACGCACCTTTTTAGTTTTCTAATAGTACAACCTACGTAGTATAATTGACGTCTAGTGCATGTAAAGCAATAAACTATGTGGTGTGAGTCGCCATTAATAACAGAATTAATAATGTGACTTTTTCCACATGGGAGATTGAACGATATTTTTTTGTTCTGTGCATAGATACAGACATTACATAAATTCCCAGCACATCTGTAAAAGCCTTTATGAGAAGGCCAATTATTTTTATCTTCAGATACTTTATATACTATGAGACAGTACATTTCCTAAGGAGAGTTGGAACAGGTATGGCGCAGCAGAGAATATTCAACGGTAGACTGGGTAATAAGCAGTTTGTACCTTTTACTGAAGTTCTGCAAACAGTTCCAGAAGATTCCATACAACTTACACAGCGTTTTGGTTGGACCTGCATGGTGAGACTTAAGTTTGTCTGCTGTGATGTAGTGTAGCCTTCCTGCTGCTAATTATATTTCTGGTAAAAGATTACTTGGACCCCAGGGATCCAAGATGGCCAGGTACTGGATACGTGATCCCTTCCAGCGAGCAGGCAATGTGAATCCTGTCAGAACACTTACTATCTATTGCAGCATTGTCCCTCAATGCTGCAATAGATTCCATGCAGCTGCTGAGCTCCTGGTCAAAGCACTTTAGTGCTTGTTATATGAAGGCCGAGCAGTCTCTCAACTTACCATAGACTCTGGAAGTCTCTGTGGCTCCAGGGACTGATACCCTTCTCACATTGCAACTTCAGAAACATTCCCCTCCATCCCCTGAGAGATTGTACCCGATCCCTTGCTGGATGATTGTGCACAATGTGTGGATGCAGTTTTCCCAGCAGAGAAACCAGCCCTCACCATAGCTGGCAATACATATAAAAGTATATCACACATGCAGGCATTTTGTGGTGCTACACGGGTGCCGCACATGCTAGATATGAATCGAAGATTATATTCATGGTGATTCAAAAAAAGATAAATTTGGGTACAGACGATGTGTCGCCCAACCATATAAAGAGGAGATCGTCGACATATCGTCCGTACCATATCAGATTATCAAAAAATGGATTACTAGAATTGAATGGATTTCTCCTCCCACCTTGCCATGTGTTGAATAGCCAGCGAAGGTGGAAATTTTGAACCCATTGGGGGACCTTCTATCTGTAAGAAAAACTTATAATCAAAAGAAAAATAATTGTGACTTAAAAGATGCTGTATTGTTATGATGATAAATTGTTTAATTTCTGCGTTATATGAACTATATTGTTCTAGCTGATATTGAATTGCTTGGATGGTAAATGGTGTGGGATGACCAGTTTAGTGACGTCCGATACACTGTACACACGGATATAAGGAATTCCTGTTCTCCGTCTGTAAGTGACAGAGCTTCAGAAGTAGCAGCAGTATCATGGAGGACACTACGCTGCAGTATTGAGCAGTGCATCTGTGAATCCAGCTCTGAGATACCCTAACTCACTCACTAACCACAGTGCAGTCTGCCTGTCTACCTCTGCTTACTGTATTACTCTGCTCCTTAATCCTCCTCCTAACTCCCTTCTCTGTAGGCTTTAAAAGCTGGCTGTATCTTTACTGCTCTGGAAGCCTGTCTAGCTTTGACTAAGACACATTTGAGATGTTTTTCATAGTAAATGATGAGATTAGTAGGCAGGAGGGTGAAGAGGCTCATAAATATAGAAAAATGTACCTGATAAAATACAGTGAAGTGACAGTAACGATTTAATGGCAAAGCAAATTTAGCAATTTTGCTATGCCTTTATTTAACTATTTATTGCTTTATAGCAATGGATCTCGATGGATTTGATATTGTTGTCTTTTTATTCCAAGAGTAACACTACTGTCTTTTGATTTTATATATATATATAATATAATATAATATAATATAATATAATTTTTTTTTATTTATTTCTTTTAGGGGTTATATTTTTTTCCCCTGTAAAACTTCCTTTTTTTGTTTTTAGAAAAAAAATGGTTAAAATATAAAATTGTATTATAATTTGTAGTTTTTATACAATAGACCTTTTTATACTTTCCACTGCTCTTCCAGCAGGCCCCCTTCTCGCTCTTCACAATGGGGGGGTGGTGGAGATGTTCCTCCTGTTAGTCTGGCTGTGACCGCTGTGATGGGCGTCTCATAGCTGGCAGCTCTGGAATATGCCTCTCGCTGCTGCCCCACGTGCCCCTGCTGTAAGTTAATAGTTAGGGCATGGCAAGTTTCTCAGGTTGCAACGCAATCTTATACCACAGAAAAAAATGTGATGCTGTAGAATAAGTGACATTACTGAAAGCCATATGAAGGCAAATTACCAATCACCAAGGAATTAAGTAGTGAAGCAATTATTTACCTCTGGGGTCTTGTCAAATGTGGAGCACCAATTCCCCCCATGTCAAAGACCGTTTTACACGTTGGGCCTAAATACAGACCACATGAGACGTCATCTATGATTTGAATTATTCTCCCTTTCCTCTTCGTCTCCATCCAGCCAAGACAATAATGATTCTTCTCCATCTATGACTCAATATACTGGGTTTTTCCAAAGGTTCTTTTCTTTTCCATTATCCTCCTGATCTTCTCTACACAAGCTCCTCATCCTGTTCCTGCCCCTTCTACTGTGCCCGATGAATGTCCCCCTGAAGATACGATTAATACTCAGATACCCTATAGTACAAGGTCCTCAAAAACAAATCCACCCCCCAAACAGTGCTCCAGAGGCAAGGTTCACATGTGTATAAAAAATTCTTCAGAGTTTCATCCAGAGAAGTTGAAGGATTTTTTTCTTCCGTGTACAATCCGTTTTTTTCAGCAGCATTAACCATTACAGGACCAGATTTCTTGGTTACCGAATTGCCATGTATCCATAAAAATTGGATGCTATAATGTGGCTCTGTACGGCATCCAATTTTTTTTTTTTTTTTTACACACCTATAGACCTTAAAATGGGTGAATCTCATCCGATTTACGAAAGGAACTAGTGCATTCTGTGGTTGTTTTTTTTTGTATTTTTTACATGCAGGTTCGGTTAGTGGAAAAAAACCCATTTATCTGCACTGCCCCATTGAATAACATTAATCCCAGTGTGATCCGTTCTTTTTCACGGACCGCTCTCATACACCCCTTCTGAATTGCGTCCTGGCACCAACAGGTGCACGGTCTGCACTGTGGCTTATAGGAATCAGCGTAACCACATAGATGTATAGAACAGGGTAAAAACGACAGGGTGTTCGAGCTTCAGATGGCTGCACAAGGACTCCAAGAACTGCAGATACAAACCGTGTCATTGGTAAGGGGAGAGAATAATCTCAGTACAGGACTTTCCTGACATCTTCACTGGATGGAACATCTCTGTGTAGCTGCAGGCGCCATAATGGGGAGCTCACTGTACATGTATTTATCGAGCTCCTGCTCCGTCATCGCTGCCCACACCCCATCGGTGGCTGAATCATAGCACAATCTTATATCGTATTACTAATAACAAAGGCTTGGTGGTTGGACTTCATTCTGTGTGTTGCGATGGGTCCTATGATTTCTGTGTTTGCCCCTGGGATAAGGGCAATATATTCTGATCTAATGCGCCTCAACTGATGTAACCCGGTATTGCTCTCATGAATGCTTCACCTCCTTAGTCTTTTCTTCATAGGAGATTAAAAAATGAGCTTCTGGATATAAGGAGAAAAGGTGCAAAAAGGGGGAGTCAGCGCTACAGTGACCGGACCTGCGCCCGATGTCAGCAGAATGTGGGACGTTTGGTCCCTAAAACAAACACTTGTCGGAGTTGCAACCACCTAGTGTGCAAAGAATGTCGGATGGAGACCTCAACTGGTGGATGGAAGTGCAACGTCTGCATCAAGGAGGCGTGAGTTACATCTACAATGGCTTTTATAAAATTCTGTTATCACTCAAAGTCTTGTAAAATCATCTCTAAGAGCTGTAACTGCAGAGATGCCGGATGACAGATGATACGTCATAAAGGGGTTCTCTGATCTGGATAATCACTACTGGTTAGAAGGATCCGTTAACAATGAGCTGATCACAAAGTATCCCGTTAGAAACATTTCCTCCATATTTGCAGGATTTTTCTTGTACTTACTGGCTCACATTGCTCTATGGAGCTTCTTCATTGTGAAGATTTAGATCATGAATGTCTCATATACTTTGAATGTTTGCAGGGAGCTGAAGAAATCCACAGGAGATTGGTTTTATGACCAGAGAGTGAATCGTTTTGCTAACCGGCTCGGCAGTGACTTAGTGAGGATCTCGCTACGCCGTAAACTTCCAGCTGCAGGTAGATCTGCTTCTGTTCTAAATGCATTGGTGTGAAGGGAATATTTCCAAGAAGCATAGAGGATCCATCTAGCATCAGCTTACTGCCTTTTTATGTGCTTTTTTTATCTTCGTGATCTGTTTGCTCCTGCTTTTTTGAACAAAAGTATTTTTTTCCTACAGATTTATGATCTGACTCTAAAAGGTTGCCATTATTTGGAGATATTTCTTTCCAGTCGAAGGGTGGATAAAATGGTTATTTTTCCCAGTTACAAATAGAATCCCATAGTTGTCTATACTTGGGACAGATTTAGTATTCACAATGCGCCTTTTGATGAATTTGTCACAATTTGCACTTCATGTAACCGACTGTAAAAAGAACTGATTCCCTGGTAATAATTGTTTTCTGAGCTGGAAATACCAGAGCTTTTCTTCTCGAGCATAAAATAGTAATAATGGCTGGCCTCTGTGTTGCCTGATCCTGACATGATTGCCTAGATTTACCTACAGTAATCTAAATTTACTTTTTAAAGGGGTATTCTCAAGTTTGAAAGTTATCCCCTATCTATAAAATGTGGGGATATCCACAAATCTCGAGAACTGGGGCTCCAATATCCCATTATGAATAGAGCAGCAGCCCAGGATCAACCACCAGTCAATTCACATGGGGATCTTCATAACTTCTAAAAACATCAAGTATATTCACAACATCAAATATAAACTGTTAGTGCTCGACTGAACATTGTCAATGTGCTGCTGTTGACTAATCGGTTTTATACAGGTCACTTTTTAGTCGTCCAGGACAATAATATAATTAGTTGTTGCTGTGACTGGACTGTAAGCTAATACCAGGGGTCACTAAATTTAGATTTTAATGTTAGGATATCTATGAGATGCCCTGAAAGACTTTATAGAGGACTGGTCCGTTCTCCAGATGCTTCTACTCTAGCAAATGTTTGTATTCCCCACAAAATGGATATTTTGGGACACCTGTTCCTAAGACTCTTTGGTATTCCTCCTAGAAATGTATGGCTAGGGTGACCATTAGACATAATAATTCCACATGAGTGTTGAATTGCACTGAGTAGGGACACGCTCCTTTTGGCTAGAATCTTAGGATAACCTGTATATGAGGGCAGCCCTTGTTCACATGGCATAGCGAGTATACGGATGATCTCCTGGGTGGTCTACTTTTTAGGACTCTGGAAAACTCCACACAATGGTCACCCATTCATTGATAGGCCGAGTGCCGCGCTGACTTCAATCTGAGTTGTCTTGTTGGAAGCTTATGGTAAATCTAAAGTTTCTCTACTGCATCCTAAAACATTTAGCAGTAACTTATGAGGAATTGGTGACTGAAGAAGTAAAAAATAATTTTTGATCCTTAAATTAATCTTTTGTTCATAGTCAACAAACGTGAGACGGCGGCACAGACATTGCTGGATTATTCGCAGCAGATAAGTGATCAGAAGGCGAGGAAAGGACAAAGGAGCCTACAGGAGAGACCAAAGGCTTCTGGGTAAATAGAATGGGGGATCACAATGGGTGTTGAGCCTAGGGAGTTATAGGGTTATTAATTAAATTACTGAATGGAAGCTCTGAGGAAGAGTCTGTACTGTTTCATTCTGAGCATCTCCTGTCCACCTACTCACCAAGTCAACTGAGCTGACCAAACCAGAGTAACTTGTTTACTCTGGTCATTTGGCCCTTGTACCGTGGGGAAACCTTCCTCCTATTGCTATGCCCCTGGTTAAAGTATGCCCTGATTGTATTACAGCGGAGTGACTGGATCTCCAGACCTAAAGGACCAGAGAAGCGACACTGAATCGGCAGAGCAGATCAGCCTTAACAGCTTCAAGATGGACTCCAAGAAAAGCACGCCCACGTTATCCAGGTGACTGTAAAATATAACACAGGTGACTGACCTATATAATATAGGTTATGATATGATATTTGGAACTGTCCATTATAATATAGGCGGCTGTATAATATTGGTGACTATTCCTTTATAATATAGGAGTCTGTATAAAATAGGTGATCATATCATATATACACTCCCTGACAGAAGTTACGTCGCTTATCCATGTTATGTAAATAAAAGCTTATAACCTGACGTTAAATTCATCCATTGGTTTTATAAATTACTCTTTTGAAAGCTGAAACCCTCCCAAATTTGGTATAGATAAGACAATAAATTGGCATCAATGCTGAAATATTGATCATTTAATGAACACAGAATGGTCAGATTTTGGCAAGACAAAAGTTTTGTCGCCTGGTCATATAATGCACCTAATCCTAGTTTACATCCTTACCAGTGCTCAGTAAATGATCGGTTAATTAGTGGGTGTGTATAAAAAGAAACCCAGCACCCCAGACCTTCACTTGAACTACAACTTGAGCTCTGACAAAATGCCAAAAATCCACCCTGCGACCAAAGCCTTGATCATCAAGAGGCTGAAGACCAGATCCACTGCAGAGGTGGCTGGCACCTTTAATGTGTCTCAGCGTCAAGTACAAAGAATTAAAAAAAAGATTTGAAGAGACTGGAGATGTGTTTGACAAGCCCAGGTCCGGCAGACCCCGCAAGACAACTGCTCAGGAGGAACGTTTGTTGGTTAGAAAATCCAAAGCAAGCCCCTCTTCCACTGCAGCAGAGCTCCAACAGGCCTGGTCACCTCAAGTCCCTGTGTCAACTAGAACAGTTTGTAGGATTCTGTCTCGAAATGGCCTCCATGGTCGAATCAGTGCCCAGAAGCCAGCACTAAACAAAAGGCAAATAAAAAACCGTGTGGCATTTACAAAGTCCCACAGCCTGCTAAACAGATGGATGCTGGAAAAGAGGCAGAAGGTGGATTTCTCTGATGAATCTTCAGTAGAATTACACCACAGCCACCGCAAATACTGCAGGAGACCTACTGGAGCCCCTATGGATCCAGAATACACCCAGAAAACAGTTAAATTTGGTGGTGGAAAGATCATGGTCTGGGGTTACATTCAGTATCAGGGTGTGCGAAACATTTGCAAGGTGGAAGCCTAAAATATCAAGAAGTATTAGCTACCTCTTACATTCCAAATCATAAAAGGGGTCAAATTCTGCAGCAGGATGGTGCTCCATCTCATACATCCATCTCTACAGCAAAGTTCCTCCAGGCAAAAAAGATCAAAGTGCTCAAGGACTTGCCAGCCCAGTCACCAGACATGAACATCATTGAGCATCTTTGGGGTAGGATGAAAGAGGAAGCTTGGAAGACAAAACCAAAGAATCTAGATGACCTCTGAGAGGCATGCAAGTCTGCATTCTCTGCTATTCCTGATGACTTCATTAATAAATTGTATGAATCATTGTTGAACCGTTTGGATGCAGTCCTTCAAGCTCGTGGAAGTCACACAAAATATTAAATATGACTCCTACTAGCACTACAACTTCATTCACCAATGTTATGCAACATATATTTGTATTTTAAGATAATTATTTGTTTGAATATCACATTACTTTCTGAGGATGACAAAACTTTTGTCTTGCCAAAATCTGACCATTCTGTGTTCATTAAATGATCAATATTTCAGCATTGATGCCCATTTATTTTCTTAACCTAAACCAAATTTGGGAGGGTTTCAGCTTTCAAAAGAGTAATTTATAAAACCAATGGATGAATTTAACGTCTGGTTATAAGCTTTCATTTACATAACATGGATAAGCGACGTAACTTCTGTCAGGGAGTGTAATATAGGTAAGTGTATAATATAGATGACAATCCTAAACTAAAATAGGTAGTTGTATTGCATAATATAGATATGTCATTCTTTCAGTGTTCAGTGAAAAACTGCAGCCTCTGCTTCTCTCAATGAAGAGGAGAGAAATAGTTGGCACGTGACCTTAAGTATGAAAATCGCGTATGAGTGGTTACGTGATGACTTATGGAACCCGTTCT
The DNA here is from genome assembly GCF_046119375.1 of Phyllobates terribilis. Taxonomy (NCBI): domain Eukaryota; kingdom Metazoa; phylum Chordata; class Amphibia; order Anura; family Dendrobatidae; genus Phyllobates; species Phyllobates terribilis. Next base: position 469,751,760 of record NW_027362767.1, on the reverse strand, counting down.
CATATCTGAATTCTGACATTGAGTATATTACATGTTCTTAAGATTTGGCTCCAGTACTTCATTTTAATATTAATGAGCAGAAATGCAGACCTATGACTTAACTTTATTAACATAGCCAATTATCAGGTTATCTGACAAGTTAACGAGTGGAACATGTGTACAGAATCAAAACCAATAATAGCACATGAGTGCAGCTTCCCAACCACCAACAGTACAGAAATACATAACCAGAACCGCAATCAGTATAGAAGTACATCACCAGGGCCACCATCGATATAGGATAATAACACCAGAACCACCAACAGTACAGAAATAAATAATCAGAACCACCAAGAGTACATCCACAGAACCACCAACAGTTCAGGAATACCTCACCAGAACCACCATCAGAACAGGACTATACCACCGGAACCACAATCAGTACAGAAATGCATAACCAGGACCACAATCGGTACAGAAATATATCACCAGAACCACCATCAGTACGGGAGTACCTCGTCGGAACCACCAACAGTATAGCAGTACCTCACCAGAACCAACAACAGTACATAAATGCATCACCAGAACCAACATCAGTATAGAGGTACATCACCAGAATCACCATCAGTACATTTATAAATCACCAGAACCACTATCGGGAAAGGAATATAGCACCTAACTTAGTACAGCAGCCAATCTCAATATGAGGTCAGTCTCATACAAAATTGTATCATATGAACCTACAATTCCAAACAAAGGTAAGGAGATACAGGGAGTTGTTGTTTCCAGCCATCAAAACCTGCAAGAAACAAAATAAGTATAAACCCTGCTGCAACTAAATAAGTGAAAAGCAAAAGTGCATTTAAATAACGTAGAGTTCTTAGTAACACTGTTTTTATCTAAATTCACTTTTGCTTTTTACTTATTTAGTTACAGAAAGGTTTAGTATCATTTGGTTTCTTGTAGTTTTTTATCTGTTTCATGGCCAATGTGAACATGTTTTTATATGCTGCATGTATACCAACTCAAACCCCATCTCAATGTGTGTGTTAACAGCCATCATCGAACTGCAGGAACCACAGTGCAGATGAGAAGTAGTCAACATCACAAATAAACTTTACATCCAGGTATCTTATAGGTGACATTTTCCCCTCATCCATGACAGCACACCTTGAGAGAGGGATCCGCCCCATCAATGACAGGAAACCATCTAAAATAAAAGGGCAGTACCTCTCCCTTTCTTCAGTTGGTTTCCTGTCCTTGATGGGAACCTGTCTGGAAAGAAGAAAAATTACCTGGGTCTGTTCCTGTGTGGAAGAACGGGCGCTGGCCTGTACACCGGGTTCCAGCCTCCAGAAGCGCCATCCGCTGCTCCCTTGGGGCCTGCGTCCGAGCGGGCACACGTGGTGAGGCAAGCTCCGGCTTCCCGCAGACCTCTGTGCCGCCCTCCCCCTGCCGCCTCAGTCGGCCGCATTCCGGAGCGGCGACTTCCAGGTGTGAAGCTTCTGCTGTCACGGCGCTGGGCACGTTGGGAGAAGCGTGCCGAGTGACGTTAGGGGGCGGTGCCCGATCCATGATGGCAGAGCCCTGTAAAGCACTCCCGGGCCGGTTTTTTGTTTGGAGCCTCGGCCTGGGAAGGGGGGGGGGGTTCCTTGAACCGGAGGAGCTTCTGGATGTCCCTATTTTAAGGGAGGGTTATCCTGGGAGCCCTGCTCACGCTCCAGCGAGTCTGGGTAACCATGGCTGACCAGGACAGTCAGGAGCAGCAGCTAACCCCCCACCTCTGCAACGGAAGAGGCAGACTGGCGCCTCTCACACGGACAGCCGCTCGAGCAATCGTAGTGGCAGTCGCAGGAGCAAGGTATCAAACACCTCTGAACCATCCAGAAAGGAATCATATCATGTTCCGCCACAGCCTCCGAATCCTGTACCCGTTTGTGACTTCAGGGGTGAGTGATCTTTGTGAATGTCACCTTTTTAGTAATGGGAAGTCTATTATATGCTTCCTTCTGTAGGAGCCTAAGAAGAGTAGCGCCAAGCGAAAGTACAGGATTTGTGCCCTATGCCAAAGTTCCCTTCCCACACATTGGCAAAAACAGCTTTGCTCGAACTGCATTAATTAAACCATAGTGGAAAGTTCTCTGGATTTTGCATCCAATCTAAAATCCATAGTCCACGCAGAGGTTCATGGGTCCCTTGAGGGGTTACTTAGAGGGAAGAAAAAATCCTAGAAGTATGTCTCCTCCGACTCTGATTCCTCCCAGTCCGAGGATCTATGGCTGAGTGATTCATCATCCTCTTCCTCATCGGATAATGGTAGACCCTGCTTCCCAATTGAGGGTACGGACAAGCTGGTCAGAACAGTCAGATCAACCATGGGTCTGAGGGAGGAGAAAGCATCCAAATCCCGTGAGGACATTATGTTTGCGGGCCTTGGAGAAAAAAAGACGCTCCTTTCCGGTAAAACCTAAAATTCAGGGCCTCATTGACCTAGAATGGAGGAAAACAGAAAGATCAGGGGCCTTACCCTCCTTCTCTAAGAGAAGGTACCCCTTTGAGGAGAAGGACTCTGAGCCTTGGGATAACATCCCCAAAGTTGATGGGGCAGTGGCCAGATCATCCAAAAAATCATCCCTACCCTTGGAGGATTCAGGCTTCCTAAAAGATGCCCTTGATAAAAAGGCTGACTCCTATCTACGTCACACTTGGGAGGCTGCAGCAGGAGGCCTGAAGCCTGCGGTAGCAGGCACCTGTGTTGCAAGGTCTCCCATGGTGTGGCTCCAACAATTGGAAGACCAGCTTAGGGATAAAAAGATCCCTAGGGATAGAATCCTTTCTAATCTGCCCCTAATGCAGGCAGCGTCGGCCTTCCTGGCAGACTCTTCAGCGGACTCAGTTAGACTCTCGGCTAGATCAGAAAATTTATCTAATGCTGCCAGATGGGCCTTGTGGCTCAAGGGTTGTACGGGTGACCTACAATCCAAACATAAATTATGTTCCCTCCCTTGTGACGGCAGACTCCTGTTTGGCCAGAAGCTGGATGACCTTTTAGAAAAAGCGGGCGATAGGAACAAAGGTTTCCCAGGATTTTCAGGGGACTCAAAAAGATTTAGTTTTCGGAGAAGAAAATTTAATCGGGGTAGCACTCCAGGAGACTGGAGAAGATGGGAGTCCAAATCAAAGAAGGAGTCAGGCTATATGTTTGGAGGACCATCCTTCAATGCTAAAAAATCTTCCCAATGACGCCAGGCCAGAGTTAGGGGGAAGACTTTCCCACTTTATTCCAGCTTGGGAAGCCATTACATCAAACCCCTGGATTCTGAATATTGTGAGTGGTGGCCTGAAGATGTGGTTCAGACAGATTCCTCGCCAGACCTTTATGATTACCCCCCAAGAGGAAGGTCCAGGAAGAACAGATAGCTCTGGAGTCATAAATATTAGGGTTAGTAGAGAAACGGGTCCTTCTCGAAGTTCCGATACCACAAAGGAACAGAGGGGAATAGAATCCCTTCCCCCATGGTAAAAAAAACAAATGGGTTCTTAAGGACCATCATCAACCTCAAGAGTCTAAACCGGTTGATAGAGAACCAGACTTTCAAGATGGAGTCAGTGAGCTTGGCAGTGAAGCTCTTGCACCACAATTGCTTTATGGCAGTAATAGACTTGAAGGACGCATATTATCATGTCCCAATTCATCCAGACTACCAGAAATATCTGAGGGTAGCCCTGTTCATTCAGTAAGAACTGAGGCATTTTCGGTTTACTGCCCTACCCTTCGGCCTCTCCATAGCCCCGAGAGTATTCACAAAATTAATAGCGGAAGTAACAGCCTTTCTATCAATCAAGAACATAGTGATCGTTCCCTACTTAGACGACTTTTTGGTAATAGGGAAATCAGAAGTCCACTGCTCCAGTCAACTTCTAGAAGTCACGGCGGTGTTGCAACAGCTAAGATGGTTGATAAATACCCAAAAATCAAAATGAACCCTCTCAAGGACTCAAATCTTCCTGGGTCTAATCCTGGATTCTTGTCTCCAAGCCTGCTTCCTCCCCGAAGACAAGGTCCGCAAAGTAATCAATTTAGTCTCGAAAGCCATACAGTCTCCAGTGATGTTCCTAAGAGAAGCAATGTCCCACCTGGGTTCTATGAGGTCCTGTCTCCCAGCAGTCAGATGGGCTCAAGGGTATATGAGACTTTTTCAGTGGGAGGTCCTGTCAGCGCAGAGATCCTTTACCGGGCGTTTATAAAGGAAGTTTTCTCTCTCCCTAGAAGCTGTAGATTCCCTTTCATGGTGGACAAACAGGGAAAATCTGACCTCAGGCATATAGTGGTCCAGACTAGTAGACCGGGTGATTACAACCGATCCAAGCAGCTACGGATGGGGGGTCATCTAGCAGAGCTCTCAGTACAGGGTCACTGGGCATACCACGATATGGGGGCATCCTCAAACTTAAAAGAACTTTGGGCAGTGGAGAAATCTCTGATAGGCTTCCTTCCTCACATTCAGGGTCACAATGTCCAGGTCAGGTCCGACAACCGGACAACAATAGCCTATGTAAATCACCTGGGGGGGAACAAGGTCACACTCCCTGATGACTGTGGCAGACAGAATCCTACATCTGGCTGAGCAACATCTCCCATCCCTCAGTGCCCTACACATAAGGGGGATTGAAAACGTAAGGGCAGATTTTCTCAGCCGCCACACCCTAAGACAGGGGGAGTGGAGCCTAAACCTGTTGGTCTTCCGACAGATTGTCCAGTTATGGGGGCAACCAGACATAGATCTGTTTGCTACAAGAGCAAACAAGAAGGTAGAAAGATTCTGTTCCTTGAACCCAGCAGAAAATCCCCATGCTTTAGATGCCCTCCAGATTCCTTGGAAGTTCAGGAAGGCCTATGCCTTTCCCCCATTAGTAATGGTTCCGGCAGTGGTGAGGAAGATTCGGGAGGATGGTTCAAGGATAATTCTTATAGCCCCTTTTTAGCCCAAGAGGCCTTGGTTCTCCCTGCTTCGACTAATGTCTGTTTCAGATCCCTGGGTTCTATTAGAGAGACCGGACCTTCTCATTCAGGGACCGGTATTCCACGCCCAAGCCAGAGGATTCCATCTTGCGGCGTGGAATTTGAGATGTCACTACTAAGTAACAAGGGGTTTGCACCAGGATTAGTCTCTACCCTACTGGGTAGTAGGAAACCAATAACAGCAAAAATTTATAGCAGAGTCTGGGGGAAGTTCCTAGATTTTATAGATGCCCCGTTATAAGACAAGCCTCCAATCAAGGGAATCCTGGAGTTTCTGCAAAAATGGCGTGACCTGGGTCTAGCCACGGGGACTCTTAAAGTTCAGGTGTCTGCCTTGGCGGCACTCTATAATTGTATCTTGGCAGGGAACAGGTGGGTCTCTAGATTTATTAAGTCCTGTGCCAGAGCCAGATCGGTTCAGTCCCTTAGAGTTCCTTCCTGGGATCTGAATCTGGTCTTGAACGCACTTACCAGTGACCCGTTTGAGCCCCTACAGGACGTCTCTCCAAAGATTCTCACCCTTAAAACCATCCTCTTAGTGGCCTTAGCATCAGCCCGTAGGATGGTTGACCTGCAGGCCCTTTCGGTCGATCCTCCTCACACACAAATTCATGATGTTAGGGTCACCTTGCGTCCAGATCCAGCATATCTTCCCAAAGTGGTGTGTAGATTCCACTGTAACCAGGAGATTGTACTACTCTCGTTTTCAGCAATCCGAAAAACCCCGGGGAAGTTAGATTCCATAACCTAGATGTTAGGAGATCCCTACTACAGTACATTAACATGACTAGTGAATGGAGGAAGGCCATTCCTTGTTCCTGGCCTTTCAGGGGAGTAGGAAGGGTCACAGGGTGTCCAAGGGTACCATTTCCAGGTGGCTTATCAAGGCCATTTGTTTAGCATATACATCCACAGGAGTTCCGGCCCCGGACAATGTCAAGGCTCATTCTACCAGAGCCGTAGCAGCCTCCTGGTCGAAGAGGGCAGACGTCTCAAACGATCATATATGTAGAGTTGCTACTTGGTCTACACCATCCACCTTCTATAAGCACTATCGGTTGGATCTGTCCTCCTCTGACCTTAACTTTGGGAGAAGGGTACTTCAGGCGGTGGTCCCTCCCTAGGGTGCTCATAATTCTCCAAAATTCTCTCAAGGTGTGCTGTCATGGGTGAGGGGAAAACACCAAGGTTACTTACCGGTAGTTGGTTTTTCCTGAACCCATGACAGCACCTGTAGTCCCCCCCCCCTGTTTTCTGTTTCTCACACCCTGGTGTGCACTTTTTGGGGTGATTATATATAATTAGGGTTATATAATCACCCCAAAAAGTGCACACCAGGGTGTGAGAAACAGAAAACAGGGGCGGGGACTACAGGTGCTGTCATGGGTTCAGGAAAAACCGGCTACCGGTAAGTAACTTTGGTTACTATATTATAATATAAATATATATAAATATATGAATATGATTACAGAGCATTGAGAGGACCTCCCAAAAAGGTTAGACACATAACCAACACCTACTATATATACAGTACAGACCAAATGTTTGGACACACATTCTCATTTAAAGATTTTTCTGTATTTTCATGACTATGAAAATTGTACATTCACACTGAAGGCATCAAAACTATGAATTAACATGTGGAATTATATACTTAACAAAAAAGTGTGAAACAACTGAAAATATGTCTTATATTCTAGGTTCTTCAAAGTAGCCACCTTTTGCTTTGATGACTGCTTTGCACACTCTTGGCATTCTCTTGATGAGCTTCAAGAGGTAGTCACCGGAAATGGTCTTCCAACAATCTTGAAGGAGTTCCCAGAGATGCTTAGCACTTGTTGGCCCTTTTGCCTTCACTCTGCGGTCCAGCTCACCCCAAACCATCTCGATTGGGTTCAGGTCTGGTGACTGTGGAGGCCAGGTCATCTGGCGTAGCACCCCATCACTCTCTTACTTGGTCAAATAGCCCTTACACAGCCTGGAGGTGTGTTTGGGGTCATTTTCCTGTTGAAAAATAAATGATGGTCCAGCTAAACGCAAACCGGATGGAATAGCATGCCGCTGCAAGATGCTGTGGTAGCCATGCTGGTTCAGTATGCCTTCAATTTTGAATAAATCCCCAACAGTGTCACCAGGAAAGCACACCCACACCATCACACCTCCTCCTCCATGCTTCACGGTGGGAACCAGGCATGTAGAGTTCATCCGTTCACCTTTTCTGCGTCGCACAAAGACACGGTTGTTGGAACCAAAGATCTCAAATTTGGACTCATCAGACCAAAGCACAGATTTCCACTGGTCTAATGTCCATTCCTTGTGTTCTTTAGCCCAAACAAGTCTCTTCTGCTTGTTGCCTGTCCTTAGCAGTGGTTTCCTAGCAGCTATTTTACCATGAAGGCCTGCTGCACAAAGTCTCCTCTTAACAGTTGTTGAAGAGATGTGTCTGCTGCTAGAACTCTGTGTGGCATTGACCTGGTCTCTAATCTGAGCTGCTGTTAACCTGTGATTTCTGAGGCTGGTGACTCGGATAAACTTATCCTCAGAAGCAGAGGTGACTCTTGGTCTTCCTTTCCTGGGGCGGTGCTCATGTGAGCCAGTTTCTTTGTAGCGCTTGATGGTTTTTGCAACTGCACTTGGGGACACATTCAAAGTTTTCCCAATTTTTCGGACTGACTGACCTTCATTTCTTAAAGTAATGATGGCCACTCATTTTTCTTTACTCGGCTGCATTTTTCTTGAAATAATACAAATTCTAACTGTCTATTCAGTAGGACTATCAGCTGTGTATCCACCAGACTTCTGCACAACACAACTGATGGTCCCAACCCCATTTATAAGGCAAGAAATCCCACTTATTAAACCTGACAGGGCACACCTGTGAAGTGAAAACCATTTCCGTTGACTACCTCTTGAAGCTCATCAAGAGAATACCAAGAGTGTGCAAAGCAGTCATCAAAGCAAAAGGTGGCTACTTTGAAGAACCTAGAATATAAGACATATTTTCAGTTGTTTCACACTTTTTTGTCAAGTATATAATTCCACATGTGTTAATTCATAGTTTTGATGCCTTCAGTGTGAATGTACAATTTTCATAGTCAAGAAAATACAGAAAAATCTTTAAATGAGGTGTGTCCAAACTTTTGGTCTGAATATATATATATATATATATATATATATATATATATATATATATATATATATATATATATATATATATATATATATATATATATATATATATATATATATATATATATATATATATATATACATACATACATACATACATACATACATATTAGGTGTTGGTTGTGTGTCTAACCTTTTTGGGAGGTCCTCTCGATGCTCTGTAATCAACTGAAGCGAGGGAGAGGTACTGCCCTTTTATTTCAGACGGTTTCTTGTCCTTGATGGGGCAGATCCCTCTCTCAATGTGTGCTGTCATGGGTTACCGGTAAGTAACCTTGGTGTTTTCTCCGATTAGAGTTGTTCTCTTTCTTTTCATCTGCATCTTGTCCAGACGCCATGATGACTTTTCACATTCACAGCTTGTCTCTGCAGACTTCCATCTTCTCCGGTCTTCTGCAGCACATCCCAACACGATGCCCTTAAAAATAACATGTGATTATAATGCTCCTGAATAAAAATTATCTGCCCCTCACTTTGCTCCCTGCATGAAATCTGATATCCACACACCCCACATGGCCTCCACATGTCCTCTACTATAAGATAATGCCTTCACACCATCCGCCATTATGAACTATAACCACCACCACCACCACTATATAGATTCCCCCTGAGCCCTAAGCGAAGGGCGGAACGTGACTGGGGGATGGGCAGACCCATAACACACGCCTGCAGTTTTTGTTTTGCATAGTTGTGTAGTTTTTTAGCACGTGGGATCCAGGATTGTAGGGAGGAGCACAGGGTGTGCGCCTGGTGGCTTCCTGGGAGGAGAGGACTGGTCGGCAGACATGGCGGAGATATAATACTATACATAATACTGTTATATCATGTATTGCATGGCTGATATGGCAGGGATCACTACTCTATTATGCATGGTGGATTTATAGATACCGCTGTATGGTGCTTGGTGGATATATAGAGAGGTTTTCAGAATGCATAGCTGATAGAGCATGGATACTGATGTATAGATACTGCTGTATAATACATGGCAGATGGATCAGATACTGTTGGGCAGATATATATTTTTGTATAATACATAGCCAATATATCATCATATAGGTGGGGCATACACAGATTGAGACCTTGGCGCCCGAGATCTCTGTCTCGCTGTGTCTCTGTCTCGCTGTGTCTCTGTCTCGCTGTGTCTCTGTCTCGCTGTGTCTCTGTCTCGCTGTGTCTCTGGATGGATGCATGGATGGATGGATATACCCGGCTTCAGTGCAGTGCGCGGCTCTTATCGATTTCTCAATCAAATCAAATGTTCTTTATTGGCAGGACTAAGTGCATGTTAGCATTGCCAAAGCAAGTGGTAAAATAATGGGGGGATGGGGATAGGGACACATCCAGGGTGAGGTATCGGGGTCCATGACATATCAGGCTCCTCTTAGTCTGTGGCAGACACTGACATATTGCGCTGCTATGGCCGCTGCACTTTCCTCTTCCCCCAGTAGTATAGGCAGTTTGTCTTCCTCCTCCATGGAGATGAAGTCTGGGAGATCGGACAGTCTCATGAAGTGAGTGTCACTCACTATGGAGTATTTAGGGCACCTCAGCAAGAAGTGGGCCTCATCCTCCGCGGCCTACTGGGGGGGCTGCTGGCAGAGTCTGCGCTCTCGGGGCATGTAGTTCTACAGTATCTATCGCTCTGTCGATGTGTCTCTGTATTGATGTGTCTCTGTATCGGAGATGGATGGATGGATATATGGATGGATGGATGGATATACCTGGCTTCAGTGCAGTGTGCGGCTCAGATGATTCAAGTGAGCTTCTTACTGGGAGAGCGAGACCACTCCCCAGAGCGCTTCAGCTCACAGAGTCCCTGCTCTCCCAGCCGGGGAATTCCCAGCTTCAGTGCAGCAGGGCTCAGCTGATTCACAATCAAATGAGCTCTCTCTTTACTAATAGAAATCTCTCCCTCTCTCTCATCATTCGCCTACCCGGCCGTCGAGTGCAGGTTTCCCGGAAAAATTGCTCGAGTCCTTCATTTTTTTTTAAATCAGATAAATTTTTATTCATTTAGAAAAAACAACAATGAAATACAACTTCAGTATAACAATTTTCCATTTTCTTATTAGCAAAAAGTATCCCACCCTCAACCCCCCTCCCCTTTGACAGACAGCAATAATCCCTCGTCATTATATAAGATATGATCCAATATCACACAAAACATCCTATAACCATTTCAATGCATTTCGTAGTGTATTCACCGGAATCTTCCCTTCAATAGCATTAATCACACCTTCCATGGTGCCCATAGGTTGTCACTGAGTTTGACATTTTTCCTTTTAAAATAAATTTTCTCCTCCATCCGTACCACATAATCCACCTGCCTTATATACTCTTGTCTAGAGGGAGGTTCCATTCACACCCAATACCTTGCTATAACCTTTCTAGCTGCATGTAAGAGTCTGGCAATTGCTAATTTTGCAATATCATTCCCCACAAGTTCCTCCACATATCCCAGCAAGCAAACTATGGGATTTCTAGGAATTATACAGTGATAACGCCCTTCAATTAGTTCAACTACTTCAGACCAATAGCTTGCAAGTTTTGGGCAACTCCACATAACATGTAGTATATCGGCAGCTTCTGACCCACATCTTGGGCAATCCGAGGTCTCCCGTACTCCTATTCTGAACAAAAAATCAGGCGACCTATACGCTCTGTGAATAAGAAGTAGTTGGGACATTCTGGCAGGTTCACTTAGAGACCGCTTGGGGATATATTCTAATATGTATTCCCATTTGTCATCCTCAATGTTACCAACATCTGCCTCCCACTTTCCCTTTGCCAAAACAGGAAGGATAATTCAGTAGAAAGGCGTGAAGCAGATCCGCATACACCGTAGATATGACGCCTGCTGTACACCCCCCCCCCCCCCATACAAATATAATCAATAACAATATCCCTTTGAACAGATAGGTTCCTAATTTTCGCTCGAGTCCTTCATTGACTTACATTATGCTCGGTACTTGAGTCGAGCAGGTCCGATCATCTGACCTGCTCGATTCGAGTACTGAGCACTCGAGCAGTTTACTGCTCGCTCATCACTAATAGATGCTGTTGTATAATTCATGACCGATATATACAGTGGGGAAAATAAGTACACTGTCGATTTTGCCAGTTTTCCCACCTACAAAGATTGGAGAGGTCTGTAATTTTTAGGGTGAAGGTACACTTCACCTGTGAGAGACAGAATCTAAAAATAAAATCCAGAAAATTACATTGTTAGATTTTTGAGTTTCAGCTCCCTCCAAAGATTTTCTCTTGGGTTCAGGTCTGGAGACTGGCTAGACCACTCCAGGACTTTGAAATGCTTCTTACGGAGCCACTCCTTAATTGCCCTGACTGTGTGTTTTGGCTCATTGTCATACTGGAAGACCCAGCCACGACCCATCTTCAATACTCATACTGAGGGAAGGAGGTTGTTTGCCAAAGTCTTGCGATACATGACCCCATCCATCCTCCCTTCAATACGGTGCAATCGTCCTGTCCCGTTTGCCGAAAAGCACCATTAAAGTATGATGATTCACCCATCATGCTTCATGGTTGGGATGCCGTTCTTGGGGTTGTACTCATCCTTCTTGCTTCAAACACGGCAAGTGAAGTTGATACCAAAAAGTTTTATTTCCAGGATGTCCCTTCTGACAGCACAATCAGGAGGATATCCTTCATATCTCTGATGGGGACAGGAACACACAAGAGTTTAAAAGGCCCCCCTCCACCCATACCACAGTGTGTTTCCTGTCCCTATCTGAGACAGGACGCAGAAGACTGAACTTACTGAAACTTCCAGTGAGCACGAGCTTCTGATGCCCAACGCAGGAGGATCGGGATTGGGTCCTTGCTCTCCTCCTCTTCCTTCTACCGTGGTCCGGAGGCCAACACCCCCTGAACAAGGGGTCCCTCAGCCTGTCCAGTTGAGCGTCTGCTCTTGAGGAGTACTGCTTTCCCTGCAAAGGGGGCTCTGGGTCCACGCTGCTGCCGCCCTGCATGCGGCTTCTATGCACACAGTAGAAGAAAATGGGCGGCACTTCCGGTTACAGAGGCAGTGAAGTGCATGCCTCTAGTAGCCGGCGTGCATTCCACGGTGGAACGCACTTCCTGTTTTATTTAAAAAAAAAAAAAAAAAAAAAAGAGCCAAACCTGAACTAAAGGAGAAACGCCTATTTTGACAAGTCAGATGGAAGACAGGTGAGATAAATGCTGTTTAAACTATGGGGAAGGATCTGAGGTTATCAGTACATCCAGACCGCCAGCTATGAAAGAACAAACCACTGGTTGCTCTGATACATCAGCTGAAACTCCAGTGCAGTCCAGTCCAGAGTTAGTGGGTGTTTTCCCCTTGTTCGGTTTCGCACATCCGGATTCCGTTTAGCTACAATAATATATTATGATCCCTAGTTGTTGTAGGCCAAGGAGATTCCTAAGAAATCCATGACGCCATTGGCCCCTAAGAAAAAAGGGAAAAGATGCGCCATCTGTAACCTGGAGCAACCAGATATATTCGGGAAACGGCTAATCACCGATTTATATTGCCAGCGTAATTAAGGCCGAACATTCCTCTTTCATGTCCTACATAAGGGCCATAATAAGAGAAGTCCAGAGTTCGGTCACGGATTTAGGTTCCCCACAAACTTCCCAGACAAAAAAGACCCCGGTGGGAGATGGAATCCAGTTCAGAGGAGGAAGAGTTGTCAGATTACTCCGATCCTGAACAAGATGGAAGAGAAGGATCTATCTCCGTTCCCCCAGAACAGAAAAAGAAATCTCTTTTCCCGGGGAGACACTGATGCACCATTATCAGCTGTGAGGAAGACAATGAAAGTGGAAAACATCCACCAGCCCTCCTCAGTACAAGATGAAATGTTTGGGGTGTTGAGAACTTGTATGAACAGAGAATTCCCCATTAATAATCATATTAGATCTATGATTCTAGAGCAGTGGGAGGAGGTGGAAAAAAGATTAGTTGTTCCCAGGAGCTTTTCTCCCGTCTGCCTTTTGAACTAGAGGAGATAAAATTGTGGGAAGAAATCTCAAAAATTGATATCCCGATAGCCAGAGTAGCAAAGAAAACGTCTATCCCATATGAAAACTCATCATATTTAAAAGACCCCATGGACAGAAAGGCAGATAATCTCCTAAACAAGACCTGGGAAACCTCGGCTGCTAGAAAGGGCCTCGGACGAGAAAAAAGGTAGTAATTCCTGTGCTGGAGGCAGAATGGTTTGTAGGATAGTATTCAGGTCTATTCTCAATATAAAATAAACAGGGGGCGACTACTACACGATCATATATAGTAGAAAAATCGCTGCACTGCTGGACACTGGTGCTCGAGTAGGGGCCGAATCCTTACTATGCTATAGAGTAACCTCGGCACTCAAAAGTTCATTAAAGCAAGATTTTAATGCAGTCCACAGCCTCGTTAGCGCAGTATTTGTTAATTTGTGGACTGCATTAAAATCTTGCTTTAATGAACTTTTGAGTGCCGAGGTTACTCTATAGTACTGCACGATCATAAACCTAAAGTCTCTGAACAGGTAGGTAGCATACAAAAACTTCAAGATGGAATCCATCAGGTCAATAATTCCTCCAGTCACGGAGAACATGGTAATGTGTATAATAGACCTCAAGGAGGCATATTATCATGTTCCCATTCACCCCCAAAGTTAAAAATATCTAAGATTTGCATTAAAAAAAGGGGAGATCATACAACATTATCAGTACAGGTGCCTCTCTCAGCCCCACATATCTTCACCAAAATGGTAGCCAAGATTTTGGCCTTCCTAAGAGAGCAGGGAATTCTAATTGTCTAGTACCTGGACGACTTCACAGACTCACCCCAGCAACAGAGGGCCAGTTTATCATCAAACACCTTGGTTCTAAAAAATCTGTGCTGGATTATAAACTGGAAAAAAATCTGAACTTTTACCAGGAAGAAGGAAAATCTTCCTTGGGATCCTTCTAGACTCAGAACAACAGATGTCTTTTCTTCCAGACGGAAAGCAAATAGAACTCGGAGACAGACTACTCGCTTTTGGGAATAAAAATCAAGTCTCCATCAGAGTATGCATTGAGATTTTAGGGTTGATGACCGCTTCCATACCTGCAGGGCGGTGGAGCCAATTTCACTCGAGACATCTTCAACATCAGTTCCTGACTACTGGAAAAGGAAGATGGACAGTCTGGACAAGAAAGTAACCTTCTTAATAATGGCAAAGAAGTTAGTAACATGATGGATGTTATGCACACGCCCGGACTAACTGGCGTGTGCGGGTGTTATGGTTCCACTGGACCATGGACCGGAGAGTGCCTGGAGGGGCGTGACTAAGTATCTGGCCGATCCGACCAAGGTGGCACGACGGCATACGACGCCAGTGCACCAGGGAGAAACCGGGCAGAGGGACCAGGTGCTACTCCAGGTCAAACTCCGGACACGGGGGTTGACCCACACTGGGATTACTGGAACAGGCAGGTTAGGCTGGCACAGACTGGTGGATGTAAGCAAACACGGCAGGTATGCAGATGGGTGGATACAGGTGAGTATGCAGGCAGGGAGGTAGTGGCCGAAAGGACGGGCTGGAGCACAGAAAGGTTAAGACCCAGTACAGACTGGGTCACAGAACCGCAGATGCGGTAGACAACCACAGCAGAGAGGGAACGCCCGAAGCGGTGGGCAAGAACAGAGCAGGACGGGGCTGCAGGAGCAGCGGGCACAAGCAGGGCAGGACAGGACTGCCTGAGCAGCGGGCAGAAGCAGGGCAGGACAGGACTGCCGGAGCAGCGGGCAGAAGCAGGGCAGGACAGGACTGCCGGAGCAGCGGGCAGAAGCAGGGCAGGACAGGACTGCCGGAGCAGCGGGCAGAAGCAGGGCAGGACAGGACTGCCGGAGCAGCGGGCAGAAGCAGGGCAGGACAGGACTGCCGGAGCAGCGGGCAGAAGGGTCAGAGCGGAGCAAGGCTGCCGGAGCAGTGAGCAAAAGGGTCAGAGCGGAGCAAGGCTGCCGGAGCAGTGAGCAAGGAGTCAGAGCAGGACGGACAGGGCTCTGTTCACACGGAACAGACAGGAAGGGAAAGGCAGAGCCAGATACCCACAGGGTATTTGCAGTGAAGTAGCAAGTGGACCACAAACTCACAAACGGGAGTACAGAGACAACAAGCAGGAGTTAGGTACGAGTTCAGACTCTGCAGAAAAAGGAAAGGAACGGACATAGAGGCAAAACAGGTAAAGGATAGGAGAGAGTTCAGACTGGAACTGAGTGTACGGAAGAGACCGACACTGCAGCGGGATACAGGAGCGGGTCTGGGAATACGGCCCCCAGAGAGGCGGGACGAACAGGCAAGGAGCGTGTTCAGACAGGACAGACAAGATACAGGAACGGATCTAGGTAATCGGCCCCTAGAAGGCGGGAGGAACAGGCTAGGAGCGTGTTCAGACAGGCCTGGAAATACAGCCTCCAGGAAAGGCAGCAGGCAAGAGTACACAGACAGGACTCAGTTCAGACACGGGAACTGATACCGCAAGGCAGGAGACATAGACAGGACTCAGTTCAGACACGGGAACTGATACTGCAAGACAGGAGAAATAGACAGGACTCAGTTCAGACAGGAACAGATACCGCAAGGCAGGGACACAAACAGGACTCTGTTCAGACGGGAACAGATACCGCAAGGCACAGACAGGCAGATCTAGGAATACGGCCCCTAGAAGGCGAAAGAACAGGCAAGAAGCGTGTTCACAAGAACAGACCACAGTTCAGACACAGAACTGGAAAACAGGCAGGAAAACAGGATAGGACCTGGCATGTCAGAGACAAAAAGCCGACTGACAGGACACAATGCTCAGGCGCCATCTAGAGGAAGAAGGTAGTATAAATACCCAAAGATGGACAGCAATAGGCTGAAGGTGCAACAGGGGCGTGTCCGCAGAAGGTACAAGAAACAGGAAGTTCAGCGGGCGTTGCCCTATGCAGCCAAAACAGACAAACAGACAGCAAGGAGGGAAGCCAGAGAGACATTCTGGACTGGAGATCAAGTGCGCGCTCTTGCACAGTGGGAGATGGACCACCATGCAAGGACGCCGCCAGGTATGTTACAATGGAATTCAAGGACCAACCTGCAAAAGGGAGTCATGTGGAAGTTGTCTCCTTTCGATGCAAGCAACAAGAACTGGGGGGGGGCCCATGTAAAAGATCAGTACCTACAAGGTACTTGGCACGGTCAATACCTTCCTGGATTATCAAACCTGAGAGAACTTCCAAACTGATTGGAGACACTAAAAAGATGTCAGACACCTCTAAAAGAACAAGGTCAGAATCCTGTTGGACAATATGATGACCGTGGCCTTCCTCAGACTTCATGGGGGCCAAAACATCTCCATCTGCAAGCCTTATCAAGGAAGATCTTTCAGTGGGCAGAAAAGACAGTGCTTTCAATAACCGCAATACATGTGAAAGGATCTCAGAACTCTGCAGATTTCCTTAGTCGAGAAACCAGTGCAATAGACAGAATGGGAGCTGAATTGGGAAGAATTCCATTGCATAATACATTGATGGGGTTCTCCTCAGTGCGGTCTGTTCGCCATTCACAGAAACGCAAAAACAGCCAAATTCTACTCCCTCAATCCAGGAGACAGGTCAAGAGGGGTAGATGCTTTGTCCCAGAAATCCCAGAGCTGCAACATGGACAAGTCTAAACACCTTTTGCAGACACTATAAACTGGACATTCTATCAGGCCAAAAAATGGCCTTTGGAAGAAAGGTCCTCCAGGCAATAATCCCGCCCTGAATGTATACTGTTTTCTCCTGATGGTGCTGTCAGGAGGGACGTCCTGGAAAGTAGGCATTAGACCTACCTAGGTTTTCCATGAGTCCCTCATGACAGCACCTCTTACATTCCCTCCCTAATATTCCCATCTGCTGTGTGAAGATAACATGGATAGAAGAAAGCTAAATAAAATAGAGTTGCATCCATCCTGGTGTGGTACTTGGAAAATCACTGTGGTATGGGTGGAGGTGGGGCCTGTTAAACTCTTCTGTGTTCCTGTCCCTCTCAGAGATATGAAGGACATCCTCTTGATGGTGCTGTCATGAGAGACTCCTGGAAAACCTATTACCGGTAGGTCTAATGCCTACTTTTGGTCTCATCTGACCACATGACCTTCTCTAATGCCTCGACTGAATCATCCAGATGGTCATTGGCGGCGAACTTCAAGCGGGCCCGGACATGTGCTGGTGTGAGCAGGGGGACCTTGCGTGTCCTGCAGAATTTGAATCCATGATGACATAGTGTGTTAGTAACTAATGTTTGGGATTCTCGTCCCAGCTCTCTTCAGGTCATTGACCAGGTCCTCCCATGTAATTCTGAGCTGATTCCTGACCTTTCTCAGAATCATTCTTACCCCACGAGGCAAGATCTTGCATGGAGCCCCAGATCGAGGAAGATTGACAGTCATCTCGTTTCTTCCATTTTCTAATATTGTTCCAACAATTGTTGCCTTCTCACCAAGCTGCTTGCCTAGTGTCCTGGAGCCCATCCTAGCCTTGTGCAGGTATACAATTTTGTCCCTGGTGTGCTTAGACAGCTCTTTGTGCAATACGCTGAAAAAAAGAGAATGGACAGCACCTCCAAAAAACATACAATGATCTAATGCCTCTCGTCAAAAATATATAAAACTGAACATGAGGTTCTTAGTTTAACATTCTGATCAGACTGATGAAGCCCACTGCCATGTCACGGCAAACCTCTTAGTGGGTCCTAATGTTTCCTGCCCTAAAGGAGTGCCAACCACCGTCGCGGCGACAATGCACCAGTGGGACAGGCAGCCTGGTGCCTCACAGCAGCCATGCTGCAAGACTGAGTCCCCTTGACTCCAGACCGTGCCGCCCCACCAGCACAAAACCACAGCAACAATGGCAGACACACGGCACCAACACCACATGAAAGGAGCATTGTAACTCACCTTCCTCAAGCTGTCAAGTGAGAGCAAAAATAGGATAGACCCTCTTTGCAGTCTCCTGCTAGACCAGGGTTCCCCAACTCCAGTCCTCAAGGCCCACCAACAGGTCATGTTTTCAGGATTTCCTTAGTATTGCACAGGTGATGTAACTATTGCCTGTGCTGATGATGGAATTATCACCTGTGCAATACTAAGGAAATCCTGAAAACATGACCTGTTGGTGGGCCTTGAGGACTGGAGTTGGGGAACCCTGTGCTAGACAGCTCTTTGTTCTTGGCCATGGTGGAGAGGTTGGAGTGTGAGTGATTGAGTTTGTGGACAGGTGTCTTTTGTAACATACCTGGCGGCGTCCTTGCATAGTGGTCCATCTCCCACTGTGCAAGAGCGCGCACTTGATCTCCAGTCCAGTCTGCTAGCCTGGCTTCCCTCCATGCTGTCTGCTTGCCTCTGTGTCTGCTGCTTAAGGGCGGCGCCCGATCACTTCCTGTTTTTTGTACCTGCTGCAGACACACCCCTTGTGCGTCCTCAGCCTATTGCTGTCTGTCACCTGGTATTTAACCCAGCTGCTCCAATGAATCCCTGCCTGAGCATTGTGTTTCATTCAGTGTGCTCTTTCACTCTGAATGTGCCAGGTCCCTTTCTGTGTTTGCTTGCTTGCCTTTCTTTTAGGCTGTATTTCCAGTCCTGTCTGAACACGCTCCTTGCCTGTTCGTTCCGCCTTCTAGGGGCCGCATACCTAGACCCGCTCCCATATCTTGTCTGTCCTGTCTGAACACGTTCCTAGCCTGTTCCTCCCGCCTTCTAGGGTCTGCATTCCTAGACCCGCTCCTGTATCTTGCTACTGTGTCTGTTCTTGTCTGTATAATCTTCTAGCCTGTTTCCTGTGTCTGTACCTTTCCTTTTTCTGCAGAGTCTGAACTCGTACCTAACTCCTGCTCGTTGTCACTGTACTTCCGTTTGTGAGTTAGTGGTCCTCTCGCTACTTCACTGTAAGTACCCTGTGGGTATCTGGTTCTGCCTTTCCCTTCCTGCCTGTTCCGTGTGTACAGAGCCCTGTCCCCCCTGCTCTGCCTTGCTCACCGCTCCGGCGGTTCTAGCATGCTCTGCCTTGCTCACCGCTCCGGCGGTTCTAGCCTGCTCTGCCTTGCTCACCACTCCGGCGGTTCTAGCCTGCTCTGCCTTGCTCACCGCTCCGGCGGTTCTAGCCTGCTCTGCCTTGCTCACTGCTCCGGCAGTCTCTCTCCGCTCTGACCCTTTGCTCACTGCTCCGGCAGTCTCGCTCCGCTCTGACCCTTTGCTCACTGCTCCGGCAGTCTCGCTCCGCTCTGACCCTTTGCTCACTGCTCCGGCAGTCTCGCTCCGCTCTGACCCTTTGCTCACTGCTCCGGCAGTCTCGCTCCGCTCTGACCCTTTGCTCACTGCTCCGGCAGTCTCGCTCCGCTCTGACCCTTTGCTCACTGCTCCGGCAGTCTCGCTCCGCTCTGACCCTTTGCTCACTGCTCCGGCAGTCTCGCTCCGCTCTGACCCTTTGCTCACTGCTCCGGCAGTCTCGCTCCGCTCTGACTACTCTTGCTCACCGCTCCAGGCGGCCTCGTCCTGCTCTACTCTTGCTCACCGCTCCAGGCGGTCTCGTCCTGCTCTGCTCTCGCTCACCACTCTGGGCGGCCTTACTCTGCTGTGTTTGTTCGCCACATCTGTGGTTCTGTTCCTGAGTCCCAGTGTTTACTGGGTCCTATCCCGCCTGTGTTCCTACCTGCTAGTGCCTCCCTGTCTGCACTCTAGCCATGCTTGCCCGTACCCCCTGCCTGCATACCCGCCTGCCTGCATACCAGTCGTGCCTGCCTATACCCACCAGTCTGTGTGCCAACCTAACCTGTCTGTTCCTGTATTCCTCTGTGTGGGTCAACAGCCGTGTCCGGGGTCTGTCCTGGAGTAGCACCTGGTCCCTCTGCTCTGTTCCTCCTTGGTGCACTGGCGTCGTATGCCGTCGTGCGACCCTGGTCGGATCGGGTGAATACCTAGTTACGCCCCTCCAGGCATTCACTCTCCGGCACGGTCCAGTGGAATCACACGCACACGCCGCTCAGCCCGGGCGTGTGCATTACATCTTTCATACAGATAATGAGTACGGAGTAGGAGGGCTTCTTAGTTTTTCTTTGACATGTCTGTGAGAACAAGAATTCTTTTTGGTTGGTAGGTGATCGAAAACTTAATTTGCATTTTAGTACATGAATTATGTAAAAATCATACAATGTGAATTACTGGATTTTATTTTTAGATGGTCTCTCACAGATGAAGTGTACCTACGATAAAAATTCCATTCTTTGTAGGGGGGAAAACTTGCAAAATCGGCAGTCTTTCTCTCACTTCCCCATATGTTCCATGTAAAGGCCTACTTCATGACGTTGAATTGTCAGCTCTTCTCCTTTCTCTGGAGATGTCTTATGGATTTTAATCTTTCTCTGACACTTCTTTTAGACGTGGCACAGGAGACTCATCTATAGATAGTCTCCCAAGCCCAACTTATGGCACACCCTCCCGGAATCCCGCAACAGCCTCTCCTTCTGGGACTTGGAGATGGGCTTCTCTGCAGGGTCACTCGGCACCTTCAGACAAGTCTGAAACTCCTGCCTGGAGGTAACCAAAAGCGACACTGAGGCCTCAACCTTACTAGCACCCTCTGAGACCTACTCTGCATCAGTAACAGGTCCTGTTATACCACTGGATGATGAGAGTCCAGAAGGCAGCGCGATACCTGCGTTCTAGGCACTCTGACTGTGCGTGACAGTGGCTTTGTAGGCTGTCAACTCTATGGATAACAACACTTTCCTATAAACCTGACTGTCTGCTGACCCAACATAGGAATGTATTGAGCAACCAACAGTCCCAGATCAGTCCGGGCAGGTGAGGCTGATGTGACCAGTTCTGTCGCAGGTATAGCACCGGCGGGAGTCAGTTGCAGGCCGGATGCTGAAAGATGGTGTGAGACTCCCAGAGGACTGGCTGGCAGGGGCCTTGGGTGTCGGCTTACCCCCTTTCCAGCAGGTGACTGCTAACTTCCACACCTCTGGTGTATGGTTGGCCTCATAAATAGTAAATGGTGCAGCACAAGTCAGCTGTATATAACAGTGGGTGCAGAGCCTAACAGGCACAACCAAACCTCAATAATCCATGAAGACAAAGGCAGCCCTCCAATCTTCAATAAATAAGCTGTGGTTTACTGACACGTAGTCATAGTGGCAGTGGCAACGTTTCGTTCCTATTGAGGAACTTTTTCAAGCCTCATGGTTGGCCTCATAAATGTCTGAATTTGTGCCGCCTTGGTGGCCTCCTTTGACTCCTGGTCCAGCATGAACTGTCGCACCTCTACAGGGCAAAGATGGAGAAACTGGTCCTGCACAATCAGGTGCTTCAGATCCTCAAAAGTGGTGACAGTCCTTAGACCCACTGCTCAAAGTTTGTTCTAAGCCCGTCCACCACATCACTGTAGCTATCATGAGATCCACACTGGAGGCCCTGGAACTTTTTTCCGGTACACCTCAGTCAGCAGTCATTTCTTCATCAAGGCCTGTTTGTCGCTATCTGATCTTGATCTCTCTCCAGAGAGAGTCTCACACTTCCAGAACTTTGCCTGGTAGACCTGGGGATATATATACAGCTCTAGCAAAAAATAAGAGACCACTACACCGTTTTCTAAAAATCACCATCTCTACATGTCTGACAGCCATTGCATTCCAGTGTCCATTGAATTCCAACCAAAGTCCACCTCATTCTACTTAATGTGCTTCTGATTGGGTGATCACCTGAACCAAATCTTATGTAACGAGGGAAAGTATAAAAAACACTACTGTGGTCTTCACAATCCTCTTGCAATAGGACAAGCTGGATGGCAAAACAAGTGCTAGGAATAGCCCAAAAGTAATTTGAATGAAAAAATAACTTTCAGCAGCAGAAGGGAAGGAAGGGAGACACAGATCCATTACTAGTGGGTAGGCGGAGCCCCATAGGATAGTTCACCTCAGATTTATAAAAAGTGACGACCAGCCCCTCCAGCCTAGGCTCCTCCTACTCCCATGATTCTCCAGTCTAAAATTTGAGGTCGCAGAGGATAGTCGCTGCCTTTGCAGCTCCTCAGAAGATTTTTTTTTTTTTATCCCGGAGACCTGGACCCCCCGTGGTCTAGAGCAGGGTTCCCCAACTCCAGTCCTCAAGGCCCACCAACAGGTCATGTTTTCAGGATTTCCTTAGTATTGCACAGGTGATGTAATTATTGCCTGTGCAGGTGATGTAATTATCACCTGTGCAATACTAAGGAAATCCTGAAAACATGACCTGTTGGTGGGCCTTGAGGACTGGAGTTGGGGAACCCTGGTCTAGAGGTCTCAGGGGGTCTCAGCGCTGCTGGGACCCCCACCCCTCCCCTGGCGGATCTGCGTACCCCCTAAGGCGGTCCCCGCAGAACCCTGCCGGAGACGTCAACTGCGCCTGTGGGGTCCCTGCGCGCTCCGCCGTGGGGGAAGCTAAGGGCCACGGCGCCACACATCCCTGGGGGTCCCTGTGGCACTCAGCTGGGTAAGTGCTCAGTATGTATGAGTCCCTCAGCGGCTGCTGCGGCAGCCGCTGTTACTTTAATCAATGCGGTGACTGCTGTTTTTTTCGTTTTATCCGCAGGTGGAATCCCTGCAGTGAGGTGTCAGACGAGCGGGAGCGGAGGACGGAGAAGCCGCGCGCTTTTTTGAACGGCGGCGGGGGGCGTGGCCTTGCGTCTCCTCGGCTGCCTGTCTTTCGCGGGCAGGAAGCGCTCTAAGCGCGCGCCGGAGCGGTTCCCGCCCCTTCCTCTTCCGGCTTCTTCATGCGCGGTGGCCATACCGAGCAGCGTCCTCCTGCTCCTAGCTCGTCTCTCGTCTCTCTCTCCCTCATTCCGTCCGGGAAGAGCAGTCACCGCGGCCAGCTGGGTGAGTCGCTTCTGTTTTTAAGGCAGAAGGTTCCTCTCACCTCCGCAGCGCGGGGCACCT
Source organism: Phyllobates terribilis (assembly GCF_046119375.1). Lineage (NCBI taxonomy): Eukaryota > Metazoa > Chordata > Amphibia > Anura > Dendrobatidae > Phyllobates > Phyllobates terribilis. The sequence goes on along the minus strand of NW_027362767.1, from coordinate 469,728,600 downwards.
CTCTGCAACCCTGTTAAGGTAGTCAGACTGTGCTGTACCTGCCGCTGTTACCTCTCAGCTGAGGTATTTCTGGGGCTCGCACACCTCTTTTAAAAAAGCAGAGGTTGTCCGCAGTCTGCAGCATTAACCCCTCGAAGGCACTTAATCCTTAAACCTTGCTCTGTCGGGCAGCTGGGGTAGCTTTCTCTCCTAGAGGAGCTGTAACCCTTCAGCGCTTGTTTTCCCCTGGGAAGAACAGGCTGTGGTACGGGATCACTCTGTCCTAGTTACTGACCACACCTTTAAGGGGTTATTCGGCCTTTCAATTTTCTGTGTGAGGGCATGTCGGATCAGGGTCCAGAAGGCGCGGACCACCTCCCAGGTCCGCTTCAGGATCTGTCTCGCGTATCTGACACGCAGGAGTCCTCGACGGCGTCAAGTTTAACGCTGGTCGGAGGGCTCAGTGATGTTAAAGTGGAGGCGCTCACTCGCTCCATTGATAGCCTGTCTGGCCTTCTAGGTCATTGGGTATCAGCTAAATCCCAACAGACTTCTCGTGGCAAGAAGCGCCACAGGCCGGTACTGTCCCCTCCGCACAGCGAGACGGAGGCCTCAGAAACTCCGACAAGCTCTGCTGGGGAGATCTCCGATTCTGACGAAGAGGATTGGCAGGGGCGCTCTGCTTTGCTTTTGGGCCGCGTGGATGCCTTTATTGTGGCTATGAGAGAGGCCTGATGAGGTATCGAGACGCCCTGGTAAATCGGCCCGGCTGTTTCAGGAGTCGCGTCGGACTCGGTCGACTCTGCCATCACTCGATGAGCTTAGCGAGGCGGTGGAGAAAGAATGCCTGTGTCCGGATAAGCGTTTTCAGGGGACACGGATTTTTGATGCTCTGTACCCCTGTTCCACGGAGACTGTCGCTAATTGGGTTCCCTCTCCTGAGGTGGACGTTCCTTTATCTCAGCTGAGCAAATCTTCTCTGCTTCCTGTTTAAAGGGAAGGCGAATCTGCAGGATCCGCTAGACAGAAAGACAGAGTTAGCGGCGAAATCCATCTACGAGGCCGCGGGTCATGGATTCCGAGCGTCTTTAGGAGCCATGTGTGCTCGTGAGGCGTCTCTGCGGTGGTTGGATCAGCTACGGACAGCGTGGCAAGATGGGACCCCATTATCGGAGGTAGAAAGGCTCATCCAGTTGTTGGAAGAGGCGGCCCGATATGGCAGAGACGCAGTTCTGGATACTACTTCGGTTCTGTCCAGAGCGCAATCCTCGGCCGTCACAGTCAGAAGAGGACTGTGGCTTAAGCAGTGGACTGGAGACGCTGTATCCAAGCAAGGTTTGCTGAGTCTGGCGTACAAGGGCGGTCAGCTTTTTGGTTCTGACCTCACGGAGCTGATTGCTAAGGCCAAAGCAAAGGATACGGCTTTGCCGCAGCGGAGAGCAGCGGCGTCTACGTCTGGCAAGTCTAGTGTCGGTGGTGGTCGTCGGTCCTTTCGGCCCAGGGGACGGTTCGGTCAGCCCTCTTGGGGATCGGGTCGTCCCTCGTCTTCCGGAAAGAAGACCTCTCAAAAATCCCGTACTCCCTGGAAACAGAATTTCCGTCAAGACAAACGGGAAACTGACAAAAAGCCCGCTAAGGCGGACTGACGCCAGGTGCTCACCCGAGGGTTCCCGGGTGGGAGGTCGTCTGCTCCAATTCGAGTCGACTTGGGCATTCCACGTATCGGACGCCTGGGTGACGCGGGTTATGTCGGCAGGCTATTTCATAGAGTTTCATTCTCGACCCCCAGACAGGTTTTGCCAGTCTCGCATCCCGTCCGAGCCCAAGCTGGCAGCTGTACTGCTGCGGGAGGTCGATTCTCTTCTGCAGAGCGGCGTAGTGGTTACGGTTCCACCGGAGGACCGGGGAAGGGGGTTTTACTCCAACCTCTTTGTGGTTCCCAAAAAGGAGGACAAGTTTCGCCCCATTCTGGATCTCAAAGAGTTGAATCTTCATGTCCGGACCCGGAAGTTCCGCATGGAATCTCTTCGCTCTGTTGTGGCGGCCCTGTCACAGTACGACATCCGCGACGCCTATTTGCATGTCCCCATTGGAAGGGCCCACCAGCGCTTCCTGCGTTTTGCCATAGGTCAGGCTCATTATCAGTTTGTGGCCCTGCCGTTCGGGTTGGCCTCGGCGCCCAGGGTTTTTACAAAAATTCTGGCGCCACTTATGGCGATTCTCCGAAGACAAGGGGTTACGATTCTTCCTTACCTGGACGACCTGTTGATAGTGTCATCCACAGCGGAGGAGGCGGTGACAGCTCGCGATCTATCCCTTCAGCACCTGGAAGACTTCGGGTGGCTGGTCAATTGGAAGAAGTCATCTCTGGAGCCGTCACAGTCAATCCTGTTCCTGGGAATGCATTTCGACACGGTACGGGCAGTGGTGTCCCTGCCTCCGGACAAACAAGCGAACCTTCGTCACCAGGTTCAAGCCATGAGGTCGACGACGGCAATGTCCCTTCGAAGGTGTATGCGCCTTCTGGGTCTGATGGTGGCGACAATGGAGGCGGTACCGTTTGCTCAATTTCATTCCAGGGGTCTCCAAGATCTCATTCTGACCCTTTGGGATCGATCTCCGGCTTCGCTGGATCGCAGTGTCATTATCTCCCGCAGGGTGCGAGAGTCTCTCGGATGGTGGTTACGTCTGGAGGTGTTATCCCTGGGGAAATCTTTCCTCCTTCCATGGTGGTCGGTCATAACCACCGATGCCAGCCTGGCGGGCTGGGGGAGAGTTTGGAACAATCTCTGGATTCAGGGGGTCTGGTCGTCAGAAGAGTCTTCTCTGCCGATCAACATCCTGGAGTTGAGGGCGATTTTTCTCTGCCTCTGTCATTGGACGGTCCCTTTGAGCGGTCTGCCAGTCCGAGTTCAGGCGGACAATGCGATAGCGGTCGCGTATATCAACCATCAGGGCGGGACGAGGAGTTCCAGACTCATGATGGAGGTCTCTCGGATCATGGTATGGGCCGAGTCCAGGGTTCCAGCCATCTCCGCGATTCACATCCCAGGAGTGCGGAATATCACAGCGGACTTTCTCAGTCGCGAGCAAGTGGATCCCGGAGAATGGAGTCTTCATCCGGAAGTGTTTGCACTGCTGTGCTCCCGTTGGGGGACTCCCCAAGTGGATTTGATGGCATCCAGGCTGAACGCCAGGATTCCGACGTTCATGTCCAGGTACAAGGACCCGGAAGCCGTGGCGGTAGATGCTCTAGTAGCCCCGTGGGACCAGTTCGAGCTGATCTACGTGTTTCCGCCGGTATCCTTACTGCCTCTAGTGATTCGGCGGATCAAACTTGAGCGAATTTCGGCAATTTTGGTGGCGCCGGATTGGCCAAGGAGGGCGTGGTTTTCAACGCTGGTGTCTCTTCAGGCAGCGCCTCCTTTTCCACGACCTCTTCGTCCGGACCTGTTAACCCAAGGTCCCATTCGTCATCCGGACCTGAAGTCTCTTCGTTTGACTGCGTGGCTCTTGAGACCGAAATCTTGACCCGTCGAGGGTTTTCAGCCGAGGTCATTTCCACCTTGCGAGCAGCCAGAGGTCCTGCTACGACTAGGGTTTATCACAAAACTTGGGAGGCCTTCTTTTCGTAGTGTTCTGAATCGTCAAGAAACCTGAGGATTTTTTCCATTCCCAACTTATTGGCTTTCCTGCAATATGGGTTGGACAAGGGTCTGGCAGTTAGTACCTTGCGGGGTCAGGTATCTGCTCTATCCTTGCTTTTTCGGAAGGCTATTGCCTCGCGCAGGGATGTGCGTTCCTTTTTTCGCGGGGTAACTCGTCAGTTTCCGCATCGGAAGATGTTTGTGGCTCCTTGGCGGCTCAATATAGTCTTGGAAGCTCTTCAGCATGGGCCTTTTGAGCCTATGGATTCTACTACACTTTATTTGTTTTCTTGGAAGGTGACCTTCCTGGTAGCGGTCACCTCCTTGAGAAGGGTTTCTGAGTTGGCGGCACTTTCTTGCTCGCCCCCTTTTCTGGAATTCCATCCGGATCGCGTGGTGCTTCGCACCCGTTGTGACTTTCTGCCTAAAGTGGTCTCACGTTTCCATGTCAATCAGGACATCGTGTTGCCCTCACTCTGTCCAGAACCAAGGAATTCAAAGGAGCGGGCCTTGCACTCGTTGGATTTAGTACGGGCCTTAAAGTTCTATCTTGCGATCACGCAAGGGTTTCGGAAGTCGGACTCTCTTTTTGTGATTCCTGCTGGTCGTCGGTGTGGTCAGCGGGCTTCCAAAGACACTATAGCTCGGTGGATACGGTCGGCTATCCAAGAGGCGTACCGGCTCAAGGGCGAGCCTTGTCCGATTAAGGTTCAAGCTCACTCCACGAGAGCTGTGGGTTCGTCGTGGGCTTTTCGTCAAGGGGCCTCGGCAGCTCAGCTCTGCCGGGCGGCTACCTGGCGCTCCGTTCACACCTTTACAAAGTTTTATAAGGTGGACGTCAGTGCTTCCGCTGATGCGGTCTTGGGACGCAGGGTCCTGCAGGCGGCGGTGGTTTAGGGTATCTCTTTAACTTGTGTTTAGCGCTGGTTGCACGTTTATCTAAGTTGTTGAGGAGTTGCGATTCTGCCACTGTTTTTCCCACCCTTGAGTTCTGGACTGCTTTGGGACGTCCCACTAGTAATGACTGTGTCTCCCTTCCTTCCATCTGCTGCTGAAAGACGGATTTTGGTAAGACCTTACCTGTAAAATCCTTTTCAGCGAAGGAAGGAAGGGAGACACAGCACCCTCCCATGGCAGAAGTTTATTATAGTTTTTCAGATGCGGCGCGACCCCTCTCTGATGGCGGTTATCTGGGTTGGGGTTGGCGCGCAAAGGCTCTGTTCCAGCATTGCCAGCTCATCGCAGTTGTCAGGTCCAGTGAGTAGTACCTGGGACTGTGTGGTTTCTTCTACTATATGCATAACCTGTTCTCTCATTTTTTCTGAGTTTTCAGAAGAGTTTGTGTTGCTCTGCTGGTGTTATCTGCTCTTCCTTAGCTTGTGTATGGACTGGAGAATCATGGGAGTAGGAGGAGCCTAGGCTGGAGGGTCCGGTCGTCACTTTTTATAAATCTGAGGTGAACTATCCTATGGGGCTCCGCCTACCCACTAGTAATGGATCTGTGTCTCCCTTCCTTCCTTCGCTGAAAAGGATTTTACAGGTAAGGTCTTACCAAAATCCGTCTTTTAACCATGCCAAAGGAGTTGAAAAGAAAAGTCTTGAGTGAGGAAAAGAAGGGCTTAATTCTGGCTTTTCTAGCAGAGGGATACAGTGAGCGTCGTGTTGCCTCCATCCTTAAAATTTCGAAGACGGCAGTCCATTACAGCAAGGTCAAGCAGGAGACATTGGGGACAACAAAGCTACAGACCGGCAGAGGGCGAAAGCGACTCTCCACTGACCGGGATGTTCCAATGTCACTCAGCAACCGCAGGATGACATCAAGTGACCTACAAAAGGAATGGCAAATGGCAGCTGGGGTGAAATGCACTGCAAGAACATTTCGTAACAGGGTCCTAGAGGCCTCAAGTCATGTAAAACTAGAAAAAAGCCTTTCATCAATGAGAAGCAAAGAAGAGCCAGGCTGAAGTTTGCCAGAGACCATAAGGATTGGACTATAGAGGACTGGAGTAAGGTAATCTTCTCTGATGAGTCTAATTTTCATCTTTGCCCAACACCTGGTCGTCTAATGGTTAGACGGAGACCTGGAGAGGCATACAAGCCACAGTGTCTTGCACCAACTGTGAAATTTGGTGGAGGATCGGTGATGATCTGGGGATGCTTCAGCAAGGCTGGAATTGGGCAGGTTAATCTTTGCGAAGGATGTATGAATCAAGCCGCATACAAGGTTATCCTTGAAAAACACTTGCTTCCTTCTGCTCAGACAATGTTCCCCAACTCTGAGGACTGTTTTTTCCAGCAGGACAATGCCCCATGCCACACAGCTAGGTCAATCAATGTGTGGATGAAGGAGCACCACATCAAGACCCTGTCATGGCCAGCCCAATCTCCAGACCTGAACCCCATTGAAAACCTCTGGAATGTAATCAAGAGAAAGATGGATGGCCACAAGCCTTCAAACAAAGAACTACTGCTTATATTTATGTGCCAGGAGTGGCATAAGGTCACCCAAAAGCCATGTGAAAGACTGGTGGAAAGCAGCCAAGACGCATGAAAGCTGTGATTAAAAATCATGGTTATTCCACCAAATATTGATTTCTGAACTCCTCCTGGGTTAAAATATGAGTATTGTAGTTTCTAAATGAGTAACAACTTGTTTTCTTTGCATTATTTGAGGTCTGAAAGCACTGTTTCTTTTTAATTATTTTGACCTTTTCTCATTTGCTGCAAATAAATACAATTTTTTTAGCTTCGAATTTCGGAGACATGTCAGTAGTTTATAGAATAAAACAACAATGTACATACATAATAAATATTCATATATATATTTATGTGTGTGCATACATAAATACATACATACACACATATACACACAATATATATATTGTGCACCTTTGTAGATTTGTGTGCTCAGATAACTTTGACTAATATTTCAGACTTAATTAACCTGTTAGGGTTATGGCTTGTTTACTATCATTATTAGGAAAGGCCGGTGATGCAAATTTCCCAGCTTCATAAAAACCCAGCCTCCTCTAACCTTGTACCAAAAACAGCAGCCATGGGTTCTTCTAAGCAGGAGAAGGCTATAAGAAGATAGCAAAGCGTTTTCAAGTTGACCTTTCCTCAGATCTAAATGTAATTCAGAAATGGCAGTTACCAGGAACAGTGGAGGTCAAGATGAGGTCTGGAATACCAAGCAAAATTTCAGTGAGAGCTGCTCATGAGGATTGCTAGAGAGGCAAATCAAAACCCCCGCTTAACTGCAAAAGACCTTCAGAAAGATTTAGCAGACTCTGGAGTTGTGGTACATTGTTCTTACTGTTCAGAGACACCTGCACTATGGCCTCCATGGAAGAGTCATCAGAAGAAAATCTCTCCTGCATCCTCACGATAAAGTTCAGCGTCAGAAGTATGCAAAAGAACATCTAAACAAGCTGTGACGACACAGTGTCTTCTGTGGGCATACTACTACTCAGACAACACAGGGTGAGGGTAAAACAGTGTGGCAGTACTTTATTGACCCCCCAAATGCACAAGAAACACATGAAACAGTCCCAACAAATGCCCAAGATGGTACAACATTACACAGTCTCGCCTTTCTGCTGGCCCGATGGGAATATAACAGCTGCGACTTTGGGACCTCAAGGGCCAAATACCTCAATCAGTGGGCCTCCACAGAGTGGAGGTAACAGCAAGCTTAGGAAGCTAGCAGTCCATCGAGGTACAAGCCAGGAGACCCGAGGGTCCCACCCTGGCCTCTCCGAGTGTTTCCCTGGGGCCAGATGACTGGCTGGTCCCAATCTGGCTTCTCCAAATGTCGCCATAGATTCCAGGCGGCCAGAGGGTCTCACCTGGCAACCCCAAACATATCCAATAGGGCCAGGTGACTTCATCGTCCCAACCTGGTCTCCCCAAATGTATCCATGGGCTCGCTGATAGTCAATGGAGCAGATCCATATCTTTCCACTCAGAGCCATATACCTTAAGGCTTTAATCATGTAGAATTCAAATCTGTGTCTTTTTGGTTAAAGCCATGCTTCGAAGCTGATGGTCTGAGAGAGTCTCTGATCTTTGATTCTCCTTGTAAAGTCTGCCTTTCAATTTTCTGTTTCAAATCTGACTGCTACAGAAGGACATGTCCTTTTAAGTACACATCCACAGGTCAAGGGTTAGGGATGATATTATTCCACAGGGCTCAGGTCTCATTGGTTGTGCATGTAATCAGTTTACATAGTTGATATAGCAGGTGGCTCTTTACAACCACATCCAGCTGGTTTTTAGTCTAATATGTAATTAGCATATTAACAAACATCATTGTTCACAGACTCAAGAGGAAACCACAATAAGGGTTATACAAATACTGGTTGTTCTTCTTGACCAGCCATAGAAATACACATATTTTTACAAGTCAACACACAGATAATAGTGTATTTCCCTTGGCTTAACAAATCTAAACGTCTGGCTGATAAAGATAAGAAGCTGTTAAATCACACAAGCCTGATGCATTTTGGAAACAAGTCCTGTGGACTGATGAGAGTCAAATAGAACTCTTTGGCCACAATGATCAAAGGTTTGTGTGGATAAAAGGGTACAGAATTTCAGAAAAATAACATCTTGCCAATTGGGTGGCTCAATCATGTTTTGGGGTTGTATTGTAGCCAATGACATGGGGAACATTTCACGGGTAGAGGGAAAAATGGATTTGATAATTTCAACAAATTCTTGATGCAAACATAACACCATCTGTAAAAAAGCTTAAGATAAAAAAGAATCATAGAATCATAGAATGGTAGAGTTGGAAGGGACCTCCTGGGTCATCTGGTCCAACCCCCTGCTCAAAGCAGGATTCACTAGATCATCTCAGACAGATGTCTGTCCAGCCTCTGTTTGAAGACGTCCATTGAAGGGGAACTCACCACCTCTCGTGGCAGCCTGTTCCACTCATTAATCACCCTAACTGTCAAAAAGTTTTTTCTAATATCTAATCTGTGTCTCCTCCCATTTAGTTTCATCCCATTGCTTCTAGTCTTTCCTTGTGCAAATGAGAATAAAGATGATCCTTCTACAATGTGACAGCCCTTGACATATTTGTAGACAGCTATTAAGTCTCCTCTCAGTCTTCTTTTTTGCAAGCTAAACATTCCCAAATCCTGCAACCGTTCCTCATAGGACATGGTTTGCAGACCAGTCACCATTCTGGTCGCTCTTCTCTGAACTTGCTCCAGTTTGTCTATGTCTTTTTTAAAATGTGGTGCCCAAAACTGTACACAGTATTCCAGATGAGGTCTGACCAAAGAGGAGTAAAGACCGATAATGACTTCACGTGATCTAGACTGTATGCTTCTGTTAATACATCCCAGAATTGTATTTGCCTTTTTTGCTGCTGCATCACACTGTTGACTCATGTTCAGTCTATGATCTATTAGTATACCTAAGTCTTTTTCACATGTACTGTTGCTTAGCTCTATTCCTCCCATTCTGTATATGCTTTTTTCATTTTTATTGCCCAGATGTAGTACTTTGCATTTTTCCCTGTTAAAAACCATTCTGTTGGTTGCTGTAGAAGAGGATGGCTTCTACAAATGGATAATGACCTGAAACACATGTCAAAATCCACAATAGACCATCTCAAAAGGCGAAAGCTGAAGATTTTTTAATTAGAATTAGTGATAACCGAGCACTAAAATGCTCGGGTACTCGTTGTTCGAGTCGAGCAAATTGGAATGCTCGGTCCGAGTAACGAGCCCAATGTAAGTCTATGGGTAACTCGAGTATTTTTCAGGCAGCTCCCCCCCAGAGGTCTGGAAGGGGCCTACAAATTGCCCAAAACGATGGGAACAGTGCTCAAATGACATGGGAACAGCATGGGGAAGATCCCTGGAAGCATTTCTGTCTCCCAGGTCACTGCAGTCAACAATGTTGTTAGAGGTATTACGCCACTTTTCCGGGCTCACAATAAAACATACAAAAACGAAACCAAAATGGATTTTTCTGGGAAATATGTTAAGGAACATCCTTTCCAGGGCAATGACTTGTATATAATGCAAAATAAATAACCAAAAACAAAAATGCTCCTCCACACCTTGGGCTATGTTCACACGTAGCATTTTTGATGCGTTTGTACATTGCTTTCAACCAAGACAAATGCATTTACTGGGAAATGTCATTTTAACATTTTACAACCTTATCTGGCAATGTGCTGCGTGACACATCATCAGACACATGCATACAGTGCTGAAAAGACATGGAAACAGCATGGGGAAGACCGCTGGAAGCATCTCTGACTCCCAGGTCACTGCCTAAAAGTGTGCCCATCATAAGTGATCCTTGGCGCATGCGAAGATGCCTCCCGCCATGCACCTGTCATTGCAGACTTGCAACAATCACCATCCACGTCCTTGTCCCAGTGCAGCTTTCAGTTGTCCCTACCCCATTCCTTGGAATGCAAGCGCAAGTATGCAGCCAGCCAGCCACCCACCCACCCACAGGCTGCAATCTATACTGCCAAATTTTTGACAGCTGCTTGCACTCGAAATGTGGCCTTTTAGGCTCTTGGAGGTGGAAGCTGTCCACCACCTCATGGCGGCAGCCAGGTGTCCATACTCTGTCCCCAGCCGCCACTATTTCTCCCGGTGTCGTCTCTGCCTTCCACAAGCACGGGTCCCACAACATTACCCGTGCCCTCCCCAGTGCACTTAGGTGGGAAGTACCGCCTAACCACAAACACGTGGACAGGTGAATGTGGCCAGGGACGGTACGGAGCCAGTCCACATTAAAAATGCAGCCATAGAGTGTCCGGGAACCTTCCCAAACACATTTCTAAGCCAGGGCTGCTTCTCGGCAGGGTTGGATGGGCCCACCAGAGAATCCTCGGGTGCGCCCTGGCTTCTCCATCAGGAGAGTTCATGATGGGCGCAAACTTTGCAGCTGCTATGGGGCTCTTGAGTGGGGGAGAAAGGTGGGCCCTCAGAATCAAATCCTCTGGTGGGCCCAATGTTCTTCAGTCTTACACTGCTTCTCAGTGGGAGTTGTATTTCACCACAGGCTATTCTTTAGCTCGGTGAAAGGACTGGCATAGAGGGAAACAGTATCTCTCCGGCTGTCATTTCTCCGTCACCACCAGGTTCCGCCCATTGTCACACATGACCATGCCTGGCTGTATGTTCACCAGTGAGAGCCACAGATCAGGCTGCTGTGTTACAGCTTTCAACAAATCTGCAGCTGTGGGCGGTTTGTCACCTAAGCATTAAGCATGTTATCTTCAGCACAGCCTGTTGCTGCTTGTCCAAGGCAGTGCTGCAGTGCTTTCAGCTTGTGACTGATGTGGTAATTTCGGAGAAGGAGGCCAAACTGGAGGAGGAGGTGCAGGAGCTGAACAATGTGATTACATTGAGGTTACATTGGCGAGTCTTGTTTTTATACTAAACAAAGATCCTACTGTGTTTTTTAGTTTATTTATATTTTTACTTTATTTTTTAAAACAAATGCATTTACCGGGAAATGTAATTTTTACATTTTACAACCTTATCTGGCCATGTGGTGTGTGACACCTCATCAGACGCATCCTGTTTCATTTATGATGGAGGGACTCTGAAAATCGCAAAGCCTATTTTTATAGGGTCATCAGGCGGCCCTTACTATTCTTAAAGAGCCAGCAGTTGGCCCTCCCTATTGTTAGAGAGTCATCAGCCGGCTATGCTTTGTTGTTCCCATTATTAACCAGTGGGTCTTCTATGCTGTTGTTGCGTATGCAGTGACTGCAAGGGCTGCCAAAAATTTGGACGCAACCCAATACCCCTTTTAAGAGACACAGATGAGGGTCTCGGTAAAAAAAAAAAAAAATGTTCCCATTATAATAGAGCGGGTCTCGTATAGTGGTAATGCCCATGCTATGACTGTGTGACTGCAAGGGCTGCCAAAATTTGGGAAAAACCCCACTAACAATTTAAAGACACATAGAGCTGGGCCACAGTAACGACATGTTACCATTAGAAAGGAGAGGGTCTGCTATACAGTTAAAAGGGTATGCAGTGAAGCTACGGCTGCCAAAAATTTGGAGGAACTCCAATGCCCCTTGCAAGAGACGTAGATATGTTGATATGGTACATATGATGGTGGAGGATGAGGATGCGGAGAAGGGAGAGGACAAGAGCAAATAGACAAAATCAGGAACCATATACCCATGTCTGGGTGTGAAGACAGAGGTGCATGGGAATAGAGTTAGACCTCCCAATAAAAGACACTGTATTTGAGTTATGTTACGCTGCTATCATTCGGTGGTGTTGAGAAGTCTTGCCCAATCCAGCCCTTGTTCATTTTTATAAGAGTCAGCCTGTCAGCATTTTCAGTTGACAGGCGGATGCGCCGATCGGTTATAATTCCACCGGCAGCACTAAAAACCCACTCTGACAAAACGCTAGTGGCAGGGCAGGCCAAGACCTCCAAGGCGAGCCAGTTCATGCCATGTGTCCAGCTTGGATACCCAATAATTATAAGGCACAGAGGAATCAAGGAGGATGTTGGTACGGTCGACAAGGTACTCCCTCACCATCTTCCGAAACTTTGCACTCCTTGGGAGAGTACAACGCTCCTCAGGTCCTGTGCGATGGGAGGGTCTGAGAAAACTGTCCCAGAACTTTGACAGTGTTCCCCTGCCTCTGCTCGATTGCATGTTTAGTTCTCTCGCCTGTACTCCTTGGTTGTCCAACGAACTGTAACTCTGCCGCCAGAGTTTTGAGATGGGAAATTTTTCACTAATTCCACAACAAGGGCCTTCTTGTACTGCACCATTTTTTTAGGCCTGTCCTGCAAGGGAATAAGAGACAGAAAGTTCTCCCTGTATCGTGGGTCTAGAAGCCTCACCAACCAGTAATGACTGTCACCCAAAATTTGGACAACACGAGGGTCACGGGATAGGCAGCTTAACATAAACTCAGCCATGTGTGCCAGACTGCAAAGAGGCAAGACTTCCGTGTCCTCACCAAGAGGCGAACTGACCATACTCTCCTACTCCTCCTCCTCTTCTTCCTCTTCATACTCCTCCCTGTCCTCAAGCCATCCACACTGAACAGACGGTATGACAGTTGTGCAGGTAGTACCATCTATAGCGCAGGAAGCTAGCTCCTGTTCTTCCTCCTCCTCCTCTTCCTCATTGTCACCCAATCCACGTTGGGATGAGATGAGGCTGGACTGTGTAGAATCACCCTCTATGGTTCCTTGCTCCATCTCATCGTGCTCTGCCTGCAATGCATCCTCTTTAATTGCGAGCAGAGAGCATTTCAAAAGACGGAGAAGCGGGATGGTGGCGCTAATTATGGCGTCATCGCCGCTCACCATCTTGGTGGAGTCATCAAAGTTTTGGAGATATGTCTGACATCCATGTCCACTTCTGAGGTCTTGTGTGGAGTCTGAACTGAATACCGACAGCCTTGTTGATGCTGGTAGTCAACAACTGCCCTCTTCTGCTCACAAATTCTTCACAACATCTGCAATGTAGAGTTCCAACGGGTGGGGACATCGCAGATCAGTCGGTGAGCTGGAAGTTGCAAACGTTGCTGAAACACGGCAAGGGCGCCGGAAGCTATAGCTGACTTTCTAAAATGGGCACACAGGTGGCGTACTTTGACAAACAGATCCCACAGATCCGGGTAGGTTTTGAGAAACCGATGAACCACGAGGTTAAGCATATGGACCAGGCATGGTACGTGTGTGAGCTCGCCTCAGAGCCGCCACCAGCCTTTTGCCGCTTGGCTGAGGCTGTGCTGCAGTGCTTCCAGCTTGCCACTGATGTGGTAATTTCGTAGATGGATGCTGAAGAGGAGGAGGAAGGTGCAGGAGCTGTAGAATGTGGGGGCAACCCAGATTGACCCAGGGCCCGCAATCCTCGGTGTCTTGAGGGCATGTTCCGTCCCAAGGTCCGACTGGGTCCCAGCTTCCACTATATTAACCCAGTGTGCCATCAATGAGATGTACCGTCCCTGCCCACAAGCACTTGTCCACGTGTCCATGGTTAGGTGGACTTTCCCAGTAACTGCGTTGTTGAGGGCACGTCTAATGTTGTGGGACACGTGCTTGTGTAATGCGGGGATGGCACATCGAGAGAAATAGTGGCAGCTGGGGACAGAGTATCGAGGGACGGCCGCCACCATCAGGTTGCAGAAAGCTTCCGTCTCCACGAGCCTAAAAGGCAACATTTCAAGCGCAAGTATTCGCGAAATGTGTGAATTTAGTAGTGTGGCCTGTGGGGAATTAGCTGCGTGTTTGCGTTCCAAGGACTGGGGTAGGGACAACTGAATGCTGCGCTGGGACAAGGACGTGGATGTGCTTGCTGATGATGCACGCTCTCAAGTAGCACCGACAGGTGCAGGCCAGGAGGCATCTTCGCATGCGCCATGGACAGGGGATTGGCGTGCACGCACAATAGCGGAAGAAGCAGTGGTGTCATCTGCAGACAATGTAGCTAGACCCTGGGATTTGGCCCACTTAGTCAGGTGCTTTGCTGCCATGTGCCTGATCGTGCTGGTGGTGGTCAGGCTGCTAGTTTTGCTACCCCTGCTGATGCTGGCCTGGCAGGTGGTGCAAATGGTCTTTTTGGGATTATCTGCAAACAATCAGAACTCGGGAAGACCTAACAGTTGTACTGGCAACTTCCGTCGTGTTGGCGTTACGAGGAACTCTTTCCCGCCTTGTGTCTGCAGCCACCAAACTGCTTCTTCCTGCCTGTTGTGGTGCTCTGCCTCCATCCCCCTGTGTGCTGCTGTCTTCGCTCTGCATGTCCACCTGCCAGGTTGAATCAGTTACTATATCATCCACAACCTCGTCTTCCACTTCCGCACCCTGATCGTCCTCCTGACTTTCTGGCAATTGTGTCTCATCATCATCATTCAGTTGTACTTTACCACCGTCGCCTTCATGTGATCATGGCTGCTCCAATATTTGGGCATCACTACACGCGTTTGACTTGCTTGAAGCTGGCCGGGCGAGAGGCCCGAATCTACAAATGTAAAAGTGAACAGCTCTTCTGTGTGTCCAAGTGTGGGATCAGTTGTCTCCGGGCACTCGGCATGGCGGGAGGAAGAAGGATCAGGGTGAGGAATATGCAGTCCAGACTCACGGCTACTGAGAGTTGACCGTGTGGAAAACAGGGTGGTGGTGGTGGTGGTGGCTAAGTGATTGGAAGCATCTGCTATCCAAGCAATATCCGTTTCACGCTCTGTGTTCAATATTGGTGCTCTGCGGTCCCCTAGTAATTGGGACAGGAATGTCGAGTGACAAGATGTGGGTGTTTGTTGTGGCACAACTTCACCTTGCCCACGGCCACGTCCTCGGCCTCTGCATGCACCATCATCCCCATCACGTCCACTTCCCCGTCCCTTGCCACGCACCTTGCCCATTTTAAATGGAGGACAATATTTTCCATGTTCATGAGAAATGGCTGATTTTGGAATTCAGTTATATGTGATACGTCTGACAGAGAACCACGATTTTAAATAGCAGGCCTGTAATTTACTAATATTCTGCACAGAGAAGTATTGTGAATAGCTTCGCCGACACACTGCAACGGAATGAAAATGGAAGAAATGTATGATTTTTGAACAGTCTTTTAGGTCAAATGTCTGACAGAGAACCACGGCTTTAAATTGTAGACTTGTAATTTACTGATATTATTCTACACGGAGAAGTAGTGTGATTAGCTTGACTGACACATTGCAACAGAATGGAAAAGGAGGCTAATATTTTCCACGTTTGGTTCAAATTTCTGGATTTTTATTGCTGAAATATGGAACAGATCTGGCTTTATTCTGCAGTGAGCACAAGCAAATGGAGCAGAATAATGATGTACTCTGGATTGCTTTTTAAGCAAATAACCAGGATTAAGATAAAAAAAAATGTTTTGCCTTTCTATGTCTAGAAATATCTGTAATTATTTCTCGTAGCAGCAGACAGGACGGTCAGTGGACCCTCTTGTGCTGTATCATACACTGCAGTCTTCCACATACTCTGCCTGCCTGCCTAGCACGGATTATATGCAGCTGGATTAGTCCTCAGAAGGACTGTTAGTTCAGATGTACATAGATATATTGTGGAATACCTATACTAACTATGAACAAACAATTCTCTCCCTAGCTCAGCAGCACCTCTCTCTACACTGTCTGTCTGATTCCGGAGTGACTGACGAGCATGGCGGCGCCTGATCTTATATACACCTGATGACGCTGTGCGGCCAGCCAATCACTGTAATGCCACAACCAACATGGCTACGGCATTACAGTGTGTGGCAGACAATCCCTGCATATTCATAGGCTCTATAAAGAGCGCCAAACATGCAGGGAGGGGACCCGAGTTACCGCCCTAGCAACGCGGAAATACTCGCCGAGCTTGTGGAGCACCGTGATGCTCGGGCAAGTACTGCGCCGTGGCGAGCACGTTTGCTCATCACTAGTGAGGATACAATAGGTGAGAGTAGAGCTGTTCATGCAGCGATATGGTGGAGCGGTAGTTACTGTAGGTTGTTGGCTTGTTGGAAGAGGTAGGTCTTCAGGTTCCTTTTGAAGGTCGAAAGTCTGATATGTTGGGGTAGAGAGTTCTATCATTGAAATTCTGTGGCTAGACCTCAAAATAGCAGTGGATGCAAGACGACCCAGGAATCTCACAGAACTGGAAGAATTTTCCAAGGAAGAATTTATGAAAATCCCTCAAACAAGAATTGAAAGACTCTTGTCTGGCTGCAAAAAGCATTTACAAGCTGTGATACTTTCAAAAGGGGGCGCTACTAGGTACTAACCGTGCAGGGTGCCCAAACTTTTGCATCGGCCCATTTTCCTTTTTGTAATTTTTTAAAATGTAAAAAATTTAAATATATATATATTTTTTGTCTAATGTTCAAAGGAAAAGTGTCATCTTTAACTTTAGGCTTTTTAGAGCTCATTTCATCTTCAGCTTGCTTAACTATTCACAATAACAGGAATTTTGACCAGGGGTGCACAAACTTTTACATAGTAACAAAACATTGTAACGTAGGTTGAATAAAGACCTAGGTCCATCAACTTCAACCTTTCTCCCCCAATTGTACTCCCTACACTAACATTACACTAACTTACTCGACCTCACAAATGTATTATCATTTTTATTATTGCTGCACTATTACAATTAAAAATGAACTCGTTTATAATTGTATTAGTTTTATGTTTTATATTACTCTTGTGATTCTAATAATGATATTACTAAAATCCCTATGCCTAAATCTGTTTCAGAAGAAGGCAAAAACCCCAGGACACATTCAGCCAATTTGTGTCACAGAGAAAAATTTCTTCTTGACCCCAAGAAAAGGCGATCAGTCCTAGACCCCCGGATCATCCGAATTATGATATTAGTTATGTAATTACTATTATCGTTCTAAATGTACTATTATAGGTGTAACATTTTGTCTAATTTAACTGTTGCCCACAATGTTATGTGTTTCGAGGAAATCATCCGGCCCTTTTTTGAAAGCTGTTATAGTGTCGGCCATCACTACCTCTTGTGGTCGGCATTCCACAGAAAGAACCCTTTCCTGTTTAGGTGCCGGAATCTCCTTTCTTCCACCCGTAATGAGCGTCCCCTGGTTCTTCATGTTCTTTGGAAGGAATAAGTCCTGTGCTATCCACTGTACTGACCACACATATATCTATGCATGTAAATGAGATCCCCTCTGAGCCGTCGTTTTTCTAAGCTAAACCCTGTGTATTACATTATCATCACTGAAGAGAAGAGTGGCCGTGTTACTATATAAATATATTACTATATCACCACCGAGAAGGGTTGCCATATTACTGTATATAATACTATATCACCACCAAGAAAAAGGGTGGCCATATTGCTATATATCCACCTAGAAGTACGGCGGCCATATTACTATATCACCACCAAGAAGGAGGGTGGCTATATTACTATATATATTCTGCTATATCACCACCAAGAAGAAGGTTGGCCATATTACTAGATATATATTACTATATCGCACTAAGGAGGAGGGCGGCCATATTACTATGTCCCCACCGAGAAGAAGGGTGGCTATATAGTCACTGACATTTTTTTTCTGAAATGTCAGGAATGTATTTTACACATTGAACTATTTGGTTCTTATTCTTACGCTAACCAATGAAAATAAACAATTAAGAAGGTAAAGTGTTTAATTTAGTTGGCCAATAATTCTGCACAGAGATATTCTCCTAAGACAAAACCACACTGTTTTTTTCTTAACTTTTCAGGTTGTCTAATCTTTTAGATTGACTAATCAATAACATCAATCAGTAAAATACAAATTGCCTAATTGTACAGAGAGTATAGGTAAATATGTCGTTAGTTTCATATCTGACTGTGGCCTAGGGACGCTGTGAGTGACAGCTCAGCCGCCCTATGGGGTATGTGGTGTGCTGGACTGTCTGTTTTGTGATTGACAGTCCCGTTATCCAATGTATTAATAAGACAGTGCAAAGTTTAATAATCAAAAACAGGCATTCAAAATCTTGAAGGGTGAGAATACAAAAATAGCATTTCAGGAGTATAAAAACCTAAATAAGAAATGTAAAAAAGAAATCAAGCTGCAAAGTTATCTACATAGAAGCAAATTGCCAGCATCATTAAAATAAATCCCCCAAAAAATTATAAATACATCAATGCCAAAAAAAAAAAAACAGGTGGTATCAGCCTCTTAAGACCGATAATAATGAGCTATAGAGGACAAAGAAAAGGCTGAGATATTAAACAGGCATTTTTTATCCATGTTCACCAACGAACAGCCTGTTCCAGGGATCTTCCAACAAGGCAAAAATCAAAGTTCACTACCTGATATAACTAGATTAACACAAAAAGAAGTACGCCTGTGACTCGCCCCCTGGGCCGTGGGGCACCCGGAACCGGGCTTCTGTGCGATGCTGGGGGTAGTAGTGGCAACCCGATCCCGTGGCTCAGGGTGGTCAGACCAAATGCTGTGGCAGTCTATTTATAGATTTGGGAATGTCCGACTACGCCACCCGTGGATTGCGGTCAGAGATAACCGCCGCTGCGAGGCAGACCTCTGAGGCTGGTGTTGGTGTGCAGCACAGGGGTAGGACAACTCCCCACGGGAAGAGTGTAGCCTCAGGGCAGTGTAGGTGAATGCTGGGGGTGATAGTGCAGGCCGCAATAGTAAGAGTTCAGAGTCCGCTTCAAACAGTCCAGGGTCTTTATTGCAGATGTTATTACTGACCCAACAGGAGTACCGGTTAGGAATGGGCCTGGGTGTCTGAGAACATTCGGGAGAGCCCCACTGGTCAGGGTGAGTGTGTAGGCCTACCGTTCTCTCTCTATGCTCTTGCTGACTATCCCCCTTTTCGTGGTGTAATAGCCCACGTCCCTGAGCTGGCCGTGTACTTTGCCTGTATGGCTTGCGACTCGGGCCTTGGGTACCTTTTGGTTCTCCTTGCTGTACTGGTCCCTCTGTGTGGCGGAGCCTCCAGGCTTCTTAGGCCAAGGGACCTGAAATCCCTCGCGGGTTGGTTCTCTGCTGCTGGGCTTGCAACCCTGACAGCCTCGGACCCCAATGTCCGGTTGTGTACTTCTCTCAGCCAGGACCGGCTCTCGTCGCCCCTGTCCCTGGCTCGCAGTCTCTCCTCCGCCTCACGGACTCCTCAGCTGCTGCTGACCTGTCCCTCTTCTCTGAGAACCCTTCTGGACACTTCAGAAGTGGGTTCTGGTCTCTCTAACCCTGCCCCAGTTCCAGCTTTTATAGGGGCAGCCTGCTCCCCCTACTGGCCTGGGACAGGAGGTGCTGCATGCTAATGGTCCCTGACCAGGGAACCTCCCTCCTGCTCTCAGACACAGCCTTTAATATTTGTGGCATCCAGGCCTGGGGTGACACACCTGCATCTTAGCAAATTAAACATTAACAAATCCCCCGGCCCAGATGGTATTCATCACGGATACTGAGGGGATTGAGCTCAGTAATTGACAAACCACTGTATCTCGTATTCTTAGACTCTCTGGTAACAGGGGTAGTGGCACAGGATTGGAGGATAGCTGATAGTACCGATATTTAAGAAAGGTAAGAAGGTGGATCCAGGTAACTACTGTCCAGTAAGTCTGACATCAGTAGTGTGTGACATATATGAGGGCATCATAAGAGATGACCTGCAGAGTTATATCGCAGAGAATAATATAATAAATGATAATCAGCATGCATTCATGAACGATAGGTCGTGTCTAACCTACATGTTGGGTTCTAAGGTAAGTGCAAATCTGGATGCTGGTAATGCGGCTGATGTGATTTATCTGGACTTTGATCCTGTACCACATAGCAGCCTTATACTGAAGCTACAGAAGCCGGGACTGGGGGAACTATATATAGATGGGTTAGGAATTGGCTAAACGATAGGAAACAGAGTCATCATAAATGGTACGTTCTCTAAATGGGATATAGTCAGCAGTGGGGACCGCAGGGATCTGTACCGGGAGCAGTGGGGGCCGCAGGGATCTGTACTGGGAGCAGTGGAGACCGCAGGGATCTGTACCGGGAGCAGTGGGGACCGCAGGGATCTGTACCGGGAGCAGTGGGGACCGCAGGGATCTGTACCGGGAGCAGTGGGGACCGCAGGGATCTGTACTGGGAGCAGTGGGGACCGCAAGGATCTGTACCGGTAGCAGTGGGGACCGCAGGGATCTGTACCAGGAGCAGTGGGGGCCGCAGGGATCTGTACCGGGAGCAGTGGGGACCGCAGGGATCTGTACCAGGAGCAGCGGGGGCCGCAGGGATCTATACCTGGAGCAGCGGGGGCCGCAGGGATCTGTGCTAGGACCGATTCTTTTTAACTTCTTTATTAATGACTTTGGGGATTGGATTGAGAGCAAAGTGTCAGTTTTTGCTGACGACATTAAACTATGTAGGATATTACAATCTGATCTTGACATTACGATATTACAGAACGATCTGGATAAGAGACTGAATGGGAAACACTCGGCAGATGAGGTTAATGTAGATAAATGTAGAGTAATGCACCGAGGACGGAGTAATCTTATTGCTGCATATACATTAGATGGGAGTATACTCGGGACTACAGAACAGAAGGACGGGGGATTCTGGTTACAAGGAAGTTGAAAAGCAGCACTCAAAGTCAGGCAGCAGCCGCAAAAGCTAACCAGATTTTAGGAAGTAGAAAAAGGGAAATAAAATCCCGCGATCCCAACGTATTGTTACCCCTTTATAAATCACTGGTGAGGCCACATCTGGAATATGGGCTCCAGTTTTGGGCTCCACATTGTAAAAAGGATATTCCGAAGTTAGTCAATTCAAAGGCGGCAACTAGATTATTACATGGGATGGATGCCTCTCATATGATAAGAGGTTGAAAAAGTTGAGCTTGTTTAGCTTAGAAAAAAGACACCTCACAAGGGATCTCATTTACATGTATAAATATATGTGGGGTCAGTACAAAGGACTAGCACATGACTTCTTCCTTCCAAAGACCATACTAAGGACCAGGTGGCACTCATTACGGGTGGAAGAAAGGCGATTCTGGCACCTAAACAGGAATCGATTCTTTACAGTCAGAGCAGTCAGTCTGTGGAATGCCGACCTCAAGAGGTAGAGATGGCCGACACTATAACAGCTTTCAAAAAAGGGCCGAAGGATTTCCTCGATACACATAACATTGTGAGTTACAATTAAATTAGACAAAATGTACAATTGGGGGAAGGAGGTTGAACCTTACGGACTGGGGGCTTTATTCAACTTGCGTTACTATGTAATCTGATCCTGGGGCATGCTGGGCTGTCAGCGTTTTGACAGCCGTGCTGTTCAATCTGGTTTAGCCTGCGGGTGTTTCCCCAGGTGCCTCCCGTCCTCAGATGATTTGTAGGATATGTAGCTGGCCTGCTGTGAACAGCAGATTGTCAGTTGTAGATTTACTATAGGTAGATGTGTATCCTTGCTCTGGGTCTGACTTCTGATCTTGTTGATGACCCTTGATTTTGTTGTCACTATTGTGGATTATCCCTTCTGCTTTTGAAGCTGTCTGACTTCAGGTATCTGACCCTGGACTTGGCCTCTGACTATCCGTTTGTTGTTCACCTTGGTTTTGAATTACCCTCCTGGCATTTGACCCCTGACTGTTACCTGACCACGCCCGGAGAAAGAGCGTTTCCTGACACATCCGTGTTACTCAGGCATAATTGAGGCATTTTGTTCCAATAAACTGCAGGTTCATGGGTCGAGTCTTCAGGATTACTTGCGTTTTACACCACAATTTACATGCATGTTTCTCCTTGGAAGTTTGCTTCCTTGCTTTGACTGACTGAAGCGTGTGCTGTGTCCTGCTCCTCTGCTCGGATTGTGTAAAATCCACTTTTCTCTCTTCTGAAAGATTTGGTTGCTTATTGTTATTAAAGGGAACCTAACAGCTGTTTCATGCTGCATAATACATGGGCAGCATGTATCAAACGTATATAGCTGAAATCATAGAGGTGGTGTCTGGTACATGCTGCCCTTGGATCGGCAGCATGTGTCAGCCGTCGGGTTTCCTTTAATCATTCTGTGTTTGATGTCTTATATTGGCTCTACTTGTACTAATCTGCTTTTGAGATTGTATCTCCTTGGAGTATACAACTGCTGCAGGACTATGCCATAGAGGGACTGTCTTTAGCAGTCAGCGGATGGCGCTGTGTTCGGTATTGTATGACTTTTTTCTACTGTTTTGTCTTGTCTTTTTATATCATCTGTGATCGGCTCACTTGATTGCACATAGAGGTACACAGGAACACTGTCTCTAAATCTTCTGCTGATTAAGAGCACTGCATAAACTACAGCAACAGTACAGTCCTTGTTGCTATGGGTAACCGCCCGCTTCAGGAACAAACAATCCCAGGTTTGTCTCTCCTTCATATAACAAAACAGCTCAGAGCCTTCACCTCCAGGCCCTCCCCACAACACATGCTCTGAAAATGCTGTGATTTTATCCTCTGACCTCCTCCATTTCTACAGGTGTTTAATCATCCTAGCACTTAAGATGGCTGATTAACCCACTCATGTGCTGGAACCTTTTTCCTATGTATATTTACTGCAGCTATTAATCTCAGTGCTACATCTTTCCCCTCCAGTACTTTCAGTGACTTTGTCACATATCCCCCTCCTCTGCCCAAAGCCGTAGGTTTTGGCACCTTCAGTCACCAAACAGGGATGTCTAAACAGGGCATCTGCGTTGCCGTGTAGCTTTCCAGGCCTGTGTTCCACATGAAAGTTGAAGTCCTGTAGCCCGGAGTTTCAATTCTTGGAACACCATCTCTGCTTCAAGAGACCATTTGGCCATCACAGTCTTCGTGCCCTTAAGAAGGTTTGTCAGGGGTGCGGCTATCATGCTAAAATTCGGGATACGCCACTGATAGTATCTCACCATTCCCTGAAATGCCTGAAGTTGTTCCTTGGAGACCAGTTTTGGCCAATTTTGGACTGCCTCCACCTTATTCATTTGCAGCTTTACTTTGTTTCTTCCAACTATGTAGCCCAGTTATTTTCCTTTCTTTTTCCCGATGGTACACTTCTTTTGGTTTATGGTAAACCCCACTTTCCTTAGCGCATCCAACATGGCCTGAACATTCTGCAGATGACTTCCCCAATCCGGGCTGAATATCACAATATCATCGAGGTAACCTGCGACATACTTTTTGTGAGGGGTTAAGGTCCGGTGTATGGCCCTCCAGAATGTAGCTGGGGCACCTTGCAGCCCAAAAAGAATTCTGGTATACTGGAAGCAACCGTCAGGTGTAGAAGCAGCAGTCTTCTCCTTTGCACTTTGAGAGAGAAGGGTTTGGGAGTAACCTTTTGTTAGGTTCATGGTAGTGATGTATCTTACTGATTTTAGCTTCTCTACGATATCATAAATGCAGGGCATTGGATACTGTCAGGAAAGACCGCGACAAAACCGTGGAGATGACACAATAACTCACTGATGCCATCACTCTGTCAAGAATTCACAGGATTGAGCAGGGATTCGCGAGTATACGATGCCGATTACTCACTATGTAGCTATCGGCAAGCGAGCAGAAAGCATATGGCATCACACCTCCAGATTCCAATGCATGGAATATGTGTATACGCCCCCGTACGGTTACTGATAGCTTCACGATAGCCCAGTTATTATTATTCGCTGCCACCACCGGCCGAGTTTGAAATATAATACAGGCCTTGCCGGACACCTGCTTTTTGGTAGCGTATGGCTTTGGGGAAGGGAACGATAACAGGACAAAAGAAACAGAACTATCAAATGTTATATTTAATCTGAAAGGGAGGCAGTGTTTAGGAAAAATATACAAAAGGTTTTACAAAAGGAGACAATAAAATACATATGCAGTTACACAAAATAATAAGGATTAAAGAAGAAACTTACTATACGATCGCAGAGACGATCCAATATAGCTGGAGGGGAGACACTCCACTAGAGCGTTACATTGAATGGGATCCTTTGCTATAATAAATATATACTCCCGGCAATGAATATGGATCAATCTTCAGTTGGATCTTTTATGCCGAAGAGGGGACCTGCCCACACTCCCCTTGTGCTGACATCATGTGGGTTGGGCTCCACCCTTCATGTTTTTATTTAAAAAAAAGACTACCATATGGAAAAATACATGCTTGATCTGGATATTGATGGAAAACCCTCCCTGTACCCCCCCAATGTACTGTAGTTATGCATAGATTTATAGTTACGTTACCCCTTTTACTATGTATATTGTATTTTCTTGTACTTTTTCAACACAAAAAATAAAAAAACTTGAATTTGAAAAAAAAAAAGACTACACATGGCATAGCTGCGATCTGTTATTCTGATACTTTTGCGCCACAGCTCCCTGGAGGGGCTTACAGTGATGGGAAAATATCCATATTGTTCCCTAGCTGACCCCGCCACTCAAAATATGGGTCCCATATTTTGGTACCCAAAAGTCTGGAGATTTGCAGCTGGGACTTGTGACTGTGTTTGAATTTAATGAGCTGTGTCCTCCTTAGCTAGGTGTAAATTTCTCGCAAGCCTGTGTCTAATTATCCCCGGCCTCTGCCAGGGGGAAATACACTCGTATGCTGATTGGGTTTGTAGCAATTTCTGTGCCAGCATTTGTTTACAAGTCACTTCTGCTGTAGGTGATAAATTGAATACAGACAGATGGTCGATTGTTAGCTCTTGCCTTGTGACAAATGGTATAGGGGGTTTGGGAGAAATTGTTAATATTTTCTTAATATCTCCATGACAGATACTCATCCCATTTCAACATCACATTTAGTTTCCTGTGGTTGTTGCAGAATCGTGACTCTCCCCAGGCATCCGCACATGTGTTTCCATCAGGATTTCATGTTCAGCCACCTGCGTACATCCTGGCAGCTCCGAGAACAGGTCCCAAATCTGCTGAAGTAGTTCTCGACACTATTGCTTCTGGGCCGGTGACAGTGTCTCTGCCACTGTGACATCCTTAGTGTCCCCTTCTGGCTTGTCCAGCCCACATGAAGGTTCAACGGGATCCCTCTGTTGCCCTGCGGTAGCAGTTAACTGGCAGGTGGGACAGGACTTGCAATATCTTAGGATTTCTATGACATCTGGCCCAATAGAACCTCTGCATGACTTGTTCTTGAGTTTTTTCCACCCCAGATGGTCACCTTAGACATGTGAATGGGCTCTATCCAACACCCTTTGTCTCTAGGGTGCTGGTACCAACCACTGCTCCACTGTCTCGTCCCTCACTTTATTAACTCTGTACAATAAGTCCTCACTCAACATAAAAAAGGGAAACCTGGTGTCAGCCCCTGACTCCTGTGCTATGCCGTTTATGACGGTTACCTTATTGAATACTTATTTTAGCGACAGGTCTCTATATTCGGTGCACCCCAAATTTTCTCTGCTCACCCCTATCTCAGGAATGGCTGTCTCAGGAAATACTACTTTCTCCTCTTTTCCCATTACACAGAAAGGAAACCCGTCAGACTCTGGAGTTGGTGAGATTTTTTTTAGGGCCAGCCCGTTTCTTACCTGAGTAATCCTGGTCTTCCCCCTCCCCCTCAAGTCCCAAAACAACACAAAGTCCCCGCCTATGATGATTGAGTGCAACAAATCTGGGACCACGCCAACCATAATGGGACTCAGTACCTCGGGCCGTTTCAATGACCACTCTGGCCACTGGATAGTTACTGTGAATGCAGTGGACGCCAACCTTCTTCCCATGGATCAATTGGAGAGGGAATGTGGCCCTCACGAGCGTCACTAAACTTCCTGAGTCTAGTAGTCCAGTCATTTGCAGGCCATTCACTGTTACAGGACAAGTTTGGGTCCCCTTGCTGGGTGGACAGTCCACACTGCAAGCTGGATATGCGTAGAAAGAACACTGGCGATCCATGCTACAGTCCATTTGCTCGGTGGTCAAAGGACAATGGGCAGCTATATGACCTGAACCGTGACATCTCCAGCAAACTATATCCCCCGATGAGGGCCTTGACATGACCTTTGCCGCTCCCTTGGACTTTGGATATATAGATATATCTACCCCATCTTTATATATGTGTGGTCTGGTGCAAGGACGCAACTTGATTAGACTTGTGTTATACTCCTGGTGTAAATTTTGTATATCTAAGTGATTATTTGACTAAGTGTTGTGTACCCTAGTACCAATTAATGCATTGGTGGGGAGCACATAACCAGGATAACTCATTGGTGGGGATAGTGCCCTGATTTTGGATATCCTCCCGAAAAATATACAGATATGGCAGCATAGCATATAGTCTCTACATGCCTAATGTATTGCTGGTTATTGCACTGGGTCACTTTAAAGCACTGCACTTTTTTTATTCTATTTTTTTGTGTCTAGCACTGAATGTGTTATATGTGTCAATGTTTTAAACTAATATCGATTAAAAGTTCATTTTTATGTAGAGGGTTCTCTTTCGTAAAATGTTCCAATACCCTTGAAACAGTGAGTTTTTTATGTGATCTGTTGCATCAGCAGCTTACTTGTCTCGTTTTGTGCCAGTTGTTGCTGCTTTTGCTCCTGATTAGGGTTGAGCGAGTATGTTCCATTAACCCTTTCGCCGAGTATGCTCGGGCCGAGCTCCGAGTATTTATAGCTGCTCGGTGATAAGGTTGAATCGCTCCCGTGTGCATGATTTGCGACTGTTTGACAGCTTTATTACATGTGAGGAATGTCTATTTCTCTCACATTCCTCACATGTAATAAAGCTGTCAAACAGTCGCAAATCATGCACACGGGAGCGATTCAACCTCATCACCGAGCAGCTATAAATACTCGGCGCTCGGCCCGAGCATACTCGGACAGAACATACTCGCTCATCCCTACTCCTGCAGTTGTTGCTGTTGGAGCTTCTGCTGCAGCTGTTGCAGGTGCTGGTGGTGCATAACCTACAGCAATGTTAGCAAAACAAACACGGCCTTCCTGGCCTAACAGGAAAAGCAACACCTAACCATAGCGTATGGCACAGTGCTTGTTGCTATGGGTAACTGCCCGCTTCAGGAACAAACAATCCCAGGTTTGTCTTTCCTTTGTATAACAAAACAGCTCAGAGCCTTCACCTCCAGGCCCTCCCCACACCAAATGCTCTGAAAAGGCTGTGATTTTATCCTCTGACCACTTCCATTTCTACATGTGTTTAATCACCTGTCACTAAAGATGGCTGATTAACACACTCGTGTGCTGGAACCTTTTTCCTATATATAATTACTGCTGTTATTAATCTCAGTGCTACATCTTTCCCCTCCAGTACTTTGTCATTGACCTTGTCACACATCCATGTTGTGGTGAAGACCATCGTTGCTGCATGTCATAAGTAAGACATTTTCCCACAATATCCGAGTGCTGATGATTTTTATCAAAGCTGAAATCTGCAAAAGAACTTCTACTTACAAAGTAGCTGAGCAGAACTGAAGTATAAAGCATAGAGGAGGAACAGAGCAGCAGAATATCTCAGACTCTCAATTGACATTGCAACTAATTTAGAGTCCTCACTGTGCCACATCGGAGGTAGTAATTTTATTGTGACTAGGAATTTTTGGCACAATTCTTTCAGCTGACCCTTCTTAGGAATATTAAAAACTTCAAGCCCTAAGCCAGCAAGGACTGACCCATTACCTCTAGCAGTATTAACCACTGTACTGCTGTATTATTAGAGCGGGGAATGAGATTACTGTGTAAACGTTGGATGGAAGGATTTTTTGGTATTGTATTTTAGTACCTTTTCTGTAAATTTGTCTTTGTCTTAATGACTCTGGGACCACAAGGAATAGAAAAATGGAGAATTAATTACTTTGACATCTTGATTGTGTTCAAGGAGGAATTCTGTTGAGAAGATCAGTGCTGCCCCTGAGGTTAAGAAAAACTATGGACCCAGTGGAGCTAAAGTGGACACGCTGACAGTTCCTGTCCGGTCGAGAGATCATCACCACTCTGATTCAGAAGGGGTAGGTTGATCCGGTGCATTATAACATCAATAATTTCATTTATACAAGTTTGTAATTCCAGCTCCATTTATAACATCACTAGAGATGAGCAGATTGTTTGAAATTCGAACTCGCTGCCTTTGAAGAATTTTCCCCAAAAATTGACTAACAATGAATAAAGTTGTAGATATTCAAAATACTAAAAAACCTCTTATTGTCTGGAAAAAATGTCTAATACTCTAAGATGTCCTAAAGTAACACTGAGTAGTTTAATACTACCCTCCTTGTTTAGAGTGTGTAAGGAATAACAATATTAAGGTGCTGTTACTGCGATATATCTCAGATTAATCAATTCCGTTTCATACAGCGACATCTTTTCCCTACATATCACTTGGATCTTTGGATTAGTTTCACAGACTGACTCTGGCACTTCTATTTTCAATCTGCTTCAGCCCTGCAGTAGTATACCACAATACCATTAGGCCTTTTTCTATCGTTATGTGGGCTTCCTATCTCTACACTGTGCAAGCATAAAATGGCGCTCTTTGGCTGACCCCGATCTTTTATCCTGGCTGTGCTAGCCTCCCTTATTTTGTGCTCTACACCATGGGATGTCATAACTAAAGGACATTTTGGGGAAGTCCACTCAGTTGCGCCTGATGTATTTAGCCTGCCCTCTCAGAAGGCGGCAGGCATTTTTTTGGGGGAGTGACAATCCTTGCAATTTGACTTGCAGTGTTCAAATTTGCAGAAACCTGTGAATATGAAAATTCGACTTGAAGTTGATCCACTGCATTTAACATGGGGTTCCATGCTTCTTGAAATACACTTTACAGATCAGTTACTTTATCTGATACAACATTACAAATCCTTTGTGTAGACACAGTCAGACGTAGGACGGACAGCTCTGAACCTTCTAAACATTTTCAGGAACCTGGTAGCTTGCAAGAGTTAATAATGTAAAAACCTATGCGGAATCCAGAACTAGTTGTGATAAACGTTTAGATTATGCAGGGTGTGAATGGCCTTGAAATCTGTCACCAGTTTTTTACTACCTTATCTGAGAGCAGCATTATATGTGGGAAAG
The DNA here is from genome assembly GCF_046119375.1 of Phyllobates terribilis. NCBI lineage: Eukaryota > Metazoa > Chordata > Amphibia > Anura > Dendrobatidae > Phyllobates > Phyllobates terribilis. The sequence continues at coordinate 469,699,447 of NW_027362767.1, read as the reverse complement.
ACACCCTGATTCCAGCCATATATAAATCAAAAAATAGTCCTTAAATTAATAGCACATACAGTGGCATGGAAAAGTTTGGGCACCCGTGGTCAGAATTACTGTTATTGTGAACAGTTAAGCAAGTTTGTAGATTAAATAATCGCTAAAAGGCCTAAAGTTAAAGATGACACATTTCCTTTGTATTTTAGGTAAAAAACATAATATATTATCTTTTATATTTCAAAAATTACAAAGAGGAAAATGGGCCAATGCAAAAGTTTGGGCACCCTGCATGGTTAGTACCTAGTAGCACACACTTGAAAGTTTCACAGCTTTTAAATGCTTTTCTTGTTTAAGGGTTTTCATCTGTTTTTCCTTGGAGAATTCCTCCAGTTCTGTGAGATTCCTGTGTCTTCTTGCATGCACTGCTATTTTGAGGTCTAGCCACAGATTTTCAATTAATGTCAGATCAGGGACTGTGAGGGCCATTGTAAAACCTTCAGCTTACGCCTTTTGAGGTCGTCTTTAGCGGATTTTGACGTGTGTTTAGGATCATTTTTAGTGATGAGCAAGCATGCTCATCACTATTCGTTACTCGCCCAAGCATCACAATTCTCGATATGCTCATTACTTGGCGAGTATTTTTTGAATGTTCGGGCGGGAGCTCGAGTCCCCACCCCGCTTGTTTGGCGCATATTAGGCAGCCAATTACTATGCAGGGATTGCCTGACAGTCACACTAATGCCGTAGCCATGTTGGTTGTGGCATTACAGTGATTGGCTGGCCGCATAGCGTCATTGGGTCTATATAAGACCCGGGACCCTATGCTCATCACAGTCTACCGGTCAAACCGGCAGAGTAGGGAGAGGTGCTGAGCGAGGGAGAGAATTGACGGTTATTTTAAACAGAGAGTCCACACCACTATTATTAATCTACTCTAACAGTCCTTGTAAGGGCTCATTCTGAAGAATAATAATCCTGCTGACAGCACTAGTTAGGCAGAGTTGGCTAGTATAGTACAGAATAGGGTCCATTGCCCGTTCTTTCTGCTTCTGAAACTCATATCCATAGCCCTAGATAGCAGGGCTGATAATATTCTTTTTGCTCTTAATCCTGCTAATTTTGGAGAAAAACAATATAATACACCATTTTTACTGCTCCATTTGCTTGTTAGGAGCATACAGCCAGATTTGGTTGATTTTAATAGCATTGCTAAAAATCTGTGGCTAGACCTCAAAATAGCAGTGCATGCAAGACGACCAAGGAATCTCACAGAACTGGAGGAATTCTCCAAGGAAAAACAGATGAAAATCCCTTAAACAAGAAAAGCATTTAAAAGCTGTGAAACTTTCAAAAGTGGGTGCTACTAGGTACCAACCATGCAGGGTGCCCAAACTTTTGCATTGGAAGCAGAGAAACGTGTCCATCATCTCAGGTGGTGAAATATTACTGCAGTAATAATCCAGAATTTTTTTGGAAGCTGAAAATATTATACTCTATTCAAAGTGTGGCAGTTGTGCGTTGAAAACCTATCCACACTTGATCGCTGACAAATAGCATCGCTATACCGCCGCTGCATAAAACGTGGTAATCAGACGTGATCAAATATTACTTCGGTAATAATCCTGACATTTTTTGTAAGCTGCAAAATCTTAAACTCTATTTAAAATGGTCAAAGCACATGCGTGGCAAGGGACAGGGAAGTGGACGTGATGGTACACTTAAATGCTGAGGCCGTGGGTAAGATGAAACTGTGCCCATTGAGGGAGCACAACAAGCACAAAAATCATGTGAACCTAGCTTCCTGTCCCACCTTCCAGGGGGCCACGGAACACCACTCTTGAAGCCAGACTAGTGTGAAAAGGTTGTTGGTTGAATAGCAGGCAGTTTGCCAACACCACCACCGTGTCTTCCGAGACAAGTGATCCCACACTTGGACACTCCGAAGAGCTGTTCACATTTCCATTCATAGATTGTGGCCTCTTTCTCTGTCCGTTTCAAGCGGGGCAAGAGGAGATCACATGTAGCAATGCCCAAATATTTGAGCAGCCACGGTCACACAAAGGTGATGGTGGGAAAGTATAATAACTGTCGCAAGAGGTGGATGATGATGAGACACAATTTCCAGAAAGTCAGGAGGAGGACCAGGGTGCGTATGTGGAAGATGAGGTGATGGACAATGAAGTCACTGACCCAACCTAGGAAGGCGACATGCACAGCGAGAACAGCAGCACACAGGGGGAGGGAAGCATAGCACCACAACAGGCAGGAAGAAACAGTGGGGTTGCCACAGACACAAGGCGGGCAACTGTTCCCCAAAACACCAATATAAATTAAATTGCTAGTCCAACTGTTTTTCCTGAGTCTGGCTCTTTTTTTAAAGACTGTCCAGTTAACCCACAAAAGGCCATATGCTATGCCAGCATCAACAGGGGCAGCAAAACTACCAGCCTAACCACCACCAGCATGCTCAGGCTCATGGCAGCAAAGCACCCGACTAGTTGGGCCAATGCCAGGGTCCAGAAACCGTGTCTGCGGGTGACACCACTGCCTGTTCAGCTGTTGTGCGTGCACGCCAATCCCCTGTTCATGACGCAGGCGAAGATGCCAACCACCACCGTTGGCAACCACGTCCACATCCTTGTCCCAGTGCAGCGTTCAGTTGTCCCTACCCCAGTCCGTTTGAACGCAAGCGCAAATACGCAGCCTGCACCTGTCGTTGCACCCTTGCAACCACCACCGTCAAAAACCACGTCCTTGTCCAAGTGCAGTGTTCAGTTGTCCCTACCCCAGTCCTTGGAACGCAAGCCCAAATATGCAGCCACCCACCCACAGGCCACAATGCTAAACTGCCACATTTCTAAACTGCTTACACTGGAAATGTTGCATTTTAGGAACGTGGAGACGGAAGCTTTCTGCAACCTCATGGCGACGACTGTGGCTCTGTACTCGGTCCCCAGCCGCCACTATTTCTTCTGGTGTGCCGTCTCTGCCTTACACAAGAACATGTCCTAGAACAGTACTCGTGCCCTCACCAATGTAGTTACTGGGAAGGTCCACCTAACCTCGGACATGTGGACAAGTGCTTGTGGCCACAGACGGTACATTTCAATGACAACACACTGGTTTAATATTGTGGAAGCTGTGACCCAGTCGGGTCCTGGGACAGAACATGTCCTCCCGACACAAATAATTGCGGGCCCTAGGTCAATCAGGATCGCCCCCACATTCTACAGCTCCTGTACCTCCTCCTCTTCAGCCTCCATCTCCGAAATGACCAGTCGGAAGCTGGAAGCACTGCAGCACTGGCTCGGCCAAGCAGCAACAGGCTCTGCTGCAGCTAATTTGCATAGGTGACAAACCGAACACCGCTGCAGAGTTGTTGAAAGCTGTAACAAAGCAGACCGATGTGTGGCTAAATCTAAAACGAGGCATGGTCGTGTGTGACAATCGCTGGAGCCTGGTGACTGATCTGAAGCTAGGCAAACTCACACACGTACCATGCCTTGCCCATATGCTCAACTTAGTTGTTCAGTGGTTTCTCAAAACCTACCCAGATCTGCCTGAGCTGATTGTGAAAGTACGCCACGTGTGTGTCCATTTCAGAAAGTCAGCTACTGCTTACGCCACCCTGGCAGTGCTTCAGCAGCATTTGCAGCTTCCAGCTCACCGACTGGTGTGCGATGTCACCACGCATTGGAACGCAACGTTGCATATGTTGGGAAGGATTTGTGAGGAGCAGAGTGCAGTTGTTGAGAACCAGCTTCAACACGCCCGTCGGTATTCCGGTCAGCCTCCGCACATAACAGCTGATGAGAGGGTATGGATGTCTGACTTCTGTGCCATTCTCAAAAACTTTGAGGACTCGACAAAGATGGTGAGTGGTGATGACGTCATAATTAGCATCACCATCCCACTTCTCTATCTACTGAAACGCTCGCTGCTCACAATTAAAGAGGAGGCATTGCAGGCTGAGCACGATGAGATGGAGAAATGAACTATACAGGGTGATGCTACACAGCCCAGCCTCCTCTTATCTCAACATGGATTGGGTGATGAGGAGGAGTAACAGGAGCTGATTTCCTGCGCTACAGACTGTACTACCCACACCACATTCCTCTGTTCAGTGTGGATGGTCTGAAGAGGGGGAGGAGAGGGAGGACCAGGAGAAGGATGAGGAGGAGAACATGGACAGTTGTCCTCTTGATGGGGACATGGAAGTCTTGGCTGTTGGCAGTCTGGCACACATGGCTGAGTTTATGTTCCTCTGTCTTTCCCGTGTCCCTCACGTTGTACACATTTTGTGCAACAGTAATTACTGGTTGGTCACACTTCTAGACCCACGCTACAAGAAGAACTTTCTAACTCTCCTTCTCATGTTGCAGTACCAGAAGGCCCTTTGTTGAAGAATTATTTAAAAAAAAATTCCCAGTGGACAATGCTGGCAGCAGAGGTTACAGTTCCTTGGACAACCAAGGAGTACTGGTGAGGGAGGCACAAACCAGATGCAGCAGAGGCAGGGTAACACTGTCAAAGATCTAGGACAGTTTTCTCAAACCCTCCCAGTTCCCAGAACCTGATGCGTGGGGTACTCTGACAAGGAGGGAAACGTTTTGGAAGATGCTGAAGGAGTACCTTGCGTCCTCCGTGATTTCTCTGTGCCTTATAACTATTGGGTATCCAAGCTGGACACGTGGCATGAACTGTCTCTCTATGTCTTGGAGGTCCTGGCCTGCCCTGCCGCTAGTGTTTTGTCAGAGCGGGTTTTTAGTGCTGCTGGGGGTATTATAACTGATGGGCACATCCGTCTGTCAACTGAAAATGCTGACCGGCTGGCTCTTATCAAAATGAACAAGGGCTTGATTGGGCCAGACATAAACTCAAACTCAAATCCAGTGGATTTTTTTTTTTGAGGGTCTGTTCCCATGCACCCCTTCACACCCAGACATGGGTATATGCTTCAGAATTTCATCCATTTCATGTTGTCCTCCTCCTCCTTCTCCTTCTCCTCATCTTCCACCACAATATCACAAGGATGACCATCATGCAACACCCACATAATTTTTTTAGGGTGTTTATGATGCCCGTAGGAACTATTTTTAGAGACCTACCTCTAACATTCTATAAAATATATATGTATATTTACAGGGGTAAATGTTTTTCATTCCCAATCTAGGAGACCCACTCCTTAATAATGGGCTGTTAGCTGAATTTAGAATAGGAACAGGTGCTAGGTATCAACAGCTGGAAATGAGTGTTCAATCTGGTCGCATACATCCCTATAACAGTCCATAACTTGGATTTGCTTTTTTTCAAAAAAATCATTGACTGATTCATGTTTTTTAATTTAGTCTGCGCTCAGAAATTCATCAAAGCAGGCAAGGTTGCTTGCGTTCCTCCACAATTTGGTGCTGCAACATATGAAAAAACCTCTTCGGAGCCAGTTAAAATCTTATTCTACAATGTCAGGAGAGATATTGATGTCAGGAAAATGTTCTTCCATATTTCACTGACTTGAATATTGACCCTTCCTCCCAAGCTCCTCTTCTATCTCACCCCTCCCTTATCCACCTTGTCCCCAGACAAGAGCTGACACTTCACACAGCTGTCTCCATGCAAACCTCAGCACAAAGCCCCGAGTAACACAGTCCAGAGATGACAATCTAGAGTTTCTTCCTGCAAATTTTCACCCACAGCCAAAATAGCTTACACAAACAAATGCCAGGCAAGAGGTGTCACCAAGCTACTTAGAATGCTAGCCTCTTGTCCCTGGCACACGCAGGGGGTAATGGCAAGATTGCAATAATTTGTCTGTAACTGGGAAGGTTTGCTTTCCCGAGCTTAAAAAAGAGATCTTCAGCCACGTCGACTCCGATATGAAATATGGAATAACTGATAACATCCTGGTATATATTTTTCCTAAATAGTTCTTTCTTTTGCCCTGTAATCATTCCCTTCCCCGAAGCCATATACGCTACCAAAATGCAGACGGTGGTGGCAGAGAATAATATTAATAATCTTGCTATCGTGCAGCTGGAGCAACCGTACGGGGCGTGTACACATATTCCTGGAGCTGGAATTCGGAGGTGTGACGCCATACGCTTTTTGCGTGCTCGCCGATGCCCAAGGAGTGAGTAGTCTGGATCGTGTGCTCGCAATTCCGGACGAAATACTGACAGCGTGACGGCAACGGCGAGATATTGCGTGATCTCCCCGGTGTCGTTGCTGTTGGAATCCCTGACATACAATATTACCTCTTATCTGAAATTCGAGTACGGGTGAGCTATTGCAGTATGGAATTGTGTATTACATGCATCCAGCAAGGGATTATTGCCTTATACTGCGTGCTGCTGCTGTAAAAAAATCTATTCTATTCCTTATTCATACTGTTGTTACCTAGCACCTGTCCCTATTGTGAAAGCAGCTAACAGCAGTTGAAAATGAGTGTTCATTCTGGTCACATGCATATCGTCCACAGTGCATAACATGATTGATTGACTTTTTTCCATGCTCATTGACTGATTCATAATTTTTACAGTGATCTGTTCTCAGAAATGTATCAATTTATCATAGTTGACAGTTTCTAAATTTGACAGAAATTAATAAAAGTTAACAAAATGTACTGATTTAATGTGTCCATTTGCAGTTTCTCTGTAGCTTTGGTATGTAAGAGGTAGTGGTGGGAGACTTGACGCTAATGGAGCTGGAATAACCACTTCAGAACTCTCCAGTCCTTTGTTTCCATCAATTTCTGGGTGCTTCTTGAAGTATGTTTCTTTGGGGTCATTGTCCTGCTGGAGGACCCATGACCTAGGATGCAAACCCAGCTTTCTGACACTGGGCACTATATTGCGACCCAAAATCCTTTGGGAATCTTCACATTTCATGATGCTTTGCACACAGTCAAGGCATCCTATGCCAGAAGCAGCAAGACAACCCCTAAATATCTTTGAAGCTCCACCATATTTGACTGTAAGTACTGTGTTCTTTTATTTGTAGGCCTCATTCCATTTACAGTAAACAGTTTAATGATGTGCATTAACCAAAAAGCTCTATCTTTGTCTCATCTGTCCCCAAGATGCTTGCTGGTCCTCTAAAAATAGTGGAGGCTGTCTGCTGGCACTCTATAAATTACGAGGGCCGCCTGCTGAACATCCAAATTTCAAACTTTACACAATATATCCGAAAAAAAAAATTTGACCACCTCAGATGGATACATTATGTTTCAGTAGTCGGGGCTGATGGCCCTCTAACAATAGTGAGGGCTGACTGCTGGTCCTCTAACAATAGTAAGGGCCACCTGATGGCCCTGTAAAAATAGGCTTTGTGACTTTGAGTTGCTCCTTCATAAATGAAACAGGATGTGTCTGATCATGTCTCACACCACATGGCCAGATAAGGTAGTAAAATGTTAAAATTACATTTACTGGTGAACGTATTTTTCACCGTTTGAAAGCAATGCACAAGTGCAAAAACGTATCAAAAACGCTACATGTGAACATAGCCCAAGGTGTGGTTTTTGTTTTTGGTTATTTATTTTGCTCTATATACTAGTCATTACTCTGGAAAGAATGTTTCCTAACATATTTCCAGGAAAATCCATTTTAGCTTCGTTTTTGTATGCTTTATTGTCAGTCTGTAAAAGTGGCGTAATACTCTGACAACATTGTTCACAGCAGTGACCTGGGATTCAGAGATGCTTCCAGGGGTCTTCTTCATGCTGTTTCCATGTCATTTCGGCACTTTCCATTGATTTGACCAATTTTTAGACCCCCTTTAGTGCCCGCTCATCACTAATCATTATCCATTTGTAGAAGTCATCCTCTTTTCAACTTCAGCTTTTTTACAGATGGTTTAATGTTTGCATCAAAAATTTGTTGACCTTTCATTGAATCCATTCTTCCCTCTACCCGTAAAATGTCCCGTGTGCCATTGGCTGCAACACAACCTCAAAGAATGACTGATCCAACCCCATGCTTAACTCCTTTACCCCTGAAGGTGGTTTGCATGTTAATGACCGGGCCAATTTTTACAATTCTGACCACTGTCCCTTCATGAGGTAATAACTCTGGAACGCTTCAGTAAATCCTACTGATTCTGAGATTGTTTTTTCGTGACATATTGTACTTCATGGTAGTGGTAAAATTTCTTCAATATGACTTGCGTTACTTTGTGAAAAAAATCGGAAATTTGGCGAAAATTTTGAAAAACTTACAATTTTTAAAGTTATAATTTTCATGCTCTTAAATCAGAGAGATATGTCACACAAAATAGTTAATAAATAACATTTCCCATTGGTCTACTTTACATCAGCACAATTTTGGAACCAAATTTTTTTTCGTTAGGAAGTTATATGTGGGAGAAAACCACTGTTTGGGCGCACGGCAGGGCTCAGAAAGGAAGGAGCGCCATTTGACTTTTTGAATGTAAAATTTTCTTGAATAATTAGCCGACGCCATGTCGCATTTGAAGAGCCCCTGATGTGCCTAAACAGTGGAAAACCCCCAAAAGTGACCCCATTTTGGAAACTAGACCCCTCAAAGAACGTATCTAGATGTGTGGTGAGCACCTTGAGCCCCTAGGTACTTCACAGAAGTTTATAACATAGAGCCGTAAAAATAAAAAAATCAAACTTTTTCCTCAAAAATGATCTTTTAGCCCCTAATTTTTTATTTTCACAAGGGTAAGAGGAGAAAATAGACCCCTAAAACTGTTGTGCAATTTCTCTTGAGTACGCCGATACCCCATATGTGGGGAAAACAGTTTGGGCACATGTCAGGGTTCAGAAGGGAAGGAGCACTGTGTGACTTTTTGAACGCAAAATTGGCTGGAATTGAGAGCGGACGCCATGTCGCGTTTGGAGAGCCCCTGTGTGCCTAAATAGTGGAAACCCCCCAAAAGTGACCCCATTTTGGAAACAAGACCCCTCAAGGATTTTATCAAGGGGTATAGTGAACATTTTGAACCCAGAGGTATGACACAGAATTTGATAACATTAGGTCATCATATTGAATATGTTGTCATTAGTCTTGATTACAAGTGCTTGCATCAGGTACTCTAGTATCAACCAAGTATTGCAGGTGCTTGAGTCCCCGCCCCGCATGTTTCACGGTTGTTAGACACCCCAAAAAAAAAACATGTGGGGATCGCCCATGCTTGGCAGGCAATCCCCGCATGTTTTTCTTTTGGCTGTGGAACAGCTGCGAAACATATGGGGCGGAGACTCGAGCACCCGATACAAACTCAAGTATCAAACACTTGCGCTCAACACTAGTCGCCATATCGTCATTTTTTTTTCTTTACTTTTGAATAAATCCCAATCCCAACACAAACCCTAATACAACCCTAATACAACCTAACCCTAACACAACTCTAACCGTAACTCTAATCGTAACCCTGACAGAACCCAAGCCAAGCCCTAATCCTAGAGTTTATTTTTTACGCCTTTCCTCCTGCGGTATAAGTGATTACACGACTTTATTCTTCGGGTCGGTGCGATTACAGCGATACCAGATTTATATCGGATTTTTATGATGGACAGCGGTCACAAACTAAAAGACACTTTTATTTTTCAGAAACTAGTTTTTGCATCGCCATATTTTGATAGCTATCATTTTTCCATATTTCGGCCGAGAGAGTCATGTAAGAGCTTGTTTTTTTTTTACGGGACAAGTTGATGTTTTTTAGTACCATTTTCAGGCACGTGAAATTTTTTGATCACTTTCTATTCTGATTTTTGGGAGACAAGATGAACAAAAACCAACAGTTTTTAGGATTTTTTTTTATATGCCATTCAGCGTGTGGTAAAATTGATAAGGCAGCTTTATTCTTCGGGTCAGTACTTTTACAGCGGTACCACATTTATATAGTTTTTTTATGTTTTGGTGCTTTTACACAATAAAAACTATTTTATAGAAAAAATCGTTTTTTTTGTGTCGCTTTATTCTGAGAGCTATAACTTTTTTATTTTTCGGCTGATGGAGCTGTATGGCAGCTTGTTATTTGCGGGATATGATGACGTTTTCAGCGGTACCATTTTTATGTACATTCGTCTTTTTGATCGCGTTTTATTCCATTTTTGGTTCGGCGGTATGATGATAAATCACAGGTTTTTTGCTTTTTTTTTTTTTTTTTTCGTGTTCACTAAAGGGGTCAACTAGTGGGACAGTTTTCTAGATCAGGTTGTTCCGGTCATGGCGATCCCAAATATGTGTACTTTTTGTTGTTTATTTTTTCTTTCTTTAATATTTATTTATGGGTATAGTGATTTCCGGTCTTGACGCTTTGATGTCTTCCTTGGTCTACCAGTATGTTTGCCCTTAACAACCTTCCCATGTTTGTATTTGGTCCAGATTTTAGACACAGCTGACTGTGAACAACCAACATCTTTTGCAACATTACGTGATGATTTACCTTCTTTTAAGAGTTTGATAATCCTCTCCTTTGTTTCAATTGACATCTCTCGTGTTGGAGCCATGATTCATGTCAGTCTACTTGGGGCAACAGCTCTCCAAGGTGTGATCACTCCTTTTTAGATGCAGACTAATGAGCAGATCTAATTTGATGCAGGTGTTAGTTTTGGAAATGAAAATTTACAGGGTGATTCCATAATTTTTTCCTCAGAATTGAGTGATTCCACAATTTTTTCCCTCTGCTTGGTCTGAAAAAAATTACTTTTACTGAGTACCTCATTTTTAATCTTGATTTCTTTTAGTGTTTCTTAAAGCCCTAAAGTTGAAATTTGAAATGACTAGTTTTGTGCCATGTCTGTGATCTGCTTTTTTTCAACAACATTAAACAACTGAATGAACATCCTCCGAGCCCGGTGATTCCATAATTTTTGCCAGGGGTTGTATGTATGTGTGTGTGTATATGTGTATTTATATATATATATATATATATATATATATATATATATATATATATATATATATATATATATATATATATATATATATATATATATATATATATATATATATATATATATATATATGTATGTATGTATGTGTATATATACACACAGTACAGACCAAAAGTTTGGACACACCTTATTTAAAGATTTTTCTGTATTTTCATGACTATGAAAATTGTACATTCACACTGAAGGCATCAAAACTATGAATTAACACATCTGGAATTATATAATTAACAAAAAAGTGTGAAACAACTGAAAATATGTCTTATATTCTAGGTTCTTCACAGTAGCCACCTTTTGCTTTGATGACTGCTTTGCACACTCTTGGCATTCTCTTGATGAGCTTCAAGAGGTAGTCACCGGAAATGGTCTTTCAACAATCTTGAAGGTGTTCCCAGAGATGCTTAGCACTGTGTTGATGTGTTGATGCCTTCAGTGTGAATGTACAATTTTCATAGTCAAGAAAATACAGAAAAATCTTTAAATGAGAAGGTGTGTCCAAACGTGTGGTCTGTACGGTGTATATGTATGTGTGTGTGTGTGTATATATGTGTGTGTGTGTATATATGTGTGTGTGTGTGTGTATATATATATATATATATATATATATATATATATATATATATATATATATATATATATATATATATATATATATATATATACACTGCTCAAAAAAATAAAGGGAACACTGAAATAACACATGCTAGATCTGAATGAATGAAATCTTCTCAGTGAATACTTTGTTCTGTACAAAGTTGAATTTGCTGACAAAATCACACACAAATCATCAATGGAAATCACATTTATTAACCAATGGAGGCCTCGATTTGGCGTCATCACCAAAATTAAAGTGGAAAAACACACTACAGGCTGATCCACCTTTGATGTAATGTCCTTAAAACAAGTCAAAATGAGGCTCAGTATTGTGTGTGGCCTCCACGTGCCTGTATGACCTCCCTACAATGCCTGGGCATGCTCCTGATGAGGCTGAGTATTGTGTGTGGCCTCCACGTGCCTGTATGACCTCCCTACAACGCCTGGGCATGCTTCTGATGAGGCTGAGTATTGTGTGTGGCCTCCACGTGCCTGTATGACCTCCCTACAACGCCTGGGCATGCTCCTGATGAGGCTCAGTATTGTGTGTGGCCTCCACGTGCCTGTATGACCTCCCTACAACGCCTAGGCATGCTCCTGATGAGGTTGCGGATGGTCTCCTGTGGGATCTCCTCCCAGACCTGGACTAAACCATCCGCCAACTCCTGGACAGTCTGTGGTGCAACGTGATGTTGGTGGATGGAGCGAGACCTGATGTCCCAGATGTGCTCAATCGGATTCATAGCTTCAATGCCTTCATCTTGTTGGAACTGCTGACACACTCCAGCCACATGAGGTCTGGCATTGTCCTGTATTAGGAGAAACACAGGGCCAACCGCACCAGCATATGGTCTCACAAGGGGTCTGAGGATCTCATCTCGGTACCTAATGGCAGTCAGGCTACCTCTGGTGAGCACATGGAGGGCTTTGTGGCCCTCCAAAGAAATGCCACCCCACACCATTACTGACCCACTGCCAAACCGGTCATGCTGAAGGATGTTTCAGGCAGCAGATCGCTCTCCACGGCGTTTCCAGACTCTGTCACGTCTGTCACATGTGCTCAGTGTGAACCTGCTTTCATCTGTGAAGAGCATAGGGCGCCAGTGGCGACTTTGCCAATCCTGGTGTTCTGTGGCAAATGCCAAGCGTCCTGCACGGTGTTGGGCTGTGAGCACAACCCCCATCTGTGGATGCCGGGCCCTCATACCACCCTCATGGAGTCGGTTTCTAACCATTTGTGCAGACACATGCACATTTGTGGCCTGCTGAAGGTCATTTTTCAGGGCTCTGGCAGTGCTCCTCCTGTTCCTTTTTGCACAAAGGCGGAGGTAGCGGGCCTGCTGCTGGGTCGTTGCCCTCCTACGGCCCCCTCCACGTCTCTTGGTGTACTGGCCTGTCTCCTGGTAGTGCCTCCAGCCTCTGGACACTACGCTGACAGACACAGCAAACCTTCTTGCCACAGCTCGCATTGATGTGCCATCCTGGATGAGCTGCACTACCTGAGCAACTTCTGTGGGTTGTAGAGTCCGTCTCTTGCTACCACGAGTGTGAAAGCACAACCAGCATTCAAAAGTGACAAAAACATCAGGCAGAAAGCTTTGGTGCTCAGATGTGGTCTGTAGTCCCCACCTGCAGAACCACTCCTTTATTGAGGGTGTCTTGATCATTGCCAATAATTTCCATCTTTTGTCTATTCCATTTGCACAACAGCATGTGAAATTGATTGTCAATCAGTGTTGCTTCCTAAGTGGACAGTTTGATTTCACAGAAGTTTGATTCACTTGGAGTTGTATTCTGTTTTTTAAGTGTTCCCTTTATTTTTTTGAGCTGTGTGTGTGTGTGTATATATATATATATATATATATATATAATTTGTAATGCAGCGCCTTGCTAAAATGTCCAGGGGGTGTGTTCTGGCTGACCATGTACCTCCCCTCAGGTGACTGATCACATCACTGTGACATCATCGCAGGTCCTGTGTGCAGAGATGGATATATAAATCCTGGTGGTTTGGAAACAGGGTTGAGGCGTGAGGCCTGATCCTGTGTGTGGGACACCATTAGCCTGGAGAGGCTGGAAGAGAGAGGCCTGGTGAAGCCTGGAAGGCAGATGCTGGATCTAGGATACCAGTAGTCTTTTGAAGGCACGTGGCTTGGAGACTACGTCTGGGAAGCCTTAAAGCCACAGCTGTGGCAGAACCAAGCTGAGAGAAGTAGCTAAAACCTGGCAAAGGTAAAAATGCTGCTTGATGTGGACATTGATATTGTTACCTTGCTGAAGGCTGTATCGGGAGCCAAGTGGATGTGTCTGTCACTGGAAAGGCTCTTGGACATTATATGTGTAATATGTCGGTGAGCCACTGAGATGGACTATGTTATGTGCAGTTTATGATGTGTAATAAACTGCTGGACTGTGAAATACCGGAAAGACATTGCATGTGTGCTTTAATTGATCCGGTGAAGCGAGTGTCCCCAGCGTGATGAATAGCGTTACCTCACATGTGGTTAGAGAATGCGGGCAACTGCAGCCTGGTTGCTAGGGTTAGGGTGGACGACGAGTGTGGATACAAGCATCTTGCTGTGGCTTGGCGGGGTCACGAAGATTAAAGCATCTGGCTGTAACTCGGTGGGGTTACGAAAATTGTCGTCGCACCCAAACCTGGTTTGCTGTGGCTCGGCGGGGCCACGAAAATTTTTCCAGGATGAGTGTTGTGAAGTGTCTAGTGTGAACAGTGTACCCCAATGGCTGTGAATGGAGCAGCAAATGAGACTGAAGCTATTGAGTGATTAAAGTGCCGGTTAAAACCGCAGCAGGTATTTGAGAAACGTCTACAGGACATGGTGCACGAAAGGCAGGAGCTGTGGGCACCGTATAGAATGGCGGCAGTGGACCATTCTGTGAACTCTCCGGGGGCGCCAGTATTGTCCCAGAGTGCCCGGGGAGGTGGTAAGAGATGTTGTGAATTGAGTCCTAAGACTGTTGCGGGTTCTTTTGGTAAAGTACCCCCTTTAGGTGTGGTTGTCCACAAGGGGGTGGAGTCTAAAAAGGGGGCGGATTTCCAAAGAGCATGGAGTATAGAAAACCAAAATTTGTTACTGGTTGTGGGTTGGTACGGCCTAAAAATGACAATTTGACCGTTGATAACGGGGTAGCTCCACTAGAAGGGGTTGACGTCAAGGTGGGAGGGTGACTTGCTGGTCCACGACACCATGAGGAGTGACACAGACCCCACAACTGACGGTAATGCTATGAAAGTAGAAAGAGAGTTCAGTCAGGAGGGGCTAGACGAGGGGAGAAAGTCCCCCTCTCATCGTCGACGGAGCAAGGGCCACAAAAAGGTTGCTCCTGTAGTCTTTGCTGAAAGTGAAAATAAAGAAAATGTAATGCTGTGTGCCTTTGTTCCAAGTGTGGATCCTCCTTTAGAGGCAGAAGAGGAGGTGACGTTGCCAGTAGTAACCTCCGGTACAGTACTGAGACAGAAGGATCAGGAACAGACAGCCTTGAAAGAGGAGGTGGCCAGTCATGACCAAGAGCTGGAGCCTATCAGGCAGCAGTATCAGAGTGACGTGCAGCAACTAAGGAAAAACATGGAGAACGTGTCCCAGGATCAGCTGAACCTGGAGTCTGAACGGCAGAAAATAAACCAGGTTGTGAGGAACTTACAGCGAGAACTGCAGGAAAGCAGCAAGGAAGTCAACAAATGGAAGGAAATGTTCCAGAAAATTAAAGAGGAGGTTTTTCGGTTGCAGTTTGACAAAGCGATGTCTGAAGATGAGCTGTGTGAAATGAAAGATCATTTCTTCCTGGTACAGTTAGAGCTGATGCAGGAGAAGCAAAGGCTGGATGAGGGTCTACACCAGAGGGATAGGGAGCTATCTGCCTTAAAAGGGGCGCTGCAGGATGAAGTTTCTGGACGTGATCAAGACCTAGTACGACTGTGCGAACAGTTCAACCGGGAGCTGTGTGACTCCAAGAAGGAGTATGGTGGACTCATGAGGGAGCTGCAGAAATTCCAGGACCAAGTAAAGCCTCTAATGCAGGAGAAGGCTGGAAGACTCTCTGTACCAGCGAGACCAGGAGCTATCCGCCCTGAAAGAGGCATTAAAAGATGAAGTGTCTGGTCATGACTGTGAGGCAGAAAAGATGCGTGAAAAATTCAATAGGGAACTGCAACAAACTAAGAGACTATGAGGATCTCCTCAAGGTTAAGGAAAAACTAGAGGATAAGGCGGATGCAGAGCACAGGCACCAAGTGATTGAGACCACTCTGCAGGACACCCATGATGAAATTGATGATCTCCGCAGAAAGACCCTAGGTCTGGAAGCTCAGGTGAAGAAGCTGCAGACGTTCTGTGATAATCTCCAGAGGGCAGAGACGTGCCTTAAGGAAAGAATCAGCAAGATGGAAGCTGAGCGGAAAAAGATGGAGGAGTCTATTGGAGAATCCACAGACCAGGGCCAGGAGTTGGCCACTGGAGATGGGAGGTATGAAGCAAATACCTCCTCGAATAAGGCGAGCTCTGTTGATTCGGTGGACGTAAGAGCCGAGATCAAGGATCTCAAGGAGACACTACAAGCCCATTTGAAGCAAGAGAAGTTTGAGAGACTGGCTGTTGAGAGCAGAGTGGGCGCATTGGAGACAGAGAGGTCTGAAAGAACTCTACTGTTAAAGGAGCAGTTGAAGCAGGAAGAGCTTCAGAGATGGGCTGCTGAGAGGCGAGTAGCTGAGCTAGAGGAAGAAGTTTTCGAGCTCAAAAGTCGCCTGGCAAAGTATCACTCAGTGAACGCCTCCTTGGAGTAGGAAAAGGGCAACAAGATGCACTTACTCCTTTATACCATGAGAAGGTGGACCTGAGGAGAGCTAAGAGAGTGTTAACAGAAGATAAGTATGAAATGGAAGTGGTCAAGATGAAAATTCTTGAGTTCATAGCTGTGAGTCGGCTCAGGGGAAGCATACAGGGTGAAGAAGCTGAAAGTTAGTTGCCCTTGAAACCTGAGCCAGATGATCGTTTGGAGACCACTGGTGAGACAGAAACCTCTCGGTACAAGTGCCTCATAGATGTACCCGAGGATTTGAGAGAAGAATGCACCAGTGAGTCCGTGCATGAAGAGTTTAAGAAGGCCGTGGGAGCCTGTAAGGTGTACTCGACCTCAGAAGCTAAACAACTGGTTGTCCTGTCCACAACCGAAGTCACAGTGAAGAGGGTGGCTATCCTAAGTGACATGCACTGGCGATGTATTCGCACAAAGCGGTTTGTCCGGTTGAAGACGGAACAAGCCATTAGACAACTGGAGCTTATGAGAAAAGCTCAAAGTCTGCGTGAAGAGGTCATCCGGGTGCCTCATGTTCTGGTCAGAAAGCTCATTGGGAGAAATGGCCGAGCCATGCAGATGATGGTAAAGAAGTCTGGTGTGATGAAAGTAAGCAGTCCACGTGATAGTCAGGACTGAATACCAGATGAAGATGGTATGGTGTCATTCTCCGCTGTAGGAACGGAAGAAAGTCTTGCATATATACGCATGCTGATGGAGTACCGAGTGACCTACCTGCGAATGGAAATGCAGCATCTCCTGAGCTGCAGAAGGTGGCAGCCGTCTAGAAATTGAGACCAGACAGAGAAAGGGCCCCCTAAATAACAGAACAGCTACAGTAGAAGTTAGAAACTTTTCAAGATGTCCTGAGGGTAGTGGGTGTGGGTTTAGAGGTAGTGAGACCTCCAGTAACTCAGGTCTGAGAGGCCCATACAAACGACTCAATAGAGTACGAGACCGTACGGAGTCTGACCGGACTTTAGATACAAGGGCAAGTGAGTCACACTGCTATATTGACCGCTGGGAGTGGGGGAGGTCTGACAAGGTTACGACTGACCTCTGGGAGCGGGGGAGGTCTGACAAGGTTACGACTCGGAAATGTGACTTGACAAAGTTAGTGACAATGACAGATGGTCCGTAATGAATGGGCTAATGTTGATGACTAATGTTCCTGGGGCTGAGCAGCGCAATTGTCAAGTACGTGGTCTTTGTGAACCGTTGGTTATAATGTGATTGTGTATATTATGTGTTCAACCCAACAAGTTTGAACAGAGGGGGGGGATATGTAATGCAGCGCCTTGCTGCATTGCTAAAATGTCCAGGGGGTGTGTTCTAGCGGACCATGTACCTCCCCTCAGGTGACTGATCACATGACTGTGACATCATCACAGGTCCTGTGTGCAGAGATGGATATATAAATCCTGGTGGTTTGGAAATAGGGGGAAAGGCGTGAGGCCTGATCCCTGTGTGTGGGACACCATTAGCCTGGAGAGGCTGGAAGAGAGAGGCCTGGTGAAGCCTGGAAGGCAGAGGCTGGATCTA
The DNA here is from genome assembly GCF_046119375.1 of Phyllobates terribilis. NCBI lineage: Eukaryota > Metazoa > Chordata > Amphibia > Anura > Dendrobatidae > Phyllobates > Phyllobates terribilis. Next base: position 469,681,599 of record NW_027362767.1, on the reverse strand, counting down.
GGATACCAGTAGTCTTTTGAAGGCACGTGGCTCTGGGAAGCCTTAAAGCCACAATTGTGGCAGAACCAAGCTGAGAGAAGCTTCTAAAACCTGGCAAAGGTAAAAACGCTGCTTGATGTGGACATTGATATTGTTACCTTGCTGAAGGCTGTATCTGGAGCCAAGTGGACGTGTCTGTCACTGGAAAGGCTCTTGGACATTATATGTGTAATATGTCGGTGAGCCACTGAGATGGACTATGTTATGTGCAGTTTATGATGTGTAATAAACTGCTGGACTGTGAAATACCGGAAAGACGTTGCATGTGTGCTTTAATTGATCCGGTGAAGCGAGTGTCCCCAGCGTGATGAATAGCGCTACCTCACTATATATAATAAATATATATATATATAATAAATATATATATATATATATTATATAATTTTTTTTTTTTTTTTTATATAGTGGCCATTTATATGGATACGCCTAAATTAAATGGGAATGTTTGGAGATATCAACTTCCTGTTTGTGGCACATTAGTATATGGGAGGGGGAAAACTTTTCCAGATGGGTAGTGACCATGGTAGCCATTTTCAAGTCGGCCATTTTGGATCCAAGTTTATTTTTTTCAATGGGAAGAGGGTCATGTGACACATCAAACCTATTGAGAATTTCATACGAAAAACAATGGTGTGCTTGGTTTTAACGGAACTTTATTCTTTCATGAGTTTTTTACAAGTTTATGACCACTTATAAAATGTGTTCAAAGTGCTGCCCATTGTGTTGGATTGTCAATGCAACCCTCTTCTCCCACTCTTGAAACACTGATCGCAACACCGCAGAAGAAATGCTAGCACAGGCTTCCAGTATCTGTTGTTTCAGATGCTGCACATCTCGTATCTTGATGGTATTGTATAGTATATGGGGTACAAAGATAGTGGGGCCATTCTTCATCAACGGAAACCTCAATGCCACTGGAAATCTGAAATTGCTACATAATGATGTGTTGCCCTCTCTATGCACTGAAGATGGCACGTTCCCTGGGTTTTTCCAACAAGATGGCGCACCACCACATTATGGGTGTCAGGTCCGAGCATTCCTACATGAACAGTTTCCTGGGAAGTGGATTGGTCGTCGTGGGTCAGTTGAATGGCCACCAAGGTCTCCCGATTTGAACCCCTTAGACTTTTATCTTTGGGGTCATCTGAAGGCAATTGTCTATGCTGTGAAGATACGAGATGTGCAGCATCTGAAACAATGGATACTGGGAGCCTGTGCTAGCATTTCTTCTGCGGTGTTGCTATCAGTGTGTCTCATTAAGTTTGATGTGTCACATGACCCTCTTCCCATTCAAAAAACTAAAGTTGGATCCAAAATGGCCGACTTCAAAATGGCCGCCATGGTCACCACCCATCTGGAAAAGTTTTCCCCCTCCCATATACTAATGTGCCACAAACAGGAAGTCGATATCACCAACCATTCCCATTTAATTTATTTGTATCCATATAAATGGCCCACTATGTATGTATGTATGTATGTATGTATTTATGTATGTATGTATGTATATGTACATATATGCATACAATTTTTTTTCCCTTTTATTTCACTTTCTGACACTTTTACACTTTGTCCACTATGGGACTTTAATTATTTGCAGGCTGATCGCTTCTATAGCATACGGATGCAGCAGGCTGTCAGCTCTGCACTGGCACAAGTTAGATAGATCACGCACTGTGCATGATCTAACTAACTTGCTGATGCCTGACTACATTGGATCACCATGGCAACAATCGGGACCCCGTGCTGACAGCGCGGGCTCTCCGATCCAATGTTAGAGGGGTCTGTCTTATTTCTGCCTGCTCCGGAAATGGTGCGATCGACTTTGATCGCAGCATTTCTGGGATTAATGTGCCGGGAGCGGTGCAGGAACGCTCCTGGCACAGAGTACCGGGTGTCATCTTTCACAATCAGCTGACACCCGGCTGCGCTCGCGTCCTCACAGCCTCTGTGCAGGCGCAATCACATTGTGTGGAATAGTAAGTACCTGGTCATTAAGGCCCAGGGCACAGACGTATTATTACGCCTCATGTCAAAAAGGGGTTAATTGGTGTTCTTTTCCTGAAATTCTATGCCCTTTTTCTCCACACATACCTTTCATCATAGTGGCCAAAAAGTTCTATTTTACCCTCATCGGTCCACAGGACTTGTTTCCAAAATGCACGAGGCTTGTTTAGATATTTTTTTGCATGCTGCTGATGCTGAATTTTATGGCGAGGACGCAGGAGAGGTTTTCTTCTGATGAGTCTTCCATGGAGGCCATATTTGTGCAGGTGGTGCAGGAGAACAATGTACCACAACTCCAGAGTCTGCTAAATCCTTCTGAAGGTCTTTAGCAGTCAAGCAGGGGTTCTGATTTGCCTCTCTAGCAATCCTACCAGCAGCTCTCACTGGAATTTTGTTTGGTTTTCCAGACCTTTTTTTGACCTCCACTGTTCCTGGGAACTGCAATTTCTTAATTACATTTCAAACTGAGGAAAGGGCAACTTGAAAACGCTTTGCTATCTTCTTATAGCCTTCTCCTGCTTTGTGGCCTCTACCATTTTCAGAGAGCTAGGCAGCTGCTTAGAAGAACCCATGGCTGCAGTTTTTTGGCACAAGGTTAGAGGAGGTTGGGTTTTCATAAAGCTGAGAAATTTGCATCACCTGGCTTTTCCTAACGATGATGGTGAACAGGCCATAACCCTAACAGGCTAATTAAGTTCTGAAACCATGGTCAAATTTATCTGAGCACACAAATATCCAAGGGTACCAAAACTTTCCTCATTTTCCTTTTTGTAATTTTTAAAATGGAAAAAAATGACAATACATATATATTTTTTTGCCTTAATAAAATTTAAATGTGCCTTTTAACCCTTCTTCCTGTGAGTGGCAGTTGTGTATTGCTCTCTAGGCTCCTCCTGCCAGTTCCTGGATCACTTTGCCACCTGGCTTCCTCACTTTCTATCCTGTGACATCCCCACTCTCATCATGGGAGACTTTAACATCCCCATTGATGATCTCCTCTCCCAATCTGCCTCTCATCTACTTCCTCTAACCTCCTCATTCGGCATCTCAGTTTAATAACTCTCCTACTCATGAAGACAGGAATACCCTGGACCTGGTCTTCTCCCGTCTCTGCTCGCTGCATGACTTTACTAACTTCCCTCTCCCACTCTTGGACCACAATCTTCTTTCCTTCTCTGTCAAGAATGGTCTCCTCACCCGGGACACCCCCACTTATCACACTTATAGGAATACAGGTACCATTAATACCCCACAGCTTATGGACAATCTACAATCATCTTTAGCCCCCATCTCCTCCCTCTCCTGTCCAGACTTAGCATTGCAAACTACAACTGAAGAGTGCCCTAGCAGCACCTTCTACATGCAGAAAGACCCTACACAGACAACGGCGGCCCTGGCACACGATTCAAACGCATTTTCTTCAGCGTTGCTCAAGGTGTGCTGATCGTCAGTGGAGAAAATCACTTTTAGCAGAAGACTTCATCCACTATAAATTCATGCTGAAAACCTATAACTTTGCCCTTCATCTGGCTAAACAATCCTACTTCACCACCCTCATCACTTCACTATCCAACAATCCAAAACGACTTTTTGAAACCTTAAACTCCCTCCTGAAACCTAAAGCACAGGCCCCCATCACCAACCTCAGCAGTGAGGATCTGGTTACTTACCACATCCATCAGGACATCTCAACCCGATCTCCTCAGTGCCTGGATCCCCTTCCCTGCTGCACTTCAAGCTCACTAGCCATCTTTGAGCCTGTCACAGAAGAAGTTACCTAGTTTCTCGCTTCTTCTCGACCTACAACCTGCAACAGTGACCCCATTCCGTCACACCTCCTGCAGTCCCTCTCACCGGCGGTCACCGTTCACCTGGCTAAAATATTTAACCTCTCTCTTTCTTCAGGTATCTTTCCCTCCTCATTTAAACACGCCATCACAACCCCTTTACTTAAAAAGCCATCCCTGGACCAGAACTGCGCTGCTAACTACAGACCTGTCTCTAATCTTCCATTCATCTCTAAACTTCTGGAACTCCTGGTCCACTCCCGTCTAATCTGCTAGCTCTCAGATAACTCTCTCCTCGACCCTCTACAATCTGGTGTCCGCTCTTTACACTCCACTGAAACTGCGCTCACTAAAGTCTCTAATGATCTACTGACAGCCAAATCCAAAGGTCACTGCTCCCTGCTGATCTCCTGGATCTCTCTGCAGCATTTGACACTGTGGATCACCAGCTCCTCCTCACTATGCTCCGCTTTATAGGCCTCAAGGACACTGTTCTCTACTGGTTCTCCTCCTTCGTCTCTGACCTCTGTCTCTTCACTGTATCTTTTGTTGGCTCCTCTTCCTCTCCTTGTCCTCTTACTATTGGGGTTCGACAGGGCTCAGTCCTAGGCCTCCTCCTCTTCTCTCTATACACTGCCCCTATTGGACAAACAATCAGCAGATTTGGGTTCCGGTACCATCTCAATGCTGATGACACCCAATTATACACTTCTTCCCCTGACATCACCCCTACCCAAATACCAAGGATTGTCCATCTACGGTCTCTAACATCATGTCCTCCCTCTATCTGACACTGAATCTCTCCAAAACTGAACTTTTTGTGTTCCTCCCCTCTACTAACCCAACTGTACCTAACATCGAAATTACCTTGGAGGGTTCAACCATAACTCCCAGCAGCACGCCCGCTGCCTTGGGGTCATTTTCGACACTAACCTTTCCTTTACTCCCTATAATCCGATCACTCACTCGCTCTTGTCACCTTCATCTTAAAAACATCTCCAGCATCCGACCTTTTCTCACCTTTGAAACTGCTAAAACTCTTACTGTCCCTCTCTTTCACTCTCGTCTGGACTACTGCAACTCTCTTCTGATCGGTCTCCGTCTTGCCAAACTTTCTCCTCTCCAATCCGTCCTGAATGCGGCAGCCACGGTCGTATTTCTGTCCAGCTGTTTCACCGATGCCTCCATCTTGTGCCAGTCATTACACTGGTTACCCAATCGCTACAGGGTCCAATATAAACTCATCGCTCTCACCCACAAAGCTCTCCACAGTTCTGGACCGCCTTATATCTCCTCTCTCGTCTCTGTCTATCGCCCTACACGTGCCCTCCATTCTACAAATGACCTAAGACTAACATCCCCCATAATCCAAACCTCGCACCTACGTCTCTAAGACTTCTCTCGTGCTGCGCCAGTTCTCTGGAATGCTCTACCCCAGACGATCCGACTGATGCCTAGCCACCACTTCTTCAAGCGCACTTTAAAAACCCATCTATTTAAACAAGCCTACCACCTCAACTACTCAGTAAACTAACCTTCCCCTGTTCCCTCCTTCTAAATATTATTCAGAATCTGTTCCCTTCTCTTCATCTGTCTCCACACCCTCCATGCACACGATAACTGCACTCGATACTTGAGTATTGCACTTATCCATACTGGCTGATGACCGGATCATACAGCTTTATATGAAAATCCCTATTTATTATAATTGCCAGCAATGAAATAACAAGCACCTTTCACCTATTGTGTCCCCCCATTTCCTTGTAGATTGTAAGCAGCGAGCAGCCGGACCCTCACTCCTAACTATTTAAACGGTCTTACCTTGTATTGAATTTATTGTATGTGCATGACTTCGCTTAATTGTAAAGTGCTGCGGAATATGTTGCCGCTATATAAATAAAAATTATTATTATTTACAGGTCATTTCATCTTCAACTTGCTTTAACTGTTCACAATAACAGTAATTTTGACCAGGGGAGCCCAAACTTTTACATGCCACTGTATTTAGTGTTACTGTGTAGCAATTGGCTCAGTTCACTATATTGGCTTGACCAACAACAGCATACACTCAAGCAGCATATAAATTCTTTATTAATGAAAAAAGACGTAAATAAGCAATATAGAGTTAAAAAGGTGCCTCACACTGTAAGCAACCTTAAAATAGACCTGCTAATATCTGTTTGGAGCTCCCTGTTCGCAAACTGTCTCAATCTTTATAAATATTCCAAAATGGATGTCTAAATACTAAAAAGAGAGTTTCATGGTAACCTAGGTAAGATACATTTAGTCAAGAAGAATGCAAAGCAGCTGCACCCAATGTCTAGCAGTAATGATAGTGATTTGGTAGAGAGTAATGCTATTTCTAATGTAAACTGCATAATACTTTAACCAAACAGCAGAGTGTCAATCACAGCAAATACCTTCTGATTAAGGTGCATACAGTCAGGTAAAATGCAGAGCAGGTCCAATATCCTTCCACCCCGACGCGCGTTTTGTTGCACTTGCTCGGGTGACTTGTCAGGGAGGGGGATGTTAGCACATTAAATGCACATTGGCTGCCAAAAGAGATCTGGATTGCTAGTCACCTGACCGTCGCATTATTTCTGTAAGTATTCACGGCGCATGATGGGAAAAGACACACTGAATCCAGCCATATATCACTTAGTTTACTGGGTGCAGGAGTTGTGACACAATCAGAGTTTTTAGATGTAGCAGAGCTCATAAAGCTGACCCCGTCCACACCATGGCTGACCTCGCCCATACCAGGCTGTCTATGTACACTGTCCTTCATAAAAACGGAGGAGAAAATTTCCATCGTACTCACATTTTATGAAACATTTGTCTTTATTTTCCGGGGTGCCATTCCAATGATGCTGACCAACCAGAAATACCCAATGCAAAAAAGAGGTGGACAGGCACATCCAATATTAAAACATCTTCAAGCTTTATTCAAATACATATCTTTAAAAATACATACAAGGGTGATGTGGTACAGGAACTTCTCTGCCGTGTGTCTGACGCCTACTGCGCCCTTAGAGCGGAATACAGAGGGGTTACAAATACATTAAAACCATATGTTGTCATGTGCTAACTAATTAATCAAATCATGTAGCAATCATGAGGGAACAGTCTCCACAGTGAGTAGGGAAAGAAAGAAAGATGGAAAAAGAAAAAGAAAGAAAGACACAAAACATATACACAATGAAGTGACTCAATAGTTACCAAACAGAGCATTAATAGACAATATGACAAGGACAACCGCAGGTATATATGTAGAAAGAAATAGCATATTCATAATTGGTGTAAACTACATTCATGATATACATATTGTGTCATTTCTGTAATTTTTATTTATTTATCACTTATATAGCGCCATTAATTCCACAGCGCTTTACAGACATTATCATTACTGTCCCCATTGGGGCTCACAATCTAAATTCCCTATCAGTATGTCTATAGAGTAAAAACCTAGAAGTCTGAACTGAAACATAAATTGATGTGCATGCAAAATGTAAATGCATGTTCACACAAGGCCACTAGACAAAGAAAAATCAAAGACAAGCTAAATACCCATTTACTTCCAGTTACTTGGGTAAATCGCACAGTGCAAAAATAATAATAAATAATGAAGGGGATTCAGTTAACATAATTTTGATCAAAATAATGTAAAAGCTATCCCGCCACGTCACGGCAACCCTTATGGGACAGTCCTAACTCTAATATTAAAACCTTACCATTTGTCAAGTGACGTACATATGGATAAGGGCAGAGAGACTGAACCCCTAGTAAAAGCATAGACCTGAGGCAGAATGAACATTTCAGCTCAGACCAAGGGCGGCCACACCCTTATATGTACTAAAGCCCATTGTGTGAACATACATTTACATTTTGCATGCACATCAATTTATGTTTCAGTTCAGACTTCTAGGTTTTTTCTTTATAGTTTAGTGTGCTTCAGTGCATATAAGGGTGTGGCCGCCCTTTGTCTGATCTGAAAGGTTCATTCTGCCTCAGGTCTATGCTTCTACTAGGGGGTCAGTCTCTCTGCCCTTATCCATATGTACGTCACTTGACAAATGGTAAGGTATATTAGAGTTAGGACTGTCCCATAAGGGTTGCCGTGATGTGGCAGGATGGCCTTTTATATTATTTTGATCAAAATTATGTTAACTAAATACCCTTTATTATTTATCATTATTTTCATGCACTGTGCGATTTATCCATTTACTTCCAGTTACTTGGGTATTTTGCTTGTCTTTGGTTTTTCTATGTCTATAGAGTGTGAGAGGAAACCGGAGAACCCAGAGGAAACCCACACAAACATGAGGAGAACATACAAACTCCTTGCAGATGTTGTCCTTGGTGGAATATGAACCCAGAACCCCAGGGCTACAAGGCTGCAGTACTAACCACTGAGCCACCATACAGTGCTAACCACTGAGCCACCGTGCAGCCCTAATTCAAACCTTTTGGTTGCTTTGTGTCCAGGGAAATAATTCTGCTGCCGGCTACCACCTCCGTTCGGCTTTGTCACTTTCTCCAAACACCTGAAGCTATCCAGATTACCCTCATGTTTTTCTAAAAAAAAATGTTGAACTGCTCCTGATTATGTGATATTAGAAGGACCGGGACCCAAGAATGAAGGACGCCTTGACGCTTGTTGTTGGGCGCACATATATTTTCCAATTTATGCGCAAAGTACCTTCCTTTACTGTAATTTTTCATATTAATATTAGAGATTTTTTTTTTTGCTATTTCATGTGTACATTTTGTAACGCTTTCATAATTATTTATAGTAGAAACGTAGTTTCTATGTCTCAGAGCAATTACTCTTAGCAATTTAGGATGCAACTTTGACGATTTTCCATATGTGATATTATTATTATTAATATTATAAATGTGTTCCGCAGTCTTTTTTTAATTTATGACTTGTGCATGCTATAAACCATATTTTTCAGACTATAAGACATACCTAGGTTTTAGAGGAGGAAAAAAAAAATGAAGCAAAAAATGTGGTCATGAAGCCCTGTTATGGGGAAGGAGGTCTGCTGCTGACACTGTTATAGGGGTAATGTCCCCCAATTCTGTATAAATATCCACCATGCTGGTATGCATGGCACCCCTCATCATGGCTTGCATGACACCCTTAATCCCTCATCCTGGTATGCATGGCACCCTTAATCCCTCATCCTGGTATGCATGGCACCCCTCATCCTGGTATGCATGGCACCCCTCATCCTGGCATGCATGGCACCCTTCATCCTGGCATGCATGGCACCCCTCATCCTGGCATGCATGGCACCCCTCATCCCTCATCCTGGTATGCATGGCACCCCTCATCCTGGTATGCATGGCACCCCTCATCCTGGTATGCATGGCACCCCTCATCCTGGTATGCATGGCACCCCTCATCCTGGTATGCATGGCACCCCTCATCCCTCAGCCTGGTATGCATGGCAACCCTCATCCCTCATCCTGGCATGCATGGCACCCCTCATCCTGGAATGCATGGCACCCCTCATCCTGGTATGCATGGCACCCATTATCGAATAGTCATTGCTCCCCATGTCCGGGACTGTGGACGTGAGGAGTAGTGACTATTCATTCTCCTTAATATCGCACACAGTGTAGCCGCTGCGCAGCTCCTGCAGCAGCTGCTCGGCGATCACGTGTGCCTGCTATTAAAGAGCATGAATATTCACTACTCTCCACACCCATGGGAGTGGGGAGCAGTGAATATTCATGCTGTTTAATAACTGGCACATGTGACCACCGAGCAGCTGCTGCAGGAGCTGGCGCTGCTGCTAACTTTGTGCCGCTATTAAGGAAAATAAATATTCACTGCTCCATACGCCCATGGGTGTGGGGAGCAGTGAATATTCATTTTCTTTAGCAACGGGCACAGTGTGGGCTGCAGCAGGCGGCTCCTGTTCCCCTCTCCTCCACCGCTGCCGCTCCCCCCACAGCACCCACCATCCGCAGCCACAGTATAGTACATTAGGACTATAAGATGCACTATAAGGATTTCATAAATGCTTTGGAACAAATGCAATGTCTGTCGTTTTGCACAAAAACTTTTGAGATAGATGGTAGTTTCATCTTTCATCAACTGTGAAACCAGCCATGTCATTCATGGCATAGTCTGCAATACTTGTGAAAAGAGGTATATAGGGTGCACAAGGCGCAAATGAAAAAGAATTGCAGAACACATTTATAATATCAATAATAATAAAAATATCACATATTCATTAGCAATTCGACATTTTTTAGAAAAACATGAGGGTAATCTGGATAGCTTCAGGTGTTTTGGTTTGGAGAAAGCGACAAAGCCGAATCAAGGTGGTAGCCGGCAGCAGAAGCTTTTCAGGAGAGAAGCCTTGTGGATTATTTCCCTGGACACGAAGCAACCAAAAGGTTTGAATTACAGAAATGACACCATTAGGGATGAGCGAGTATGTTCGGTTAACCCTTTCGGCGAGTATGCTCGGGCGAATACCGAGTATCTCAACTGTTTGACAGCTTTAATACATGTGAGGAAGGCTTGTTTCTTTCACATTCCTCACATGTATTAAAGCTGTCAAACAGTCGCAAATCATGAGCACGGGAGTGATTCAAACATATCACCAAGTACGCTGAAGATACTTGCCTGAGTATACCCGCCTAAAGGGTTAACCGAGCATACTCGCTCATCACTAGACACAATGTGTATATCATGAATGTAGTTTACACCAATTATGAATATGCTATTTCTTTCTACACATATACCTGCGGTTGTCTTTACCATATTATATTAATGCTCTGTTTGGTAACTATTCAGTCACTTCATTGTTGTATATGTTTTATGTGTTTTTAATCTTACTTTCTTTCTTTTTCTTTCTTTTTCCATCTTTCTTTTTCTTTCTTTTTCCATCTTTCTTTTTCTTTCTTTTTCCATCTTTCTTTTTCTTTCTTTTTCCATCTTTCTTTTTCTTTCTTTCCCTACTCACTGTGGAGGCTGTTCCCTCATGATTGCTACATGATTTGATTAATTAGTTCGCACATGACAAGATGTGGTTTGATGGTTTTAATGTATTTGTAACCCCTCTGTATTCCGCTCTAAGGGCGCAGTAGGCGTCAGACACACGGCAGAGCGGTTCCTGTACCACATCACCCTTGTATGGATTTTTAAAGATATGTATTTGAATAAAGCTTGAAGATGTTTTAATATTGGATGTGCCTGTCCACCTCTTTTTCGCATTGGATATTTCTGATTGGTCAGCAGCATTGGAATGGCACAATGGAATGACAACAGCACACAGCCTGATAAATGATACATCCCTGAAATCTGTCTCAGCCCCTACCTCATGCGGTCTTCAGATTACATAGCAAAAATCTGTTGACAGAATAGACCGGAACATGTCATGAGCACAACAGTCTTATATTTCTCCAAAAAGGCACACAGGCTTTATGGTGACTCTTTCAAAGAGGCACGTAAGCGTAGCGGTGCTAGCCGGAGGGGCGCGTAGCGATGCTAGCCGGAGGGGCGCGTAGCGATGCTAGCCGGAGGGATGCGTAGCGATGCTAGCCGGAGGGGCGTGTAGCGATGCTAGCCGGAGGAATGCGTAGCGATGCTAGCCGGAGGAGCGCGTAGCGGTGCTACTCGGAGGGGCGCGTAGCGGTGCTACTCGGAGGGGCGCGTAGCGGTGCTACTCGGAGGGGCGCGTAGCGGTGCTACCCGGAGGGGCACAATATTTTGCCAAATATTGTACATTGCAGAGAGGAGCGAGGCAGTTTGTAGCCACTTCTGTTATCTTTTGCTAGTTAAATAGCGCTCCATGAACAATGCCGATGCTTCTACTGCACCCCCCCAATCACATGATCACAGGTGTCTGCCAGGCATAGTGTACCAGTATCAGCACCAGTGATTTAGGTCACATTCGAGCGCGGTTTTCCTCTATGAGTATCACTCAGATATTAAATTAATTGTATCCCTATTTCTATAGCAATGTTATGGATGCTGGAGTAAGGAGGAGCCAAAACAAAGTCATAAAGGAACTTTCAGGCTTGGTTCTTAAAGGGAACCTGACAGCTGATTCATGCTGACGACCCACAGACAAAAAAACATGATAGAACAAAACCTGCAGCTGTGCTTTACTATAAGAGTTCACACTGCGTATAATACAGAGCAATGTGAGGAAACACCACATTGCACTCTGACCAATGCTATTCAATGAGTCCGTGCTCATCTGCATATTTTTTTCCCAGGTCGCAGCATGCTGTGTTTGGCCTCATATGTCAGACGAGACTCGCCAATGAAAGTGAATAGTGCGAGAAAAAAAACAGACAGCACATGGATCATGCGTATCCCATCCGATTTTTACGCACACATCTCAAAGGAAACCCAACATTTCCTCAGCCAAGTGCAGTAAATTCACAGTCATAACCTTCAGAATAGGTAGATGCATAGACGTATAGATAGAATAGCTAAATGTCCTGTAGACATCTAATTTCATAAGCCCTCTATATATAACAAACTTGCACCCTTTAGTGCCTTACATATACCACAAAGTGGTGTTTAGCCTGATTTAACCTAGTAAACATATAATAAAAAAAAACGACATGGGGTCTCCCGTATTTTTGATAACCAGCACAGGTAAAGCAGACCGCTGTTAGCTGGTATTATCAGGCTGGGAAGATCCCTGTCTATAGGGCCCTTCCCAGACTAAAAATACCAGCCATCATCCGCCCCATGAGAATCTCCAATTCTGGCGCTTTGCCCGGCTCTTCCTGATTGCCCTTGTGCTTTAACAATCGGGGTAATGGGGCTTGGGGTTGATCTCAGCTGTGATTTGTCATAAAACACAGCTGGCATCAAGACCTGGTGTTAGTAATAGAGAGGTGTCTATCAGACACCCCCATTACTAACCCAGTAATAAAAAATAAAAACACTCAAGCAAAAAATACTTTATTTGAAAAAAAAAAAACACTCCCCCACACTATCCCTGGTTCACCAATTTCTAAAAAAAAGGCATGCAGGTCCAATATAGTCCACCGAATCCGACGTAGTCCACCAATGGATATCTGAAAAAAACATAAAAAGAGACTAAAAAACAACACACTGTCCCTTGTTCACTAATTTATTAGAATAAAATGTTCCCACGCTGGTCCGACGTAGTCCAGCGTCCCCCGAATCCGGCCCCAGCCACTGTGACTAGCAGTAAGTAAAGTCACACTGCCCTCTGTGAGACCCGGCAACTCTGAGCGGTGTAGTTAGTGATGGCACCGCTGTTTAGAGCTGCTGGGTCTTGTGGAGCGCAACGGGAGCCGGCAACTCTTGAGTGTTGACGTCAGTATCCGGCGACTGTGAATAGCAGCAGCGTTACTAACTGGTTTCCACAGTCGCCGTGGCCAGATTCAGGGAACGCTGAACTATGTCAATCTGTGTGGGGATATTTCTTCTGATAAATTGGTGAACGAAGGAGTGTGTGTGTTTGTGGTTTTTTTTTGTCTTTCTCTTTTTATGTTTTTTAGGTTGGTGGACTACGTCTGATTACCTGGACTATGGCGGGTCTGCATGACTTTTTTTTTTTTGATAGACCCCTCTCCATTACTAACCCCAGGGCTTGATTTTTAACAATTCACAGCTGACATCAACCCCAATTACCATTACCTGATTGCCACCGCACCAGGGCAATCGGGAAGAGCAAAGCAAAGCATTAGAATTGGCGCATCTCATGTGATGCTGTACTTCTGGGGTGACTGCAGGGAGGTATTTTTAGGCTGGGAATGGCCAAATAACCAGGGACCTTCCCAGCCTGATAATATCCGCTCACAGCTGTCTGCTCTACCTTTGCTGGTTAAAAAAAATAGGGGGAACCCTACGTCATTTTTTATTATTATTTATTTGGTAAAACCAGTCTAAACAACCTTTAGTGCAACATGAAAGGCACTAAAAGGTTCAACTTTATTATATGTAAGGGGCTTGTGAAATTATATATCTACAAGATATCTATGTATTCTATCTATTATCCATCTAATATTTTTCTATCATCTATATATTTTTATAAGATTGATTTATTCGTTTGTAAACTTGCTTGAAGTTACATAGAGTATTAATATAGTATGTAAAAGATGTTAAAAACCTATTGCATACACATGTCATACGGATCCTAGGCGAGAAAAAAATCGCACTTTCCCATGACATTTGTCCAACTTTTCTGGATCAAAATCAGAGCAATTATTTTATATTCTGTGATGACACCGCTTTTATTCTAAATGATGTCAGACGTATTATTCAGTAGGCCCAGGGACATGATCTATTGTTCATATGAGCCTGAACGTTGACTCTTGTTGTAGATTGAATTGATGTTTGTTAATTTGGTGAATGCCTGCTGACTACCTATTGTAGCAGTCCATGCAAATTGTTGTTCTGCAAACATTGAAGGACAAAATATGCAGGTTAATTAAACACTCAAACAATGGGCGATGACCTCCTCCCACCTTGCCCCAAACCTGTAGATAATGGTCTGAATGACAGCTATGGGTATAAAAATGACCTCTCTCCTTCTGCAGGGAGACTTTACAGGACCGCAACCAAGGACCCATGGCACCAACTGGAGAAATACAGATCTGCTCCATTGACTATCACTGGACCCTCCAAGACATTTGGAGAAACCAGATTGTTCCAATCAGGTCACTTGGCCACATACCTCAATGTACTCTGTTTGCTTCCTAAACGTGCCGCTACCTCCTCTCTGTGGGGTGTCCGCCAAAAGTAGTATTCTGCCCATAGGGAAGGAGTGCAGACACTCAGTGGGATGAGTTTTTCTAAAAACAGTCAGGCAAGCGGATAAGACACCCACTGACCTTCGTGTCTCCACGTTTGGTGACAGCAGTGGGATACTACTCAGCCTGGCTTATTCGGGGGAGCTGCAGGGGACTGGTGTTCATAGACACTGTCCAAGAGCTCCACAACCAGGGGGGGCAGATGGACAGACCCAGCAGACCAGGGGTGAGGCATACACAGCAGGTTTTGGATGCCACCATGTCCAACCCCATCAGCTCGGGGCTTGAGAAGAGGACCGGAGTGGCTATACAGCCTCAATAAGAAACTGCAACTACAGAAGTTGTGCCAATTTTGACTGGTCGAATAGAGAGCCACCGACACCCGGCTGGATGTGATCCAGGAATTGGTCTTTTGGGATGACCAGAACATTATGGAAAATGAGGAGTTTGACCTAGAGGAATGGAACTGCGTGCCAAATCAAGGATCCAGTGCCAGTCTGGAATCAAATATTCAGTCCCAGGAGGAGTTGGTGGCATTGGGACCCGGAGCCTCAAGCAAGAGAAGGAGCTGGAAAAGTTGTTCCATCGGTATGGGCAAATCCATACCATCGCGCTGAAGAATCGCGGAGAAGGCGGTGCCACACCATTCGCCTTCATCAGCTTCCAGTATTGACTGTATGTTGTGGACGCAATAGATACTAGTTCGAGAGTTTCCATGGGGCTAGATGACTGGCTGGTTCCCATCTGGCTTCCCCGAATGTCTCCATGGGTTCCAGGCAACGGAAAGGTCCCAACTGACAACCCCAAACATCATATCCGTGGGGCCAGGTGACATCATCCCAATCTGGTCTCCCCAAATCTATCCATGGACCCTCTGATGGTCAATGGAGCAGATCCGTATTTTTCCAGTCAGGGCCATATAGATTTAGGCCAGAATCATGTAGAATCCAAATCTGTGTCTCTTTGCTTAAAGCCATGCTACCAAGCTGATGATCTGAGAGAGTCTCTGATCTTTGCTTTGATTCTCCTTGTACAGTCTTTCTGACTCTCCTTGATTCTGCTTGCAGCACTACAGACATCCCTGTTTATATTTAAATCTGTGTAAGGTTGTTATTCACAGGTCAAGGGTCCGGGATGAGGGTGGAAGGGGCTTATGACTCATTGTTTGAGCATTTAATCAACTTGCATAATTTGTATCCATCCTGCTCTTTAGATTCACATCTAGCTGGCTTAGTACAATATGTCATTAGCATATTAATAAACATCATTGTTTCCAAGCGAAGAGAAGTCAACATTCAGTTTTATA
The DNA here is from genome assembly GCF_046119375.1 of Phyllobates terribilis. NCBI lineage: Eukaryota > Metazoa > Chordata > Amphibia > Anura > Dendrobatidae > Phyllobates > Phyllobates terribilis. The sequence continues at coordinate 469,665,699 of NW_027362767.1, read as the reverse complement.
CACATAATACTGTGTCCTCCTTGACCAGCCACAGAAATACACATACATTTATAAGTCAACATAAACATGATAGTGTACTTCTCTTGGCTTAACAAATGTAATCGTCTGAATGATTAAGATTATAAGCTGTATCGTCACAACTAGTAGCAGAGCAACATGTCAGACCATCCTGCTGATTTGGGCATGATCTATCAACTTTTTTATATGTTTGGGGCCTCCTGACTGTCTTCAATGTCTGACCATGTGGACCATCTCTATCCAGCCCTGACTCAATAATACACACCTCTACACTTTACTTCGTTCTCTTTTACTTCAGGAACCACGTTTAGGTAACCGTAGTGCGGGTTCTGCCGATGAGAGTGATGACATTTTCAAAAAGAATCCTCGAAGACTCCTAAAGCCATCAGGTACAGCCATAAACATTGCTATCTGGTACTTATTTTATACTGTCCTCATGAAAATTGTGTTCTCAAAAACTCACACATTTACTTGTGTTTATTCAGACTACAGTAAATCTGTGATAGATTTACGGCCGGAAGAAAAGCCAGGAGAAGGAAACGCAATGGGTGATCGGAGCAAGTCTGTTCCTGGTCTCAATGCTGAGGTGGTGTGTATTTATGCGATGAGTTGTCTTGTTCGTACAGCTGTATTGACAGGTCATCGTTGTATATTTCCATAATTCAACATACATAGAAATGCAGGAACCAATATTGTGCTTCTGTAGGTCTCAAGTTTCTTCCAGATGCAAATGGAGGAGTTCTATTCTCGCCGATTTCCAGAAATATGGCCCATTTAGATATTCGGAGAATGAGCGTTCATTGGAACACTTGTTCCCGACTATCGGCTGTTCTAAACCCGTGGGAAACGCCAGCAAATTACCAAAATGCCTATTTTGTCAGGTGCAATGACATTTAATGCCTGTTTTACATGGCGTGATCGTGGCTGTTTAACAGTCACCAATCGGCTACATGCAAGGCAAATCAGTAAGCGCCCATTTACTGGCCTGTTTACTGGGCCGACCACAATTGCACACAGCTTATAAAGACGATAGTGTTATAATTAATGCAGTAATATCACCATGTGATCGTCAACATGCGTCCTGGCTACACCGGGCTAAATGGTGCCTAGAACAATGATTTTAAAACTGAACTGTTTAGATTGCCCAATTATCATTCCTGCAAATGCTCATTTCCAGATTATTGGCTCTTCTAAATGGGCCCTAAACTAAAAATCAATGTTATTGGCAGCTCACCCAACCCCCCTACCACCCATGTGAACAGAACTTATACTGCCGATAGCATTCTATTCTTTGTGCACAGATCAGTCTGGTTAACGGTCATTCTCTTAACTTAAATTTGTGATTAGCAAAATAAACAGACAAGTAAAAGGCCGCGGGCCACCTAAACCTGGCATTATAGAGGTATTTGAAGCCAGGACACCCGGAGACCATTATATAAACTGCTTATTGGTTCAGAACTTCCAGGACTCCATGTGCTCTGTCCACATGGCTGTGCCGGCTGTCTGTGACCGGAAGTACAGTGTTCATGTGATCTCCGGGTTAGCTTTGTTCTCGGATTGCTTTGATCATTGTTAAAGTGTTAGTTTTGCTGGGAGTGTCATAATTTACCAGATTACCAAACTATTTTCATGTAGGAAGAGGAAGATGAAGATATTGATAACCTGGTGGAGATTCATCGCTTGACCACAGCTAGAAGCAGCCTGCGCAGTGGGACTTCCACGGTAAATCCCTACTACATGCTTCTTTTAGGGGCCAGCATAAAGTCCAGATCACCAGATGGAGCAATTTTACAGGATTTGCTTATTCGATCTTCATTTATTCTGCAGCCAAATTATCCATAATGTTTCCATGAGTCTCCCATCTTCATTAAATATGAATTAAGTAATCAAAACTGACGTAAAGGAAGAGTGTAAGAATTGCCCAGGAGTGCACATAAAGGACTCTGGCATCTGTTGGGCTGTCATAGGCATCACCATACATTACTGTACTGGGCCCATTAGAGGAAGTAGTTGTGATGGCTCCTTCCTAGATTACACAGGACATGTACCTGTTGCATTATACAGTTAAAACCAGAAGTTTCCATCCACTATAAAAAAAAAAAAAAAAAAGTCACATCTGTTTTTCTCAATATCTGACATAAAATCAGAATAAACCTTTCCCATTTTAGGACAATTAGGATTATACCATAATGTTTAATATTTGCCAAATGCCAGAATGAGAGAGAGAGAATGTATTAAGGCATTTTTATTACTTACTGCAAAGTCAAACGTTTACATACACTAAGATTACTATGCCTTTAAACAATTCTGGACTGCCCATATGATGATGACATGTGCTTGGAAGCTTCTGATAGTTTTTTTGGCAACATCTGAGTTTGAGACCCACTTGTGGATGTATTTTAATGCCCACCTGAATCACACTGCTTTTTGAGTAGCATCATGGGAAAGTCCAAAGAAATCAGCCAAGATATCAGGAAGAGAATTGTGGACTTGCACAAATCTGGCTCATCCTTGGGTACAATTTCAAGATACCTGAAAGTGCCTTGTTCATCTGTACAAACAATTATACGCAAGTACAAACAAGATGGGAATGTCCAGCCATCATACCGCTCAGGAAGGAGATGGGTTCTGTGTCCCAGAGATGAACGTGCTTTGCTACGACATGTGTATATCAACCCAAGGACAAAAACAAAAGACCTTGTGAAGATGATGGCGGAAGCTGGGAAGATTGTGTCAATATCTACAGTGAAACGAGTACTGTATCAACATGTGCTGAAAGACTACTCTGCCAGGAAGAAGCCATTACTCCAAAAGAAACCTAAAAAAGACAGATTAATGTTTGAAAATGCACACAGGGACAATGACCTTAGTTTTTGGAGACATTTTCTGTGGTCTGATGAAACTAAAATTGAACTTTTTGGGCATAAAGACCATCATTACATTTGGAGGAAGAAAGCTTGGAAGCCGAAGAACACCATCCCAACTGTGAAACAAGGGGGTGACAGCATCATGTTGTGGGGTTGTTTTGTTGCAGGAGGGACTGGTACACTTCACAAAATAGATGGCATCATGAGAAAAGAAGATTATGTGGCAATACTGAAGCAACGTCTCAAGACATCAGCCAGAAAGTTAAAGCTTGGGCAGAAATGGATCTTCCAAATGGACAATGACCTGAAGCATACTGCCAAAATGATAACAAAGTGGCTTAAGGATAACAAAGTCAATGTTTTGGAGCGGCCATCAAAAAGCCCTCATCTCAATCCTATTGAAAATTTATGGGCAAAGCTGAAAAGGCTGCGAGCAAGATGACCTACAAACCTGGATCAGTTACACCAGTTTTGTCAGGAGGCATCGGCCCAAATTCCCACCAACTACTGTGAGAAGCTTGTGGAAGGAGATCCCAAATGTTTGACCCAAGTCATTCAGTTTAAGGTCAATTGTACCAAATACTAATGAAATGGATGGAAACTTCTGACTTTGCATAAGTAATAAAAATGCTTTAAACATTCTCTCTCTCTCGTTATTCTGGCATTTGGCAAATATTAAAAATTATGGTATAATCCTAATTGTCCTAAAACGGGAAAGGTTTATTCTGATTTCATGTCAGATATTGAGAAAAACATGGAGATGTGTCTGTATATATAGTGGATGGAAACTTCTGGTTTCAACTGTATGTAAACTCTGCTGTTGCCATCACACACAGCTCATATCAATAAGGACAGACTTGTGTATTCCACATTAGTCATTCGATCTCCAGACCTTTTGGACGTACTGTAAGCATCGCTAAAGTCCATAATAAGCCTGCAGCTTATATTGTGCTTTTATTGGCCAAAAAGCCCATCTGTGGTCTTTGTGCTGACTGTGAGATGTCGGAACTATCGAGACACCTCAGTTAGATCCTGAGACAAATTCTCACCAGCATAATGTCCACTGTACCAAAATGACTATTAAGGCACGGCCATAGGTGGCGTGTCCTTGTGTTGCAGAAAGTAAGCAAGGGACCTGCGAGGTTGTTTTCTTTTAGTTTAGTCGGTAATGAGAGATTCAGGCTGTTCCTGGATTGTTCTACATGAAATATCTAGTATCCGCTATTATTGAAGCCAATACTAAGACCAAATAGCTAGAACAAACCTTCCTATGTGTTGAGTTCTCACTGTTCCCATGAGTAGTTCTCCACACTGAGGTTCTCGTCTTCCTCTTTCAGAGCACACTGGGAAGTATGATGAGCATTTATAGTGAAGCTGGAGATTTTGGAAATGTGCTGGTAACAGGAGAAATCATGTTCTCTATGAAATATGATGGCAAAACTCAGATTCTGAACGTTGTTGTGAAGGAATGTCGGAACTTGGCCTATGGAGATGACATGAAGCGGAGATCCAATCCGTGAGCATTGACTACTTTTTCTCTATATTCGTCTAAGTCCTTCAGCTTTTTGGACCAAGGTGTCAAAACCTTGTATTATCTTCTGCTACGTAGTTAGCAGGTATTGAGTCAGTCCTTTTTCCTAAAAAAACAAACAAAAAAAAAAAAAAAACGTATTTTCCAAAAGTTAATTGCATTATTCTTGACTGCCATTATATTTTACAGATATGTGAAGTCCTACCTTCTGCCAGATAAATCCAGACAGGGAAAGCGCAAGACTACAATTAAACGTAACACTACAAACCCGTTATATGGGGAAACTTTGCAGGTAGGTATATTCGTTTTCTATCTGGAGACAATGGTGGCACTTGCCTTGCATAATGTCTGCACGATTCGCTTTCTTCTAACAGTACATAGTGCCAGAGTCCATCCTGCTTTCGAGAATCCTACAACTTTCTGTGTGGCATCATGATCGCTTTGGAAGGAATACGTTTCTTGGGGAGGTGAATGTACCACTGGATTCATGGAACTTCGACAGTGTTACGGATGAATGTCTTCCACTTCATGGGAAGGTGATTCTTAGATATTTGTGTAGTTGAAGATCTGAAGACTTCAGGAAAACATTTTTTAACTAGATGTCTAATTAACCGTATTATAGAACCACTGATGACTCTTCTGTTAGCTATTCATAATTGCAGTAAAGTAAGCTGCAGTAAATCTACTGAATGTGATAATGATGAATAAGTAAAAGGAGAAAAAGTACTAGCGCAGAAGGGAAAAGGTAAAATTCAATATTGAGTACCCAAAGTACAAATGCTTCACAAATTACATAAGAGAATAACACATACATATAATAGAACTAGAAAATAAATGAATGAAGAAATGAGCGGCTTGATTTCATATAAACAGTACACATAGGGGAGTATTGTGGGTCCTATAGGGTTAGGTCAAGGCTGGATTCACACTAGCATATAAAAAATCAATCCGATGTGGATTCAGAAAAGTAGGACGAGTGTCATGCGATTTTTCTCAGCATCCGTATGACATGCGTATGCAATGTGTTTTAAACATCAACTTTTACATACTGTCATTCTGTCATTTAAACTAGTTTACAAACTAATAAAGCAATCTTATATACAGAATAAATAGGATAGATGTTGATATTTAATGTCACAAGCCCCTTACATATAATAAACTAGCACCCTTTAGTGCCTTTCACTTGGCTCTAAAGGGTGTTTTAGCCTTATTAAACCTATTAAATAATGAATTGGAAAAAAATGGCATGGGAATCTGCCTTTTTTTAATAACCAGAAAAGGCTAAGCAGACAGCTGTGGGCTGATATTAATAGGTTGAGAAGGAGCCATGGATATTGGCCCCTTCCCAGACTAATAACACCAGCCCTAAGCCACCCTAGAAATGGCGCATCCATTAGAAGCGCCAGTTCTGGCGCTTAGCCTCGGCTCTTCCCGAATGTCCTGGTGCAGTGGCAATTGGGGTAATGATTTTGGGGTTGATGTCAGCTGTGTAATGTCCACTGACATGAAGCCCAAAAGTTGTAATGAAGCGTTTTTTGTCAGACACCCACATTACTAACCCCGTGGTCAAGAGACAAACACACACATACAAAAGTCCTTAAATTGTAAAAAACTCTCCCTAACAATTACTCTTTTACCCATTTATTAGCAAAAAAAATAATCTACAGGGTCCACCATAAATCCATCATATGGCTGTGATGAGCGGTGGCATCAGTAACGTAACTGCTCAACGCGACCGCCGAAACACGCAGAGTAGCGTGAGAACCAGCAGCAGTGACGTCATTATGGTTACCTTAGGTCACAGATGGCAGGTCTCATGGTAAACTCTGTTTGAGGGGTCAACTATGAACTGCGGTGAACTTCGTAAGGTTCTCATTTGTTGGGTGGTCACCTGGGTGCAGACAAGACTCAAAATTGGATCCTCCAGAGATTCTACTGGCCAGGTTGCTATAGAGAAATAATTAGTTATTGTCGTTCCTGCCCCACATGCCAGATAACCCCCCCAGTGGCCCACTTCCGCAGTCCCCTAGTGCCCCTACCAGTCATCGAGGTTCCATTCGAACGCATAGCAATGGATATAGTGGGGCCTCTGGTCAAGTCCGCCCGAGGGAATCAGTATATCCTGGTGGTATTAGATTATGCTACACGGTATCCGGAGGCCGTACCACTACGAAACTCCTCCGACGGGTGTATAGCCCGGGAGTTAGTCCACATGTTTTCAAGAACGGGGTTGCCTAAGGAGATCCTAACAGAACAAGGAACTCCATTTATGTCGAAGGTCATAAGGGAATTGTGCAAGACATTGCAGATTGCACAACTGAGAACCTCCGTGTACCATCCCCAGACGGACGGACTGGTCGAGAGGTTTAACAAAACCTTGAAAGCAATGTTGAGGAAAGCAGTGGGAAAGGATGGTCGAGACTGGGACTGTCTGCTTCCCTATCTGTTGTTCGCCATCATGTAAGTTCCCCAAGCTTCCACAGGTTTCTCCCTGTTTGAACTACTCTATGGACGACACCCTCGAGGACTCCTGGATGTGACGAAAGAGTCCTGGGAAGCTGAGACCACTCCCTATAGGAGGGTGGTGGAGCACATTGCCCAGATACAAGAGAGGATTGCCCACGTGATGCCCATTGTGAGGGAGCACCTCCTCAAGGCACAAGAGGCACAGTCCCGGGTGTATAATAGGTCACCCAGGGTGAGATCGTTCAACCCAGGAGATTGATTGCTTGTGCTAGTGCCCACAGTGGAGAGCAAGTTCATGGCCAAGTGGCAGGGCCCCTATGAGGTGGTAGAGAAAGTGGGGGAAGTCAACTATAAAATCCACCAACCGGGGAAGAGGAAGCCCTACCAAATTTACCATGTTAACTTGATTAAGCCATGGAAAGATAGAGAGCCCGTGGAAGCTCCCTGTTTAGTGGCTGAAGCTGAGGCCGATGTGAAAGAGGTCAAGGTGGCAGAGTCACTGTCACGTGCCCAAAAGCAACAGTGCAAAGAGTTGCTACAGCGAAATAAAGACCTGTTTTCGGAGTTGCCAGGATTCACTCAGGTCATAGAGCATGAGGTTCTCACAGAGCCTCATGTTCGTGTCAATCTAAAAACATACCGGATCCCCGAGGCCCACAGAGAGGTGATCTCAAAAGAAGTGAGGCAGATGCTTAACCTGGGAGTCATTGAAGAGTCCAAAAGTGGATGGTCCAGTCCTATAGTCTTAGTGCCGAAACCAGATGGGGAATGGCTGTTTTACAACGACTATAGGAAGCTGAACAAGGTCTCAAAGTTCGACACCTACCCAATGCCTAGGGTAGATGAGCTTATCGAAAGGCTAGGACCCGCTCGGTACATCACCACTCTGGACCTCACCAAAGGATATTGGCAAATTCCCCTGTCCAAAGAGGCCAAGGAGAAGACAGCCTTCTCGACGCCAGACAGATGTTATTAATACGTTAGGATGCCGTTTGGGTTGCAGGGAGCTCCGGCCACCTTCCAGAGAGCCATGGACCGGATCTTAGCACCCGACAAAAAGTATGTAGTGGCCTACCTAGATGACATCGTCATATTCAGCCAGGACTGGGAAAGTCATCTGGACAAAGTTCAAGCCATACTTGATGCCGTAAGGAAGGCGGGCTTTACTATCCACCCAAAGAAATGTGCCATGGGGATGGAGGAAGCCAAGTACCTAGGGTACGTGGTTGGTAGAGGGGAAATAAAACCACAAATAAATAAGGTCGAGGCGATCTTGAACTGGCCACAGCCCCTCTCGAAGAAGCAGGTCAGGGCGTTTCTAGGCATTGTGGGCTACTATCGAAGATTTGTCCCTAACTTTGCCCTGATTACAGCCCCACTGACGGATCTTCTGAAAGGGACGAAGTCGACTATGGCCAAATGGTCCCCGGAAGCAGAAGTGGCCTTCCAGGAATTGAAACTGGTCCTCTGTAAACAGCCAGTCTTGGTGGCGCCCAACTTCTCCAAGGAGTTTGTGGTCCAGACGGATGCATCGTATGTCGGGCTGGGAGCAGTCTTGTCCCAGGAGATTAACAGAGAAGAACACTCTGTAATATACCTCAGTCGGAAGCTCTCCACTTGTGAGAAGAACTACTCCATTGTAGAAAAAGAATGTTTGGCCATTAAGTGGGCGTTAGTCACTCTGTTGTATTACCTGTTAGGTAGAAGGTTCAGGTTAGTGTCAGACCATGCCACACTGAGGTGGATGCGAGAAAAGAAGGGGAACAATGCCAGAGTGACTAGGTGGTTCCTGGCTCTACAAGATTTTAGTTTCTGGGTAGAGCATAGGCCTGGGAAACAACATGGGAATGCTGATGCCTTGTCAAGGGTTTATTGTATGATGACAGAAGGTGCCAAGCCCCCCGGCTTTGGGCAGAGGCGGTGGGGTATGTAAGGTGGCTGCTGGACAGGTCGTGGACGGGAGGTATGTGTCCCCGAAGTGCTAAGCTTTGGTGATGTAGGACCCTGAGAAGCAGGCTCCAGCACACATAGTGCTGAGAGGAATTTAATGGGCCTGGATTACAGGGCCGGGTTTTACGAGCAGCTGAAAGAGCTAGGGGTGGGGGGGGGGGGGGCAGCTGCTCACTTACCTCCAGTCCAGGTCTTGGAAGGTTAATTTAAGACAGCTGCGCCTGTCTCTGTCTGTGTGTGTTGGGCAAGGTGAGCAGACCTTGCATGTGCTTCTTAGACTCTGCAGGAGGCAGAGAAAAGCACCTTGTTTAAACGGCTGAGGTCGTGCTGCATGGACTTATTTTGAGCTTTGTTCTGTTATTCCTTTTTGTGCCAGAAAAAGGCTGTTACTTTTGTTTCTTAACTGGTGTATGGACACTAAATAAAACAGCAGTTTGTTTGAACCCGTGGACTGCATCACTGTGCCTACCTCCAACGCGGCTCAGTGAGTACAAATCCCTATTATATATATAATATATCGGTGCGGCACCAATCCTGGCACTGACTGCCGGGTGTCGGCTGTCAGAATCAGCTGAGACTCGGTGGCGATGGCGCACAGCCTCTGCGCGTGCAAAATTGCCTGGACGTATCCATGTGTCCAAGGTCGGTAAGTACCTATCGACCTGGACGTATGGATACATCCAGGGTCGGGAAAAGATTAATAAATTGGTAAAAGAGGGTGGGGAGTGTTTTTCAAATGAAGGGTTGTTTTTGTGTGTGTTTTGTTCAGTTAAAGGACTTTTTCCTGTGTGTCTTTATTTAATTTTCACTACGGGGTTAGTAATGGGAGTATCTTATAGACGCCTCTCCATTACTAACGCGTGGCCTTGATGTCAGCTGTCATTGCAGAGCTGACATCAACCCTACAAATATTACCCCACTTGCCAACGCACCAGGGCAAGTGGTAAGAGCGAGGCTAAGCTCTGGATTTGGCGCATCTTATGGATGCGCCATTTCTGGAGCAGCAGAGGGTTTATGTTCTTAGTCTGGGAGGGGGGCTAATATCCACGGCCCCTTCACAGGCTTTTAATATCAGCTCACAGCTGTCTGTTTAGCCTTTGCTGGTTAGTGATTATAGGGGGACCCTACATCTTTTTTTTTTCTGGGGTCCCTTTGTAAACTAACCAGTAATGGCTAAGTAAACTGCTTTGAGCTGTTAGTAACCTGGGAACCTTTAGGGCTATTGGCCCCTTTCCCAGATTATTATTATTATTTTTTTAATATATAATTTTTATTAACTTTTTCAAAAAGAAACAAAACATACCAGATTAAGGTGATAATCAGATACCTGTTCTCAGACAGGGTATCAAGCGATAGTTCTTACATATTTGATTGGTGAAGCAAGACAATATAATATAAGAACTTAATAACAATGTAACTTACATCAGTTTAATTAACATGCAATCCAGTTGATACTCTGATTTATTGAGGCCATCTTGTTAGATTACACCACCTATGTTAGTATTATAGACCTTCACCAAATGATCCCTCCATCCCACTCTCTCCCTCGCCATCAATCCAGGCGTAATGGTCCTAGGCTATCCCCAAGATCTTCCAGAATGTACCACGCTGTGGAGGTGAAGGCTTCCACCATTTTCCTTTTTTCATTGAATGAGCAGCAATTTACAATAAACTGCTTCCATTTCAGAAGACATTTGCCGCCAGCGTTTCCTTATTGCTAAGGGCGTCTTGTTGCTCCATTCCCATAAAATGTTTCATTTGAGATGTTAACTCTTCAATGGGGGGGTGTTGGGTTCTAGCCAATATTTAAATAATTGTTTTTTTGCCAGGATAAGAAGAGTGTGGAGCAATTTGGGAGGGTTTTCCCTCTTCCCCTCAGGGTTTTCTGTGTTGTTCCAAAAATGTAACAAGGCTAGATAAGGGGAAAGAGTATAACCCGGACCCCATATGGTGTCGATCATATCTAGTACCTGTCCCCAATATGAAACTGAGGCCGGGCATGACCATAGGCCGTGCATGAGGTCGGAGAGTGGATGGTGGCATTTAGGGCGAGCTGTTAGCCTGTTTGATAGCGGGTCTTTTTTAGGTATGTTAAATGCAGAGATGGCGCCCTGCATGATTTTATATTGCGTTTCTCTCCAAGCTTCCTTTATAATGTGTTTTCTTAGTAAATTCCAGCCTGTCCTGATCTTATCATAGATTTCCACATCCTCCATCTGTTGTCTCCAATATTTGAAGAAAGTATCTGGGTGAACTCCCAATAGATTAGATCTCATTACAGAATAGAGGACCGATATTGAAGAGGTACCCATTGGAGACAACAGAATGACATCCAAGACATTGGGAGACCTCAAAGGTTCTTTTAAATTGGTCATATTAGATGGTTTGATTTGTTCATATTGGAAATAATGTTGGGGAGGTAGATTGTATCTGTCCAAACACTCGGTACATGTCATCCATCTCTGCTCAGTTGGATGGAGAAGATGAGATACGTTGTCTACACCTGCCTGCCGCCATTTCAGAAATAGTTTATTTTCATTACCCTGGGGGAATTCTGGGTTTTGCCATATCGGGAGGTGCTTTGAAATCCTGAAAGAAAGGACGTATTTTTTCCTGACTGCCTTCCAAGCGGAAATAGTGTCCCTAAGGATTGTTGACTTTTTAACTGCCAGGGGAAGGGAGGTGAAACGAGAGTGAAGGAGGGCAACCAGGTCAAGGGAGTATGCATAATCTGCTTCCAACATGTAGTCAGAATATGTGCGTCTCTTATGGAACCAGTCTATTATATACCGGAAAAGGCAAGCAAGATTGTAATTTCTGATGCTTGGGAAATTAATGCCTCCGTCGTCTTTGGAAGCCATAAGTTTGCTCAGACTAATCCTGGGGCGTTTTCCTTTCCAAATAAAGTGACTGAAGACCCCATTGAGTGAAGTTACGTCCGTGTGTTTCAGGAGTAATGGTAAGGTTTGTAGTTGATACATAATCCTGGCTGTACTGATCATTTTTACAACATATGCCCTACCCATAAAAGATGGGGGTGAATCATGCCATTACTTTAATTGATTGATAATTTTTTTTATAAGAGGAGGGTAGTTTAAGGTGTATATAGATGAAGGCAAATGGCCTATTTTAATTCCCAGGTAGGTGATATGTGAGGGTGTTAAGGATATACCATCTAAGGATCCATCTGGGCAGAGTTTTGTTCCCTTCTTGGTTAATGGGAGTATTTCACATTTTTTAACATTGATTTTAAACCCTGAGTAAGAGCCAACATTTTTAAGTAAGTCTAATACTATAGGTAGATGTTGTGTGGGGTCAGACATGAATAAAATGACATCGTCTATAAAAAAAAAAAAAAAAAAAAGCCGCCTGGATTGATTTCCTAGTAAACTGAATGCCTGAAAGTGCTTGGATCAGACAAGACGCGGACTAAAGCCCCCGTCTCACATAGCGAGATCGCTAGTGAGATCGCTGCTGAGTCAAGGTTTTGGTGACGCAACAGCGACCTCACCAGCGATGTCACTATGTGTGACACTTTGCAGCGATCAGGCCCCTGCTGTGAGGTCGCTGATCGCTGCAGAATGTCCTGGACCATTTTTTGGTCGTTGCCCTCCCGCTGGTCAGCACACATCGCTGTGTGTGACCAGCGGGAGCAGCGATCAGGCTGGTAACCATGATAAACAGCGGGTTACTAGGGGCACACGCGCTCTTAGTAACCCGCTGTTTATCATGGTTACCACTCTGCTACGGTGAGCGGTAACCTCACGCTGTGGTAACCATGATAAATAGCGGGTTACTAAGTGCGCGTGTGTCCCTAGTAACCCGCTGTTTATCATGGTTACCAGCCTGCTCTTGCTTCAGCAGGCTGGCAACCAGGAGCAGGACATCGTGGAAAGATTCTTTCCACGATGTCGCTGCTCCCCTGATCGTTGGTGAGCCTGCCTGTTTGACAGCTAACCAGCGACCACATAGCGACGCAGCAACGATCCCTGACAGGTCGTATCGTTGTCGGGATCGTTGTAGCGTCGCTTATCGTGACGGGGCCTTAAGGGCTCCAGAGCGAAGCTGAAGAGGAGGGGGACAGCGGACAACCCTGCCTCGTTCCTTTCTCAAGGGGGAATGGAGTGGACAGGAAACCCGGGGTGTAAACCTGAGCCCTTGGAGATGAATATAGATTACGAATGTAGTTAAAGGGGCCGCTAGTGAAATTTTTGTTAAGACCATAAACAACCACTCCCAGTTTATAATATCAAAAGCTTTTTCCGCATCCAAGGAAACAATCGCTGGGAGCCCTTTATATCTGGTGAGGAGTGGACTTTATCTGGTACCAGTAGGACTTTTCTGATATTTAGTGTGGCCGAGCGACCTTCTACAAAGCCCGCCTGGGCAGGAGCAATGAGATGGGGTAAGATGGAGGCCAGTCTGTTGGCCATTATTTTAGATATGATCTTAATATCAGTATTAATGAGAGAGATTGGTCTGTATGAGTTGGAGGATAGTGTGTCTTTACCTGGTTTTAGTAGTAATTTAATATACGCTGTGTTTGCAGAGGGAAAAATGGAGTCGCCTTGAGATAGTTTATTAAAAATTGATTCCAATAATGGGGAAATTTCCTCTCAGAGATTTGAAAAATTCATTTTGTGTAACCGTCTGGGCCGGGGGCTTTGTTCGGTTTTAGGTTCTTAATTGTATTCGTGACCTCTTCCAAAGAGAGAGGTTTGTTTAAAATAGCTTTTTCTTCCTCTGAGAAGATGGGTAACTTAACCCCATCTAAAATTGTAATTGAGGGGGGAGGGGTTTGCTTTGAGTTTTTGTAGAGGTCTTTATAAAAAGAACCTAATATCTCGGTTATTGTTTTAGGGTTGGTGTGGATTTCCCCTTTGGTATTTTTTAATTGAAAAATTCCCTTTGGTTTTCCCATCCCCTTAGCTAAATTAGCCAACATTCGCCCCGATTTATTTCCTAATCTATAAAAATAAGCTTCAGATTTGGATAAGTGAAATTTTTCCCTCAGGTCTGCGTATTGATTGAATTCTACATGTTTTTGCGACCACTGTTTTTTATTTATGGTGGATGGGTCAAGCAAGAATTTGGTGTAGGCTTGTTTTAAGTCAGTAGAGAGTTCCCTATATCTCTTTAGAACTACTTTTTTGTGGGAAAATGTATACGCCAAAATTTTCCCCCTGAGCACCGCCTTGGCCGACTCCCACAATAATATTGGGTCGTTTTGGTGTTCCGCGTTGTCTGAAATTCTTGCCACCATAATTTGACGGAGAAGGTAAAAGAGTCATCATTACAGAAGTAATTTGGAAATCTCCATAGAAAATCTGTGCCACTGGGAAAAGACTGTGATAGTTCCAGAATTACTGGGGCATGGTCCGAAATAGACAATATATCTATGTGTACAGAGATCAGTTTGGCCAACAGGGAAGGGGAGACAAACATATAATCAATTCGGGACCATGAATCATTGGCGTGTGAGAAATGCGTAAATTCTCTATTGCTAGGATTAAGGAACCTCCACGAGTCGACTAAGTGACATGTGGACATGGTGGTGACAGCATCTTGTCATGTGTAGTTGTTGACTGTATGATGCCCGTAGTATTTTTCCTGTCTTCATGTACTGACACTACTGAATTGAAGTCACCCCCTACTATTTTATTGGAGTTGGGGTCTAGAAAAAGTCTAGTTTCCAACTGTTTGAAAAAGAATTTATTTCCTACATTAGGTGCATAGATATTATAAATGGATAAAACCGAGCTGGGCGTAGATTTTGTTAAGTGAGCCAATCTACCCTCACTATCTATTTGTTGGCTGATAATCTGGTGTGAGAAGTGTTTGTTGATAAGAATTAGGACCCCAGCCTTTCTATTCAGTGAAGAGGAACCATAAACGACGCCCGCCCATAACTTCTTCATCCGAGGGAAATCTGTCTCTGGAAGATGTGTTTCCTGGAGGAGGGCTATGTCGGGTTTTAGGCGTTTTAGATGTCTGAGGATTTTCATACGTTTTTGGGGAGATCTCAAACCCTTAACGTTCCATGACACAATATACATAGTTAGAAGTAATACGGTTAAACCAAATTGGTGGGGTATTTGTAAAATAATGATGGCAGTGATGGCATTGAACTGGAATAAAGAAACGGAAATAATTCTCAACATTATATACCAAAATTGAACAACAAACATTCAAAACAGTAGAACGTATTAGTCCTAGCATGAGCTGAGGCATTTCGTCCCAGCTCGCTAGGAGAACCTTTCCCCTGGGCTTCACTTCTGCCCGACCATGTGTTTAAGATTTTCAAATAAAATCCCCCCTGTTTTGTTATTTTCATTTTTTTTTTAGCTTTTTCCCCTCATTTGCTCCCAGTTCTATCCCTCCTCCCCCAATTAGTAAAACTTGTAATTTACTGTATTAGGAGTCCAAAGAGCGAGAGGGAAGGGCGGGAGCAGCAATTTCCAATTGGCCACTCAGATCGAGGCGTCCCATGTGTAGAGAGGATAATTTCCTGAATAATTAACTTTTTTTTGTCACATTTTTGTTCGGTCTCCGTTCTCTTTTAACTGTTCGGCTTCCGAATCTCTCTGATGTTCTTGGACATGAAACCTCGTTGTCATCTTGAGGGGTCCGATCCGGGCTGACCCCTGGGCACAGCAGGTTATTAACAAAAGTTTCAGCTTTGTCCGGAGATATGAATTCACGAAAAGAGCCATTTGAGTCTCAATCGTAGAGTAGCTGGGTAGCGGAGTTGAAAGCGGACCTTTTCTTTATTGAGTCTAGCGCAGATGGAGCTAAATGCTTTGTGTTTTCTGGTCACCTCAATGGAGTAATCCTCAAAGAGCAAAATTTTGTGACCCTGAATGACCAACGGGTGATTGAGTTGTTTATAAGCTCGCATAATGTCTGCTTTATCGATAAAATCCAGGAATTTCATGTCTAGGTCTGGATGTGTCCTGGTTCGTGGATGTTGAGGGTGGGGGCCAATCCTGTGGACTCTTTCCACCTTTCTGCCCTCAGGTAATTTTAGAGCCTTTGGGATATCTTTTTCACATAGTGGTTTCAGTACACTTTGGGGATATGATTCCGGTAGTCCCACCAGACGCAAGTTGCTCCGCCGGGTGAGATCTCCAGGTCATCAATACGGTCTATCAGGATCATGTTTTCACGAGCAATAGCTTTCACTTTTGCTTCGTCCTCCTTTGAGTCATCCTCAATGGTCGATACCCTGATCAGTCAGCTGTTCGGCTTGTTCATCTTGCCTAACCTGTAAGTCCATCAGGGCAGAATTAAGTGTAGATTGAATGATAGAATTAATTTTCGTTAGCAATTTAGCCGTGACCTCAGCTGCCAGTTCCGATGGGTACATTTGTGTGCCCCCTTTCCTTACCGAAGAGGTGCGGGGTGGTCTAAGGGAGTAGCATGCCTCCTCGTCACCATCTATTTGGGAGAGTTGTTTCTCTTGATCAAGAATTGAGGCCATCTTGGTATGATTAGCAAGGTCAATATGGCGAGAAGAGGTGGGCTGCTTTTGCACACTATAAAGGAGGTAGCGGTCCATAAACACAGAAGTTGGTATTTAAAGATAGCCTTCAGCTAGGTGACGGTAACAAGACCTTGAGGGTTCTGAATGTGGGGATCAGATGGTTAAATGGGAAACCATAGGGGAGAACATAAGCGGTTAATTAGAATTCACATGGTCGGCGCCTGAACCGGAAGATTACAGATTCATATTTTGCAGGTTGTTCTTATTACATGGTCATCAGAGTAAACTGCCTATTGTCCATTTATAGATTTTATAGATTTGATGCCACACCGTGGCTGGGTATCAGAGGGTAGCAGTAATAAGTCTTGGATGCAGTACCGGGTTAAGACTGGTTATGGTGTTATTTTGCATATATCCACAAGATGGCGCCAGAGGCTCTGCGATGGTGATATTAGAGAGCTTCTGTATATTAGGAAATGGAGAATGGAGCCCGCTGCAGGATTTTCATGTGCACAGGCTTTTTTTTCCACCTATAGAGCAGTATCTATGTGTCTATAGAGGTTTTATAGTGGAAGGGTGATGCCACATATAGGACCCGCTTCTATTGCATTGCCCAGTGTAGATTTATTGTGGCCTCTGTCAGAGTCTGTGCTGTTAATAACCAGCTTCTCCTCGGGTCTCACTCTCCCCAAGTTGGTGGGCGCTTCTGTGGCGAGAAACCCCCTCAGGTGGCAGATGCGACTCAGGATCTTCCCCTAACTCAGCTCCGGATCTTACCGGACAGCGACTCAGTAGTCGCAGCGCTTCTCTCCGGTCACCGTCTCTTGTCCTTTTGCGGCAGCAGGGAGCCGAGCCCCAAGCGATCCTCAGAGCCTCCGCGTGACCTCCCCAGTCAGGACCGCCGGCACCCTCCTGGGCGCGCTCCGGGACTGCCCAGCAGGAAAGACCGCGGCTTCAGGGATCCAGGTAGGCCCGACCACAGAAATCGGCACCGCTGCTCTTGGAGGCTCTCCACGGGATGCCTTCTGATCCTGGGTTGTCACCTGAGATGTTAGGACGGTGGATGGACCCGAGAAACTTGTTTTAATTGCTGAAATTGAGAGTTAGACTCAGGGAGCTCCCAGCTTGATGTCCTTCTCCTTCAGCTGCTAGACCTTGACGTCGCCTTTCCCAGATTATTAACATCAACCCCCAGCTGTTGACTTTCCCTTAGCTGGGTATGAAAATTATGAGGAACCCCATGCTCTTTATTTTTTTAAATTAATTAATTAATTTAAACAATAAATAAAAAAGCTACAGAAAAAATCACACAAAACACTGATTAGATATAGCACATGGACATATTTCTATCTATCTAGTTCCTCATCGCTCTCTAGCTCTATCTTTGAACATCTTTAATACCGAACACTCTTTAATTTCTATGCTGCGTTTCATTCCATACGTATCACACTGACAGCACATGGACACATGAATGGCTCATACGTACCCATGGATGGCTCATACGTACCCATGGATGGCTCATACGTACCCATGGATGGCTCATACGTACCCATGGATGGCTCATACGTACCCATGGATGGCACATACGTACCCATGGATGGCACATACGTACCCATGGATGGCACATACGTACCCATGGATGGCAAATGGACCACGGATCACACTGGTACTGTTTTTTCGAGTACAGGAATCACCAAGACGTGTGAAGGAGGCCTTGCGCTGTGTGCAAAATGTAGCGTGTGTGTGTGTGTGTGTGTGTGTGTGTGTGTGTGACAATCAATGTATAGCACCCAGTGTGTGTTTGTGTAACATGCTGCATGTATCTAGCAAACAGTGTGTAACACGGAGTGTGTGTGTTTGTGTGTAACATGCCGATAGTCTCTTGAGAGACGAAGAGGACTAGAACTGTGGCTCCACCTATTGGACATTGCACCCATAAGTCAGTGTCAACCCTTGGATGAATCTTGTCACACGACTTGGGATAAGATGCTAGAGTTCCTGTCCTCTTCCTCTATGAACAGGCTATATGCAGATTTAAGTTTGCCAAGGAGCATTGCATGGCATAGAAGTCTTCCGTAGGCTTGGCACTTTCCAAGGCAAAAGATCCTCCATTAGCCTAGTGTGTAAGATGCATCATACAATGTGTATGAGTGTACCATGCGGTGTGTAGGAGTTTATCATCCAGTGTGTGATGTGTATATAACATGCAGTGTGTGTAACATGTTTGTGTATCAGACACGCACACAGTGTAGAGGACACACCAGCTCTCTCCGCCACGTGAATTCCTGCAGATTTCAGCTGGATGAAGGACCTATAATTAGGTCTTTCTACTTTTCTAACAATGGACCTGCACTGATAATGCCATTGTGCACCAGCCTTTAGTCATATGTGTATGGACCCCTCAAGAAATCCGCAATGTAGAAATGATCCCACACTACTATCAGTCATTCCCCATTGCATGATGGACAGATCTCTTGTAACAATTCATACTTCCAGTATAGGCATGCATGTTCATGTCTTCTGTCAATACACCGACATTATAATGAACCTGCTGCTGCTAATTACTTTATACTCCTCAAACTGGAAGGTCTCGATGATTGTAATTTTTCTAAACTTTCCTCCTTTGGGTAACATTTCTTGCAGGGCGTAACGGATGTTGCCACGTCCTCATCTTACAGAGGCGAGTTGGTTGTGTCATTAAAGTATATCCCACCGTCCAAGTCCACGGGTGGTAGTGAGAGGAGAAAAAGTGAGTTACCATGAAATTGCTGCTTTCTTCTCTCGTCGTGTTCTATTGCTGTGCTTATAGTGAGGTTCTGGATCTCGTACTCTGCTGCAATACTATGATGGAAAATATCCACTCAGTATCCAAGGGCTACCAACAGGAATGCTGGGGAGACATGAAGTCCACGTTGGCATTTTGTTTCTGTCTACCTTTCTTTAAATGTCAATTTTTACAGGTAAAGCCGATGAAGGAGAACTTCAGGTTTGGATCAAAGAGGCTAAAAACCTGAGTGCTGTAAAGCAAGGCGGGACATCAGACAGCTTTGTGAAAGGGTAAGAGACTATGGAGACCATACAATTGTGACAACTGGTCCACAACCCTAGAGTTCTTTACAGCCATCATTAACAATCTTTCAGCAGCAGATGGAAGGAAGGGAGACACAGTCATTACTAGTGGGTAGGCGGAGCCCACATAGGATAGAACACCTCAGATTAAAAAAAAGAGTGTTGTCCGGCCCCTCCAGCTTGGGCTCCTCCTACTCCAGCTCTCCAGTCTAAAATTTGAGGTCACAGAGGATGGTCGCTGCTGGAAGCAGCTCCTCAGAAAATTTTTTTATTTTTATCGGACAGAGACTTGGACCCCCGTGGTCTTGAGGTCTCAGGGGTCTCAGCGCTGCTGGACCCCCACCCCTCCCTTGGCGGATCTGCATTACCCTTTGAGAGAGGTCCCTGCAGAACCCTGCCGGCCCCGGGGGATGAGGGATGCTTCCCTGGCGGGGACGCAAACTGCGCATCTGGGGTCACTGCGTTCTCCGCCCTGGGGGGAAGCTTGGGCACAGCGCCACAAATCCCTGGGGGTCCCTGTGGCGCTCAGCTGGGTGAGTACTCAGCATGTTAATGTGTTTTGAGTGCTTCAGCGGCTGCTGCGGCAGCCGCTGCTACATGTATTCATGTGGTGACTTGTGTTTTTTTGTCCGCAGGTGGATGCCTGCAGGACATGGAAGCGGGGCAGGAGCGGAGAGCGGAGGAGTCGCGCGCGCTTTTTTTGAAGCCGGCGGGGGGCGTGGCTTCGCGCCTTCCCGGTCTTTCGCGGGCAGGAAGCGCTCTGAGCGCGCGCTTTCTCCTGCCCCTCCTCTTCCGGCTTCTCTCTCCTCACAGCGCGGCGGCCATTACTGAACGGCTTCCATCGGGCTCCTCACTCTCCTCTCCTCCCGACAGACCGAAGAACACTGCACCGCGGCCAGCTGGATGAGTCGCTTCTGCCTGTCAGGGCAGAAGCTTAACCCCTCACCCCCTCAGCGCAGGGCACCTTTCTGAGGCACAATAAGGTGGCAGACTGTGCTGTCCTGCAGCTATTACCTCATATAGAGGTTCCTTTTTTTGTCTGGGGCTCGCACATCCTTTTCATTTCACAGAGGTTGTGGGGAGTCTGCGACATTAACCCCTTATTAGGCGGTTATCCCTTAATTGGGGGTCAGCTGGGGTAGCTCTCTCTTTAAGAGCTTTAACCCTTCAGCTTTCTTTTAAGAAACCACACTGTCCTACTTACTGACAGGTTTAACCTGCCATATACTGTGTGAGGGCATGTCAGATCAGGGTCCAGGAGGTGCGGACCGTCTCCCAGGTCCGCTACAGGATCAGTCTCGCGTGTCTGACACGCAGGAGTCCTCGACGGCGTCAAGCGCAGCGGTCGGGGGTTTTGGTGATGGGGCAGTGGTCAAAATGGAGGCCCTCACTCGTTCTATTGATGGCCTGTCTGACCTTCTAGGTTATTGGGTGTCAGCTAGATCCTCTCATGGCAGGAAGCGCCACAGGCCGGTACTGCCCTCCCCGCGCAGCGACTCGGAGATCTCTGTTATGGAGGGTTCCCCTTCAAGCTCAGATGGGGAGATGTCCGATTCGGATAAGGAGGATCGGCAGGGGCACTCTGCCTCTTTTTTGGGCCGTGCAGAGGCTTTTATTGGAGCCATGAGGGAGGCGTTACAGTTTCCGGAGGAGGTAACTAGACGTCCTGGTAAGTCGGCCCGGATGTTTCAGGAGTCGCATAGGTCGCGCTTGGCATTACCATCTCTGGATGAGCTTAATGGGGCAGTGGAGAAGGAACGCCTGTGTCCAGATAAACGTTTTCAGGGGACACGGTTTTTTGAGGCACTGTATCCGTGTTCCACGGAGTTGATTGATAATTGGATTCCTTCTCCTGAAGTGGATGTCCCTTTATCCCAGCTTAGCAAATCCTCATTACTGCCTGTTAAAGGGAAGGCGAGTCTGCAGGATCCGCTGGACAGAAAAACGGAGATGGCGGCGAAATCCATCTACGAGGCCGCGGGTCATGGATTCAGAGCGGTGCTAGGATCCATGTGTGCTTGTAAAGCTTCCCTAAGCTGGTTGGACCGTCTACGGACGGCGTGGCAGGATGGATCCCCGCTATCCGAGGTAGATAGGCTTTTCAAGTTGTGGGAGAATGCGGCCCGATATGGCAGTGATGCAGGTTTGGATACCGCGTCACTGCTGTCCAGGGCGCAATCCTCGGCGGTCACAGTCAGAAGAGCACTGTGGCTCAGACAGTGGACCGGGGACGCGGTTTCCAAGCAAGGTTTGCTATCTTTAGCTTACAAGGGTGGTCAGTTATTTGGATCTGACCTCACGGAGCTGATTGTCAAGGCAAAGGCAAAAGAAGCGGCCTTACCACAGCGAAGAACTGTGGCTTCTGCGTCGGGCAGGCCTAGTGCCGGTAGTAGTCGGCGGCCCTTTCGGTCCAGGGGACGGTCCGGTCAGCCCTCTTGGGGATCGGGTCGTCCCTCTTTTTCAGGAAAAAAGGCTTCTCAGAAATCCCGCACTCCCTGGAAACAGAGCTTCCGTCAAGATAAGCGGGAAGCTGACAAAAAGCCCGCTAAGGCGGACTGACGCCAGGTTTTCACTCGAGGGCTCTCGAGTGGGGGGTCGCCTGCTCCAATTCGAATCGACTTGGGCGTCCCGCGTTTCGGACGCCTGGGTGACGCGGGTTGTGTCAGCAGGCTACTTCATAGAGTTTCTTTCTCGACCCCCGGACAGGTTTTGCCGATCTCGCATTCCGTCAGAGCCCGAGCTAGTTGCCGCTCTACGGCAGGAGGTCGATTCCCTTCTGCAGAAGGGTGTGGTGGTACCGGTTCCGCCGGAGGACCGGGGAAGAGGGTTTTATTCAAACCTCTTTGTGGTCCCCAAAAAGGAGGACAAATTTCGCCCCATTCTGGATCTCAAAAGATTGAATCGGCATGTCCGCACCCGGAAATTCCGCATGGAGTCGCTTCGCTCGGTTGTGGCGGCCCTGTCGCAGAACGACTTTTTGGTGTCAATCGACATTCGCGACGCTTATTTGTATGTTCCCGTCGGAAGGGCCCACCAACGCTTCCTTCGTTTTGCCATAGGTCAGGACCATTTCCAGTTTGTGGCCCTACCATTCGGGTTGGCCTCGGCGCCCAGAGTTTTTACAAAAATTCTGGCACCTCTCATGGCGATCCTTCGAAGACAGGGGGTTACGGTTCTTCCCTACCTGGACGACCTTTTGATTGTGGCGTCCTCAAAGGAGGAGGCGGTGACGGCTCGCAATCTATCCCTTCAGCTCCTGGAGGACTTCGGGTGGCTGGTCAATTGGAAGAAGTCGTCTCTGGAACCGTCGCAGTCAATCCTGTTTTTGGGGATGCATTTCGACACGGTACGAGCAGTGGTGTCCCTGCCTCCAGACAAGCAAGCAAGTCTTCTTCGACATGTACAGGTTATGAAGTCTTCGACAGCAATGTCCCTTCGAAGGTGTATGCGCCTTTTGGGTTTGATGGTGGCGTCAATGGAGGCACTTCCGTTTGCCCAATTTCATTCCAGGACTCTCCAAATGCTCATTCTGAACCGTTGGGATCGATCACAGGCTTCGCTGGATCGCAGTGTCATCATCTCCCACAGGGTGCGAGAGTCTCTAGAATGGTGGTTACGTCCGGAAGCGTTATCCCTGGGGAAGTCCTTCCTCCTTCCGAGGTGGTCGGTCATAACCACCGATGCCAGCCTGTCAGGCTGGGGGGGTGTCTGGAACGATCTCTGGATTCAGGGAGTATGGTCGTCGGAAGAGTCTGTCCTGCCGATCAACATCCTGGAATTGAGGGCGATTTTCCTTTGCCTCCAACACTGGACGGTCCCTTTAAACGGTCTGCCAGTCCGAGTGCAGACAGACAACGCGACGGCGGTCGCGTATATCAACCATCAAGGTGGAACGAGGAGCTCCAGGCTCATGATGGAAGTGTCTCGGATCCTGGTATGGGCCGAGGCCAAGGTGCCAGCCATCTCTGCGATTCACATTCCGGGAGTTCAGAATATCACGGCGGACTTCCTCAGTCGCGAGAAGGTGGATCCCGGAGAATGGAGTCTTCACCCAGAAATTTTTGCACAGCTGTGCTCCCGTTGGGGAACTCCTCAAGTGGATTTGATGGCATCAAGGTTCAACACCAAGTTACCGACGTTCATGTCCAGGTACAAGGACCCGAAGGCTGTGGCGGTGGATGCTCTGGTGGCTCCGTGGGACCAATTCGAGCTAATCTATGTGTTCCCGCCGATATCCTTACTTCCTCTGGTGTTGCGTCGGATCAGACTGGAAAGAGTCCCGGCTATGTTAGTAGCCCCAGACTGGCCAAGGAGGACGTGGTTCTCGAAGCTGGTGTCGCTTCTGGCTGCGCCTCCACTTCCTCTCCCTCTTCGCCCGGACCTGTTAACCCAAGGGCCCGTTCGTCATCCGGACCTGAAGTCTCTGCGTTTGACGGCGTGGCTCTTGAGACCGAAATCTTGACTCGTCAAGGTTTTTCAGCCGAAGTCATTGCCACTCTGCGAGCTGCCAGGGGTCCTGCCACTACTAGGATCTATCACAAGACTTGGGAGGCCTTCTTTTCATGGTGTTCGGGTTCTTCAAGGAACCCGAGGATTTTTTCCATTCTCAATTTGTTGGCCTTTTTGCAGTATGGCCTGGACAAGGGTTTGGCAGTTAGCACTCTGAGGGGTCAGGTTTCTGCTTTGTCCTTGCTGTTTCGGAAGGCTATCGCCTCGCGTAGGGACGTTCGTTCCTTTTTTCGCGGGGTAACCCGTCAGTTTCCGCCGCGGAAGGCGCTTGTGTACCCTTGGCGGCTCAATCTGGTCTTGGAGGCTCTTCAACATGGGCCTTTTGAGCCTATGGACTCCGTTAGCCTTTCTTTGCTTTCTTGGAAGGTTGCCTTTTTAGTGGCAGTCACCTCTTTGAGAAGGGTTTCTGAACTGGCGGCTCTTTCTTGCTCGCCTCCTTTTCTGGAGTTTCTCCCGGATCGCGTGGTGCTTCGCACACGGGGCGACTTTCTACCTAAGGTGGTGTCACAATTTCATGTTAACCAGGATATTGTGTTGCCCTCGCTCTGTCCGGAACCGAGGAATGCGAAGGAACGGGCCTTGCACTCATTGGATTTAGTGCGGGCTTTGAAGTTCTATTTGTCTATTACTCAAGGTTTTCGGAAATCGGACTCTGTGTTTGTGATTCCAGCAGGTCGTCGGCGTGGTCAACGAGCTGCCAAGGACACTATAGCTCGATGGATTCGGTCGGCCATTTTAGAGGCTTACCGACTCAAGGGCGAATCTTGTCCAATTAAGATTCGAGCTCACTCCACGAGAGCTGTGGGTTCATCGTGGGCTTTTCATCAAGGGGCCTCGGCAGCTCAACTCTGCCGGGCGGCTACCTGGCGCTCTGTCCACACTGTTACAAAGTTTTATAAGGTGGACGTCAGTGCTTCCGCTGATGCAGCCTTAGGACGTAGGGTCCTGCAGGCGGCTGTAGTTTAAGTTATCGTTAACTTGTATTTAGCGCTAGTTGCGCATTTTTCGAGGTTGTTGGGATTCTGCCTCTGTTGGTTTTTTCCCACCCTTAATTTTTGGACTGCTTTGGGACGTCCCACTAGTAATGACTGTGTCTCCCTTCCTTCCATCTGCTGCTGAAAGACGGATTTTGGTAAGACCTTACCTGTAAAATCCTTTTCAGCGAAGGAAGGAAGGGAGACACAGCTCCCTCCCATGGCAGAAGTGTGTTGTTGTGTTTTCAGATGCAGCGTGACCCTTCTCTGATAGCGATTATCTGGGCTGAGGTCGGCGCGCTAAGGCTCTGTTCCAGCATTGCCAGCTCATCGCAGTGGTCAGGTCCAGTGAGTAGTACCTGGGACTGTGTGGTTTTTCTGTTATATGCATAACCTGTCTCTTGTTTTTTCTCTGAAGTTCTTCAGAAGGGGTTATGTTGCTCCGCTGGTGATATTTGCTCTTCCTTAGCTTGTGTACGGACTGGAGAGCTGGAGTAGGAGGAGCCCAAGCTGGAGGGGCCGGACAACACTCTTTTTTAATCTGAGGTGTTCTATCCTATGTGGGCTCCGCCTACCCACTAGTAATGACTGTCTCCCTTCCTTCCTTCGCTGAAAAGGATTTTACAGGTAAAGTCTTACCAAAATCCGTCTTTTCATTCAGCAAGGCCTGGGGAGCGTTCTCACTACCAATTGTGTGCGCTTTGCCTAAAAGTTCATACTTGTCATGCCTGCCCTCACTATTAAAGGCCTAAATGTGCCACACGCCAACAAAACTCAGCCAAAGTCACAAATGACAGGATGCCACCTATGTATTATTTGCAGCCCCAGGACTCTCATCCTCGTGTGAGTGTTGAGTTTCCCTTTTAAAAGAGTTGTCCACTACTATTCAAAATAGCCCAATGTATTTTTATGATGAAAAGAAGCTTCTTTCTAATTACCTTGCGCTGCTGTTTCTGCCTGTGAACGGCGCTATCGCGGACCGCTGACGTCACGTCAAGTAAGGCATGACTCAGTCAGCACTGGGGTCCCCTCGGTGGCTGCTGGGTTGTGGGTGGGGTTACCCCGTGCGTCACACCCAGCATCCACCGCCCGCTTTCCCAATGAATGGGGAGAGGCAGAGCGTGCGGTGGATGCTGGGTGTGACGCACGGGGTAACCCCACCCACAACCCAGCAGCCACCGTGGAACACAGAAGAGGGATCCCCAGCTGCATCCAGAACCAGGACGTAACATCAGCGGATGTCAGAGCCTGCTGCAGCCGGGGGTCACATAGCGCCGCTCACAGGCAGAAACAGCAGAGGGAGGTAATTCAAAAGAAGCTTCTATTCAGCATAAAAACACATTGAGCTATTTTGAATAGTAGTGGACAACCCCTTCAAGATAACCATGCTCCACTGTGCGGAGTCTACAAATACTCACGTGGTCAAAATTGTTGGTTCCCCTCGTTTAATGAAAGAAAAACCCACAATGGTCACAGAAATAACTTGAATCTGACAAAAGTAATAAATTAAAAATCTCTGAAAATGAACAAATGAAAGTCAGACATTGCTTTTCTGCTTCCACGGAATTTAAAAAAAAAAAATAATCTCATGAAATCGGCCTGGACAGAAATGATGGTTCTTCTTAACTTAATATTTTGTTGAACCTTTTGAGGCGATCACTGCAATCAAATGATTCCTGTAACTGTCAATGAGACTTTTGCGCCTCTCGACAGGTATTTTGGCCACTCCTCATGAGGAAACTGCTCCAGTTGTCTCGTGGTTGAAGGTTACCTTTTCCAGACGCCATGTTTCAGCTCTTTCCAAAGATGCTCAATAGGATTTAGGTCAGGGCTCATAGAAGCCACTTCAGAATAGTCCAATGTTTTCCTCTTAGCCATTCTTGGGTGTTTTTAGCTGTGTGTTTTGGGTCATTATCCTGTTGCAAGACCCATGACCTGCGACTGAGACCAAGCTTTCTGACACTGGGCAGAACATTTCTCTCTCGAATCCCTTGATAGTCTTGAGATTTCATTGCACCCTGCACAGATTCAAAACCCCCTGTGCCAGATGCGGCAAAGCAGCCCCAGAACATAACAGAGCCTCCTCCATGTTTCTCAGTAGGGACAGTGTTCTTTTCTTGGTATGCTTCATTTTTTCGTCTGTGAACATAGAGCTGATGTGCCTTGCCAAAAACTTCCAATTTTGTCTCATCTGTCCATAGGACATTCTCCCAGAAGCTTTGTGGCTTGTCAACATGTAGTTTGGCAAATTCTAGTCTGGCATTTTTCTGATTTTTTTCAACAATGGTGTTCTCCTTGGTCCTCTCCCATGAAGTTCACTTTGGATCAAACAACGACGGATGATGCGATCTTACACTGATGTTCCTTGAGCTTGAAGTTCACCTTTAATCTCTTTAGAAGTTGTCCTTTTGTTACCTTTCGTATTATTCGTCTCTTTGATTTGTCATCAATTTTCCTCCTGCGGCCACGTCCAGGGAGGTTGGCTATAGTTCCATGGATCTTACATTTCTGAATAATATGTGCAACTGTAGTCACAGGAACATCAAGCTGCTTGGAGATGGTTTATAACCTTTACCTTTAACATGCCTGTCTATAATTTTCTTTCTAATCTCCTGAGACAACTCTTTCCTTTGCTTCCTCTGGTCCATGTTGAGTGTGGTACACACCATGTCACCAAACAGCACAGTGAGCATCTGTAGCCCTATATACAGGCACAGTGAGTATCTGTAGCCCTATATACAGGCACAGTGAGTATCTGTAGCCCTATATACAGGCACAGTGAGTATCTGTAGCCCTATATACAGGCACAGTGAGTATCTGTAGCCCTATATACAGGCACAGTGAGTATCTGTAGCCCTATATACAGGCACAGTGAGTATCTGTAGCCCTATATACAGGCACAGTGAGTATCTGTAGCCCTATATACAGCACAGTGAGTATCTGTAGCTCTATATACAGGCACAGTGAGTATCTGTAGCCCTATATACAGGCACAGTGAGTATCTGTAGCTCTATATACAGCACAGTGAGTATATGTAGCTCTATATACAGGCACAGTGAGTATCTGTAGCTCTATATACAGGCACAGTGAGTATCTGTAGCTCTATATACAGGCACAGTGAGTATCTGTAGCTCTATATACAGCACAGTGAGTATCTGTAGCTCTATATACAGGCACAGTGAGTATCTGTAGCACTATATACAGCACAGTGAGTATCTGTAGCTCTATATACAGGCACAGTGAGTATCTGTAGCTCTATATACAGGCACAGTGAGTATCTGTAGCTCTATATACTGGCGCAGTGAGTATCTGTAGCCCTATATACAGGCACAGTGAGTATCTGTAGTCCTATATACAGCACAGTGAGTATCTGTAGCTCTATATACTGGCACAGTGAGTATCTGTAGCTCTATATACAGGCACAGTGAGTATCTGTAGCTCTATATACTGCACAGTGAGTATCTGTAGTCCTATATACAGCACAGTGAGTATCTGTAGCCCTATATACAGGCACAGTGAGTATCTGTAGCTCTATATACAGGCACAGTGAGTATCTGTAGCTCTATATACAGGCACAGTGAGTATCTGTAGCTCTATATACAGGCACAGTGAGTATCTGTAGCTCTATATACAGGCACAGTGAGTATCTGTAGTCCTATATACAGGCACAGTGAGTATCTGTAGCTCTATATACAGCACAGTGAGTATCTGTAGCTCTATATACAGCACAGTGAGTATCTGTAGCTCTATATACAGGCACAGTGAGTATCTGTAGCTCTATATACAGCACAGTGAGTATCTGTAGCTCTATATACAGGCACAGTGAGTATCTGTAGCTCTATATACAGGCACAGTGAGTATCTGTAGCTCTATATACAGGCACAGTGAGTATCTGTAGCTCTATATACAGGCACAGTGAGTATCTGTAGCTCTATATACAGGCACAGTGAGTATCTGTAGCTCTATATACAGGCACAGTGAGTATCTGTAGCCCTATATACAGGCACAGTGAGTATCTGTAGCCCTATATACAGCACAGTGAGTATCTGTAGCTCTATATACAGGCACAGTGAGTATCTGTAGCTCTATATACAGCACAGTGAGTATCTGTAGCTCTATATACAGCACAGTGAGTATCTGTAGCTCTATATACAGCACAGTGAGTATCTGTAGCCCTATATACAGGCACAGTGAGTATCTGTAGCTCTATATACAGGCACAGTGAGTATCTGTAGCTCTATATACAGCACAGTGAGTATCTGTAGCTCTATATACAGGCACAGTGAGTATCTGTAGCCCTATATACAGGCACAGTGAGTATCTGTAGTCCTATATACAGGCACAGTGAGTATCTGTATCTCTATATACAGGCACAGTGAGTATCTGTAGCCCTATATACAGGCACAGTGAGTATCTGTAGCCCTATATACAGCACAGTGAGTATCTGTAGCCCTATATACAGGCACAGTGAGTATCTGTAGCTCTATATACAGCACAGTGAGTATCTGTAGCTCTATATACAGCACAGTGAGTATCTGTAGCCCTATATACAGGCACAGTGAGTATCTGTAGCCCTATATACAGCACAGTGAGTATCTGTAGCCCTATATACAGGCACAGTGAGTATCTGTAGCTCTATATACAGCACAGTGAGTATCTGTAGCTCTATATACAGCACAGTGAGTATCTGTAGTCCTATATACAGCACAGTGAGTATCTGTAGCCCTATATACAGCACAGTGAGTATCTGTAGCTCTATATACAGCACAGTGAGTATCTGTAGCTCTATATACAGCACAGTGAGTATCTGTAGCCCTATATACAGCACATTGAGTATCTGTAGCCCTATATACAGGCACAGTGAGTATCTGTAGTCCTATATACAGCACAGTGAGTATCTGTAGCTCTATATACAGCACAGTGAGTATCTGTAGCTCTATATACAGCACAGTGAGTATCTGTAGCCCTATATACAGCACATTGAGTATCTGTAGCCCTATATACAGGCACAGTGAGTATCTGTAGCCCTATATACAGCTCAGTGAGTATCTGTAGCTCTATATACAGCACAGTGAGTATCTGTAGCTCTATATACAGGCACAGTGAGTATCTGTAGCTCTATATACAGGCACAGTGAGTATCTGTAGCTCTATATACAGCACAGTGAGTATCTGTAGCCCTATATACAGGCACAGTGAGTATCTGTAGCTCTATATACAGCACAGTGAGTATCTGTAGCCCTATATACAGGCACAGTGAGTATCTGTAGCTCTATATACAGCACAGTGAGTATCTGTAGCCCTATATACAGCACAGTGAGTATCTGTAGCCCTATATACAGCACAGTGAGTATCTGTAGCCCTATATACAGCACAGTGAGTATCTGTAGCTCTATATACAGGCACAGTGAGTATCTGTAGCTCTATATACAGGCACAGTGAGTATCTGTAGCTCTATATACAGCACAGTGAGTATCTGTAGCTCTATATACAGCACAGTGAGTATCTGTAGCTCTATATACAGCACAGTGAGTATCTGTAGCTCTATATACAGGCACAGTGAGTATCTGTAGCTCTATATACAGCACAGTGAGTATCTGTAGCTCTATATACAGCACAGTGAGTATCTGTAGCTCTATATACAGGCACAGTGAGTATCTGTAGCCCTATATACAGCACAGTGAGTATCTGTAACTCTATATACAAGCACAGTGAGTATCTGTAGCCCTATATACAGGCACAGTGAGTATCTGTAGTCCTATATACAGCACAGTGAGTATCTGTAGCCCTATATACAGGCACAGTGAGTATCTGTAGCTCTATATACAGGCACAGTGAGTATCTGTAGCTCTATATACAGCACAGTGAGTATCTGTAGCCCTATATACAGGCACAGTGAGTATCTGTAGCTCTATATACAGCACAGTGAGTATCTGTAGCTCTATATACAGCACAGTGAGTATCTGTAGCTCTATATACAGCACAGTGAGTATCTGTAGCTCTATATACAGCACAGTGAGTATCTGTAGCTCTATATACAGGCACAGTGAGTATCTGTAGCTCTATATACAGGCACAGTGAGTATCTGTAGCTCTATATACAGCACAGTGAGTATCTGTAGCCCTATGTACAGGCACAGTGAGTATCTGTAGCTCTATATACAGCACAGTGAGTATCTGTAGCCCTATATACAGCACAGTGAGTATCTGTAGCCCTATATACAGGCACAGTGAGTATCTGTAGCTCTATATACAGCACAGTGAGTATCTGTAGCTCTATATACAGCACAGTGAGTATCTGTAGCCCTATATACAGGCACAGTGAGTATCTGTAGCTCTATATACAGGCACAGTGAGTATCTGTAGCTCTATATACAGGCACAGTGAGTATCTGTAGCCCTATATACAGGCACAGTGAGTATCTGTAGCTCTATATACAGCACAGTGAGTATCTGTAGCTCTATATACAGGCACAGTGAGTATCTGTAGCTCTATATACAGCACAGTGAGTATCTGTAGCTCTATATACAGCACAGTGAGTATCTGTAGCTCTATATACAGGCACAGTGAGTATCTGTAGCCCTATATACAGCACAGTGAGTATCTGTAACTCTATATACAAGCACAGTGAGTATCTGTAGCCCTATATACAGGCACAGTGAGTATCTGTAGTCCTATATACAGCACAGTGAGTATCTGTAGCCCTATATACTGCACAGTGAGTATCTGTAGCTCTATATACAGGCACAGTGAGTATCTGTAGCTCTATATACAGCACAGTGAGTATCTGTAGCCCTATATACAGGCACAGTGAGTATCTGTAGCTCTATATACAGCACAGTGAGTATCTGTAGCTCTATATACAGCACAGTGAGTATCTGTAGCTCTATATACAGCACAGTGAGTATCTGTAGCTCTATATACAGCACAGTGAGTATCTGTAGCTCTATATACAGGCACAGTGAGTATCTGTAGCCCTATATACAGGCACAGTGAGTATCTGTAGCTCTATATACAGGCACAGTGAGTACATGTAGTCCTATATACAGCACAGTGAGTATCTGTAGCTCTATATACAGCACAGTGAGTATCTGTAGTCCTATATACAGCACAGTGAGTATCTGTAGCTCTATATACAGCACAGTGAGTATCTGTAGCTCTATATACAGGCACAGTGAGTATCTGTAGCTCTATATACAGGCACAGTGAGTATCTGTAGCTCTATATACAGGCACAGTGAGTATCTGTAGCCCTATATACAGGCACAGTGAGTATCTGTAGCTCTATATACAGCACAGTGAGTATATGTAGTCCTATATACAGCACAGTGAGTATCTGTAGCTCTATATACAGGCACAGTGAGTATCTGTAGCTCTATATACAGGCACAGTGAGTATTTGTAGCTGTATATACAGCACAGTGAGTATATGTAGTCCTATATACAGGCACAGTGAGTATCTGTAGCTCTATATACAGGCACAGTGAGTACATGTAGTCCTATATACAGCACAGTGAGTATCTGTAGCTCTATATACAGCACAGTGAGTATCTGTAGTCCTATATACAGCACAGTGAGTATCTGTAGCTCTATATACAGCACAGTGAGTATATGTAGTCCTATATACAGCACAGTGAGTATCTGTAGCTCTATATACAGGCACAGTGAGTATCTGTAGCTCTATATACAGGCACAGTGAGTATTTGTAGCTGTATATACAGCACAGTGAGTATATGTAGTCCTATATACAGGCACAGTGAGTATCTGTAGCTCTATATACAGCACAGTGAGTATCTGTAGCTCTATATACAGCACAGTGAGTATCTGTAGCTCTATATACAGCACAGTGAGTATCTGTAGCCCTATATACAGGCACAGTGAGTATCTGTAGCTCTATATACAGGCACAGTGAGTACATGTAGTCCTATATACAGCACAGTGAGTATCTGTAGCTCTATATACAGCACAGTGAGTATCTCTAGTCCTATATACAGCACAGTGAGTATCTGTAGCTCTATATACAGCACAGTGAGTATATGTAGTCCTATATACAGGCACAGTGAGTATCTGTAGCTCTATATACAGGCACAGTGAGTACATGTAGTCCTATATACAGGCCACTGACTGATTACAAGATTGTAGACCCCTGTGATGCTAATTAGTGGACACAACTTGATTTAACATGTCCCTTTTGTCACATTATTTTCAGGGGTCCCATCATTTCTGTCCAGGCCGATTTCATGAGTTTAATTTTTTTTTATTCTGTGGAAGCAGAAAAGCAATGTCTGACCTTCATCTGTTCATTTTCATAGATTTTTAATTTATTATTACTTTTGTCAGATTCAAGTTATTTCTGTGACCATTGTGGGTTTTCCTTTCATTAAACGAGGGGAACCAACAATTTTGACCACGTGTGGATACGGCGCGGTTGGGAGAAGATTCCATGTGTCTTTAGTCACCTTTTAGCTTCATGCAAGATAATTGCCAGTAAATGATCACCATTTCAGATCTTCGTCCCATTGTATGCATTTGTGATTTATTAATATATTTGCAGCATTAAAAAGCTACGAATTGTGATGCACTCCATATTTGTACCAAGTTTCATAATTTTCATTGCTTGTGGAAACAAAATTGGGTGTGGGGCTTAGAGGGAAAAGCTGTCACGGGTGTGTCAGTGGTGACAGTCACCCTGCAGATCGTTGCAGGAAATCTCTACGTTTGGCATTACAGACATCTTCTTAGAGTCTGTTGTAGGACCCAGTGGCTACCTTCCTCTGATTAATTAACTCCCTGGTCTGGGTGTATAAATACCTGCTGTGTGCCAGAGGGAGGTGCCGGCGATATTCATTACTCCTTGTGAAGGCTTGAAGCTAGTGCAGTACTTCTTCCACTCCTGTTCTAGAAGACGTGTGTGCATTTGTCTGGAGTCGACTAAAGCTAAGCGATTTTCTCTTGTTTGTTGCCCCTTGTTGTCTTTAGTGTTCAGTGGGGATCGACTAGCGCTCATCCTTTCCTTTCCCTAGCCAGGGCCAAACGCCAGGGAAAGACAGGGCGAGGTATGCGTGCGGTGATTGGTGAAGAACCAATATAGGGACGATAGAGGAGACAGGGTGATATTAGATCAGCCTAGGAGGTCTCCACTCCCCTCTTTCCCTAGAGTCTGGGCTCCTTTTCCCTCTTTCCTTTGTGTTGCACTAAGTCTTTCCCACACCTTGCTTGACATTATCGCCGGTCGAGCACATTTTGAAAAGGGGAAAAAAACAAAAAAGACTGACACTTGGGTTTTTTTGTTTTTTTTTGTGTATGTTTTGGGCGTGTTTTTTTTTCTTTCTCCCTTGGTATGCGTACTGTTGCAGAGCGGCTGCGCAGTCTGTCTCTGGAGGTGAATGACCTCCGCTGTGAGGTTCAGCAACAGCATCAGCAGCTAGAGGTCGCCAATGTGGGGGTCTCAGCGGGTAGGCCTGTCTAGCCTTAACCCAATCTTGCCCTCCCGGACAGGTTTTCAGGAGGTAGGGACAAGTTTTTTGTATTTAAGAAGGCCTGCAAACTGTATTTTAAACTTCATCCTTATTCCTCCGGAAATGAGGAGCCCTCGGGTTGGAATTGTGATCTCTCTACTGGAGGGAGATCCTCAGTCGTGGGCGTTTTCTTTTCCGCAGGATTCAGTTTGTCTCCAATCTGTTGAGGTTTTTTTGGGGGCTCTCGCTCTCATCTATGATGACTCTTACCGAGTCGCCTTGGCTGAGTTTAGGCTACGTCGCCTTCAGCAGGGGAATCGGTCAGTGGGGACTTACAGTTCTGAATTCCGTAGATGGGCAACAGATTTTAAATGGAAGGACTCAGCCCTTAGAAGCCAATTTTGTGAGGGTCATTCTGAAAGGTTGAAGGATGTCTAGGCTGTATATGAAAGCCCTCAGTCCTTGGAGGCTGCCATGTCTTTGGCCATATGTTTTGATAGACGGGTGAGACCACCTTCTCCGGGGCCTTCTTGGGGTTATGTACCTGTGCCGGGGAAGCGGTCTGGCAGTGAACCAGTACTGGGGGAGGTGGAGGAATCCATGCAGTTAGGGGGTGCCTTTACATCATACATTTTCTTGGAGATTTGCTAGAAAAAAGGCACGTTTGTTTTGGGGTTTTTTTGTGGGAAAAAGGGACATTGAATAACTCTTGGTAGTCTGGAGTTCGATAAGCAAGGAGTGCATTTGTTGCCAACCTGCTGTTCCCGGTTTGTCCTGACAGCAGAGGTGGTGCTAGAGAGAAAAAACGAGAAAATTTCTGTGTTTGTTGACAGTGGTGCGGGAGGGAGTCCGCATGATTGATGTTGAGTTTGCAAAAGCTCATGGCCTTGCTTGCTGTTCTTTAGCTAAGCCTATTTCCATCTTCACCATCGACTCAGCACCACTTGCACAGAAAGCATTTACTCAGATTGTACATACTGTTAAACTGAGAGTGGGGTCGGTTCATTGTGAAGTTATCCCTTGCTATGTTCTGGACAGTCTTCCCACACCTATTGTACTGGGTCTCCCGTGGCTGGTGGAACATAATCTGTTGGTGGATTGGCAAGCTGGGGAGATTATTGAATGGGGAGATTACTGCCTTGAGAACTGTTTAGATATTTCCCTTGCTACTGTCTCTATGGGAAATATTACCTGCTTTTCTTTCTGGTTTTGAGGATGTTTTTTCTAAGAAGGTGTCAGGATTTGCCTCCCCATCGTGCTTATGACTGTCCTATTAACCTGACCCCCCGGAGCTAAACTACCGAAGTCCAGATTGTATAATCTTTCTGGCCCTGAGAGATGAGACTTGAAGGATTTAATTGCGGAAAGTCTTGAGAAGGGACATATCAGACCCTCATCTTCGCCCGTGGCGGCAGGGTTCTTCTTGTGAAGAAAAAAGATCTACGCCCCGGTTTAGATTTCTGGGAATTAAATCAAATCACCATCCGTGATCCATACCCTCTTCATCTGATTCCTGATTTGTTCAGCTAGGTTGTAGGAGCTAAGGTGTTCTCCAAGTTGGATTTAAGGGGAGCCTACAATCTGGTTAGAATCAGAGAAGGGGACGAATGGAAAACAGCGTTCAAGACCCCTGAAGGACATTTCAATAGTCTGGTTATGCCTTTCGGGTTGACAAATGCAACTGCGGTATTCCAGCATTTCATAAATTATATTTTCCATCATTTGGTGGGGAGGTTTGTGGTGGTCTATCTGGACGATATCTTGGTTTACTTACCTGATTTTGAGACATATTGAGGGCATATTAAACAGATGCTCCAGATATTAAAGGATAACAAAGTTTATGCCAAATTGGAAAAATATGTTTTCGCTGTAATGGAGGTGTAGTTTTTGGGGTACTTGTTGTCATCTTCGGGTTTTCGGATAGATCCGGAGATGATCCGTGCAGCCCTTGATTTGGGACCATCACGAGAACCTGAAGGCTCTACAGCAGTGGTTCTCAACTCCAGTCCTCAGGACCCACCAACAGATCATGTTTTCAGGATTTACTTAGTATTACACAGGAGATGCAATTATCAGCTGTGCAATACTAAGGAAATCCTGAAAACATGACCTGTTGGTGGGTCTTGAGGACTGGAATTGAGAACCACTGCTCTACAGCGTTTTCTGGGCTTTACTAATTTTTCCAGAAATTCATCCAAAATTACTCAGTAATTGTGAAACCCCTTACTGACATGACTAAGAAGGGGTCTGATTTTTCCTAATGGTCGGATGCTTCCCTCCAGGCTTTTTCTTCCTTAAAGAATCATTTTGCCACTGCACCTTTACTCAGTCAACCCGATGTTTCCCAACACTTTATTGTGGAGGTTGATGCGTCAGATGGCGGGGTTGGGGCTGTGTTGTCTCAGGGTCCGTCCCCTGGTAAATTGCGTCCATGCGCCGCCTCTTCTAAAAAATTGTCTTCGGCTGAGAGAAATTATGACGTGGGTAGTAGGGAACTTTTGGCGATCAAATTGGCGTTCGAAGAATGGCGACATTGGTTGGAGGGGGCTGTCCATCCTATTACTGTTTTATTACCGATCATAAGAACCTGTCATATCTCCAGTCAGCTAAACGTCTCAACCCTAGGCAGGTCAGATGGTCCCTGTTTTTTTACTAGGTTCAATTTTGATGTCGCTTTTTGTCCAGGGGTCAAAAATGTCAAGGCTGATGCTTTGTCCCGGAGCTTCCCTGGTGGTGTTGACCATGAGAACCCTGCCCCTATATTAAAGAAGGCGGTGGTCATCCCCTCCCTTCCCTAGCCAGGGCCAAATGCCAGAGAAAGACAGGGTGAGGTATCCGTGCGGCGATTGGTGAAGAACCGATATAGGGACGTTAGTGGAGACAGGGTGATATTAGACCAGACTAGGAGGTCTCCACTCCCCCCTTTCCCTAGAGTCTGGGCTCGCTTTCCCTCTTCCCTCTGTGTTGCACTAAGTCTTTCCCACACCTGGCGTGACAAAAGCCCAGAGAATAAGGGTCTAATACATGTAATGTTTATAGCCAGAAAATAGAGCAAAAGCAGCAGGAATCCAGGAGAGCAGAACAATGGCGGTAAAAATATCATACCTGAGACCAATGACCTGTCTGTCTCTGTTCTGCTTAGCTACCTGCTGCCAATCAAAAGCAGAAACACCAAGCGAAAAACGCCAGTGATGAAGAAAAGCCTCAATCCACACTACAACCACACATTTGTGTATGGCGGGATTAAGCCAGAAGATCTACAAAACACCTGTCTGGAACTGACTGTCTGGGACCGAGAGCCCCTGGCCAGCAATGACTTTCTGGGAGGAGTGAGGCTGGGCCCAGGGACAGGTGAGCCAAGAAAGCCTCATGACGCTCTCAGCCAGTTTTAGGCCTCATTCACATGTCAGATTTTCACAGATAGAACATGTAACCATTGTAGTCTATGTCGTTGTATGTCCTTTAATAATAGTATAATGGGTGGGAGAAGCTTTACAATTTTTTTTTCTTTTGCATACGAGAAAATCACTAATGTTAAAAATTGACACATGAACCAAACCCGATGAAGCTTTGACCCAAAATACTGATGAAAATCGGTTAATTTTCTTTCACATACAAGAAGAAAACCTTGCCATCTGATTTTCCGATAAGTAATTCTGCAATCACTGAGCTCGCTCTCACAGCAGAAGTTAAAACGCTTACGTTCCTTGTTCTGAGCTCCTCTTACAAAACAAAATATTGTTCCTAAAAGGGTCCAAACCCTTTAATGAGCC
This sequence comes from Phyllobates terribilis, assembly GCF_046119375.1. Classification (NCBI taxonomy): domain Eukaryota; kingdom Metazoa; phylum Chordata; class Amphibia; order Anura; family Dendrobatidae; genus Phyllobates; species Phyllobates terribilis. Next base: position 469,627,605 of record NW_027362767.1, on the reverse strand, counting down.
TGTAATGAGAATAAAAAAGCGGGTGAGGGCTGACCGAAAGGGCGTTGGGTTGCGCGCTAACTTTGGAGGGATGTGCAGATACCAGGTACAACCCTGCTTCAAAGCCAAAGATGGAAGGAATCTGCTGCCGGAGGTGATGGACCGGTCCAGGAACCACCACCTATCAGATAAATAGTATAAAAAGAAAATAAAAACGGGAGATAAAAGAGCTGCTGAGTGCAAACGACAGGAAGGTAACATCTCCATAAATATTTATTACAAGAATAAGGGCTACTTGCTTCTACATCAGACAGGTGTCTTCCTCACACCGGGGCAGCACTTCTATCAACCCTTTTCATTTTGCTTTTTAAAACCTTTTTCTCATATCCTTTAATGTCTTGGCCCTTAAATATTTAGCACTTTTTTGGATCATTTTCAGGATGAGTTGCCTTTTTTCCGTGAAACATCTCTACCTTTGTTATTCATCTCCCTATCTGGCCATTATGTTTAGGTTAAGGGATTCAGCGGCTTCTTATCAAGACTCTGTACCAGGCAGCCCAGTGAGTCCAGCTTCTGTTCCCAGAAATTTAAGGGGAGGAATTCACAATTTGTGGTTGTTATTGTGTTGTAGCAAGATATAAAGAAGTTGTCAAGCCTGACTTTTCTCCTGGAAGATTCCTTTTTTTTTTCACTGTCCTCATGATGAGATGTATTGGCAGAATGCCTGCGCCGTTGGCGGCAGAGTGCCTGCTCCGTTGGCGGCAGCTCACCCCCACTAGTTAATATCTAGCTCCAATCCTCTTTGCCATCTGATCGTATCACTGCGCACAATGTCATAATTTCTTGTAGAATCTATAGAGGAACAATCACTGTGGCTGCTATGTTGTAAGGAAAGGGATATATAACAGCAGTTTGTCCTCCTACCTTATGGGTGTTATGAGCTGGGCTCCCCTTGTCACAGCCACTACTGATCTAGTAACAATGGAGCAATGAACCTTTGCGCTGAACCTGGGCCTGGCGTTCTCTAGGGCAGTGGTCCCCAACCTTTTTTGCACCAGGGACCGGCTTGAAGCAAGATCATTTTTCCATGGCCCAGCAAGGAGGGGGTGGGGTGGGCGGGGCTTTGGTCATATGGGGGCGGGGTAATGGAGGGATTTGGAGTTTAGTGCATACTTATCATATAGTGTAGACCAGGTCCCCGCCAGGAGCTATGCCAGGAGCCCCACATAATGTGCTGTGCCAGGAGCCGCATCACTGAGGCCCCATCACGCCCTGCAGCAGGACAGGGCAGCTGTCCTGACAGCTGCTGTTCAGCTGCATTTACTTCATCCCAGGGGCGGACACAGACTGTAGTGGGCCCCTGTGCAAGAAATTTTTGGGGGCCCCCCCCGCCCTTCATAAGGCAACAAAGTTATGTAAACATAACCCCCCCATGTGCATCTCTCACCCCCCCATGTGCAGCTCACCCCCGTGCATCTCTCATCCCCCCCCGTGCATCTCTCATCCACCCCCGTGCATCTCTCATCCACCCCCGTGCATCTCTCATCCACCCCCGTGCATCTCTCATCCACCCCCCGTGCATCTCTCACCCCCCCGTGCATCTCTCACCCCCCCCGTGCTTCTCTCATCCACCCCCGTGCATCTCTCATCCCCCCCGTGCATCTCTCATCCCCCCCGTGCATCTCTCACCCCCCCGTGCATCTCTCACCCCCCCCGTGCATCTCTCATCTCTCCCCTCCCTCCCATGTGCATCTCTCATCTCTCCCCTCCCCCCATGTGCATCTCTCATCTCTCCCCTCCCCCCATGTGCATCTCTCATCTCTCCCCTCCCCCCATGTGGATCTCTCATCTCTCCCCTCCCCCCATGTGCATCTCTCATCTCTCCCCTCCCCCCATGTGGATCTCTCATCTCTCCCCTCCCCCATGTGCATCTCTCATCTCTCCCCTCCCCCCCATGTGGATCTCTCATCTCTCCCCTCCCCCATGTGCATCTCTCATCTCTCCCCTCCCCCCCATGTGGATCTCTCATCTCTCCCCTCCCCCATGTGCATCTCTCATCTCTCCCCTCCCCCCCATGTGGATCTCTCATCTCTCCCCTCCCCCATGTGCATCTCTCATCTCTCCCCTCCCCCCATGTGGATCTCTCATCTCTCCCCTCCCCCATGTGCATCTCTCATCTCTCCCCTCCCCCATGTGCATCTCTCATCTCTCCCCTCCCCCATGTGCATCTCTCATCTCTCCCCTCCCCCATGTGCATCTCTCATCTCTCCCCTCCCCCATGTGCATCTCTCATCTCTCCCCTCCCCCCATGTGCATCTCTCATCTCTCCCCTCCCCCCCATGTGGATCTCTCATCTCTCCCCTCCCCCCATGTGCATCTCCCATTCCCCCCACTCCTAGTTAATTGTATTTAAAAAAAAATAAAACTTGTTATACTTACCCCCATGCGATCCCTGCAGAATCCTGGCGCTCGTCCAAATCGCTGACACCAGGTTCTCCTGACTTCCGGCCATGTGACGGCGCCGTCACATGACCGGAAGTCAGGGGAATCATGAAGGTGCTGCCGCAGCAGCGCAGCGTTAAGATGTCCCGGACCCGGCGCTTACTGGAGTCAGGGCAGTCATGCCCTGATGGCGGCCCTGCTGGAGGCTGGAGGGGCCCCCTCTCCCCGCGGAACGGCTGAAAAACCCCAACGGCCCGGTCCTGGTCCGCGGACCGGCGGTTGGGGACCTCTGCTCTAGGGAGTGAGGGAGGAGATGGGGCAGGAACCAGCATCAGGGCCTTGTACCTATGAATTCTGCTGATGATTTATTAAGCTTTTCCTTTGTAGGCTTCTACAGTGGACAACCTGTAGATTGGATGGACTCCACAGGAGAAGAGCTGAGTCTTTGGATGAAGATGAAGCAGTATCCCGACTCCTGGGCAGAAGGTTCCTTACAGCTCCGACCCACAATGGCCAAGGCAAAGTGATCTTAAATCGTTAGGGAGGAACTGGATGACGCCGGCAGCTTTCTACAAATCTGTATTTTAGCAAAACTGAAACAATTGTATTTTGTGCAGGGAATGATGGGTGTAGACTATGATTGATTATTGTACGGGCGTGTGTGATTACTCTCTTTTGAGGGTGGTATAGATGAGGCAGCTCTCACTTTGTCCTCTGTGCTGTCAAGAATTCATCCATTTAATGCTGCACAATACATTCATAGCATGTACAGTCACAGACTGCAAAAGGATTAACTCACCTGGTCAATTCCTTCCTCACATCGGCCTATAGCAGCTGACGCTGTGTCCAGTGATATTACACGGTACTGGGTCATGTGACCATGTCATCCATAGAGACACGGAGTCCAGTGATATTACACGGTAATGGGTCAGGTGACTAGGTGACCATGTCATCCATAGAGACACGGAGTCCAGTGATATTACACGGTACTGGGTCAGGTGACTAGGTGACCATGTCATCCATAGAGACACGGAGTCCAGTGATATTACACGGTACTGGGTCAGGTGACTAGGTGACCATGTCATTTATAGAGACACTGAGTCCAGTGATATTACACGGTACTGGGTCAGGTGACTAGGTGACCATGTCATCCATAGAGACACGGAGTCCAGTGATATTACACGGTACTGGGTCAGGTGACTAGGTGACCATGTCATTTATAGAGACACGGAGTCCAGTGATATTACATGGTACTGGGTCAGGTGACTAGGTGACCATGTCATTTATAGAGACACGGAGTCCAGTGATATTACACGGTACTGGGTCAGGTGACTAGGTGACCATGTCATCCATAGAGACATGGAGTCCAGCGACACTGGAAACAACTTTTTGCTTTGGCTCAGAGGTGAAGCGGATACCGAGACCCCTTTATACTGCTATATCTTGTAATGCATGTCCTCACACATCAAGGCTGCGGCAAGTTATTCCACCTCAAGTCAGCCATTTTGTTACAAGTCCACATCTTTTTACATGTGCTTTTTGTCATGGATTTTGAGCCAGTGAGATTGGCATTAAAAAGTCCCAACATAATTGGCTGTAGATTTGTAATCCGGGCCACGTGGCAACTTCTGTGCTGACGTTCATTTTGTAAGAGCTAATATGACCTCCAATCTGATAATTTGCAGGTCATCTGCCTTGTAAAGCAACTCTATAGGTAAGGGCTGATGTGTCCGGACAACCCCCAAGACTACTTTCCAGGGATTATCTCTTTTAAGTCATCCTCTGCTCCTTCAGGCCCGTACTAGGCCAGATACAGAGTTAAGACTCGACAGACAACTGAAATTTTGGTCCGAGTCCTATACGACAGAATATCGAATCGCACACTCGGACCAATGTTATTCTATGGGACCGTGGACATGTTTGAAATGCACAATTTGCATTCATAGATCGGATCACTCTCAGCCATGCAAATCATTGGGTCCACGCACCCATGATATTCGATTGCGGGGCGATTTTCACAGACTGACATAATGGAATGGAAATTTTTTTCCCATCTTCTCCACATCTGAGAAAATCAGATCACACTTTGCTCAAACTCTGATTAACATAATCGTCCGGATTCTCCCGCATGAGAGGAAACCCGCTGGAGTGACCCCGGTCTAAGGACGAGTCCACAAACGTAAACTGCACATAAGGAGCATCTCGCTTACTGAACGGGCCGTAATCTGGGATGACATGATTAGTAAGATTGCGGAGAACGTGCGTCTACTGCTGCACATCCTCAAAGGTCCGCGACCAGTCAGCACAAGGCTCCTGTACACTGGGGGCACAACCAAAAAGCAGTTTGGCCAATTATTACATCACAGAAAAGACCCTTAAATTAAATTTAGCAACTGGTTTGCGGAGCCCTCTGTCACCATTGAGCACAGTGAGATATATTGCTGAGCTCTCCAGTCCTGACTACAATGGAGAATGGATTTTCTGTACTATGCACAAGTTATTGGCTCTTGCATATTTATTATTAAAGGGGTTGCCTGGGAGTTTGATATTGATGGCCTATCCTTAGGATAAGTCCTCCATATCTGATTGGTGGGGTGCGACACTCGGCACCCCCGGCGATCAGATGTTCCCAGTGCCTGTAGTGACCGGATGTGCTGCACCGCTCCGTCAACTGCAGAGTGGCTGTGGCTGAGCACTGCACATTCGCCCCTATAGTAGCTGTGGCTGAGCAATGCACATTGTCCCCTATAGTGCCCCCTATAGTGGCTGTGGCTGAGCACTGCACATTTCCCCCTATAGTGGCTGTGGCTGAGCACTGCACATTTCCCCCTATAGTGGCTGTGGCTGAGCACTGCACATTCACCCCTATAGTGGCTGTGGCTGAGCACTGCACATTACCCCCTATAGTGCCCCCTATAGTGGCTGTGGCTGAGTACTGCACATTTCCCCCTATTGATTCGAATAGGGGGCAGATGTGCAGTACCTGGCTGTGGCCACTATTCCGTTGACTGAGCTGTACAGTGCAGTTCCCGCAACTCAGCACATCCAGCCATCACCGGGAAAGGCTGATTGGTGAACGGGCTGGGCATTGCATCCCCACCAATCAGATATTGATGACCTTTCCTAAGGATAGGCTATCAATAGAAAAGTCTTGGGCAACCCTTTTTAAGTCTCTATCTGTTAAAACACCACTCCAGCATTTTTTTTTTCACTGTTGGAGTGGCGGTTTAAATCTAAGTGTCCTGTCTGATACTCCCATTCCGGCATCCTCCACCTTTTTCAGAGCCGCTCCAGTCCCGTGGCGCTATCTTGTGACAGTAGCTTCTGACTGGCCGGAATTCAGAAGCTACGTCACTAGCGCTCCATGTAAGGCCGGTTTCACACGTCCGGATATTTCTGGTACCAGAGATATCCGTGTCCGTGCCGCCCATGTGCCGCAGCAGGAGCACATGTACCAGCATTTGGGAATCAGTGTACAGTTAGCGCTGTTCCCAAGCATCAGGTACTGAACGCTGCCCTCATCATGGTTCCCTGCCGGCGCTGTGATCAGCACAAGCAGCGACAATGATGAGGGTAGTAGTGTCTGCTCCCGGTGTCTCCACCTGTAAAAATAAGAATAAAATAAAAAATCCATATACTCACCTAAGTGTCCCCCTCTGTAATCCATGCGACCGCTCAGCAGAGGAGCTGGGGAGAATGACTCTTGCAGCGAGCGAGCCCCGGAGCTCAGCTGCGCTCAGTGAGCAGTGTCTTGGCACTCACCAAGTACAGCTCCGGGGCCCGCTCGCTGCAGTAGTCATTCTCCCAAGCTCCTCTGCAGATTAGTTGCATGGAATGCAGCGGGGGACACTTAGGGGAGTATATGGATTTTTCATTTTATTGTTTTCACATGTGGAGACACCGGGAGCAGACACTACTACCCTCATCACTGTCCTTGCTGGTGCTGATCGCAGCACAGGCAGGAAACCATGATGAGGGCAGCGTTCAGTACCTGACACTTGGGAACAGTGTGAACTGTACACTGATTCCCAAGCGCCGGTACGTGTCACACGGATGGCATCCGTGTGCTGCACGTGTTTACACAGACACATTGACTTGAATAGGTCCGTGTGATCCGAGCTGCCGGCCAAAAAGGGACATGTCTACGTATGGATCACACAGACACACGGTCCATGGAAACACACTGAGGTATGCACAAACCCATTAATTTGAATGGGTCTGCTTGTGTCAGTGTCTCCGGTACGTGTGGAAACTGTCACCACACATACTGGAGATACTGACGTGTGAAAGGGCCCTAAGTCTAGGAAAGCCCAAATGAGGCCCGAACAGGGTTCTCATAGACGTTCACTGAATAGTCACCTCCGGCTCGCTCCTGCAAATACTGGAGCAGCTGGCAAGTCACAAACAGCCGAAGATCGACCGGAGCGGCGTCAATAGAAGGGGAAGACGCCGGAAGGGGAGTATCAGGGCTGGTGCAGGGGATTTTGATTTGAAGCACCACTCCAACAGTAAAATGGAAAAAAAAAAACACTGGTGCTTTAACATGACACACTGCAAATCTGGTTTACCCTTTAGTGATAAAGTCCCCTTTTCTGATCCGGCATGTCATGTTGTTGGGGAATCACTTTTTAATGTTTTTGTTGTTTCACATTATATCTGTTCTTAGTAAATCAAGTGTTTTTTCTCAGTCACCACACACAAAATAGTGGAAAGCCAGGGTGGATATCCTTGATTTTGCCCGGGTCGTGCTACCTTCCAGCCTGAGGAGTCTGCCTCCTTCCCAATCACAATCTGAACCCCGAAACTGAAAAAGAGGAGGCAATAATAAAGAGACGCTCATCTCCCAGAAGTTTCTATAGCCTTGTAATGTGAAAGTGATGAGGGGGAAACCCATCCTGTTCCTTTATCAGAGGGGTCTTTTCTGTTACCATATCAAATGTGCAGTTTCTAGTTTTGAATAATAGCAGCATATTAAAAGAGTAAAGGAACTTTTTTTCTACATTTCCATCAACGTTGCTGTATGGGGTCTTTCTTCTTGTGGGACGAGTCAAACTATTAAATTGAATGATTTCTGATCACATATAAATTGTCATTTTGCAAACCAAAGTCAAACTGGCAGGCAATATATTAGGTGGCCATTGGAGCAAGGGATCGAACACAGGCTCAGGGAGAGTGGGACATGGATGGGGAGACGGGGGATGGGGAGACGGGGGGGGGGGGAATCGGGGGATGGGGAGATGGGGGGAAGCCTCGCTCTGTCTAGGCTTACCAATATTTCCTTCTTCAGTCTCCTATCAGACATTGCTCTATTACTGCTGCTGTGCATAGTTGTGCGGCAGTAAAGAGGAGGGTCATATCCGGCGACGACCTATTCTTTATCTGAACCCCACACAATATAGTAGAATTATAAGTCAATAACATTTGATGTTTTTGTTCCTATATTCGATTTATTTAATAAATATTGTATCACAAACAGACACAGAAGCAGTCATGGATCTCCATCTCTTCTAGGGTTATGGCCACTGATGAGAGTGCCGACTCTGTCCTAGTGGCAGTGATATCGTCAGTCACAGTTTTCCTTGTTGGCCTCCAGTTGGGCGAGCTCACGAGGGCTCAGTAAGTACGCATCGATGAAGGTGAATATCTCATCAGAGGTCGTAGGTTGCACGTATCGTTCCCGGTCCACCCCGTACTTGTCGATGAGCACCATGCTGAAGTATGCTCTGGAGAACTGCAGCGCCTGTCTGTGAAACATGGCCGGCAGTGAATACAGGCTCACTAACATTTCCACTTTTTGGGGAGTGCTTTCATTCCTCTGTTATGTGCTTCATGTCCCTCCTGGGATTTCGATAAGGGGAGGGTCACCACCTGTTCAGACTGTGCAGATACGAGTACCCCGAATGGATGCTGTAAGCCGCCCTAATCTAATAATAATGGCCCGAGTAAGCACATGGGTAGGGCCTCCATGGACCTGTCCTCCCAATCCCATGTTACAGAATTTGTCAGCTAAAGAATGTTCATCAGGTTGCCATAGTTGGTGCACGGCCAGCCTCTCTTCATTAGTAATCCATCATGAATCCACAAACACCAGGTCAATGTGCTGGATAAAAGAAGGTATTCTCTGATCTTCATCACCATGTAAAAAGCAGACACAATCAATATGAAATCTCACGTGACGTGGACTGAGGCATTTCTCACCTCATTTGGCCTATGAGTAAGGACTGTAAGGATAGAAATGTGTCAGTCTCTGTCATTTTTTCTCTCTCCATATTGGTTATGTTGTGTCTTCTTTTCACATGTTGGTGAAGATAAATGAATATCATCTTTCATCCAGGACATTGTCCAGGCGTATGTGGATACACAATAGATTATTATAATCTGTTCACTGCCAGCATGGAGTACGAGGAGGTATTTGGCACATGAGCACATGATGGGGGTCTAGCTTCCCCTATACTTTCACACAGTTGAAGAAGTTTTACATTCAGTTATGCAGAGCCTGCAGATTGTGAGCTTAACAAGTTAGTTACCGTAATTGTTCGATGAGATCTGATGACAGTTGCTGAGCACGGACTCGTCCCACATCATGTGGCCTTTCTCCAACCAGCTCCACCACCATGACATGACGCTGGTCCAGGCCACAGTTTGCTCTCTGTAAAGATGTGAGATATTACCAGCAAATAATTTCTGTGCTGAGACATTATAATTGTGGTTGAACCTACTGAGCACATAAATGTGCGGATTAATAGTTTAGTCTCTGTAGATAATTCATTAAGGGGACTCTGTCCCCACATATAACCTATGTGACTATTACTCTGGGCATACAGGTTATATACTGCTGAGGACGGCGATCCCTGTATGTCTCATATCAGATGCCTGGTTGTGGAGAAATCCTCTTATCATTTTATGTAAATGAGCTCTTCCAGGCTATGGGGAAGACGCTGTCTGGAAGATAACTCCACCTTCAGAGATTAATATACATGAAGGCAGAGTTACCTGTGTGATATGTGATGGTTACCAATCTGATGTGTGACTATTACCAGTGTAAAGTGTGATGGATACCTGTCTAACCTGTTTTTGCGAATCGTTGTTCTGTGTTCCCACCTGGTAATAAAGCAGGTCCGAAACTACACTACTCCAGTCGCAAGCACCGCCATTGTCCTGACCCTGGAGGCGGAGTTACCAACACATGCAGGGAAACTGTCCAAATCTACTGGCACGTCGAGCTACATAATCCCGCTCCCTACTCAGTCCTTTTTTGTTTAATACAGTTCCCTATATGCTTGGTGGTGAGTGGTGCTAGCATTAGCTTTTGCTATCTTAGCAGGGTTTTCTCATTTTCTCTTTTGGTTACACTTCCTGTGGTTCTTGCAGAGGTACTCACATGGTCCCCAACTAGGCACCAGCAGCGTCACCAAAAGACATCTGTCCGGTGACAGTGGGCCTGGAAAGGGGTCTAAAGTTCCCCTTCCATTTACTGGGAGCTGGGTGAAGAGTATTCCCAGCCCTCAAGGGCTTGCCTAGCTGGGCCGCTTGTGCCAAGTGCATATGTGGCTGCGCCTTTGCTGGTGTGGTGCCAGTCTTGCTGGGTCCTCCTGTGAAGTGCATACAGATGTGTAATGGTTACCAGTGTGATGTGTGATGGTTACTAGTGTGATGTATGATGGTTACCAGTGTGAGACAAGTAACTAACACTGAACAGGAGAACTGAAATTTATCTTCTTGCAAAAACCTGAGAGGAACCTGCAAATGTGTCAGGTATAATCACACACAGCTCTGCAGTGAAATCAGGAGAGCAGGGATAGGCCATCACACTGGTAACAATTACACATCAAACTGGTAACTGTCACACTGGTAATACTGGTAACCTTCAAACATCACACTGATAACTCCACCTTCATGTATAATAATCTCTGGAGGCAGAGTTATCCTCCAGACAGCTAGTCCCCATAGTGTCACAGGTGTGTCAGATGTGACAGACAGTCGCCCTGCAGTTGGTTGCAGTAGATCTAGTCATTTGGCATTACAGACACCTTCTTAGATCTGTCCCACTCTAGGACCCAGCAGCTACCTCCCTCCGGCTAATTGACACACAGGCCTGGGTGTTTAAATACTTTCGGTTTGCTATAGGGAGGTGTCGGTGATATTCACATGACCCCTTGTGAAGACTTGGAGCTGTTGCAGTCTGCTTACTTCCTCTCTGGTGCTAAGAGGCTGTGTGTGTAATCTCTCTGAAGTCCGCTCAAGCTAAGTTACTTCCACCTCTTGCTGTCTTTAGTTGTTAGTGAGGACTGACTAGCGCTCACCCCCCCCTTTCCCTAGCCAGGGCCTAGCTCTAGGGAGATGCAGGGTTTTAGGTTCCTGAACAGCCCCAAATGAAGCACTCTCCTCTCCTTCGCTAAATTGACTCATTTCTGCAAGCGGCGGAGTAAGTTCTTTTGTTAATTCCTTTTAATTTTCTGTAACTGTATATGCGTTATTGTTTTTTCCCCTTTGTAAAATCTCTTGTATATTTTTTATAAACACTGCCACCTTCTGGATTAAATATAACATTTAATAGTTCTGTTCCTTTAGTTCTATAACCGTGCCTCAAAGCCATACGCTACCAGAAACCAGACCTCCAGTCAGCCTGTATTTAAAAAAACTGACTGGTGGTGGTAGTGAGTAGTCTGGGGTTATTGTGGAATAGTTGGGGGTATATATGCATATTCCAAATGTTGTAATCCGGAGGTGTATATACCATACGATTACTGTTAGTTTTCCGATAACTGGCCTGTTAGTGTGAACAAGCCTGCGGCCTCCTCCATTAATCGTTGGCCAATCGTGTAATTGTCTGGACGATATGGGGAAACAAACAGCTGTTTGCTCCAAAGATCACAGCAGGAGGGTCTGCTTGACCTTCCTGGGCTGTGATATTTGTGATTATTCTCGACAAATTACAATGCAAGTTTCCCCGCGTATACAGAATGGAGAGGTCTGTAATTTTAATCATAGGTAAACTTCACCTGAGAGAGACAGAACCTAAGAAAAAATCCAAAAAATCAAATTGTATAATTTTTACATAATTCATTTGCATTTTACTGCATGAAATAAGTATTTGATATAATAGAAAAACAGAACTTAATATTTTGGTACAGAAACCTTTGTTTGCAATCAGAGGTCAGACGTTTCCTGTAGTTCTTGACCAAGTTTTCACACAATGCAGCAGGGATTTTCAGGTTTCGGGGCTGTCGCTGGGCAACATTGAGTTTCAGCTCCCTTCAAAGATTTTCTATTGGGTTCAGGTCTGGAGACTGGCTAGGCCACTCAAGGACCTTGAAATGCTTCTTACAGAGCCACTTCTTAGTAGCCCTGGCTGTGTGTTTCGGGTCATTGTCATGTTGGAAGACCCAGCCACGATCCATCTTCAATGCTCTTACTGAGGGAAGGAGGTTGTTGGCCAAAATCTTGTTTTACATGACCTGACCCATCCTCCCTTCAATGTGGTGCAGTTGTCTTGTCCGTTTTGCAGAAAAGCACCCCCAAAGTATGATTTTTTTTTTCCTCCACCATGCTTCATGGTTGGGACGGTGTTTTTGGGGTTGTCCTCATCCTTCTTCTTCCTCCAAACTCTGCGAGTGTACCAAAAAGTTATATTTTGGTCTCCTCTGACCTTCTCCCATGCCTCCTCTAGGTCATTCAGATCATCACTGGCGAACTTCAAATGGGCCTGGACATGTGCTGGTGTGAGCCTGAACTTGCATGCCCTGCAGGATTTTAATCCATGATGGCGTAGTGTGTTACTAATGGTAATGTTTGAGACTGAGGTCCCTTCTCTCATCAGATCATTGACCAGGTCCTCCCGTGTAGTTCTCGGCTGATTCCTGACTGTTCTCAGAATCATCCTTAGGGTATGTGCAGACCATCTGGAACTGGCTGTGGAGAGGCCGCCTCCGGCTTTCGCTCATTATGCAACTAAGTGCTGGCCTTTTTTTTTTTTTTTTTTTTCGCCAGCAGACTTTCCCCATAGAGACTAGGTCTATGGGGAAAGCCCACATGCGGACCCGCCGGAGAAATTGACATGCTGTGATCTGGAAAGATGCGCCGCTTGTCAATTTCCGCGGGTGTGCCACAGACGCATAGTGGACATGGGATTTGCACTGCGTCCAATCCGCAGTGAACACTGATCGTGTGCACATACCCTTATCCCATGAGGCGAGATCTTGCCTATAGACCCAGACTGAGGAAAATTGACAGTCCTCTTCTTTCCTCCATTTTCTAATAATTGCGCCAACAGTTGTTGCCTTCTCACCAAGCTGCTTGCCTATTGTCCTGTAGCCCATCCAAGCCTTGTGTAGGTCTACAATTTTGTCCCTGGTGTCCTTAGACAGCTCTTTGGTCATGGCCATGATGGAGAGGTTGGAGTGTGCTTAATTGAGTGTGTGGACAGGTGTCTTTTATATAAGTATCGAGTTCAAACCAGTGCTATTAATACAGGTAATGAGTGCAGAGTAGGGCGGCTTTATAAAGAAAGACTAACAGGCCTGTGAGAGGCAGAATTCTTACTGATTGGTTGTGATCAAATACTTAATAAATTGCATTTTATTGCATGAAATATGTAAAAATCAAACAACGTGATTTTCTGGATTTTATTTTTAGATTCTGTCTCTCACAGGTGAAGTGACCTACAATACAAATTACAGATCTCTCCAGTTTTTGTAGGTGGGAAAACTTGCAAAATCGGCAGTGTATCAAATACTTATTTTCCCTACTGTATATAATTATATACAGGAGATGCCCAGGTTATACCATCTATACATGTATAATTCTATGCAAAAGCTGAAGAGGTTTGGCCAGCTGTTCATCTATAATTATACCCAGGTTATAACAGCTGTGCTTATAACCAGGGTATCTCCGGTTTATAATCGTACATGTACAGTTAGTATAATCTGGGTATCTCCTGTATATAATTATACATGTACAGCCGGTATAACCTGGGTATCATGTGTAAATAATTATATATGCACAGCTGATATAACCTGGGTATATCCTGATCGTTCTTTTTTATGTCTTTTCTTCAGCAATGGTTTCTTCCTTGGCCTTCGCCCATAATGCTCTGCTTGGTTTAGTGTGCAGTGTATAGTACTTGTTGAAACTATGACCCCAGATTCTTCCAGGTGGGCCTTCAGGTCTTTGGATGTTTGACATGGTGTTTTTTCCACCACTTGCACCAACCTTCGAAGACATCTCTGTCAATTTTCCTCTTTCCTGCAAGTCCAGGGAGGTTCTTGACTGTTCCATGCTTGGCAAATTTCTTGATAACATAGAGCACTGTTGAAACTGGAATACCGAGGTCTTTAGAAATGACCTTATCCCCTTTGGAACTCTTGTGTTTTCTAATAGCAGTTCTAATGTCCTCAGACAGTTCCTTTGTCTTCACCATTGTGACAAAGGAACGGGGCCTACCATGTGGCTTTTTGAAACAATGAAGTCCTCATTCATTGGCTAATTCATGTCACATGTGCACAGACAATTACATTTACAATTATATATAGAAGATGCCCAGGTTATACCAGCTGTACATTTATGATTATATACATTAGATACTCAGGTTACACCAGCTGTACATCTATAATTATATACAGGAGATACCCAGGTTATACCAGCTGTACATATACAATTATACACAGAAGATGCCCAGAATATACCAGCTGTACATTTATGAATATATACAGGAGATGCCCTGATTATAATAGCTGTGCATGTATGATTAGAGTTAGGGTTATATACAGAAGATGCCCCAGTAATACCGGCTATACATGTAAAATTATATAAAGCAAAATGTAACGGTGACTATTCTCGGCTCATTCTTCTTGACCTCTCCGCAGCTTTCGACCTTGTTGACCATCATCTTCTACTCTCTATGCTCCACTCAATCGGCATAAAGGATACTGCTCTCTCCTGGTTCTCCTACTATCTTTCTGACCGCTCCTTCAGTGTATGGTTCGCTGCCTCTACTTCTCCTCTTCTTCTCACTATTGGGGTCTCTCAGGGTTCAGTCCTTGGCCCTCTTCTTTCTCTACAAGGCCCCAATTGGACAGACCATCAGCAGATTTGACTTTCAGTACCATCTTTATGCTGATGACACAACTATATACTTCATCACCTGACCTTACTCCCGCTGTACTACAGAACACCAGTGACTGTCTGGCCGCAGTTTCCAACATCATGTCCGCTCTCTATCTGAAACTCAACCTTTCCAAGCTGAACTTCTTCTGCTCCTGCTGCTTACTTACCTCCCTAAATCTGACATCTCCATCTCCATGGGTGGCACCCCAATAATGCCATGCCAGCAGGCTCTCTGTCTAGATGTCATGTTTGACACCGATCTTTCCATTTGTCGCTTGCACCTGAAGAACATCTCTAGAATCCGCCCCTTTCTCACCATGGAAACAACAAAAACATTCACTGTCGCCCTCATCCACTCCCGCCACTCGACTTTCCTCTCTCGAGTCCATCCTTTACCCCTTTCTGACATTCATATAACAGATACCTGGTAGGTTATGAATAAGAAGTATCACTTCGAAACGCGTCAACCAATACCCTGAATCTATCTCCCTTGGGACTATTTCCTCAGATGACACACTTTTCCATATGTTTTGTGGATTTCTTATGGAATTATATATCTTTTATGGATGAAATTTTCTGAATAAAAATATACATTTTATTGGAAGTGCTGGATCAACCGCCTGTGTTATATGGACTGTTCCCTTTGGAACTTGGATCCGTGCACACCTGCATCTGTGAATAGGTGAGCTGATGGTCTACAATTTTTCTTTGCCCTTTCTGACATTGTGTGTAATATATACCTGTGCACTGGGCCTTATGGACCAGGTAGAATTATTACGCACAGGCGATTGCGCCCGCACACAGGCTGTGATGGCGCGATCGCCGCCTGTTGTCAGCTGATTCTGACAGCTGACACCCGGCACTCAGTGCCAGGAGTGGTGCCCTCACCGCTCCCGACACTTTTAACCCTCTAAATGATGCAATTGCAGCATTTAGCGAGCAAGCAGAGGGACAGAAGCCTCTCTACTCTTGGATCGGAGACCCCCATGCAGTTATGACGACATCCAGGTCACCAGGCACCAGCAAGTTACTTTGATCATGCGCAGTGCATGATCAAAGTAACTTGGTTCTGCAAGGTTGACAGGTTATAATGTATAGCAGTGATCCTGCACTGCTATACATCATAACTGCAATCAGACTGCAGAAAGTAAATGTGCCATAGTGGGGCTAAGTAAAAAAAAGTTAAATAAATAATATGGAAAAAAAAGTACACACATTTGGTATTATCGCATCCAGAACGACCTGACCTATAAAAATGTCCCACTAGTTAACCCCTTTAGTCAACACGGTAAAAAAGAAAAAAATGAAGCAAAAAAGGTGCTTTATCATCATATCGCCAAACAAAAAAATGGAATGAAACTTGATAAAAAAAAAACGAATCTAAATAAAAATGGCACCACTGAAGACTTCTTGTCCTGCAGAAAACAAGCTGCCATACTGCTCCATCAGCTGAAAAATAAAAAAGTTACAGCTCTCAGAATAAAGCGATGCAAAAAAATTTTTTTTTCTAGAAAATAGTTTTTATTGAGTAAAAGTGCCACAACATAAAAAAACTATATAAATGTAGTATTGCTGTAAACGTACCGACCCATAGAATAAAGCTGCCTTATCAATTTTTAGCACACATGGAACGGCATAAAAAAAACTCCAAAAACAAATTCCTGAATTGTTCGTTTTTGTTTATTCTGCCTCCCAAAAATCGTAATAGAAAGTGATCAAAAAATGTCATGTGCCCAAAAATGGTACCAATAAAAACGTCAACTCGTCCCGCAAAAATCAATTCCTAATATGACTCTGTCGGCCAAAATATGTCGAAATTATAGTGCTAAAAATATGGCGATGCAAAAACTAGTCTTTGCAAAAAAAAAAAAAAGCATTTTTTAGTGTGTGACTACTGCCAGTCATAAAAACCCGATATAAATCTGGTATCGCTGTAATCGCACCGACCAGAAAAATAAAGTCGTCTAATCACTTATATCGCACGAGGAACAGTGTAAAAGGAAATAAAACCAATTCTTCACCTGCTGCTGATTTGTTCATTCTGCCTCCCAAAGATCGCAGTATGGCTCGGCTCACATTTATCCTACACTCTGCATTGAGCACTTACACCGGGGTTTCCATGTAAATGTCTGAAATATGTGACTCAGACGGAACCCCCGGCGAAAGATTCCCTGTAATGAGGCAGATGGAGGCACCGTGGACGCCGTCTGGCCTGTGATCCCACGGTGTCTGTCTTTTTATTAGGCGTGCATAAAAGTGCCACCAGACACAGTTTTGTGAACCTCTAAAAAAAGGACACTGCTAAACATAGGCCAGATGGAGTCCAGAGTAACTCTGCTGCCTCATTGTAGTAAATGGATGCCTCGGGATAGAGTTAGGGTTGTGTTAGGGTTAGGATTAGGGTTGGGATTACAGTTGTGTTGAGGTTGGAATTAGGGATGTGTTAGGGTTGAGGTTGGGATTAGGGTTGTGTTAGGGTTAGGATTAGGGTTGTGTTGAGGTTGGGATTAGGGTTGTGCTAGGGTTGGGATTACGGTTGTGTGGAGGTTGGAATTAGGGATGTGTTAGGGTTGAGGTTTGGATTAGGGTTGTGTTAGGGTTAGGATTAGGGTTGTGTTGAGGTTGGGATTAGGGTTGTGTTAGGGTTGAGGTTGGGATTATGATTGTGTTGGGGTTGGGATTAGGGTTGAAATTAGGATTGTGTTGGGGTTAGGGTTTTGTTAGGATTAGGGTTGTGTTAGGATTAGGGTTGTGTTGGGGTTAGGATTAGGATTGTGTTGGGGTTAGGATTAGGGTTGTGTTGGTTTAGGGTTGTGTTGGGGTTAGGGTTAGGATTGTGTTGGGGATAGGGTTGTGTTAATGTTGGTGTTGGGATTAGGGTTAAAGTTGTGTTGGGTTAAGGGTTGTGTTGGGTTTAGGATTAGGGTTGTTAGGGATAGGGTTGTGTTAGGATTAGGGTTGTTAGGATTAGAGTTGTTAGTAGTGATGAGCGAGTATGTTCTGTTAACCCTTTCGCCGAGTATGCTCGGGCGAGCACCGAGTAGTTACAGCTGCTCGGTGTTATGTTTGAATCACTCCCATGTGCATGATTTGCGACTGTTTGACCGTTTTAATACATGTGAGGAATGTGTAAGAAATAGACATTCCTCACATGTATTAAAACTGTCAAACAGTCGCAAATCATGCACAAGGAAGTGATTCAAACATAACACCTAGCAGCTGTAACTACTCGGCGCTCGCCCAAGCATACTCGGCGAAAGGGTTAACAGAACATACTCGCTCCTCACTAGTTGTTAGGATTAGGGTTGTTAGGGTGAGGGTTGTGTTGGGGTTAGGATCAGGGTTGTGTTAGGGTTGGGATTACGGTTGTGTTGAGGTTGGGATTAGGGTTGTGTTAGGGTTGAGGTTGGGATTAGGATTGGGTTGGGATTAGGGTTGAGATTAGGATTGTGTTGGGGTTAGGGTTTTGTTAGGATTAGGGTTGTGTTAGGGTTAGAGTTGGGATTAGGGTTAGGGTTGTGTTGGGGGTTAAGGTTGGGATTAGGGTTGGGATTAGGACTGCGTTAAGATTAGGGTTGTGTTGCGATTAGGGCTATGTTGGGACTAGTGTTGTTTTGGGGTTAGGGTTGGGATTAGGATTGTGTTGGGGTTAGGATTGGGATTAAGGTTGGGTTTAGGGTTGGGATTAGGGTTATGATTGTGTTGGGGTTAGGGTTGTGTTGGGGTTGGTTAGGGTTGTGTTGGGGTTGGTTAGGGTTGTGTTGCGGTTGGTTAGGGTTTTGTTGCGGTTAGGATTAGAGTTGTGTTGCGGTTAGGGTTGTGTTGGGGTTAGGGTTGTGTTGGGGTTAGGGTTGTTTTTGGGTTAGGGTTGAGGTTAGGGTTGTGTTGGGGTTAGGGTTGTGTTGGGGTTAGGGTTGTGTTGGGGTTAGGTTTAGGGTTGTGTTGGTGTTATGATTGAAATTAGGGTTGTATTGAGGTTAGGGTTATGTTGGAGTTGGGATTAAGATTGTGTTGGGGTTAAGGTTGGGATTAGGGTTGTGTTGGGGTTAGAGTTGGGATTAGGGTTGTGTTGGGGTTAGGGTTGGGACTAGGGTTGTGATGGGGTTAGGGTTGTGTTGAGGTTAGGGTTGTGTTGAGGTTAGGGTTGTGTTGAGGTTAGGGTTGTGTTGAGGTTAGGGTTGTGTTGAGGTTAGGGTTGTGATGGGGTTAGGGTTGTGTTGAGGTTAGGGTTGTGTTGGGGATAGGGTTGTGTTGAGGTTAGGGTTGTGTTGGGGATAGGGTTGTGTTGGGGATAGGGTTGTGTTGGGGATAGGGTTGTGTTGGATAGGGTTGTGTTAGGATTAGGGTTAGGGTTGGGGTTAAGGTTAGGGTTGTGTTGGGGTTAAGGTTGTATAATTGTTTGGATGAGGGTTAGGGTTGTGTTGGGGTTAGGGTTATGTTGGGGTTAATATTAGGGTTGTGTTGGGGTTAGGGTTGTGTTGGGGTTGGGATTATGGTTGTGTTGGGATTAGGGTTGGGATTAGGGTTGGTTTAAGATGAGATGTGTTGGGATTAGTGCTGTGTTGGGATAAGGGTTGTGATTAGGGTTAGGGTTGTGTTTGGGTTGGGACTAGGGTTAGGGTTGGGATTAGGGTTGTGTTGGTCAGGGTTGTGTTGAGATTAGGGTTGTGTTGGGATTAGGGCTGTGTTGGGGTTAGGGTTGGGATTACGAGTGTGTTGGGGTTAGGGTTGTGTTGGGGCTAGGGTTGGGATTAGGGTTACGATTGTGTTGGGGTTAGGGTTGTGTTGGGGTTGGGGTTGGTTAGGGTTGTGTTGCGGTTGGTTAGGATTGTGTTGGGGTTAGGATTAGAGTTGTGTTGGGGTTAGGGTTAAGATTAGGGTTGTGTTGGGGTTAGGTTGGGATTAGGGTTGTGTTGGGATTAGGGTTGTGTTGGGATTGGTTAAGGATGTGTTGCGGTTGGTTAGGGTTGTGTTGGGGTTAGGGTTAAGATTAGGGTGGTGTTGGGGTTAGGTTGGGGTTAGGGTTGTGTTGGGGTTAGGTTTGTGCTGGGGTTAGGGTTGTATTTGCGTTGGGGTTGGGGTTAGGGTTGTATTGGGCTTAGGGTTGTGTTGGGGTTAGGATTAGGGTTGTATTTGAGTTAGGGTTGGAATCAGGGTTGTGTTGGGGTTAGGGTTGTGTTGGGATTAGGGTTGGGGTTAGGGTTGGGATTAGGGTTAGTGTTGGAGTTAGGGTTGTGTTGGGTTTAGGGTTGTGTTGGCTTTAGGGTTGGGATTAGGGTTGTGTTGTGTTTAGGGTTGCGTTGGGGTTGTGTTGGGTTAGGGTTTTGTTGGGGTTAGGATTAGAGTTGTGTTGGGGTTAGGTTTGGGATTAGGATTGTGTTGGGGTTAGGGTTAGGATTAGGGTTAGGGTTGTGTTGGGGTTGGAATTAGGGTTGTGTTGGGGTTAGGGTTGTGTTGGGGTTAGGGTTGTGTTGGGGTTAGGTTTAGGGTTGTGGTTAGGGTTGGGATTAGGGTTGCGTTGGGTTTAGGGTTAGGGTTGGTGTTGGGTTAGGGTTGTGTTGGGGTTAGGGTTGGGATCAGGGTTGTGTTGGGGTTGGAATTAGGGTTGTGTTGGGGGTTGGGTTGTGTTGGGGTTAGGGGTGTGTTGGAGTTAGGGGTGTGTTGGAGTTAGGGATGTGTTGGAGTTAGGGTTGTGTTGGGGCTAGGGTTGGGATTAGGATTGTGTTGGGGTTAGGATTGGGATTAAGGTTGTGTTGGGGTTGGTTAGGGTTGTTTTGCGGTTGGGATTAGAGTTGTGTTGGGGTTAGGGGTGTGTTGGGCTTAGGGGTGTGTTGGGCTTAGGGGTGTGTTGTATTTGGGTTAAGGTTGGGATTAGGGTTGTATTTGGGTTAGTGTTGTATTTGGGTTACGGTTGGGATTAGGGTTATATTGGGGTTAGGATTAGCCTTATGTTGAGGTTGGGGTTAGGGTTGTGTTGGGGTTAGGGTTACCTTGGGGTTAGGGTTAAGGTTGTGTTGGGTTAAGGTTGTGTTGGGGTTGGCATTAGGGTTGTGTTGGGGTTAGGGTTGTGTTGGTGTTAGGGTTGTGTTGGGGGTTAGGGTTGTGTTGAGGTTAGGGTTGTGTTCGGGTTAGGATTAGGGTTGTATTTGGGTTAATGTTGGATTAGGGTTGTATTTGTGTTACGGTTGGGATTAGGGTTGTGTTGGGGTTAGGATTAGGTTTATGTTGAGGTTAGGTTTAGGGTTGTGATGGGGTTAGGGTTGGGAATAGGGTTGTTTTGGGGTTAGGGTTGCCTTGCGGTTGTGTTTGGGTTAGGGCTGTGTTTGGGTTAGGGCTGTGTTTGGGTTTGGGCTGGGTTTAGGGTTGTGTTGGGGTTGGGATTAGGGTTGTGTTGGAATTAGTGCTGTGTTGGGGTGAGGGATGTGTTGGGGTTGGGATTAGGATTGTTTTGGGGTTAGAGTTGGGATTAGGGTTAGGGTTGTGTTGGGGTTAGGGTTAGGATTAGGATTGTGTTGGGGTTAGGATTGTGTTGGGGTTAGGATTGTGTTGGGGTTGGTTAGGGTTGTGTTGCGGTTTTTTAGGGTTGTGTTGGGGTTAGGGTTAAGGTTAGGGTTGTGTTGGGGTTAGGTTGGGATTAGGGTTGTGTTGGGGTTAGAGTTTTGCTGGGGTTGGTTAGGGTTGTGTTGCGGTTGGTTAGGGTTGTGTTGGGGTCAGGATTAGGGTTGTGTTGGGATTAGGGTTGTGTTGGGGTTAGGGTTGTGTTGGGGTTAGGGTTGTATTTGGGTTGGTGTTAGGGTTGTGTTGGGGTTAGGATTAGGGTTGTATTTGGGTTAGGATTAGGGTTGTATTTGGGTTAGGGTTGGAATTAGGGTTGTGTTGGGGTTAGGGTTGTGTTGGGATTAGGGTTATTGTTGGGGTTAGAGTTGTGTTGGGTTTAGGGTTGTGTTGGGGTTAGGGTTGGGATTAGGGTTGTGTTGGGTTTAGGGTTGCCATGGGGTTGGGGTTGTGTTGGGTTAGGATTAGAGTTGTGTTGGGGTTAGGATTAGAGTTGTGTTGGGGTTAGGTTTGGGATTTGGATTGTGTTGGGGTTAGGGTTGGGATTAGGGTTAAGGTTGGAATTAGGGTTAGGGTTGTGTTGGGATTAGGGTTATTGTTGGGGTTAGAGTTGTGTTGGGTTTAGGGTTGTGTTGGGGTTAGGGTTGGGATTAGGGTTGTGTTGGGTTTAGGGTTGCCATGGGGTTAGGGTTGGGGTTGTGTTGGGTTAGGATTAGAGTTGTGTTGGGGTTAGGATTAGAGTTGTGTTGGGGTTAGGTTTGGGATTTGGATTGTGTTGGGGTTAGGGTTGGGATTAGGGTTAAGGTTGGAATTAGGATTGTGTTGAGGTTAGGGATGTGTTGGCATTAGGGTTGTGTTTGGTTAGGGTTGTGTTGGGGTTAGGGTTGTGGTTAGGGTTCTGTTGGGGTTAGGGTTGTGTTGGGGTTAGGACTGTGTTGGGTTTAGGGTTGTGTTGGGGTTAGGGTTGGGGTTAGGGTTGCCTTGGGGTTAGGGTTGGGGTTGTGTTGGGTTAAGGTTGTGTTGGAGTTAGGATTAGAGTTGTGTTGGGGTTAGGTTTGGGATTAGGATTGTGTTGGGGTTAGGGTTGGAATTAGGGTTGTGTTGGGGTTAGGGTTGTGTTGAGGTTAGGATGGTGTTGGGGTTAGGATTAGGGTTGTATTTGGGTTAGGGTTGAGATTAGGGTTACATTTGGGTTACGGTTGGGATTAGGGTTGTGTTGGGGTTAGGATTAGGCTTATGTTGGGTTAGGGTTAGGGTTTAGGTTTAGGATTGTGTTGGGGTTAGGGTTGGGATTAGGGTTGGGTTTGGGTTAGGGTTGTGCTGGGGTTAGGGTTGTGTTGGGGTTAGGGTTGTGTTGGGGTTAGGGTTGCCTTGGGGTTAGGGTTAGGGTTTTGTTGGAGTTGGCATTAGGGTTGTGTTTGGGTTAGGGTTGTGTTCTGGTTAGGATTAGGGTTGTATTTGGGTTAGGGTTGTGTTGGGGTTAGGGTTGTGTTGGGATTAGGGTTATTGTTGGGGTTAGAGTTGTTTTGGGTTTAGGGTTGTATTGGCGTTAGGGTTGGGATTAGGGTTGTGTTGGGTTTAGGGTTGCCATGGGGTTAGGGTTGGGGTTGTGTTGGGGTTAGGGTTGTGTTGGGGTTAGGGTTGGGATTAGGGTTGTGTTGGGTTTAGGGTTGCCATGGGGTTAGGGTTGGGGTTGTGTTGGGTTAGGGTTGTGTTGGGGTTAGGATTAGAGTTGTGTTGGGGTTAGGATTAGAGTTGTGTTGGGGTTAGGATTAGAGTTGTGTTGGGGTTAGGATTAGAGTTGTGTTGGGGTTAGGATTAGAGTTGTGTTGGGGTTAGGATTAGAGTTGTGTTGGGGTTGTGTTTGGGTTAGGATTGTGTTTGGGTTAGGATTGTGTTTGGGTTAGGATTGTGTTTGGGTTAGGATTGTGTTTGGGTTAGGATTGTGTTTGGGTTAGGATTGTGTTTGGGTTAGGATTGTGTTGGGGTTAGGATTGTGTTGGGGTTAGGGTTGTGTTGGGATTAGGGTTGTGTTTGGGTTAGGGTTGTGTTGGGGTTGAGGTTAGGGTTGTGTTGGGGTTAGGGCTGTGTTGGGTTTAGGGATGTGTTGGCGTTGGGATTAGGATTGTGTTGATGTTAGGGTTGAGATTAGGGTTACGATTGTGTTGTGATTAGGGTTGTGTTGGGGTTAGGGTTGTGATTAGGATTGTGTTGGGGTTAGGATTGGGATTAAGGTTGCGTTGGGGTTAGGGTTGGGATTAGGGTTACGATTGTGTTGGTTTAGGGTTGTTTTGGGGTTAGAGTTGTGTTGGGGTTAGGGTTGTGTTGGGGTTGGTTAGGGTTGTGTTGGGGTTGGTTAGGGTTGTGTTGGGGTTGGCATTAGGGTTGTGTTGGGGTTGGCATTAGGGTTGTGTTTGGTTAGGGTTGTGTTGGGGTCAGGATTAGAGTTGTGTTGGGGTTAGGGTTGGGATTAGGGTTGTGTTGGGTTTAGGGTTGTGTTTGGGGTTAGGATTAGAGTTGTGTTGGGGTTAGGTTTGGGATTAGGATTGTGTTGGGGTTAGGGTTGTGTTGGGGTTAGGGTTGTGTTGCGGTTAGGGGTGTGTTGGGGTTAGGGGTGTGTTGGGGTTAGGGGTGTGTTGGGGTTAGGGGTGTGTTTGGGTTAGGGGTGTGTTTGGGTTAGGGATGTGTTTGGGTTAGGGTTGTGTTGGGGTTAGGGTTGTGTTGGGGTTTGGATTAGGGTTAAGGTTGGGATTAGGGTTGTATTTGCATTAGGGTTGAGATTAGGGTTGTATTTGGGTTACGGTTGGGATTAGGGATGTGTTGGGGTGAGGATTAGGTTTATGTTGAGGTTAGGTTTAGGCTTGTGTTGGGGTTAGAGTTGGGATTAGGGTTGTGTTGGTGTTAGGGTTAGGGTTGTATTTGGGTTAGGGTTGAGATTAGGGTTGTATTTGGGATACAGTTGGGATTAGGGTTGTGTTGGGGTTAGGATTAGGTTTATGTTGAGGTTAGGTTTAGGGTTGTGTTGGGGTTAGGGTTGGGATTAGGGTTGTGTTGGGGTTAGGGTTGCATTGGGGTTAGGGTTGTGTTGGGGTTGGCATTAGGGTTGTGTTTGGGTTAGGGTTGTGTTTGGGGTTAGGTTTGTGTTGGGGTTGGGATTAGGGTTGTGTTTTGGTTAGGGTTGTGTTGGGGTTAGGGTTTTGTTGGAATTAGGGATGTGTTGGGGTTAGGAATGTGTTGGTGTTGGGATTAGGATTGTGTTGGGGTTAGGGTTGGGTTAGGCTTGTGTTGGGGTTAGGGTTGGGATTAGGGTTTTGTTGGGGTTAGGTTGGGATTAGGGTTGTGTTGAGGTTAGGGTTGTGTTGGGGTTAAGGTTGTGTTGGGGTTAGGGTTGTTTTTGGGTTAGGGTTGGGATTAGGTTTGTGTTGGGGTTAGGGTTAGAATTAGGGTTGTGTTGGGGTTAGGGTTGTGTTGGGGTTTGCATTAGGGTTAAGGTTGGGATTAGGGTTGTATTTGCATTAGGGTTGAGATTAGGGTTGTATTTGGGTTACGGTTGGGATTAGGGATGTGTTGGGGTGAGGATTAAGCTTATGTTGAGGTTAGGTTTAGGATTAGGGTTGTGTTGGTGTTAGGGTTAGGGTTGTATTTGGGTTAGGGTTGAGATTAGGCTTGTATTTGGGTTACAGTTGGGATTAGGGTTGTGTTGGGGTTAGGATTAGGCTTATGTTGAGGTTAGGGTTGGGATTAGGGTTGTGTTGGGGTTAGGGTTGCCTTGGGGTTAGGGTTGTGTTGGGGTTGGCATTAGGGTTGTGTTTGGGTTAGGGTTGTATTTGGGTTATGGTTGGGATTAGGGTTGTATTTGGGTTAGTGTTGTATTTGGGTTACGGTTGGGATTAGGGTTATATTGGGGTTAGGATTAGGCTTATGTTGAGGTTAGGTTTAGGGTTGTGTTGGGGTTAGGGTTGTGTTGGGGTTAGGGTTACCTTGGGGTTAGGGTTAAGGTTGTGTTGGGTTAAGGTTGTGTTGGGGTTGGCATTAGGGTTGTGTTGGGGTTAGGGTTGTGTTGGTGTTAGGGTTGTGTTGGGGGTTAGGGTTGTGTTGAGGTTAGGGTTGTGTTCGGGTTAGGATTAGGGTTGGATTAGGGTTAATGTTGGATTAGGGTTGTACTTGTGTTACGGTTGGGATTAGGGTTGTGTTGGGGTTAGGATTAGGTTTATGTTGAGGTTAGGTTTAGGGTTGTGTTGGGGTTAGGGCTGTGTTTGGGTTAGGGCTGTGTTTGGGTTTGGGTTGTGTTGGGATTGGGATTAGGGTTGTGTTGGGGTTAGGGTTGTGTTGGAATTAGTGCTGTGTTGGGGTGAGGGATGTGTTGGGGTTGGGATTAGGATTGTTTTGGGGTTAGAGTTGGGATTAGGGTTAGGGTTGTGTTGGGGTTAGGGTTGGGATTAGGATTGTGTTGGGGTTAGGATTGTGTTGGGGTTGGTTAGGGTTGTGTTGTGGTTTGGATTAGAGTTGTGTTGGGGTTAGGGTTAAGGTTAGGGTTGTGTTGGGGTTAGGTTGGGATTAGGGTTGTGTTGGGGTTAGAGTTTTGCTGGGGTTGGTTAGGGTTGTGTTGCGGTTGGTTAGGGTTGTGTTGGGGTCAGGATTAGGGTTGTGTTGGGGTTAGGTTGGGATTAGGGTTGTGTTGGGGTTAGGGTTGTGTTGGGGTTAGGGTTGTGTTGGGGTTAGGGTTAGGGTTGTGTTGGGGTTAGGGTTGTGTTGGGGTTAGGGTTGTGTTTGGGTTAGGGTTGTGTTGGGGTTAGGATTAGGGTTGTATTTGGGTTAGGGTTGGAATTAGGGTTGTGTTTGGGTTAGGGTTGTGTTGGGGTTAGAGTTGTGTTGGGTTTAGGGTTGTGTTGGGGTTAGGGTTGGGATTAGGGTTGTGTTGGGTTTAGGGTTGCCATGGGGTTAGGGTTGGGGTTGTGTTGGGTTAGGATTAGAGTTGTGTTGGGGTTAGGATTAGAGTTGTGTTGGGGTTAGGTTTGGGATTTGGATTGTGTTGGGGTTAGGGTTGGGATTAGGGTTAAGGTTGGAATTAGGGTTAGGGTTGTGTTGGGATTAGGGTTATTGTTGGGGTTAGAGTTGTGTTGGGTTTAGGGTTGTGTTGGGGTTAGGGTTGGGATTAGGGTTGTGTTGGGTTTAGGGTTGCCATGTGGTTAGGGTTGGGGTTGTGTTGGGTTAGGATTAGAGTTGTGTTGGGGTTAGGATTAGAGTTGTGTTGGGGTTAGGTTTGGGATTTGGATTGTGTTGGGGTTAGGGTTGGGATTAGGGTTAAGGTTGGAATTAGGATTGTGTTGAGGTTAGGGATGTGTTGGCATTAGGGTTGTGTTTGGTTAGGGTTGTGTTGGGGTTAGGGTTGTGGTTAGGGTTCTGTTGGGGTTAGGGTTGTGTTGGGTTTAGGGTTGTGTTGGGGTTAGGGTTGGGGTTAGGGTTGTGTTGGGGTTAGGGTTGGGATTAGGGTTGCGTTGGGTTTAGGGTTGCCTTGGGGTTAGGGTTGGGGTTGTGTTGGGTTAAGGTTGTGTTGGAGTTAGGATTAGAGTTGTGTTGGGGTTAGGTTTGGGATTAGGATTGTGTTGGGGTTAGGGTTGGAATTAGGGTTGTGTTGGGGTTAGGGTTGTGTTAAGGTTAGGGTGGTGTTGGCGTTAGAATTAGGGTTGTATTTGGGTTAGGGTTGAGATTAGGGTTATATTTGGGTTACGGTTGGGATTAGGGTTGTGTTGGGGTTAGGATTAGGCTTATGTTGGGTTAGGGTTTAGGTTTAGGATTGTGTTGGGGTTAGGGTTGGGATTCGGGTTGTGTTGGGGTTAGGGTTGTGTTGGGGTTAGGGTTGCCTTGGGGTTAGGGTTAGGGTTTTGTTGGGGTTGGCATTAGGGTTGTGTTTGGGTTAGGGTTGTGTTCTGGTTAGGATTAGGGTTGTATTTGGGTTAGGGTTGGAATTAGGGTTGTGTTGGGGTTAGGGTTGTGTTGGGATTAGGGTTATTGTTGGGGTTAGAGTTGTGTTGGGTTTAGGGTTGTGTTGTCGTTAGGGTTGGGATTAGGGTTGTGTTGGGTTTAGGGTTGCCATGGGGTTAGGGTTGGGGTTGTGTTGGGTTAGGGTTGTGTTGGGGTTAGGATTAGAGTTGTGTTGGGGTTAGGATTAGAGTTGTGTTGGGGTTGTGTTTGGGTTAGGATTGTGTTTGGGTTAGGATTGTGTTTGGGTTAGGATTGTGTTTGGGTTAGGATTGTGTTTGGGTTAGGATTGTGTTTGGGTTAGGATTGTGTTTGGGTTAGGATTGTGTTTGGGTTAGGATTGTGTTTGGGTTAGGATTGTGTTTGGGTTAGGGTTGTGTTTGGGTTAGGGTTGTGTTTGGGTTAGGGTTGTGTTGGGGTTACGGTTGTGTTGGGGTTGAGGTTAGGGTTGTGTTTGGGCTAGGGTTGTGTTTGGGTTAGGGTTGTGTTTGGGTTAGGGTTGTGTTTGGGTTAGGGATGTGTTGGGGTTAGGGATGTGTTGGCGTTGGGATTAGGATTGTGTTGATGTTAGGGTTGAGATTAGGGTTACGATTGTGTTGTGGTTAGGGTTGTGTTGGGGTTAGGGTTGGGATTAGGATTGTGTTGGGGTTAGGATTGGGATTAAGGTTGCGTTGGGGTTAGGGTTCGGATTAGGGTTACGATTGTGTTGGTTTAGGGTTGTTTTGGGGTTAGAGTTGTGTTGGGGTTAGGGTTGTGTTGGGGTTGGTTAGGGTTGTGTTGGGGTTGGCATTAGGGTTGTGTTTGGTTAGGGTTGTGTTGAGGTTAGGGTTGTGTTGGGGTCAGGATTAGACTTGTGTTGAGGTTAGGGTTGGGATTAGGGTTGTGTTGGGTTTAGGGTTGTGTTTGGGGTTAGGATTAGAGTTGTGTTGGGGTTAGGTTTGGGATTAGGATTGTGTTGGGGTTAGGGTTGTGTTGCGGTTAGGGTTGTGTTGGGGTTAGGGGTGTGTTGGGGTTAGGGATGTGTTGGGGTTAGGGATGTGTTTGGGTTAGGGATGTATTGAGGTTAGGGTTGTGTTGGGGTTAGGGTTGTGTTGGGGTTTGGATTAGGGTTGTATTTGCATTAGGGTTGAGATTAGGGTTGTATTTGGGTTACTGTTGGGATTAGGGATGTGTTGGGGTGAGGATTAGGTTTATGTTGAGGTTAGGTTTAGGCTTGTGTTGGGGTTAGGGTTGGGATTATTGTTGTGTTGCTGCTAGGGTTAGGGTTGTGTTGGGTTAGGGTTGTGTTGGGGTTGGAATTAGGGTTGTGTTGGGGTTAGGGTTGTGTTGGGGTTAGGGTTGGGATTAGGGTTTTGTTGGGGTTAGGATTAGGGTTGTATTTGGGTTAGGGTTGGAATTAGGATTGTGTTGGGGTTAGGGTTGTGTTGGGGTTAGGGTTGTGGTTAGGGTTCTGTTGGGGTTAGGGTTGTATTGGGGTTAGGGTTGGACTTAGGGTTGTGTTGGGGTTAGGGTTGCGTTGGGTTTAGGGTTGCCTTGGGGTTAGGGTTGGGGTTGTGTTGGGTTAGGGTTGTGTTGGGGTTAGGTTTGGGATTAGGGTTGTATTTGCATTAGGGTTGAGATTAGGGTTGTATTTGGGTTACGGTTGGGATTAGGGATGTGTTAGGGTGAGGATTAGGCTTATGTTGAGGTTAGGTTTAGTCTTGTGTTGGGGTTAGGGTTGGGATTAGGGTTGTGTTGGTGTTTAGGGTTAGGGTTGTATTTGGGTTAGGGTTGAGATTAGGGTTGTATTTGGGATTAGGTTGTGTTGGGGTTAGGATTAGGCTTATGTTGAGGTTAGGTTTAGGGTTGTGTTGGGGTTAGGTTTGGGATTAGGGTTGTGCTTGGGTTAGGGTTGTGTTTGGGGTTAGGTTTGTGTTGGGGTTGGGATTAGGCTTGTGTTTTGGTTAGGGTTGTGTTGGGGTTAGGGTTTTGTTGGAATTAGGGATGTGTTGGGGTTAGGAATGTGTTGGTGTTGGGATTAGGATTGTGTTGGGGTTAGGGTTGGATTAGGCTTGTGTTGGGGTTAGGGTTGGGATTAGGGTTTTGTTGGGGTTAGGTTGGGATTAGGGTTGTGTTGGGGTTAGGGTTGTGTTGGGATTAGGGTTGTGTTGGGGTTAGGGTTGTTTTTGGGTTAGGGTTGTTTTTGGGTTAGGGTTAGAATTAGGGTTGTGTTGCGGTTAGGGTTGTGTTGGGGTTGGGATTAGGGTTGTATTTGCATTAGGGTTGAGATTAGGGTTGTATTTGGGTTACGGTTGGGATTAGGGATGTGTTGGGGTGAGGATTAGGCTTATGTTGAGGTTAGGTTTAGGCTTGTGTTGGGTTTAGGGTTGGGATTAGGGTTGTGTTGGTGTTAGGGTTAGGGTTGTATTTGGGTTAGGGTTGAGATTAGGGTTGTATTTGGGTTACAGTTGGGATTAGGGTTGTGTTGGGGTTAGGATTAGGCTTATGTTGAGGTTAGGTTTAGGGTTGTGTTGGGGTTAGGGTTGGGATTAGGGTTGTGTTGGGGTTAGGGTTGCCTTGGGGTTAGGGTTGTGTTGGGGTTGGCATTAGGGTTGTGTTTGGGTTAGGGTTGTGTT
Source organism: Phyllobates terribilis (assembly GCF_046119375.1). NCBI lineage: Eukaryota > Metazoa > Chordata > Amphibia > Anura > Dendrobatidae > Phyllobates > Phyllobates terribilis. Next base: position 469,597,927 of record NW_027362767.1, on the reverse strand, counting down.
TGGGGTTAGGTTTGTGTTGGGGTTGGGATTAGGGTTGTGTTTTGGTTAGGGTTGTGTTGGGGTTTGGGTTTTGTTGGAATTAGGGATGTGTTGGGGTTAGGAATGTGTTGGTGTTGGGATTAGGATTGTGTTGAAGTTAGAGTTGGGATTAGGGTTGTGTTGGGGTTAGGATTAGGGTTGTATTTAGGTTAGGGTTGCAATTAGGGTTATGTTAGGGTTAGGGTTGTGTTGGGGTTAGGGTTGTGGTTAGGGTTCTGTTGGGGTTAGGGTTGGGATTAGGGTTGTGTTTGGGTTAGGATTGTGTTGGTTTTAGGGTTGTGTTGGGTTTAGGGTTGCCTTGGGGTTAGGGTTGGGGTTGTGTTGGGTTAGGATTGTGTTGGAGTTATGATTAGAGTTGTGTTGGGGTTAGGTTTGGGATTAGGATTGTGTTGGGGTTAGGTTTGGGATTAGGGTTAGGGTTGGAATTAGGGTTGTGTTGGGGTTAGGGTTGTGTTGGGGTTAGGGTTGTGGTTAGGGTTCTGTTGGGGTTAGGGTTGTATTGGGGTTAGGGTTGGACTTAGGGTTGTGTTGGGCTTAGGGTTGCGTTGGGTTTAGGGTTGCCTTGGGGTTAGGGTTGGGGTTGGGGTTGTGTTGGGTTAGGGTTGTGTTGGAGTTAGGATTAGAGTTGTGTTGGGGTTAGGTTTGGGATTAGGGTTGTGTTGGGGTTTGGATTAGGGTTAAGGTTGGGATTAGGGTTGTATTTGCATTAGGGTTGAGATTAGGGTTGTATTTGGGTTACGGTTGGGATTAGGGATGTGTTGGGGTGAGGATTAGGCTTATGTTGAGGTTAGGTTTAGTCTTGTGTTGGGGTTAGGGTTGGGATTAGGGTTGTGTTGGTGTTAGGGTTAGGGTTGTATTTGGGTTAGGGTTGAGATTAGGGTTGTATTTGGGTTACAGTTGGGATTAGGGTTGTGTTGGGGTTAGGATTAGACTTATGTTGAGGTTAGGTTTAGGGTTGTGTTGGGGTTAGGGTTGGGATTAGGGTTGTGTTGGGGTTAGGGTTGTGTTGGGGTTAGGGTTGTGTTGGGGTTAGGTTTGTGTTTGGGGTTAGGTTTGTGTTGGGGTTGGGATTAGGGTTGTGTTGGGGTTTGGGTTTTGTTGGAATTAGGGATGTGTTGGGGTTAGGAATGTGTTGGTGTTGGGATTAGGATTGTGTTGGGATTAGGGTTGTGTTGGTTAGGATTAGGGTTGTATTTAGGTTAGGGTTGCAATTCGGGTTGTGTTAGGGTTGTGTTGGGGTTAGGGTTGTGGTTAGGGTTCTGTTGGGGTTAGGGTTGGGATTAGGGTTGTGTTTGGGTTAGGATTGTGTTGGTTTTAGTGTTGTGTTGGGGTTAGGGTTGGGATTAGGCTTGCTTTGGGTTTAGGGTTGCCTTGGGGTTAGGGTTGGGGTTGTGTTGGGGTTAGGGTTGGGATTAGGCTTGCTTTGGGTTTAGGGTTGCCTTGGGGTTAGGGTTGGGGTTGTGTTGGGTTAGGGTTGTGTTGGAGTTATGATTAGATTTGTGTTGGGGTTAGGTTTGGGATTAGGATTGTGTTGGGGTTAGGGTTGGGATTAGGGTTAGGGTTGTGTTGGGGTTAGGGATGTGTTGGGGTTAGGGATGTGTTGGGGTTAGGGTTGTGTTGGGGTTAGGGTTGTGTTGGGGTTAGGGTTGTGTTGGGGTTAGGGTTTGGATTAGGGTTAAGGTTGGGATTAGGGCTGTATTTGCATTAGGGTTGAGATTAGGGTTGTATTTGCATTAGGGTTGAGATTAGGGTTGTATTTGGGTTAGGTTTGTATTTGGGTCACGGTTGGGATTAGGGTTGTGTTGGGGTTAGGATTAGGTTTATGTTGAGGTTAGGTTTAGGGTTGTGTTGGGGTTAGGGTTGGGATTAGGGTTGTGTTGGGTTAGGGTTGCCTTGGGGTTAGGGTTGTGTTGGGGTTGGCATTAGGGTTGTGTTTGGGTTAGGGTTGTGTTTGGGGTTACATTTGTGTTGGGGTTGGGATTAGGGTTGTGTTTTGATTAGGGTTGTGTTGGGGTTTGGGTTTTGTTGGAATTAGGGATGTGTTGGGGTTAGGAATGTGTTGGGGTTGGGATTAGGATTGTGTTGGGGTTAGGGTTGGGATTAGGGTTGTGTTGGGGTTAGGATTAGGGTTGTATTTAGGTTAGGGTTGCAATTAGGGTTGTGTTAGGGTTGTGGTTAGGGTTCTGTTGGGGTTAGGGTTGGGATTAGGGTTGTGTTTGGGTTAGGATTGTGTTGGTTTTAGGGTTGTGTTGGGGTTAGGGTTGGGATTAGGGTTGCTTTGGGTTTAGGGTTGCCTTGGGGTTAGGGTTGGGGTTAGGTTTGGGATTAGGATTGTGTTGGGGTTAGGGTTGGGATTAGGGTTGTGTTGGGGTTAGGGTTGTGTTGGGGTTAGGGATGTGTTGGGGTTAGGGATGTGTTGGGGTTAGGGATGTGTTGGGGCTAGGGATGTGTTGGGGCTAGGGATGTGTTGGGGCTAGGGATGTGTTGGGGCTAGGGTTGTGTTGGGGTTAGGGTTGTATTTGGGTTAAGGTTGGGATTAGGGTTGTATTTGGGTTAGGGTTGAGATTAGGGTTGTATTTGGGTTACGGTTGGGATTGGGGTTGTGTTGGGGTTCCGATTAGGCTTATGTTGAGGTTAGGTTTAGGATTGTGTTGGGGTTAGGGTTGGGATTAGGGTTGTGTTGGGGTTAGGGTTGCCTTGGGGTTAGGGTTAGGTTTATGTTGGGTTAGGGTTGTGTTGGGGTTGGCATTAGGGTTGTGTTTGGTTGGGGTTGTGTTTGGGTTAGGGTTGTGTTTGGGTTAGAGTTGTGTTTGGGTTAGGGTTGTGTTTGGGTTAGGGTTGTGTTTGGGTTAGGGTTGTGTTTGGGTTAGGGTTGTGTTGGGGTTAGGGTTGTATTTGGGTTAGGGTTGGGGTTAGGGTTGTATTTGGGTTAGGGTTGTGTTGGGGTTGTGTTGGGGTTAGGGTAGCCTTGGGGTTAGGGTTAGGGTTTTGTTGGGGTTGGCATTAGGGTTCTGTTTGGTTAGGGTTGTTCTTGGGTTAGGGTTGTTCTTGGGTTAGGGTTGTGTTGGGGTTAGGTTTGTGTTGGGATTAGGGTTGTGTTGGGATTAGGGTTGTGTTGGGATTAGGGTTGTGTTGGGGTTAGGGCTGTGTTGGGGTTAGGGCTGTGTTGGGGTTAGGGCTGTGTTGGGGTTAGGGCTGTGTTGGCATTGGGATTAGGATTGTGTTGGGGTTAGGGTTGGGATTAGGGTTACGATTGTGTTGGGGTTAGGGTTGTGTTGGGGTTAGGGTTGTGTTGGGGTTAGGGTTGTTTTTGGGTTAGGGTTGGGATTAGGGTTGTGTTGGGGTTAGGGTTGTGTTGAGGTTAGGGTTGTGGTTAGGGTTCTGTTGGGGTTAGGGTTGGGATTAGGGTTGTGTTTGGGTTAGGATTGTGTTGGTTTTAGGGTTGTGTTGGGGTTAGGGTTGGGATTTGGGTTGCTTTGGGTTTAGGGTTGCCTTGGGGTTAGGGTTGGGGTTGTGTTGGGTTAGGGTTGTGTTGGAGTTAGGATTAGAGTTGTGTTGGGGTTAGGTTTGGGATTAGGATTGTGTTGGGGTTGGGATTAGGGATGTGTTGGGGTTAGGGTTGTGTTGGGGTTAGGGTTGTGTTGGGGTTAGGGTTGTGTTGAGGTTAGGGTTGTGTTGGGGTTTGGGTTAGGGTTGTATTTGGGTTAAGGTTGGGATTAGGGTTGTATTTGGGTTAGGGTTGAGATTAGGGTTGTATTTGGGTTACGGTTGGGATTAGGGTTGTATTTGGGTTCCGATTAGGCTTATGTTGAGGTTAGGTTTAGGATTGTGTTGGGGTTAGGGTTGGGATTAGGGTTGTGTTGGGGTTAGGGTTGCCTTGGGGTTAGGGTTAGGTTTAGGTTGGGTTAGGGTTGTGTTGGGGTTGGTATTAGGGTTGTGTTTGGGTTAGCGTTGTGTTTGGGTTAGAGTTGTGTTTGGGTTAGGGTTGTGTTTGGGTTAGGGTTGTGTTTGGGTTAGGGTTGTGTTGGGGTTAGGGTAGCCTTGGGGTTAGGGTTAGGGCTGTGTTGGGGTTAGGGCTGTGTTGGGGTTAGGGCTGTGTTGGCGTTGGGATTAGGATTGTGTTGGAGTTAGGGTTGGGATTAGGGTTACGATTGTGTTGGGGTTAGGGTTGGGATTAGAATTGTGTTGGGGTTAGGATTGGGATTAAAGTTGTATTTGGGTTAGGGTTGGAATTAGAGTTGTGTTGGGGTTAGGGTTGTGTTGGGGTTAGGGTTGTGTTGGGGTTAGGGTTGTGTTGGGGTTAGGGTTGTGTTGGGGTTAGGGTTGTGTTGGGGTTAGGGTTAGGGTTGTGTTGGGGTTAGGGTTCGGATTAGGGTTATGATTGTGTTGGGGTAAGGATTGGGATTAGGGTTGCCTTGGGGTTAGAGTTGGGGTTGTGTTGGGTTAGGGTTGTATTGGAGTTAGGTTTAGAGTTGTGTTGGGGTTAGGTTTGGGATTAGGATTGTGTTGGGGTTAGCATTGGGATTAGGGTTGCCTTGGGGTTAGAGTTGGGGTTGTGTTGGGTTAGGGTTGTGTTGGAGTTAGGATTAGAGTTGTGTTGGGGTTAGGTTTAGGATTGTGTTGGGGTTAGGGTTGGGATTAGGGTTAGGGTTGTGTTGGGGTTGGAATTAGGGATATGTTGGGGTTAGGGTTGTGTTGGGGTTGTGTTGGGGTTAAGGTTGTGTTGGGGTTGGGATTAGGGTTGTGTTTGGGTTACGGTTGGGATTAGGGTTGTGTTGGGGTTAGGATTAGGCTTATGGTGAGGTTAGGTTTAGGGTTGGGGTTAGGGTTGTGTTGGGGTTGGCATTAGGGTTGTGTTTGGTTAGGGTTGTGTTGGGATTAGGGTGGTGTTGGGGTTGGGATTAGGTTTATGTTGAGGTTAGGTTTAGGGTTGTGTTGGGGTTAGGGTTTGGATTAGGGTTGTGTTGGGGTTAGGGTTGCCTTGGGGTTAGGGTTGTTTTGGGTTAGGGTTGTGTTGGGGTTGGCATTAGGGTTGTGTTTGGGTTAGGGTTGTGTTTGGGTTAGGGTTGGGGTTGGGGTTAGGGTTGTGTTGGGGTTAGGGTTGTGTTGGGGTTAGGGTTGTGTTGGGGTTAGGGTTGTGTTGGGGTTAGGGTAGGGTTGGGATTAGGGTTGTGTTGGGATTAGGGTTGTGTTGGGATTAGGGTTGTGTTTGGGTTGTGGTTGTGTTTGGGTTGTGGTGTGGTTGGGTTAGGGTTGGGATTAGGGTTGTGTTGGGGTTTGGATTTTATTCAAACGTAAAGAAAAAAAAATTATGACGATATGGCGACTAGTGTTGAGCGCAAGTGCTCGCTACTTGAGTTTGCATCGGGTGCTCAGGTATGCACCAAGTATCACGGGTGCTTGAGTGACATGCTAGAGTCCCTTCCCCGCATGCTAGGATCTGTGCTGACCCTATCTTGCAAGATTTGCAGACAATAAATTGTAGTACATCTTAACTCAAGTGTCAACATTCAGCATTATTCAAACAATAGTTTGTTTTAATCAACCAAAGAAGATCACAGGTTAAAAAGTCAACATAAAAATAAAAACCACTTTGTAATCCCAAGGTTCTTCATTCCCACAGCGCTGCTCGCCTAAACGTGCCAGCTTCCACTTTTTGCCTTAACATACTGTATAAAGGTATACTGCTCTTGCCATCAGAAAGTATGTCTGGCATAATTAAGAAGAAAAGCTGTGTTGTCACACTGCTGGATTTGAGGACTTAGTCTGAGACTTTTGTTGCATTGTCCTGGGCGTCGGATTACCCAGTGGCGCCTCCAGATTTATCCCTTTTTGTGTGACTACCTTGAAGACTCTAAGGAACTATAGCTACATTTGGTGTTATATTCTCCTAGTACCAGTAAAGGTTGTTGGATTGTTCATCGACCTGCTGGCTCTGGCTGCTCCGTCTCACACTCTGTCACACATATCTGAGTACCCAATGCAAACTCAAGTAACGAGCATTTGCGCTCAAGAATAATGGCATGATATTCAATATAATGACCTAATGTTATGAAATTCTATGTCATACCTCTGGGTTCAAAATGTTCACTATACCCCTTGATAAAATCATTGAGGGGTCTAATCTCAAAAATGGGGTTCAGTTCTCCTTCCCTTCTGAACCCTGCCGTGCGGCCAAACAGTGTTTTTTCCCCACATATGGGGTATAGGCGTACTCATGAGAAATTCAAAACTATTTTTGGGGTCCATTTTCTCTTATTACCCTTGTGAAAATAAAAAATTGGGGCTAAAAGATCATTTTTGTGGAAAAAAAATGATTTTGTTTATTTTCACGGCTCTACATTCTAGGGGTTCAAGGTGCTCACCACACATCTAGATAAGTTCTTTGAGGGGTCTAGTTTCCAAAGTGGGGTCACTTGTGGGGGGTTTTCACTGTTGAGGCACATCAGGGGCTCCACAAGCGCGACATGGCGTCCGCTAATTATTCAAGCAAATTTTACATTCTATAAGTCAAATGGCGCTCCTTTCCTTTCTGAGCCCTGCTGTGCGCCCAAAAAGTGGTTTTCCCCCACATATGGGATATCAGCTAAGTCAGGAGAAATTGCACAACAAATGGTATGATGAAGATTCTCCTGTTACCCTTATGAAAATGCAAAATTGGGGTTTGAAAAACATTTTTGTGGGAAAAATGTGAAAATTTTATTTTTACTGCTCAATGTTATAAACTTCTGTGAAGCACCCAGGGGTTCAAGGTGCTCATTACACATCTAGATAAGTTCCCTGAGGGGCCTAGTTTCCATAATGGTGTCACTTCTTGGGGGTTTCCACTCCCCAAACGCGACATGGCATCCGCTAATTATTCAAGCAAATTTTACATTCAAAAAGTCAAATGGCGCTCCTTCCCTTCCGAACACTGGCGTGTGTCCAGTGTTTTTTTTCCAACATATGGGGTATTAGCTTACTCAGGAGAAATTGCACAACAAATATTGACGTCCATTTTTTCCTGTTACTCTTGCAATTTTTTGGGAAAAAAAGTTAAATGTTCATTATTTTCTTCCACATTCCAAATATTCCTATGAAGCACCTGAAGGGTTAATAAACTTCTGGAATATGGTTTTGAGCACCTTGTGGGGTGCAGTTTTTAGAATGGTGTCACTTTTGGGTATTTTCTGTCATAAAGGTCCCTCAAAGTCACTTCAAATGTGATTCAGCGCAGCGGTCCCTCGGGTGTCACGGCTACGGAAGAGGACCGGGACTTGGATACGACATTAAGGAAATGTACAAGACCCTCCTACCAATGACGTGGTAAACTGCACCGATTGACAGGTGTAAGGCAGCGCTAGACATCATAATGGGGGATACTCGCTGCACCGGGTAAATCAAAGCACACCAGCAATGTCCTTCCGGTATTTCACAATGCTGCAGTTTATTGCACTTCATAAACCACAGTTCACCGGGTCCAACTCAGTGGCACGCCGACACACATATACATATAATGTTCACGAGCCAAGTGGCAGACCGGCCCACTTGCTCCAGGTACAGCCTTCAGCAAGGTAATCAGATAGCAATGTCCATAGCAACGTCCATATAACACAGGGTATTACCTTTGCCGGGTTTAGCTGCTGCAGTCCATTAGGCTTGCCACCACTGTGGCTTTGCGGCTTCCCAGGTAGGGGTGTCCAGCCGTCGTTACCTCAAAGGCCACTGACATCCACACAGGATCCAGGCTTTGCCTTTCAGGACTCTTCCTCAAACCTCTGCCTTCCAAGGCCACTAGCATCCACACAGGATCCAGTCTCGACCTTTCAGGCACCAGGCTTCACTCGGCCTCACTAGGCCTCACACGGTCGGTGTCCCACACACACGGGAACAGGCCTTACGCCTCTCTCACAGAACACACCTGTCTCCCATCAAGCAGGGTTTATATATGCATCCCGTGCACACACACACACATACTGACAGGACCTTGCTGATGTCACAGTCATGTGATCAGACAGACATTCTGTGCGCGCAGGACCTGTGCTATGTCACAGTCATGTGACCAGTCACCTGAGGGGGAAGGTACATGGTCAGGTAAAACACATCCTGGACCATTACCGTAATGCCAGCAAGTAGCTGCATTACACAGGACAAAGAGAGGATAGAAACGAGTCATGCCGGAGAGATCTCGTTAGCAGAAGCCGACGAGTGTCATCACTGAACAGGGCTGTCACTTCAACCGCTCCCTCACGGTACCGGAAACAATCGGGTTTAGGGTATCAGGTTGGGAGGGGGACGGGTGAGGTGGAACAAGCCAAACGGGATCTAATTGACTTTGTCAGAAAAAGACTTAAAGACCAATTGGGAATAACCGGAGACCCCCGCTAGGGCCATTTGCAGAACCAATGGACTTCAGTGCTAATCCCATATTTGGGCTAGATACGGTATTTTAGAGAAGTATTTTATTACTATTGTGATAGTGTTCTCATTACTAACCCCTGTTGCGATCCCTGTCAGCTTGTTTAATATACACTGCTCAAAAAAATAAAGGGAACACTGAAATAACCCCTCCTAGATCTGAATGAATGAAATATTCTCATTGAATACTTTGTTCTGTACAATGAATGTGCTGACAACAAAATCACACAAAAATCATCAATGGAAATCAAATTTATTAACCAATGGAGGCCTGGATTTGGAGTCACCCCCAAAATTAAAGTGGAAAAACACACTACAGGCTGATCCACCTTTGATGTAATGTCCTTAAAACAAGTCAAAATGAGGCTCAGTATTGTGTGTGGCCTCCACGTGCCTGTATGACCTCCCTACAACGCCTGGGCATGCTCCTGATGGGGCTGAGTATTGTGTGTGGCCTCCAGGTGCCTGTATGACCTCCCTACAACGCCTGGGCATGCTGCTGATGAGGCTCAGTATTGTGTGTGGCCTCCACGTGCCTGTATGACCTCCCTACAACGCCTGGGCATGCTCCTGATGAGGTTGCGGATGGTCTCCTGTGGGATCTTCTCCCAGAGCTGGACTAAAGCATCCACCAACTCCTGGACAGTCTGTGGTGCAACGTGACGTTTGTGGATGGAGCGAGATATGATGTCCCAGATGTGCTCAATCGGATTCAGGTCTGGGGAACGGGCGGGCTAGTCCATAGCTTCAATGCCTTCATCTTGTAGGAACTGCTGACACACTCCAGCCACATGAGGTCTGGCATTGTCCTGTATTAGGAGGAACCCAGGGCCAACCGCACCAGCATATGGTCTCACAAGGGGTCTGAGAATCTCATCTCGGTACCTAATGGCAGTCAAGGCTACCTTTGGCGAGCACATGGAGGGCTGTGCGGCCCTCCAAAGAAATGCCACCCCACACCATTACTGACCCACTGCCAAACCCGTCATGCTCAAGGATGTTGCAGGCAGCAGATCGCTCTCCACGGCGTTTCCAGACTCTGTCACGTTTGTCACATGTGCGCAGTGTGAACCTGCTTTCCTCTGTGCAGAGCACATTGCGCCAGTGGTGACTTTGCCAATCCTGGTGTTCTGTGGCAAATGGCAAGCGTCCTGCACGGTGTTGGGCTGTGAGCACAACCCCCATCTGTGGACGTCGGGTCCTCATACCACCCTAATGGAGTCAGTTTCTAACCGTTTGTGCAGACACATGCACATTTGTGGCCTGCTGGAGGTCATTTTCCAGGGCTCTGACAGTGCTCCTCCTGTTCCTCCTTGCACAAAGGAGGAGGTAACGGTCCTGCTGCTTTGTTGCTGCCCTCCTATGGCTCCCTCCACATCTCCTGGTATCTGCTCCATGCTCTGGACACTGTGCTGACAGACACAGCTACCCTTCTTGCCGCAGCTCGCACTGATGTGCCATCCTGGATGAACTGCACTACCTGAGCAACTCTGTGGGTTGTACTGTAGACACCGCCTCATGCTACTGTACCTCTAGGTGTGAAAGCAATGGCAAAATGAAAAAGTGACCAAAACCACAGCCAAACAGGATGAGAACAGAGAAATGGTCTGTGGTCATCACCTGCAAAACCACTCCTTTATAGGGGGTATCTTGCTAATTGCAGATCATTTCTACCAGTTGTCTGTTCCATTTGCACAACAGCAGGAGAAATTGATTCACAATCAGTGTTGCTTCATAACTGGACAGGTAGATTTCACAGAAGTGTTATTGACTTGGAGTTACATTGTATTGTTTAAGTGTTCCCTTTATTTTTTTGAGCAGTGTATATTCAAGCTGTATACACTGTATTAAATCCTGTATCAAGAACATAAACCCGCGTATACCTGCAGAGCTTCGCTCTGAAGTCTGTAGTATCGGTCCGAGGAGCTGGGGGAGGAAATAATCAGCAGCCGCTGCTTCTCAAAGAACTGGTCTACAAAGCTGGAGGCAGAATTCACATTGACGTTGATATTCATGCCTGTGAGAAAACAGAAATATGTGACGTCTATGGATCTTATAATTTCAGAAAATGGCAATTCCTGGAATCTCGCCCCACAGGCTGTTGTTATTATTATAATTTATTATTATAGCGCTATTTATTCCATGGCGCTTTACATGTGAAAAACAATTACAATAATCTTGAACACAATGTGATGGTGACTGGTACAGGAGGAGCGAGGACCCTGCCCGCAAGGGCTCGCAATCTACAAAGAATGGGTGAGGATACAGTAGATGAGGGTAGAGCAGGTCATGCAGCGTTATGGTGGAGCGAGGACCCTGCCCGCAAGGGCTCACAATCTACAAAGAATGGGTGAGGATACAGTAGGTGAGGGTAGGGCTGGTCGTGGCACGGTATGGTGGAGTGATGGTTAATGCAGGTTGTAGGCTTGTCGAAAGAGGTGGGTCTTCTGGTTCCTTTTGAGGGTTTCCACGGTCGGCGAGAGTCTGATGTGTTGGGGTAGAGAGTTCCAGAGTAGGGGGAAGCACGGGAGAAATCTTATATGCAATTGTGGGAAGAGGAGATAAGAGGGGAGTAGAGAAGGAGATATTGTGAGGATCGGAGGTTGCGTGCAGGTAAGTACCGGGAGACTAGGTCAGAGATATATGGAGGAGACAGGTTGTGAATGGCTTTGTATGTCATGGTTAGGGTTTTGAACTGGAGTCTCTGAGCAATGGGGAGCCAGTGAAGAGATTGACAGAGAGGAGAGGCCGGGGAATAGCTGGGGGACAGGTGGATTAGTCGGGCAGCAGAGTTTAGGATGGACTGGAGGGGTGCGAGAGTGTTGGAAGGGAGGGCACCGAGCAGGAGGTTGCAGTAGTCAAGGCGGGAGATGATGAGGGCATGCACTAGTGTTTTTGCAGCTTCATGGTTGAGGAACGTACGGATCCGGGAGATATTTTTGAGTTGGAGTCGGCAGGAAGTGGAAAGGACTTGGATATGTGGTTTGAAGGAGAGTTCAGAGTCCAGGCTTACCCCGAGGCAGCAAGTTTGAGGGACTGGGGAGAGTGGGCAGCCATTGACGTTGATAAGTTCGTTGGGGGGGTTGAGTGAGATGGTGGAAAGATGATGAATTCTGTTTTGTCCATGTTAAGTTTTAGAAATCTAGCAGAGAAGGATGAAATAGTGACTGTTCTATGATGGCCTGGATTTGCTGTGACAGAAACAACCGTGGTTAATTACTGACGTGTACAAATGGCTGGGGATCCGGCCCACTGCTGGCTGTACAGGCAGACCCTGTTGGCTGCACCCTGGCGCTCGTAGCCACCCTCACAATCATATTTGCAGTTCGCTCCGTAGTTGTTTCCAGCAGAGCTGCAGGTGATATGGCCGTGAAGAGGGGGAGAAAGAAGAGGACAGCGTCTGACTGCAAGACAAATGGAAGAGCGTTTAGTGGCAACCATGCAATGCAACATTCGGCTCTGCGGACCTGGAATTCAGTTTGTTTCTTACCTTGTACTTTTACTATAAATTTGCAGCTAGCGCGATTATTGGCGCTGTCATACGCTGTATATCGGATGATGTGTTCACCTTCATGTAGCTCAGACCCTGGTTCTGGGCCACGGCGGTACACCCTGCATATAAAATTTTTATATTATATACATACATTACTCCCATGGTAAGACTGGCCCTCCAGTGCCTACAGATAGGGAATGGTACCACAGCCTACCCACGGCAAGTCTAGCAGTGCACAACCATGACCAAAGGCTGTTAGGTCAGTGTAATATTTTGCAGACATTGCAGAGAATTGCAGTTTGCATTACAATGAAGAGAAAAGCAACTATTTAAAGCATTTGATATAGCGAGTGAAAAAGCTTGTGATTAATTTGTTTCTAAATGTGATTGGGCTTAAGCTTGTGACTTGTGATTCAGTGACTTTGGATTCAAGGAGTTTAGAAGGGAATAACCTGTACTGAATCACTGTTTGCATGTACATATTTATAATCTCAAGTGATGAGTGAGCACTAAAATGTTCGAGTGCTCGGTCCGAGTAACGAGCCCAATGGAAGTCTATGGGAAACTCGAGCATATTTCCGGCGGCTCCCCCCGGCGGTCTACAGAGGGCCTAAGAATTACCCAAATCGATGGGAACAATCCTCAAATGACATGGGAACAGCAAGTGGAAGACCCCTGGAAGCATTTCTGACTCCCAGGTCACTGCTGTCAACGTTGTCCACTTTTACGGACTCACAATAAAACATACAAAAACAAAACCAAAATGGATTTTCCTGGGAAATATGTCAAGGAACATCCTTTCCAGGGTAATGACTTGTATATAAGGCAAAATAAATAACCAAAAACAAAAATGCTCCTTCACACCTTGGGCTATGTTCACACATAGCGTTTTTGGTGCTTTTTTGCACTTTTGCATTGCTTTCAACCAAGACAAATGCATTCACCGGGAAATGTCATTTTAACATTTTATTTCCTTATCTGGCCATGTGGTGTGTGACACATCATCAGACACATCCTATTTCATTTATGGAGGAGGAACTCTGAAAGTCACCAAGACTATTTTTATAGAGCCATCAGGTGGCCCTTACTATTCTTAAAGGGCCAGCAGTTGGCTATGCTTTGTTGTTCCAATTATTAAAGAGTGGGTCTCGTATACTGTTGTTGTGTATTCAGTGACTGCAAGGGCTGCCAAAATTTGGGAAAAACCCCCAATAACAATTTAAAGACACATAGAGGTGGGCCACAGTAACGACATGTTCCCATTAGAAAAGAGTGGGTCTCCCATACTGTTCTTGCATATGCAGTGACTGGAGCGGCTGTCCAAAATTTGGAGGAACTCCAGTGCCCTTTGCAAGAGACGTAGAGGTCAGAGAGCCTCCAGAAAACAATGTTCCCACACTGTTTGCCTATGCAGTGAATGCAAAGGCTGCCAAAAATTTGGAGGAACTCCAATTCCCCTTGCAAGAGAAGTGGAGGTCAGAGGGCCTCCTGAAAACAATGTTCCCATTATTAGGAAGTAAGTTTGCCTATGAAGTGAATGCAACCGCTGCCAAAAATTTGGAGGAACTCCAATGCCCCTTGCAAGAGACGTAGATATGGTGATATGGTAGATATGGGGAGGTACATGGGAATAGTGTTAGACCTCCCAAAAAAAAGACACTGTATTTGAGTTTGTTGCGCTGCTATCATTTGGTGGTGTTGAGAAGTCTGGCCAAATCCAGCCCTTTTTCATTTTTATAAGAGTCAGCCTGTCAGCATTTTTAGTTGACAGGCGAATGCGCCTATTGGTTATAATTCCACCAGCAGCACTTAAACCAGCTCTGACAAAACGTTAGCGGCAGGGCGGGCCAGGACCTCGAAGGCGTAAAGAGTCAGTTCATGCCACGTGTCCAGCTTGGATACCCAATAATTATAAGGCACAGAAGAATCACGGAGGACGTTTGTACGGTCGGCATGGTACTCCCTCAGCATCTTCCGAAACCTTTCCCTTCTTGTGAGAGTACCCAGCGCCTCAGGGCTTGTGCAATGGGAGGGTCTGAGAAAACTGTCCCAGAACTTTGACAGTGTTCCCCTGCCTCCGCTGAATTGGATTTGTGTCTCTCTTGCCTGTACTCCTTGGTTGTCCAATGAACTGTGACCTCTGCCGCCAGCGTTTTCAGATGGGAATTTTTTAAATAATTCCTCAACAAGGGCCTTCTGGTACTGCTCCATTTTATTAGGCCTGTCCGGCGTTGGAATAAGAGACAGAAAGTTCTCCTTGTAGCATGGGTCTAGTAGTGTTACCAACCAGTAATGACGGTCAGTCACCCAAAATAAATTTGGACAACAAGAGGGTCACGGGAAAGGCAGCGTAACATAAACTCAGCTGTGTGTGCCAGACTGCTAACAACCAAGATTTCCGTGTCCTCACCAAGATGATGACTGACCATGCTCTCCTCCTCATCCTCCACCTCCCTGTCCTCAGGCCATCCATGCTGAACAGACGGTATGACAGTTGTGTAGGTAGTACCATCTATAGCGCAGGAAACTAGCTCCTCTTCTTCTTCCTGCTCTTCCTCATTGTCACCCAATCCACGTTGGGATGAGATGAGGCTGGGCTGTGTTGAATCACCCTGCATGGTTCCTTGCTCCATCTCATTGTGCTCCGCCTGCAATGCATCCTCTTTAATTCTTAGCAGAGGGCGTTTCAGAAAACAAAGAAACGGGATGGTGACGCTAATTATGGCGTCATTGCCGCTCACCATCTTGGTGGAGTCATCAAAGTTTTGGAGGATGGCTCAGATGTCTGACATCCGTGTCCACTCCTGAGGTCTTATGTGTGGAGTCTGACCGGAATATCGATGGCCTTGTTGATGCTGGTAGTCAACAACTGCCCTCTTCTGCTTACAAATCCTTCCCAACATCTGCAATGTAGAGTTCCAATGTGTGGGGACATCGCACACCAGTCGGTGAGTTGGAAGCTGCAAATGCTGCTGAAGCACGGCAAGGGTGGCAAAAGCTGTAGCTAGACTTTCTAAAATGGGCACACAGGCGGCTTACTTCGACAAGCAGATCTGGCAGATCTGGGTAGGTTTTGAGAAACCGCTGAACCATGAGGTTAAGCATATGGGCCAGGCATGGTACGTGTGTGAGCTCGCCTCCCTTCAGAGCCACCTCCAGGTTCCAGCCATTGTCACACACGACCATGCCGGGCTGTAGGTTCAGCGATGTCAGCCGCAGATCTGCCTGCTCTTTCAGAGCTGTCCACAACTGTGTGGCCTGTGGGGCGTTGGCTGCGTATTTGAGCTTGTGTTCCAACGACTGGGGTAGGGACAAATGAATGCTGCTTTCTGGACCCTGGGTTTGGCCCACTTAGTCAGGTGCTTTGCTGCCATGTGCCTGATCATGCTGGTGGTGGTCAGGCTTGATAGTTTTGCTACCCCTGCTGATGCTGGCCTGGAAGGTGGTGCAAATGGCCTTTTTGGGGTTATCTGCAGAGTCTTTAAAAAACAACCAGACTCGGGAAGACCTTACAGTTGTACTGGCAACTTCCGTCGTGTTGGCGTTACGCTTTCCCGCCTTGTGTCTGCAGCCACCACACTGCTTCTTCCTGCCTGTTGTGGTGCTCTGCCTCCATCCCCCTGTGTGCTGCTGTCTTCGCTCTGCATGTCCCCCTGCCAGGTTGGGTCAGTTACTATATCATCCACCACCTCGCCTTTCACTTCCGCACCCTGGTCCTCCTCATGACTTTCTGGCAATTGTGTCTCATCATCATCCACCTCTTTCGACAGTAATTGCACTTTCCCACCATTGCCTTCGTGTCATTGTGACTGCTCAAATATTTGGGCATCGCTACACGCGTTCTCTTGACTCGTTGAAGCTGTCGGGCGAGAAGCCCGAATCTACAAATGGAAAAGTGAACAGCTCTTCTGAGTGTCCTAGTGTGGGAGGAAGGAGAATCAGGGTGAGTAATATGCAGGCTACTGAGACTTGATCGTGTGGAAAACAGGGTGGTGGTGATGGTGGCAAAGTGACTGGAAGCATTATCTGCTATCCGACTAACAACCTTTTGACACTGCTCTGTGTTCAATAGTGGTGTTCTGCGGTCCCCTAGTAATTGGGACAGGAAGGTCGAGCGACAAAATTAACACCTGCATCAAATTAGATCTGCTCCTTAGTCTGCATCTAAAAAGGAGTGATCACACCTTGGAGAGCTGTTGCACCAAGTGGACTGACATGAATCATGGCTCCAACACGAGAGATGTCAATTGAAACCAAGGAGAGCATTATCGTACTCTTAAAAGAAGGTAAATCATCACGCAATGTTGCAAAAGATGTTGGTTGTTCATAGTCAGCTGTGTCTAAAATCTGGACCAAATACAAACAACATGGGAAGGTTGTTAAAGGGAAACATACTGGTAGACCAAGGAAGACATCAAAGCGTCAAGACCGGAAACTTAAAGCAATATGTCTCCAAAACAGGAAATGCACAACAAAACAAATGAGGAACGAATCGGAGGAAACTGGAGTCAATGTCTGTGACTGAACTGTAAGAAACCGCCTAAAGGAAATGGGATTTACATACAGAAAAGCTAAACATAAGCCATCATTAACACCTAAACCGAAAACGAGAATACTCTGGACCTGGTTTTCTCCCGTCTCTGCTCGCTGCATGACTTTACTAACTCCCCTCTACCACTCTCTGACCACAACCTTCTTTCCTTCTCTGTCAAGGACTGTCTCCTCACCCGGAACACCCCCACTTACCATACACACAGAAATCTACATGCCATTAATACCCAGCAACTTATGAACAATCATCTTTAGCCCCCATCCTCTCCCTCTCGTGTCCAGACTCAGCATTGTCACACTAAAACAACAAGCAGAATGACCTGGCATCGATGGCAGCCCTGGCATATGATGCAAACATGTTTTCTCCAGCGCTGCTCAAAGTGCGCTGAGCATCTGTGGAGAAAATCACTCTCGACAGAAGACTTCATCCACTATAAGTTCATGCTCAAAACTTATAACTCTGCCTTTCATCTGGCTAAACAAGTCCACTTTACCACTATCATCACATATCTAGCCAACAATCCTAAACAATTCTTTGAAACCTTCCACTCCCTCCTGAGCCCTAAAGTACAGACCCCTGTCACCAACCTAAGCGCTGACGATCTGGCCACTTATTTCCTACAAAAAATCAATCATATCATAATCATATCAATCACATTTTTGCACAATCTCCTCAGAGTCTGGATCCCCTTCCCTCCCGCACCTCAAGTTCACTTTCCATCTTCGAGCCGGTCACAGAAGAAGTGACCAGACTCATTGCTTCTTCTCGCCCTACAACCTGCAACAGTGACCCTATTCCCTCACATCTCCTTCAGTTCCTTTCCCCAGCTGTCACTACGCACCTAACTAAAATATTTAACCACTTCTACTTGTGTACTGCCCCTTTTGGGCAAACCATCAGCAGATTTGGTTTCCAGTATCATCTCTATGCCGATGACACCTGACATCACCCCCACTCTAATACAAAATATCAGTGATTGTCTTTCCGCTGTCTCTAACATCATGTCATCCGTCTATCTGAAAATGAATCTTTCCAAAACTAAGCTCCTTGTTTTTCCTCCCTCTACTAACCTACCTATACCTGACCTTGCAATTTCCTTGGGTCGTGCCACTCTAACTCCCAAGCAGCAAGCTCACTGTCTTGGAGTCATATTTGACACACAACTTTCCTTTATTCCCTATATACAATCACTCGCTTGCTCTTGTCACCTGCACCTTAAAAACATCACCAGAATCCGACCTTTTCTCACCTTTGATACTGCAAAAACTCTTACTGTCGCTCTTATTCACTCTTGTCTGAACTACTGCAACTCTCTTCTGATCGGCCTTCCTCTAAACAAACTCTCTCCTCCCCAATCCGTCCTGAATGCAGCAGCCAGGGTCGTATTTCTGTCCAGCCGCTTCACCGACGCCACTACTCTGTGCCAGTCATTGCACTGGTTACCCATTCACCACAGAATACATTATAAACTCATCTCTCACCCACCAAGCTCTCCACAGTTCTGCAAAGCCCTGTATCTCATCCCTCATTTCTGTCTACCGCTATTCCCGTGCCCTCCGTTCTGCAACTGATCTAAGACTAACATCCTCCTTAATCCGAACCTCACACCTCCGTCTCCAAGACTTCTATTGTGCCACGCCAGTTTTCTGGAATGCACTGCCCCAAATGATCCAACTGATATCTAGCCCCCATGTCTTCAAACATGCTTTAAAAACACATCTGTTTAGACAAGCCGACCACCTCAACTCACCAACCTAACTCTCCCCTGTTCCCTCCTAAATGTTAATGTTAATCTGCCCCTGCGTATTCATCTGTCTCCACATCCTCCATGCACCAAATACCACACGGTAACTGCCCTTAGAACATGGTCATCAGCCAGTATCTGTCTGTCTATTGTGTCCCCCCATTTCCATATAGATTGTAAGCTTGTGAGCAGCCGGACCCTCAATCTTCCTGTAACTGGTGAAATATGATACATTGTATTGTTTATATTGTCTGTACATGTCCCTACTTAATTGTAAAGTGCTGCGGAATATGTTGGCGCTATATAAATCAAAATTATTATTATAAGTGATCTTCTCATGGAATTGGAACTCGCAAAAAGAGAACCTGGTTTGTCTGGACTGTGTTATCTGGACATTGCCCATGGAGTGAACCCAATCGTCACAAAGCGGCCACACAGCTTGCAAGAGGAGTGGGCAGTGCGGGTCTCAAGATACAAAAGAGCACACAATGTCACTTTTCCTCCATTTATCCATTTCTGCAGGTTCATCGATGAACAAGTCCAGATGAGGAACGACCCCAGCCTCGATTTCCTAGAGTTTAACACTGCAGCTCCAGCAGCATCATCATCAAGGTATGAAAGCATCACACTTAAACACAAAGTCTTTAACCCCTTAATAACATCTGACGTACTAATACGCGTCTGTGCCCTGGGACTTAAGAGCCAGACCCGTATTAGTACGTCATCGCGATCGCGCGCGCACACAGGCTGTGGGGGCGCGATCGCCGCCGGGTGTCAGCTGATTGTCACAGCTGACACCCGGTACTATGTGCAGGGAGCGGTCCTGCACCGCTCCCAGCACATTAACCCCCGCGATGCTGCGATCGAAGTCGATCGCGGCATTGCGGGGGCAAGGGGAGGTGATTGGCGATACTCACCTCCTCTTCCGGCTTCCAGCGCAGTCTGCAAAGGCTTCCCGGGTGTTGCCATGACGACCCGATGTCGTCATGACAACATTCGGCAGCCTTCATGGCATAGGGATGGTGCTTCATTCCTGTGCCATGCAGGCGATCAGAAAAAAAAAAGTGAAAGTCCCAGAGTGGGACAAAGTAATAAAGTGTATAAACTGTGTGAAAGTGGAAAAAAAAAAAAAAAAATGTGCAAAAATATTATAAAAAAATAAAAAAAATAATACACCAAAAATAAAAATATAATGTACCCATCAATAAATATTATTATAAAAAAAATAAAAAAAAAACAATAAAAGTACACATATTTGGTATCTCCGCGTCCGGAACAACCTGACCTATAAAACTGTCCCACTAGTTAACCCCTTCAGTGAACACGGTAAAAAAAAAAAAAAAAAAAAAACGAAGGAAAAAACAATGCTTTATCACCATACCGCCAAACAAAAAGTGGAATAACACGCGATCAAAAAGACGCATATAAATAAAAATGATACCGCTGAAAACGTTATCTCGTCCCGCAAAAAACAAGCCGCCATACAGCTCCATCAGCAGAAAAATAAAAAAGTTATAGCTCTCAGAATAAAGCAATACTAAAAAATATTTTTTTCTATAAAATAGCTTTTATTGTGTATAAGCGCCAAAACATAGAAAAATGATACAAATGTGGTACCGCTGTAAACGTACTGACCCGAAGAATAAAGCTACCTCATCAATTTTACCACACGCGGAACAGAATAAAAAAAACAAAAAAAAAAAAAAAACAATTCCTGAATTGTTGGTTTTTGTTTATTCTGCCTCCCAAAAATCGGAATAGAAAGCGATCAAAAAATGTCACGTGCCTGAAAATGGCACCAATAACAACGTCAAGTCATCCCGCAAAAAACGAGCCGTCACATGACTGTCTGCCAAAATCTGGAAAAATTATAGCTCTCAAAATATGGCGATGCAAAAACTAGATTTTACAAAAAATGCGTCTTTTAGTGTGTGACAGCTGTCAGTCATAAAAACCCCATATGATTCTGGCATTGCTGTAATCACACCGACCCGAAGAATAAAGTCGTCTAATCACTTATACCGCACAAGGAACGGCGTCAAAAATAAACTCTTGGGTTAGGATTGGGCTAGGGTTAGGGCTGGGTTTGGGGCTAGGGTTGTGCTGGGGTTAGGGCTGGGGCTGGGGCTAGGGTTGTGCTGGGGCTAGGGTTGTGCTAGGGTTAGGGCTGGGGTTGGGATTTTTTTCAAAAGTAAGAAAAAAAGATGACGATATGGCGACTAGTGTTGAGAGCAAGTGCTCGCTACTTGAGTTTGCATCGGGTGCTCTGGTATGCATTGAGTATCGTGGGTATTTGAGTGACATGCTCGAGTCTCTGCCCCATATGCTTCGCGGCCAAAAAACTTTACGGGGATTGCCTGCCATGCACGAGCGACCCCCGCATGTTTTTTTTTGGGTGTCTAATAACCGTGAAACATGCGGAGCAGGGACTCGAGCATGTCACTCGAGCACACGCTGTACATGGTGCATACCTGAGTACCCGATGCAAACTCAAGTAGCGAGCACTTGCGCTCAAGAATAATGACAACTTATTCAATATGATGACCTAATGTAAACAAATTCTGTGCCGTACCTCTGGGTTCAAAATGTTCACTATACACCTTAATAAAATCCTTGAGGGGTATAGTTTCCAAAATGGGGACACTTGTGGGGGAGCTCCACTGTTTAGGCACATCACGGGCTCTCCAAACACGACATGGTGTCCGCTAACAAATTGAATGGAAAATCGGCTCAAATTGTTAGTGGACGCTATGTTGCGTTTGGAGAGCCCCTGTGTGCCCAAACATTGGAGCTCCCCCACAAGTGACCCCATTTTGGAAACTAGACCCCCCAAGGCATCTATCTAGATGCATAGTGAGCACTTGAAACCCCAGGTGCTTCACAAATTGATTCATAAAAATGAAAAAGTGTTTTTTTTTTCACTTTTTCATTATTACGAATCAATTTGTGAAGCACCTGGGGGTTCCAAGTGCTCACTATGCATCTAGAAAGGTGCCTTGGGGGGTCTAGTTTCCAAAATGGGGTCACTTGTGGGGTAGCTCCAAAGTTTGGGCACAGAGGGGCTCTCCAAACGCAATGTGGTGTCCGCTAACAATTTGAGCCGATTTTCCATTCAATTTATTAGCGGATACCATGTTGCATTTATAGAGTCCCTGTGTGCCCAAACATTGGAGCTCCCCCACAAGTGACCCCATTTTGGAAACTAGACCCCCCAAGGCACCTATCTAGATGCATAGTGAGCATTTGGAACCCCTAGGTGCTTCACAAATTGATTTGTAAAAATGAAAAAGTGTTTTTTTTTTCACTTTTTCATTATTACGAATCAATTTGTGAAGCACCTGGGGGTTCCAAGTGCTCACTATGCATCTAGAAAGGTGCCTTGGGGGGTCTAGTTTCCAAAATGGGGTCACTTGTGGGGGAGCTCCAAAGTTTGGGCACAGAGGGGCTCTCCAAACGCAATGTGGTGTCCGCTAACAATTTGAGCCGATTTTCCATTCAATTTGTTAGCGGATACCATGTTGCATTTAGAGAGTCCCTGTGTGCCCAAACATTGGAGCTCCCCCACAAGTGACCCCATTTTGGAAACTAAACCCCCCAAGGCACCTATCTAGATGCATAGTGAGCACTTGGAACCCCTAGGTGCTTCACAAATTGATTCGTAAAAATGAAAAAGTGTTTTTTTTTTCACTTTTTCATTATTACGAATCAATTTGTGAAGCACCTGGGGGTTCCAAGTGCTCACTATGCATCTAGAAAGGTGCCTTGGGGGGTCTAGTTTCCAAAATGGGGTCACTTGTGGGGGAGCTCCAAAATTTGGGCACAGAGGGGCTCTCCAAACGCAATGTGGTGTCCGCTAACAATTTGAGCCGATTTTCCATTCAATTTGTTAGCGGATACCATGTTGCATTTAGAGAGTCCCTGTGTGCCCAAACATTGGAGCTCCCCCACAAGTGACCGCATTTTGGAAACTAGACCCCCCAAGGCACCTATCTAGATGCATAGTGAGCACTTGGAACCCCTAGGTGCTTCACAAATTGATTCGTAAAAATGAAAAAGTGTTTTTTTTTTCACTTTTTCATTATTACGAATCAATTTGTGAAGCACCTGGGGGTTCCAAGTGCTCACTATGCATCTAGAAAGGTGCCTTGGGGGGTCTAGTTTCCAAAATGGGGTCACTTGTGGGGGAGCTCCAAAGTTTGGGCACAGAGGGGCTCTCCAAACGCAATGTGGTGTCCGCTAACAATTTGAGCCGATTTTCCATTCAATTTGTTAGCGGATACCATGTTGCATTTAGAGAGTCCCTGTGTGCCCAAACATTGGAGCTCCCCCACAAGTGACCCCATTTTGGAAACTAGACCCCCCAAGGCACCTATCTAGATGCATAGTGAGCAGTTGGAACCCCCAAGTGCTTCACAAATTGATTCGTAACAATGAAAAAGTGTTTTTTTTTTCACTTTTTCATTATTACGAATCAATTTGTGAAGCACCTGGGGGTTCCAAGTGCTCACTATGCATCTAGAAAGGTGCCTTGGGGGGTCTAGTTTCCAAAATGGGGTCACTTGTGGGGGAGCTCCAATGTTTGGGCACACAGGGGCTCTCTAAACGCAACATGGTGTCCGCTAATTATTCAAGCAAATTTTACAATCAAAAAGTCAAATGGCGCTCCTTCCCTTCCGAGCCCTACAGTGCGCCCAAACAGTGTTTTTTCCCCAAATATTGGGTATCTGCGTGCCCAGGGGAAATTGCACAACAAATTTTACGGTCCATTTTTTCTTGTTACCCCTGTGAAAATAAAAAAAATTGGGTCTAAAGTAACATTTTTGTGAAAAAAGTTAAATGTTCATTTTTTTCTTCCACATTCAAAAAATTCCTATGAAGCACCTGAAGGGTTAATAAAGTTCTTGAATGTGGTTTTGAGCACCTTGAGGGGTGCAGTTTTTAGAATGGTGTCACTTTTGGGTATTTTCTGTCATAAAGACCTCTCAAAGTGACTTCAAATGTGATGTGGTCCCTAAAAAAATGGTTTTGTAAATTTTGTTGGAAAAATGAGAAATCGCTGGTCAACTTTTAACCCTTATAGCTCCCTAACAAAAAAAAATTTTGGTTCCAAAATTGTGCTGATGTAAAGTAGACATGTGGGAAATGTTATTTATTAACTCTTTTGTGTGACATATCTCTCTGATTTCAGGGCTTAAAAATTCAAATTTTGAAATTTGCAAA
Organism: Phyllobates terribilis; assembly: GCF_046119375.1. NCBI lineage: Eukaryota > Metazoa > Chordata > Amphibia > Anura > Dendrobatidae > Phyllobates > Phyllobates terribilis. The sequence continues at coordinate 469,574,482 of NW_027362767.1, read as the reverse complement.
ATTTTCAAAATTTTCACCAAATTTCCGTTTTTTTCACAAATAAACGCAAGTGATATCGAAGAAATTTTTCCACAATCATGAAGTACAATATGTCACGAAAAAACAATCTCAGAATCAGGGGGATCCGTTGAAGCGTTCCAGAGTAATTACCTCATAAAGTGACAGTGGTCAGAATTGTAAAAATTGGCCCGGTCATTAACGTGCAAACCACCCGCGGGGCTTAAGGGGTTAATAACAGTGTGAGAGTTAGAAAGACTAACCTGCCACCACCTGCAGAACCTACCAGTAAACATTACACTACCTTGTCAGGAGACAAGTCTTTCAATCGTTAATGTCCCATTCATAAAAAAACACACTCACTGAATGAGTGCAGGGGATTTAGGTCCAAAACCATACAGAAGAACAAGAACATCCTCAATGCACTTGGGTTCTTTCAGATGCTGTGCCTCATTGGAACATATAGCCAGGGACTGTAAATCTGCCATTAAGTGTGAGGAGTGCTGTAGCGACAGATACGCCTCAGCTATGCATTCACCCCCACCTACCAGCGATGCACCTGCCACAGTCACCACTAGTCCCACTCCAAGCCATGGTGGGGAGCCTCAGAATCATGCAGACTCTTTCACAGCTGTTTCCTGCTCATGCCTGGAGGTATGTGAGGAGGGCCAGAGCGCCAAATGCTGTACCAAGAAATGCCTAATCAGGGTTTACCCAGAAAGACAACCAGAAAAGGCAGTGAATGTATGCTCTCATTGATGATCAGAGCAACCGGTCTGATCATCAACCGGTCTGATAGCTCTGATCTTCGCAGCTTTTGGAGTCAAGGGACCAGCAGAACCCTACACTTTGAACACTTCCACAGGCCGCATAGAGACTAGTGGCAGAAGGATTCATCTCTTCTCCTAACAATAAAGACAAGAAAATACCCTTAAAGACGCTGATCGAATGTGATCAAATACCTGACCGTAGGGATGAGATCCCTACCCCGGGAGCTGCATTTCACCAACCACACCTAAGGCAACTAGCCAGCGTTATTTCCCTATGGATATGGACGCCGAGATTCTTTTCCTGCTTGGCAGAGACAATATAAGGGTACACAAGGTGCGTCAACAGTGTAATGGTCCTGACTATGCCCCATACGCTCAGAGACTGGACTTGCGGTGGGTAGTCATAGGAAATGTATGCTTGGTTCGACGAGGCGTTGACTCCTTTAAGACTTGCGTGCGCGGGAACGGACGTCGTAAAGCCGCGTCGGCGACATCACGGAGTCACAAGCCTGAGACCATCCGGATCATCACCAGTGACCTGATACGGGACCTAATCATGCCCTCTGAGGACCCCTCCAGCGTGTCTCTGATCATGACCAAGAAGGACGTCTGTCGCATTAAGGACCGGGCGCAAGTCCTGACCAAGCCGGAGCGAGAAAAGGCAATGCAGATTGTGAAAGAAGAAAAAGAGACGGTCATTGATGCCGCTAATGATGGCAAGAACTTCATGAAAGAGAAGGAAATGCTCCGCAAGTAAACAGAGAAGCAGAAGGTGTGGCCCAGCAGGGCATGTGAGAGGACGTGTGTTGGAGCTCTCCCACTGCACATAACGAACACAGGGCTGAACGGAGGCGCAGCTGAACGCCTGAGATAGCTGCTCTGGTTCCCGAGATTGCGGTGAGCGCGAGGAACCCGCCGGAGGCTACATTCAAGGTCCAGATGACTTGCAGGAGGCAGAAAGAGCTGGGGACAGGGGGGAGTACCCGGACCCAAGATGGAGCTGGATCAGCAGAGGAGGAGGCAGCCAAGGCAAGTGCTGCATACAGGAGGAAGATGGAGGTGATCTCCAGGCTGGAGAAGTTTGCCAGAGTGGAGGGGGCAGAGAGGCAGCAGCAGGGAGCTGGAGGTGAGGAGGCTGGAGGTGTAAAGGACACAGGGGAGTTGAACAGAGAGCAGTCCCAGGCACAGTACAGACCCATTACTCAGCAGACCCCCATGACTGCTGATAAGTCACAGGATAAGTGTGGCACATCCCCCACTGCAGCAACCTCACAAGCCCCTGCACACAATGAACAGCCTGTAGACTCCTGTGAAGCAGCTGTGAATGAACCAACACTGAAGGATGTATTCACAGTAGTGACATTTTGCAAATCTGCACTCACAGCCCTAACTCTGCAGGTTGATGGCTTAAAGGGTGAAATGGCTAATTTCCTTACTGCCATGCAGAAAGCTGAGGAGAGGACGGAGACGGTGGAGGAGCGTGTAGGCAGTGCTGAAGATCAGATTGCTGAACTGTTAAAAAGGGAGAAAAAATATGTCCAGCGCATTTCTGAGCTGGAAATTAAAACAGACAATCTGAAAACCTTTCCCGTAGGAACAATCTAAGAATAATTGGAGCGACTGAAAAGGTAGACGGGAACAACCCCACAGATTATATCGAATCATGGCTGAAAACCAAAGTGGGAGGAGACAGCCTTACAAAATTGTTTGCAGTGGAGAGGGCTTATCGAGTACCACCAAGACCCTTACCCCCAGGGTCAGCCCCGAAATCTATCCTGGCAAAAATCCTAAACTACCGGGACCGCGATCTCCTACTTAGAAGGGCCAGAGACATGGTAGACTTAACTATTGATGGCAACCGGATATCTATATAACCGCGGCAGTTCAAAAGCTCAGAATGAAATTCGGAGAGGTCAAGAGGAGACTACGGGGACTGGGTTTGGCTTACTCAATGCTATATCCGGACAAATTAAGGGTGGTGGCTCTGGGAGGGGTACACTTTTTTCAGACCCCCAAGGAGGCGACAATTTGGCTGGATCAGAATGGCAAACATATCAGAGCCGATGAGGCCTGTTGAAGAAGGCTCTGGTTGTTCAAGGGTTAATTGTTATTAAGATTGTAAAATTTGAATCGTTATAGGATAATTGTCCTTTGGTACTGCGGGACGAAAATGTTTATAATGGTTGTGTTCGGCGGTGCAACAGGCATTTTATTCTGTCATCGGTGGGCGGGAGAGACGAAGAGGTGGAGAGTTAACTAGAAGAGTAGTAAAGTATCCGAAATCTCAGACCCTAATAATTGCTAGGTTGTGGAAAGGCGTTCTCCTTTCTCGTATAGGAATTAAAACAAAAGGTTGATAAAGTTCCTGTGGGGAAAGGGTTGGGGAAGTTCGAGGGGTAGTTTAAGTTGAGTTTTAAAATGGGGAATCGGGTGGCAGTAGGTGTTAGAGAAGGGAGGGTACTGGGGGAGAAGGAGATCAATGGGGGGGAGAAGAAATACTGATATCACTGACTATGATGGGAGGAAGGGTTAAAATTTTGAGCTGGAATGTTAGAGGCCTATCTAACAACACGAGACGAACAGCAATACTGGAATATATTATGCAACAGAGGCCCTCGGTGATATGCCTTCAGGAAACACACCTGGTTAGTGAAAAAATAGCAGTGCTACAGAAGAGATGGGTGAGGAAGGCGTATCGCTCGACATTCTCAGCCTACGCTAGAGGGGTGTGTAAGGCGGCGGTGCTCACACCGTGCAGTAACTGAGGCAGTGACCCAAGCAAGTCCAGCATAAACAGCTTTTATTCAGCAACTCACGGGTAAACAAAGTCCTCCGGTTCACAGCCGGGTTCACAGAAGTCCATACACAACAGTTGCCGTGGGTAACGGCCGTGCCGGGCCGCTCAGAGCCTGACGGGTGAAGAGCCTTCCTAGGCGTGGGTTCAGCTATACACAGTCCTGCCGAGTTTTCTTGCTATCCTCCTAGCAGGTTCCAACATAGAACAACACTAATCCTTAGTGCAGGGATTTTAAAGGACCTGTGCCAAGAGCCACTGGAAAAATCAGGTTGGAGGGAGGAAGCCGCCCCACTGCCTTCTGTAACCTCCCCCAAGAAATGAAGGCCCTGCCGGTTTTTACTAATCTGCCATAGCCAGATAGCCTGACTATGTCAATGCTCACCTTCATTCCTGCATTGCAGCCGCAGCTGTGTCTGTGACTGCAATGCACTCCAATGGATTTAATAGGTCTTTGTACACATTCTGGAGGATATATACCGTCCCTCGTATACGATCCCGGTCACTGCTTCACAGGTGTACACTCAAGCACGCCGTTTGTAGAGGTAGAGGTGTCGATAGACAAAGATGGTCAATATGTATTTGTAGAGTGTAAGATTTTCAATAGACTATTATGCATTGTGTCTGTATATATCCCTCCTCCATACTCGGGGGAAAAAGATGAGGGAAATTCTAGAAATATCAGGTAGATGGGTAGGGGTTCCTATGCTTATAGTGGGTGATGTAAACAATTGTCAATGACCACTGGGATAAGGGAAGACATGCCTTGTTGAGGAGTGAAGGGAATGAGACAGCGTTTGATAACTATTTAAAGGAAGTAGCCTTGACAGATCTATGGCGGGTATGAAATGTGGATAAGTACTGCTACTCCTGCTATTCGGCCACATATGGCTCTTTGTCCTGTATAGACGTAGCTCTGGGAAATGAATGGATTGATAATTTGGTACAGGAGGTGGAGTATTTACCAAGAGTGGTGTCGGACCACAGTCCGCTAGTGGTGCTACTACAAATTGAGGACCAGGGGAGTAAATCGGAGTTGGGATGGAAGATTCATCCTTTCTGGCTGCAACTCCTAGACATGGGGAAGATTGGTGATGAGGTCGCTGAATTTTTTAGGCTTAATGAGGGTAGTGTAGCAGAGGCGAGAGAGCCTTTAAGAGAACTCTTATATGATGCTTCAAAGATGGAGAGAGACTGCCATCTGCTGGCCAGACACAGTCAAGCGGAACCAAGATACACAAGAGAAGTTGAAGAGAGAGCAGATTTAGATGCTGGACCCGATCAGGTGACTTCCAGGAAGGAGTTCAAGGAGATAAGAGGCCAGCGCGCCAAGCCTGAGCAGTTTTTGGCGCCAAGCAGCAGACAGGAGGAGACGCGTTCTCTGTGTGCTGAGAAGCCCCGTGTGGCAGGCCTAAGCCAGAGGTCTGTGAGGTGCCACAGCCGGGCGCCGGTGGAAGAGCTCCAGATCCCTCACAGATGTGACCCGAGTGCTGTGCCTGCTGAGGAGACTCGGAGCCTGCTTGCAGTGCTGAGTGAGTTCGCGGAACCCGTCGTCGCCCGCCGACAGACGAGGTCTGGACCCAAGGCTTGAGAGATTGCCTCCAACAGTAAAGAAGAGAGGAGTTGAGAGACTGCTGAGCCAGGAAAGTCACGCCAGTGAAAGCAGAGGAGCTGCATACGTGAACAGGGCTGTCACTTCTACTGTTCACTCACGGTACCGGGCCAATTGGGTTTAAGTACTCAGGTTGGGAGGGGAACGGTTGGGGTTAAAGGAGCTCAACGTGATCTAATTGAATTTGTCCGGAAAAGACTTTCGGCCTAGCGGGAATAACCGGTGACCCCCGCTAGGGCCATATGCAGAGTTAAAGAACTCACGTGGTGTCTCCCATGACTGAGGGCACCACATTGCTTTGAGAGACTTCGTATCTTGCTAATATTTAAAATTACTGTTCATTACCCTTGTTGCCAATCACTTGTTCAGAATACCTGTTATATATATATATAAACTGTTTATATTCATCTCTGACTGTTCTCGCCTTGTGTCTCTGTGCGTTGCATTCCGGCACCTGCATTTCATTTGGCGTAGTCGGCAGGATGCAACATTCAGACGCAGAGATGGCGGAGCAGCCTATGACTGGGTCCGGCCGGAGTCATATACCCCTGGGGGCTATGCTCAGCCATCTTCCCAAGTTCAAGGGGGATGGCATGTCACTGTGGGACTGGGTAGAAAGACTGAGAAGTATGCTACGTATGTATCCCCTCGATCCCCTAGCCCAGGCGGAACTGGCCCTCCTAACCCTTGATGGAGAGGCCCGGCAGACTGTGATGTACCGCCCACCTGGGGACCGTGACACCGTGGACAAAGTGATAAAAATTCTAGAGGACATGCACGGTGACACCACAGATCTGGGACACTTGCGCCTACGGTTGTTTCAGCGGGTCCAAGGGGAAAATGAGACCATAAATCAGTATGTTAATGCATTGCAGGAAGTGACGGCCCATATCACTAAGAAGGCTCGAGACGGGAACCGAGGACTGGGACCATTAGATGAAGTGTTGCGTGACCAACTGATTGCTGGCTTGAAAGACCCTTCCCTGAGGCAGATCTTGAAGGAGCGGCTGCGTTTGAGCCCTGATCTGGGCTTCCTGGAGGTAGGGGCTGAAGCTAGAGTCCTGGAGAAAGAAGTTCCTGTTCTCAAAGCCACAGTTAGAAGTCATGAGGCAATTGCCCCTGGATTCACTAACAAAGAGCCTGATTGGATCATGCTATTATAGAATTTTGGATAACTAGAGGAGGAAGACATGTGAAGACTCAAACTTCAAGGTTAGATTTTAGAAAGGCAGATTTTAAGAGACTCAGAAAGAGAATAGGAGGGATCCAATGGCTGGATGTCCTTAAGGACAAAAATGTCCAGGAAGGATGGGAAATTTTTAAAAATGAGATTCTCAAAGCACAATCGTTAACAATCCCGAAAAGTAGGAAGAATGGGAAGCATTTAAGGAAACCAGGATGGATGAACACAGAACTTAAACACATGCTAAAAAGAAAGAAAGAAATGTTTATTAAATGGAAAGAGGGAGGCATATCTAAAGAAGATTATAATGCAGTCTGCAGATCCTGCAGGGCACGTATCAGGTTAGCTAAAGCTGACAATGAATTAAGGCTTGCAAGAGATGTCAAAAGCAATAAAAAAGGATTTTGGGGGTATGTCAAAAGTAAAAGAAAAGTCAAAGATGCTATAGGATTTTTACAGGATGAAAATGGAGAAATGGTAAGAGAGGATGTTGAGAAGGCCGAACTTTTTAATTCCTATTTTGCATCTGTTTTCTCTCAGAAAGAAAATGTAACATCAACTGATCTTCACTGTCCTTTTAAAGGAATAGAGGAATCCAAGTTATCAGTAAACAGAAAGATTGTGAGGGAATATTTAGCTAACATAAATGAGTTCAAGTCTCCAGGTCCAGATGAATTACACCCCAGAGTACTGAAGGAGATTGTAGAAGAAATTTTAGAACCACTCTCCATAATCTTTGAAAATTCTTGGAGAACAGGAGAAGTCCCAGAAGACTGGAGAAGAGCAAATGTTGTTCCTATCTTCAAAAAGGGGAAGAAGGTGGACCCAGGGAACTATAGGCCGGTGAGTCTGACTTCTATACCAGGAAAGATCTTTGAACAAATTATTAAACAACATGTATGTAAGTACATGGATAAGAATGAAGTGATTAACCAGAGTCAGCATGGGTTTGTAACTAACAAGTCATGTCAGACTAACTTAATTTCCTTCTATGACAGAATCACTGACTGGGTGGATCAGGGAAATGCTGTAGATATAGTATATCTTGACTTCAGCAAAGCATTTGACAAAGTATCTCACATCATCCTTATTGAAAAAATGACCAAGTATGCAATGGACCAGGCAACTGTTAGGTGGATTCATAACTGGCTTAGTGATCGGACTCAAAGGGTGGTTGTAAATGGCTTCACATCCAGCTGGATGAATGTCTCAAGTGGGGTACCACAGGGCTCCGTCCTGGGACCTGTATTGTTCAACATCTTTATCAATGATTTAGATGAAGGAATTGAGGGTAAACTGATTAAATTTGCTGATGACACAAAGCTAGGAGGGATAGCTAATACTAGAGAAGAGAGAGAGAGGATTCAAAAAGACCTAAATAAACTGGAGCAGTGGGCAGCAACCAACAGAATGGTTTTTAACAGGGAAAAATGCAAAGTACTACATCTGGGCAATAAAAATGAAAAAAGCATATACAGAATGGGAGGAATAGAGCTAAGCAACAGTACATGTGAAAAAGACTTAGGTATACTAATAGATCATAGACTGAACATGAGTCAACAGTGCGATGCAGCAGCAAAAAAGGCAAATACAATTCTGGGATGTATTAACAGAAGCATACAGTCTAGATCACGTGAAGTCATTATCGGTCTTTACTCCTCTTTGGTCAGACCTCATCTGGAATACTGTGTACAGTTTTGGGCACCACATTTTAAAAAAGACATAGACAAACTGGAGCAAGTTCAGAGAAGAGCGACCAGAATGGTGACTGGTCTGCAAACCATGTCCTATGAGGAACGGTTGCAGGATTTGGGAATGTTTAGCTTGCAAAAAAGAAGACTGAGAGGAGACTTAATAGCTGTCTACAAATATGTCAAGGGCTGTCACATTGTAGAAGGATCATCTTTATTCTCATTTGCACAAGGAAAGACTAGAAGCAATGGGATGAAACTAAATGGGAGGAGACACAGATTAGATATTAGAAAAAACTTTTTGACAGTTAGGGTGATTAATGAGTGGAACAGGCTGCCACGAGAGGTGGTGAGTTCCCCTTCAATGGACGTCTTCAAACAGAGGCTGGACAGACATCTGTCTGAGATGATCTAGTGAATCCTGCTTTGAGCAGGGGGTTGGACCAGATGACCCAGGAGGTCCCTTCCAACTCTACCATTCTATGATTCTATGATTCTATGATTCTATGGGTACGGGAAATACGTCAGGAAATTCGAGATATTCGGGGTGAGTTAAACGCTAGCAGAAAGACCCCTGCTGCCCCCTTGCCGATGGACCGTACCACCCAATGCGGACGGAGACCAGAGCGAGAAAGACGTTCCTACCAGGCCCCAGCACGGCATGTACCCGACCTATCGGTAGAACGAGGACCATAGTATTGGACCTGCGGCGGTAGGGGGCATATCTCCAAAGACTGTCCAAACCGAGAAAGGAGGAGGAGGTGACAGCCGTTAAACTAAAATGCCCCACGGTTGTGGAGCATACCGTGGGGTCTCGAGCTTCAGAGAGTGGAAGAGGGAGCTCTCAAGACATTGTCTCCGAGAGGCCCATTATCTGGGCTGAATTTAATGGGCAGCGGATCCGCTGTCTAATGGACACCAGGTCTCAAGTGACCACTATGCCTGAGACGTATTTCCAAAGTCACTTTCCTGAAGTTGCTCGTTCCTGGCGGGAACCCACTGTCAAACTGGTGGCGGCTAATCAACTACCTATCCCAGTAGCGGGAGTAGTATGGATGTCTGTCCGGGCATGTGGAAAGGACCTCGGTCGGAAAGGGATCGTACTGACCACAGGGCCCGGAGGCGATGGGCCCATTGTAACCCTGGGCATGAATGTGCTGAAGGAGGTCGGACAGTTCCTGGCTGAGGGCTGTGACAAAAACAACTGGACCCGCGCCACTCGGGACCCAGCTAACAAGAGAGTATTCCAGCATCTCGTGCGGGTCAGCCAAATTCGATACCACCCGAAGCCACAATGACACTGCCAGTGGGACAGACTGTATTCACGTTACCGGTGCTGGCACATGTGTCCTTAGAAGGCGTGGACATTCAAATTGAACCAATGGAGGGAGAGGAAGCGCCCTCTGGACTCCTGGTTGCTCGGACCCTGGCCACCGTGCGGCAGGGTCGAGTGTCCGTGCGTTGCATCAATCTAAGTGGCACGAGTTTACAGTTGTTGCCCCGACAAGAGGTGGCGCGAGTGTGTATAATGCCAGAGGCCCTTACCAGAGCTGACACTATAGGGCTGGCACCTGTGGAAGGAGAGCCATGGACCCTGGAGGTGTCCCTCAACAGCCAGGAGAATGGAAGAGAACCCTTGGCTGGGCGCCACCTCTTGGAGAAAATCGAGGCTAATTTTACTGAGCGATATCAGGGAGTGTTTGCACAACATGAAGACGATTTTGGGTGCACTCGGGACATTCAGCACGAAATATTCACCGGAAATACTGCTCCCATCCGAGAGAGATATCGGCAGATCCCGCCTCAAATGTACCAGGAGGTGAAAGAGCTGTTGGCCCACATGTTGCGGAACGGCGTGATCCGCGAAAGTCAGAGTCCTTGGGCGGCTCCTATCGTGCTGGTCCGGAAGAAGGATGTTACCCTGAGATTCTGTGTAGACTATCGGAAGCTGAATGCCTGTACAGTACGGGACTCCTATCCACTCCCCCGAATTGAAGAGTCTCTATCTGCGCTAGGAAGCGCCAAGTTCTTCTCTTCCCTCGACCTGGCCAGTGGCTATTGGCAGGTCCCAGTAGCTGAGAAGGATCATCCGAAGACAGCTTTTGTTCTCCCTTTGGGCCTGTTTGAGTTCAATCGTATGCCGTTCGGGCTAACAAATGCGCCGGGAACCTTCCAAAGACTGATGGAGAGATGCTTGGGGGACCTCAACTTTGAAGCCACTTTAATATATCTGGACGATATAATTATCTATTCCGCTACGTTTTAAGATCATCTCCGCCGACTGGAACAAGTGTTAGAACGGCTTCAAAGGCACGGCCTGAAAATTAAGCCTTGTAAGTGTCGTCTCTTCAAGCGACAAATTGAATATCTGGGGCACACTGTGTGCAGTGCAGGAGTGCTCCCCACTGCGGAGAAAGTAGCTGCCGTGCAGAAGTGGTCCACACCCGCCAATCTAAAAGAACTGAGGGCATTTCTGGGGCTCGCTGGATACTACCGCAGATTCATTAAAGACTTCGCTAAGATTGTGATCCCGCTCAATGAATTGCTGAGAGGGACGGCTGGGGGAGCCAAGCGGCAGCCCATTCAGTGGGGCCCACGACAAGAAGAGGCATTCCGAGTATTGAAAATGGCGCTAACGGATGCCCCAATTCAGGCCTACGCTGACTTTTCGCAGCCTTTTATGTTGTACATTGATGGAAGCTTGCATGGACTGGGAGCAGTGCTGGCTCAAGTGCAAGGAGGAAAAGAGCGGGTGATCGCGTATGCCAGCAGGTCGCTCCGAGATACGGAGAAGAATCCGGACAACTACAGTTCGTTTAAGCTGGAGCTATTGGCACTGGTGTGGGCCATGACCGAGAAATTTGCTGAGTACTTGTCAGGGTCAGAAGTGCAAGTGCGGACAGATAACAACCCTTTGGCCCACTTGGAGAACGCCAAACTGGGTGCGTTAGAGCAGTGGTGGGTCGCAAGGATGTCCAAATACCAGTATAAAATCGCCTATCGGTTCAAGGCCCTGAACACTCATGCAGATGCCCTGCCCCGGGTCACTCAGACGGGGCCGAAGAGGGACAGAGATGAGGAGCTCGAAGGCGACGAGATTCCGGATTTCAGCCAGTTCGTCGCTGCCGTGTTCGACGCCCAGGAGACCAGAGAGGAGCCGAGGCCCACTCAAATTCTGGGTCGCTTGAGAGACGAGTGGATACATCTGCAACAATCCGACCCAGAGCTGGCAAAGCTGAGAGAATGGGTCGCCCTTGGTCAAAGACCCGACCAGGAAGCCAGAGCCGCTTCACTTCCAACTACCCTACAAATCCTAGGCCAGTGGGAGAGGCTCTTCCTGAAGGTTGGCTTGCTATGCCGAAGAATCCAGCTACCTCGAGAATTTGATGTTACCTGGCAGGTAGTAGTTCCAGGAGCGCTGGTAACGCAGCTAACCCAGGAAGTTCATAGAAGAGGTGCTCACTTCGGCGTAGAGAAGACCTTTCGGTGGTTGCAGCGGCTGGTGTATTGGCCTCAACTGCGGCAAGAAGTCGAGGGGGTCTGCCGAACCTGTCACCAGTGCGAGTTGAACAAGCCCCCGGAACAAAGAGCTCCCATTCAGACCATCCGAACTTCTGCCCCCTTGGAAGTCCTGATGATTGACTACCTGATGATAGGAACTTCATACAATGGTTATGGACACTGTTTAGTCATGACTGATCACTTCACCAAGTTCGCAGTAGTGACGCCTACCAAAGACCAGACAGCAGAAGCCGCAGCTAAGGCCATCTGTCAGGATTTCATCCGGATTTATGGGACCCGAAGCGGATACATTCTAACCAGGGGGCCTGCTTCCAAGGACGAGTGATGGATGAACTATACCGCATCTATGGGATCGACCAATCCCGAACAACGCCCTATCACCCTCAAGGGAATGGCGCATGCGAGCGCTTCAACCGAACCCTGTTGCAAATATTGCGAACGCTGGAAGCGGACAAAAAGATGAAGTGGCCCGAATTTGTGTCCGAGCTGGTGTGGGTGTATAATAATCGAGTTCATGCGACTACTGGCTACACCCCTTACATGTTGCTGTTTGGAAGAAGTGGGCGATAAATTACTGAACTGGAGCTAGACTCAGAAGACTCCGGCCCGGGCAGTAGCCCAAGTACCTGGATTCGAGAACACCAGCGCCAGCTCTATACAGTGAGAAGATTGGTTGCTCAGAAGTTTCAGGAAGTCGAGCATGCAGATGGGCCCCCGACCTCAGGTGGATCACTCCAGCCAGGAGACCGTGTACTGGTAAGGGTCAAACGATTTGGGAGTAAACTGGACCATCGTTGGGAGGCGATACCATATCGAGTGGTAAAGAAGGTTCACCCAGACAACCCAGTCTACGAGGTTAGGCCCGAAGGGGATGACGCCGTGACACCCAGGGTGTTGCACCGCAATATGCTGCGACCTTGCTCGTCTGAAGCAGAAGCCTGTAACGAGGTTGGGCCCTCAAACGAATTGGCTGGAGTGCCACATACAGGAATCTTGGGGGATGAAGAAGGATGGGCCACAATACAGTTGGGCCCGTCAGAACCGTCGATGCCAACCCCGAGTGGAACCCAGAATGAGTCGAGAAGTGACTTGCAATCCCCAGTGGTTGATTCATCGGATATCCCGGAGTCACCTCCGCAGGAGGAGCCCCGCAGAACTGAGCGGGCTAATGCCGGAATTCCTCCTAACCAGTATGCTCAAGAAGAGTTTATCTGGTCTCAGATCCAACAGAAAACCAGGAGTGTGCTCAACTCCTGTCTGAACTTGCACTGCCTGGAAAGAGACATCAATTCTGTAAGAAATCCACTCGCCCAAGGACTGGCGAACAAAAAGGAGGGAGGAATGTAGCAGAGGCGAGAGAGCCTTTAAGAGAACTCTTATATGATGCTTCAAAGATGGAGAGAGACTGCCATCTGCTGGCCAGACACAGTCAAGCGGAACCAAGATACACAAGAGAAGTTGAAGAGAGAGCAGATTTAGATGCTGGACCCGATCAGGTGACTTCCAGGAAAGAGTTCCTGGAGATAAGAGGCCAGCGCGCCAAGCCTGAGCAGTTTTTGGCGCCAAGCAGCAGAGAGGAGGAGATGCGTTCTCTGTGTGCTGAGAAGCCCCGTGTGGCAGGCCTAAGCCAGAGGTCTGTGAGGTGCCACAGCCGGGCGCCGGTGGAAGACCTCCAGATACCTCACAGATGTGACCCGAGTGCTGTGCCTGCTGAGGAGACTCGGAGCCTGCTTGTGGTGCTGAGTGAGTTCGCGGAACCCGTCGTCGCCCACCGACAGACGAGGTCTGAACCCCCCTACCCAAGGCTTGAGAGATTGCCTCCAACAGTAAAGAAGAGAGGAGTTGAGAGACTGCTGAGCCAGGAAAGTCACGCCAGTGAAAGCAGAGGAGCTGCATACGTGAACAGGGCCGTCACTTCTACTGTTCACTCACGGTACCGGGGCCAATTGGGTTTAGGTACTCAGGTTGGGAGGGGAACGGTTGGGGTTAAAGGAGCTCAACGTGATCTAATTGAATTTGTCCGGAAAAGACTTTCGGCCTAGCGGGAATAACCGGTGACCCCCGCTAGGGCCATATGCAGAGTTAAGGAACTCACGTGGTGTCTCCCATGACTGAGGGCACCACATTACTTTGAGAGACTTCGTATCTTGCTAATATTTCAAATTACTGTTCATTACCCTTGTTGCCAATCCCTTGTTCAGAATTCCTGTTATATATATATATAAACTGTTTATATTCATCTCTGACTGTTCTCGCCTTGTGTCTCTGTGCGTTGCATTCCGGCACCTGCATTTCAGTAGTGCAGAGCAACACATTGTTTGGGACAGTATGAAGGCATATTTAAGGGGGATTTTGTTCAGAGACATATCAAGGCATAAGACTACATCCAGAAACAAGGATATAGCGGTAATGGAAGAATTGAGGGCAGCGGAGGGAGCACTGAGTAACCATAATTCACAGGACACGAAAAACTGCATGATGGCTGCTCAGGAAGAGGTCAATAAACTACATTTGCACAAAGCAGAACGGTTGAGGGATTTCAAAAAGAAGCTTTCTATGCAGAGGGTGAAAAAGTAGGATTAAAACAAGAGAATGCACAGGGGGAGCAAATTTTGGAAGTCTTTAGGGGATTTTACAGGAAGTTATACTCCTCGCAGTCGCAGCAGGTGGAAGGGGAGATTGATGCTTTCCTATGGGAGGCTCACCTACCTAAGTTAAGCAACGAAGACAGAGAACAACTAGACCAGAGGTCTCGAACATGTGGCCCGCAGACACAGACCCCTTGACGATCCCGACCTGGTCCAGGAGGAGCCGCCGACAGCAGCGCTGCATTGCCGCGCAGAGACCGGCTCTCAGCACAGCATTTCCAATGCCAGCCACCGACCAATCAGAAGCCAGCAGCTGATATCTGCTTCCCAGCGCAGCGGCGTATTACATCACTGCCAAGCGCAGATGTCAGCTGCTGGCCTCTGATTGGTCGGCGGCTGGCATTGGAAAAGCTGTGCTGAGAGCCGGTCTCTGCGCGGCAATGCAGCGCTGCTATCGGCGGCTCCTCCTGCACCAGGTCGGGATCGTCAAGGGGTCTGTGCCTGCGGCCGCATGTGCACAAAGGACGCCGAGGGAACGGAGGACACGTGAAAAGAACAGCGCAGGGGACAATTCTACCAGATGGGGACCTGGATGGGGCATTACTACCGGAGGGGGACCTTACTCCAAGAAGAGGACAAGGATGGGGCACATTACTACAAGATGGGGACCATCAGAATGGGGCACATTACTACAAGATGGGGACCACCAGGATGGGGGTACATTACTACAAGATGGGGACCACCAGGATGGGGCACATTACTACAAGATGGGGACCACCAGAATGGGGCACATTACTGCAAGATGGGGACCACCAGAATGGGGCACATTACTACAAGATGAGGACCACCAGGATGGGGGCACATTACTGCAAGATGGGAACCACCAGGATGGGGGCACATTACTACATGATGGGGACCACCAGGATGGGGGTACATTACTGCAAGATGGGGACCATCAGGATGGGGGCACATTACTGCAAGATGGGGACCACCAGGATGGGGCACATTACTGCAAGATGGGGACCATCAGAATGGGGCACATTACTACAAGATGGGGACCACCAGGATGGGGGTACATTACTGCAAGATGGGGACCACCAGGATGGGGCACATTACTACAAGATGGGGACCACCAGGATGGGGCACATTACTGCAAGATGGGGACCACAAGGAAGGGGGCACATTACTGCAAGATGGGGACCACCAAGATGGGGCACATTACTAGATGTTTGCCAGAATTACTATATGGTGCTAATTGTAAAATCATATTACTGTATGTGGCCAATTGGAGGAAGCAAAATTGTAAAAATAAAAAAATTAAAAATTAAAAATAATCCATGAAAAAATATTTTGTCACTAAAAATGCTGTTTTATATATAAACTAAATACAAAAAGTGCACGTTTATTATCGCCACATCCGTATCGACCCAAGCTATGAATAAAATAAACGCAGCAAAAATGTTCAGACGGTGTATACAAAAAAAAAATGGTATCACTAAAAGAATGCGGGCCCCCCAAATTCAAATTTTTTCCATGTGCAGCCCATATACCCAGCCGAGTTTGAGACCACTGAGCTAGACGAACTGCTTTCAGCGGAGGAACTGAGAGAGGCTTTGGCGTCCATGGCGGGGGACAGGGCACCGGGGGGCAGACGGCATCCCAGCTGAAGTATACAAAAACCTCAATGAGGAAATAATAACTAAATTGTTAGGGGTATTTGATGAAGCGTTGGAGAGGGGAGTGTTACCCGCATCTATGGGGGAGGCCATTGTTGTCATTCCCAAAGCTGAAAAAGATCCACAGCTGCCGGAGTCATATAGACCAATATCACTTTTGACGGCAGATATCAAAATACTGGCCAAGGCTCTGGCGAACAGACTAATCCGGGTAATAGACAAGGTAGTCCCCTCGGACCAATCTGGCTTCATGCCAAATAAATCCACTGCTGTCAATTTAAGGAGGCTTAAACATGCAAATTCCAGCTGAAAATGAGGGTAAGAGAGTGGTGGTCTCTGTAGATGCACAGAAAGCCTTTGACAGTGTGGAATGGGACGACCTGTGGTCAGTGCTGAGTTGCTTTGGGTTCGGGCCAGTGTTTACCTCATGGGTAAAATTGCTGTACTCCTCTCCAACAGCCAGAATTAAAGTGAATCACAAACTGTGCGAAAGCTTCCCTCTGTTTAGAGGTACGAGACAGGGGTGTCCTTTGTCCCCTTGCTATTTGCCCTAGCTGTGGAGCCATTAGCTGCCAAAATAAGAAGATCGCAGAAGGTGAAGGGGTTTGTATATGGGAAAACAGAGGAGAAGATCGCCTTATATGTTGACGATATACTACTATTTTTGGAAAATCCTGGGGAAGCCTTGAGAAATGTAGTGACACTAATTGAGGGATTTGGACAGATATCGGGGCTACTCATTAACTGGGAAAAGTCGTGTGTTCTGCCGATAGATGGAAAGGGTGACTGTACCGGGGAGGTGGAAGTATTCACCAAATTAAAGGTGGTTCAACAATTTAAGTACTTAGAGATTCATATAGCTCTTCCATTGACGACATTTGAGGAGCTTAACCCCTTTACAACCCAAGGTGGTTTGCACGTTAATGACCAGGCCAATTTTTACAATTCTGACCACTGTCACTTTATGAGGTAATTACTCTGGAACGCTTCAACGGATCCCCCTGATTCTGAGATAGTTTTTTCGTGACATATTGTACTTCATGATTGTGGTAAAATTTCTTCGATATCACTTGCGTTTATTTGTGAAAAAAATGGAAATTTGGAGAAAATTTTGAAAATTTTGCAATTTTCAAAATTTGAATTTTTATGCCCTTAAATCAGAGAGATATGTCACACAAAAGAGTTAATAAATAACATTTCCCACATATCTACTTTACATCAGCACAATTTTGGAACCAAAATTTTTTTTTGTTAGGAAGCTATAAGGGTTAAAAGTTGACCAGCGATTTCTCATTTTTCCAACAAAATTTACAAAACCATTTTTTTAGGGACCACATCACATTTGAAGTCACTTTGAGAGGTCTTTATGACAGAAAAAACCCAAAAGTGACACCATTCTAAAAACTGCACCCCTCAAGGTGCTCAAAACCACATTCAAGAAGTTTATTAACCCTTCAGGTGCTTCACAGGAATTTTTGGAATGTGGAAGAAAAAAATGAACATTTAACTTTTTTCACAAAAATGTTACGTTAGACCCAATTTTTTTTATTTTCGCAGGGGTAACAGGAAAAAATGGACCCCAAAATTTGTTTTGCAATTTCCCCTGGGCACGCAGATACCCCATATGTGGGGAAAAAACACTGTTTGGGCGCACGGCAGGGCTTGGAAGGGAAGGAGCGCCATTTGACTTTTTGATTGTAAAATTTGCTTGAATAATTAGCGGACGCCATGTTGCGTTTGGAGAGCCCCTGATGTGCCTAAACAGTGGAGCTCCCCCACAAGTGACCCCATCTTGGAAACTAGACCCCCCAAGGCACCAATCTAGATGCATAGTGAGCACTTGGAACCCTCAGGTGCTTCACAAATTGATTTGTAAAAATGAAAAAGTGGAAAAAAAAATACTTTTTCATTTTTACGAATCAATTTGTGAAGCACCTAGGGGTTCCAAGTTCTCACTATGCATCTAGATAGGTGCCTTGGGGGGTCTAGTTTCCAAAATGTGGTCACTTGTGGGGGAGCTCCACTGTTTAGGCACATCAGGGGCTCTCCAAATGCAACATGGTGTCCGCTAACAATTTGATTTTCCATTCAATTTGTTAGAGGACACCATGTCGCGTTTGGAGAGCCCCTGATGTGCCTAAACAGTGGAACTCCCCCAAAAGTGACCCCATTTTGGAAACTATACCCCTCAAGGATTTTATTAAGGGGTATAGCGAACATTTTGAACCCAGAGGTATGACACAGAATTTGATAACATTAGGTCATCATATTGAATAAGTTGTCATTACTCTTGAGCGCAAGTGCTCGCTACTTGAGTTTGCATCGGGTACTCAGGTATGCACCATGCATCACGGGTGCTCAAGTGAAATGCTCGAGTCCCCGTCCGCATGTTTCATGGTTATTAGACACCCCCAAAAAAACATGCGGGGATCGCTCGTGCATGGCAGGCAATCCCCGCGAGGTTTCTTTGGCCGCGAAGCATATGGGGCGGAGACTCGAGCACCCGCGATACTCAGTGCATACCCGAGCACCCGATGCAAACTCAAGTAGTGAGCACTTGCGCTCAACACTAGTCGCCATATCGTCATTTTTTTTTTTTTTTTTACATTGGAAAAAAAAACAACCCCAACCCTAACATTAGCACAACCCCAACCCCGGCCCTAGCGTTTATTTTTTACGCCATTCCTCGTGCGGTATAAGTGATGAGATTACTTTATTCTTCGGGTCGGTGCGATTACAGCGATACCAGAATCATATGAGGTTTTTATGATTGACAGCTGTCACACACTAAAAGACACATATTTTGTAAAATCTAGTTTTTGCATCGCCATATTTTGGCAGACAGAGTCATGTGACGGCTTGTTTTTTGCAGGATGAGTTGACGTTTTTATTGGTGCCATTTTCAGGCACGTGACATTTTTTGATCGCTTTCTATTCCTATTTTTGGGAGGCAGAATAAACAAAAACCAACAATTCAGGAACTGTGTTTTTTTACATTTTTTTATTCTGTTCCGCGTGTGGTAAAATTGATAAGGCAGCTTTATTCTTCGGGTCAGTACGTTTACAGCGGTACCACATTTATATAGTTTTTCTATGTTTTGGCGCTTTTACACAGTAAAAGCTATTTTATAGAAAAAAATTATTTTTTTGCATCGCTTTATTCTGAGAGCTCTAACTTTTAGATTTTTCGGATGATGGAGCTGTATGGTGGCTTGTTTTTTGCGGGATGAGATTATGTTTTCAGCGGTACCTTTTTTATTTATATTCGTCTTTTTGATAGCGTGTTATTCCATTTTTTGTTTGGCAGTATGATGATAAAGCATTGTTTTTTGCTTTTTTTTTTTTTACCGTGTTCACTGAAGGGGTTAACTAGTGGAACAGTTTTCTAGGTCAGGTCGTTACGGACGTGGCGATACCAAATATGTGTACTTTTATTGTTTGTTTGTTTTTTTTTCATAATAATATTTATTGATGGGTACATTATATTTTTATTTTTAGTGGATTATTTTTTTAATTTTTTTTTAAATTTTTTTACAATTTTTTTTTTTTTTTTTCACTTTCTGAGAGTTATTTTACTCTTTTACTTTGTCCCACTATGGGACTTTCACTTTTTTTATTCTGATCGCCTGCATGGCACAGGAATGCAGCACCATCCCTGTGCCATGCAGGCTGTCAGCGCTGGACAGGGAGAAGATAGTTTGGAGATGCACTGCGCATGTCCAAACAATCTTCCTGCTGTCTGGTGACCCGGATGTTGTCATGACGACATCGGATCGTCATGGCAACACACGGGAAGCCGCGGCAGACAGCGCTGGACGCTGGAAGAGGAGGTGAGTATCGGCGATCACCTCCCCTTGCCTCCGCAATGCTGCGATCGACTTCGATCGCAGCATTGCGGGGGTTAATGTGCTGGGAGCAGTGCAGGACCGCTCCCTGCACATAGTATCGGGTGTCAGCTGTGACAATCAGCTGACACCCGGCGGCGATCGCGCCCGCACAGCCTGTGTGCGCGCGCGATCGCCATGACGTACTAATACGGGTCAGGCTCTTAAAGCCCAGGGCACAGACGCGTATTAGTACGTCATGGGCTTTAAAGGGGTTAATATATGCCCTTTATTACAAAGACTGCGCACTAAAATCACAGCGTGGAATAAGTTCCATTTATCGGTGGTGGGCAGAGTGACCCTCCTCAAAGTGATTGTGATGCCGCCACGGTTATATGTGCTGCATAATTCCCCCATTTGGATCCCGATGAGCAGGTGCCGCAGGATAAAATCACTATTTGGAGAATTAGTGGGGTAAGAAGAGTCTCAGACTTAAAGAGGAAACTCTGCAGAGACCGAAAGAGGAGGGAGGCCTAGCGCCCCCCAATCCCTGGTTATACTTTCTTTCTGCACAAAGCCAACACCTCAAGGGCTGGGGGGAGACTATGGGAAAGGGACAGGTACCTGTCAGTTTGAAGCACTTAATTAAGATTTCGCCATTAAGTATGGGACTGGAGGCGGGAATCTTCAAGAAATGGGGATCGCATTACCATACCATAAATCTAATACATAAGATGTGGCAGAAAATCAAGCAGATTAGGGGGGTAACTCACTTCACTAAGTTTTCACCAGTTTGGGATAACATCTATTTTCAGGAGTTCAGTAATATGAAGGGGTTTGGTGAGTGGAAAGAAATGGGTATCGGCCTGATCTATCAGTTGATTTACAGAGGGAAGCTTAAATCATATGAAATGTTGCAGGGAGAATTTCAATTCCCAAGGCTAAACCTTCAATATAGACAGGTTCAGCAGGCATTTCACACCCAAAGCAGAAGAGGGCCTATTGGAATACAAATAGATCTGATGTTAGATTTTATACTTAAAAACAGAGGAATGAAAGGGGCAATATCTGAAGTGTATAGAGACCTGCTGCACGCCTTTCTTGGAGGATACCCTATCAAAGCTAGAAGGAAGTGGAGAGGGAAGAAGGAAAGAATAAAAGGGGAAGAGAAGGAAAGGGAATAGGGGAAGGAAAGAAAAGGAGTAAAGTAAGGAAGAAAAGGAAAGGAAAGAAATGGGGGGGAATGAAAAAAAAAAAGGGAAAGAAAGGTCTCCATGGGGGGAGAGGGGAACTTACTGTAATATTGTAAAAAGAGTATTGTCATGTAATATCTGTTCCAAGTTTTGATATGTTTAATAAAAATTTATCTGATTAAAAAAAAAAAAGAGAAGCAGAATACGAGGCGGAACAGGAAAAGATGGAAAATAAGACAATGTGTTTAAGTGTTTATTGTTGCATGAAAACATGCCTTTATCATTCCAGGTTTTCGGACTATATTCAAAGGACATTAATTCAATAGTGTAATCCCTTGAATTTCAGACGGGGAGTGTGCTGTTCCCCCAGAGATAATTGCTGTTCAGCTATTTATTTTGCATATACTGGGAAATGAGTTCTGAATTTGTTATCTAATAAATGTACTATCTCGCTACATCGTCATCTGCTAATCAGTATTTGTTTACCGCTCTTTCTCACTCACTAACTTGGTTCAAACTGGGCGTGGCTTCGCATTGCACTTGGTGAGTCACTTGCTCTTGGCAGCCATTTTATAGCCAGAGCTGCTGTGAGACAGGAATCACATACTGGGCTAGCGAGGTCATCAATTTCTGACAAGCAGCAACCGACGTCAGCGGCTTCAGAGAAAGCGACAGTGTAGTACCATCAAATATTATCTCCAGTATGAATCTGGTTTTCAATAAACCAAGTCTTGAATTGCACCCTTGCTGTGGTTCTACATTCAAGTCTATGGACGCTGTGCCTGCGCTGGTCCTGTCGGCTCCGCATTTTGGATACGGAGGTAAAGAAAACAAAATCTCACAGCATCTTACCTACAGCTACACCTCCTATTGCCTTATGTGGAGACAGAAAAGTAGTGACGGACAGTGTTTTGTTTTGTGTGTGCGCAGTTTTAAAAAAAAAACACTCTCAATGTGTACTCTGCACCCGTGTCTGTGATAGTACCGCGTGTAACCAAAAGTTTTAATAATCTTCAACTGTGTCAGTGGGAGTGATGTGCGTCTATATATATTATTCTACTCTTATGCAACCACTAGATGGTGGCCCGATTCTAACACATCGGGTATTCTAGAATAGGTATGCGGCCGACCGGGCGCAAGCAGCAGAGCGGTGTTTACATTTGGCGCCAAAATCGCTGATTGGTCAAGGCCGGCAACCGCGACCAATCAGCAAAGCGGTGTTAAAATTTGGCGCCTATATCGCAGATTGGTCACGGCCGGCGGTCGCGACTAATCAGCAGAGCGGGGTTTAAATTTGGCGCCAATAATGCTGATTGGTCGCGGCCAGCGAACGCGACCCATCAGCAGAGCGGGGTTTAAATTTGGCGGCAATAATGCTGATTGTTTGCGGCCGGCGGTCGCAACCAATCAGCAGAGCGGTGTTTAAATTTGTCGCCAATAATGCTGGTTATTCGTGACCGGTAACCGCGACCAATGAGCAGAGCATTGTTTAAATTTGGCGCCAATCTCGCTGATTGGTCACGGACGGCAGACGCGACCAATCAGCAGAGCGTTGTTTAAATTTTGCGCCAAAATCGCTGATTGGTCGCGGCTGGCGATAGCGACCAATCAGCAGAGCGGTGTTTCAATTTGCCACCAAAATCGCTGATTGGTCGGGGAAGGCCACCGCGACCAATCAGCAGAGCGGGATTTAAATTTGCCGCCCATATCGATGATTGGTCGGGGCCGGCGGCTGGGAGATGAGCGGCTGCTCGCAGCAGAAGCATCCCGTCCGGCGGCGCCGCTCCTCGGTCCTCCGTTCACACTTGCCGTCGGGAGATCATAGCGCTGTTTAAATTAGGCGCCAATCTCGCTGATTGGTCGCGGTCGGCTGGCGGCCGCAACCAATCAGCAGAGCGTTGTTTAAATTTGGCGCCAATCTCGCTGATTGGTTGCGGCTGCTGCCCGCGACCAATCACCGATTTGGGCGCCAAATTTAAATATCGGCCGCGACCAATCACAGATTTTGGCGCCACATTTAAATAGCGTCCGCGACCAATCAGTACAGCGGTGTTTAAATGTGGAGCCAAGATCGGTGATTGGTCGCGGACGATATTTAAATGTGGCAGCCAAATCGGTGATTGGTCGCGGGCAGCGCCAGAGAGCAATCAGCGATTTTTAACACAAATGTCCGGACCTTTGTAACACCATGCGGATACTGTGGGGACATTATCGGCTAGCGTGTCAAGGGAGGACCGGGGAGCGGCGCTGCGGGTCGGGATACTTCTGCTGCGAGCGCCCGCTCATGTCCTGGGTTCTCGCAGCGGAAGTATCCGCACAGGCAGCGCCGCTGACATCCATGCGCTTAGGGTGTGAAGGGAGGACCGGGGAGCGGCGCTGACATCCAATTGGTCGCGGCCGCTATTTAAATGTGCCGCACAAATCGGTGATTGGTCGCGGTCTTGGCCCGCGACCAATCACTGATCTTGCCGCAAAAGTTAAACACTACTGTGCTGATTGGTCGCGGACGCTGCCCGCGACCAATCACCGATTTGGGCGCCAAATTTAAATATCGGCCGCGACCAATCACCGTTCTTGGCTCCACATTTAAACACCGCTGTGCTGATTGGTCGCGGACGCTATTTAAATGTGGTGCCAAAATCGGTGATTGGTCACGCCCGGCGTCGGCGACCAATCAGCACAGCGGTGTTTAAATGTGGAGCCAAGATTGGTGATTGGTCGCGGCCGATATTTAAATGTGGCGCCCAAATCGGTGATTGGTCGCGGGCAGCGTCCGCGACCAATCAGCACAGCGGTGTTTAACTTTTGCGGTAAGATCAGTGATTGGTCGGGTCCGGAGACCGCGACCAATCATCGAATCGTCTTGGTGAGGACCGGGGAGCGGCGCTGCCTGTGCGGGTACTTCTGCTGCGAGAACCCGGGACATGAGCGGGCGCTCGCAGCAGAGGTATCCCGACCCGCAGCGCCGCTCCCCGGTCCTCCCTTCCGCATGGAGGTCAGCGGTGCCGGCGGTCGGGGTCCTTCCGCTGCTACCGGCCGGGAGATGAGCACCTCGCGCCGCTCATCTCCCGGCTGCATCTCCGTCCCGCAGATGGGTCCGGCGGTCGAGGTCCTTCTGCTGATACCGGCCGGGAGATGAGCGCCTCGCGCTGGTAATCTCCCGGCTGCATCGCCGCTGAGCTCCGTCCCGCAGATGAGCCGCTAACGGCCGGCATCTTTTTTCAGAAATCCCGCGGCGCTGATTGGCCGCTGCCGGACCAATGAGCGACGCGGGATTTCCAGGACAGACAGACAGACAGACGGGATAAGACGATTATATATATAGATGTGTGTGATAGCATTGTGCCAAAAGCCGCTTTGTGTATTATTTAACCATATCTGTGGGATTACTGTGCCAAAAGCCACTGTGTGAATTCTTTAACCCATGTCTGAGGGAGTACTGTGCCTTTAAGCAGCTGTGTGTACTCTGCAACCCTGCCTGTGGGGTAATGTGTCCCATTGTTTGGGTGTGAAATTTTTGATCAGCTTTCTCAGGTAAATGTAAAAACATGCTCTGTGGGTGAAAGTTGTCATCATCTTCTGTGAGTGAAATTTGTCATCACCTTGTGTGGGTGAAAAGTGGAAACATGCTCGGTGGATGACATTTTTTATTAGATTCTGTGGGGGTACTGTGCCCAAAAGCATCTGAGTACTCTGCAGCAGTGTCTGTACGAGTAGTAAGCCTAAAAATAATTTTACCTTTGTGGCCAGGCCTAAAGCCTATTAAAGTATTTAACTGCTCATTAAAAGTACAGAGCCTCTAAATTGTCATGGATGGCTTTTCTGTCTCGCAATATCAGCTGCTGACTCAGTTGAGAAGTGGTTAATTTGCTTGACTGCTGCCTTCCTTGGATGAGGTACATGTTTATCAGGTTGCCTCTCTGGAATAGAACCCTGATTCTCCATTACCTGTATATACTCTGTAACCCTACCTGTGGATGGTTTGAGATTGGATGTCTGAGAGTGCTTCCAGTTCCTTCACTTTGTGATCCACCAGGTCCCCTCTTAATCATGGCCCCAGTTTGAAACAGAGTTCCATTATCCCTAGCTGAAGTATTCAGGATTGGTTGCCTGCATTGAACACTAATTTTTTCAAGAGAAACACTTTGAGCCCCTGCGATCCTAAAGCAAGAGCATTGGGAGGCGTCCCAAGGTAAAGGGGCTGGGACTGGCAGTATCAAGCCTCGCGGCGGACCACCAGCTGTATCCAGAATCGCGCTAGAAGCTTTTTATCTGCAGCTGCTTGTGCGCTACTGGAGGTGACATTTTGGAGCTGTGAGTGAAAATGTGGAAAAATGCTCTGTGCCTGAATCTTAATAAGATTCTATGGGGGTACTCGGGACCATGCTCTGTGGATGAAATTTGTTGTCAATTTCTGTGCAATAAATGTGTGAACGTGCTCTGTGGGTGACATTTTAACCTGGACTACCAGTAGCAAGGCTAGCTGTGGACCACCAGCTCAATCCACGATCATACTACCAGCTTTTCATTGGCCGCATTTATAACCTAAGCTACTGGAGCAGATATTGTTGAGCTGTGGGGGTACTGTGCCCCCTTATCTGGATGTGAAATTTTTAATTAGCTTTCTCAGGGAAATGTGAAAACATGCTATGTGGGTGAAATTTAGTGTAATCTCATGGTGGGATTATTGTACACCATGCTCTGTGGCTGAAAATTTAAGCCCCCCCCCCAAAAAGGTTGCATAATCGTCTAAACGCCCTTATTCAGGAGTGATTGCCGGCTTTAAACAGTGATGTTTTCAATTTAAACTCTTTGGGATTTGGAACCTACTATGTTTTCCACAGATGCATTTACAGTACAGTAGCTTACGGTTTTGAACATTTAGAGCATCATGATTCATGCTCTGCGGCTGTAATTTGTAATAATCTTATGTGGGAGTATTGTTCCCCATGCTTTGTGGGTGAAATTTGCATCAGCTTCTGTGGGGATACTGTGCTCCATGGTCTGGGGGTGACGTTTATAAGCTGCTTCTGTGGGATACTGTGCTCCACGGTCTGGGGGTGACGTTTATAAGCTACTTCTGTGGGGATACTGTGCTCCACGGTCTGGGGGTGACGTTTATAAGCTGCTTCTGTGGGGATACTGTGCTCCACGGTCTGGGGGTGACGTTTATAAGCTGCTTCTGTGGGGATACTGTGCTCCACGGTCTGGGGTGACGTTTATAAGCTGCTTCTGTGGGATACTGTGCTCCACGGTCTGGGGGTGACGTTTATAAGCTGCTTCTGTGGGATACTGTGCTCCACGGTCTGGGGGGGACGTTTATAAGCTGCTTCTGTGGGGATACTGTGATCCATGGTCTGGGGGTGATGTTTATAAGCTGCTTCTGTGGGACACTGTGCTCCATGGTCTGGGGGTGACGTTTATAAGCTGCTTCTGTGGGGATACTGTGCTCCACAGTCTGGGGGTGACGTTTATAAGCTGCTTCTGTGTGGATACTGTGCTCCACGGTCTGGGGGTGACGTTTATAAGCTGCTTCTGTGGGATACTGTGCTCCACGGTCTGGGGGTGACGTTTATAAGCTGCTTCTGTGGGATACTGTGCTCCACGGTCTGGGGGTGACGTTTATAAGCTGCTTCTGTGGGATACTGTGATCCATGGTCTGGGGGTGACGTTTATAAGCTGCTTCTGTGGGATACTATGCTCCATGGTCTGGGGGTGACGTTTATAAGCTGCTTCTGTGGGATACTGTGCTCCATGGTCTGGGGGTGATGTTTATAAGCTGATTCTGTGGGATACTGTGCTCCATGGTCTCGGGATGATGTTTATAAGCTGATTCTGTGGGATACTGTGCTCCATGGTCTGGGGGTGACTTTTGTAAGCTGCTTCTGTGGGATACTGTACTCCACAGTCTGGGGGTGACGTTTATAAGCTGCTTCTGTGGGGATACTGTGCTCCACGGTCTGGGGGTGACGTTTATAAGCTGCTTCTGTGGGGATACTGTGCTCCACGGTCTGGGGGTGACGTTTATAAGCTGCTTCTGTGGGATACTGTGCTCCACGGTCTGGGGGTGACGATTATAAGGTGCTTCTGTGGGGATACTGTGATCCATGGTCTGGGGGTGACGTTTATAAGCTGCTTCTGTGGGATACTGTGCTCCATGGTCTGGGGGTGACGTTTATAAGCTGCTTCTGTGGGATACTGTGCTCCACGGTCTGGGGGTGACGTTTATAAGCTGCTTCTGTGGGGATACTGTGATCCATGGTCTGGCGGTGACGTTTATAAGCTGCTTCTGTGGGATACTGTGCTCCATGGTCTGGGGGTGACGTTTATAAGCTGCTTCTGTGGGATACTGTGCTCCACGGTCTGGGGGTGACGTTTATAAGCTGCTTCTGTGGGATACTGTGCTCCACGGTCTGGGGGGGACGTTTATAACCTGCTTCTGTGGGATACTGTGCTCCACGGTCTGGGAGTGACGTTTATAAGCTGCTTCTGTGGGGATACTGTGCTCCATGGTCTGGGGGGTGACGTTTATAAGCTGCTTCTGTGGGATACTGTGCTCCATGGTTTGGGGTGACGTTTATAAGCTGCTTCTGTGGGGATACTGTGATCCACGGTCTGGGAGTGATGATTATAAGCTACTTCTGTGGGATACTGTGCTCCACGGTCTGGGGGTGACGTTTATAAGCTGCTTCTGTGGGATACTGTGCTCCACGGTCTGGGGGGGACGTTTATAAGCTGCTTCTGTGGGATACTGTGCTCCACGGTCTGGGGGGTGACGTTTATAAGCTGCTTCTGTGTGATACTGTGCTCCATGGTGTGGGGGTGACGTTTATAAGCTGCTTCTGTGGGGATACTGTGATCCATTGGTCTGGGGGTGACGTTTATAAGCTGCTTCTGTGGGATACTGTGCTCCATGGTCTGGGGGTGACGTTTATAAGCTGCTCCTGTGGGATACTGTGCTCCATGGTCTGGGGGTGACGTTTATAAGCTGCTTCTGTGGGATACTGTGCTCCATGGTCTGGGGGTGTCGTTTATAAGCTGCTTCTGTGGGATACTGTGCTCCATGGTCTGGGGGTGACTTTTATAAGCTGCTTCTGTGGGGATACTGTGCTCCACTGTCTGGTGGGGACGTTTATAAGCTGCTTCTGTGGGGATACTGTGCTCCACGGTCTGGGAGGGACGTTTATTAGCTGCTTCTGTGGGATACTGTGCTCCATGATCTTTGGGGTGACGTTTATAAGCTGCTTCTGTGGGATACTGTGCTCCACGGTCTGGGGGTGACGTTTATAAGCTGCTTCTGTGGGGATACTGTGCTCCACGGTCTGGGGGTGACGTTTATAAGCTGCTTCTGTGGGATACTGTGCTCCACGGTCTGGGGGTGACGTTTATAAGCTGCTTCTGTGGGATGCTGTGCTCCACGGTCTGGGGGTGACGTTTATAGGCTGCTTCTGTGGGATACTGTGATCCATGGTCTGCGGATGACGTTTATAAGCTGCTTCTGTGGGATACTGTGTTCCATGGTCTGGGGGTGATGTTTATAAGCTGCTTCTGTGGGATACTGTGCTCCATCGTCTGGGGGTGACGTTTATAAGCTGCTTCTGTGGGATACTGTACTCCACGGTCTGGGGGTGACGTTTATAAGCTGCTTTTGTGGGGATACTGTGCTCCAGGGTCTGGGGGTGACGTTTATAAGCTGCTTCTGTGGGGATACTGTGCTCCACGGTCTGGGGGTGACGTTTATAAGCTGCTTCTGTGGGATACTGTGCTCCACGGTCTGGGGGTGACGATTATAAGGTGCTTCTGTGGGGATACTGTGATCCATGGTCTGGGGGTGACGTTTATAAGCTGCTTCTGTGGGATACTGTGCTCCATGGTCTGGGGGTGACGTTTATAAGCTGCTTCTGTGGTATACTGTGCTCCACGGTCTGGGGGTGACGTTTATAAGCTGCTTCTGTGGGATACTGTGCTCCACGGTCTGGGGGTGACGTTTATAAGCTGCTTCTGTGGGGATACTGTGATCCATGGTCTGGGGGTGTCGTTTATAAGCTGCTTCTGTGGGATACTGTGCTCCATGGTCTGGGGGTGACGTTTATAAGCTGCTTCTGTGGGATACTGTGCTCCATGGTCTGGGGGTGTCGTTTATAAGCTGCTTCTGTGGGATACTGTGCTCCATGGTCTGGGGGTGACGTTTATAAGCTGCTTCTGTGGGGATACTGTGCTCCACGGTCTGGTGGGGACGTTTATAAGGTGCTTCTGTGGGGATACTGTGCTCCACGGTCTGGGGGTGACGTTTATAAGCTGCTTCTGTGGGATACTGTGCTCCATGGTCTGGGGGGAACGTTTATAAGCTGCTTCTGTGGGATACTGTGCTCCACTGTCTGGGAGTGACGTTTATAAGCTGCTTCTGTGGGGATACTGTGCTCCATGGTCTGGGGGGTGACGTTTATAAGCTGCTTCTGTGGGATACTGTGCTCCATGGTCTGGGGTGACGTTTATAAGCAGCTTCTGTGGGGATACTGTGATCCACGGTATGGGAGTGATGATTATCAGCTGGTTCTGTGGGATACTGTGCTCCACGGTCTGGGGGTGACGTTTATAAGCTGCTTCTGTGGGATACTGTGCTCCACTGTCTGGGGGGGACGTTTATAAGCTGCTTCTGTGGGATACAGTGCTCCATGGTGTGGGGGTGACGTTTATAAGCTGCTTCTGTGGGATACTGTGCTCCATGGTGTGGGGGTGACGTTTATAAGCTGCTTCTGTGGGATACTGTGCTCTACAGTCTGGGGGTGATGTTTATAAGCTGCTTCTGTGGGATACTGTGCTCCATGGTCTGGGGGTGACGTTTATAAGCTGCTTCTGTGGGATACTGTACTCCACGGTCTGGGGGTGACGTTTATAAGCTGCTTCTGTGGGGATACTGTGCTCCACGGTCTGGGGGTGACGTTTATAAGCTGCTTCTATGGGGATACTGTGCTCCACGGTCTGGGGGTGACGTTTATAAGCTGCTTCTGTGGGATACTGTGCTCCACGGTCTGGGGGTGACGTTTATAAACTGCTTCTGTGGGGATACTGTGATCCATGGTCTGGGGGTGACGTTTATAAACTGCTTCTGTGGGGATACTGTGCTCCATGGTCTGGGGGTGTCGTTTATAAGCTGCTTCTGTGGGATACTGTGCTCCATGGTCTGGGGGTGACGTATATAAGCTGCTTCTGTGGGATACTGTGCTCCATGGTCTGGGGGTGACGTTTATAAGCTGCTTCTGTGGGGATACTGTGCTCCACGGTCTGGTGGGGACGTTTATAAGCTGCTTCTGTGGGGATACTGTGCTCCACGGTCTGGGGGGGACATTTATAAGCTGCTTCTGTGGGATACTGTGCTCCATGGTCTGGGGGGGACGTTTATAAGCTGCTTCTGTGGGATACTGTGATCCACGGTCTGGGAGTGATGATCATAAGCTGCTTCTGTGGGATACTGTGCTCCATGGTCTGGGGGTGACATTTATAAGCTGCTTCTGTGGGATACTGTACTCCACGGTCTGGGGGTGACGTTTATAAGCTGCTTCTGTGGGAATACTGTGCTCCACGGTCTGGGGGTGACGTTTATAAGCTGCTTCTGTGGGGATACTGTGCTCCACGGTCTGGGGGTGACGTTTATAAGCTGCTTCTGTGGGATACTGTGCTCCACCGTCTGGGGGTGACGATTATAAGGTGCTTCTTTGGGGATACTGTGATCCATGGTCTGGGGGTGACGTTTATAAGCTGCTTCTGTGGGATACTGTGCTCCATGGTCTGGGGGTGACGTTTATAAGCAGCTCCTGTGGGATACTGTGCTCCACGGTCTGGGGGTGACGTTTATAAGCTGCTTCTGTGGGGATACTGTGATCCATGGTCTGGGGGTGACGTTTATAAGCTGCTTCTGTGGGATACTATGCTCCATGGTCTGGGGGTGATCTTTATAAGCTGCTTCTGTGGGATACTGTGCTCCATGGTCTAGGGGTGACGTTTATAAGCTGCTTCTGTGGGATACTGTACTCCAAGGTCTGGGGGTGACGTTTATAAGCTGCTTCTGTGGGGATACTGTGCTCCACGGTCTGGGGGTGACGTCTATAAGCTGCTTCTGTGGGGATACTGTGCTCCACGGTCTGGGGGTGACGTTTATAAGCTGCTTCTGTGGGATACTGTGCTCCACGGTCTGGGGGTGACGTTTATAAGCTGCTTCTGCGGGGATACTGTGATCCATGGTCTGGGGGGTGTCGTTTATAAGCTACTTCTGTGGGATACTGTGCTCCATGGTCTGGGGGTGTCGTTTATAAGCTGCTTCTGTGGGATACTGTGCTCCATGGTCTGGGGGTGTCGTTTATAAGCTGCTTCTGTGGGATACTGTGCTCCATGGTCTGGGGGTGACGTTTATAAGCTGCTTCTGTGGGGATACTGTGCTCCACGGTCTGGTGGGGACGTTTATAAGCTGCTTCTGTGGTGATACTGTGCTCCACGGTCTGGTGGGGACGTTTATAAGCTGTTTCTGTGGGGATACTGTGCTCCACGGTCTGGGGGGGACGTTTATAAGCTGCTTCTATGGGGATACTGTGCTCCATGGTCTGGGGGGTGACGTTTATAAGCTGCTTCTGTGGGATACTGTGCTCCATGGTCTGGGGGGGACGTTTATAAGCTGCTTCTGTGGGATACTGTGCTCCATGGTCTGGGGGGGACGTTTATAAGCTGCTTCTGTGGGATACTGTGCTCCTCGGTCTGGGAGTGACGTTCATAAGCTGCTTCTGGTGGGGATACTGTGCTCCATGGTCTGGGGGGTGACGTTTATAAGCTGCTTCTGTGGGATACTGTGCTCCATGGTCTGGGGGTGACGTTTATAAGCTGCTTC
The DNA here is from genome assembly GCF_046119375.1 of Phyllobates terribilis. Classification (NCBI taxonomy): domain Eukaryota; kingdom Metazoa; phylum Chordata; class Amphibia; order Anura; family Dendrobatidae; genus Phyllobates; species Phyllobates terribilis. Next base: position 469,542,753 of record NW_027362767.1, on the reverse strand, counting down.
TGTGGGGATACTCTGATCCACGGTCTGGGAGTGATGATTATAAGCTGCTTCTGTGGGATACTGTGCTCCGCGGTCTGGGGGTGACGTTTATAAGCTGCTTCTGTGGGATACTGTGCTCCACGGTCTGGGGGGGACGTTTATAAGCTGCTTCTGTGGGATACTGTGCTCCACGGTCTGGGGGGTGACGTTTATAAGCTGCTTCTGTGGGATACTGTGCTCCATGGTGTGGGGGTGACGTTTATAAGCTGCTTCTGTGGGATAATGTGCTCCATGGTCTGGGGGTGACGTTTATAAGCTGCTTCTGTGGGGATACTGTGCTCCATGGTCTGGGGGGTGACATTTATAAGCTGCTTCTGTGGGGATACTGTGCTCCATGGTCTGGGGGTGACGTTTATAAGCTTCTTCTGTGAGATACTGTGCTCCACGGTCTGGGGGGGACGTTTATAAGCTGCTTCTGTGGGATACTGTGCTCCATGGTCTGGGGGTGTCGTTTATAAGCTGCTTCTGTGGGATACTGTGCTCCATGGTCTGGGGGTGACGTTTATAAGCTGCTTCTGTGGGGATACTGTGCTCCACGGTCTGGTGGGGACGTTTATAAGCTGCTTCTGTGGGGATACTGTGCTCCACGGTCTGGGGGGGACGTTTATAAGCTGCTTCTGTGGGATACTGTGCTCCATGGTCTGGGGGGGACGTTTATAAGCTGCTTCTGTGGGATACTGTGCTCCATGGTCTGGGGGGGACGTTTATAAGCTGCTCCTGTGGGATACTGTGCTCCACGGTCTGGGAGTGACGTTTATAAGCTGCTACTGTGGGGATACTGTGCTCCATGGTCTGGGGGGTGACGTTTATAAGCTGCTTCTGTGGGATACTGTGCTCCATGGTCTGGGGGGGACGTTTATAAGCTGCTTCTGTGGGATACTGTGCTCCATGGTCTGGGGGGGACGTTTATAAGCTGCTTCTGTGGGATACTGTGCTCCTCGGTCTGGGAGTGACGTTCATAAGCTGCTTCTGTGGGGATACTCTGCTCCATGGTCTGGGGGGGTGACGTTTATAAGCTGCTTCTGTGGGATACTGTGCTCCATGGTCTGGGGGTGACGTTTATAAGCTGCTTCTGTGGGGATACTCTGATCCACGGTCTGGGAGTGATGATTATAAGCTGCTTCTGTGGGATACTGTGCTCCACGGTCTGGGGGTGACGTTTATAAGCTGCTTCTGTGGGATACTGTGCTCCACGGTCTGGGGGGGACGTTTATAAGCTGCTTCTGTGGGATACTGTGCTCCACGGTCTGGGGGGTGACGTTTATAAGCTGCTTCTGTGGGATACTGTGCTCCATGGTGTGGGGGTGACGTTTATAAGCTGCTTCTGTGGGATACTGTGCTCCATGGTCTGGGGGGGACGTTTATAAGCTGCTTCTGTGGGATACTGTGCTCCTCGGTCTGGGAGTGACGTTCATAAGCTGCTTCTGTGGGGATACTGTGCTCCATGGTCTGGGGGGTGACGTTTATAAGCTGCTTCTGTGGGATACTGTGCTCCATGGTCTGGGGGTGACGTTTATAAGCTGCTTCTGTGGGGATACTCTGATCCACGGTCTGGGAGTGATGATTATAAGCTGCTTCTGTGGGATACTGTGCTCCACGGTCTGGGGGTGACGTTTATAAGCTGCTTCTGTGGGATACTGTGCTCCACGGTCTGGGGGGGACGTTTATAAGCTGCTTCTGTGGGATACTGTGCTCCACGGTCTGGGGGGTGACGTTTATAAGCTGCTTCTGTGGGATACTGTGCTCCATGGTGTGGGGGTGACGTTTATAAGCTGCTTCTGTGGGATACTGTGCTCCATGGTCTGGGGGTGACGTTTATATGCTGCTTCTGTGGGGATACTGTGCTCCACGGTCTGGGGGTGACGTTTATAAGCTGCTTCTGTGGGATACTGTGCTCCGTGGTGTGGGGGTGACGTTTATAAGCTGCTTCTGTGGGATACTGTGCTCCATGGTCTGGGAGTGACGTTTATAAGCTGCTTCTGTGGGATACTGTGCTCCATAGTCTGGGGGTGACGTTTATAAGCTGCTTCTGTGGGGATACTCTGATCCACGGTCTGGGAGTGATGATTATAAGCTGCTTCTGTGGGATACTGTGCTCCACGGTCTGGGGGTGACGTTTATAAGCTGCTTCTGTGGGATACTGTGCTCCACGGTCTGGGGGGGACGTTTATAAGCTGCTTCTGTGGGATACTGTGCTCCACGGTCTGGGGGGTGACGTTTATAAGCTGCTTCTGTGGGATACTGTGCTCCATGGTGTGGGGGTGACGTTTATAAGCTGCTTCTGTGGGATACTGTGCTCCATGGTCTGGGGGGGACGTTTATAAGCTGCTTCTGTGGGATACTGTGCTCCTCGGTCTGGGAGTGACGTTCATAAGCTGCTTCTGTGGGGATACTGTGCTCCATGGTCTGGGAGTGACATTTATAAGCTGCTTCTGTGGGATACTGTGCTCCATGGTCTGGGGGTGACGTTTATAAGCTGCTTCTGTGGGGATACTCTGATCCACGGTCTGGGAGTGATGATTATAAGCTGCTTCTGTGGGATACTGTGCTCCACGGTCTGGGGGTGACGTTTATAAGCTGCTTCTGTGGGATACTGTGCTCCACGGTCTGGGGGGGACGTTTATAAGCTGCTTCTGTGGGATACTGTGCTCCACGGTCTGGGGGGTGACGTTTATAAGCTGCTTCTGTGGGATACTGTGCTCCATGGTGTGGGGGTGACGTTTATAAGCTGCTTCTGTGGGATACTGTGCTCCATGGTCTGGGGGTGACGTTTATATGCTGCTTCTGTGGGGATACTGTGCTCCACGGTCTGGGGGTGACGTTTATAAGCTGCTTTTGTGGGATACTGTGCTCCATGGTGTGGGGGTGACGTTTATAAGCTGCTTCTGTGGGATACTGTGCTCCATGGTCTGGGAGTGACGTTTATAAGCTGCTTCTGTGGGATACTGTGCTCCACGGTCTGGGGGGGACGTTTATAAGCTGCTTCTTTGGTATACTGTGCTCCCCTGTCTGGGGGGTGACGTTTATAAACTGCTTCTGTGGGGATACTGTGCTCCACGGTCTGGGGGGGACGTTTATAAGCTGCTTCTGTGGGATACTGTGCTCCATGGTCTGGGGGGGACGTTTATAAGCTGCTTCTGTGGGATACTGTGCTCCTCGGTCTGGGAGTGACGTTCATAAGCTGCTTCTGTGGGGATACTGTGCTCCATGGTCTGGGAGTGACGTTTATAAGCTGCTTCTGTGGGATACTGTGCTCCATGGTCTGGGGGTGACGTTTATAAGCTGCTTCTGTGGGGATACTCTGATCCACGGTCTGGGAGTGATGATTATAAGCTGCTTCTGTGGGATACTGTGCTCCACGGTCTGGGGGTGACGTTTATAAGCTGCTTCTGTGGTATACTGTGCTCCACGGTCTGGGGGGGACGTTTATAAGCTGCTTCTGTGGGATACTGTGCTCCACGGTCTGGGGGGTGACGTTTATAAGCTGCTTCTGTGGGATACTGTGCTCCATGGTGTGGGGGTGACGTTTATAAGCTGCTTCTGTGGGATACTGTGCTCCATGGTCTGGGGGTGACGTTTATATGCTGCTTCTGTGGGGATACTGTGCTCCACGGTCTGGGGGTGACGTTTATAAGCTGCTTTTGTGGGATACTGTGCTCCATGGTGTGGGGGTGACGTTTATAAGCTGCTTCTGTGGGATACTGTGCTCCATGGTCTGGGAGTGACGTTTATAAGCTGCTTCTGTGGGATACTGTGCTCCACGGTCTGGGGGGGACGTTTATAAGCTGCTTCTTTGGTATACTGTGCTCCCCTGTCTGGGGGGTGACGTTTATAAACTGCTTCTGTGGGGATACTGTGCTCCACGGTCTGGGGGGGACGTTTATAAGCTGCTTCTGTGGGATACTGTGCTCCATGGTCTGGGGGGTGACGTTTATAAGCAGCTTCTGTGGGATACTGTGCTCCACAGTCTGGGGGTGACGTTTATAAGCTGCTTCTGTGGGATACTGTGCTCCACTGTCTGGGGGGGACGTTTATAAGCTGCTTCTGTGGGGATACTGTGATCCACGGTCTGGGGGGTGACGTTTATAAGCTGCTTCTGTGGGGATACTGTGCTCCACAGTCTGGGGGGGACGTTTATAAGCAGCTTCTGTGGGATACTGTGCTCCACAGTCTGGGGGTGACGTTTATAAGCAGCTTCTGTGGGATACTGTGCTCAACAGTCTGGGGGTGACGTTTATAAGCTGCTTCTGTGGGATACTGTGCTCCACTGTCTGGGGGGGACGTTTATAAGGTGCTTCTGTGGGATACTGTGATCCATGGTCTGCGGGTGAAGTTTATAAGCTGCTTCTGTGGGGATACTGTGATCCACGGTCTGGGGGTGACGTTTATAAGCTGCTTCTGTGGGGATATTGGACTCCACGGTCTGGGGGTGACGTTTATAAGCTGCTTTTGTGGGATACTGTGCTCCACTGTCTGGGGGGGACGTTTATAAGGTGCTTCTGTGGGATACTGTGCTCCATGGTCTGGGGGTGACGTTTATAAGCTGCTTCTGTGGGGATACTCTGATCCACGGTCTGGGAGTGATGATTATAAGTTGCTTCTGTGGGATACTGTGCTCCACGGTCTGGGGGGGAGGTTTATAAGCTGCTTCTGTGGGATACTGTGCTCCACGGTCTGGGGGGTGACGTTTATAAGCTGCTTCTGTGGGATACTGTGCTCCATGATCTGGGGGTGACGTTTATAAGCTGCTTCTGTGGGGATACTGTGCTCCATGGTCTGGGGGGTGACATTTATAAGCTGCTTCTGTGGGGATACTGTGCTCCATGGTCTGGGGGTGACGTTTATAAGCTTCTTCTGTGAGATACTGTGCTCCACAGTCTGGGGGTGACGTTTATAAGCTGCTTCTGTGGGGATACTGTGCTCCATGGTCTGGGGGTGACGTTTATAAGCTGCTTCTGTGGGATACTGTGCTCCATGGTCTGGGGGTGACGTTTATAAGAAGCTTCTGTGGGATACTGTGCTCCATGGTCTGGGGGGTGACGTTTATAAGCAGCTTCTGTGGGATACTGTGCTCCACTGTCTGGGGGGGACGTTTATAAGCTGCTTCTGTGGGGATACTGTGATCCATGGTCTGCGGGTGACGTTTGTAAGCTGCTTCTGTGGGGATACTGTGATCCACGGTCTGGGGGGACGTTTATAAGCTGCTTCTTTGGTATACTGTGCTCCCCTGTCTGGGGGGTGACGTTTATAAGCTGCTTCTGTGGGATACTGTGCTCCACAGTCTGGGGGGGACGTTTATAAGCTGCTTCTGTGGGATACTGTGCTCCATGGTCTGGGGGGTGACGTTTATAAGCAGCTTCTGTGGGATACTGTGCTCCACAGTCTGGGGGTGACGTTTATAAGCTGCTTCTGTGGGATACTGTGCTCCACTGTCTGGGGGGGACGTTTATAAGCTACTTCTGTGGGGATACTGTGATCCATGGTCTGCGGGTGAAGTTTATAAGCTGCTTCTGTGGGGATACTGTGATCCACGGTCTGGGGGTGACGTTTATAAGCTGCTTCTGTGGGGATACTGGGCTCCACGGTCTGGGGGTGACGTTTATAAGCTGCTTCTGTGGGATACTGTGCTCCACTGTCTGGGGGGGACGTTTATAAGGTGCTTCTGTGGGATACTGTGCTCCATGGTCTGGGGGTGACGTTTATAAGCTGCTTCTGTGGAGATACTCTGATCCACGGTCTGGGAGTGATGATTATAAGCTGCTTCTGTGGGATACTGTGCTCCACGGTCTGGGGGTGACGTTTATAAGCTGCTTCTGTGGGATACTGTGCTCCATGGTCTGGGGGTGACGTTTATAAGCTGCTTCTGTGGGATACTGTGCTCCACGGTCTGGGAGTGACGTTTATAAGCTGCTTCTGTGGGATACTGTGCTCCATGGTCTGGGGGTGACGTTTATAAGCTGCTTCTGTGGGATACTGTGCTCCACGGTCTGGGGGGGACGTTTATAAGCTGCTTCTTTGGGATACTGTGCTCCCCTGTCTGGGGGGTGACGTTTATAAGCTGCTTCTGTGGGATACTGTGCTCCACGGTCTGGGGGGGATGTTTATAAGCTGCTTCTGTGGGATACTGTGCTCCACGGTCTGGGGGTGACGTTTATAAGCTGCTTCTGCGGGGATACTGTGATCCATGGTCTGGGGGTGTCGTTTATAAGCTGCTTCTGTGGGATACTGTGCTCCATGGTCTGGGGGTGTCGTTTATAAGCTGCTTCTGTGGGATACTGTGCTCCATGGTCTGGGGGTGTCGTTTATAAGCTGCTTCTGTGGGATACTGTGCTCCTTGGTCTGGGTGTGACGTTTATAAGCTGCTTCTGTGGGGATACTGTGCTCCACGGTCTGGTGGGGACGTTTATAAGCTGCTTCTGTGGGGATACTGTGCTCCACGGTCTGGGGGGGACGTTTATAAGCTGCTTCTGTGGGATACTGTGCTCCATGGTCTTGGGGGGACGTTTATAAGCTGCTTCTGTGGGGATACTCTGATCCACGGTCTGGGAGTGACGTTTATAAGCTGCTTCTGTGGGATACTGTGCTCCACGGTCTGGGGGGGACGTTTATAAGCTGCTTCTGTGGGATACTGTGCTCCACGGTCTGGGGGGTGACGTTTATAAGCTGCTTCTGTGGGATACTGTGCTCCATGGTCTGGGGGTGACGTTTATAAGCTGCTTCTGTGGGGATACTGTGCTCCATGGTCTGGGGGGTGACATTTATAAGCTGCTTCTGTGGGGATACTGTGCTCCATGGTCTGGGGGTGACGTTTATAAGCTTCTTCTGTGAGATACTGTGCTCCACAGTCTGTGGGTGACGTTTATAAGCTGCTTCTGTGGGGATACTGTGCTCCATGGTCTGGGGGTGACGTTTATAAGCTGCTTCTGTGGGATACTGTGCTCCATGGTGTGGGGGTGACGTTTATAAGCTGCTTCTGTGGGATACTGTGCTCCACGGTCTGGGGGTGACGTTTATAAGCTGCTTCTGTGGGATACTGTGCTCCATGGTGTGGGGGTAACTTTTATAAGCTGCTTCTGTGGGATACTGTGCTCCATGGTCTGGGAGTGACGTTTATAAGCTGCTTCTGTGGGATACTGTGCTCCATGGTCTGGGGGTGACGTTTATAAGCTGCTTCTGTGGGATACTGTGCTCCACGGTCTGGGGGGGACGTTTATAAGCTGCTTCTGCGGGGATACTGTGATCCATGGTCTGGGGGTGTCGTTTATAAGCTGCTTCTGTGGGATACTGTGCTCCATGGTCTGGGGGTGTCGTTTATAAGCTGCTTCTGTGGGATACTGTGCTCCATGGTCTGGGGGTGTCGTTTATAAGCTGCTTCTGTGGGATACTGTGCTCCATGGTCTGGGGGTGACGTTTATAAGCTGCTTCTGTGGGGATACTGTGCTCCACGGTCTGGTGGGGACGTTTATAAGCTGCTTCTGTGGGGATACTGTGCTCCACGGTCTGGGGGGGACGTTTATAAGCTGCTTCTGTGGGATACTGTGCTCCATGGTCTGGGGGGGACGTTTATAAGCTGCTTCTGTGGGATACTGTGCTCCACGGTCTGGGAGTGACGTTTATAAGCTGCTTCTGTGGGGATACTGTGCTCCATGGTCTGGGGGGTGACGTTTATAAGCTGCTTCTGTGGGATACTGTGCTCCATGGTCTGGGGGGGACGTTTATAAGCTGCTTCTGTGGGATACTGTGCTCCATGGTCTGGGGGGGACGTTTATAAGCTGCTTCTGTGGGATACTGTGCTCCTCGGTCTGGGAGTGACGTTCATAAGCTGCTTCTGTGGGGATACTGTGCTCCATGGTCTGGGGGGTGACATTTATAAGCTGCTTCTGTGGGGATACTGTGCTCCATGGTCTGGGGGTGACGTTTATAAGCTTCTTCTTTGAGATACTGTGCTCCACAGTCTGGGGGTGACGTTTATAAGCTGCTTCTGTGGGATACTGTGCTCCATGGTCTGGGGGTGACGTTTATAAGCTGCTTCTGTGGGATACTGTGCTCCACGGTCTGGGGGGGACGTTTATAAGCTGCTTCTTTGGTATACTGTGCTCCCCTGTCTGGGGGGGACGTTTATAAGCTGCTTCTTTGGTATACTGTGCTCCCCTGTCTGGGGGGTGACGTTTATAAGCTGCTTCTGTGGGGATACTGTGATCCATGGTCTGCGGGTGACGTTTATAAGCTGCTTCTGTGGGGATACTGTGATCCACGGTCTGGGGGGGACGTTTATAAGCTGCTTCTTTGGTATACTGTGCTCCCCTGTCTGGGGGGTGACGTTTATAAGCTGCTTCTGTGGGATACTGTGCTCCACGGTCTGGGGGGGACGTTTATAAGCTGCTTCTGTGGGATACTGTGCTCCATGGTCTGGGGGGTGACGTTTATAAGCAGCTTCTGTGGGATACTGTGCTCCACAGTCTGGGGGTGACGTTTATAAGCTGCTTCTGTGGGATACTGTGCTCCACTGTCTGGGGGGGACGTTTATAAGCTGCTTCTGTGGGGATACTGTGATCCATGGTCTGGGGGTGACGTTTATAAGCTGCTTCTGTGGGGATACTGGGCTCCACGGTCTGGGGGTGACGTTTATAAGCTGCTTCTGTGGGATACTGTGCTCCACGGTCTGGGCGGGACGTTTATAAGGTGCTTCTGTGGGGATACTCTGATCCACGGTCTGGGAGTGACGTTTATAAGCTGCTTCTGTGGGATACCGTGCTCCACGGTCTGGGGGGGACGTTTATAAGCTGCTTCTGTGGGATACTGTGCTCCACGGTCTGGGGGGTGACGTTTATAAGCTGCTTCTGTGGGATACTGTGCTCCATGGTGTGGGGGTGACGTTTATAAGCTGCTTCTGTGGGATAATGTGCTCCATGGTCTGGGGGTGACGTTTATAAGCTGCTTCTGTGGGGATACTGTGCTCCATGGTCTGGGGGGTGACATTTATAAGCTGCTTCTGTGGGGATACTGTGCTCCATGGTCTGGGGGTGACGTTTATAAGCTTCTTCTGTGAGACACTGTGCTCCACAGTCTGGGGGTGACGTTTATAAACTGCTTCTGTGGGGATACTGTGCTCCATGGTCTGGGGGTGACGTTTATAAGCTGCTTCTGTGGGATACTGTGCTCCATGGTGTGGGGGTGACGTTTATAAGCTGCTTCTGTGGGATACTGTGCTCCACGGTCTGGGGGTGACGTTTATAAGCTGCTTCTGTGGGATACTGTGCTCCATGGTGTGGGGGTGACTTTTATAAGCTGCTTCTGTGGGATACTGTGCTCCATGGTCTGGGAGTGACGTTTATAAGCTGCTTCTGTGGGATACTGTGCTCCATGGTCTGGGGGTGACGTTTATAAGCTGCTTCTGTGGGATACTGTGCTCCACGGTCTGGGGGGGACGTTTATAAGCTGCTTCTGCGGGGATACTGTGATCCATGGTCTGGGGGTGTCGTTTATAAGCTGCTTCTGTGGGATACTGTGCTCCATGGTCTGGGGGTGTCGTTTATAAGCTGCTTCTGTGGAATACTGTGCTCCATGGTCTGGGGGTGTCGTTTATAATCTGCTTCTGTGGGATACTGTGCTCCATGGTCTGGGGGTGACGTTTATAAGCTGCTTCTGTGGGGATACTGTGCTCCACGGTCTGGTGGGGACGTTTATAAGCTGCTTCTGTGGGGATACTGTGCTCCACGGTCTGGGGGGGACGTTTATAAGCTGCTTCTGTGGGATACTGTGCTCCATGGTCTGGGGGGGACGTTTATAAGCTGCTTCTGTGGGATACTGTGCTCCACGGTCTGGGAGTGACGTTTATAAGCTGCTTCTGTGGGATACTGTGCTCCACTGTCTGGGGGGGACGTTTATAAGCTGCTTCTGTGGGGATACTGTGATCCATGGTCTGGGGGTGACGTTTATAAGCTGCTTCTGTGGGGATACTGGGCTCCACGGTCTGGGGGTGACGTTTATAAGCTGCTTCTGTGGGATACTGTGCTCCACGGTCTGGGCGGGACGTTTATAAGGTGCTTCTGTGGGGATACTCTGATCCACGGTCTGGGAGTGACGTTTATAAGCTGCTTCTGTGGGATACCGTGCTCCACGGTCTGGGGGGGACGTTTATAAGCTGCTTCTGTGGGATACTGTGCTCCACGGTCTGGGGGGTGACGTTTATAAGCTGCTTCTGTGGGATACTGTGCTCCATGGTGTGGGGGTGACGTTTATAAGCTGCTTCTGTGGGATAATGTGCTCCATGGTCTGGGGGTGACGTTTATAAGCTGCTTCTGTGGGGATACTGTGCTCCATGGTCTGGGGGGTGACATTTATAAGCTGCTTCTGTGGGGATCCTGTGCTCCATGGTCTAGGGGTGACGTTTATAAGCTTCTTCTGTGAGACACTGTGCTCCACAGTCTGGGGGTGACGTTTATAAGCTGCTTCTGTGGGGATACTGTGCTCCATGGTCTGGGGGTGACGTTTATAAGCTGCTTCTGTGGGATACTGTGCTCCATGGTGTGGGGGTGACGTTTATAAGCTGCTTCTGTGGGATACTGTGCTCCACGGTCTGGGGGTGACGTTTATAAGCTGCTTCTGTGGGATACTGTGCTCCATGGTGTGGGGGTGACTTTTATAAGCTGCTTCTGTGGGATACTGTGCTCCATGGTCTGGGAGTGACGTTTATAAGCTGCTTCTGTGGGATACTGTGCTCCATGGTCTGGGGGTGACGTTTATAAGCTGCTTCTGTGGGATACTGTGCTCCACGGTCTGGGGGGGACGTTTATAAGCTGCTTCTGCGGGGATACTGTGATCCATGGTCTGGGGGTGTCGTTTATAAGCTGCTTCTGTGGGATACTGTGCTCCATGGTCTGGGGGTGTCGTTTATAAGCTGCTTCTGTGGGATACTGTGCTCCATGGTCTGGGGGTGTCGTTTATAATCTGCTTCTGTGGGATACTGTGCTCCATGGTCTGGGGGTGACGTTTATAAGCTGCTTCTGTGGGGATACTGTGCTCCACGGTCTGGTGGGGACGTTTATAAGCTGCTTCTGTGGGGATACTGTGCTCCACGGTCTGGGGGGGACGTTTATAAGCTGCTTCTGTGGGATACTGTGCTCCAAGGTCTGGGGGGGACGTTTATAAGCTGCTTCTGTGGGATACTGTGCTCCACGGTCTGGGAGTGACGTTTATAAGCTGCTTCTGTGGGGATACTGTGCTCCATGGTCTGGGGGGTGACGTTTATAAGCTGCTTCTGTGGGATACTGTGCTCCATGGTCTGGGGGGGACGTTTATAAGCTGCTTCTGTGGGATACTGTGCTCCATGGTCTGGGGGGGACGTTTATAAGCTGCTTCTGTGGGATACTGTGCTCCATGGTCTGGGGGGGACGTTTATAAGCTGCTTCTGTGGGATACTGTGCTCCTCGGTCTGGGAGTGACGTTTATAAGCTGCTTCTGTGGGATACTGTGCTCCATGGTCTGGGGGTGACGTTTATAAGCTGCTTCTGTGGGGATACTCTGATCCACGGTCTGGGAGTGATGATTATAAGCTGCTTCTGTGGGATACTGTGCTCCACGGTCTGGCGGTGACGTTTATAAGCTGCTTCTGTGGGATACTGTGCTCCACGGTCTGGGGGGGACGTTTATAAGCTGCTTCTGTGGGATACTGTGCTCCACGGTCTGGGGGGTGACGTTTATAAGCTGCTTCTGTGGGATACTGTGCTCCATGGTGTGGGGGTGACGTTTATAAGCTGCTTCTGTGGGATACTGTGCTCCATGGTCTGGGGGTGACGTTTATAAGCTGCTTCTGTGGGGATACTGTGCTCCATGGTCTGGGGGGTGACATTTATAAGCTGCTTCTGTGGGGATACTGTGCTCCATGGTCTGGGGGTGACGTTTATAAGCTTCTTCTGTGAGATACTGTGCTCCACAGTCTGTGGGTGACGTTTATAAGCTGCTTCTGTGGGGATACTGTGCTCCATGGTGTGGGGGTGACGTTTATAAGCTGCTTCTGTGGGGATACTGTGCTCCATGGTCTGGGGGTGACGTTTATAAGCTGCTTCTGTGGGATACTGTGCTCCATGGTGTGGGGGTGACGTTTATAAGCTGCTTCTGTGGGATACTGTGCTCCACGGTCTGGGGGTGACGTTTATAAGCTGCTTCTGTGGGATACTGTGCTCCATGGTGTGGGGGTGACTTTTATAAGCTGCTTCTGTGGGATACTGTGCTCCATGGTCTGGGAGTGACGTTTATAAGCTGCTTCTGTGGGATACTGTGCTCCATGGTCTGGGGGTGACGTTTATAAGCTGCTTCTGTGGGATACTGTGCTCCACGGTCTGGGGGGGACGTTTATAAGCTGCTTCTGCGGGGATACTGTGATCCATGGTCTGGGGGTGTCGTTTATAAGCTGCTTCTGTGGGATACTGTGCTCCATGGTCTGGGGGTGTCGTTTATAAGCTGCTTCTGTGGGATACTGTGCTCCATGGTCTGGGGGTGTCGTTTATAAGCTGCTTCTGTGGGATACTGTGCTCCATGGTCTGGGGGTGACGTTTATAAGCTGCTTCTGTGGGGATACTGTGCTCCACGGTCTGGTGGGGACGTTTATAAGCTGCTTCTGTGGGGATACTGTGCTCCACGGTCTGGGGGGGACGTTTATAAGCTGCTTCTGTGGGATACTGTGCTCCATGGTCTGGGGGGGACGTTTATAAGCTGCTTCTGTGGGATACTGTGCTCCACGGTCTGGGAGTGACGTTTATAAGCTGCTTCTGTGGGGATACTGTGCTCCATGGTCTGGGGGGTGACGTTTATAAGCTGCTTCTGTGGGATACTGTGCTCCATGGTCTGGGGGGGACGTTTATAAGCTGCTTCTGTGGGATACTGTGCTCCATGGTCTGGGGGGGACGTTTATAAGCTGCTTCTGTGGGATACTGTGCTCCTCGGTCTGGGAGTGACGTTCATAAGCTGCTTCTGTGGGGATACTGTGCTCCATGGTCTGGGGGGTGACGTTTATAAGCTGCTTCTGTGGGATACTGTGCTCCATGGTCTGGGGGTGACGTTTATAAGCTGCTTCTGTGGGGATACTCTGATCCACGGTCTGGGAGTGATGATTATAAGCTGCTTCTGTGGGATACTGTGCTCCACGGTCTGGGGGTGACGTTTATAAGCTGCTTCTGTGGGATACTGTGCTCCACGGTCTGGGGGGGACGTTTATAAGCTGCTTCTGTGGGATACTGTGCTCCACGGTCTGGGGGGTGACGTTTATAAGCTGCTTCTGTGGGATACTGTGCTCCATGGTGTGGGGGTGACGTTTATAAGCTGCTTCTGTGGGATACTGTGCTCCATGGTCTGGGGGTGACGTTTATAAGCTGCTTCTGTGGGGATACTGTGCTCCATGGTCTGGGGGGTGACATTTATAAGCTGCTTCTGTGGGGACACTGTGCTCCATGGTCTGGGGGTGACGTTTATAAGCTTCTTCTTTGAGATACTGTGCTCCACAGTCTGGGGGTGACGTTTATAAGCTGCTTCTGTGGGATACTGTGCTCCATGGTCTGGGGGTGACGTTTATAAGCTGCTTCTGTGGGATACTGTGCTCCACGGTCTGGGGGGGACGTTTATAAGCTGCTTCTTTGGTATACTGTGCTCCCCTGTCTGGGGGGGACGTTTATAAGCTGCTTCTTTGGTATACTGTGCTCCCCTGTCTGGGGGGTGACGTTTATAAGCTGCTTCTGTGGGATACTGTGCTCCACGGTCTGGGGGGGACGTTTATAAGCTGCTTCTGTGGGATACTGTGCTCCACTGTCTGGGGGGGACGTTTATAAGCTGCTTCTGTGGGGATACTGTGATCCATGGTCTGCGGGTGACGTTTATAAGCTGCTTCTGTGGGGATACTGTGATCCACGGTCTGGGGGGGACGTTTATAAGCTGCTTCTTTGGTATACTGTGCTCCCCTGTCTGGGGGGTGACGTTTATAAGCTGCTTCTGTGGGATACTGTGCTCCACGGTCTGGGGGGGACGTTTATAAGCTGCTTCTGTGGGATACTGTGCTCCATGGTCTGGGGGGTGACGTTTATAAGCAGCTTCTGTGGGATACTGTGCTCCACAGTCTGGGGGTGACGTTTATAAGCTGCTTCTGTGGGATACTGTGCTCCACTGTCTGGGGGGAACGTTTATAAGCTGCTTCTGTGGGGATACTGTGATCCATGGTCTGGGGGTGACGTTTATAAGCTGCTTCTGTGGGATACTGTGCTCCACGGTCTGGGCGGGACGTTTATAAGGTGCTTCTGTGGGGATACTCTGATCCACGGTCTGGGAGTGACGTTTATAAGCTGCTTCTGTGGGATACCGTGCTCCACGGTCTGGGGGGGACGTTTATAAGCTGCTTCTGTGGGATACTGTGCTCCACGGTCTGGGGGGTGACGTTTATAAGCTGCTTCTGTGGGATACTGTGCTCCATGGTGTGGGGGTGACGTTTATAAGCTGCTTCTGTGGGATAATGTGCTCCATGGTCTGGGGGTGACGTTTATAAGCTGCTTCTGTGGGGATACTGTGCTCCATGGTCTGGGGGGTGACATTTATAAGCTGCTTCTGTGGGGATACTGTGCTCCATGGTCTGGGGGTGACGTTTATAAGCTTCTTCTGTGAGACACTGTGCTCCACAGTCTGGGGGTGACGTTTATAAGCTGCTTCTGTGGGGATACTGTGCTCCATGGTCTGGGGGTGACGTTTATAAGCTGCTTCTGTGGGATACTGTGCTCCATGGTGTGGGGGTGACGTTTATAAGCTGCTTCTGTGGGATACTGTGCTCCACGGTCTGGGGGTGACGTTTATAAGCTGCTTCTGTGGGATACTGTGCTCCATGGTGTGGGGGTGACTTTTATAAGCTGCTTCTGTGGGATACTGTGCTCCATGGTCTGGGAGTGACGTTTATAAGCTGCTTCTGTGGGATACTGTGCTCCATGGTCTGGGGGTGACGTTTATAAGCTGCTTCTGTGGGATACTGTGCTCCACGGTCTGGGGGGGACGTTTATAAGCTGCTTCTGCGGGGATACTGTGATCCATGGTCTGGGGGTGTCGTTTATAAGCTGCTTCTGTGGGATACTGTGCTCCATGGTCTGGGGGTGTCGTTTATAAGCTGCTTCTGTGGGATACTGTGCTCCATGGTCTGGGGGTGTCGTTTATAAGCTGCTTCTGTGGGATACTGTGCTCCATGGTCTGGGGGTGACGTTTATAAGCTGCTTCTGTGGGGATACTGTGCTCCACGGTCTGGTGGGGACGTTTATAAGCTGCTTCTGTGGGGATACTGTGCTCCACGGTCTGGGGGGGACGTTTATAAGCTGCTTCTGTGGGATACTGTGCTCCATGGTCTGGGGGGGACGTTTATAAGCTGCTTCTGTGGGATACTGTGCTCCACGGTCTGGGAGTGACGTTTATAAGCTGCTTCTGTGGGGATACTGTGCTCCATGGTCTGGGGGGTGACGTTTATAAGCTGCTTCTGTGGGATACTGTGCTCCATGGTCTGGGGGGGACGTTTATAAGCTGCTTCTGTGGGATACTGTGCTCCATGGTCTGGGGGGGACGTTTATAAGCTGCTTCTGTGGGATACTGTGCTCCTCGGTCTGGGAGTGACGTTCATAAGCTGCTTCTGTGGGATACTGTGCTCCATGGTCTGGGGGGTGACGTTTATAAGCTGCTTCTGTGGGATACTGTGCTCCATGGTCTGGGGGTGACGTTTATAAGCTGCTTCTGTGGGGATACTCTGATCCACGGTCTGGGAGTGATGATTATAAGCTGCTTCTGTGGGATACTGTGCTCCACGGTCTGGGGGTGACGTTTATAAGCTGCTTCTGTGGGATACTGTGCTCCACGGTCTGGGGGGGACGTTTATAAGCTGCTTCTGTGGGATACTGTGCTCCACGGTCTGGGGGGTGACGTTTATAAGCTGCTTCTGTGGGATACTGTGCTCCATGGTGTGGGGGTGACGTTTATAAGCTGCTTCTGTGGGATACTGTGCTCCATGGTCTGGTGGTGACGTTTATAAGCTGCTTCTGTGGGGATACTGTGCTCCATGGTCTGGGGGTGACGTTTATAAGCTTCTTCTTTGAGGTACTGTGCTCCACAGTCTGGGGGTGACGTTTATAAGCTGCTTCTGTGGGGATACTGTGCTCCATGGTCTGGGGGTGACGTTTATAAGCTGCTTCTGTGGGATACTGTGCTCCATGGTGTGGGGGTGACGTTTATAAGCTGCTTCTGTGGGATACTGTGCTCCATGGTCTGGGGGGGACGTTTATAAGCTGCTTCTGTGGGGATACTGTGATCCATGGTCTGCGGGTGACGTTTATAAGCTGCTTCTGTGGGGATACTGTGATCCACGGTCTGGGGGGGACGTTTATAAGCTGCTTCTTTGGTATACTGTGCTCCCCTGTCTGCGGGGTGACGTTTATAAGTTGCTTCTGTGGGATACTGTGCTCCACGGTCTGGGGGGGACGTTTATAAGCTGCTTCTGTGGGATACTGTGCTCCATGGTCTGGGGGGTGACGTTTATAAGCAGTTTCTGTGGGATACTGTGCTCCACAGTCTGGGGGTGAAGTTTATAAGCTGCTTCTGTGGGATACTGTGCTCCACTGTCTGGGGGGGACGTTTATAAGCTGCTTCTGTGGGGATACTGTGATCCATGGTCTGCGGGTGACGTTTATAAGCTGCTTCTGTGGGGATACTGTGATCCACGGTCTGGGGGTGACGTTTATAAGCTGCTTCTGTGGGGATACTGGGCTCCACGGTCTGGGGGTGACGTTTATAAGCTGCTTCTGTGGGATACTGTGCTCCACGGTCTGGGCGGGACGTTTATAAGGTGCTTCTGTGGGATACTGTGCTCCATGGTCTGGGGGTGACATTTATAAGCTGCTTCTGTGGGGATACTCTGATCCACGGTCTGGGAGTGATGATTATAAGCTGCTTCTGTGGGATACTGTGCTCCACTGTCTGGGGGTGACGTTTATAAGTTGCTTCTGTGGGATACTGTGCTCCACGGTCTGGGGGGGACGTTAATAAGCTGTTTCTGTGGGATACTGTGCTCCACGGTCTGGGGGGTGACGTTTATAAGCTGCTTCTGTGGGATACTGTGCTCCATGGTGTGGGGGTGACGTTTATAAGCTGCTTCTGTGGGATACTGTGCTCCATGGTCTGGGGGGTGACATTTATAAGCTGCTTCTGTGGGGATACTGTGCTCCATGGACTGGGGGTGACGTTTATAAGCTTCTTCTGTGAGATACTGTGCTCCACAGTCTGGGGGTGACGTTTATAAGCTGCTTCTGTGGGGATACTGTGCTCCATGGTCTGGGGGTGACGTTTATAAGCTGCTTCTGTGGGATACTGTGCTCCATGGTGTGGGGGTGACGTTTATAAGCTGCTTCTGTGGGATACTGTGCTCCATGGTCCGGGTGTGACGTTTATAAGCTGCTTCTGTGGGATACTGTGCTCCATGGTGTGGGGGTGACGTTTATAAGCTGCTTCTGTGGGATACTGTGCTCCATGGTCTGGGAGTGACGTTTATAAGCTGCTTCTGTGGGATACTGTGCTCCATGGTCTGGGGGTGACGTTTATAAGCTGCTTCTGTGGGATACTGTGCTCCACGGTCTGGGGGGGACGTTTATAAGCTGCTTCTTTGGGATACTGTGCTCCCCTGTCTGGGGGGTGACGTTTATAAGCTGCTTCTGTGGGATACTGTGCTCCACGGTCTGAGGGGGATGTTTATAAGCTGCTTCTGTGGGATACTGTGCTCCACGGTCTGGGGGTGACGTTTATAAGCTGCTTCTGCGGGGATACTGTGATCCATGGTCTGGGGGTGTCGTTTATAAGCTGCTTTTGTGGGATACTGTGCTCCATGGTCTGGGGGTGTCGTTTATAAGCTGCTTCTGTGGGATACTGTGCTCCACGGTCTGGGGGGGACGTTTATAAGCTGCTTCTTTGGTATACTGTGCTCCCCTGTTTGGGGGGTGACGTTTATAAGCTGCTTCTGTGGGATACTGTGCTCCACGGTCTGGGGGGGACGTTTATAAGCTGCTTCTGTGGGATACTGTGCTCCATGGTCTGGGGGGTGACGTTTATAAGCAGCTTCTGTGGGATACTGTGCTCCACAGTCTGGGGGTGACGTTTATAAGCTGCTTCTGTGGGATACTGTGCTCCACTGTCTGGGGGGGACGTTTATAAGCTGCTTCTGTGGGGATACTGTGATCCATGGTCTGCGGGTGACGTTTATAAGCTGCTTCTGTGGGGATACTGTGATCCACGGTCTGGGGGGGACGTTTATAAGCTGCTTCTTTGGTATACTGTGCTCCCCTGTCTGCGGGGTGACGTTTATAAGCTGCTTCTGTGGGATACTGTGCTCCACGGTCTGGGGGGGACGTTTATAAGCTGCTTCTGTGGGATACTGTGCTCCATGGTCTGGGGGGTGACGTTTATAAGCAGTTTCTGTGGGATACTGTGCTCCACAGTCTGGGGGTGAAGTTTATAAGCTGCTTCTGTGGGATACTGTGCTCCACTGTCTGGGGGGGACGTTTATAAGCTGCTTCTGTGGGGATACTGTGATCCATGGTCTGCGGGTGACGTTTATAAGCTGCTTCTGTGGGGATACTGTGATCCACGGTCTGGGGGTGACGTTTATAAGCTGCTTCTGTGGGGATACTGGGCTCCACGGTCTGGGGGTGACGTTTATAAGCTGCTTCTGTGGGATACTGTGCTCCACGGTCTGGGCGGGACGTTTATAAGGTGCTTCTGTGGGATACTGTGCTCCATGGTCTGGGGGTGACATTTATAAGCTGCTTCTGTGGGGATACTCTGATCCACGGTCTGGGAGTGATGATTATAAGCTGCTTCTGTGGGATACTGTGCTCCACTGTCTGGGGGTGACGTTTATAAGTTGCTTCTGTGGGATACTGTGCTCCACGGTCTGGGGGGGACGTTAATAAGCTGCTTCTGTGGGATACTGTGCTCCACGGTCTGGGGGGTGACGTTTATAAGCTGCTTCTGTGGGATACTGTGCTCCATGGTGTGGGGGTGACGTTTATAAGCTGCTTCTGTGGGATACTGTGCTCCATGGTCTGGGGGGTGACATTTATAAGCTGCTTCTGTGGGGATACTGTGCTCCATGGACTGGGGGTGACGTTTATAAGCTTCTTCTGTGAGATACTGTGCTCCACAGTCTGGGGGTGACGTTTTCTAAGCTGCTTCTGTGGGGATACTGTGTTCCATGGTCTGGGGGTGACGTTTATAAGCTGCTTCTGTGGGATACTGTGCTCCATGGTGTGGGGGTGACGTTTATAAGCTGCTTCTGTGGGATACTGTGCTCCATGGTCTGGGGGTGACGTTTATAAGCTGCTTCTGTGGGATACTGTGCTCCATGGTGTGGGGGTGACGTTTATAAGCTGCTTCTGTGGGATACTGTGCTCCATGGTCTGGGAGTGACGTTTATAAGCTGCTTCTGTGGGATACTGTGCTCCATGGTCTGGGGGTGACGTTTATAAGCTGCTTCTGTGGGATACTGTGCTCCACGGTCTGGGGGGGACGTTTATAAGCTGCTTCTTTGGGATACTGTGCTCCCCTGTCTGGGGGGTGACGTTTATAAGCTGCTTCTGTGGGATACTGTGCTCCACGGTCTGAGGGGGATGTTTATAAGCTGCTTCTGTGGGATACTGTGCTCCACGGTCTGGGGGTGACGTTTATAAGCTGCTTCTGCGGGGATACTGTGATCCATGGTCTGGGGGTGTCGTTTATAAGCTGCTTCTGTCGGATACTGTGCTCCATGGTCTGGGGGTGTCGTTTATAAGCTGCTTCTGTGGGATACTGTGCTCCATGGTCTGGGGGTGTCGTTTATAAGCTGCTTCTGTGGGATACTGTGCTCCTTGTTCTGGGGGTGACGTTTATAAGCTGCTTCTGTGGGGATACTGTGCTCCACGGTCTGGTGGGGACGTTTATAAGCTGCTTCTGTGGGGATACTGTGCTCCACGGTCTGGGGGGTCGTTTATAAGCTGCTTCTGTGGGATACTGTGCTCCATGGTCTGGGGGGGACGTTTATAAGCTGCTTCTGTGGGGATACTCTGATCCACGGTCTGGGAGTGATGATTATAAGCTGCTTCTGTGGGATACTGTGCTCCACGGTCTGGGGGTGACGTTTATAAGCTGCTTCTGTGGGATACTGTGCTCCACGGTCTGAGGGGGACGTTTATAAGCTGCTTCTGTGGGATACTGTGCTCCACGGTCTGGGGGGTGACGTTTATAAGCTGCTTCTGTGGGATACTGTGCTCCATGGTGTGGGGGTGACATTTATAAGCTGCTTCTGTGGGATACTGTACTCCATGGTCTGGGGGTGACGTTTATAAGCTGCTTCTGTGGGGATACTGTGCTCCATGGTCTGGGGGGTGACATTTATAAGCTGCTTCTGTGGGGATACTGTGCTCCATGGTCTGGGGGTGACGTTTATAAGCTTCTTCTGTGAGATACTGTGCTCCACAGTCTGGGGGTGACGTTTATAAGCTGCTTCTGTGGGGATACTGTGCTCCATGGTCTGGGGGTGACGTTTATAAGCTTCTTCTGTGAGATACTGTGCTCCACAGTCTGGGGGTGACGTTTATAAGCTGCTTCTGTGGGGATACTGTGCTCCATGGTCTGGGGGTGACGTTTATAAGCTGCTTCTGTGGGATACTGTGCTCCATGGTGTGGGGGTGACGTTTATAAGCTGCTTCTGTGAGATACTGTGCTCCACGGTCTGGGGGTGATGTTTATAAGCTGCTTCTGTGGGATACTGTGCTCCATGGTGTGGGGGTGACGTTTATAAGCTGCTTCTGTGGGATACTGTGCTCCATGGTCTGGGAATGACGTTGATAAGCTGCTTCTGTGGGATACTGTGTTCCATGGTCTGGGGGTGACGTTTATAAGCTGCTTCTGTGGGATACTGTGCTCCACGGTCTGGGGGGGACGTTTATAAGCTGCTTCTTTGGTATACTGTGCTCCCCTGTCTAGGGGGTGACGTTTATAAGCTGCTTCTGTGGGATACTGTGCTCCACGGTCTGGGGGGGACGTTTATAAGCTGCTTCTGTGGGATACTGTGCTCCATGGTCTGGGGGGTGACGTTTATAAGCAGCTTCTGTGGGATACTGTGCTCCACAGTCTGGGGGTGACGTTTATAAGCTGCTTCTGTGGGATACTGTGCTCCACTGTCTGGGGGGGACGTTTATAAGCTGCTTCTGTGGGGATACTGTGATCCATGGTGTGCGGGTGACGTTCATAAGTTGCTTCTGTGGGGATACTGTGATCCACGGTCTGGGGGTGACGTTTATAAGCTGCTTCTGTGGGGATACTGGGCTCCACGGTCTGGGGGTGACGTTTATAAGCTGCTTCTGTGGGGATACTGGGCTCCACGGTCTGGGGGTGACGTTTATAAGCTGCTTCTGTGGGATGCTGTGCTCCACGGTCTGGGTGGGACGTTTATAAGGTGCTTCTGTGGGATACTGTGCTCCATGGTCTGGGGGTGACGTTTATAAGCTGCTTCTGTGGTGATACTCTGATCCACAGTCTGGGAGTGATGATTATAAGCTGCTTCTGTGGGATACTGTGCTCCACGGTCTGGGGGTGACGTTTATAAGCTGCTTCTGTGGGATACTGTGCTCCACGGTCTGGGGGGGACATTTATAAGCTGCTTCTGTGGGATACTGTGCTCCACGGTCTGGGGGGTGACGTTTATAAGCTGCTTCTATGGGATACTGTGCTCCATGGTGTGGGGGTGACGTTTATAAGCTGCTTCTGTGGGATACTGTGCTCCATGGTCTGGGGGTGACGTTTATAAGCTGCTTCTGTGGGGATACTGTGCTCCATGGTCTGGGGGGTGACATTTATAAGCTGCTTCTGTGGGGATACTGTGCTCCATGGTCTTGGGGTGACGTTTATAAGTTTCTTCTGTGAGATACTGTGCTCCACAGTCTGGGGGTGACGTTTATAAGCTGCTTCTGTGGGGATACTGTGCTCCATGGTCTGGGGGTGACGTTTATAAGCTGCTTCTGTGGGATACTGTGCTCCATGGTGTGGGGGTGACGTTTATAAGCTGCTTCTGTGGGATACTGTGCTCCATGGTCTGGGGGTGACGTTTATAAGCTGCTTCTGTGCGATACTGTGCTCCATGGTCTGGGAGTGACGTTTATAAGCTGCTTCTGTGGGATACTGTGCTCCACGGTCTGGGGGTGACGTTTATAAGCTTCTTCTGTGGGATACTGTGCTCCACGGTCTGGGGGTGACGTTTATAAGCTGCTTCTGTGGGATACTGTGCTCCACGGTCTGGGGGTGTCGTTTGTAAGCTGCTTCTGTGGGATACTGTGCTCCATGGTCTGGGGGTGACGTTCATAAGCTGCTTCTGTGGGATACTGTGCTCCACAGTCTGGGGGTGACGTTTATAAGCTTCTTCTGTGGGATACTGTGCTCCACGGTCTGGGGGTGACGTTTATAAGCTGCTTCTGTGGGGATACTGTGCTCCACAGTCTGGGGGTGACGTGTATAAGCTGCTTCTGTGGGGATACTGTGCTCCACAGTCTGGGGGTGACGTGTATAAGCTGCTTCTGTGGGGATACTGTGCTCCATGGTCTGGGGGTGACGTTTATAAGCTGCTTCTGTGGGATACTGTGCTCCATGGTGTGGGGGTGACGTTTATAAGCTGCTTCTGTGGGATACTGTGCTCCATGGTCTGGGGGTGACGTTTATAAGCTGCTTCTGTGGGATACTGTGCTCCACGGTCTGGGCGGGACGTTTATAAGGTGCTTCTGTGGGATACTGTGCTCCACGGTTTGGGGGGGACGTTTATAAGCTGCTTCTGTGGGATACTGTGCTCCATGGTGTGGGGGTGACGTTTATAAGCTGCTTCTGTGGGATACTGTGCTCCATGGTCTGGGAATGACGTTGATAAGCTGCTTCTGTGGGATACTGTGTTCCATGGTCTGGGGGTGACGTTTATAAGCTGCTTCTGTGGGATACTGTGCTCCACGGTCTGGGGGGGACGTTTATAAGCTGCTTCTTTGGTATACTGTGCTCCCCTGTCTAGGGGGTGACGTTTATAAGCTGCTTCTGTGGGATACTGTGCTCCACGGTCTGGGGGGGACGTTTATAAGCTGCTTCTGTGGGATACTGTGCTCCATGGTCTGGGGGGTGACGTTTATAAGCAGCTTCTGTGGGATACTGTGCTCCACTGTCTGGGGGGGACGTTTATAAGCTGCTTCTGTGGGGATACTGTGATCCATGGTGTGCGGGTGACGTTCATAAGTTGCTTCTGTGGGGATACTGTGATCCACGGTCTGGGGGTGACGTTTATAAGCTGCTTCTGTGGGGATACTGGGCTCCACGGTCTGGGGGTGACGTTTATAAGCTGCTTCTGTGGGATGCTGTGCTCCACGGTCTGGGTGGGACGTTTATAAGGTGCTTCTGTGGGATACTGTGCTCCATGGTCTGGGGGTGACGTTTATAAGCTGCTTCTGTGGTGATACTCTGATCCACAGTCTGGGAGTGATGATTATAAGCTGCTTCTGTGGGATACTGTGCTCCACGGTCTGGGGGTGACGTTTATAAGCTGCTTCTGTGGGATACTGTGCTCCACGGTCTGGGGGGGACGTTTATAAGCTGCTTCTGTGGGATACTGTGCTCCACGGTCTGGGGGGTGACGTTTATAAGCTGCTTCTATGGGATACTGTGCTCCATGGTGTGGGGGTGACGTTTATAAGCTGCTTCTGTGGGATACTGTGCTCCATGGTCTGGGGGTGACGTTTATAAGCTGCTTCTGTGGGGATACTGTGCTCCATGGTCTGGGGGGTGACATTTATAAGCTGCTTCTGTGGGGATACTGTGCTCCATGGTCTTGGGGTGACGTTTATAAGTTTCTTCTGTGAGATACTGTGCTCCACAGTCTGGGGGTGACGTTTATAAGCTGCTTCTGTGGGGATACTGTGCTCCATGGTCTGGGGGTGACGTTTATAAGCTGCTTCTGTGGGATACTGTGCTCCATGGTGTGGGGGTGACGTTTATAAGCTGCTTCTGTGGGATACTGTGCTCCATGGTCTGGGGGTGACGTTTATAAGCTGCTTCTGTGCGATACTGTGCTCCATGGTCTGGGAGTGACGTTTATAAGCTGCTTCTGTGGGATACTGTGCTCCACGGTCTGGGGGTGACATTTATAAGCTTCTTCTGTGGGATACTGTGCTCCACGGTCTGGGGGTGACGTTTATAAGCTGCTTCTGTGGGATACTGTGCTCCACGGTCTGGGGGTGTCGTTTGTAAGCTGCTTCTGTGGGATACTGTGCTCCATGGTCTGGGGGTGACGTTCATAAGCTGCTTCTGTGGGATACTGTGCTCCACAGTCTGGGGGTGACGTTTATAAGCTTCTTCTGTGGGATACTGTGCTCCACGGTCTGGGGGTGACGTTTATAAGCTGCTTCTGTGGGGATACTGTGCTCCACAGTCTGGGGGTGACGTGTATAAGCTGCTTCTGTGGGGATACTGTGCTCCATGGTCTGGGGGTGACGTTTATAAGCTGCTTCTGTGGGATACTGTGCTCCATGGTGTGGGGGTGACGTTTATAAGCTGCTTCTTTGGGATACTGTGCTCCATGGTCTGGGGGTGACGTTTATAAGCTGCTTCTGTGGGATACTGTGCTCCACGGTCTGGGCGGGACGTTTATAAGGTGCTTCTGTGGGATACTGTGCTCCACGGTTTGGGGGGGACGTTTATAAGCTGCTTCTGTGGGATACTCTCCCTGGCCTGTGGTAGGAAGTCTCAGTCTCAGTGAGGGCGCTGTTAAATTGTTTGTTATTCGTTTACTTCCTATTTTATCATGATTAATATAGTGAAATAACCGCTTTAAGTCATTTTTCCTATCCACATTTGTTTGCAGGGCAATTGTTCTGCTCTTACCCCCATTTTGCTTCTTTTTGCAGCCCCCTAGCCCTTACCCCAACCATTTTACAGCACTGAAGTTCAGGTCCCCATTGACTTGTATGAGGTTCAGTGTCCAGGGTCAAGGTCGGGTCCTGAACTGGACTTTTTAAAAAGTCTGGCCGACCCTGGTGAAGCTGAACATCCACGGGTTCACTCATCACCTGTCGTTAAGTTACATGGTGTTCCTAAAAACATTATTTCCTATAGAGGAGTTCAGTTTCTGAGTAACTTTTGGAGTAGCTTTTGCTCCAGGATGGAAATGAAGCTTTTGTTCTCCTCAGGTTATCAATCTGAGACTAATGGTCAGACGGAGAGAATGAACCAGGAATTGAAACAATAGCCAAGATGTTTCGTCTCATCTAATCGAGATGACTGGGAGGATCTTCTTCCCCTGGCTGAGTTCCCACTCAATAACTGCACCTCTACCTCGCATTTTGATGTGGGGGGTTTTCATTCGGTTTTCTGAGATTTTTCTGGTTTGCAGTCTGAGGTCTCAGAGGAGGAAAGATATCATTATCAACCTGTGATTGGACCAAGAGAACTGCCAACCACAGACATAGGAGGGCTCCTGTCTTTAAGGTGGGAGATATTGTCTGGTTATCGTCTAAAAATCTCTGTCTTAAAGTTCCATCTAGAAATTTTGCTTCTAAATTTGTTGGATCATAAGATAATCAAAATCATTAATCCGGTGATGGTTAAAGGGGTTGTCCGGTCCAAATCTATAAGTCTGCAGTCACTCTGTGTGACTGCAGACTTATGAATCCCCCCAGCGCATGCACTGTGCACTGCGGTGATTCGCCGGCTTTCTTAGGTGGGACCGGGGGGTAGGTATGCGTTATACATACTCCCGGACAAGGCCCGTGCAGTGATGCTGCGCCCCAACTAGAGACGCGGCCGTCCAGTGGACGTGGCCATCTAGAGGGCGCTGCCTCGATCCATACAAGTGTAATGAAGCGAGTCTACGCCCTCTGGCCGGGAATATGTATAACGCATACATACCCTCTGGTCCTGACAGTGTGTGTACTGAGCGGATTCATAAGTCTGCAGTCACACAGAGTGACTACAGACTTGTCGATTTGGACTGGACAATCCCTCTAAGCTCCATCTTCCGGTTGTATGGAGGACTCAAAATTCCTACCATGTCTATCTTATTAAAAAGTTTGAAGGGGCGATGGTTTCTCAGGACAGTATTGAGGTAGACTTGGAGGAGGACAAGGAGTATGAGGTGGAAAGAGTCTTGAAATCCAGACATGTCAGCTGGCGACTGCAGTTTCTCATTAAGTGGAAGGGTTTCGGTCCAGAGGATAACTCCTGGGTGGATGCTAAAGACCTACATCCTGGTCGTCTAGTGAGGGAGTGTTATCTGTGGCATCAGCAGTTGAGGACTTTAGTGTGGCCAGTGACCTTTCATAGAAGGAGGGGTACTGTCATGCTTCTGGATTCAAACCATTGATCCTGTGTTCTGTAGTCGGCGTCTCTTTTCGCTGAGTCATAGCAGATACACCTTTTCTTTGGGTGTTTTAGTTCTGCTATCTTTGTTTCTGTTGGTTTTGGGTAACACCTGTTTTTCATTTACTCTGTTTGTCTGCCCTATCACCTTTCAGGTGCAGCTTTATATACCTTCCCATACTGGTGCTTCCTGCTGGTGATCGTCTTTGTTGGATTGATTCACTTTGCTGTAGTTTATGAGGGTTGCAGCTGTTTCATGTGTGATTCCTTTATTTCTTAGGGAATTGCTACTCTAGCGATCCTAGGAGCTGCTAACGACATTGAGGGTAAGCCGCCGTCGAGTTGGGGCACCATTGCGTTATCTTAGGGTGCCAACCTCTGTGATCAGGCAGGGACAGACCCGGGTCAGAGAAGGGTTTTTCCTAGTCTGAACAGGGATCTGTCAAGTTCAGAGATTTGTCTCCCTGGTTTGTACGCTACCCGTGTGAATGTGCTTCAGCAATCACAACAATCACACTGGGGGTTATTCAGTTTGGAAAAATGAAGGCTTAGGAGTGATCTTATTACAATTATATGAGGGGACATTACAGAGATCTGTATAATGATCATTTTACACCTAAGCCTGAAATGATGATAAGGGGGCATCCTCGAAGTCTAGAAGAAAGAAGGTTTTATCGTAATCATAGACTCATATTCATTACTGTAGGAGCCGTGAGACAATATAACTTTCTATCACCTGATGTTGTAATGGTTCAAGGAGACCCAGACACCTTTCTTGAGAAACCTAATATTACATGTTATTATATTAACCCCTTTACCCCCGATGGTGGTTTGCACGTTAATGACCGGGCCAATTTTTACAATTCTGACCACTGTCACTCTATGAGGTGATTACTCTGGAACGCTTCAACGGATCCCCCTGATTCTGAGATTGTTTTTTCATGACATATTGTACTTCATGATTGTGGTAAAATTTCTTCGATATCACTTGCTTTTATTTGTGAAAAAAACGGAAATTTGGCAAAAATTTAGCAATTTTCAAAATTTGAATTTTCATGCCCTTAAATCAGAGAGAGATGTCACACAAAATAGTTAATAAATAACATTTCCCACATGTCTACTTTACATCAGCACAATTTTGGAACCAAAATTTTTTTTACTAGGTAGCTATAAGGGTTAAAAGATGACCAGCGATTTCTCATTTTTCCAACAAAATTTACAAAACCATTTTTTTAGGGACCACATCACATTTGAAGTCACTTTGAGGGGTCTTTATGACAGAAAATACCCAAAAGTGACACCATTCTAAAAACTGCACCCCTCAGGGTGCTCAAAACCACATTCAAGAACTTTATTAACCCTTCAGGTGCTTCACAGGAATTTTTGGAATGTGGAAGAAAAAAATTAATATTTAACTTTTTTCACAAAAATGTTACTTTAGACCCAATTTCTTTTATTTTCGCAGGGTAACAGGAAAAAATGGACCCCAAAATTTGTTGTGCAATTTCCCCTGAGTAAGCAGATACCCCATATGTGGGGAAAAACCACTGTTTGGGCGCACGGCAGAGCTCGGAAGAGAAGGAGCGCCATTTGACTTTTTGAATGTAAAATTTGCTTGAATAATTAGCGGACGCCATGTTTTGTTTGGAGAGCCCCTGATGTGCCTAAACAATAGAAACCCCCCACAATTGACACCATTTTGGAAACTAGACCCCTCAGGGAACTTATATAGATGTGTGGTGAGCACCTTGAACCCCCAGGTACTTCACAGAAGTTTAGAACATTGAACCGTAAAAATAAAATTTTCACATTTTTGCAACAAAAATGTTTTTCAGCCTCCAATTTAGCATTTTCGTGAGGGTAACAGGAGATATTGCACCATGCAATTTGTTGTGAAATTCCTCCTGAGCACGCCGATACCCCATATGTGGGGGAAAACAACTGTTTAGGCGCACGGCAGAGCTCGGAAGAGAAGGAGCGCCATTTGACTTTTTGAATGTAAAATTTGCTTGAATAATTAGCGGACGCCATGTCGAATTTGGAGAGCCCCTGATGTGCCTAAACAGTGGAAAAACACCACAAGTGACACCATTTTGGAAACTAGACCCCTCAGGGAACTTATCTAGATGTGTGGTGAGCACCCTGAACCCCCAAGAGCTTTGCAGAAGTTTATAACATGGAGCCGTGAAAATAAAAAAATCAAGCTTTTTCCACAAAAATAATGTTTTAGCCCCAATTTTTTTATTTACACAAGGGTAAGAGGAGAAAATGGACCCCAAAAACTGTTGTGCAATTTCTCCTGAGTACGCCAATACCCCATATGTGGGGAAAATACAGTGTTTGGGCGCACGGCAGAGTTCAGAAGGGAAGGAGCATTGTGTGACTTTTTGAACGCAAAATTGGCTGGAATTGAGAGCGGACACCATGTCGCATATGGAGAGCCCCTGATGTGCCTAAACAGTGGAAACCCCCCACAAGTGACCCCATTGTGGAAACTACACCCCTCAAGGATTTTATCAAGGGGTATACTGAACATTTTGAACGCAGAGGTACGACACAGAATTTGATAACATTAGGTCATTATATTGAATATGATTCAATTAGACGACCTTATTCTTCGGGTCGGTGCGATTACAGCGATACCAGATTCATATCGGGTTTTTATGATTGACAGCTGTCACACACTAAAAGACACATATTTTTGTAAAATCTAGTTTTTGCATCGCCATATTTTGAGAGCTATAATTTTTCAATATTTTGGCCCACAGTGTCATGTGACGACTTGTTTATTGCGGAATGAGTTGACATTTTTATTGGTGCCATTTTCAGGCTCATGACATTTTTTGATCGCTTTCTATTCTGATTTTTGGGAGGCAGAATAAACAAAAACCAGCAATTCCAGAATTGTTTTATGTTTTTTTTTTTATTCTGTTCCGCCTGTGGTAAAATTGATAAGGCAGCTTTATTCTTCGGGTCAGTACGTTTACAGCGGTACCACATTTATATGTTTTGGCGCTTTTTCACAATAAAAGCTATTTTATAGAAAAAAATATTTTTTTGCATCGCTTTATTCTGAGAGCTATAACTTTTTTATTTTTTGGCTGATGGAGCTGTATGGCGGCTTGTTTTTTGCGGGACAGGATGACGTTTTCAGCGGTACCATTTTTATTTATATTCATCTTTTTGATTGCGTGTTATTTCATTTTTTGTTTAGCGGTATGATGATAAAGCATTGATTTTTGCTGCGTTTTTTTTTTTTTTTTTTTTTTTTAACCGTGTTCACTAAAGGGTTAACTAGTGGGACAGTTTTATAGGTCAGGTCGTTCCGGACGAGGCGATACCAAATATGTGTATTTTTATTGTTTTTTTTTTTCATAATAATATTTATTGATGGATACATTATATTTTTATTTTTGGTGGATTTTTTTTATTTTTTTTTTAAATATTTTTACAAAATTATTTTTTCATTTTTTAACATTTTTGGACTGTTATTCTGTGTCCCACTCTGGGACTTTCACTTTTTTTATTCTGATCGCCTGTATAGCACAGGAATGCAGCACCATCCTTGTGCTATACAGGCTGTCAGTGCTGCAGAAGATGTTTTGGTCACGCATTGCGCATGACCAAAATATCTTCCTGCTGTCTAGTGACCCAGATGTTGTCATGACGACATCGGGTTGTCATGGCAACATCGGGAAGCCGCGGCAGACAGCGCTGGAGGCTGGCAGGAGAGGTGAGTATCGATCGCAGCATTGAGGGGGTTAATGTGCCGGGAGCGGTGCAGTCTCTGCACATAGCAACGGGTGTCAGCTGATACCTGGCGGCGATCGCCCTGCACCGCTTTTGTGCGGGCGCGATCGCCATATGACCTAATAATACGTCATTGGTCCAATCGGCCAAGGTCACCATGACGTACTATTAGGTCATACGTCAGAAAGGGATTAAGTTCTTTGATGAGACGTTGATCCCGGAAACTCGTCTGACTGCCACATTCCTTCATGGAGTCAGGAAGGAATTTTTCCACTAATATGGGACAATCAGCATCTGACTCATGGGTTTCTTGCTTCCCCTGGATCAACATGTTAGGCTATATGTTAAACTTGATGGTCTTACAGTGACGAGCATAAGGATAACAATGTTCTGAACCTTTAGCTTTCAGGTTGCATATCTCACCATCCACTACTGCTTCAAACGTGAGACCACCATCATTTTATAGACAATCATCTTGACTATCTCATACATAAATTTGACTTGCAACTATAGGGTTAGCATATGATTAGTTATGCAAATTCTGCTCATGTCACTATATTGTTACTATTTTGTTCTTGGTGGTGGAAAAATCTATTTCTTCCTGTAAACTACAAAATACAACCTATGCTCACATTCCCTAATAGCTCAGTGGGTTATTAGGTTGATTTCCAAGCAAAAGTTCACTGAAATAAGGGAGCAGCCATGAAGAAGATTTCCCAAGAAAAGAGAAACAGCATCATCCATCTCATCGATAGTGGTCTCTCGGCCAAGAAAATTGCCAAACTTCATCATGTGAGCGCCATGACAGTTGGAAGAATACGAAATGAAGTCTGTCCATCTATTCAAAAGCCAAGCGGTGGACGTCCAGGTAAAATATCAGAGTCAACAATCGGCTCATCACAAGGTCTATCAGTTCTGGTGCGACAAACATGGCAGTGGAGGTGGCTCGTATGCTTCGCAATAGTGAGAGCACAAACCTCTATGCCAGCATCGTGCAATGCACATTACACAAGCCAGTAATGGTGGCTCAAAAAAAGGTGAAGAAGTCTTGACTTCAATATAGTCATAACAAGCACCGGCTCAACTTTGCAAAAAAGTACAAAAAATACGAAAAGTGGACAGTGGAAGATTGGAAACAGGTGATTTGGAGCAATGAGATGAAAGTCAATAGAGTAGGCTCTGATGGGTGCAAATGAGTCTAGAAGAAACAAGATAAAAAGGGGCTAACAGATCGAGAAACTGAAGGAGCTGTAAAGTTCGGTGGAGGAAGCCTGATGATATGGGGTTATTTCACAGCCAAAGTCGTTGGATGCTTGACCAGAATCGATGGTGGTGTTAATGCTGAGCTATATATGAGTATCATACAAGATGAGTTACTTCGTACACTCGAGTAGTATGGGTATGATAAGGACGACATAGTGTTCCAGCAAGACAAAGACCCAAAGCATATACATCAAGATTTACAAAGAAATGGTTCAGTGACAATTAAGTAGAAGTGTTGAATTGGCCCCCAAAGTACCCAGACCTCAATTCAATCAAACACTTGTGGGTGGAGTTGAAGAAAAAACTGTTGTGGTCGATCGGCTCACTCAGCTGCACATGGAGGTAGACACAGGAACACTGTCTCTAAGTCCTTCACTGGTTTATTATATATATGCGGCATAAACCATTGGAAAGTAAAAATAAACACGGCCCTTCGGTCAAAACAGGAAATCAAAACAAAATGGTATAGCAGAGATCATAGGCCTGTGGGGATCCACCTGCTCAGGGTTAGCAAAACACACGGTTCAGTTTAGCACAAACACGAACATCTCTCTGGAGCTAGCCTCTCCAGACATACTGAACAACTAATGATTCAAAAGACTGGGTATTTATATCTCAGACCACACCCAGGGGTGGAGATATGGTGAACAACCTCCCACCCACTCTACGGTTATTCACAAAAACCCAGCCCTTAAAATGGCTGATTAACGCCTCGCAGCACATAGTATGCTGGAGCAAACTTCTAGGTTTCAAATCACTGAAGCTGATAGCCTGAGTGAAACATTTCTCCTCTCCAGTACTTTGCCAGTGACTTTGTCACACTGTATACATAGCCAAATGAGTCAATCAGTATGCACCAACTTTGAGAACGTGTAGAAGAGACCTGGGATCAGATTTCGGTCACGGGACGTTTGAATCTGATCGAGAGCAAAAAGGATTCAGGCAGTGGTGAAAGCCAAAAGATGGATTTATGAAATACTAACAAAATAATAAAAATTAAAATTTAGATTTTTAGGAGCAAAACAGTAACAATGCAGTGACATGACGAGAATCTGCATAACTAATTATTTGTTAAATAGTTGCAAGTCAAATGTATGTATGAAATAGCCAAAATGATTGTCTATAAAATGATGGCAGTCTCACATTCAAAGCAGTAGTGGATGGTGAGATGTGGGGACTGAAAGTCGAAAGTTCAAAACATTGTTACCCTTTTGCTCGTAAGTCTACCTACAACCTTAAAAAGTGAAATGGCACCATAAACTATGGATGTACTGTGTGGAAGGCTCGTAGTGGGGTTTGGGCCCTCTATTCTACTCTCCTGGTCCTTTCTGTAACGTAATGCACTGGTGCATTCTCCTCTCACCTCGTTATAAGGCCATCCGCTGTGTCCTTCACTTGTGGACTCCCCCAGTACACCACTGCACTCAGCTTTTCTGGCTCAGCCACTTTTACCCTCGAGGGGGGACACTGAATCTTAGGTGGATCAACATCTAAAATAAAACAAAGTAATTACTCTATTTTGCAGATTTTAAGACACAATCCAGATTTTGGGGTGAAAAATAGGAAAAAAAATAATTTTAAATAAAACAGTGCTCCTTATAATCCATTTTAACGAAAGCTTACCTGGGGCTCGGTGGGAGTGGAGTGGTGTCAGAGGAGCCAGGCTCACGGCTTCAGGAGGTTGTCGTCAGAGGCGGCAGGGGTGGGGCGATGCTAGAGGCCCCATCCTCTCAGAAGGGTCGCTGATTCGGGAGGACTGCGGCGAGATCTCGATCTGTGCATGCACCGCCTCCGGCGGCCATTTTCCCACTAAAGGGATATGTACGGGAGAGGGGACCTCGGCTCACCGCAGACTTTTCTTCTGAGAGAACGGGGCCAGCTGATCTCCTGAAGCTGTGACCCCGCTCCACCGCTGCCGTCCCCCAAGGTAAAATACTGTACCTTCTGATTACAAGACACCCCCCCCCCCATTTTCCTCCCAAATTTTTTTTGGGGGGGGGACTGTGCCTTATACTCTGAAAAAATACAGTACACAGCTCCGAAGAAGAAGACAGGAAATAATGATAATCCGATATAAGAAGATCCTCCCCCTCCTCCACAGAAATATGGAATATTTACTACAGAGTACCCAGAGTCAGCCATTATTACAGCCACAAGCACAGGGAATAACCAGGGAAGGAGTGAGCAGCGGTGATACTGATATTATTACTGATTATTATTATTATACACTGATGAAGCCCCCGGACACGTGATCAGGTCATGAGAAATACTCAGGCGACTCCTCTCTGTCATTGCAGGATCTCCCGGCATGCACAGCACATTTATATACAGGGAAACCTATTAATGGGTATGAACATAATGGCAAAGAGTCACATGGACACTTCCCAGGGTCCCGCTCTCGGGACCTCCTGAAATAAACTATGGGGATTCTGCAGGATTGCACCTGTGCAGATGGCAATGTCGGCAATTGGGTATAGGGCGGTATATGCGATATCTGAGGGAACAATGATGGAACCTGTAATATATGGGGTCATTCCTAGGCGCTGAGGCGGACCACTTCCAAAGCAAAACCCAACAATACATTAACTGCATTCAGTCAATTCATCTGAAATTTACCTACACAGAATGGTTCTGCACCACTCCAGCGCCCATCCTCCATACAGACACGACTGCGGTCACCCTCCATCTGATGGCCTGAGGAGCAGGAGTAGTCGCACTGTGATCCCTCATACATACCCGCCATGCACTGGTATGAGCCCTTAGGTATCGCTGGCAGAATTGGGCACTGAACCCCTGAAATACAGAAAGGTCACAAGGGCCACAGCCCAGATTTAAGATACTGTAGACCTTCCCAACATGGAAGAGCACAATGAAAATATATAAAACCTTAAGAATTAGAAAATAAAACTACAGCCGGCTACTGGCGTCTATGTCCTCCCGCTTCTCCCAAGGTGACTTACGCCTGCAGTGCGCAGATCCCGACCAGCGGCGGCTCTGTAAACAGCGCACAGAGCTCTGGCCAATCAGCTGGAATCCCTGGTCACATGACACACTGCACCTTGTTCCCAGCGTGCTGCGGTAGTTGCCTCCCCATGGGGAATAGCAGGCGGCCTCTCCATCCTGGATCTTCAGGTCGTTACACCAGCGAGGAACTGGGGAGAATACACAATAAAATGAAATTCGTCATCCTGCAGTGGATAATCCGGCACATTGACTTCTGTGGGAAACAATCCTGATAATCCAGAATCTGAGTAGAACACATTACAAGATGAGCTTGGATCATAAATGGCACATCTACGGTCAAGTGCAATCCTCTGCATCTGGTGGAAAGCACCTCTACTACTTCAGATGAGGCAATGGAAGAAGCATTTCGTAGATTTATTGATTATTTATTTTACTCGCTTATATCGCACCATTAACACCACCGTGCTTTTACATTGAGGCAGCTTTTATTCACACAACGTCGTGCCAACACGGCAGCCGCTGTTCATGCTGGTGTCCACAATGGAAGACAAGGGTTGATCCCGATGGATCCAACTAGGTAACTTACAGGTCCAAAGGGGTTTATTGGGACTGAGATGACATTCGTCAGGAAATACGGTGTGTATGTCTTCCAATTGTTGACATCATCCATAGGAATACTAGTACACTTATGGACTTTATATACATTTTCATAGTGTGTACATATACTAATATGGATGATACTTCGCATTTCTCTAAGTTCTCTCTATCTTCTCAGATTTTAAGCCCCCCTTACTACTCTATTCCCTCAATCGTCACTCTATTTTCATTTATTATTCACGCACTGACTATTGTGATGCATACATTACATCTCTGTATCTCATCACTCATCACAAACCTTTTCCTTATTTTTTTTTTGTGATACCTAGTGCGTCACCTTTTGTAATGTGTCCATAAGGGATCCATTCACATGCTAGTCAATGACGCCATTTGATTTTGATAGTCACCGAAACCTTTAGTATTTATTGCTTATCATTACACCCTCTCCGCCACTTTAAATTGTATGTGTGTGACGATATGTGTATATATATATGTGTGTATGTGTCTGTACATGTATATATGCTCAGGTGTGTATATTATATATGTGTGTATGGACCAAATTACCTTTATACCTATTATTATCACAGTATGAAACTATACACCTACTGGTAGCTGATATGATTTTATCATATGATCATAATTACCTTGTGTGATGACCCGGGGTCTTCCGTGGGCGTAATACCACACAGACAACTCAGGATGAGCGTGGTAATACTTTATTGAGCCACAAAACAGGACAAGAAACACATAGAACAGTCCCAGCAAATACCCAAGATGGTACAACATTACACAGTCTCACCCTTCCTTCTCCGCCCGCCTGGGATAAAACAGCTGCGACTTTGGAGACTTCCAGGGCCAACTACTTCAACGAGTGACCCCCAGCTTTTGGTGGGCCCCCACAGATAGGAGGTAGCGGTAAGCTTAGGAAGCTAGCAGTCCATCGAGGTACAAGGCCAGGAGACGCGAGGGTCCCACCATGGCCTCTCCGAGAGTTTCCATGGGGCCAGATGACCGGCTGGTCCCAATCTGACTTCTCCAAATGTATCCATGGGTTCCAGGCGACCGGAGGGTCCCACCTGGCAACCCCAAACAATATATCCATGGGACCAGGTGACTTCATCGTCCCAACCTGGTCTCACCAAATGTATCCATGGGCTCTCTGATGGTCAATGGAGCAGATCCGTATCTTTCCAGTCAGGGCCATATACCCTTAGGCTGGAATCTGTATCTCTTTGGTTAAAGCCATGTTTCCAGGCTGATGGTCTGAGAGAGTCTGATCTCTCATTCTCCTTGTAAAGTCTCTTTCCAATCTCTGTCTCAAAAATCTCTCTGCTACAGAGGCACATGTCCCTTAAATTAGTTACAGTTGTCCTTTCAAGTACACATTACCAGGTAAGAGGTTAGGAAGGGCATTACTCACAGGGCTCAGATCTCATTGTTTTAGCTAATCTATTTACATAGCTGGTATAGGAGGGGGCTCTTGTCAATAAACATGTAGCTAAGTGTAGTACAATAAATTAACAAAAATCATTGTTTCCAAATGAAGAGAAGTCAACATTCAGGGTTATACAAATACTATGACTTTCTTAACCAGCCACAGAAATACACATACATTTACAAGTCAACATAAACACAATAGTGTATTTCTCTTGGATTAACAAATCTAAACATCTGGCTGATTAAGATCTGTATAGTCACACCAAGGGTTCGCTTAAAGCATTAGTGTTTTATTGTTACCACTCACACATCTTGTTCCCCATCCACTCTTTTTTTTCTCCTCTATTTTTCTTATTTTTAGACACACTTACCTATTGAGGTATTGATGTTAGACAGGGCTATAGATTTATTCTGATATAATAACATTGATTTTCTATATACTGCAGCAATAACCTTGTAGGTTTTATTTTATTATTTTTTGATGAATGTACTACAATGACTATGTTAGGTGGGACTTTATGTCCGGTCATTATACATATGTATGCATTAGCGTCTATATATATGTGATATGTGCAATAGGGTTTATACATATGACATATATATGAAATATAGATAATGATAGCTTTTCTTCATATTTTATTTTCTTCCCCCATTATGGAGCCTAACATATATTTCTCTATACGAACAAGGCTTGTAATATCTTCCCCGTTTTTTTCCCTTTTGTGTCATGTTCGCCCATTGTATTATCTATGTGTCTGATCCTTAGTATTAGCCTAACGCTAGTGTGCATGTGCCCAGCGTCTCGTTGCTTGGCGCCGCCGATAGCGTCTTCTCTGGGAGGCGGGATTGCAGCGTGACCTTGGACCCGCTCATGTGATACACATAGTCGGAGCCATACATCACTGTGGCCGCCATCTTTGTTATGTCAGGGGTTCTTCAATTGGACGCTTAGGTATACTTAAGGTATACATGATTATCATGATGCCACTCCCTCAGAAGAAGGCACGCTCGCTGAAACGCGCGTAGGGGTAGTGGCACCATCGTTTGGCCCAGGTACAGTGTAGTTTGGATGCTCTTCTTATATGCATTTTGGTCATTAGAATCATGTGGGTAACTTTATACTCTGACTTTTTGCACTTAGCACTTTATTACTTGGACTTCTGTCAGTATGAATTTAAAATCTAATCTTTAATCATGTACTTAGATTCTACTGTGTCTTTAACCACTTAGATTTACATTGATTTATATAGGAGTTTTAATACCTCAACTTATGACCCTGACCAATATTAGCCTGTAATCTAAATATTTCATTTAATCACCTTGACCAGCACCAACCTATAATTCAGAGCTTATTATATTTTTTGAATGGTACTACTGCGCATTATAAAGATTCAATTATCCAGCCAGGATCATATTCCTCGCCAACCGCTAGACCGATGCCTCTTCCCTGTGCCAGTCATTGCATTGGTTGCCCATCCAATATAGAGTTCAATTTAAACTTATCACGCTTACCCACAAAGCACTCCATGCTTCAGTACCCCCCTACATCTCCTCCCTTGTCTCAGTCTACCACCCTACACGTACCCTCCGTTCTGCCAATGACTTAAAACTAAAATCCTCCATAATCCAAACTTCCCACTCCCGACTCCAAGATTTCTCGCATGCTGCGCCAATTCTTTGGAATGCACTACCCAATCAAACTGTCGACTTAGGAAGCAACACTGATTGAAAATCAATTTCACATGCTGTTGTGCAAATGGAATACACAATAGATGGCAATTATTGGCAATTATCAAGACACCCTCAATAAAGGAGTGGTTCTGCAGGTGGGGACCACAGACTACATCTCAGTACCAATGCTTTCTGGATGATGTTTTGGTCACTTTTGAATGTTGATTGTGCTTTCACACTCGTGGTAGCAAGAGACGGACTCTACAACCCACAGAAGTTGCTCAGGTAGCTCATCCAGGATGGCACATTAATGTGAGCTGTGGCAAGAAGGTTTGCTGTGTCTGTCAGCGTAGTGTCCAGAGGCTGGAGGCGCTACCAGGAGACAGGCCAGTACACCAGGAGACGCGGAGGGGGCCATGGGAGGGCAACAACCCAGCAGCAGGACCGCTACCTCCGCCTTTGTGCAAGGAGGAACAGGAGGAGCACTGCCAGAGCCCTGCAAAATGACCTCCAGCAGGCCACAAATGGGCATATGTCTGCACAAACGGTAAGAAACCGACTCCATGAGGGTGGTATGAGGGCCCGACGTCCACAGATGGGGGTTGTGCTCACAGCCCAACACCGTGCAGGACGCTTGGCATTTGCCACAGAACACCAGGAATGGCAAAGTGGCCACTGGAGCCCTGTACTCTTCACAGATGAAAGCAGGTTCACACTGAGCACATGTGACAGACGTGACAGAGTCTGGAGACACCATGGAGAGCGATCTGCTGCCTGCAACATCCTTCAGCATGACCGTTTTGGCAGTGGGTCAGTAATGGTGTGGGGTGGCATTTCTTTGGAGGGCCGCACAGCCCTCCATGTGCTTGCCAGAGGTAGCCTGACTGCCATTAGGTACCGAGATGAGATCCTCAGACCCCTTGTGAGACCATATACTGGTACGGTTGGCCCTGGGTTCTTCCTAATGCAGGACAATGCCAGACCTCATGTGGCTGGAGTGTGTCAGCAGTTCCTACAAGATGAAGGCATTGAAGCTATGGACTGGCCCGCCCGTTCCCCAGACCTGAATCCGATTGAGCACATCTGGGACATCATGTCTCGCTCCATCCACCAACGTCACGTTGCACCACAGGCTGTCCAGGAGTTGGTGGATGCTTTAGTCCAGGTCTGGGAGGAGATCCCACAGGAGACCATCCGCAACCTCATCAGGAGCATGCCCAGGCATTGTAGGGAGATCATACAGGCACGTGGAGGCCACACACAATACTGAGCCTCATTTTGACTTGTTTTAAGGACATTACATCAAAGTTGGATCAGCCTGTAGTGTGTTTTTCCACTTTAATTTTGGGGGTGACTCCAAATCCAGGCCTCTATTGGTTAATAAATTTAATTTCCATTGATGATTTTTGTGTGATTTTGTTGTCAGCACATTCAACTTTGTACAGAACAAAGTATTCAATGAGAATATTTCCTTCATTCATTCAGATCTAGGATGTGTTATTTCAGTGTTCCCTTTATTTTTTGAGCAGTGTATTTGTGTCATTTATATTCTGGCTGCTGCATTCACTCACATCCACCGTCCTTACACACAATCTTTGTACTCCATTCATGTCAGCCTCTCTCTCCTCTCCTATGTACAGCAGTCATGCTCTTTTCATAATATTAAATTGCACAGATCCATTCACTCCTAACATACTCGTACAACACAAGAAACGCTCTCACAAATCACTTAACCATCTGCTCACTCTCTCTATCCTCCTTCTCATAGTCACAGGAGATATCTCTCCCAACCCTGGCCCTTCTTGTAATAGTAAGTCGAACCCCTCCCCTGCTGCACTCAAAAACCCTGCTAATCTCATTCCTTATGTGCCTTCTGTCTCTTTCAATTATGCCCTTTGGAATGCTCGGTCAGTATGTAACAAACTCTCCTACATCCATGACTTTTCCCTTTCAAATTCCATTAACCTTCTGGATCTTACTGAAACCTGGATCCAGCAGTCGGACACCACCGCCACTGCTGCTCTCGCATATGGTGGGCTACAGTTTTCATATACCTCCAGACCGGAAAGCAGGCAAGGAGGAGCAGAACAACACCTCCAATCAGCCAAATGTACTTTTCAGGTTATCCCCCAGTACCCTCACTTATCTTCCCTTCTTTTGAGGTCCACACTGTCAGACTTTACCGGCCCTTCTTCCTGCGAGTGGTGGTTGCTTATCGCCCTACAGGCTACTCCCATCAGTTCTTGGATCACTTTGCCACCTGGCTTCCTCACATTCTATTCTGTGACATTGCAAGCCTCATCATGGAGGAGTTCAACATCCCCATCAGTAATATACTCTCTCCATCTGCCTCCCACCTTTTATCTCTAACCTCCTCCTTCGGCCTTTCACAGCTTACTAACTCTCCTACTCAGAAATATGGAAACACGCTGGACTTTATTTTCTCCTGGCTCTGCTCAGTGCATGATTTTACTGACCCCTCTCTTCCACTCTCTGATCACAACCTTCTTTCAGTTTCTGTCAGTAACTGTTGCCCCACTCAGGACACCCCCACTTACCACACTTATAGAAATATACGCACCATTAACACCCAGAAACTTATAAAGAAATTGCAGTCATCAATCTCCCCAATCTCCTCCCTCTCATGTCCTGACTCTGCTCTGAAACATTATAATGATACATTGCAGAATGCCCTGGATGAAGCTGCACCTCCTACACATAGAACAACTCTGCAAAGACGGCGACAACCCTGGCATACGCTGCAAACACATTTTCTCCAGCGGTGCTCCAGGAACGCTGAACGTCTGTGGAGAAAATCCAATCTGGCCGAATATTTCATCCATTATAAGTTTATGCTTAAAACATACAACTCCGCCCTTCACCTCTCCAAACAAACCTATTTCAATACCCTCATCAACTCACTTTCCAAAAATCCTAAACGCCTCTTTGACACTTTTCATTCCCTCCTCCATTCAGGAGTGAAAGCCCCAACTATCGACCTCAGCGCTGACAATCTGGCTAATTATTTCAAAGAAGAAATTTTCTCCCAATCCCCTAATACCATGCACGGTCCTCCCTCTCCCATTGCATCTAGTTCACTCTCTGTCTTTGAACCAGTTACGGAAGAAAAGTGCTGATCACCCTTGCATCTTCTCGCCCTACTTCCTGCGCCAGTGACCCTATTCTCTCACGTCTCCTTCAGTCCCTTTCCCCGGCTGTCACCACTCACCTAACTAAAACATTTATTCTCTCTCTCTCATCCAGTATCTTTCCCATTTAAACACTTCAGCATACATCCATTACTTTAAAAAACCATCCCTCGACCAAAACTGTGCTGCTAACTATAGACCTGTGTCTAATCTTACCTTCATCTCTAAACTCCTGGAACGCTTGGTCCACTCCCGTCTAATCCGCTATCTCTCAGATAACTCTCTTCGTGACCCTC
The DNA here is from genome assembly GCF_046119375.1 of Phyllobates terribilis. Classification (NCBI taxonomy): domain Eukaryota; kingdom Metazoa; phylum Chordata; class Amphibia; order Anura; family Dendrobatidae; genus Phyllobates; species Phyllobates terribilis. Next base: position 469,501,172 of record NW_027362767.1, on the reverse strand, counting down.
TACAATCCGGTTTCTGTTCTTTACACTCCACTGAAACTGCCCTCATTAAAGTCTCTAATGATCTACTAACAGCTAAATCTAATGGTCACTACTCCCTGTTGATTCTAGTGGATCTCTCTGCAGCATTTGACACTGTGGATCACCAGCTCCTCCTCACTATGCTCCACTCTATCAGGCTCAAGGTCACTGTTCCATCCTTGTTCTACTCCTACCTATCTGACCGCTCCTTCACTGTATCTTTTGCTGGCTCCTCTTCCTCCTCTTTTCCCCTTACTGTCGGGGTTCCTCAAGGATCAGTCCTAGGCCCCCTTCTTTTCTTCTTATACACCGCTCCCATTGGACAAACAATCAGCAGATTTGGTTTTCAGTACCATCTCTATACTGATGACATCCAATTATACACATCGTCTCCTGACCTCACCCCTGAATTAAACAAAACACCAGTGATTGTCTTTCAGCCGTCTCTAACATTATGTCCTCCCTCTATCTGAAACTGAACTTGTCAAAAACTGAACTTCTTATGTTTCCTCCCTCCACTAATCTACCTGTGCCCAATATTGCCATCTCTGTGTGGCTCCACCATTACTCCCCAACAACAAGCCCGCTGTCTCGGGGTTATACTTGATTCAGATCTTTTCTTCTTTCTCCACATCCAATCACTCGCCCGCTCATGTCATCTACACCTCAAAAACATTTCTAGAATTCAAACTTTTCTTACCTTTGACTCTGCAAAAACTCTTTCCGTCGCTCTGATTCATTCTCGTCTGAACTACTACAACTCTCTACTACTCGGTCTTCCTCTTACTAAACATTCCCCTCTCCAGTCTGTCCTAAATGCAGCAGCCAGGATCATAGTCCTCACCAACCGCTACACTGATGCCTCCACCCTGTGCAAGTTGTTGCACTGGTTACCCAACCGCTACAGAGTTCAATATAAACTAATCACCCTCACCCACAAAGCGCTATATGCTTCGGCACCGACCCACATCTCCTCCCTCGTCTCAGTCTACCACCCTACCTGTGCCCTCCGTTCTTCTAATAACCTAAAATTAACACCCTCAATAATTCGAACCTCCCATTCCCGTCTACAAGACTTCTCGCATACTGCACCAATTCTTTGGAACGCACTACCCAGGACTCTTCGATTCAACCCCAATACCCACAGTTTTGTGCATGTCCTAAAAAAATGCACTTATCTAACTATCCCTTTTTTTACCCATACAAAATTTCCTTCCAAATCACGACCCTTGTATCATCTCTTCACACACCCCCATGTGTTTAATAGACGTGTGTATCTGTACTTGTTCACATACTGGTTGGTGACTGGTTCATTTAGCATTATGTGAATACCTTATTCATTACATTGATGCAGGACCGTACAACACAAGTGATGGTTACCATCCACCTTTTGTGTCCCCCCCTATTTCCTCATATATTGTAAGCTAGCGATCAGGACCATCGCTCCTCCTGGTATCTGTTGATTTATGTGATTATTGTTATTCTGTAATGTCTTTTATTGTCTGTACAAGTCCCCTCTAAAATGTAAAGTGCTGCGGAATATGTTAGCGCTATAGAAATAAAACGTATTATTATTATCGGCACCATGCGAAGGATCAACATCTGATCATCCTTTCCACCCCGGGCGGGGAGATTAAACATCTGGTAGGGCCAATAGTAAAATCATCCCGTGGCCACCAACATGTATTAGTGGTAGTGCATTAAGCCACTCAGTACCCAGAGGCAATTCTGCTTCATCTTTATTCGGCTTTACAAACTATGTTACTATGTTATCATATCTAGGTGAAACTTATTGCCCAGGAGTTGTTTGCCATGTTTTGCCACTTTGGGCTACCTAGGTAGATCCTTATGGATCACAGGACTCCCTTTATGTCCAAGGTGACAAACAAACTGTGTAAGCTGCTCCGGATCAAACAATTGCGCACATCAGTGTACCATCCCCAGACAAATGGTTTAGTGGAGAGATTTAAGAAAACACTCAAATCTATGTTAAAAAGTAGTCTCCAAAGATGGGAAGGATTGGGATATGTTGCTGCCCTATTTAATGTTTGCTATCCGAGAGGTACCGCAGTCCTCAACGGGGTTCTCCCTGTTTGAGCTATTATATGGCAGACATCCCAGGGGCTTGCCGGACATTGCTAAAGAGACATGGGAACAGGATCTTACTCCTCATAAAAGTGTGCTAAAGCATGTTGCGAGTGTGCAGGACCGGATCGGTGATGCCTACAACAAAGGAACATCTTGTGGATACCCAGGCAGCGCAGAGCCGATCGTAGAATGGAAAGGCCACAGTCAGGTTCTTTAAAAAAGGGGATCAGGTATTGGTTTTGGTGCCCACCGCAGAAAGTAAGTTCATGGCCAAGTGGCAAGGGCCATATGAGGTCCAGGAAAAGGTTGGGGAGGGGAATTACAAGGTATAACAGTCCGGGAAGAGGAAGCCCAAGCAACTATATCATGTAAATCTGTTAAAGGAGTGGAAAGACTGAGAGTGTATGGTTACAGATGCGACTCTGGTCATATCCACTTTGGACCCTCCAACAACGGCCTGGGAAGAGGACGGGAACGAGGTCAAGATAAACTAGGCTCTCTCTCTCAACAGCAGCGATGGGAGGCTCAGAAATTAGTGCAGCAGAAAACAGACGTATTCTCTTTACTGCCCGGTCGCACATCTCTGATCCAACATGAGCCTCAGGTAAGGGTACGAAAGAAACCATACCATGTGTCAGAGACACAGAGGCAAGTCATCACGGAGTAGGTGAAAAGAATGTTCCAGTTAGGAGTCATTGAGGAGTGCAGAAGTGAGTGGACTTGTCCCATTGTACTGGATTGCTACGGTTTTGTAACGATTTCTGGAAATTGAATGAAGTGTCAAAATTTTACCTCTATCCAATGCCCCGGGTGGATAAGCTGATTGAGAGACTGGGACAGGTTCAGTACTTCACGACGCTCAATCTGACCAAGGGTTACTGGCAGGTGCCTCTGACAGAGTAGCAACTGACATACCCACTTGTCCCAGGTACAAGTGGTAGTGGATTCGATTAGAGCCGCAGGCTTGACGGCGAACACAAAAAAATGTGCAATCGGTCTCAAGGAAGCCCGTTACTTGAGGTATGTGATTGGCCGTGGGATTATCAAACCCCAAATAAAAAAAATAGAGGTCATTCAAAACTGTCTCCAGGCTCTTACTACAAAGCGGGTAAGAGCATTCCTCGGCATCATTGGGTATTGCGGACGATTTATACCTAATTCTGTCAGGAGAGCGGCACCGCTGACGATCTCTTAAAGGAAAGAAAATCAGTCATGGTTCGGTGGAACCCTCCGGCGGAGGAAGCATTCCAGTCCATGAAGATGCCATTGTGCAGACAGCCCGTCTTCACCAGCCCCAACTTTAGGAACAGTTTTATCATTCAAACGGATGCCTCTGAAGTACGCCTAGGAGCGGTTCTGTAGCAGGAGGTGCATGGAGAGGAGCATCAAGTCACTTGAGTAGGAAACTCACCCCGGCAGATAAAAATTATTGCGCAGTGGAGAAGAAGTGCTTGGCTATTAAGTGGGCCTTGGAGTCCCTACGCTATTATTTACTGGGGCAGCAGTTCTGCTTGGTAACACACCATTCACCCTTGGTCTGGATGAGAAACTTTAGCTCCTTGGTGGAACAACGAGCTAGGATGTTGCAAGGAAATGAGGATGCGCTGTCACGGGCACCTTGTATGGTAACAGGTGTTCAACCCCTCAAGTTTGAACAGAGGGGAGGGGTATGTGAGGAAGTGATGGGAGTCATATACGAGGATCGTTACATGTCCCCCAAGATGTGTATGGAAACATAGTGAACCCACTGGAGAGCACTGTAATTAGAGATGAGCAAATGTTTCAATATTCAGTTCAGATTACAACCGTCAAATTTGCAATATTCGCCAATTTGTCAAATATTCGCCGTACATTACCGAACCCCATTGGATTCACTGGGGGGCAAAAACAAATGCATACACAACTCCTTAAAACGGGCCCAAAAGCTGCCAAAACACATCAAATTAGGGGCAGACACCAGGAAAGTGCCATCAATTGACCCAGATTACAAGTAGTATAATTATTATTATTTAATATTATAGCAACATTTATTCCATGGCGCTTTACATGTGAAAAGGGGTCACCGACTGGTTCAAGAGGAGAGAGGACCCTCCCTACGAGGGCACACAAACAATCTACAAGGGATGGGGGAGGATACAGTAGGTCAGGGTACAGCTTGTCGTGAAGCGGTATGCTGGAGCGAGGGTTACTGCAGATTGTGCGCTTGTCACAAGAAGTGGGTCTTCAGCTTCCTTTTAAAGGTTTCCACGGTAGGCGAAAGTCTGATGTGTTGGGGTACAGAGTTACACAGTAGGGGGGATGCACGGGACAAATCCGCTGAGAGCCTAAATGAAGGTAAGCTTCCAGGAGCTCATAACTGAGCAGATTAACCCCTGCACTGCTAAAAGAAACATGCACCGATTAATATGAATGTGAAAGGCTTCCAATGAGTGCAGGAGTGGGAGGAATCAGAGGCTGTGGTCTTCTGGCTCCACTCTGTCATAGTAAACCCATGACACCTTGCAAGCTTCAACACAATGTTCAAAAGGTAGACAGCAGCGGTGGTCGGTCTCCTAGACAACGAGCTAACTCATTCATGATAATAGAGGCCACCATCTCCTTAGCTTGCTGCTGATACTTTTCTGTGGGAATGAGCTTGTCTCCAACCAGCCAGGAATATTTCCAGTGAATTATGACATGCCATGGTATTAGCGGTGCTCCCAGTACCAGAAGCGAAGCCATCCATAATTTCCTTCTCAGGAATTTTATTTGGTAGACTGAGTGGCTGTCCAAACATTAGTTTCTCACAAAGGAGCTGAAGACACTGAGTGGCAGCACATGCAAGTTTCTCCAGCATGTTGGATAGAAGTGCTGGCGTTCTGTGTTCAAATCCCACCAAGGACAACAAAGGCATGGAGTTTGTATGTTCTCCCCGTGTTTGCGTGGGTTTCCCGTGGGTTCTAGCAGCCATAGTGTCCGGGAACCATAGAGTGGAGTTCAATCTCTTAGCTTTGTCAAGTGTAGGAGGAAACAATGTTTTACGTGACCACTACGGGACCGAGGGCTGGCTGCAGTGCTGAGAGAGGGCGGAGTACGGTGAACCGGATAAACGACTGGACAGTGAGTGAGATGCAGGCGGAGATGTTAAGATGGATTGATAAAGTTGTGGTGTGCTCGTTCTCTGAGATCGGTCAAAAATAGCAAGCATGTCCGCTTCCGTTACTGCTGACGGGCTCTCACTCAGCCTGACTGGAGCGAGTAAAGAACCGGAGGTTCTGCGGTCAGAGACCTATGTGACAATATTTGGCATGGTAACAGAGGAGGAAAAAGAAGAAGCAGCAGATGTTAGATATCAGAGGGAGAACAGAGAGGGCAGCACGGTAGCTCAGTGGTTAGCACTGCAGTCTTGAAGTGCTGGGGTCCTGTGTTCAAATTCCGGTTGATAGGGCGTCTGATGGTTGCTGAGATCTGCATTTTATCGCAGTGAGATTGTCAGAGTATGCATGTTGATTGTGCATGTGAAGGTTCATGCATGTAGTAGTCACATTATTGCACTTTTTCCCTCTACTGAGTTTTTTCTTGTAAAGTTGCCAGATAACATGAGTTGGCCCATCTATTGCGGTGTCAAAAAAGGCCCAGACTAGACATCCCTTGCCACCCGTGCAATCTGCAGAGCCGCGACTGATGCTGGTCACTGCCACGGTTGTGGCTAAGGATGCAGTGCTCATCGCGGTTGCATCACTCCATGTCTACGCCTTAGGATGCAACGTAACTTCCTCGTCTTCCTCCTCCTCCACCTCCTCAGATGAGCTACTCGGCTGCGTGCCTCTAGGTTCACACCAAGTGGGATCTACAACCTCATCATCATCCAATGTGTTATTGTTAGAACCTTGCTCTTAGGTTTTTTCCTTTGCTGGTCACATGACCTTGTTGGCCTATTTAATCCTGCTCCGCCCTTCTGGCTTTGCTGGACTTCATTGTATAACTACTTTCTAGCTAGCCTGTGCTCTGTATCTAACTCTGTTAGTTTGCTTGGTCTACGGACCTCTATGTTCTATATATTTTGTTTGTTCGTCTGTCTGCTACTATTTCTGTTAGGAGGTGTCCCATATTCCTCCCAGTCCTTAGTACTTGTAGGGATTCCTTCCCCACATCTATAGGTCTCCGTACAGACTAGCTTAGGACTTTAGCAGGTCTGATCGCAGGATCAGGTTCCCTGTTACATCGTAGAGATTCAGCTGAGTTCTATCATAGGGACAGATCTCCTGTCTTTCCTTAGCTCTGGTAGCAGAACATAACAGTAAGTCCAGCCTGCAAATTCTCTAAGGAAAGATTTTTCTGTTCCATCATGGTGTCGGTTCAGGATTTGGCTCATTGCCTGCAGGGACTCTCTCTGGAGGTGGCCGAGCTCCGTCAGCACGTGAGTAACTGTCCTGGAGCACATTTCTTGGAGCCTAAGGTATGTTTGCCAGATTTATTTTTTGGTGAACACCGAGAATTTTTTTCATTTGAAAATGCTTGCTTATTGTATTTTCGTTTGAGACCCAAGTCCTCTGGGGATGAATCCCAGCGCATAGGGTTCATAATGTCACTTTTGCGCAAAGAGCCTCAGGAGTGGGCCTTTTCTTTGCAACCTAGTGATACATGCTTCAGATCAGTGGATAGTTTTTTTTCTGCTTTGGGACTATTATATGATGATCCTGACCGTGTCGCATCAGCTGAGACTGAGTTGAGACGTTTGAAACAGGGATCAGGTAATGTGGAAAAATATTGTACTCATTTCCGTCGTTGGGCTACTCAAACAGGGTGGAACGATTCTGCTCTGAAAAGTCTATTTCTTGCTGGGCTCAATGAAAGGGTTAAAGACCTGCTAATTGCTTATCCTACACCTGAAGATTTGCAACAGGCTATGCAATTAGCTATACGGGTGGATAGGAGACTGCGTGCAAGGGTTAATGAGAGCAAATCCTCTGCTATGTCAGTTTCTGGTTATGAGAATGTGTGTACTAACAGTGGTGAACCGATGGAGATTGGATCGGTGGCACCTCGCTCTCAAGAAAAAGACTGTAGATTTTTTGAAGGCTTGTGTTTCTATTGCGGAAAATCTGGTCATTTGATTAAAGGCTGTGAGCTTCGTATGAAGAAAGAAAAAAAAATGGTCAGTCATGCCCGTATTGCCTGTTTAAATTCCAAGGGTGTATTTTTAGCTGCTTCCACGATTGCTCAGGAAAAATTAATGGAATTTCGGGTGTTTGTTGATTGTGGGTCTACTCTGAATGTAATTGATGGGGGATTCTTGGAAAGACTCAATTTAAAACCCGAACCTTTATCATCCCCCATTGCTGTGGTTTCTGTGGATGGTTCCCCTTTGAAGAATATTACTCTCAAGGTCTGTGAATTTCCTCTCACTATTAATGGTGTTCACCATGAGAAATTGGATTTGGTAGTTTTGAATAACTTGCCTTCTCCAGTAATATTGGGATTGCCCTGGTTAAAATTTCACAATCCTGTACTGGATTGGTCTACCAGTGAAATTAAATCCTGGAGCCATAAATGTTATGACAAGTGTTGTAACGGGCGTATTGCAGCTTTGGATAGGGGAGAATTGCCTGTTCCTATTCAGGATTTTTGGAGAGTTTTTTCTGAGAAGGAATCGCAGGTTTTGCCTCCCCATAGAGACTATGATTGTTCTATTGAATTTGTCCCTGGAGCGACTCTTCCTAAAAGTCGTTTATTTAACCTTACTATTCCTGAGAGGAAGGCTTTGGAGGAATACATACAGACAAGTTTGGCCGCCGGTCACATTAGGCCTTCTAAGTCTCCTGTGGCGGTTGGATTTTTTTTTGTAAAAAAAAAGGACGGCGGTTTACGTCCTTGTCTGGATTTTCGTGAGATTAACAAAATTACTGTACGCAATCCTTACCCACTGCCATTGATTCCTGATCTGTTTAACCAGTTAATGGGGGCCAAATGGTTCTCTAAAATTGACCTTAAGGGGGCATACAATCTGTTGCGCATGAAGGAGGGTGACGAATGGAAGACTGCTTTTAACACCCCTGTGGGTCATTTTGAGAATCTGGTTATGCCTTTTGGTCTTACTAATGCTCCTGCATTTTTTCAGAATCTTATTAATGACATTCTTAGACCTTTGATCGGCAAAAATGTGGTTGTGTATTTGGATGACATTTTGATTTATTCGCCGGATCTGGAGTCTCATTGGCGGAGCGTACGTGAGGTATTACAGTTATTAATGGACAATTCGCTTTTTGCTAAGCTGGAGAAATGTGAGTTCGCTGTACAGAGAATTAGTTTTTTGGGTTACATTATCTCCAGCGAAGGTTTTGAGATGGACCCGGTTAAAGTTCAAGCTGTACAGGAATGGCCTAGCCCTATTGGTTTGAAATCGATACAGAGGTTTTTAGGTTTCGCCAATTATTACAGAAAATTCATAAAAAATTTTTCTAGTATTGTCAAACCTCTGACCGATCTCACCAGGAAAGGTGCTGATGCGGTTCAGTGGTCTTCTGAGGCCATTGAAGCTTTTGTGTATCTCAAGGAGAGGTTCACCTCTGTTCCCATCCTTATGCAGCCTGATGTGACTAAGCCGTTTTTGGTTGAGGTTGATGCTTCCTCTGTGTGGGTTGGCGCAGTATTGTCTCAGGATAACGGGGATGGATTACATCCCTGTGCCTTTTTTTCAAAAAAATTTTCGGAGACTGAACTGAATTACGATATTGGTAATCGGGAATTATTGGCTATTAAACTCGCATTTGAACACTGGCGCCACTTCTTGGAAGGTGCGGAATTTCCCGTTCAGGTTCTTACGGATCATAAAAATCTGATATATCTTGATGCTGCCAAGCGCCTGAATGCCCGTCAGGCTAGGTGGGCACTGTTTTTCTCGCGGTTTAATTTCTCCGTTACTTACATCCCTGGTACTAAGAATGTTAAGGCGGATGCCTTGTCTCGCAGTTTTTCTCCCATAGTCGGTGCTGAGAAAGAGGAGAACATTTTACAAGAAGGTGTTGTGATAGCTGCTTTGGACTCCGTTTTGGAAGATGAGATTCTTAAAGCACAGGAGAATGCCCCATCTAACACTCCTCATGGGAGGTTGTTTGTGCCTGGGACCTTTAGGAGAGATTTGTTTGTTGAGTGTCACGAGTCTCGGTTGGCAGGTCATCCCGGAATCTCTGAGACCAAGAGACTGGTGGGTCGCAGTTTTTGGTGGCCTGGATGGCAGAAGGAGGTCATTAAGTGGGTGCGTCAATCTACTATATGTGCTAGATCTAAGTCCTCACATACTCCTGCTGCGGGGTTGCTTTGTCCTTTAGAGGTTCCCAGTGCTCCTTGGACACATTTGGCTATGGACTTTATAACTGACCTTCCCCCCTCTGAGGGTTTTACTGTCATCTGGGTGGTCGTGGACCGTTTTAGCAAGATGTGTCACTTGGTTCCCTTCGTCAAACTGCCCTGCGCTAAAACTCTCGCTAAGGCCTTTGTCAAGGAAATTGTCAGACTTCATGGCGTTCCTACTGACATTGTTTCTGATAGGGGTCCTCAGTTCGTGGCTCGTTTTTGGCGTGCCTTTTGTGACAGGTTGGGAGTTCATTTGTCGTTCTCGTCCGGATATCATCCTGAATCTAATGGCCAGACAGAAAGGAAAAACCAGGATGTTGAGCAGTTCTTGCGTTGTTTTGTGGCAGACAATCAAGAGGGGTGGTCTGAGTTTCTGTCACTTGCTGAATTTGCTCTGAACAATCATACATCTTCTTCTGCTGGTTGTTCGCCTTTTTTTTGTTGTTCTGGGAGACATCCGTCGTTTGGGTCGTTCTCCAAGTTGGGATCTGCCGTGCCTGAGGAGGAGAATTTTTCCGGTGATTTGGAGAGAGTTTGGACGGATGTGCGTGGTAATCTTCAGGAGGCCAACAGAAAATCTAAAGACTACTTTGATAGGAAACGACAGGAGGTTTTGTTCGCTGTTGGTGACATGGTTTGGTTGTCCTCTAGGAATCTGCGGTTGAGGATTCCTTCTAAGAAATTGGGTCCCAAGTTTGTAGGGCCCTTTAAGGTGCTTCAGGTTGTCAACCAATCTGCTGTTAGGTTGGAGGTTCCTACCTCCTGGAGAATTAATCCGGTATTTCATGTCTCTCTGTTAAAAAAAGCTGTTGTGTCGGATGGTGACGCCTCTGCCTCTGTTCCTCCGGTGGTGGAGGACGGGGAATATGAAATTTCTCGCATCCTTAACTCTAGACGGTATAGAGGTAGTTTGCAGTATCTTGTGGCCTGGAAAGGTTTCGGACCCGAGGATAACTCTTGGGTGAGGTCAGATGATGTTTCCGCGTCCAGACTTATCAGAGCGTTTCACAGGAGATTTCCTAATAAGCCTGGTCCTAGGGGATCCGGAGGATCCTCTTAGAAGGGGGGGTACTGTTAGAACCTTGCTCTTAGGTTTTTTCCTTTGCTGGTCACATGACCTTGTTGGCCTATTTAATCCTGCTCCGCCCTTCTGGCTTTGCTGGACTTCATTGTATAACTACTTTCTAGCTAGCCTGTGCTCTGTATCTAACTCTGTTAGTTTGCTTGGTCTACGGACCTCTATGTTCTATATATTTTGTTTGTTCGTCTGTCTGCTACTATTTCTGTTAGGAGGTGTCCCATTTTCCTCCCAGTCCTTAGTACTTGTAGGGATTCCTTCCCCACATCTATAGGTCTCCGTACAGACTAGCTTAGGACTTTAGCAGGTCTGATCGCAGGATCAGGTTGTTATGTTCTGCTACCAAAGCTAAGGAAAGAGAGGAGATCTGTCCCTACTATAAGACTCAGCTGAATCCCTACGATGTAACAGGGAACCTGATCCTGCGATCAGACCTGCTAAAGTCCTAATCTAGTCTGTACGGAGACCTATAGATGTGAGGAGGGAATCCCTACAAGTACTAAGGACTGGGAGGAATATGGGACACCTCCTAACAGAAATAGTAGCAGACAGACGAACAAACAAAATAGATAGAACATAGAGGTCCGTAGACCAAGCAAACTAACAGAGTTAGATACAGAGCACAGGCTAGCTAGAAAGTAGATATACAATGAAGTCCAGCAAAGCCAGAAGGGCGGAGCAGGATTAAATAGGCCAACAAGGTCATGTGACCAGCAAAGGAAAAAAAACCTAACAGCAAGGTTCTAACAGTACCCCCCCTTCTAAGAGGATCCTCCGGATCCCCTAGGACCAGGCTTATCAGGAAATCTCCTGTGAAACGCTCTGATAAGTCTGGACGCGGAAACATCATCTGACCTCACCCAAGAGTTATCCTCGGGTCCGAAACCTTTCCAGGCCACAAGATACTGCAAACTACCTCTATACCGTCTAGAGTCAAGGATGCGAGAAATTTCATATTCCCCGTCCTCCACCACCGGAGGAACAGAGGCAGAGGCGTCACCATCCGACACAACAGCTTTTTTTAACACAGAGACATGAAAGACCGGATTAATTCTCCAGGAGGTAGGAACCTCCAACCTAACAGCAGATTGGTTGACAACCTGAAGCACCTTAAAGGGCCCTACAAACTTGGGACCCAATTTCTTAGAAGGAATCCTCAACCGCAGATTCCTAGAGGACAACCAAACCATGTCACCAACAGCGAACAAAACCTCCTGTCGTTTCCTATCAAAGTAGTCTTTAGATTTTCTGTTGGCCTCCTGAAGATTACCACGCACATCCGTCCAAACTCTTTCCAAATCACCGGAAAAATTCTCCTCCTCAGGCACGGCAGATCCCAACTTGGAGAACGACCCAAACGACGGATGTCTCCCAGAACAACAAAAAAAGGCGAACAACCAGCAGAAGAAGATGTATGATTGTTCAGAGCAAATTCGGCAAGTGGCAGAAACTCAGACCACCCCTCTTGATTGTCTGCCACAAAACAACGCAAGAACTGCTCAACATCCTGGTTTTTCCTTTCTGTCTGGCCATTAGATTCAGGATGATATCCGGACGAAAACGACAAATGAATTCCCAACCTGTCACAAAAGGCACGCCAAAAACGAGCCACGAACTGAGGACCCCTATCAGAAACAATGTCAGTAGGAACGCCATGAAGTCTGACAATTTCCTTGACAAAGGCCTTAGCGAGAGTTTTAGCGCAGGGCAGTTTGACGAAGGGAACCAAGTGACACATCTTGCTAAAACGGTCCACGACCACCCAGATGACAGTAAAACCCTCAGAGGAGGGAAGATCAGTTATAAAGTCCATAGCCAAATGTGTCCAAGGAGCACTGGGGACCTCCAAAGGACAAAGCAACCCCGCAGCAGGAGTATGTGAGGACTTAGATCTAGCACATATAGTACATTGGCGCACCCACTTAATGACTTCCTTCTGCCATCCAGGCCACCAAAAACTGCGACCCACCAGTCTCTTGGTCTCAGAGATTCCGGGATGACCTGCCAACCGAGATTCGTGACACTCAACAAACAAATCTCTCCTAAAGGTCCCAGGCACAAACAACATCCCATGAGGAGTGTTAGATGGGGCATTCTCCTGTGCTTTAAGAATCTCATCTTCCAAAACGGAGTCTAAAGCAGCTATCACAACACCTTCTTGTAAAATGTTTTCCTCTTTCTCAGCACCGACTATGGGAGAAAAACTGCGAGACAAGGCATCCGCCTTAACATTCTTAGTACCAGGGATGTAAGTAACGGAGAAATTAAACCGCGAGAAAAACAGTGCCCACCTAGCCTGACGGGCATTCAGGCGCTTGGCAGCATCAAGATATATCAGATTTTTATGATCTGTAAGAACCTGAACGGGAAATTCCGCACCTTCCAAGAAGTGGCGCCAGTGTTCAAATGCGAGTTTAATAGCCAATAATTCCCGATTACCAATATCGTAATTCAGTTCAGTCTCCGAAAATTTTTTTGAAAAAAAGGCACAGGGATGTAATCCATCCCCGTTATCCTGAGACAATACTGCGCCAACCCCCACAGAGGAAGCATCAACCTCAACCAAAAACGGCCTAGTAACATCAGGCTGCATAAGGATGGGAGCAGAGGTGAACCTCTCCTTGAGATACACAAAAGCTTCAATGGCCTCAGAAGACCACTGAACCGCATCAGCACCTTTCCTGGTGAGATCAGTCAGAGGTTTGACAATACTAGAAAATTTTTTTATGAATTTTCTGTAGTAATTGGCGAAACCCAAAAACCTCTGTATCGATTTCAAACCAATAGGCCTAGGCCATTCCTGCACAGCCTGAACCTTAACCGGATCCATCTCAAAACCTTTGCTGGAGATAATGTAGCCCAAAAAACTAATTCTCTGTACAGCGAACTCACATTTCTCCAGCTTAGCAAAAAGCGAATTGTCCATTAATAACTGTAATACCTCACGCACGCTCCGCCAATGAGACTCCAGATCTGGCGAATAAATCAAAATGTCATCCAAATACACAACCACATTTTTACCGATCAAAGGTCTAAGGATGTCATTAATCAGATTCTGAAAAAATGCAGGAGCATTAGTAAGACCAAAAGGCATAACCAGATTCTCAAAATGACCCACAGGAGTGTTAAAAGCAGTCTTCCATTCATCACCCTCCTTCATGCGCAACAGATTGTATGCCCCCTTAAGGTCAATTTTAGAGAACCACTTGGCCCCCAATAACTGGTTAAACAGATCAGGAATCAATGGCAGTGGGTAAGGATTGCGTACCGTAATTTTGTTAATCTCACGAAAATCCAGACAAGGACGTAAACCGCCGTCCTTTTTTTTTACAAAAAAAAATCCAACCGCCACAGGAGACTTAGAGGGCCTAATGTGACCGGCGGCCAAACTTGTCTGTATGTATTCCTCCAAAGCCTTCCTCTCAGGAATGGTAAGGTTAAATAAACGACTTTTAGGAAGAGTCGCTCCAGGGACAAATTCAATAGAACAATCATAGTCTCTATGGGGAGGCAAAACCTGCGATTCCTTCTCAGAAAAAACTCTCCAAAAATCCTGAATAGGAACAGGCAATTCTCCCCTATCCAAAGCTGCAATACGCCCGTTACAACACTTGTCATAACATTTATGGCTCCAGGATTTAATTTCACTGGTAGACCAATCCAGTACAGGATTGTGAAATTTTAACCAGGGCAAACCCAATATTACTGGAGAAGGCAAGTTATTCAACACTACCAAATCCAATTTCTCATGGTGAACACCATTAATAGTGAGAGGAAATTCACAGACCTTGAGAGTAATATTCTTCAAAGGGGAGCCATCCACAGAAACCACAGCAATGGGGGATGATAAAGGTTCAGGTTTTAAATTGAGTTTTTCCACGAATCCCCCATCAATTACATTCAGTGTAGACCCGCAATCAACAAACACCCGAAATTCCATTAATTTTTCCTGAGCAATCGTGGAAGCAGCTAAAAATACACCCTTGGAATTTAAACAGGTAATACGGGCATGACTGACCATTTTTTTTTCTTTCTTCATACGAAGCTCACAGCCTTTAATCAAATGACCAGATTTTCCGCAATAGAAACACAAGCCTTCTGAAAAACGACGGTCTTTTTCTTGAGAGCGAGGTGCCACCGATCCAATCTCCATCGGTTCACCACTGTTAGTACACACATTATCATAACCAGAAACTGACATAGCAGAGGATTTGCTCTCATTAACCCTAGCACGCAGTCTTCTATCCACCCGTATAGCTAATTGCATAGCCTGTTGCAAATCCTCAGGTGTAGGATAAGCAATTAGCAGGTCTTTAACCCTTTCACTGAGCCCAGCAAGAAATAGACTTTTCAGAGCAGAATCGTTCCACCCTGTTTGAGTGGACCAACGACGAAAATGAGTACAATATTTTTCGACATTACCTGATCCTTGTTTTAAACGTCTCAACTCAGTCTCAGCTGATGCCACACGGTCAGGATCATCATATAATAGTCCTAAAGCAGAAAAAAAACTATCCACTGATCTGAAGCATGTATCACTAGGTTGCAAAGAAAAGGCCCACTCCTGAGGCTCTTTGCGCAAAAGTGACATTATGAACCCTACGCGCTGGGATTCATCCCCAGAGGACTTGGGTCTCAAACGAAAATACAATAAGCAAGCATTTTTAAATGAAAAAAATTCTCGATGTTCACCAAAAAATAAATCCGGCAAACATACCTTAGGCTCCAAGAAATATGCTCCAGGACAGTTACTCACGTGCTGACGGAGCTCGGCCACTTCCAGAGAGAGTCCCTGCAGGTGTTTAGCCAAATCCTGAACCGACACCATGATGGAACAAAAAAAAAAAAAAAAAAAAAAAAATCTTTCCTTAGAGAATTTGCAGGCTGGACTTACTGTTATGTTCTGCTACCAAAGCTAAGGAAAGAGAGGAGATCTGTCCCTACTATAAGACTCAGCTGAATCCCTACGATGTAACAGGGAACCTGATCCTGCGATCAGACCTGCTAAAGTCCTAATCTAGTCTGTACGGAGACCTATAGATGTGAGGAGGGAATCCCTACAAGTACTAAGGACTGGGAGGAATATGGGACACCTCCTAACAGAAATAGTAGCAGACAGACGAACAAACAAAATAGATAGAACATACAGGTCCGTAGACCAAGCAAACTAACAGAGTTAGATACAGAGCACAGGCTAGCTAGAAAGTAGATATACAATGAAGTCCAGCAAAGCCAGAAGGGCGGAGCAGGATTAAATAGGCCAACAAGGTCATGTGACCAGCAAAGGAAAAAAAACCTAACAGCAAGGTTCTAACACAGGTTCCCTGTTACATCGTAGGGATTCAGCTGAGTTCTATCGTAGGGACAGATCTCCTCTCTTTCCTTAGCTCTGGTAGCAGAACATAACAGTTATCCCATTCTTCGCCCTGAGAGTCACCCTCCTCCTCTTCTTGCTCTGACAGCACAGTACAGTCCGCGTGACCCTCATGTATCAGTCTCATCAGGATCACGTTCCCTCCCTGGGGGTTAACGTCTGGTGACAAGGATGAAGAAGCTGTGCGGACTTTACTTTTTTCCCCCCTGTATGGAGAACAATATTTGCACCAAAGAATTTCAAGCTGAGATGTAGCCTGCTTTATATACCATGGTAGTAAGAAAACCAGTTTTGAGCTTATCATATCTGTGTACCCATGTTTGGAGAATATCTGCACCAAAAAATTAATTTCACTAGAGTATAACTGTCACGCCAGGTGTGGGAAAGACTTAGTGCAACACAGAGGGAAGAGGGAAAGGGAGCCCAAACACTAGGGAAAGGGGGAAGTGGAGACCTCCTAGTCTGGTCTAGTGTCACCCTGTCTCAACTATCATCCCTATATTGCCTCTTCCGCAATCGCCGCACGCGTACCTCACCTTTTCTTTCCCTGGCATATGGCTAAGGCTAGGGATGGGAGGAGATGAGCACTAGTCGATCTCCACTAAACTCTATAGACAACAAAAGGTAGTCAAACAGGGGGAGAATGCTTAGTTTTAGACGACTCCAGACAAATGCGAACTCAGCCTCAAGCTCCAGAGAGGACGAAGTACTGCTCTTGTTAAGCCTCACAAGTAGTAATGAATATCGCCGGTACCTCCTTCTCACACCAGGTATTTATACACCCAAATTAGCCAGAGGGAGGTAGCCGCTAGGTCCTAGAGACAGCCTCTCATCTAAGAAGATGTCTGTAATGCCAAAAGTAGAGATCTCCAGCAACCAACTGCAGGGCGACTGTCACCTCTGATACACCCGTGACAGTACCCCGCCTCTATGAGTGGCCTCCGGACACTCAGGACCGGGTTTCTCAGGAATAGAGGTGTGGAATGAGCGAACCAATCTGGGAGCGTTCAGCTCTGACGCTGAAACCCACATCCTCTCCTCTGGACCATAGCCTTTCTAGTGCACCAAGTATTGTAGAGAAAGACATTGGAGTCGAGAATCTGCAATCCTCGAAATCTGGAACTCCAGATTGCCATCAACCATTACTGGGGGCGGTGGTAGAGGTGAGGGCCTGAGGAGGTAAGGACCTGTGGAACACATTATGGACCTTAAGGGCCTGAGGAAGTTCAAGACGAAATGCTGCTGGGTTAATGACGCAGGCTATTTTATAGGGACCAATAAACCTAGGTCCCAGCTTCCAAGAAGCTTCCAAGAAGGAACTTTCAATCTTATATTCCTGGTAGACAATCACAGAAAGTCATTCACATTCAGGTCCGGACCTAGCAAGCGTTTTCTGTCAGCCATACTTTTATACCTGCCTCTCAAGATCTTTAAATTACTCCGAACACCCTGCCATACCGAGGAGAGTGACAATGCAAACCATTCCTCCTCAGGAACTCCTGAAGCTCCTCCCCCACTAAAGGTACCAAACTGTGAGTGATAACCGTATGCACCGAAGAACGGTGACCTGCCAGTGAATTCTTGCTGATGATTATTAATGGCAAATTCTACCAGCGGTCTACACTTTCAGGGAGCAGCCGGCTGCGCTTATCCGTCAGGACACCACCAGCAGCGCTGAAGACATGTTCTGAGAGAACGCTGGCTGCCAGGCATGATAAAACCTCAAAGGCGTGACAGGCGAGCTCAGGCCATTCATCCATTTTGGAAGACCAAACTGTAAAAGGGTCAAAATCCTCCTTGATAGTATTGATATTGAGCTCTAGATATTCCTGCACCATCCTCACCAGTCGTTCACCACGTGTCAGACTTGTACTCTGTTGTGCTGGTGCATGAGCTGGTGTCAAAAATGTGTGAAAGGACTCACAGAAATTGCTTCTGCCACCTACGCTGCTGCTGCTATTGTTTTGGCATTGATGAATTGACGTGCCGGAGTTGAAAGTCTACAGCTACAATGCACACTGTGTGCCTGACTGCTATCTTGAGGAAAACCTCTCCTATATTACATGGGATGGAGGCCTCTCCTATATTACACGGGATGGAGGCCTCTCCTATATTATACGGGATGGAGTCCTCTCCTATATTACACGGGATGGAAGCCTCTCCTATATTACACGGGATGGAGGCCTCTCCTATATTATACGGGATGGAGTCCTCTCCTATATTACAAGGGATGGAAGCCTCTCCTATATTACATGGGATGGAGTCCTCTCCTATATTACACGGGATGGAGGCCTCTCCTATATTACATGGGATGGAGGCCTCTCCTATATTACACGGGATGGAGGCCTCTCCTATATTACACGGGATGGAGGCCTCTCCTCTATTACATTGGATGGAGGCCTCTCCTATATTACACGGGATGGAAAGGTTGAGTATGTTTAGCTTAGAAAAACAACGCCTCAGAAGGGATCTCATTTACATGTGTAAATATATGTGTGGTCAGTACAGGGGATAGCACAGGACTTATTCTTTCCACAGACCATACTAAGGACCAGGGGCCGCTCATTACGAGTGGAACAAAGGAGATTCTGGCACCTAAACAGGAAAGGGTTCTTTACAGTCAGAGCAGTCAGACTGTGGAATGCTGACCACAAGAGGTAGAGATGGCCGACACTATAACAGCTTTCATAAAAGGGGCTGGACGATTTCCTCGATACACATTACATTGTGGGCTACAGTTAAATTAGACAAAATGTTACACCTATAATAGTACATTTAGTACGATAATAGTAATTATATAACTAGTATCATAATTCGGATGATCCGGGGGTCTAGGACTGATCGCCTTTTCTTGGGGTCAAGAAGGAATTTTTCCCCATGACACAAATTGGCTGAATGTGTCCTGGGGTTTTTGCCTTCTTCTGGATCAACAGATTTAGGCATAGGGATTTTAGTAATACCATTATTAGAATCACAAGAGTAATATAAAACATAAAACTAATACAATTATAAACGGGTTCATTTTTAATTGTAATAGTGCAGCAATAATAAAAATGATAATACATTTGTGAGGCCGAGTCCCAGTAAGTTAGTGTATTGTTAGTGGAGGGAGGATAATTGGGAGAGAAATGTGGAAGTGGATGGACCTGGGTCTTTATTCAGCCAATGGCACAAGCCCTTGTGTCTGGACAGTGTGAATGCTTCCTGCACCCTGATTGGCTACCCGCGATTTGCACACATAAAGTAAAAAAAAAAAAAATTAGTAGCACAGCGCTGCTCTCAGCTTCTGTCTACTCTCCCCTCATCATACACAAGCAGTATTCTAGCCCTAGAACGCATACCTGGGGCCTCGCAGGCCCGCCCTGTTAATTGTTTTCTATTTTCTGCAAGATTTCTTTAGTTAGAATTTTGAAACTCTAGGTATTCTTCATGTATATAGTTCTTTGTCATTTCCAGTTGGTCATTTATTATTTGCACACGGGCCTAAAAGGCCCCAGGTATGTGAAAAAGTAGATTTTTATGGTCATGCGTTCTAGGGCTAGACAAACTGTTAAAAACACGTTAGTTGCGCCGCAATAATTTTCCCGCACTTTTTCACCGAATGTTACAGTTTTTTGCCAATTTTAAGTAAAAATGCTCGTATTTCCAATCATGAATCCAAATGTGCCATATTCGTGACGAATTTAACATTTGCGATGGGATTTCAGACATATTCACTCATCACTAATTGTAATTACAGCCACAGCTGTGGTTACAATGCAAAAGTAAGTGTGGACTGGGTCAAGCTATTTGACCAAGTCAGGTTTAGGAGAACCAGCCATGGGCTTTTATTTTTGGAGAGATCTGTAGGAAGGTAGTGGGACAGATCTCTCCCTCCAGTACGGGTTTTGTAAGTGACCCAAAGCCACAATTCACATTTAATCCTGCAGGTAAGCGTTGGGTGTGTCAGTTGTTGTTTTCAAGTGCAGCAGTGCTGGAGGTTCTGTTCATGTCTGGCTGTGTGAGATTGAATATTTGAAAGCAGTTGGCTATATGAAAAGACCACATCTTAGTGAAATCAATATTAGCAAAAAGTGGTGTCGATTAAAATATAACTTTTAATAATCTAAAATGCAGCTACAAACAACACACTTTAAAAAGGAAATAAATCCAGGAGATGATACCCTGGGAATAGAGGGTATCCAGAAACCAGACCTATATGTATACCAGTGGAATCCCTTCAGGGACGGTAATCCGCAAGAAACATATGATCAAGCATGTGATGTATAGCAACAAAGTCCCTACTGGGTCAATAATCCTGTTGTCACAGATACAAACCCATATGGTCAAGTATATAACCTATATCAACCCTGTATTAATAAAATAATTGAGTGAAACTACCACTCCTAAGACAAGGATCATGCAATATCCAATTATGGTGGTACAGCAAAATACTGGAACGATCTCACCATATGTCTTCAATCTGACATGATGTCGTCCTGCTCTAGACTGACACCCACATGTCCGAGGTTGTAGTGAATAAGAGGCACTTTGCTCCCTACGCGTTTCCTCTTGTAGTAAAGATTCATCAGGGGAGACTATGTGTCATATCTAGAGATGAGCGTTGTTCGACTCGAACTGTTCGCCAATCTCAAATTCGAGCTGTTTTGGGCGGTGTTCGAGCCGTTCGGCGAACACGAACGATTTGAAAAAAATTCGGCTGTTCGAGGTTATGTTCGATAACTGTTTGTGCACTAAAATCATAACTGGATTTTTTCTCAGTAATGATGAAAATTAATGTTAATACGCAGTTTGAGTGTACAGCGGGGTGGGGGGAGGGGCAGGGGATGGATCTCTGCAGGAATAATGAAGATCTCCATTTTTTTTTCTCTTTCCCGCATTTACAGTGGGGAGGTGCAATCTGTCAGCCTATCAGCAGCGCACACACGGAGCGAACTGCTTTTTTTCACACAAGCAAGGGCATGTGTCATTGGCAGTGTATGTCACATGTCGTTGCCCTATAAGACTCAGCCATTTTCCCCGTCGCCACCATTTTCTCACTGCTGCAGCTGCGTGTTAGACGGCACCGCTGTTGCTGTGTGCGCTATACTTTGTTAATTTCAAGCCAATTTTCGCACAAATCTACAGATAGCTTGGGAGTAGGGAAGAGTTGTGATTGCAGTCCTTTTAAGGACTAGGTTACATCATTTCATACGACTTTTATCAGGCAGGTCTGTGCTCTTAAATAGGTTGGGAGTAAAGACTAATTGTAATTGCAGTCCTTTTCAGGGCTAGGTTACATCAGTTCCTATCACTTTTTTGCCAGGCAGGTCTGTGCCAGTGCTGTGCAAGTTTTTTTCACAGCATTTGGCTAAATCTAGCAAAGCTAATCCTTTTTGGCCTCTTGCAGTGTGTGTTAGTCAGTGGAGAAGCCTATCTGTGTTGCAAGATATACCACCTGTGTATAGAATACAATTTTTTTTTACTGCACCTAGTGAAGTAAAACCTTTTGGGTATAGCATCATTCTATTACTACATCTATACTGACCTCCATCAGGTTGCAAATTAAAAATAATTTTTATCTGCATCTACCTCTGAAAAAATATTTGGGCTTCTAGCTGTGTGTGGGACTTGTTCTATTAGTCCATCTATACTGACCTCCACCCGGTTGCAAATTCAAAATAATTTTTTGTCTGCATCTAGCTCTGAAAAAATATTTCAGCTTCTAGCAGTGTGTCGGACTTGTTCTATTAGTCCATCTATACTGACCTCCATCAGGTTGCAAATTAAAAATAATTTTTATCTGCATCTAGCTCTGAAAAAATATTTAGGTTTCTAGCAGTGTGTGGGACTTGGTCTATTAGTCCATCTATACTGACCTCCATCAGGTTGCAAATTCAATATAATTTTTTTCTGCATCTAGCTCTGAAAAAATATTTCAGCTTTTAGCAGTGTGTGGGACTTGTTCTATTAGTCCATCTATACTGACCTCCATCAGGTTGCAAATTAAAAATAATTTTTTTCTGCATCTAGCTCTGAAAAAATATTTAGGCTTCTAGCAGCGTGTGGGACTTGTTCTAATAGTCCTTCTATACTGACCTCCATCAGGTTGCAAATTCAATATAATTTTTTTCTGCATCTAGCTCTGAAAAAATATTTAGGCTTCTAGCAGTGTGCGGGACTTGTTCTATTAGTCCATCTATACTGACCTCCATCAGGTTGCAAATTCAATATAATTTTTTTCTGCATCTAGCTCTGAAAAAATATTTCAGCTTCTAGCAGTGTGTGGGACTTGTTCTATTAGTCCATCTATACTGACCTCCATCAGGTTGCAAATTAAAAATAATTTTATCTGCATCTAGCTCTGAAAAAATATTTAGGCTTCTAGCAGTGTGTGCGACTTGGTCTATTAGTCCATCTATACTGACCTCCATCAGGTTGCAAATTCAATATAATTTTTTTCTGCATCTAGCTCTGAAAAAATATTTCAGCTTCTAGCAGTGTGTGGGACTTGTTCTATTAGTCCATCTATACTGACCTCCATCAGGTTGCAAATTCAATATAATTTTTTTCTGCATCTAGCTCTGAAAAAATATTTAGGCTTCTAGCAGTGTGTGGGACTTGTTCTATTAGTCCATCTATACTGACCTCCATCAGGATGCAAATTCAATATAATTGATTTCTGCATCTAGCTCTGAAAAAATGTTTCAGCTTCTAGCTGTGTGTGGGACTTGTTCTATTAGTCCATCTATACTGACCTCCATCAGGATGCAAATTCAATATAATTGATTTCTGCATCTAGCTCTGAAAAAATATTTCAGCTTCTAGCTGTGTGTGGGACTTGTTCTATTAGTCCATCTATACTGACCTCCATCAGGTTGCAAATTCAATATAATTTTTATCTGCATCTAGCTCTGAAAAAATATTTAGGCTTCTAGCAGTGTGTGGGACTTTGTCTATTAGTCCATCTATACTGACCTCCATCAGGTTGCAAATTCAATATAATTTTTTTCTGCATCTAGCTTTGAAAAAATATTTAGGCTTCTAGCAGTGTGTGGGACTTGTTCTATTAGTCCATCTATACTGACCTCCATCAGGTTGCAAATTCAATATAATTTTTTTTCTGCATCTAGCTCTGAAAAAATATTTCAGCTTGTAGCAGTGTGTGGGACTTGTTCTATTAGTCCAACTTTACTGACCTCCATCAGGTTGCAAATTAAAAATAATTTTTATCTGCATCTAGCTCTGAAAAAATATTTAGGCTTCAAGCTGTGTGTGGGACTTGTTCTATTAGTCCATCTATACTGACCTCCATCAGGTTGCAAATTAAAAATAATTTTTATCGGCATCTAGCTCTGAAAAAATATTTGGCCTTCTAGCAGTGTGTGGGACTCATTGTATTAGGCCATCTATACCAAGCTCCACCAGCTTTGAAATCAATAATAATTTTTAGCTGCATCTAGCCCTGAAAATAATTTTTCTTCCCAATAGTGGTAGCAGTAGAACTTTGGGGCGCGCGCCTGGCTAACAAAAATATACGCATCATAACAAAAAACACCAGCCTAGGGCATTGCATTAATAAGATGGCATCATCGTCTCTCCCAGTGCTAGGCCTACTATGCCGGCTAGCATTCCTGTGCCTAAAACACAATGTATGGGTCCGCGCTAGCCACTATGCTGAGGGGTCTAAAGCTGCTGCTAACGTTTTATAACAATTCAATTGGCAGATTTTCACAGAGCTCTTCCCCAACGCCCACCCATCGAGCAACAGTTGCCCACCCTCCCTATGGGATCTAGTGGCGAATAGTTGATGCCATTAATCAGAGCGTCAGTTGCCCGGTTGACGTGGCAAGCACACAGTAAGGCACGGGAAGAGTGGACACGACTAGTAGCAGGCTGACGGGTTGACCAATGTGAACAAGCCAGATCACAAGTCACCATAGAATTTCTCCACCAGCTAATGATGAGGGGCATATCAGGGGAGTCAGCGCAGCGGTGTCTGACCAGAGTAGCATTTCACTTCCAACTAC
Organism: Phyllobates terribilis; assembly: GCF_046119375.1. Classification (NCBI taxonomy): domain Eukaryota; kingdom Metazoa; phylum Chordata; class Amphibia; order Anura; family Dendrobatidae; genus Phyllobates; species Phyllobates terribilis. The sequence continues at coordinate 469,477,270 of NW_027362767.1, read as the reverse complement.
TGAATTGTGGAGATGTGACAAAGATTCATCATCAGACAATCCATAAAAGGGTGGAAAAGGGGTCAGCCAAGTCAGGAGTGTAGACGTCCCGTCCCGTGTCACTAAAACTGATTTCTCACATCATATCCCTAACACCATTAACATGACACTCACAATTTGAAGCAACACTACTGTCTACTGCATTTGCGATCGCCTTCTTCGGGGCGCTATGCATAAGCGAATTAGTCCCTCAATCCAAAATTAACACCAGTGGGGGCTTATTACACCAGGACGTAGTCATAGCCAATAATGCGATACGTCTACGCATACGCCAATCGAAAACGGTTCCAGCGGGCAGGGGCACTTGGGTACTTCTACAACCCACAAACGGTACACTGAGTCGGGTAACAATAGTAAAAACATATCTAACCATCAGATCACAAAGTAATTTCTTCCTATCACACATTGATGGAACGCCATTATCAAGATACCAGTTCCAAGCTATATTTAATAAATGCATAACATCGGCAGGGAACCACCCCAAAGATTACGGGACACACTCATTCCGCATAGGCGCGGCCACGGAAGCAGCAAGAGCAGGACTGTCAGAAACGGAAGTTCAGAGGATAGGGAGATGGCGATCCACGTGTTTGGCGAGATACATAAGACCGGACTTGTTATCCTAACGTGGTTTGTTTCTTTTACAGGTGACGCTAAGCCAACAGTGTGGGTGATAGGCCACTCGTATATATATTGGGCAGAAAAAAGGGCTAAAGTCCGCCCAGGCGGGAGGAAATTAGACTTTCATAACACATATTTCAACTGGAGAGGTATTAGAGGCCTGCTATGGCCACAGGTACTAATGGAGGTAATCAAGGTAGGGAGAGAGGCAAGAGGTCTGGTCATCTTAGTTATACAGGCCGGGGGAAACAACCTAGGTCATCACAAGAGCGCATAACTAATGGCAATAATGAAACTAGACACTGAGCGCTTCAGAGAATTTTTCACAAAACTAGCTATAGTATGGTCAGAGATTGTGCCTATGGCGGTATGGGAAGGCGCGCGAGACATCACGGCCATCGAACGGACAAGGCGGGTAATAAATATTCGGATGGCAAAATTTAGAAGAGACAGAGGCGGTGTAGTGATACGACACCGACAACTGGAAGGAGATAAAGCAGGCCTCATATGGCCCGACGGTGTTCACTTAATGGATATTGGACTGGACATATTCCTGTCAGGACTCCAGGACGGAGTGGAACAAGCATTAAGAGTGATGGGTGGGGGTCAGAGTCCTGCATACGAGTACGCAGGATCCTCCGTGGCCTGGAAATACAAAGGACATGTTGGAGAGTTACACTTGTTGGCCAACTTGCCGGAGTGGAGACCCAGGGCATGCTGCAACAAGCTGAATTATTTTAGAAATAAAATGCCTTTCTAATGGAATGAGTATAAAGAGTTAATAAAGCTGTGACCGATCCTCACCCATCCAGTTGTAAGAGTTACATTATTGTATTGTCAAAGAAAGGGGGCGGTAGGGGGGCTGAGCGTCTGGGTTTGGTTGGGGTTCCCCACAGTCTGCCTAGGCTAGATGCATTTAAAAATTCTTATTAGATACACAGGCGGTGCAGCTTGCTTCGCAGCTGGGCTACTACGCCCAAAGTATTGCCTAGGCTAGATGCAGTTAAAAATTCTACGCTGACTAGCAGACACTGAAGCTTTGGAGCAGACCTCTGAGTAAACAGCTCTTCAGACTAAACCATCTGTGTTACCCCAAGCCATAGTGTATGTAGTTTCTTACAGTTAAAAGGGGGGGGAGGAGCGACCCAACCCACCTCGAATTGACGATGCCAACGTCACGTAAGACACAGCAAGGGGACTCCACAAAATTGTGGTACAGACACCACTTAACCCTAGAACGCATACCTGGGGCCTCGCAGGCCCGCCCTGTTAATTGTTTTCTATTTTCTGCAAGATTACTTTAGTTAGAATTTTGAAACTCTAGGTATTCTTCATGTATATAGTTGTTTGTCATTTGAGTTTGAGTTATTCCATGTTATTTGCAGATGGGCCTAAAAGGCCCCAGGTATGTGAAAGTGTAGATTTTTATGGTCATGCGTTCTAGGGTTAAGTGGCATCAATTGCCCCACAGTAGCTTAAAATGGTTGGTGAGGTGATTTTACCAAATCCTCAAGCTTTTAGTCTCCCCAGGATGACACAGGGGTAGAAAAGTCCTTGCGAATCCATGATTTGTTCATCTTTATGAACGTGAGTCTGTCTATATTCTCAGTGGACAGCCGCGTGCGCTTATCTATCAGCACACTACCAGCAGCGCTGAACACAAGTTCAGAGAGAACGCTGGCTGCAGGGCATAAGATCTCCAAGGCGTGAGTGGCGAGCTCCGGACATTTTTCCAGATTGGAATCCCAAAATGAGCAAGGGTCCAGTGACACAGTCATGGCTTCGATGTTCACTTGGAGATACTCCTGTACCATCCTCTCTAGGCGTTGACTATGTGTCAGACTTCTTGTCTCCTGTGGCCTTGCAAAGGATGGTCTAAAAAAGTGGTGAAACGATTCCACAAAATTGCTGTTACCTGCAGATACTGTGTTACTGTTACGGTTTGAGTGATGAAGACTCGACAGTCCCACGGTTGGCAAGTTTGAACTGTGAGATTCACTACGTGCACCACTGGTGTTTTGTGGAAAAGCACAAATAAGATTCTGCAACAGCGTCTGCAGATACTCCTGCATGCGTAAATCCCTTTTTATGGCAGGAATTATTTCGGCAAATTTACTTTTGTACCGGAGATCTAAGAGTGTGGCAACCCAGTAGTCGGGATTACTTCAAATTCTGACAATCCGAGGGTCATGTTGCAGGTAGTGCAGCAAGAAGGCACTTATGTGTCTTGCGCATCCAGGAGGACCAAGTCCTTGTTGTGTTGGTAGCGAGGTAAGAATCATGCTTTCCTTCCTCTGCCCTCTCCCCCCAACCTCGCACAACAGAAAAGTGATCAAGGTCTCCCTCATCTGATGAGTCTTCCATGCCCATCGCCAGTTCGTCCTCCACTTCTTCCTCGGCTCCTGCACCTTCCTCAACAGTTTGGCTGCTACCATGCGCCCTGGTTAATCCCTCTCCCCCACCCTCCCATGCCTGCCGCCTTGGTGCTGCCGACCGTCTGGACCTTGGAGATGTTATCCCTTCCGCATACAACTCCTCCTCTACTTCCTCCACCTCCTCTTTTCCCACCACCTGACTCTGAATTCTGTTTAATGTGTGCTCTAGCATGTAAATCACCGGAATAGTCATGCTGATAATGGCATTGTCGTCAGCACTAAACATCTTCGTCGCCATTTCAAAACTGTGCAGAAGGGTGTGTGGCGCCCCTGAGGGTTCAGTCACCACAGAGTTACTGCATCTCACCCAGAGGTGTGGTATCTCACCCTCAGGTAAGGAAGGCGTATGGCTCGGGACCCTAACACCTGCATCCAACACATACCCGCAGTGGGGGTAGGGCGAGATTGCTCCTAAGGGAGAGCACAGTCCCAGGTCCCTAGCTGGCGGGAGGGTCCTATGTAGTGGGTGCTTAGGGGAGCAGCTTAGCGGAGCATATGACAGGGAGAGTATAAATAGGAAGCCATCTTAGAAAGAGCAAGCCAGTCAGAGGAGGAAAAGTGACAGGAGCAGAGGCTCCGCATGAGCTCTGCTCCGGAGGCGGGCCTAGCCTGGGAGGCCCAGGACTGAAGGAGAGACGAGAGGAGTGGGAGCAGGAAGGCTCCAGGAACCGAAGGGACCCTAGGGGTACGGGCTGTGCAGAAGGCCACCCGTACTCCTGCTGCTACCAGGAGGTAGAGGGGTCAGACCAGATAAGGGGAACCGGTCCCTCAACTAGCGGAGAAACTGCAAGGCTCAACTAGAAACCGGAGGCTGCAGCATTTCATGTACTGCAGGCCAAAGTCCACACCAGTCTCACTAAGAAGGTAGCCACATAGGACCCAGGGGATGGAACACACGTCGCCCGCCAAGGCCCGAGGATACCGGATAGAAGTGTCACTGGGTGTGAGGTGCAGGGAGAAGGCCAGAGAAAGGACACACAGAAGGGGGTCCTGCTAAGTACTCCGGAGCTATCTGGGGGTGGACTGAGCCCCTCACTGAGTACGCACAGCACGACGAGGGAGATTGCTCTGGTACCTGTAATCTGGACTGCAACAACTGTGAGTAAAGATCTTGGGACTGCATCACACGGACTCTGTGTTCATTACTGACTCCCTGCACTACAACCACCATCATCCACCCACACTGCCCTGAAGCTACACTCTTCCTGTGGGGAGTAATAATACAATTGCTGCAAAACCACCAGCTTCAGAGGACTGTTCCGCAGCGGCGGCCCCTTTGGCCGCACTCCACAGGTGGCGTAGTCGGACATTATAAAACCCATATATACAAATTACCCTTGGATTGACCGTCCTGGGTCACGGACCGGGTTACCGCCACAGTGACTACAACCCCCAGCGTCTACCGGACCGGCTCCGGATACCCCACGGCCCAGGGGGCTCGTCAACTTCATAGGTCCCGGATCTGAGACCACTCCTGCAGCGTGATTTGCCCCACCTCTGGATCTCGTTGGCCCAGGCTATACGTCAGAACATATTGCACCAGGGCTTGTCGGTGCTGCCACAGTCGCTGCAACATGTGCAGAGTTGAATTCCACCGTGTCGGCACATCGCATTTCAGCCGGTGAACTGGCAGGCCCAACGACTTCTGTAGAGATGTAAGTCGTTGAGCTGCGGGATGCGAACGGCGGAAGTGAGCACACAGCGACCGTGCCCTCTGCAGAAGGCCATCTAGTCCGGGATAGTGGGCTAAAAATTGCTGGAATACCAGGTTCAACACGTGAGCCATACAAGGCACGTGTGTGACATTGCCCCGGCAAAGGGCCGCACCCAGGTTTGCAGCATTGTTGCACACGGCCTTCCCTGGTTGCAGGTCCAGTGGAGACAACCATTCATGAAACTGGGTCTCCAGAGCTGACCACAACTCCTCAGCTGTGTGACTCACATTTCCCAGACATTTCAAAGTAAACACTGATGCCGTTGAGCCCTGCTGCCAGCATAGTAAGGAGGTGTGCAGGATCCCTTCTGCGCAGTTAGAAAGCAGGTGGCATTACCAGACAGGCTTTGGGTGCAGGTGGAGGACCGAGAGGAGGTTGAGGAGGCAGAAGCAGTGGAGGAACTTTGAGATAAAGAGGATTGACGCACAACTCGTGGGGATGGCAAGACTTGGACAGCAGCCCCTTGTCCTGCTGTCACCATAGTTACCCAGTGCCCAGTCAGCGACATGTAACGCCCCTGTCCATGCCTACTCGTCCAAGTGTCTGTGGTGAAATGCACCCTGTCACACACAGAGTTTCTCAAAGAAGCGGTGATGTTGTGTGCGACATGCTGGTGGAGCGCAGGCACACCTTTCTTTGAGAAGTAGTGCCGACTGGGCATCTGGTACTGGGGCACTGCGACGGACATAAGGTCTCGAAAATCCTCTGTGTCCACCAGGCGGAAAGGCAGCATTTCTGTAGCCAAGAGCTTGCAGATGGTGAAATTCAACCTCTTAGCTTTCTCATGGCTAGGAGGAAATGGTCTTTTACTTGTCCACATCTGAGGGACCGAGGGCTGGCTGTTGTGCTTAGACGGGGTTGAGTAGGGTGTCCCCAGCAAACTGCCGGTCTGTGAGGAAGATGCAGGCGGACATGTTAGGTTGCCTTGATCCAAAGGTGGTGCTCTCGATGTCAGAGAGCGCTCAACACCAGCAGGTGTTTCCACTTCCCAATGAACTGACGATCTGCCAATCACACTGGCAGTTGCGGGTAAAGAGGTGGCAGGTCTGCGTCCAAAAACATGTGTGACTGCTGTCCCCCCAGTCACAGAGGATGAAGAGGCGGATGCACAAGATGGGGCAGACGGTCGTTGGCCCGGCCCGCTAGGCCGCATTGTAGCACAGTGAGCTTCCCACTGCAACTTATGCTTCATATCCATGTGACGGTACATGCATGAAGTACTCAAACTATGGATTTTTTGGCCTCTACTTAGCTTTTGGTGACAAATATTACAGATAACACGAGTTGGGTCATCCTTATCGATCTGAAAAAATGCCCAGGCTATGCAAGGCTTAGAGCCCATGCGACCTGAAGAGCCACTACGACTTGTGGTCAGAGGCAGAGTTGTGGTTGAGGATGCAGTTGTTGACGTGCTTCCAGTACTCCGTCTCTGTCCAGGAAGGCGCAACCTAACCTCATCGTCAATAGCATCTGTGACGCCCCGCTGCGCTTGGTATCACAGATCCTAGAAGAGTGCATTGATGGAATCCTCCACAAAAGGCCCCCATAAACATTCACACATCTCCACCTTCCACCTCAGACCAGCAGAGGGAGCCCGTTAGGGATATAAATAGGGAAGGTGGAGCTAGGCAGTTCAGTTCCTCTGCAGAGTTCCTGCAGTAGAGAAGCCTAAGAGAGGTCAGTCTGCAGTGGAGCTCAGTCTAGTCTAGAGAACTCCGTTAATAGTTCAGCAGTGGAGCACGAGGCTCCTGCTAGCTAGATTCAGGGAGCCCAGATAGAGCTTAAGGTGTGCCGGCACCATAAGATCGGTGAAGCGCGGTAAGCTGCCGTTAGTGTGTATAGCCTAGTGAGGGCCCAAGCAGGCCGAAGGCGAGTGGCGAGTTAGTACATAAGGGGCAGAGGAGCTTAACCAGCTCACCCCGAAGAATTTACCGGACAGCGGATCCGAGCTTACCGGGATCTCTATGACCCAGTAAGGCATAACTGGAATCCCTGGAGAACTACAAGTCCCAGGATCGCTAAGGTGCTGATACGTAACAGAACCAGGAGACGCTGGCTCCCTGCATACTGGGAGCGTGAACTCCAAGAGAAGGCCCTACCACAAGGTTAGCCAGCGCAGGACAGAGACAAAGTTAGGCCTAGCTCCAGGCAGGTCAGAAACTTACTACGCAGAGGCAAGAAACAGGAGGCCCTACACCCGCTCATTGGGGAGGATCCTGATATGCACCATTCACCCTACAGTGCTCCGGGATGTGCCTGAATTTCCACCAGTAAAAGGTACTGAAGTGACTACCGTGTCCGTTCCCGTTCTTGCTCTGACCCAGCTGGGTCTCGCCTGTCCTGCATTCCCCCTGCATACGCTGCCCTGAGACCTAGCTCCACCTGTGGGGAGCTATACCATCGAGCTGCCTTATCACCGGCCTCAGTGGACTGCTGCAGCGCTGGTGCTTCTCACCAGATACCACAGGTGGCGTCACGAACTCTTTTAAAATTAACAATTATCCACCCTTTTAAAGAGTGACCCCAGGGTACGGGCCCGGGAGCCGACCACCGCGACATCCCCAAGGCCAGGCAATGGCCCGGGTACCGAGTCATCCCCATCCCCTGGGCTAGTCACATCCTCCTCCACCTCCTCTGCTGACCTCATCGACTGGCTGACTGTGGGTTGACAGTAAGTGTGATCTCCAACCTCGTCATCATCACCCTGTGTGTTCTCACACCCGTCGTCCTCAGAGCCAACCTCTTCCTGCCCTGACCGAAAAGTCAAGTTGTCGCTCCAATCAGGTATTTGAGTCTCATCATCGTCTTCATCATTGTCTCCACCAACAGGAGTTACAGTTTGGGAATGAGGGTCTACATTATGCTCAGAACCTTCTTCATCTGGTCCTGGATCCGACTTATAAAGATTCTGGGCATCAGTGCAGATCATTTCCTCGTCTGGATTAACAGAAGCTCTGGAGCAGACCTCCGTTTCCCAGGCTATAGTATGAGTAAACAGCTGTGCAGACTCAACCATCTGTTCTACCTCATACTCAGACGGGCAGCTGGAGACTTGGGAGCTGTGAGGAAGCAAGTGCGATTGGGGTGACACCTCTGAGGACTGGAGTATTTGTGATGTTGAAGTTGAGGTGGAGGAGAGCCCACTTGAAGGAGCACTTGATATCCGTTGAAGCACCTGCTGTTTTTGTGCCTCATCTGGAATTTGTAGCGATGGGCGTGTCCGTAAGAAAGGGATCGTATCACATTGTCCACGAAAAGAAGTCGACATCTTAGTTTGGCTGGAAGATGGTCTTTCTTCTGCAGATGTTACCCCCCCCACCGCGGGGGGGCTCGACCCACCAGCGGACAGGCACCAGTATTGGGAGAGGGGGGCTGGCCGTCAGGGTCCACCGCGGCTCTGGCACAAACCCGGCGACACGGAGGTCGCACGGGCAGGAACGGACTGGCCGTGTCGGCTTCGCACTTTTTTGGTTTTAGAAGGGCATGACATGCCTATATCTGTGTCTCCCCCTCCTTTTACTCCTCCACCTCTTTTCTTTTCGCATGACTATATGTACTTGTCACTTTTCCATGTGTTAGTTGTGTCTTCTGAGCAGTTTGTCAGCTTTTGGACACCTTTTGAAGTGTTTTCTATGTGTTTCTATGTGTTTTTGTTTGCCTGCCATTGGTTTTAACGGTGCTCGACGGTGTTCGACGAACAGTTCGGCAAACATACGGGTGTTCGACGAACCGAACTCGAACACTACGGGGGTGGCTCAACACTAGTCATATCTCCAAGCCCACAACCTCCTGTCGCCCGTTGACCTGTTCGTTCTGCATTGCACTTTGATTCTTATACAGGATTTATTTCCTTTTTAAAGTGTGGTGTTTGTAGCTATATTTTAGATAATTATTAAAAGTTACAGTTTAATCGACACCACTTTTTGCTAATATTGATCTGTGTGAGCTAGAACACAGATCAGAGCCAGAGATTTGGGTAAAGAGTTTCCGCACCCAGGGTACCTACAGTGGTGCAGGTGCCCACGGCAACGGACTGTATACAAACGTTCCCAGCTGCGATCCGGAAGATAAAGGTTTGCAACTTTAATTTGCAAAGTTTGGAAAATAAAGACTTTGTTTTTTAACTAACCTGGGTCACTGCCTCGCTACCGCACTGGCATGAAAGCCGCTGCCTTACATAACATAATCCCAAAATGCTGTGTTTAACCTAATGCAACCATAAGCTGCCATAGGAGATTTCCCACAAAACTAGAAGTCTATTGCACAGAAAACTAAAATGTAAAACAATCAAAACTGCAGTGATCCGATAAACTGCAGCGTTCTGATAAACTGCAAATATCATTCAGATGCTCTATGATGCATTTCTTCAGGGATCTCGTAGTGCATCCTACATAAAGCATATCACATTCTATTCACACATTTTACAACATGGGATATGTCCACATCTAAAAACCCTTTATTATGTAATCATGTTTTATGTGGAGGTATGATCAGTTCACTGTGTGATAGTTTATTACTAGTGATGAGTGACTGTGCTCGTCACTACTCGTTACTCAGCAAGAATTTTTCGGATGCTTGGGCCCCATCCCTCCATGTTTGGCGCTTTTTAGCCAATAAACATGCAGGGATTGCCTGCCAGTCACTGTAATGCAGTAGCCATGTTGGTTGTGGCATTACAGTGATTGGCTGGCCGCACAGTATCATTGGGTCTATAAAAGACCAGGCGCCGCCATGCTCGTCAACAGTCTATCCCGGAAACTGGCAGAGTAGGGAGAGCTGCTGCTGAGCTAGGGAGAGAATCTTAGCAGCGTTTAGGCAGGGATTCCACACCACTTTTATTTCTTAAATCTGCAACATCAGCACTCCTTAGGGCTCATTCTATTAAATATTAATACTGCGGTTACCAGCAGTTAGGGAGAGATTGTGGAGGGATAGTGTAGGTCCGGATAGAGTTCATTGCACTTCCTTTCCGCAGCTGGAACTCATATCTAATAGCCCTTCTGAGGACTACTAATAATCTTTTTGCTCTTAATCCTGCAAATTGTTGTGAAAAAACATTATATGCCATTTACACTGCTGAAGTTGTGCATTAAAAGCATACAGCCCAACTTGGTTGATTGGAATAGCATCGCTATATAGTGCAAGCAGTGAACAATGTCCTTCTTAGCTGTTCTAAATTTCCTGTGATACAAATATTGCAAACTTTTCTCAGCATCTAAAAATTCTATGCGGCAATTGTGCATTCAAAGCATAAATCCAGACTTGGCCAGTAACCAGTTTCATTGCTATAATGCTATTGGACTTTAACAAGTTCATCTGAGGGGGGTAAATTTTACTTTGATAAAAATACTCCACAGATTTCTCAGCAGGGAAATATCATATGTACTTTAAAATGGGCAAGACGCGTGGTAAGGGACGGGGAAGTGGACAAGATGCTGAAGGTGAGCGCACAGGCCGAGGCCATGGGCAAGGTGAAACTGTGCCTGCTGCGTGAGCACAACAGGACATGATGCTGATGGTGAGCGCATAGGCCGAGGCTGCGGGAACACAACAAACATACACATCATGTCAACGTAGCAACCAACCACATTTCCAGACAGCTTGCCCTTGAAATGCTGCCGTTTAGGCTGGTGGAGACAGAAGCTTTCCTCAACCTCACAGCGGCTGTCCCTCGGGACTCGGTCCCCAGCCGACACTATTTCTCCCGGTGTGCCATCCCCGCCTTACACAAGCACGTGTCCCATAACATCAGCCGTGTCCTGACCAACACTGTTACTGGGAAGGTCCACGTGTCCGTGGTTAAGTGCTTGTGGCCAGGGATGCTACATTTCCCTGACGGCACACTGGGTGAATATTGTGGAACCTGTGACCCAGTCGCCCCCCAGGACGGAACATGTGCAAGCAATGCCGAGGATTGCGGGCCCTGGTTCAATCGGGGTTTCACATCTCCGCAGAGCTGCAAGGAGGGACACTCACGGGAGGACGCTCCCGCTCCACACCGCCGTCTGCACAGGCATACTGCACAGGCATATTGCACACTGCCTACTAGAGCAAGCCACAGCCTTGGATCCGGCAGTTGCCTTCTGCCATATTGAGACTCTGCTACTTGGGCCATTAACTCTTTGGAGCTGACCTGTCTTCTCACAGTAAGTAGTTTACTTACTTTTAGCTGCACCATATACGGCACCGAGCTGGTTTAAGGAAACAATAACCCTTAAACCTCATTACATCTCTTTCCAAACACTGACTTGGGGCATCTTAGAAGGGGTTACCTATCGTGCACCTACTACAAACAACTAGCGTTCAGTTCACTTAAACTAAACACGTTGGTAGGAATCATTAATATCATTCCTTTACCCACCACAACCTTTATTTAACTTCTTTGTATGCATCCAAGCAGTACATGAAGTTCATTCCCTGTTCAGGGTGGTAGTAGTTTCTGCTCTTTATATTTGCATTACCTTTTCAGGCAGGTACATATCTGAGCCTGTGTGTTTTCTCCCTTCTGAGTTTATGTTCCGCTGCCTTTTCTATGACCCTCGCAATGTACGCATTTTGGCCAACACTAATTACTGTTTGGTCACCCTTCTAGACCCACCCATATAGTACTAGAAGGCCGTAGTTGAAGATTTATTAAAAAAATTCCCATCTGGCAACGCTGGTGGCAGAGGTCACGCTTCACTGGACAACCAAGGAGTACAGGCGAGAGAGACACAAACCAGATGCGGCAGAGGCAGGGGAACACTGTCAAAGTTCTGGGAAAGTTTTTTCACACGCTTTCACCACCCAGGCCCTGATGTGTCAGAGGACAAGGATGGAAAAGTTTGGGAAGATAGTGAAGGAGTACCTTGCCGACTGTACCAACGTCCTCCGTGATTCCTCTGTGCCTTATAATTATTGGGTATCCAAGCTGGACACGTGGAATGAACTGGCTCTCTACGCCTTGGAGGTCCTGACCTGCCCTGTCGCCAGCGTTTTATCAGAGCGGGTTTTTAGTGCTGCTGGGGGTATTATAACTGATAACTTCCCCCATACTCTGGAACTCTCTACCCCAACACATCAGACTCTCGTCGACCGTGGAAACATTCAAAAGGAGCCTGAAGACCCACCTCTTCCGACAAGCCTACAACCTGCATTAACCACCGCTGCATGACCAGCTCTACCCTCACCTAATGTATCCTCACCCATCCCTAATAGATTGTGAGCCCTCGTGGGCAGGGTCCTCGCTCCTCCTGTACCAGTCGCTGTCACATTGTGTTCAAGATTATTGTACTTGTTTTTGCTATGTATACCCCTTTTCACATGTAAAGCGCCATGGAATAAATGGCGCTATAACAATAAATAATAATAATAATAAGCGCATCCGCTTTTCAACTGAAAATGCTGACAGACTGACTCATAAAAATGAACAAGGACTGGATTGGGCCAGACTTCTCAACACCACCGAATGATAGCATTGTAACATAAACTCAAATCCAGTGATTTTTGTTTTTTTTCTGGTGTATTCCCATGCAACCCTTCACAGCGAGACATGGGTATACGCTGCAGGATTTCATCTTTTTTGTGTCGTTCTCCTCTTCCACCACCATATGAACAGGGTGATGAAGCTACTCGCGCTATACATTTTTTAAGGGTGTTTATGATGCCCACATTAATCATTACCTCTAACATTCTTTTATAGATATGTATACCCCCCAGGGGTATATGTTTTTCAGCCCATGCACTTAGTGCATGCGTATTACCAGTCTAGGATACCCACTCCTTAATAACGGGAAAAATAACGGGAAAAAACATTTCTGAGGCCCTCCACTTCGTCTCTTCAAAGGGGTATTGGAGTGCCTCATTCTATTATTTGGCATCTCTTGCACTTAGTCCTTGGTGCTGCTATGTACAAAAAAAACTCTTTTCAGGACCGATTCAAATCTAGTCTATATTCTACAATATTACTATATTACCTCTCTTATCTGAAATTCGTGTACGGGTGAGATATCGCACTAGGGATAGTGTATTACAGGCATCTGGTCAGAGATGATTGCCTTATAGCCCTTGCTGCTGCAACCAACCAAAAAAAAAAAAAGAAAAAATTTCTAGTTTATTGCCTATTAATAAAGTTGTTAGCTGCATTTAGTATAGGGTCAGATGCTATCTGCAGGAAATGAGTTTTTATTGTCGTCACATACATCTCTTCCACTGTCTATAACCTGATTGCTGTTTTACAAAAACACACTGAGAGATGTGTTTTTTTACTGTGATCTGCACTCAGAAATTCATCAAAGCAGACAGGGCTGCTTGCGTTCCTTCACAGTTTGGCGCTACCACATACCAAAAAAAGCTCTTTACAGCGCCAGTTAAAATCTATTTTATATTCTACAATACTAGCTCTCTTATCTGCAATTCATGTAAGGGTGAGATATCACACTAGCGATAGCGTATTACATGCATCTAGGCAGGGATTATTGCCTTATAGTGTTAGGAATCGTGGTTCTGTGCTCCCACCTGGGAATGGAGCAGGTCTGGTGCTACACTACTCCAGTCACAGACGCCGCCATTGTCCTGACCGTGGAGGCGGAGCTACTACACATGGACAGAGACTGTCCCAATCTTATGGAGCATCGCGTTCTGGTGTTGTAGAATGTGTGAGGACACGTGTCTCTAACTGATTTCTCGGGTTGCCAGGCAACAAAGGAAGCTGCTGTGTCTGGCATTATGCTATGGTGTGATGTTGTCCATTCTGCTGTTCAAACTAGCAGGGAGTGGTTGTCTGGGAAGACTGGGAGGTTAGTCAACACTTTATCATTAGACGGGCTATTTAATCCTACTCCCTGCTTAGTCCTGTGCTGTTTATTGCAGTTCCTATGTGCTGTGGTGGTGAGTGACGCTAGCATTAGTGTTGCTATCTTTTCAGGGGTTTTCTCATTTTCTCTTCTGGTTTCACTTCCCGTGTTCTTGCAGAGGTACTCTCCTGTTCTTGACTAGGCCTCAACTGCGTCACCAGATGCCAGCTGTCTGGTGACAGTGGGCCTGGGAAGGGCTCTGCCAAAGTCCCCCTTCCATTTACTGGGAGCTGGGTGGAGAGTATTCCCGACCCTCCACGGCCTGCCTATATACATATATACATAGTGAAAATTCGCAGCACATCCTAACTAATGTGAACAGGAGCCAACTAAAAAATTCAAACTATAAATATATATATATATATATATATATATATATATATATATATATATATATTTATATATTAAAAAAAAACTAAAAAATTCAAACTATAAATATATATATATTTATATATATATATATATATTTATATATTAAAAAAAAAAAATGGATCCGGTCAAGCAGCTTATTAACCATATGCAGAGTCTTCTGTGAATGTTCCAGGATTTGACGGGCACTGTGAACCAGCACAGTCAGACCTTAGCTCAGGTGGTCCCCCCCAACACAGGCAAGTTCTAACCCCAGTCCTGCAGCGGGGGTCATTCCCATAGAACCTAAGGTGCCCCTTCCTGATTTTTTGGGGAGAGATCAGAAACTATTTAATAATTTTAAGGAGGGGTGCAAATTAAATTTCCAACTTTGCCCTGTTTCCTTCGGGAATGAATGTACTTGGATGGGTCTTGTTATTTTCCTTCTTAGAGGGGATCCTCAATCTTGGGCATTTTCATTACCCTCAGGTTCACCCATACTCTCATCCGTGGATGAGTTTTTTAAGGCTATGAGGCACATTTATGATGAATCGGACCTAGTGGCCTTAGCTGAATCCCATCTTAATGCATTGTGTCAGAGGGACCTCACTACGGAGGACTACTGCTCCCAGTTACGTAGTTGAGCCATACAGATTGGGTGGAACGATACCGCTCTTTGTAGTATTTCCTATCTGAGACTAATGAACAGATTAAAAATATGCTACTGTACCACTCTCCTCCCTGGTCGTTGGAAGCCACCATGACTTTAGCTGTGTGACTTGATCTGAGAAGACGGGAGAGATGTTGTGAAAAATGTCCCATGGGTGGAGTTCATTCATACCTTCTGCTGGTCCTGAGGCTGAGGGAGAACCCATGCAGCTTTGTGGAGTTGGTACCTCTCGGGAGTCAAAGCAGCAAAGAGGGTGTCCATGACAGTGCATTTTATGTGGTTCCTCGCGCCATCTGGTTCATGAATGTCCAGGGATCACCAGTTAGACGCTCAGGTACCACTAGCACAGAAATTACTTTTACCCACTGTTATCAAATTTAGCGGTAAGAGTGTGAAGGGTTATGCTTTTGTTGATTGCGGAGCTGAGAAACATTTTTAAATTCTGCCGTGGCCAAGGAGTTGGAGGTTCCTCTTATCTCCTTGGATGCTACTGTAACATTATCTTCTCTTGATAATTCTCCCCTTGCCCAAAGTATTGGGTATCACACCACCAAACCAGTATCTATCACCACAGGATGTCTGCATAAGGAAGAAGCATGCTTTTTTATTTTACAGGATCTTCCTACTGCTGTAATGTTAGGTCTCCCGTGGCTTCTCCCTTTGTATTATCAAGCCTCCTAAGGTAGAAGGTTTCATGTGACAACACAGCTTTTCTTCAAAATAATGCCAGACATACATTCTGTAGGCCAGGAACCATACACCTTTATTTTTATTTTGAACTTGTGTTCTTCTTTGGTTAATCAGCACAGACTATTGTTCGTATAAGCCTGAACGTTGATCAATTGAATTGATATCTGGTAATTGTTGAATATCTGTTATTTACATCTTATATCAGCTCCTACAATGTATTGTCAGTCAGTTTTGCAATACAGGGACTCTAAACAATGGATGTTTGCTAGATATGTTAAATACCATTGTAGGGTGTTTACCAGTCAACATTGGGGGATGAGCTGTGGATACTTGAGACCTGTGGATGTGTGCTTGAAAGGACAATTGTGAACTATTTAAGGAACATATGCCTCTGTATCAAGAAGACTTTACAAAAACACAGCCAAGAGAGAATCTTCAGGACAACTTTATCTTCCAAAAGGTAGGGGAGAAAACAAGGGGATCTGCTACTTTGGATCTAATCCTTATAAACAGGGAGGAAATGGTTGAGGAGGTAAAGGTGGCTGGGACCCTAGGAGGCAGCGATCATGCTATTATAGAATTTTGGATAACTAGAGGAGGAAGACATGTGAAGACTCAGACTTCAAGGTTAGATTTTAGAAAGGCAGATTTTAAGAGACTCAGAAAGAGAATAGGAGGGATCCAATGGCTGGATGTCCTTAAGGACAAAAATGTCCAGGAAGGATGGGAAATTTTTAAAAATGAGATTCTCAAAGCACAATCGTTAACAATCCCGAAAAGTAGGAAGAATGAGAAGCATTTAAGGAAACCAGGATGGATGAACACAGAACTTAAACACATGCTAAAAAGAAAGAAAGAAATGTTTATTAAATGGAAAGAGGGAGGCATATCTAAAGAAGATTATAATGCAGTCTGCAGATCCTGTAGGGCACGTATCAGGTTAGCTAAAGCTGACAATGAATTAAGGCTTGCAAGAGATGTCAAAAGCAATAAAAAAGGATTTTGGGGGTATGTCAAAAGTAAAAGAAAAGTCAAAGATGCTATAGGATTTTTACAGGATGAAAATGGAGAAATGGTAAGAGAGGATGTTGAGAAGGCCGAACTTTTTAATTCCTATTTTGCATCTGTTTTCTCTCAGAAAGAAAATGTAACATCAACTGATCTTCACTGTCCTTTTAAAGGAATAGAGGAATCCAAGTTATCTGTAAACAGAAAGATTGTGAGGGAATATTTAGATAACATAAATGAGTTCAAGTCTCCAGGTCCAGATGAATTACACCCCAGAGTACTGAAGGAGATCGTAGAAGAAATTTTAGAACCACTCTCCATAATCTTTGAAAATTCTTGGAGAACAGGAGAAGTCCCAGAAGACTGGAGAAGAGCAAATGTTGTTCCTATCTTCAAAAAGGGGAAGAAGGTGGACCCAGGGAACTATAGGCCGGTGAGTCTGACTTCTATACCAGGAAAGATCTTTGAACAAATTATTAAACAACATGTATGTAAGTACATGGATAAGAATGAAGTGATTAACCAGAGTCAGCATGGGTTTGTAACTAACAAGTCATGTCAGACTAACTTAATTTCCTTCTATGACAGAATCACTGACTGGGTGGATCAGGGAAATGCTGTAGATATAGTATATCTTGACTTCAGCAAAGCATTTGACAAAGTATCTCACACCATCCTTATTGAAAAAATGACCAAGTATGCAATGGACCAGGCAACTGTTAGGTGGATTCATAACTGGCTTAGTGATCGGACTCAAAGGGTGGTTGTAAATGGCTTCACATCCAGCTGGATAAATGTCTCAAGTGGGGTACCACAGGGCTCCGTCCTGGGACCTGTATTGTTCAACATCTTTATCAATGATTTAGATGAAGGAATTGAGGGTAAACTGATTAAATTTGCTGATGACACAAAGCTAGGAGGGATAGCTAATACTAGAGAAGAGAGAGAGAGGATTCAAAAAGACCTAAATAAACTGGAGCAGTGGGCAGCAACCAACAGAATGGTTTTTAACAGGGAAAAATGCAAAGTACTACATCTGGGCAATAAAAATGAAAAAAGCATATACAGAATGGGAGGAATAGAGCTAAGCAACAGTACATGTGAAAAAGACTTAGGTATACTAATAGATCATAGACTGAACATGAGTCAACAGTGTGATGCAGCAGCAAAAAAGGCAAATACAATTCTGGGATGTATTAACAGAAGCATACAGTCTAGATCACGTGAAGTCATTATCGGTCTTTACTCCTCTTTGGTCAGACCTCATCTGGAATACTGTGTACAGTTTTGGGCACCACATTTTAAAAAAGACATAGACAAACTGGAGCAAGTTCAGAGAAGAGCGACCAGAATGGTGACTGGTCTGCAAACCATGTCCTATGAGGAACGGTTGCAGGATTTGGGAATGTTTAGCTTGCAAAAAAGAAGACTGAGAGGAGACTTAATAGCTGTCTACAAATATGTCAAGGGCTGTCACATTGTAGAAGGATCATCTTTATTCTCATTTGCACAAGGAAAGACTAGAAGCAATGGGATGAAACTAAATGGGAGGAGACACAGATTAGATATTAGAAAAAACTTTTTGACAGTTAGGGTGATTAATGAGTGGAACAGGCTGCCACGAGAGGTGGTGAGTTCCCCTTCAATGGACGTCTTCAAACAGAGGCTGGACAGACATCTGTCTGAGATGATCTAGTGAATCCTGCTTTGAGCAGGGGGTTGGACCAGATGACCCAGGAGGTCCCTTCCAACTCTACCATTCTATGATTCTATGATTCTATGATTCTATGAGGACAGCAATGTGAACACATGGCTCCATCAAGAGGAATACAGATCTGCTCCATTGCATATCACTGAACTCTTAGAGATTTTATGAAGAAATCCAGGTTGGGACACTCAGGTCACCTGGCCACAAATCTCACTGCTCTATTCTTGGTGGGCCAACGGAATGGTGAGACTCTGTAACTTGCACATTTTGTGTATTTGCTGGGATGGTTCTATATGTTTATTGTTTGTTTGGGGGTTCAATAAAGTATTGCCACATTGTTTTACCATCAGCCTGTGTTGTCTGAGTAGTATTACACCCACGGGAGACCCAGTGTCTCCACATTCCACCTCCCAGGTCCCACGGTATGTGGCAGGGTTCCCACAGGTGTTGTCCGAAGAGGCCTCCCAGAGCTCACCTCCACACAGAACTTATGACTGTTCCATCCAGCTTATTGAGGGGGGCAAAGTTACCTAAAGGCAGAATTTTTAACTTGTCAGAACCCGAGAGGCAAGCCATGAGGCTTGCCAGTTTGGCTTGGCTTGGCAAGCCAATTCGGGAAAATTTGAAAAATGGGTTTGTCCGCCCTTCTAAATCTCTGGTTGGAGCAGGGTTCCTTTTTGTGACCAAAAAAGATTGTGGTTTGAGACCGTGTATTGACTATCGTGGGCTCAATCGCATAACTGTACACAATCAGTACTCGCTCCCACTCATCCCTGACCTCTTTAACGAGGTCACATACATCTCTTCCACTGTCTATAACCTGATTGCTTTTTTACAAAAAATAATTGACAGATTCGTGTTTTTTACTGTGATCTGCACTCAGAAATTCATCAAAACCAGCCAGGGTTGCTTGCGTTCCCCCCAGTTTGGTGCTGCCACGTACCAAAAAAAAAACTTTTCAGAGCCTGACACGGGGGAAGTAGCTTAGCTTGAGTCGACTTCAGAGAGATGGCACACACGTCCTCTTAGCACCAGAGAGGAAGTAAGAACTACACTGGTTCCAAGCCTTCACAATGGGTCATGTGAATATCACCGACGCCTCCCTATTGCAGACTAAAAGTATTTAAACACCCAGGCCAGAGTGTTAATTAGCAAGAGGAAGGTAGCCGCTGGGTCCTAGAGTGAGACCGATCTAAGAAGGTGTCTGTCATGCCAAACGAAGAGATCTCCTGAAATCAACTGCTGTGAGACTGTCTGTCACCTCTGACACACCCATGACAGTATCCCCCCTCTACGAGTGGCCACCACTTTGATCACTTTGGTGATCTACTCAGAGCCTCCGGACACTCAGGACCGGGTTTCTCAGGATAAGAGGTGTGAAATGAATGAACCATCCTGGGAGCATTCACCTCTGATGCTGAAACCCACATCCTCTCCTCTGGACCATAGCCCTTCCAGTGCACCAAGTATTGTAGAGAATGACGTTGGAGACGAGAATCTACAATCCTCGAAATCCGGGAACTCCAGATTACCATCAACCATTACTGGGGGGCGGCGGTAGAGGTGAGGGCTCAAGAGGTTCCACATATTTCTTGAATAAGGACCTGTGGAAAACATTATGGACCTTAAGGGCCTGAGGAAGCTCAAGATGAAACACTGCTGGGTTAATGATGGCGGTTATTTTATAAGGACCAATAAACCTTGGTTCCAGCTGCCAGGAAGGGACTTTCAATTTAATATTCCTGGTAAACAACCACACAAAGTCATTCACATTCAGGTCCGGACCTGGCAAGCATTTTCTGTCAGCTATACTTTTAAACCTGTCTCCCATGGTCTTTAAATTACTCAGGACTCCCCGCCACACCGAGGAGAGCGACGAAGCATTCCTACTCAGGAACTTCCAAAGATCCTCCCCCACTAAAGGTACCAAATTGTGGGTGGTAACCGTATGCACCAAAGAACGGTGACCTGCCAGTGGATTCTTGATGATGATTATTAATGGCAAATTCTGCCAGCGGTAAGTAGGATGTCCAATCCTCCTGATTTTCGGAGACGAAACACCTGAGGTAGGTCTCCAAATTCTGACTGACACGCTCGGTCTGTACATTCGACTGAAGGTGGAAGGCAGAGGAAAAGGACAGCTGCACCCCCAGTCGAGAACAGAATGCCTTCCAGAACTTGGAAACAAACTGGGTCCCCCGATCTGACACCAGATCGGAAGGAACCCCGTGAAGCTTCACAATCTCATTTATAAACACGTGAGCAAGTGTCTTGGCATTTGGAAGTGCAGGTAATGCGACGAAGTGAACCATTTTACTGAACCTATCTACAACCACCAAAAACAGTTTTGCCTGCAAAAACCGGTAGGTCAGTAATAAAGTCCATGGACAAGTGTGTCCATGGCCTACTAGGGATAGGTAGCGGAAGAAGAGTACCAGACGGATGGGTATGCGAAACCTTAGAATGCGCACAAATACTACAAGCAGACACATGTTCAATCACATCCCGATGCAACCACGGCCACCACCTGGATGACCAGCAAGCACAGAGTTATGATGTACCTTAATTACTTTACGGTGCAGATTAGATGGTACAAATAACTTTCCTGAAGGGCAGGAGGCAGGGGCGTCCCACTGAGCCGCCAACACCTCACACTCCAGGTCAGGATACAGTGCCAAAATGACTACCCTCTTCTGTAGTATCGGGGCAGGGTTCTCATGGTCTTCGCCACCAGGGAAGCTCCGGGACAAAGCATCAGCCTTGACATTTTTGACCCCAGGACGGAAAGTGACAACAAAATTTAACCTAGTAAAAAACAGTGACCATCTGGCTTGCCTAAAGTTGAGACGTTTAGCTGACTGGAGATAAGACAGGTTCTTATGGTCTGTGATAACAGTAATAGGATGACCAGCCCCCTCCAACCAATGTCGTCATTCTTCGAATGCCAATTTGATTGCCAAAAGTTCCCTATTACCCACGTCATAATTTCTCTCAGCCGAAGACAATTTTTTAGAAAAGAAGGCGCATGGACGCCATTAACCAGGGGACGGACCCTGAGACAACACAGCCCCAACCCCCACATCCGACGCATCAACTTCCACAATAAAGGGTTGAGAAATATTGGGTTCACTGAGTATAGGTGCAGTGGCAAAATAATTCTTTAGGGAAGAAAAAGCCTGGATGGAGGAATCCGACGATTTGGAAAAATCAGACCCCTTCTTAGTCATGTCAGTAAGGGGTTTCACAATTACTGAGTAATTTTGGATGAATTTCCGGTAAGAATTAGTAAAGCCCAGAAATGTTGTAGAGCCTTCAGGTTCTCGGGACAGTTCCAATCAAGGACTGCACGGATCTCATCCGGATCCATCCGAAAACCCGAAGATGACAACAAGTACCCCAAAAACTGCACCTCCTGGATGACGAAAACACATTTTTCCAGTTTGACATAAAGTTTGTTATCCTTTAATATCTGGAGCACTTGTTTAACATGCCCCCAATGGGTCTCAAAATCAGGTGAGTAAACCAAAATATCGTCCAGATAGACCACCACAAACCTCCCCACCAAATGATGGAAAATATAATTTATGAAATGCTGGAATACTGCAGGTGCATTGGTCAAACCAAAAGGCATAACCAGACTCTAGAAATGCCCTTCAGGGGTCTTGAACGCTGTTTTTCATTCGTCCCCTTCTCTGATTCTAACCAGATTGTAGGCTCCCCTTAAATACAACTTGGAGAATACCCTAGCTCCTACAACCTGGCTGAACAAATCAGGAATAAGAGCAAGAGGGTATGGCTCTCGGATGGTAATTTGATTTAATTCCCAGAAATCTAAACAGCGACATAGACCCCCATCTTTTTTCTTCACAAAGCACTCTGCCGCTACAGGCGAAGATGAGGGCCTAACGCGTCCCTTCTCCAGACTTTCCACAATAAAATCCTTCATGGCTTGTCTCTCAGGGCCAGAAAGATTACACAGTCTGGACTTCGGTAGTTTGGCTCCGGGGGTCAGGTTAATAGGACAATCGTATGCATGATGAGGAGGCAAATCCTGAGACCCCCCTCTCAGAAAAAATGTCCTCAAAACCAGACAGAAAAGCAGGTAATATTTCCGTGTTGACAGTAGCAAGGGAAATATCTAAACAGTTCTCATGGCAGTAATCTCCCCATTCAATAATCTCCCCGGTTTGCCAGTCCACCAACGGATTATGTTTAACAAGCCAGGGAAGACTCAATACAATTGGGGTGGGAAGACTGTCCAGGTCATAGCAGGGGATTATTTCACAATGGACGGACCCCACCCTCAGTTTTACATTATGTACAATCTGAGTAAATGCTTTCTGTGCAAGTGGCGCTGAGTCGATGGCAAAGATGGAAATAGGTTTAGCTAAAGTACAGCAAGCAAGACAATGAGTTTTAACAAACTCAGCATTAACCATGCTGACTCCGACTCCACTGTCAAACACAGAAATTTTCTCGGTTTTGCTCTCTAGCACCACCTCTGCTGCCATGGCAAACTGGGAACTGCAGGTTGGCAACAAATGCACCCCTTGCTTATCCAACTCCAGACTACCAAGACTTATTTAAGCCTCCTTTTGTTTAGGAATTGAAGAACAGGTCCCAATAAAATGTCCCTTTTTCCCACAAAAAAAAATACGCCTTTTTTTTGCGAATCTCCTGGGAAACATATGATGTAAAGGCACCCCTTAACTGCATGGATTCCTCCACCTCCCCCAGAACTGGTTCACCGCCCGACCGCTCCCCCGGCACAGGTACATAACCCTGACCAGAAGGCCCTGGAGAAGGTGGTCTCACCCGTCTATCCCGACGGCATGTATCAAGACGTATGGCCAAAGACATGGCAGCCTCCAAGGACTGAGGGGTTTCATATACTGCAAAGGAATATTTCAGCCTTTCAGTAAGCCCCTCACAAAATTGACTTCTAAGGGTGGGTCCTTCCATTTAGAATCCGTTGCTCATCTATGGAATTCAGAACTGTACGTCTCCACTGACCAATTCCCCTGCTGAAGGCGACGTAGCCTAGACTCAGCCAAGGCGACTCAGTCAGGGTCATCATAGATGAGGGCCAGAGCCCCGAAAAACCGCTCTACAGACTGGAGACAAACCAAATCCTGCGGTAAAGAAAACGCCCACGATTGAGGATCTCCCTGCAGTAAAGAGATCACAATTCCAACCCGTTGCTCCTTATTTACGGAGGAGTAAGGACGAAGTTTAAAATACAGTTTGCAGGCCTCCTTGAATACAAAAAACTTGTCCCTACCTCCTGAAAACCTGTCCGGGAGTGCAACCTTGGGTTCAGGCTGCTCAGGTCTACCTGCAGAGACCCCCACATTAGCGACCTGTAGCAGCTGATGCTGTTGGTGAACCTCACAGCGGATGTCATTCACCTCCAGAGACAGACTGCACAGCCGCTATGCAAGCTCTGCAACTGAAACCATACCAAGGAAGAAAGGAAAAAAAAAAAAAAAAACACCCGAAAAAAAACACACAATTAAACCCAAGTGTAAATTTTTTTTTCTCTAAATGTGCACTGTGATAATGTCACGCACAGTGTAGGAAAGACAAAGTGTGACACGAAGGGATGAGGGGAAGGGAGCCCAAACTCTAGGGAAAGGAAGGAGTGGAGACCTCCTAGGCTGATCTACAATCACCCGGACTACCCCTACCGTCCCTATATTGGTTCCTCACAAATCGCCGCACAGGAACCTATCCCTGTATTTCCTTAGCGCTTGGCCCTAGATAGGGAAGGGGGGATGAGCGCTAGTCGATCCCCACTGACAATTAAAGACAGCAACGGGAGACAGACACGGGAGAAGTAGCTTAGCTTGAGTCGACTTCAGAGAGATAGCACACACGTCCTCTTAGCACCAGAGAGGAAGTAAGAACTGCACTTGCTCCAAACCTTCACAAGGGGTCATGTGAATATCACCGATGCCTCCCTATTGCAGACTGAAAGTATTTAAACACCCAGGCCAGGGTGTTAGTTAGCAAGAGAAAGGTAGCACCTGGGTCCTAGAGTGAGACCGATCTAAGAAGGTGTCTGTAATGCCAAACAAAGAGATCTCCTGCAACCAACTGCAGGGCAACTGTCTGGCACATCTGACTCACCCGTGACAGACAGCCCTTGAGATATTTGTAGACAGCTATTAAAGGGAATCTGTCACCCCCTGGGAGATTTGAGACCCTTAATATTGGCATACAGGTTATAGAAAAGTAAATCTATACATACCTGTATGGCCCATAGTAGAGGTCTTCTTGCAGAGAAATGTAGTTTATAAAATCTGTTTTCACAAGCTTGGCGTCCCCCGGAACTGAACTTGCTCCAATGTCTTCATGTCTTTTTTAAAATGTGGTACCCAAAACTGGAAACAGTTTTCCAGATGAGGTCTGACCAAAGAGGAGTAGAGGGGGACAATTACTTCACGTGATCTAGACTTTATGTTTCTGTTAAAGAAGTTGTACAGTACTTTATATTACACCCCAATGTATCCCCCCGGGGCTCCTAAGACTTTTTGTAATTACCTTACATTGCTGATAATGCCTGTGAGCGGCGCTATCGGTGGTTGCTCACAGGCATCACGTGACACCCGGCTGCAGCCAGCTCTGATAAATTGGGGAGGGTAATATAAAGTACTGGACAACCCCTTTAATACATCCCAGAACTGTGTTTGCTTTTTTTGCTGCGGCATCACACTTTTGACTCATGTTCAGTCTATGATCTATTAGTATACCCAAGTCTTTTTCACATGTGCTGTTGCTTAGTTTTATTCCACCCATTCTGTACATGCTTTTTTTCATTTTTCTTGCACAGATGTAGGACTTTGCATTTCTCCCTATTAAGACCCATTCTGTTAGTTGCCGCCCACAGTTCCAGTTTGTTTAGATCTTTTTGAATCTTCTCTCTTCTCTAGTATTACGTGACATGCAGAAGTAGTGCTGTTGCTTCAAAAGCATGCAACAACTATTACAAATAACACAAACACAGGAGACAGATGCTTCAGAAGCATCCAGCAACTAGAGGGGTTAACACAAGTCACAGGAGACAGGGAGTGTTTTAGCAGAGCCCCAGGGGGATTGTGGGGAACTTGTTATTGTAGTCTGGCTGAAGCCGAAGAGAAAGGTGGTGTATTATCTGGATCTGACAGAAGGCAACTGAACAGGATTCAGATCAGGAGAGAAACTAAATTCAGGTCAGATAATACTCAGCACTGTTAGTTCATGGAGTTTATTGGGCAGGAAGATAAGGACTGGAAGGAATTGTGTCACATGGATCATCTCCCTCACCAAACCCTCCCCCCTCCATATCCATGCAAGATAAGAATGCTGAGTACTATTGTGTCCTTGTGAAGGAAAGGCCTGTGGTTGTGTATACATAAAAGTGTGCTGCAAAGAGATCTAATCTGTGCTGAATTATGCTACTAAAGAGACTGTAATACTGTGCCTTGTGAAGAAACTACTATACTGTTACTGGAGGCGGTTGCTCAAGAAACTAAGACTGTACTGTAATGAAGATTGTTGCTGTAATATCCCTGAATTGCACTGGCCGTGCTTCAGATTAAATTCCACTGTTAAACTGTTGAAAAAGACTCTTGTCAGATGTGTCTGGTCAGCAATTGAATCTATCGTGTGCCTGAGAGAAGCTGCAGCCTATGGTCGCCCTGAGTAACAGTTCCCCCAGGATTCCAAAGAATTCGTGAAACCCATCTTGCCCTATCTTAACCTAGCGGCGTACGTGTAACTTTGGTGGCCCGTACGGGGAATCCTGAGCGGGAATTAGCGTGTAGAGGGAGAAGAGGAAAAGTGTCTGAAAAAACACAGCAGCACAGCACCTCAATTCAACTCTGATACACCAGTTAAAGGGGACCAGCCCTAAAGAAAACTCACTAGCAGCAATGGATGTGGAAATACAAATGGACAGAATTAGTGAGCTGCTTCTTTAGTTAACCTGTGAAGAATTGACAACAGTAGCCGAACATATAAAGATGTCATAAGAACAGATTTCTAAAGCACACAACCACAGGCAACTGTTAGCTACCATTAATGCAAAAATGGAAGAACTGGGGGAGAAAGAAGCTGAAGACATCATGGAGACATTCCTCCAGGAGCTAACACAGTTTCTAACCAGGTTGAAGTTGGAGGATGGAGGGGCATCACCAATTACCAAAAGCGAGAATCTCCATCCGCAGACAGAACTACAGGAACTGAAAGAACAATTAAAAGCCCTAACAACAGCCCTGCAGGAATCGACCAAAACCTATGAACAGGTGACAGAACCTTTACCCTGCTCGGGTTAGATAAATCTGGAAGACAGTCCTCTCTAACTCCACAAATCACCATAAGGAAAGAATTCAAGATCCTGGGACAGATTGGAGAGTGTGAACAGAAAGAGAAACTATCTTATATGAATTTGTTGCACCAGATCGATGCAGGTTTACAGAAAGGCTACCAGCCAGATGAGATTGTCGAGGGGGTGGTGAAAGCGATCAGCCCAGGACTGAACCTCAGTAGTATGCTAGAAACGAAGAGTCAATATTGACCTTGCAACAGCTGAAGATGATTTTAAAAGGGCACTATAAAGAAGAGAGTACTTCAGAATTGTTCCATCGACTCATTTAAATCTCACAGAAAAATAATGAATCACCCAAAAGTTTCTTGCTCAGAGCAATTGAACTGAAGGATAGACGGATAGAAAATGGGAAATTTTCAAAACAGCCCTACATAGTCACTGTAGAAGGTACATACCTTATGGGAATAAAAGGGCTAGGAATAGGAGGAAGCCAATGTGGCTAAATAAGGAAGTCAAGAGGGCAATGAAAAACAAAAAAAGGGCTTTCGGTAAACTTAAACAAGAAGGCAGCGAGGAAGCGCTAATATCTTATAGGGAAAAAAACAAAATCTGTAAGAAACAAGTAAGACTAGCAAAAGAGGAGACAGAGAGACTAATTGCCAAGGAAAGTAAAACGAATCCCAAACTGTTCTTTAACTATATAAACAGTAAAAGGATTAAAACTGATGGAGTTGGCCCATTGAAAAATAACCTGGGTAAAATCATAGAGGGCGATGAGGGTAAAGCAAACCTACTCAATAGCTTCTTCTCCACTGTTTTCACAAAAGAAAACAATTTATCGGAGGAAATGCAGAGTGATAAAGTAAACCCTCCGCTAAATATCACCCACCTAACCCAGGAGGAAGTTCAGAAACGCCTAAACAAGTCAACAGGTCCAGATGGCATACACTAAAAGAATACTAAAAGAATTAAGTAATGTGATAGACAGACCGCTGTATCTTATATTCAAGCACTCTTTATGGACAGGGACTGTCCCACTAGACTGGCGCCAAGCAAATGTGGTACCAATATTCAAAAAGGGGTCTAAAAGTGACCCTGGGAACTATAGAGCAGTCAGCTTAACGTCTGTTGTGGGTAAATTGTTTGAAGGATTTCTTAGAGATGCTATTGTAGAATATCTTAATGATAATAACTGTCTAACTCCATATCAACATGGATTCATGAGGGATCGCTCCTGATGGCCTTCTACGAGGAGGTGAGCTCACAGCTGGACCGGGGAGAGTCAGTGGATGTTGTAGACCTTGACTTCTCCAAAGCGTTTGATACCGTGCCACACAAAAGGTTGGTATATAAAATGAGAATGCTTGGTCTGGGGGATAATGTGTGCAAGTGGGTAAATAGCTGGCTGAGTGATAGAAAGCAGAGGGTGGTTATCAATGGAGTAAGCTCAGGGGGTGTCAGGGTTACTAGCGGGGGGCCTCAAGGGTCTGTCTTGGGCCCTATATTATTTAATATATTTATTAATGATCTAGTGGAAGGGTTGCATAGTAAAATAGCAATATTTGCAGATGATACTAAACTTTGTAAAGTAGTTAATACAGATGAGGATAGGGCACAGCTACAGGAGGATTTAGATAAATTGGGGAGTTGGGCCAAAAAATGGCAAATGGGGTTCAATGCCGATAAATGTAAGGTCATGCACATGGGAAAGAAAAACAGCAGTCACCCATACATATTAAATGGCAAACCGTTGGGGAAATCTGACATGGAGAAGGACCTGGGCGTCTTGGTTAATAGCAAATTAAATTGGAGTGCCCAGTGTCAGGCAGCAGCTGCGAAGGCAAATAGAGTCATGGCATGCATCAGAAGAGGAATAGGGGCATATGATGAGAACATTGTTCTTCCTCTGTATAAAGCGCTGGTAAGGCCGCACTTAGAATATTGTGCACAGTTCTGGCCTCCGGTGCTCAGGAAAAACATATTGGAGCTAGAGAGGGTACAAAGGAGGGCGACTAAGGTACTAAAGGGAATGGAGGGACTAGAATACCCAGAGAGGTTGTCAAAATTAGGCCTATTTACGTTGGAAAAGAGAAGGCTTAGGGGAGACCTCATAAACATGTATAAATACATCAGGGGGCAGTACAGAGATCTCTCCCATGACCTGTTTATACCAAGGATGGTGACAAAGACGAGGGGGCACACTATGCGTCTGGAGGAAAGGAGGTTCCTGCACCAGCATAGAAGGGGATTCTTTACGGTCAGAGCCGTGAGACTCTGGAACTCTCTGGGAGAGGAAGTGGTGATGTCCAACTCACTTAATGAGTTCAAGAGAGGCCTGGACGCCTTTCTTGAGAACAATAGAATCATAGAATGGTAGAGTTGGAAGGGACCTCCTGGGTCATCTGGTCCAACCCCCTGCTCAAAGCAGGATTCACTAGATCATCTCAGACAGATGTCTGTCCAGCCTCTGTTTGAAGACGTCCATTGAAGGGGAACTCACCACCTCTCGTGGCAGCCTGTTCCACTCATTAATCATCCTAACTGTCAAAAAGTTTTTTCTAATATCTAATCTGTGTCTCCTCCCATTTAGTTTCATCCCATTGCTTCTAGTCTTTCCTTGTGCAAATGAGAATAAAGATGATCCTTCTACAATGTGACAGCCCTTGACATATTTGTAGACAGCTATTAAGTCTCCTTTCAGTCTTCTTTTTTGCAAGCTAAACATTCCCAAATTCTGCAACCGTTCCTCATAGGACATGGTTTGCAGACCAGTCACCATTCTGGTCGCTCTTCTCTGAACTTGCTCCAGTTTGTCTATGTCTTTTTTAAAATGTGGTGCCCAAAACTGTACACAGTATTCCAGATGAGGTCTGACCAAAGAGGAGTAAAGACCAATAATGACTTCACGTGATCTAGACTGTATGCTTCTGTTAATACATCCCAGAATTGTATTTGCCTTTTTTGCTGCTGCATCACACTGTTGACTCATGTTCAGTCTATGATCTATTAGTATACCTAAGTCTTTTTCACATGTACTGTTGCTTAGCTCTATTCCTCCCATTCTGTATATGCTTTTTTCATTTTTATTGCCCAGATGTAGTACTTTGCATTTTTCCCTGTTAAAAACCATTCTGTTGGTTGCTGCCCACTGCTCCAGTTTATTTAGGTCTTTTTGAATCCTCTCTCTCTCTTCTCTAGTATTAGCTATCCCTCCTAGCTTTGTGTCATCAGCAAATTTAATCAGTTTACCCTCAATTCCTTCATCTAAATCATTGATAAAGATGTTGAACAATACAGGTCCCAGGACGGAGCCCTGTGGTACCCCACTTGAGACATTCATCCAGCTGGATGTGAAGCCATTTACAACCACCCTTTGAGTCCGATCACTAAGCCAGTTATGAATCCACCTAACAGTTGCCTGATCCATTGCATACTTGGTCATTTTTTCAATAAGGATGGTGTGAGATACTTTGTCAAATGCTTTGCTGAAGTCAAGATATACTATATCTACAGCACTTCCCTGATCCACCCAGTCAGTGATTCTGTCATAGAAGGAAATTAAGTTAGTCTGACATGACTTGTTAGTTACAAACCCATGCTGACTCTGGTTAATCACTTCATTCTTATCCATGTACTTACATACATGTTGTTTAATAATTTGTTCAAAGATCTTTCCTGGTATAGAAGTCAGACTCACCGGCCTATAGTTCCCTGGGTCCACCTTCTTCCCCTTTTTGAAGATAGGAACAACATTTGCTCTGCTCCAGTCTTCTGGGACTTCTCCTGTTCTCCAAGAATTTTCAAAGATTATGGAGAGTGGTTCTAAAATTTCTTCTACGATCTCCTTCAGTACTCTGGGGTGTAATTCATCTGGACCTGGAGACTTGAACTCATTTATGTTAGCTAAATATTCCCTCACAATCTTTCTGTTTACAGATAACTTGGATTCCTCTATTCCTTTAAAAGGACAGTGAAGATCAGTTGATGTTACATTTTCTTTCTGAGAGAAAACAGATGCAAAATAGGAATTAAAAAGTTCGGCCTTCTCAACATCCTCTCTTATCATTTCTCCATTTTCATCCTGTAAAAATCCTATAGCATCTTTGACTTTTCTTTTACTTTTGACATACCCCCAAAATCCTTTTTTATTGCTTTTGACATCTCTTGCAAGCCTTAATTCATTGTCAGCTTTAGCTAACCTGATACGTGCCCTACAGGATCTGCAGACTGCATTATAATCTTCTTTAGATATGCCTCCCTCTTTCCATTTAATAAACATTTCTTTCTTTCTTTTTAGCATGTGTTTAAGTTCTGTGTTCATCCATCCTGGTTTCCTTAAATGCTTCCCATTCTTCCTACTTTTCGGGATTGTTAATGATTGTGCTTTGAGAATCTCATTTTTAAAAATTTCCCATCCTTCCTGGACATTTTTGTCCTTAAGGACATCCAGCCATTGGATCCCTCCTATAAAATTACATCTTATGCTTAGTGATAGTTAATTAATCCAGGGATTTAATCTGACTGCCAGATTGGTGTCGGGAAGTGAATTTTTCCTCAATGATGTAAATTGGCCTATACCGCATGGGTTTTTTTTGCCTTCCCCTGGATCAACGCTGTGGAATAGCTGCAGTGCACAAGAAATAGGCTGAACTGGATGGACGCTTGTCTTTTTTCGGCCTTATAAACTATGTAACTATGTAACTATGTATGTAACTGTTGTTTGCATCCAGAGATGTAGAAGCGGAGATGTTGGAATAGTCCAGAAGACGTTCTTGAGATCATTGGGAACGGGGTTAATCAGCAAAGACATCAAGTTGCAGCTGAAACAGTACCTAGAAGATCCTGGCATTCTGGTCGAAGTCCTAATTGAAAAAATGAATGAGGCAGCTAGTTTGGAGTCAGAGAGCGAACAGAAGTTAAAGAAAGGCTCTGCTCCTAAAATCACCAAAATGAGTCAGATGAAGTTGGAGACCCCTGGTGGCCAATCCGAAGATCATCATAGAGATCCTCCAGTGCCACCTCCGAGAGGGAAACTTAAATCACCAACAAAAGAGAGGACCGCCACCGCTGACTGGGAGGAAGTAATAGGAGAACAGCGAGCCGAGTTGATTGAGGTGAAAAAGTTGATTCGTTCCAGGCCAGAATCAGTATCCCTCAGACCCAGGAGTGGGTCCCAAAACAGAAGAAACTTGGCTTGTGAAGAGTGCCATTCATCAAATCAGAGTACGGTGTGTGTCCACTGTCTAAGATGTGGTGAGCAAGGACATCATGCCAAGGAATGCAAATGGTCACGGTCTTTTGGGTTAAAAGACAGGAGGTTGCCAGTGCATACGGAGGAGGCCCCAGAAGCAAATCCAAATATCACCAAACCCCAGAACAGCGCATGAGGTAAAATGGCTGTGTCAGTACTATCCCCAAGTGTGTTCCCGTCTACAACAGCAGCAAGGGAGACAGGGGCATCAGTTACTTAATGCCAAGTGCGGAGGTCAAACGATGTACTTCTGGGAGGAGGATTCCTCGGTCAGTAAAGATAGCCTCATCAGCCTAATTGATGAAAGGTGCTTTATACAGTGCCAGCTAGATGGACTCCGGTAAAAGCACTGTGGGACACAGGAGCCCAAGTGAGCCTTTTAAATGAAGAATCGAGAAGTCGCTACCTGCCACATACCTGCCTTCAGTCGCTAAAACAGCTCTTAGGACCAGTGGAACTCCATGGCAAAGCCGTCAACCAGACCGAAATCCCTTTCATAGGCTGGGTGGAAGTAACTTTCCAACTGAGGGTCACAAAGAACAGCAACACCATTGAGCTTTTGGTACCTTTTCTCGTGACCAGTGATCAGAACGTGGCAGAGGATCCTATGCTGGGTTATAATGTACTCAGTGAGGTCATCACGAACACAAGTCAGGGACGCTGGTGGTGGATGCAATTGCCACATCGCTTGCCATACCCAATGCCGTGGCGGAAAATGTGATTCATAGAGTAAAGAAAGCACAGAATACAATGGACCTAAAAAAAGTCAAGGTAGGTTGGCACCCAACCATCATCCCTGCAAACCAAATGGTGGGAGTGAGGTGTGGAGTCCGGGTAGAACCGGGAAGAAAAGTCCAGAAAACACTGTTCGTGCCAAAAGACTCCTCTGAACTTCCGGAATGCCTAGTTCAAGGTGAGACTGTGCTTACAATTTCTACTGGTAGGTTTGCTCGAGTGACAGTACCGGTGATGAATACTATGAAACACGAAATTAGACTGGATCCAAAGACTGTGTTAGGCCACATTGAAACCGTTAAAACGGTATATCCAGCCAGTGTGAGACCCACCCTGGGGTCTACCGTGAATTCAGTCTCCCCACCAAAGAACAGGGGTTGTCCAAGGGAGGAAATTGCATGACCCACCTCAGGGTCCTGGGATCCCCTAGTATCCCTGGAACACTTGTGTGCTGAAGATATAACGATAGAAAAACAGATGTAGAGAGAAGAGTGTCATGCACTATAAAGATGACTGATATAGGCTGTATCCCGTCGTTGCAATTGAAAATCAATTTGAAAGACACGACCCCAGTAACCAGAAGTTACATGTCTGTGCCGAAACCATTACACCGTGAAGTGAAAGAGTATTTACAAGATCTAATCAACAGAGGTTGGGTCCAAAAGTCAAAGTTGTCTTATTCCTCTCCTATTGTTTGTGTTAGGAAGAAGGACGGTATGTTGAGACTCTGCTGTGATTACCGGGAACTAAACCGAAAGTCAGTACCTGATTGGCACCCAATACCAAAGATTCAAGATAAGCTGGATAGCCTATCAGGAAGTACCTGGTATTCTGTCCTCAATCAGGGTAAAGCATACCATCAAGGGTTTGTTGAAGAGTCCAGTAGACCCTTGACAGCATTCATCACACCGTGGGGGTTATACGAGTAGATCCGCATAACGTTTGGACTCAGTTCAGCTCCAGCAGAATTTCAGAGGAGCATGGAGACCTGTTTGGAAGGATTGAGGGACGATATCTGCCAGCCGTACTTGGATGACAATGTGGTACACAGCAAAACCTTCTGGGAGCATGTTGAACACTTGAGGACCATATTACAGCAGTATCGACAACACAGAGTTAAATTGACCCCAAAGAAGTGTGAACTGTTCAAAAGGCAAGTCCGATTTCTAGGGAAAATGGTGTCCGGAGAAGTATATACCATGGACCCAGCAGAAATCGCTCCGGTACGGGCCTTAAAAGACAAGCGGCCCTCTACTGTTGGGGAGTTGAGGCAGATCTTGGAATTTCTCTCATCCTGTTGTACTTATGTTTGGAACTTCTCCAGGATTGCCGCCCCGCTATACCTCCTTCTTGAAGGTAGGGGGGCGAAGGAGTCAACAACACCCACAGAGAAAAAGAAGAACGAGGGTAGAAAAGGGCTTAAAAGAAACAATACTGTTTGTCCCAACAGCCCATTCTCTGGACAGCAGATCACCAGGAGGTATTGGAAGAGCTAGTAGACTACCTGGTAAAATCACCCATCTTGGGATATCCTGATTTCAGCCTACCATTTGTTCTTCATTGTGGCGCTTCTCAAGTTGGACTGGGAGCTGCCCTGTATCAGCATCAAGATGGAAAATTGAGAGTTATTGGTTACGGTACAGAACGTTGACAGACGCCGAGAAAAATTACCATCTACATTCTGGAAAATTGGAGTTCCTGGCATTGAAATGGGCTATCTCTACTACAACAAAGAGTTTGAGGTATACACTGATAACAACCCTCTGACCTATGTCCTCACTACAGCCAAACTGAATCAGAGATGGATCGCTGAACTAGCTGACTTCAATTTCAGCATGAAGTACAGGCTAGGAAAATGCAATGCGGATGCTGATGGATTGTCGAGAATACCACTAGAGTCTGAGGAGTTCATGCAAGAATGCTCGGAGGAAGTCAGTCTGGAAGCAATTGAGAGCACTACCCAAGCAGTGCAAGCTTATCAAGAGGAAGACACACCATTGTGGGGTCCTTTGATGGTGGAAACCACCATAAAAGCGAGAGAACAAGATCACCCCCTGTCCATTCAACAACTACCAAAAGGAAAAATCCATAGAGCACAACGGGAAGATCAGATAATTGGTAGAATACTACTTTATGTGGATCAAAATCGGTTTCCAAGTAAACGGGAGAGAGATAATGAGTCACCAGTAGTATCTGTTTTAATTAAAAAATGGAAGAAGCTCTACCTCAGTGAAGACGGTATCCTGTATCATAAAGAAGGACAAAACCGGCAATTGGTACTACAAAGAGTATTCCGTAGGTTGGTCTTCAAAGAACTCCATGAAAACATGAGACACCTGGGAGTGGAAAGAACAACCAACTTGATCCATAAACGTTTCTTCTGGCCGTACATGCAGAGAGATATTGAGAGGTACATGACCAGGGAGTGTGGGTGTCTGAAAGATAAACGTCC
Source organism: Phyllobates terribilis (assembly GCF_046119375.1). Lineage (NCBI taxonomy): Eukaryota > Metazoa > Chordata > Amphibia > Anura > Dendrobatidae > Phyllobates > Phyllobates terribilis. The sequence goes on along the minus strand of NW_027362767.1, from coordinate 469,442,456 downwards.
CAACATATCAACCCGGGCACCTATGGGCAACATCCAAACTATGTATCCGTTTGAGATGGTCTCAATAGACTTTCTACATCCCGAGACGTGCAAGTGTGGTTACGAATACATATTGGTGGTGATGGACCATTGTACTCGATTTGCCCAAGCATATGCCACCACCAAAGATCTTCAATGATTTTGCTTTGAAGTTTGGGTTCCCTACGAGGTTACACCACGACCAAGGAAGAGAATTTGAGAACCAGCTCTTTGCCAAGTTAGGAAAGTACTGTAGAATTCAGAGATCCCACACAGCACCCTATCACCCAGATGGTAATGGACAAGTGAAACGTTTTAACCGGACATTATCGTCGATGTTGCGCACTTTAACAGCTGACGAGAAGAAAGACAGAGAACTCTTCCAATCAAAAGTGGTACATGCCTATAACTGTACAAAGAGCGAGGCAACATGTTACTCACCTTTCTTCCTATTGTATGGACGATCGCCAAGACAGCCAATTGACATCATGTCCGATACTCCGGTGTCAGAGACTTACAAAACTTATCCGGAGTACATTCGGAAATGGAAGGCACCGATGACAAAGGCATACAACATAGCGTCCAACGTGGTTACACAAGGGCAGAGCAAGAGTAAGGAGTACTGTGATCGAAAATGTTATGAATCTTCCCTTAGCCTTCTTTTCCTCAATAAAACAGGTCCTATCCCAATACATTTGGAAGTATAAAAAATCTAGACTTCCTCATAAAATCCTAACCCTACCTAATCATAAGGGGGGTATTGGGATTCCTAGTGTCCTAAACTATTATTAAGCAATTCACTTACATAGATGGCTCAAACTAGCCAGAGCATCCAAGAGAGGGGATGCCTCAAACATTAATCTTCTACTCCTGGGTAATAATCCACACAAATTCATATGGGCAAATGTTGTCCCCACTTCCGAGGCCATAAGTGATATTACTATTACCACTTCCCTTAAGATTAAACGAGACTTAGATAAAGATCTAAAAAAGAGCATACTTCCCTCAGCTCAGGCCCCTATTTCTACCATTCCATACTTTCTAGATCCAAATTATTCAGATCCTTATAATCTCTGGTCGGATTTGCCGAACTATTCAATCAAACAGTTCCTGACCAATAAAATCCCATTGCTGGATTCATGGCCGGTTAATTCCTCCACACGCCCCATTAATTTCTTACAACACAAACATGTCACCCACATTCTTTCGATGTTTAAATCTAAATTCCCTGGTGCGGGAGGAGGTTCATGGGTGGACATGCTATGTAAACCCCCGTTCCTTTTTCCTAAAGGAATATCGAAGATATATAACCATATGATCCTGCCTCAGTCCTTCCAAAAACCTTCCTTTATATACTCTTGGGAAAAGGAACTTAACATCTCTTTGGCGGATGAAGAAGTCGAATCCATTCTTACTAATTCTCATGGATTCTCCAGGTACATATCTTTGCAAGAAAATTCGTACAAAATATTAACACGGTGGTATAGAACGCCAGAACTTTTATGCCATTATGGATTGTCTGACTCTAACCTATGCTGGAGATGTAAAGCAGGGGTGGGGAACATGTCCCATATATTTTGGTACTGCCCTAATATTAGACCTTTCTGGGTTATAATAGAGGAGACGTTGAAAGACCTAGGTTTGATAAGAGGTCCCTTCTCTCCGAAAGAAGTCTTACTATCCTGCCCATCTCAAAATTTTAAACCTAAAAAACATGATCTGCTCCCCCTACTGTTCTGGGCGGCGAAATACCTGATCCCTCTGCACTGGTTGCAGGTTACATCCCCCCCTCACGTTGAGTGGTTGAATAAGGTTGACATGATTAGGCGGTTGGAGGAGCTCACTAGTTGGGAGACTTCCCGGCATTCCCATTTTCTTGAGGTTTGGTTTCCCTGGAAACCTACCTGGCCGGTTTAGTGGTTTTGTGGGTTAAAAATAACTACTACTTATTCTGTCATATCTTGAGCACCTCCTTCTCCTTCCCATTACTGTTTATCTCCTACCTTATTCAGGTTGTTTATTAATCTTGCCAACGCGCTGCAGCACCTATAACTTTGTTTTGGTATGTGATGTCTCTCATACATTATGCTCCCTTGTATTAATTATTTTCTGATACTTTATTCAGATATTATTCATTTCCCTAGCTTAGGTCTCTTGTTGTCTAGGTATACTAGCTTTAGTTTTGTATTTGTCTTGTTATATATTGTTTCAAGTGCCTTGATTTGTTCCATTGAGATACTATTGTCTTTTTATTGATATTGTTATGATATCTCAATTTCCTTGTCTATAATTCCATATGCGGCACTGATGTCATTTGTTTCTGTTCTATTTACTTAAATAAAGAATGTTTAAAAAAAAATGTTACGGAGCAGAATTGGTACCAGGAAGCCGGGTGCTAGTCAAGAACTTATGTGAAAATGGTGGTCCAGGAAAACTTCGTTCGTACTGGGAAGACAAGATGTATGTCATCGTAAAGAGGAAAGCCGATGACAGTCCAGTGTATGAAATCTGTTTGGAAACAGGGAAAAAGAAAACCAGAATAGTCCATCGGAATTTATTACTACCCTGTGATTATCTCCCACCGCAACAAAACTTCCCAGAAGCAGACCTACATCGACTGAGATTGACTAATGGACCACCTCAGAATGAAGCTCCGGAGGTGGATAGTAACCTTGAAAGTTCTGATGAGGAAGAGCACACCGTCGTATTTCTTGGACGGGCAAGGAGAGGGACGTACCATCCTCTGGACAGTGAACTAAGTCCCAAGGCTCCAGAGTTTGTACCAAGGAGTACAGATGAAGTCCAATTCAGATCTGACGATCGAACACCGGTCCCTGAAGAGACCATTCGACACTTAGGAGTAGAAGAATTACCAGACCAAGTGGAAATGGATAATTCAAGAGAAGTACAGGAACTTACAGAGGCAGTTCCAAGATCATCTGAGGAAGTACGAGAAATGAGTGCGGCAGTAGAAACTCCTGTAACCGAAGAGCCTGTGGTATCTGAGGGACAACCCACCAGGAGAATGTCGACTCGAGAAGTGAGGAGGCCCGTTATGCTGACGTACGAGACACTTGGAGAAAGGAGTCAAGTGCCAAGGACTGTCGACTGGAAACAGGTATCTCTGCCTGCAGACCAGGTAAGCCCACTTGAGTGGTATTCACCACCAAGAGAGAGTACGGACAATGTTACCTGGTGGAAAGACTTGTTTTGGCCTAGTGAAAGAGAGAGCTGGTTGAAGACGTACGAAAAGCTCCAGCGGAAGAGATGCTGGTAGAATAGGTTGTTATAATTGTTTATACATGTTATGCCAATTTGACAATGCCAATTTGTATATAAAGTTACTCAACTTTCACCACTGTCTCAGATTTGGTCAGATTGACCAAGTAACACGAATGTCGAGGACGACATTCAAAAAGGAGGGAAGCGTGTGACATGCTGAAGTAGTGCTGTTGCTTCAAAAGCATCCAGCAACTATTACAAATAACACAAGCACAGGAGACAGGAAGTGTTGTGCTTCAGAAGCATCTAGCAACTAGAGCAGTTAACACAGTCACAGGAGACAGGGAATGTTTTAGCAGAGCCCCATGGGGATTGTGAGGAACTTGTTATTGTAGTCTGTCAGAAGCCAAAGAGAAACGTGGTGTGTTATCTGGATCTGACAGAAGACAACTGAACAGGATTCAGATCAGGAGAGAAACTAAACTCAGGTCAGATAAACTCCCTGAACTAACAGTGCAGAGTATTATAAGGCAGGAAGATAAGGAGTGGAAGGAATTGTGCCTCAGGGATCATCTCCCTCATCAAGATAGTGCGAATCCATATTCCCTTCCCGGTGTGCTGTAACACGGAAGGGATTGTCATTTAAGTTGGTTGTTTTACCTTCTCACCCTGAAGGTGTTTGGCCGCAGTCCACCAGGCTGCACCGCGAACCCTGGGTTCGGTTGCTTTCCATTATAAATAAAGTTGTTTGCAACCGTCCCCTTAACAGTACTATTGTGTCCTTGTGAAGGAAAAGCCTGTGGTTGTGTATGCATAGAAGTGTGCTGCTAAGAGATCTAATTTATACTGAATTATGCTACTGAAGAGACTGTAATACTGTGCCTTGTGAATAATCTACTGTATTGTTACTGGAGCCAGTTGCTCAAGAAACTCAGACTGTACTGTAATGAAGATTGTTGCTGTAATATCCCTGAATTGCACTGGCCGTGCTTCAGATTAAATTCCACTGTTAAACTGTTGAAAAAGACTCGTCAGATGTGTCTGGTCAGCAATTGAATCTATCGTGTGCCTGAGAGAAGCTGCAGCCTATGGTCGCCCTGAGTAACGGTTCCCCCAGGATTCCAAAGAATTCATGAAACCCGTCTCGTCCTATCTAAACATAGCAGCGTACGTGTAACAATTAGATATCCTAGGTTTGTGTCATCAGCAAATTTAATCAGTTTACCCTCAATTCTTTCATTTGAAAAAGATGTTGAACAACACAGGGCTCAGGAGAGAGCCTTGTGGTACCCAACTTGAGACATTCGTCCAACTGGATCTGCAACCTTTTATGAAAACTCTTTGGGTCCGATCACTAAGCCAGTTATGAATCCACCTAACCATTGCCTTGTCCATTCCATAGTGTTAGAACCCTCCTGTTAGTTTTTTTTCTATTTTGTGGTCACGTGACCTGCTGCCTATTTATTCCAGCTCCGCCCTTCTGGCTTTGCTGGACTTCAGTGTTACTTTGACTCTTAATCTCGCCAGGTGCTTTGTACCTATCTCTATAGTTTGCTTGGTCTTTGGACCTCTAAGTATTTTTGTCTGTTTGTCTTTTTGCTCTGCTACAACTTCTGTTAGGAGGTGTCCAACTTTGTCCCAGTCCTTAGTACTTTTAGGGACCCCTCCCTTATATCTATAGGTCTGCGTTCAGACTAGCTGAGGACGAAGGCGGGTCTGTTCACAAGGAACAGGTTGCCCGCTGCATCGTAGGGAATCAGTTTAGTCCTATTGTAGGGACAGTTTTCCTATCTTTCCTTAGTTCTTGTAGCAGATCATAACAGTAAGTCCAGCCCAAAATCAAAAAAAAAAAAAAATCCTAAGGAAAAAGATCCGGAGATCAGCATGGTGTCTGTTCAGGAATTGGCTCAACGCCTGCAGGGATTGTCTCTTGAGGTGGCCGAGCTCCAGCAACACGTGAGTAGCTGTCCTGGAGCGCATTTTGTTGAACCGAAGGTAGGACTGCCTGATTTTTTTTATGGTAAACAACAAGATTTTTTTTCCTTTAAAAATGCTTGTTTATTATATTTTCGTTTGAGACCCAGGTCCTCTGGGAATGAATCACAGCGCATTGGGTTTATCATGTCACTTTTGCGCAAGGAACCACAGGGATGGGCCTTTTCTCTCCAACCTAATGATCCGTGTTTTAGATCAGTGGAAGATTTTTTTTTCTGCTATGGGGCTATTGTGTGACGTCAGGTGTCAGGTGATGTTGAAAATTATTGTACACACTTCAGAAGGTGGTCTTCTGAAGTGAGATGGAATGATTCGGCGTTAAAATGTCTGTTTCTTGCTGGTTTAAGTGAAAGGGTTAAGGATCTGCTGATTGCTTTCCCTGCACCTGGAAACTTGCAAGAAGCCATGCAATTAGCTATACGTGTGGACAGGAGACTGCGTGCCAGGGTTAATGAGGAGAAAACTCCTGCTATGGCAGCTCCTAGTCATCAGAGGGTCTGCTCGGATGACGGAGAACCGATAGAGATTGGGGCGATGTCACTCCGCTCTCAGGAAAAAGACCGCAGGTTTTCCAAGGGATTGTGTTTTTATTGTGGTAAATATGACCATTTTGTTAAGAACTGTGAGCTTCTGTTAAATAAAGAAAAAAAAAGGTCAGTTACGCCCGTATTGCTTGTTTAAACTCTAAGGGAGTATTTCTTTCAGGGAGTACCTCATTGCAGGAGAAGTTGATTGAATTTCAGGTATTTGTGGATTGTGGTTCTACACTGAATGTGATTGATAAGGGATTTTTGGAAAAACTTAAATTGGAACCCAAACCTTTGTCATCTCCTATTTCTGTGGTTGCTGTTGATAACACTCCTTTGAAATGTGTTACTCACAAGGTTTTTGAATTTCCCCTCACTATTAATGGTATTCACCAAGAGAATTTGGATTTAGTGGTATTAAATAATTTACCTTCTCCAGTAGTTTTAGGTTTGCCTTGGTTAAAACTGCACAATCCTTTACTGGACTGGTCTACTAATGAGATTAAGTCTTGGAGTCCTAAGTGTTATGATAAATGTTGTAATGGTCGCATTGCTGCTGTGGAAAGAGGGGAATTACCAGTACCTATTCAGGATTTTTGGAAGTTTTTTTCAGAGGAGGAGTCGCAAGTTTTACCTCCTCATAGGGATTATGATTGCGCCATTGAGTTTGTTCCTGGAGCTACTCTTCCCAAGAGTCGCTTATTTAATCTTACTATCCCTGAAAGAAAGGCCTTGGAGGAATACATACAGATGAGCTTGGATGCTGGTCACATTAGACCTTCTAAGTCGCCTGTGGCAGTTGGATTTTTTTTGTAAAAAAAAAGGACGGCGGTTTACGTCCATGTCTGGACTTTCGCGAAATTAATAAAATTACCGTACGCAATTCCTACCCACTGCAGTTAATTCCTGACTTGTTTAACCAGTTAGTGGGGGCCAAGTGGTTCTCTAAAATTGATCTCCAGGGGGCATACAATTTGTTGCGAATGAAGGATGGTGATGAATGGAAGACTGCTTTTAACACTCCGGTAGGTCATTTTGAGAATCTGGTGATGCCTTTTGGTCTTACCAATGCACCAGCATTTTTTCAGAACCTTATTAATGACATCCTGAAACCTCTGATTGACAAGAATGTGGTGGTGTATTTGGATGACATTTTGATTTATTCGCCAGATCTGGAGTCTCATTGGCAGAGCATACGTGAGGTATTGCAGTTATTAATTGACAATTCACTTTTTGCTAAGCTGGAGAAATGCGAGTTCGCTGTACAGAGAATTAGTTTTTTGGGCTACATTATCTCCAGCGAGGGCTTTGAGATGGACCCTGTGAAGGTTCAGGCTGTGTAGGAATGGCCTAGGCCTATTGGTTTAAAATCGATACAGAGATTTTTGGGTTTCGCCAATTATTACAGAAAATTCATTAAGAATTTTTCTATAATTGTTAAGCCGCTGACCGATCTCACCAGGAAAGGTGCTAATGCGGTTCAGTGGACTACCAAGGCCATTGAAGCTTTTGTGTATCTCAAGGAGAGGTTCAGTTCTGCCCCCATCCTTATGCAGCCTGATGAGACCAAGCCTTTTTTGGTCGAGGTTGATGCTTCTTCGGTGGGGGTCGGTGCGGTTTTGTCTCAGGAGAACAAGGATGGGGTTCGTCCCTGTGCTTTTTTTTCGAAAAAAAATTCTGAAACCGAACTTAATTATGATGTTGGTAATTGGGAATTGCTGGCTATCAAACTTGCATTTGAACATTGGCGTCATTTCTTGGAAGGTGCTAAATTTCCCATTCAGGTTTTCACTGATCATAAGAATCTGATTTATCTAGATGCTGCCAAGCGTTTGAATGCCCGTCAGGCTAGGTGGGCTCTTTGTTTTTTTGCGGTTTAATTTTTCCGTTACTTACATCCCTGGTACTAAGAATGTTAAAGCTGATGCTTTATCTCGCAGCTTTTCTCCCATGGTTGGTACCGAGGAGGAGGAGAGCATTTTACAGGAAGGAGTTGTGATAGCAGCATTGGACTCCGTTTTGGAAGATGGGATTCTGAAAGCCCAGGAGGATGCCCAATCTAACACTCCCCATGGATGGTTGTTTGTACCTAGAACCTTTAAGAGAGAGTTGTTTGTGGAGTATCATGAGTCTCGGTTGGCAGGTCATCCAGGAATTTCTGAGACTAAGAGACTGGTAGGTCACAGTTTTTGGTGGCCTGGGTGGCAGAAGAAAATCATTAAATGGGTGCGTCAATGTACGGTGTGTGCTAGATCAAAGGCTTCATATGCTCCTGCTGCGGGGTTGCTTTGCCCTCTGGAGGTTCCTAGTGCACCTTGGACGCATCTTGCAATGGATTTTATTACTGACCTTCCTGTGTCCGAGGGTTTCACAGTCATCTGGGTGGTCGTGGACCGTTTTAGCAAGATGTGTCACTTGGTTCCTTTCATTAAGCTACCCTGCACTAAAACACTCGCTAAGGCTTTTGTCAAGGAAATTGTCAGACTCCATGGTGTTCCCACCGACATTGTTTCTGATATGGGACCTCAGTTTGTGGCTCGTTTTTGGCGTGCTTTTTGTGACAGGTTGGGAGTTCATTTGTCATTTTCATTTGGGTATCATCCTGAGTCTAATGGACAGACAGAAAGAAAGAACCAGGATGTTGAGCAGTTTTTGCGTTGTTTTGTGGCAGACAATCAAGAGAGGTGGTCTGAGTTTCTGCCACTTGCTGAATTTGCTCTTAACAACCATACATCCTCTTCTGCTGGGTGTTCTCCGTTTTTTTGTTGTACTGGGAGACATCCATCGGTTGGTTCGTTCTCCAAATTGGTGTCGGCTGGAGGAGAATTTTTCCGGTGATTTGGAGAGAGTTTGGACTGATGTACGTTGTAACCTTCAAGAGGCTAACAAGAAGTCCAAGAAGTATTTTAACAGGAAACGTCAAGAGGTTTTGTTTATGGTTGGTTACATGGTTTGGTTGTCCTCAAAGAATCTGCGGTTGAGGATTCCTTCTAAGAAATTGGGTCCGAAGTTTGTGGGACCATTTAAGGTGCTTCAGGTGGTTAACCAGTCTGCTGTTAGGTTAGAGGTTCCCTCCTCCTGGAAGATTAATCCGGTGTTTCATGTTTCCTTGTTGAAAAAAACTGATGTATCTGATAGGGACGCCACTGTCACAGTTCCTCCAGTGGTGGAAGACGGTGAATATGAAATTTCTCGTATCCTGAAATCCAGAAGGCATAGAGGGAGATTGCAGTATCTCGTCGCTTGGAAAGGTTTCGGTCCTGAGGATAACTCCTGGGTAAGGACGGATGATGTCTATGCTCCTAGACTTATCAGAGCGTTTCACAGCAGGTTTCCTGATAGGCCTGGGCCTGGAGTATCCGGAGGATCCGGAGGATCCTCATAGAAGAGGGGGTACTGTTAGAACCCTCCTGTTAGTTTTTTTTCTATTTTGTGGTCACGTGACCTGCTGCCTATTTATTCCAGCTCCGCCCTTCTGGCTTTGCTGGACTTCAGTGTTACTTTGACTCTTAATCTAGCCAGGTGCTTTGTACCTATCTCTATAGTTTGCTTGGTCCTTGGACCTCTAAGTATTTTTGTCTGTTTGTCTTTTTGCTCTGCTACAACTTCTGCTAGGAGGTGTCCAATTTTGTCCCAGTCCTTAGTACTTTTAGGGACCCCTCCCTTATATCTATAGGTCTGCGTTCAGACTAGCTGAGGACGAAGCCGGGTCTGTTCACAAGGAACAGGTTGCCCGCTGCATCGTAGGGAATCAGCTTAGTCCTATTGTAGGAACAGTTTTCCTATCTTTCATTAGTTCTTGTAGCAGATCATAACACATAGTTGATCATTTTTTCAATAAGGATGGTATGAGATACTTTGTCAAATGCTTTGCTGAAGTCAAGATATACTACAGTATATCTACTGCATGTCCCTGATCCACCCAGTCAATGAATCTGTCATAGAAGGAAATTAAGTTAGTCTGACATGACTTATTAGTTACAAACCCATGCTGACTCAATGGCGCTAAATAAATTATTAATAATAATAATACTTCATACATGCATACATGTTGTTTAATAATTTGTTCAAAGATCTTTCCTGGTATAGAAGTAAGGCTTACAGGCCTATAGTTCCCTGGGTCCACCTTCTTCCCCTTTTTGAATATAGGGACAACATTCGCTCTTCTCCAGTCTTCTAGGACTTCTCCTGTTCTCCAAGAATTTTCAAAGAGTGGTTAAATAATTTCCTCTGCTATCTCCTTCAGTACCCTAGGATGTAATTCATCTGGACCTGGAGATAAAGCACATCATTCAACAGTAAACAGTTGAATGATGTGCTTTACCAAAAAGCTCTATCTTGGTCTCATCTGTCCACGAGATACCTTCTGGCCCTCTAAAAAGTAGTGGAGGCCGCCTGCTGGCGCTCCAAGTTTCAAACTTTACAGAATATATATGAAAAAGAAAATTCTGGCCACCTGAGATGGATACATTATATTGCAGTAGCAATATATGGCTATGCAAAACAAAACTGGCAGCTAGCCCTCCAAAAATGCTTTGTGAGGGCCGACTGCTGGCACTCTAAAATTTGAGTGAGGGACACTGAATGGCCCTTTGACAATAGTGAGGGCCACATGCTGGCCCTCTGGAAATGGTGCAGGCTACCTGCTGGCCCTCTAACAATAGTGAGGGCTACCTGATAGCCCTCTAACAATAGTAAAGGCCACCTGATGGCCCTCTACAAATAGTGAGGCCTGCCTGATGGCCCTGAAAAAAAAATGGGACTTTCAGAGTCCCTCCTTCATAAATGTCTTACACACTACATGGTCAGATAAGGTATTACATTTACTGGAGAATGTTTTTTCATCGTTGAACGAAATGTGAACGTGCAAAAACACAGCAAAAACACTACGTGTGAACATACCCAAAGGTGTGGTGGAGCATTTTTTCTCTCTTCTTTATTTTGCCTTATATAGAAGTTATTATCCTGGAAAGGATGTCCCTTAGCATTCTTTCCAGTAAAATCCATTTTGCTTTCGTTTTTGTATGTTTTATTGTCAGTCTGTAAAAGTGGCATAATACCTCTGACAACGTTGTTGACAGCAGTGACCTGAGAGTCAGAGATCCTTCTAGGGGTCTTCCCCATGCTGTTCCCATGCCATTTCAGCGCTGTTTCCATCGATTTGAGCAATTTTTAGACCCATCCGTGGGAAAATTGCTGGAGTTTCCTATTGATTTCCATTAAACTCATTATTCGGGTTGAGCACCCGAGCATTACGATTTGCTTGATCCAATTAACAAGTACCCTAGCATTTTAGTGCTCGCTCATCACTATTTATTACCTGGGCAGCACGGTCACTCAGTGGTTAGCACTGTATGGTGGCTCAGTGGTTAGCACTGCAGCCTTGCAGCCCTAGGGTTTTGGGTTCAAATCCCACCAAGGACAACATCTGCAAGGAGTTTGTATGTTCTCCCCGTGTTTGTGTGGGTTTCCTCTGGGTTCTCCGGTTTCCTCCCACACTCCAAAGACATACTGATAGGGAACGTAAATTGTGAGCCCCAATGGGGACAGTGCCGATAATGTCTGTAAATTGTCTGAATTATAAAGCGCTACGGAATATGTTGGTGTTATATAAATAAAAAGATTATTATTATTATTACCTATGGTTGGCGCTCGGCGGGCGAACACCCTGCAAGATAGGTAAATTTTCAAAATAATATTTTTGATCTGTGAAAATTTGTTGCTACATTCTACAACCAGATTTTGATTGTTCCACTTGTTATTGGGGGTCTTGGTAGGAGGTGCAAGTAATAAATCATGTCTCTGTCTGTTGTTAAACCTTTGATGGGCTCTACTGATCATCCAATTAAGGTAACTGTGTCTGCTCAATCTACCATGAAGCATATTGGCATGCAGTAAAAAATCCTTAGGTCTGCTCCAGTTGCATTTAATGCGTGTTTATTCTCCTACCGCTATACCATTGATGCATTGGGAAGGATGAGCACTGTTGGCCTCAGGAATAGTGTTTCCAGCAGTCTTTTTACAATGTGTTATGCTTCTAATGGATTGTCCTACAATGCACTCCAAAGACAAAACAGTTCTATTTTTTAAGGAAGAGCATATGTGGTACAGATAAAATATATTAAAAGTTATATTGCTTAAAAAGTTTATAGACATACAGACAATGAATATAAAAGAGCAAATGCTCAAATAGACAAAAGCAGAAAAGCAGCCTCCTAAAACCCCTGTAACTGGTCAAGGAGCCACTTAGCAAAGGCACACAAGCAATCAGTGTTCCTGGTGTATGGAGAACGCACCGACGGTCATAGGTATAATTCTAGAACAGCACTAGATCAATATGTTCCAATATAAATGACACCGTAGATTCCATATAGCGTAACATATAGTGCAAACGTAACAGCTGATCAAAATGTCAGTCAGGTCAAGAAAACAGGTGACTTTAGCCGAAAAAGAGACCAATTAGAACAATGCAGCTCAATTGATAAAACTGTAAATCAAAGGGCTCATGTAAATATTATGTCTCATTTAACACATATCAACCCTAACATATAGAGCTCAGATAAACCGAAATGCAGATCATAACTGCCATAGGATAACAAATTGTAACAGTCTCACCAAATTCTGAAGTGAGATACGTCCATACAGAGACAGGAGTGGTGACCATCTCACGGAATCCACATCCTTGAAGGGTAGAGGTACGATGCTCCCTAAGCGTTTCCTCTTACACAAGATTTGTCAGGGGAGACTCAGGAGGGCTGATCAGGAGGGCTCACAGTTACCCAGCCCATTACCTCATGTTTTTAGTCACAGAGTTAGACTTAAAATGCCATGTTCACTATCTCCACGGTGTGGATATTTATCCTAGCCGCGCTAAATCGTGCCGCGACGTCACTTACGGTTGCGTCACCAACACATCTGGTGTTTGGAACGCACGTGCCGGGGGTTGGAACGCATAAGCACCACCGGACTTCCGATGATGTCACATCCTCTTCCGGTATTTGGAACGCAAGTATGCTTAGCTGGAGCGCTCGCGTCACACATCGATCGCACCGCTATTCAAATTATCAACTCCCTTTACAACACAGGTGTTATGATCTGCAACATGCACTAAGGAAAGAAGGGGAAAGCTGTCCCTACAGTAACATTTAGCTGAATCCCTACGATGTAGCGGGCTGCCTGTTCCTAGCGAACAGACCCGCCTTAGTCCTTGGCTAGTCTGAACGAAGACCTATAGCATAAGGGGAGGGGTCCCTAAGAGAACTAAGGACTGGAACAAAAATGGGACACCTCCTAAACAGAGAAGTTGTTGCAGAACACTAAAAGACAAACTGACAAAAAGGTACTAGAGGTCCCAGAAGAACCAAGCGAACTGACAGAGATAGGCACTGAAGAACCTGGCTAGAGAAACAGTCAAACAACACTGAAGTCCAGCACAGCCAAAAGGGCAGAGCTGCAATATAAAGGCAGGTGGTCACGTGACCACAAAACACAAGATGGAAAAAACAAACAGGAGGGTTCTAACAGTAACCCCTCTTTTATGAGGATCCTCTGGATCCTCCAGGCCCAGGTCTATCCGGAAACCTCTTGTGGAAAGCTCTAACAAGCCTAGGAGCAGAGACATCATCCGCCCTTAATTAGGAGTTGTTTTCGGGACCGAAACCCTTCCAGGAGACGAGATACTGTAATCTCCCTCTATGCCATCTGGAATTCAAGATACGAGAAATTTCATATTCGCCGTCTTCCACCACAGGAGGAACTGTGACAGTGGCGTCCCTATTAGATACGTCAGCCTTTTTCAACAAGGAAACATGAAACACAGGATTAATCTTCCAGGAAGAAGGGACATCCAACCTAACCGCAGACGGGTTAACAACCTGAAGCACTTTAAATGGACCCACAAATTTAGGACCCAGTTTTTTAGAGGGAATCCTCAACCGCAGGTTCTTTGAGGACAACCAAACCATGTCACCCACAGTAAACAAAACCTCCTTACGTTTCCTGTCAAAATACTTATTGGACTTCTTGTTAGCCTCTTGAAGGTTGCAACGTACAGTACAGACCAAAAGTTTGGACACACCTTCTCATTTAAAGATTTTTCTGTATTTTCATGACTATGAAAATTGTACATTCACACTGAAGGCATCAAAACTATGAATTAACACATGTGGAATTATATACTTAACAAAAAAGTGTGAAACAACTGAAAATATGTCTTATATTCTAGGTTCTTCAAAGTAGCCACCTTTTGCTTTGATGACTGGTTTGCACACTCTTGGCATTCTCTTGATGAGCTTCAAGAGGTAGTCACCGGAAATGGTCTTCCAACAATCTTGAAGGAGTTCCCAGAGATGCTTAGCACTTGTTGGCCCTTTTGCCTTCACTCTGCGGTCCAGCTCACTCCAAGCCATCTCGATTGGGTTCAGGTCTGGTGACTGTGGAGGCCAGGTCATCTGGCGTAGCACCCCATCACTCTCCTTCTTGGTCAAATAGCCCTTACACAGCCTGGAGGTGTGTTTGGGGTCATTGTCCTGTTGAAAAATAAATGATGGTCCAACTAAACGCAAACCGGATGGAATAGCATGCCGCTGCAAGATGCTGTGGTAGCCATGCTGGTTCAGTATGCCTTCAATTTTGAATAAATCCACAACAGTGTCACCAGCAAAGCACCCTCACACCATCACACCTCCTCCTCCATGCTTCACGGAGGGAACCAGGCATGTAGAGTCCATCCGTTCACCTTTTCTGCGTCGCACAAAGACACGGTGGTTGGAACCAAAGATCTCAAATTTGGACTCATCAGATCAAAGCACAGATTTCCACTGGTCTAATGTCCATTCCTTGTGTTCTTTAGCCCAAACAAGTCTCTTCTGCTTGTTGCCTGTCCTTAGCAGTGGTTTCCTAGCAGCTATTTTACCATGAAGGCCTGCTGCACAAAGTCTCCTCTTAACAGTTGTTGTAGAGATGTGTCTGCTGCTAGAACTCTGTGTGGCATTGACCTGGTCTCTAATCTGAGCTGCTGTTAACCTGCGATTTCTGAGGCTGGTGACTCGGATAAATTTATCCTCAGAAGCAGAGGTGTCTCTTGGTCTTCCTTTCCTGGGGCGGTCCTCATGTGAGCCAGTTTCTTTGTAGTGCTTGATGGATTTTGCAACTGCACTTGGGGACACTTTCAAAGTTTTCCCAATTTTTCGCACTGACTGACCTTCATTTCTTAAAGTAATGATGGCCACTCATTTTTCTTTACTTAGCTGCTTTTTTCTTGCCATAATACAAAGTCTAACAGTCTATTCAGTAGGACTATCAGCTGTGTATCCACCATACTTCTGCACAACACAACTGATGGTCCCAACCCCATTTAGAAGGCAAGAAATCCCACTTATTAAACCTGACAGGGCACACCTGTGAAGTGAAAACCATTTCCGGTGACTACCTCTTGAAGCTCATCAAGAGAATGCCAAGAGTGTGCAAAGCAGTCATCAAAGCAAAAGGTGGCTACTTTGAAGAACCTAGAATATAAGACATATTTTCAGTTGTTTCACACTTTTTTGTTAAGTATATAATTCCACGTGTTAATTCATAGTTTTGATGCCTTCAGTGTGAATGTACAATTTTCATAGTCATGAAAATACAGAAAAATCTTTAAATAAGAAGGTGTGTCCAAACTTTTGGTCTGTACAGTACATTAGTCCAAACTCTCTCCAAATCACCGAAAAAATTCTCTTCCTCCAGCACCGCCAACCCCAATTTGGAGAATGAACCAAAAGACGGATATCTCCCAGTACAACAAAAAAAAGGAGAACACCCAGCAGAGGAGGATGTATGATTGTTCAGAGCAAATTCTGCGAGAGGCAGAAACTCAGACCACACCTCTTGATTGTCGGCCACAAAACAACGCAAAAACTGTTCTACATCCTGGTTCTTTCCGTC
This sequence comes from Phyllobates terribilis, assembly GCF_046119375.1. Taxonomy (NCBI): domain Eukaryota; kingdom Metazoa; phylum Chordata; class Amphibia; order Anura; family Dendrobatidae; genus Phyllobates; species Phyllobates terribilis. Next base: position 469,426,767 of record NW_027362767.1, on the reverse strand, counting down.
TGTCCATTAGACTCAGGATGATAACCAGACGAAAATGACGAATGGACTCCCAACCTGTCACAAAAAGCACGCCAAAAACGAGCCTCAAACTGAGGTCCTCTATCAGAAACAATATCCGTGGGAACGCCATGAAGCTTGACAATCTCCTTAACAAACGCCTTAACGAGTGTTTTGGCGCAGGGCAACTTAATGAATGGAACCAAATAACACATCTTACTAAAACGGTCCACGACCACCCAGATGACAGTAAAACCCTCGGACACAGGAAGATCAGTAATAAAATCCATTGTGAGATGCGTCCTAGGCACACTAGGAACCTCCAGAGGGCAAAGCAACCCCGCAGCAGAAGTATGTGAAGCCTTTGACCTAGCACACACCGTACATTGACGCACCCACTTGATGACTTCTTTCTGCCATCCAGGCAACCAAAAACTGCGACTGTTAAGTCTCTTAGTCTCCGAAATTCCTGGATGACCTGCCAACCGAGACTCATGACACTCCACAAACAAATCTCTCCTAAAGGTTCTAGGCACGAACAACCTCCCGTGGGGAGTGTTAGATGGAGCATCATCTTGAGCTTTCAGAATCCCATTCTCCAAAACGGAGTCCAATGCCGCCACCACAACTCCTTTCTGTAAAATGCTCTCCTCCTCCTCGGCACCGACCGTAGGAGAGAAGCTGCGAGATAAAGCATCGGCTTTAGCATTCTTAGTACCAGGGATATAGGTAACAGAAAAATGAAACCGAGAAAAAAAAAGTGCCCACCTAGCCTGACGGGCATTCAAGCGCTTGGCAGCATCCAGATAGATCAAATTCTTATGATCTGTGAAAACCTGAATAGGAAATCTAGCGCCTTCCAAAAAATGACGCCAATGTTCAAACACGAGTTTAATAGCCAGCAACTCCCGATTTCCAACATCATAATACAGTTCGGTTTCCAAAAAATGTTTTGAAAAGAAGGCACAAGGATGTACTCCACCGTTGTTCTCCTGAGACAAAACTGCTCCGACCCCCACCGATGAAGCATCGACCTCGACCAAAAAAGGCTTGGTCTCATCAGGCTGCATAAGGATAGGGGCAGAACTGAACCTCTCTTTGAGATACTCAAACGCTTCAATGGCCTCAGTAGTCCACTAGGCCGTATTCACACCTTCCCTGGTGAGATCGGTTTAGAGGCTTAACAATTACAGAAAAATTCTTAATGAATTTCCTGTAGTAATTGGCAAAACCCAAAAATCTCTGTATAGATTTCAAACCAATAGGCCTAGGCCATTCCTGCACAGCCTGAACCTTCACAGGGTCCATCTCAAAGCCCTCGCTGGAGATAATGTAGCCCAAAAAACTAATTCTCTGCACAGCGAACTCACATTTTTTCAGCTTAGCAAAGAGTGAATTATCACTCAATAACTGCAAAACTTCACGTACACTCTGCCAATGGGACTCCAGATCTGGTGAATAAATCAAAATGTCATCCAAATACACAACCACATTCTTACCAATCAAAGGTCTCAGAATGTCATTAATAAGGTTCTGAAAAAATGCAGGTGCATTGGTAAGACCAAAAGGCATCACCAGATTCTCAAAATGACCTACCGGAGTGTTAAAAGCAGTTTTCCATTCATCACCCTCCTTCACTCGTAACAAATTGTATGCCCCCCGGAGATCAATTTTGGAGAACCACTTGGCCCCCACTAACTGGTTAAACAAGTCAGGAATTAACGGCAATGGGTAGGAATTGCGTACGGTAATCTTATTAATTTCACGAAAATCCAGACATGGACGTAAACCCCCATCCTTTTTTTAACAAAGAAAAATCCAACTGCCACAGGCGACTTAGAAGGTCTAATGTGACCAGCAGCTAGGCTAGTCTGTATGTACTCCTCCAAGGCCTTTCTTTCAGGGATAGTCAGATTAAACAAGCGACTTTTGGGAAGAGTAGCACCCGGAACAAACTCAATGGCGCAATCATAATCCCTATGAGGAGGTAAAACTTGCGACTCCTCCTCCGAAAAAACCCTCTAAAAATCTTGAATAGGTACAGGTAATTCCCCTTTTTCCACAGCCGCAATGCGACCATTACAACATTTATCATAGCACCTCGGACTCCAAGACTTAATCACATTAGTAGACCAGTCCAATAAAGGATTATGCAGTTTTAACCAAGGCAAACCTAGAACGACCGGAGAGGGTAAATTATCCAATACAATCAAGTCCAAAATTTCTTGGTGAACTCCATTGATAGTGAGGGGAAATGCAGCAACCTTGTGAGTTATACATTTCAAGGGAGTGTTATCAATTGCAATCACAGAAATAGGTGATGACAAAGGTTTGGATTTCAATTTAAGGTTTTCCAAAAACCCTTTATCAATCACATTAAGTGTTGAACCACAATCCACAAATACCTGAAATTCAATCAAATCATCCTGCAAAGTAGTACTCCCAGAAAGAAATACTCCTGCAGAGCGTAAACAAGCTATACGGGCGTACCTGACCTCTTTTTTTTTTTTCTTTACTTAAATCAAGCTCACAATACGTAATAAAATGGTCAGCTTTACCACAATAACGACACAATCCCTCGGCGAACCTCCGGTCTCTTTCCTGAGAGCGGAGTGACATCGCCCCAACCTCCATCGGTTCTCCGCCGTCTGAGCAGATTTTCTGGGGACTAGGACCTGACATTACAGGAGTCTTTACCTCATTCAGCCTGGACCTCAGCCTCCTGTCCACAAGAACAGCTAATTGCATGGCATCCTGCAGAGTCTCAGGTGCAAGGAATGCAATTAGCAAATCCTTAACCCTTTCACTCAGACCAGCAAGAAATAGACATTTCAGAGCAGGATCATTCCATTTAACTTCTGAAGCCAACCTTCTAAAGTGTGTGCAAAAATTTTCAACATCTCCTGACCACTTATTCAAACGCCTGAGTTCTGCCTCAGCAGATGAGATTCGATCAGGATCGTCATATAATAGCCCCATAGCAGAAAAAAATTCTTCTACCGACCTTAAGCATGAATCATTAGGTTGGAGAGGAAAGGCCCACCCCTGTGGTTCATTGAGCAAGAGTGACATAAAACCAATGCGCTGTGATTCATTCCCAGAGGATCTTGGTCTCAAACGAAAATATAACAAACAAGCATTTCTAAAGGAAAAAAAAATCTTGCCGTTTACCATAAAAATCATCAGGCAGTCCTACCTTGGGTTCCACAAAATTCACTCCAGAACAGCTACTCACGTGTTGCTGGAGCTCGGCCACCTCCAGAGACAATCCCTGCAAGCGTTGAGCCAAATCCTGGAAGGAAACCATACTGATCCCCGAATTTCTTTCCTTTTAGTTTTTTGGGCTCGACTTACTGTTATGATCTGCAACATGTACTAAGGAAAGAAGGGGAAAGCTGTCCCTACAGTAAGACTAAGCTGAATCCCTACGATGTAGCGGGCTGCCTGTTCCTAGTGAACTGACCCGCCTTAGTCCTCGGCTAGTCTGAACGAAGACCTATAGCATAAGGGGAGGGGTACCTAAAAGAACTAAGGACTGGAACAAAAATGGGACACCTCCTAAACAGAGAAGTTGTTGCAGAACACTAAACGACAAACTGACAAAAAGGTACTAGAGGTCCCAGAAGGACCAAGCGAACTGACAGAGATAGGCACCGAAGAAACTGGCTAGAGAAACAGTCAAAACAACACTGAAGTCCAGCACAGCCAAAAGGGCGGAGCTGGAATATAAAGGCAGGTGGTCACGTGACCGCAAAACACAAGATGGAAAAAACAAACAGGAGGGTTCTAACAACAGGACACTGAATAGGGTGAAGGGGGGGAAATCAGAACAACCAACCCCCAGAAACGCCCGTCGGACCCTGCAAGACAGCATCATGGTCCATAGGTATTATCTAATCAGCACTATACAAACATAGCACATAGACAAGATAAGATAACACTGACATACCAAGTTCTAATTATGTGTTAACTCAAACCCCTTTAGATATAGAAGTCTTCAATAACCCAGTGTATCATTTATCAGTGGGGAAAAAATGAAGCAAAGTAATCTGATCATAAAGAATAAATATAATGTTTGATTAGATATTAGATTAAGTGGCAATGAGATGTGGCAAAAATGTATACCTCACCAGATCAATGAATAGCCAGTTAGAGGTCATCGGGGAAGACCATGAAAGACCCTGGTGAATAGACCAAGAGATGGACCCCAATAGAGGACAAAAAATAGAGGAGAGGGATGTGTAGAATAGAAAAGGGTGCACACTGAATGCTGGTCCTAGATGAAAACTATCCAAATCGCACTACTTGACAGCGGAGGTTGGCACCCTACAACCTGCGCAATGGCGCCCCCACTCGACGACGGCTGGCCCTACTCCCCCCTCGCTTACCCTACACCTAAAGAAAACATGTGTAGGATAATTGTTCATTCAGCCCACTAGGTGAAATGGTGCGTAGTTTATGGATCCATCTTGTTTCTCCTTGCAGAATGTCCCTGTCCCAATCACCACCTGGCTGCGGGACATTGACTCTTGTCAATACCAATAAATGTCACACAACTGATATGTCCCTGATGTATTGTGTTGACATGTCTGGCCAGGGGAGTGTCTCTTTTGTTCGATATATCACGCAGATGTTCACCTACCCTTTTCCTTAGTTCCCTCTTAGTTTTGCCCACGTACTCCATATTACAGCTGCACATGGCTTTGTAGATCACCCTCTTAGATCTACTACAGTTCATGAAGGTTTTAATTTGATAGGTTTTTCCAGTAACCTTGCTGTCAAAAGATTTACATTGTGTGACGACTTTACACGTCACACAGCCGCTACATTTGAAGCAACCCTTGGTTGTACTCTGAAGCCAGTTGTCCCCTGATTTAGGTATAAAGTGGCTATGTACAAGCCTGTCCCTGAGGGACCTTCCCCTCCTATAAGTGATCTGAGGGAGGGTTTTGACGTAAGCTGTAATGTCCTCATCCATACGTAAGATTTGCCAGTGTTTTACAAGTATCTTCCTGACTTCATCAGCCTTATTGGAGAACGTAGTTATGAACCTGAACGTCAACTCTCTCTGGGGTTTTTTCAAGGTGGGTTAAGGAGGGATGTGCGGTCTTCCACCAGGATCTCAACATAGGCCTTAGAGAGGACCTTCTCCGCATAGCCCCTATCAATGAATCTCTTTTTAAGCTCAGCGGCTTATAGCCCAAAAGTCATAGTATCAGAGCAACTCCATTGGACCGTCATAAATTGTCCCTTTGGGATTCCTTTCTTAAACAGGAGGGGATGATTGCTCTCCCATCTCAGTAAAGAGTTTGTAGCCGTTTTGATCCTGCATGTTTCTGTGGCTATCTCCCCATTGTCATGTCTTGTGATGAGAATGTGAAGAAAAGGTAGTGCGTCCTGTCCCAACTCATAAGTGAACTTCAGGTTAAGATGATTCTGATTTAACCTTTTAACGAAGGCTATGAACTGAGTGGAGTCGCCCTTTCAGAATACCAGGATATCATCAATATATCTTAGCCACAAGGTTACACGTTCACTGCCCTTTACTGGTGTGTCCCCAGACGCAAAGGTTTCCTACCACCAGCCCAGGTACAGATTGGCATACGATGGGGCGCAGGGGCTCCCCATCGCAGTCCCTCTGAGTTGGTGGAAGTACTCCTGATTGAACAGAAAGACATTACTGTTCAGGCAGAATGTAAGTAGCTTCTGGACAAACTCATTGTGATCAAAAAATTGCGGCCCCCTGCTACGTAGAAAAAATTCCACTGCCTCAAGCCCCTTAACATGCGGTATAGGTAAATATAATGATTCAACATCAATACTTCCCATCTGAATCAACAGAGATACCATCAAGTTTTCTCAGTAAATCACTTGTGCCCTGAATGTAACAGTTTATGCCGGTGACAAATGGCTTAAGAATCGTGTCCAGATAGATCCCTAGGTTCTGAGTTAGACTATCCACCCCTGCCACAATTGGCCGGCCTATAAGGGGAATGATACCCTTATGTATATTTGGTAGGCTGTAAAAAGTGGCCATGACAGGATGATTAGGGCAGATAAAATCAAACTCTTTTTTACTCAGGACACAACTGGACACACCACTCAGAGCCATCTCCCTCAGTTCATTCAGAAATTATTTATTTGAATTATTTTTAAGAATACCATAACAACTCCTATCCCGTAGTAAATTCAGGCACATCTGTTGATAATACTTGGAATCCATTATAACCACATTGCCCCCCTTGTCGGATGTGTTATGCACACGCCCGGGCTGAGCGGCGTGTGCGTGTGATTGTAGTGATTCCACTGGACCGTGCCGGAGAGTGAATGCCTGGAGGGGCTTAACTAGGTATTCACCCGATCCGACCAGGGTCGCACGACGGCATACGACGCCAGTGCACCAAGGAGGAACCGAGCAAAGGGACCAGGTGCTACTCCAGGACAGACCCCGGACACGGCTGTTGACCCACACAGGGGAATACAGGAACAGACTGGTAGGCTGGCACACAGACTGGTGGGTATAGGCAGGCACGACTGGTATGCAGGCAGGCAGGTAAGCAGGCAGGGGGGTATAGGCAAGCACAGCTAGAGTGCAGACAGGGAGGCACTAGCAGGTAGGAACACAGGCGGGATAGGACCCAGTACACACTGGGACTCAGGAACAATACAGGCAGAGGGGTACAGGCAAGCACAGCTAGAGTGCAGACAGGGAGGCACTAGCAGGTAGGGACACTGGCGGGATAGGACCCAGTACACACTGGGACTCAGGAACAGAGCCACAGATGTGGCGGACAAACACAGCAGAGTGAGGCCGCCCAGAGAGGTGAGCGAGAACAGGGCAGGACAAGGCCGCCTGGAGTGGTGAGCAAGAGTAGAGCAGGACAAGGCCGCCAGGAGCGGTGAACAAAGGATCAAAGCTGAGCGAGACTGCTGGAGCAGTGAGCAAGAGTAAAGCAGGACGAGGCCGCCTGGAGCGGTGAGCAAGAGTGGAGCGAGACTGCCGGAGCAGCGAGCAAAAGGGTCAGAGCGGAGCAAGGCTGCCGGAGCAGTGAGCAAAGGAGTCAGAGCAGGCTAGAACCGCCGGAGCGGTAAGCAAAGGAGTCAGAGCAGACTAGAACCGCCGGAGCGGTGAGCAAAGGAGTCAGAGCAGGCTAGAACCGCCGGAGCGGTGAGCAAAGGAGTCAGAGCAGGCTAGAACCGCCGGAGCGGTGAGCAAAGGAGTCAGAGCAGGCAAGGCTGAGTAGGGGGGACAGGGCTCTGTTCACACGGAACAGACAGGAAGGGAAAGGCAGAGCCAGACACCCACAGGGTACTTGCAGTGAAGTAGCGAGTGGACCACAAACTCACAAACGGGAGTACAGAGACAACAGGCAGGAGTTAGGTACAAGTTCAGACTCTGCAGAAAAAGGAAAGGAACGGACATAGAGAAAAGACAGATGAAAGATAGGAGAGAGTACAGACTGGAACTGAGTGTACGGATGAGACCGACACAGGAGCGGGTCTGGGAATACGGCCCCCAGAGAGGCGGGACGAACAGGCAAGGAGCGTGTTCAGACAGAACAGACAAGATACAGGAGCAGGTCTGGGTAATCGGCCCCCAGAGAGGCGGGACGAACAGGCAAGGAGCGTGTTTAGACAGGACAGACAAAATACAGGAACGGATCTAGGTAATCGGCCCCTAGAAGGCGGGAGGAACAGGCTAGGAGCGTGTTCAGACAGGCCTGGAAATACAGCCTCCAGGAAAGGCAGCAGGCAAGAGTACACAGACAGGACTCAGTTCAGACACGGGAACTGATACCGCAAGGCAGGAGACAAAGACAGGACTCAGCTCAGACATGGGAACTGATACCGCAAGGCAGGAGACATAGACAGGACTCAGTTCAGACACGGGAACTGATACCGCAAGACAGGAGACAAAGAACGGGACCTGGCATCTTCAGAGTGAAAGCACACACTGAATGAAACACTATGCTCAGGCAGGGATAGATGGGAGCAGCTGAGCTATATACCAGGTGTCAGACAGCAATAGGCTGAGGACGCACAAGGGGTGTGACCCACAGCAGGTACAAAAAGCAGGAAGTGATCGGGCGCCGCCCTTAAGCAGCAGAAACAGACACAAACAGACAGCATGGAGGGAAGCCAGAGAGACATTCTGGACTGGAGATCAAGTGCGCGCTCTTGCACAGTGGGAGATGGACCACCATGCAAGGACGCCGCCAGGTATGTTACAGGATGACTTAATGGTAATGGATTGGTCCCTCTCCAAATTGCATAGGGCCTGAATTCCATTTTTGGTGAGATAATATTTACTCCTATAAGATTGTTCCTCAAGTTTGGTCAGATCATTTGTAACCAATCTGAGGAATACATCAATCGGGACTATGTCAATTTGTTGTGGTGGCATTTTCCTGCTGTTAAGTTGTAAGTTCGTAAAGGGTCCTTTCCCTTCCGAGTTCCGGTCTGGTTCTCCTGAATTAAAGAGTGTTCTAATATCCGTGAGAAGGTTATCCGTGACACCCAATTCAGAACATGCTTCTCTATTCGTATTGACATAGTGTTTGCGCCACTTAATCTTGCGAACAAATAAATTCAAATCCTTTACTGCATCAAACGATTTGTAGTCCGATGTGGGGACAAAAGTGATCCCTTAACTTAATAGCCCCATTTCTGGTGCACTGAGTGCCCTGGAAGATAAATTAATGATCTGTGAGATGTCTGTAGATTCCGGGGGATGGAGATGTTGAACCGACTCCTGAGTAGGTAGCCCTCCTCTTAAAAAAGGTCCCTATTCGGTGATCTCCTGTTAGTATTTCTACCCCTATCACCTCTTCCATTTTGTCGGTCCCTCTGGAATTTGAACCTGATTTCAGTGTCCGAAACCTCTGTATCCGTAGATGAGATGTCAGTCTCCAAATTTCTGGGACCTCTATTAGTTTGAAAGACGTACGCTTTGCTATCTTTAAATTCCTGGAGATCTCTTACAAAATATTTGTGTTTTCTCTCCTTCAAGTGGTGCTGACATTTCTCTAGAGTATTCCGTAGAGCAATTTCTTTATCAGAAAACTCAGGTTCAGAGGACATTTTTTTTGTTATCCCTATCTGTGTTTTGAGAGTCTCGCTCAGGTTCAGTAGTGTCTGTTTTTCTTCGTCCAATAATAAACTCATGAACCTAAGAGAACTTTCAGTTGCCTCTCTTTCCCATTTATTTAAGAGGTTAGGATTTTTATACCGAAAAGAGGATTGGAGGGAAATTCTAAGGTGTCTGTGGACAATGCCGCCTTCAAATAGCTTTCCAGGGTCTGCACTTCCCACCACCAGGTGGTTTGCTCTTTGAAGGTAGCAGCAAAGGACGGAGTATACTTTTTTTTTAACAAACGTATGATGAAAAAATACTACTTTGGCTTCAGCTGCCCAACTATTTCAATCCACACCTGTGGTCAGAAAACCAGCCATACTAGGTATCAGAATATTCAACCAATCAGGGTAATAAGAAAACCAAAATCAATATAAATTGGGAAGAGCATATGTGGTACAGATGAAATATATTAAAAGTTATATTGCTTAAAAAGTTTATAGACATACAGACAATGAATATAAAAGAGCAAATGCTCAAATAGTCAAGAGCAGAAAAGCAGCCTCCTAAAACCCCTGTAACTGGTCAAGGAGCCACTTAGCAAAGGCACACAAGCAATCAGTGTTCCAGGTGTATGGAGAACGCACCGACGGTCATAGGTATAATTCTAGAACAGCACTAGATCAATATGTTCCAATATAAATGACACCGTAGATTCCATATAGCGTAACATATAGTGCATTTTTCTATCAGTCACACAGATGACTGACATGCCAGTATTTAAACACATGCATTGTACACCAAAGAAGCCATGCAGTAATCCTAAAATAATTCCTTTTGTAGTCGCAACAGGTTTGTTTGTTTGTAAAGTGAAGCACCGGGGACCATAAAGAAGCAATGACTTGTAATTTTAGCCGTGACTCTTTGACAACATTTTTTTAGGTACAGTTGAAACCAGAAGTTTCCATTCACTATATAATAAGACAAATCTGCATGTTTTTCTCAATATCTAACATGAAATCAGAATAAACCTTTCCCGTTTTAGGACAATTACCATAATGTTTAATATTTGCCAAATGCCACAATAATGAGAGAGAGAGAAGGTTCTAAGGCATTTTTATTACTTACTGCAGAGTCAGAAGTTTCCATCCATTTCATTAGTATTTGGTACCATTAGCCTTACACTGAATGACTTGGGTCACACATTTGGGATCTGCTTCCACAAGCTTCTCACAATAGTTGGTGGGAATTTGGGCCGATTCCTCCTGACAGAACTGGTGTAACTGATCCAGGTGTGTAGGTCGCCTTGCTCGTAGCCTTTTCAGCTTTGCCCATACATTCTCAATAGGATTGAGATCAGGGCTTTGTGATGGCCGCTCCAAAACATTGACTTTGTTATCCTTAAGACACTTTGTTACCATATTGGCAGTATGCTTCAGGTCATTGTCCATTGGAAGACCCATTTAAGCCCAAGCTTTAACTTCCTGGCTGATGTCTTGAGTAGTGATGAGTGAGCATGCTCGCTACTGATCGGTGCTCACCCATCTCACTGCTCGCTACTGCTCGGTGCTCACCCATCTCACTGCTCGCTACTGCTCGGTGCTCACCCATCTCACTGATCGCTACTGATCGGTGCTCACCCATCTCACTGCTCACTACTGCTCGGTGCTCACCCATCTCACTGCTCGCTACTGCTCGGTGCTCACCCATCTCACTGCTCGCTACTGCTCGGTGCTCACCCATCTCACTGCTCGCTACTGCTCGGTGCTCACCCATCTCACTGATCGCTACTGATCGGTGCTCACCCATCTCACTGCTCACTACTGCTCGGTGCTCACCCATCTCACTGCTCGCTACTGCTCGGTGCTCACCCATCTCACTGCTCGCTACTGCTCGGTGCTCACCCATCTCACTGCTCGCTACTGATCGGTGCTCACCCATCTCACTGCTTGCTACTGCTCGGTGCTCACCCATCTCACTGCTCGCTACTGCTCGGTGCTCACCCATCTCACTGCTCGCTACTGCTCGGTGCTCACCCATCTCACTGCTCTCTACTGCTCGGCGCTCACCCATCTCACTGCTCGCTACTGCTCGGCGCTCACCCATCTCACTGCTCGCTACTGCTCGGCGCTCACCCATCTCACTGCTCACTACTGCTCGGTGCTCACCCATCTCACTGCTCGCTACTGCTCGGTGCTCACCCATCTCACTGCTCGTTATTGCTCGGTGCTCACCCATCTCACTGCTCGCTACTGATCGGTGCTCACCCATCTCACTGCTCGCTACTGCTCGGTGCTCACCCATCTCACTGCTCGCTACTGCTTGGTGCTCACCCATCTCACTGCTCGCTACTGCTCGGTGCTCATCCATCTCATTGCTCGCTACTGCTCAGTGCTCACCCATCTCACTGCTCGCTACTGATCGGCGCTCACCCATCTCACTGCTTGCTACTGATCGGTGCTCACCCATCTCACTGCTCGCTACTGATCGGTGCTCACCCATCTCACTGCTCGCTACTGCTCGGTCCTCACCCATCTCACTGCTCGCTACTGCTCGGTGCTCACCCATCTCACTGCTCGCTACTGCTCGGAGCTCACCCATCTCACTGCTCGCTACTGCTCGGTGATCACCCATCTCACTGCTCACTACTGATCGGTGCTCACCCATCTCACTGCTCACTACTGCTCGGTGCTCACCCATCTCACTGCTCGCTACTGCTCGGTGCTCACCCATCTCACTGCTCGCTACTGCTCGGTGCTCACCCATCTCACTGCTCGCTACTGATCGGTGCTCACCCATCTCACTGCTCGCTACTGCTCGGTGCTCACCCATCTCACTGCTTGCTACTGCTCGGTGCTCACCCATCTCACTGCTCGCTACTGCTCGGTGCTCACCCATCTCACTGCTCTCTACTGCTCGGCGCTCACCCATCTCACTGCTCGCTACTGCTCGGCGCTCACCCATCTCACTGCTCGCTACTGCTCGGCGCTCACCCATCTCACTGCTCACTACTGCTCGGTGCTCACCCATCTCACTGCTCGCTACTGCTCGGTGCTCACCCATCTCACTGCTCGTTATTGCTCGGTGCTCACCCATCTCACTGCTCGCTACTGATCGGTGCTCACCCATCTCACTGCTCGCTACTGCTCGGTGCTCACCCATCTCACTGCTCGCTACTGCTTGGTGCTCACCCATCTCACTGCTCGCTACTGCTCGGTGCTCACCCATCTCATTGCTCGCTACTGCTCAGTGCTCACCCATCTCACTACTCGCTACTGATCGGCGCTCACCCATCTCACTGCTTGCTACTGATCGGTGCTCAGCCATCTCACTGCTCGCTACTGATCGGTGCTCACCCATCTCACTGCTCGATACTGCTCGGTCCTCACCCATCTCACTGCTCGCTACTGCTCGGTGCTCACCCATCTCACTGCTCGCTACTGCTCGGAGCTCACCCATCTCACTGCTCGCTACTGCTCGGTGATCACCCATCTCACTGCTCGCTACTGATCGGTGCTCACCCATCTCACTGCTCGCTACTGCTCGGAGCTCACACATCTCACTGCTCGCTACTGATCGGTGCTCACCCATCTCACTGCTCGCTACTGATCGGTGCTCACCCATCTCACTGCTCGCTACTGATCGGTGCTCACCCATCTCACTGCTCGCTACTGATCGGTGCTCACCCATCTCACTGCTCGCTACTGATCGGTGATCACCCATCTCACTGCTCGCTACTGCTCGGTGCTCACCCATCTCACTGCTCGCTACTGCTCGGTGCTCACCCATCTCACTGCTCGCTACTGCTCAGTGCTCACCCATCTAACTGCTCGCTACTGCTCGGCGCTCACCCATCTCACTGCTCGGCGCTCACCCATCTCAGTGTTCGCTACTGCTCGGTGATCACCCATCTCACTGCTCGGCGCTCAGTGAGTATTTCTTGGTTGCTAGGCCGGAGCTCGGGTCCCCTCCCTGCATGTTTGGCGCTCTTTACAGAGCCAATGAACATGCAGGGATTGCCTGCCACTCACAGTAATGCCGTAGCCATGATGGTTGTGGGCATTACAGTGATTGACTGGCCGCACAGCATCATCAAGTCTATATCAGACCTGGCGCCGCCATGCTCGTCACAGTCACTCCGGAATCAGACAGTGTAAGGAGAGGAGCTGCTGAACTAGAGAGAGATTTTCTTGTTTCTAGTTAGTGTAGGTGTACCAAACTATATTAGAGACACATATCCATCTCAACTAACAGTCCTTCTGAGGACTAATCCATCTGCAGAGATATCAGGCAGGCAGTGTATATAGGCAGGCAGTGTATATAGGCAGGCAGTGTATATAGGCAGGCAGGCAGTGTATATAGGCAGGCAGTGTATATAGGCAGGCAGGCAGTGTATATAGGCAGGCAGTGTATATAGGCAGGCAGGCAGTGTATATAGGCAGGCAGGGTATATAGCAGACTGCAGTGCACATAGCACAAGAGGCTCCATTCCAGTTCTGCCTTCTGCTGCTGTTAGATATTTCTAGACATAGGCCAAGGTCTCAGGGGCCAGGAATACTTTTTTTTTGGATCTTAATCCTGATTATTTGCTTAAAAAGCAATCCAGAGAACACCGTTTTTCGCCGCCATTTGGTTGTTGGCATTGCAGAATACAGCCAGGTCTTTTCCATATTACAGCGCTAAAAATCCATCTATGTAAAACTGTGGTTTTCCGTCAAACGTATCACATATAACTGCGATTTAAATCCAGCCATTTGTAGTGAACGTGGAAAATATTGTCCTCCATTTAAAATGGGCAAGGCACGTGGCAAGGGACGGGGAAGTGGACGTGATGGTGATGGTGCATGCAGAGGCCGAGGCCGTGGGCAAGCTGAAATTGTGCCACAACAAACACCCACATCTTCTCGCTCGACCTTTCTGTCCCAATTACTAGGGGACCGCAGAACACCACTATTGAACACAGAGCAGTGTGAAAAGGTTGTTGGTTGGATAGCAGATAATGCTTCCAGTCACTTGGCCACCACCACCCTGACTTCCACATGGTCAAGTCTCAGTAGCCGTGAGTCTGGACCGCATATTCCTCACCCTGATCGTCCTTCCTCCCACCATGCTGAGTGCCCAGCGACAATTGATCCCACACTTGGACACTCCGAAGAGCTGTTCACTTTTCCATTTATGCGGGGCAAGAGGAGATCGAATGTAGCGATGACCAAATATTTGAGCAGCCACGGTCACACGAAGGCGACGGTGGGAAACTGTCACAAGAGGTGGATGATGATGAGACACAATTGCCAAAAAGTCAGGAGGAGGACCAGAGTTTGGAAGTGCAAGATGCCGCATGTGTGCCCATTTTAGAAAGTCAGCTACAGCTTCCACCGCTCTAGCCGTGCTTCAGCAGCGTTTGCAGCTTCCAGCTCACCGTCTGGTGTGTGATTTCCCCACGCGTTAGAACTCTACATTGCAGATGTTGGGAAGGATTTGTGAGCAAAAAAGGGCAGTTGTTGAGTACCTGCATCAACAAGGCTGTCGGTATTCAAGTCAGACTCCACACATAAAACCTCAGGAGTGGACATGGATGTTAGACATCTGTACCATCCTCCAAAACTTTGAGGACTCCACCAGGATGGTGAGCGGCGATGACGCCATAATTAGTGTCACCATCCCGCTTCTCTGTCTTCTGAAATGACCTCTCTGCTCTCAATTAAAGAGGATGCATTGAAGGCGGAGCACGATGAGATGGAGCAAGGAACCATACAGGGTGACTACACACAGCCCAGCCTCATCTCATCTCAATGTGGATTGGGTGACAATGAGGAAGAGGAGGTGAAAGAACAGGAGCTAGTTTCCCTAACCCTCCCATCGCACAGGCCCTGAGGCGGGGAGTACTCTCACAAGGAGTGCAAAGGGTTTCGGAAGATGGTGAGGGAGTATCTTGCCGACCGTACCAACGTCCTCCATGATTCCTCTGTGCCTTATAATTATTGGGTATCCAAGCTGGACACGTGGCATGAACTGGCTCTCTACGCCTTGGAGTTCCTGGCTTGCCCTGCCGCTAGTGTTTTATCAGAGCGGGTTTTTAGTGCCACTGGTGGAATTATAACCGATAGGCGCATCCGCCTGTCAA
This sequence comes from Phyllobates terribilis, assembly GCF_046119375.1. Lineage (NCBI taxonomy): Eukaryota > Metazoa > Chordata > Amphibia > Anura > Dendrobatidae > Phyllobates > Phyllobates terribilis. The sequence continues at coordinate 469,411,573 of NW_027362767.1, read as the reverse complement.
CTGAAAATGCTGACAGGCTGACTCTTATAAAAATGAACAAGGGCTGGATTGGGCAAGACTTCTCAACACCACCGAATGATAGCAGCGTAACAAACTCAAACTTTTTTGTGGGAGGTCTAACTCTATTCTTCACACCCAGATATGGGTATACGCTTCCTGATTTTGTCTATTTGCTCTTGTCCTCCTCCTTCTCCGCATCCTCATCCTCCACCACCATATCATCACCATATGTACCATATAATAATAATCTTTACTTTTATATAGCGCTAACATATTCCGCAGCGCTTTACATACATTATCGTTGCTGTCCCCATCGGGGCTCACAATCTAGATTCACTATCAGTATGTCTTTGGAGTGTGGGAGGAAACCAGAGAACCCGGAGGAAACCCACGCAAACACGGGGAGAACATACAAACTCCTTGCAGATGTTGTCCTTGGTGGGATTTGAACCCAGGACCCCAGCACTGCAAGGCTGCAGTACTAACCACCGCGCCACCGTGCCGCCCTACCATATCAACATATCTACGTCTCTTGCAAAGGGCATTGGAGTTCCTACAAATTTTTGGCAGCCGTTGCTTCACTGCATAGGCAAACAGTATGGGAGACCCACTTCCTAATAATGGGAACATTGTTTTTAGGAGGCTCTCTGACCTCTACGTCTCTTGCAAGGGGCATTGGAGTGCCTCCAAATTTTTGGCAGCCCTTGCAGTCACTGCATACGAAATAACAGTATAGGAGACCCACTCGTTAATAATGGGAACAACAAAGCATAGCCGGCTGATTGCTCTCTAACAATAGCGAGGGCCGACTGCTGGCACTTTAAGAATAGTAAGGGCCGCCTGATGGCCTATAAAAATAGGCTTTGTGACTTTCAGAGTCCCTCTATCATAAATGAAACAGGATGTGTCTGATGATGTGTCACACACCACATGGCCAGATAACGTTGTAAAATGTTAAAATGACATTTCCCGGTGAATGCATTTGTCAATGCAAAAGTGCAAAACCGCATCAAAAACGCTACGTGTGAACATAGCCCAAAGTGTGGAGGAGTATTTTTGTTTTTGGTTATTTATTTTGCCTTATATACAAGTCATTACCCTGGAAAGGATGTTCTTTAACATATTTCCCAGGAAAATTCATTTTGTTTTCGTTTTTGTATATTTTATTGTGAGTCCGTAAAAGTGGCATAATACTCTGACAATGTTGTTGACAGCAGTGACCTGGGAATCAGAAATCCTTCCAGGGGTCTTCCCCATGCTGTTCCCATGTCATTTGAGCACTGTTCCCGTCGATTTGGGCAATTTTTAGGCCCTCTGCAGACTGCCGGGGGAGCTGCCTGAAAAATGCTCTAGTTTCTCATAGACTTACATTGGGCTCGTTACTCGGGTGGAGCACTCAAGCATTCCAATGTGCTCGACCCGAGCATCGAGGACCCGAGCATTTTAGTGCTAGCTCATCACTAGTCTTGAGATGTTGCTTCAGTATTGCCACATAAACTTCTTTTCTCATGATGCCATCTATTTTGTGAAGTGCACCAGTCCATCCTGCAGCAAAACAACCCCACAACATGATGCTGTCACCCCCGTGTTTCACAGTTGGGATGGTATTATTAGGGTTCCAAGCTTCTCCCTTTTTCCTCCAAACGTACTGATTGTTATTATGCCCAAAAAGTTCAATTTTAGTTTCATCAGACCACAGGACATGTCTCCAAAAATGAAGGTCTTTGTTCCTAGGTGCATTTGCAAACATTAATCTGGCTTTTTTATGTTTCTTTTGGAGTGATAGCTTCTTTCAGCCCATGTTGATACAGTACTCGTTTCACTGTGAATCTTGACACAATCTTACCAGCTTCCACCATCATCTTCACAAGGTCTTTTGCTTTTGTCCTTGGGTTGATATGCACATGTCGTAGCAAAGCACGTTCATCTCTGGGACACAGAACCCGTCTGCTTCCTGAGCGGTATGATGGCTGGACATTCCCCTCTTGTTTGTACTTGCGTATAATTGTTTGTACAGATGAGCGAGGCACCTTCAGGTATCTTGAAATTGTACCCAAGGATGAGCCAGACTTGTGCAAGTCCACATTTCTCTTCCTGATATCTTGTCTGATTTTTTTTACATGATGCTACACAAAGAAGCAGTGTGTTTCAGGTGTGCATTAAAATACATCCACAGGTGTGTCTCTAATTAACTCAGATGTTGCCAAAAAAACTATCAGAATCTTCCAAACACATGACATCATCATATGGGCAGTCCAGAATTGTTTAAAAGCATAGTAATCTTAGTGTAATTAACACATTGTCTCTCTCTCGTTATTCTGGCATTTGGTAAATATTAAAAATTATGGTAATTGTCCTAAACGGGAAAGGTTTATTCTGATTTCATGTCAGATATTGAGGAAAACCTGCAGATGTGTTTTTATATATAGTGGATGGAAACTTCTGGTTTCAACTGTAGCAGTGAAAAAGGTTTGCTAACTTTTTTCCCTTGACAGCCTCAAAAATGATGATGAAACAAAAGCTTAATTCAGCAGCCCCCGACAACAACACTGAAAAAATGCTCGGGTTAGGGTTAATAGCAATAAAGTTTTGATGGAAAAAAAAGTCTGAAATTTCTTGGTGTAGTGGACTATGTAGAAGCAACAGCTCATTTTGGCTGTCTCATGAGAATTTAAAATATATATTTATTTTCCTTTTTTGGCAGCAGCAAAATTCACTGCAAAAAGTGAAAGAAAACTTGCATTTCAGTAGGTGAAACAAGAGGATGAAAAAGAACTAGGTTATGCCAGCCATGACAAGCTTCTGGGGGCAGCAATAAAACATAAAAAATGTCAAATTTGTTGCTCATCGTACAAAGACAGAAGGTCGGTGGAAATGTGAAAAAGCCCCAGCTTGATAAAAAATCTCTGCTTTGCTTAAGTGGGGTGAGGGGAGTCAGCAATGGCTTATTAAAAAGCGAGCCCAAATTATTGATAGGAGCAGTTTCAGGCTTCCTATATCTACCCTGTGCAGATTAAATATACAACATAATGGACAGCAATTAGCACATGTCCAAATGTCAAAATCGATACCTACCACCTCATAATAAATACAACACAAGCCAAGATATGGGTGATCCAAGGATTAACAAAGATATATATATATATATATATATTAAAAACAATTATTAAACATAAAACAGCAGGGAGAGGCCGTATCAACGACCAAAATATTGTAGCTAAAGGCTATGGGCAATATCAAAAGTGGCAAAAGGTTTTCCCAAATGGGTAAAGATTAGTGTTGAGCCACCCCCGTAGTGTTCGGGTTCGGTTCGTCGAACACCGGGATGTTTGTGGAACTGTTCGTCGAACACCGTTAAAACCAATGTTTTTTAGGCAACTAAAACACACATATAAAACACCTTCAAATGTGTCCAAAAGCTGACAAACTGCTCAGAAGACACTCTCTTTAAAAAAGCCGGCCGGCAATTCATCAGCGACATACAACCGGTACCTGACAATTTAGAACAGAAAGAATAGAGTATCACACATAGATTAGATAGATAGAAACATGTCAGTCACATATATAAGAAGCACAGTGATAGTGTTGGTTACTGTACTTGTCATTTAGTGTTAAAATAAAGGATTTATTTTAAAAAAAATTGGCGTGGGGTTCCCCATAATTTTAGTCTCTAGCGGAGGTTACGCAGACGGCTGGGGCAGATGTTTGAAGTCTGGGAAGGGGGTAATACCCACGGAGCTTCCCAGGCTACTAATATCAGCCCCCAGCTGAATACCTAGCCTTTACTAGCTATTAAAATGGGGGACCCCCCCAAAAAATGCCGTTTTTAATAGCTAGCAAAGGCTAGGCAGACAGCTGGGGGCTGATATTAATAGCCCAGGAAGGGTGCCATGAATATTGGCCCCCTCCCAGGCTAGAAACACAAGCCGTCAGCCGCCCTAGAAATGGTGCATCCATAGGATAACCCTAACCCTAACCGTTTATTTTAACACTAAATGACAAGTACAGTAACCAACACTATCACTGTACTTATTATATACTAGATGGTGGCCCGATTCTAATGTATCGGGTATTCTAGAATAGGTATGCGGCCGACCGGGCGCAAGCAGCAGAGCAGTGTTTACATTTGGCGCCAAAATTGCTGATTGGTCGAGGCCGGCAACCGCGACCAATCAGCAAAGCGGTGTTAAAATTTGGTGCCTATATCGCAGATTGGTCACGGCCAGCGGTCACGACTAATCAGCAGAGCGGGGTTTAAATTTGGCGCCAATAATGCTGATTGGTCATGGCCGCGACCAATCAGCAGAGCGGTATTTAAATTTGGCGCCAATAATGGTGATTGGTCACGGCCGCGACCAATCAGCAGAGCGTTGTTTAAATTTTGCGCCAAAATCGCTGATTGGTCGCGGCTGGCGGTAGCGACCAATCAGCAGAGCGGGGTTTCAATTTGCCACCAAAATCGCTGATTGGTCGGGGTCGGCCACCACGACCAATCAGCAGAGCGTTGTTTAAATTTGGCACCAAAATTGCTGATTGGTTGCGGCCGGCCACCGCGACCAATCAGCAGAGCGGGGTTTACATTTGGCGCCAAAATCGCTGATTGGTCACGCCCGGCGGTCGCGACCAATCAGCAGAGCGGGGTTTAAATTTTGCGCCAATAATGCTGATTTTTCGTGGCCGGCGACCGCGACCAATTAGCAGAGCATTGTTTAAATTTGGCGCCAGTCTCGCTGATTAGTCACGTCTGCCGCCCGCAGTCGGTCACCCTCAGACGCTCACCCTCAGACGCTCCCACGCTCACCCTCAGACGCTCAACCTCACAAGCTCCCACGCTCACCCTCAGATGCTTCCATGCTCACCCTCAGACGCTCCCACACTCACCCTCAGACGCTCACCCTCAGACGCTCCCACGCTCACCCTCAGACGCTCCCATGTTCACCCTCAGACGCTCACCCTCAGATGCTCCCACGCTCACCCTCACACGCTCACCCTCACATGCTCACCCCCACACACTCACCCTCATCCTCAGACGCTCACCCTCAGACGCTCACCCTCAGACGCTCACCCTCAGACGCTCACCCTCGGACGCTTCCATGCTCACCCTCAGACGCTCCCACGCTCACCCTCAGACGCTCACCCTCAGACGCTCCCACGCTCACCCTCAGACGCTCCTACTCTCACCCTCACAAGCTCACCCTCACATGCTCACCCCCACACACTCAACCTCATCCTCAGATGCTCACCCTCAGACGCTCACCCTCAGACGCTCACCCTCAGACGCTTCCATGCTCACCCTCAGACGCTCCCACGCTGACCCTCAGACGCTCATCCTCGGACGCTCCCACGCTCACCCTCAGACGCTCCCACGCTCACCCTCAGACGCACACCCGCAGACGCTCCCACGCTCACCCTCAGACGCTCCCACGCTCACCCTCAGACGCTCACCTTCAGACGCTCCCACACTCACCCTCAGACGCTCACCCTCAGTCGCTACCACGCTCACCCTCAGACGCTCCCACGCTGACCCTCAGACGCTCCCACGCTCACCCTCAGACGCACATCCTCAGACGCTCCCACGCTCACCCTCAGACGCTACCACGCTCACCCTCAGACGCTCCCACGCTCACCCTCAGACGCTCCCACGCTCACACTCAGACGCTCACCCTCAAACGCTCCCACGATCACCCTCAGACGCTCACCCTCAGACGCTCCCACGCTCACCCTCAGATGCTCACCCTCAGACGCTCCCACGCTCACCCTCAGACGGTCACCCTCAGACGCTCCCACGATCACCCTCAGACGCTCACCCTCAGATGCTCCCACCCTCACCCTCAGAAGTTCACACGCTCACCCTCAGACGCTCAACCTCAGACGCTCACCCTCAGACGCTCCAAAGCTCACCCTCAGACGCTCCCACGCTCACCCTCAGACGCTCACCATCATACGCTCCCACGCTCACCCTCAGACGCTCACCCTCAGACGCTCCCACGCTTACCCACAGACGCTCACCCTCAGTTGCTTCCACGCTCACCCTCAGACGCTCCCACGCTCACCCTCAGACGCTCACCCTCAGACGCTCCCACACTCACCCTCAGATGCTCACTCTCAAACGCTCCCACGACCAACCTCAGACGCTCACCCTCAGACGTTCCCACGCTCACACGCTCACCCTCAGACGCTCCCACACTCACCCTGAGAAGCTCACACGCTCACCCTCAGACGCTCACCCTCAGACACTCCCACGCTCACCCTCAGACGCTCACCCTCACACGCTCCCACGCTCACCCTCAGACGCTCACCCTCAGACGCTCCCACACTCACCTTCAGACGATCACCCTCAGACGCTTCCACGCTCATCCTCAGACGCTTCCCACGCTCACCCTCACAAGTTCACCCTCAGACACTCCCACGCTCACCCTCAGACGCTCCCTCGCTCACCCTCAGACGCTCCCACGCTCACCCTCACATGCTCAGCCTCACACGCTCACCGCCACACACTCACCCTCATCCTCAGACGCTCACCCTCAGACGCTCACCCTCAGACGTTCAACCTCAGACACTCACCCTCAGACGCTCCAACGCTCACCCTCAGACGCTCACCCTCAGATGCTCCCACGCTCACCCTCAGACGCTCCCACGCTCACCCTCAGACGCTCCCATGCTCACCCTCAGACGCTCACCCTCAGATGCTCACCCTCAGATGCTCACCCTCAGACGCTCCCACGCTCACCCTCAGACGCTCACCCTCAGACCCTCCCAAGCTCACCCTCAGACGCTCACCCTCAGACGCTCCCACGCTCACCCTCAGACGCTCCCACGCTCACCCTCAGACGCTCACCCTCAGATGCTCCCACGCTCACCCTCAGACGCTCCCACGCTCACCCTTAGACGCTCCCGCGCTCACCCTCAGACGCTCACCCTCAGATGCTCACCCTCAGATGCTCACCCTCAGACGCTCCCACGCTCACCCTCAGACGCACACCCTCAGACGCTCACGCTCAGACACTCCCATGCTCACCCTCAGACGCTCCCACGCTCACCCTCAGACGTTCACCCTCAGACGCTCCCACGCTCACCCTGAGACGCTCCCACGCTCACCCTGAGACGCTCAACCTCAGACGCTCCCACGCTCACCCTCAGACGCTCACCCTCAGATGCTCCCACGCTCAACTTCAGACGCTCCAATGCTCACCCTCAGACGCTCACCCTCAGATGCTCACCCTCAGACTCTCCCACGCTCACCATCACACGCTCCCACGCTCACCCTCAGACGCTCACCCTCAGACGCTCCCACACTCACCTTCAGACGATCACCCTCAGACGCTTCCACGCTCATCCTCAGACGCTCCCAAGCTCTCCCTCACACGTTCACCCTCAGGCACTCGCACGCTCACCCTCAGACGCTCCCACGCTCACCCTCAGACGCTCCCACGCTCACCCTCAGACGCTCCCACGCTCACACTCAGACGCTCACCCTCAAACGCTCCCACGATCACCCTCAGACGCTCACCCTCAGACGCTCCCACGCTCACCCTCAGATGCTCACCCTCAGACGCTCCCACGCTCACCCTCAGACGGTCACCCTCAGACGCTCCCACGATCACCCTCAGACGCTCACCCTCAGATGCTCCCACCCTCACCCTCAGAAGTTCACACGCTCACCCTCAGACGCTCAACCTCAGACGCTCACCCTCAGACGCTCCAAAGCTCACCCTCAGATGCTCCCACGCTCACCCTCAGACGCTCCCACGCTCACCCTTAGACGCTCCCGCGCTCACCCTCAGACGCTCACCCTCAGATGCTCACCCTCAGATGCTCACCCTCAGACGCTCCCATGCTCACCCTCAGACGCACACCCTCAGACGCTCCTACGCTCACCCTCAGACGCTCCCACGCTCACCCTCAGACGCTCCCACGCTCACCCTCAGACGCTCACCCTCAGACGCTCCCACGCTCACCCTCAGACGCTCACCCTCAGACGCTCCCACGCTCACCCTCAGACACTCCCACGCTCACCCTCAGATGCTCCCACGCTCACCCTCAGACGCTCCAACGCTCACCCTCAGACGCTCACCCTCAGACGCTTCCATGCTCACCCTCAGACGCTCCCACGCTCACCCTCAGACGCTCACCCTAAGACGCTCACGCTCAGACACTCCCACGCTCACCCTCAGACGCTCCCACGCTCACCCTCAGACGTTCACCCTCAGACGCTCCCACGCTCACCCTCAGACGCTCCCACGCTCACCCTGAGACGCTCACCCTCAGACGCTCCCACGCTCACCCTCAGACGCTCACCCTCAGATGCTCCCACGCTCAACTTCAGACGCTCCAATGCTCACCCTCAGACGCTCACCCTCAGATGCTCACCCTCAGACTCTCCCACGCTCACCATCACACGCTCCCACGCTCACCCTCAGACGCTCACCCTCAGACGCTCCCACACTCACCTTCAGACGATCACCCTCAGACGCTTCCACGCTCATCCTCAGACGCTCCCAAGCTCTCCCTCACACGTTCACCCTCAGGCACTCGCACGCTCACCCTCAGACGCTCCCACGCTCACCCTCAGACGCTCCCACGCTCACACTCAGACGCTCACCCTCAAACGCTCCCACGATCACCCTCAGACGCTCACCCTCAGACGCTCCCACGCTCACCCTCAGATGCTCACCCTCAGACGCTCCCACGCTCACCCTCAGACGGTCACCCTCAGACGCTCCCACGATCACCCTCAGACGCTCACCCTCAGATGCTCCCACCCTCACCCTCAGAAGTTCACACGCTCACCATCAGACGCTCAACCTCAGACGCTCACCCTCAGACGCTCCAAAGCTCACCCTCAGACACTCCCACGCTCACCCTCAGACGCTCACCATCATACGCTCCCACGCTCACCCTCAGACGCTCACCCTCAGACGCTCCCACGCTTACCCACAGACGCTCACCCTCAGTTGCTTCCACGCTCACCCTCAGACGCTCCCACGCTCACCCTCGGACGCTCACCCTCAGACGCTCCCACACTCACCCTCAGATGCTCACCCTCAAACGCTCCCACGACCAACCTCAGACGCTCACCCTCAGACGTTCCCACGCTCACACGCTCACCCACAGACGCTCCCACACTCACCCTGAGAAGCTCACACGCTCACCCTCAGACGCTCACCCTCAGACACTCCCACGCTCACCCTCAGACGCTCACCCTCACACGCTCCCACACTCACCCTCAGACGCTCACCCTCAGACGCTCCCACACTCACCTTCAGACGATCACCCTCAGACGCTTCCACGCTCATCCTCAGACGCTTCCCACGCTCACCCTCACAAGTTCACCCTCAGACACTCCCACGCTCACCCTCAGACGCTCCCTCGCTCACCCTCAGACGCTCCCACGCTCACCCTCACATGCTCAGCCTCACACGCTCACCGCCACACACTCACCCTCATCCTCAGACGCTCACCCTCAGACGTTCAACCTCAGACACTCACCCTCAGACGCTCCAACGCTCACCCTCAGACGCTCACCTTCAGATGCTCCCACGCTCACCCTCAGACGCTCCCACGCTCACCCTCAGACGCTCCCATACTCACCCTCAGACGCTCACCCTCAGATGCTCACCCTCAGATGCTCACCCTCAGACGCTCCCACGCTCACCCTCAGACGCTCACCCTCAGACCCTCCCAAGCTCACCCTCAGACGCTCACCCTCAGACGCTCCCACGCTCACCCTCAGACGCTCCCACGCTCACCCTCAGACGCTCACCCTCAGATGCTCCCACGCTCACCCTCAGACGCTCCCACGCTCACCCTTAGACGCTCCCGCGCTCACCCTCAGACGCTCACCCTCAGATGCTCACCCTCAGATGCTCACCCTCAGACGCTCCCACGCTCACCCTCAGACGCACACCCTCAGACGCTCCCACGCTCACCCTCAGACGCTCCCACGCTCACCCTCAGACGCTCCCACGCTCACCCTCAGACGCTCACCCTCAGACGCTCCCACGCTCACCCTCAGACGCTCACCCTCAGACGCTCCCACGCTCACCCTCAGACACTCCCACGCTCACCCTCAGATGCTCCCACGCTCACCCTCAGACGCTCCAACGCTCACCCTCAGACGCTCACCCTCAGACGCTTCCATGCTCACCCTCAGACGCTCCCACGCTCACCCTCAGACGCTCACCCTAAGACGCTCACGCTCAGACACTCCCACGCTCACCCTCAGACGCTCCCACGCTCACCCTCAGACGTTCACCCTCAGACGCTCCCACGCTCACCCTCAGACGCTCCCACGCTCACCCTGAGACGCTCACCCTCAGACGCTCCCACGCTCACCCTCAGACGCTCACCCTCAGATGCTCCCACGCTCAACTTCAGACGCTTCAATGCTCACCCTCAGACGCTCACCCTCAGATGCTCACCCTCAGACTCTCCCACGCTCACCATCACACGCTCCCACGCTCACCCTCAGATGCTCACCCTCAGACGCTCCCACACTCACCTTCAGACGATCACCCTCAGACGCTTCCACGCTCATCCTCAGACGCTCCCAAGCTCTCCCTCACACGTTCACCCTCAGGCACTCGCACGCTCACCCTCAGACGCTCCCACGCTCACCCTCAGAAGCTCACCCTCAGACGCTCCCACGCTCACCCTCACACGCTCAGCCTCACATGCTCACCGCCACACACTCACCCTCATCCTCAGACGCTCACCCTCAGACGCTCACCCTCAGATGTTCAACCTCAGACGCTCACCCTCAGACGCTCCAACGCTCACCCTCAGACGCTCACCCTCAGATGCTCCCACGCTCACCCTCAGACGCTCACCCTCAGACGCTCGCACGCTCACCCTTAGACGCTCCCATGCTGACCCTCAGACTCTCACCTTTAGATGCTCCCACGCTCACCCTCAGACGCTCACCCTCAGACGCTCCCACGCTCACCCTCAGACGGTCACCCTCAGACGCTCCCACGCTCACCCTCAGACGCTGCCACGCTCACCCTCAGACGCTCCCACGCTCACCCTCAGTCGCTCACCCTCAGACGCTCCCACGCGCACCCTCAGACAATCCCACGCTCACCCTCAGCCGCTCACCCTCAGACGCTCACATGCTAATGCTCAGACGCTCCCACACTCACCCTCAGAAGCTCACTCTCAGATGCTCCCACGCTCACCCTCAGACGCTCACCCTCAGACGCTCCCACGCTCACCCTCAGAAGCTCCCACGGTCACCCTCAGACCCTCACCCTCAGACCCTCACCCACAGATGCTACCACGCTCATCCTCAGACGCTTAGCCTCAGACGCACCCACGCTCACCCTCAGACGCTCCCATGCTCACCCTCAGATGCTCACCGTCAGACGCTCCAACGCTCACTCTCAGACACTCACCCTCAGACGCTCCCAAGCTCACCCTCAGACGCTCACCTTCAGACACTCGCACGCTCACCCTCAGACGCTCCCACGCTCACCCTTAGACGCACCCATGCTGACCCTCAGACTCTCACCTTTAGATGCTCCCATGCTCACCCTCAGACACTCACCCTCAGACGCACCCACGCTCACCCTCAGACACACCCACGCTCACCGTTCTGACGCTCCCACACTCACCCTCAGAAGCTTCCACGCTCACCCTCAGACTCTCACCCTCAGACGCTCCCACGCTCACCATCAGACGTTCCCACGCTCACCCTCAGACGCTCACCCTCAGACGCTCACCCACGCTCACCCTCAGACGCTCCCACGCTCACCCTCAGACGCTCACCCTCAGACGCTTCCACTCTCACCCTCAGACGCTCCCATGCTCACCCTCAGAAGCTCACCCTCAGACGCTCCCATGCTCACCCTCAGACGCTCACCCTCAAACGCTCCCATGATCACCCTCAGACGCTCACACTCAGACGCTCCCACGCTCACCCTCAGACGCTCACCCTCAGACGCTCCCACGCTCACCCTCAGACGGTCACCCTCAGACGCTCCCACGCTCACTCTCAGACGCTCCTACGCTCACCCTCAGACGCTCACCCTCACACGCTCCCATGCTCACCCTCAGACGCTCACACGCTAACCCTCAGACGCTCCCACGCTCACCCTCAGACGCTCACCCTCAGACGCTCCCACGCTCACGCTCAGAAGCTCACTCTCAGACGCTCCCACGCTCACCCTCAGACGCTCCCACGCTCACCCTCAGAAGCTCCCACGGTCACCCTCAGACCCTCACCCTCAGACGCTCACCCTCAGATGCTCACCCACAGACGCTACCACGCTCATCCTCAGACGCTTAGATTCAGACGCACCCACACTCACCCTCAGACGCTCCCATGCTCACCCTCAGATGCTCACCGTCAGAAGTTCCAACGCTCACTCTCAGACACTCACCCTCAGACGCTCCCACGCTCACCCTCAGACGCTCACCCTCAGACGCTCCCACGCTCACCCTCAGATGCTCACCCTCAGATGCTCCCACGCTCACCCTCAGACGCTCCCACGCTCACCCTTAGACGCTCCCATGCTGACCCTCAGACTCTCACCTTTAGATGCTCCAACGCTCACCCTCAGACGCTCACACTCAGACGCACCCACGCTCACCCTCAGACACTCCCACGCTCACCGGTCTGACGCTCCCACACTCACCCTCAGAAGCTTCCACGCTCACCCTCAGACTCTCACCCTCAGATGCTCCCACGCTCACCCTCAGACGCTCCCACGCTCACCCTCAGACGCTCATCCTCAGACGCTCCCACGCTCACCCTCAGACGCTCACCCTCAGACGCTTCCACGCTCACCCTCAGACGCTCCCACACTCACCTTCAGACTCTCACCTTCAGACACTCCCACGCTCACCCTCAGATGCTCACCCTCAGACGCTCACCCTCAGACGCTTCCACGCTCACCCTCACACGCTCACCCTGAGACGCTCCCACGCTCACCCTCAGACGCTCCCATGCTCACCCTCAGATGCTCACCCTCAGACGCTTCCACGCTCACCGTCAGACGCTCCCACGCTCACCCTCACACGCTCACCCAGAGACGCTCCCACGCTCACCCTCAGACGCTCCCATGCTCAACCTCAGACGCTCACCCTCAGACGCTCACATGCTCACCCTCAGATGCTCCCAAGCTCACCCTCAGACGCTCACCCTCAGACGCTCCCACGCTCACCCTCAGACGCTCACCCTCAGATGCTCCCACGCTCACCCTCAGACGCTCATCCTCAGACGCTCCCACGCTCACCCTCAGACGCTCCCACGCTCACACTTAGACGCTCACCCTCAGACGCTCCCACGCTCACCCTCAGACGCTCACCCTCAGACGCTCCCACGCTCACCCTCAGACGCTCCCACGCTCACCATCAGACGCTCACCCTCAGACGCTCGCACGCTCACCCTCAGACCCTCCCACGCTCACCCTCAGACGCTCACCCTCACACGCTCCCACGCTAACCCTCAGACGCTTACCCTCAGACGCTCCCACGCTCACCCTCAGACGCTCCCACGCTCACCCTCAAACGCTCACCCTCAGACGCTCCCACGCTCACCCTCAGACAGTCACCCTCAGACGCTCCCACGCTCACCCTCAGACGCTTCCACGCTCACCCTCAGCCGCTCACCCTCAGACGCTCCCACACTCATCCTCAGACGCTCCCACGCTCACCCTCAGACGCTCACCCTCAGACGCTCCCACGCTCACCCTCAGACGCTCCCACCCTCACTCTCAGACGCTCACTGTCAGACGCTCCCACGCTCCCCCTCAGGAGCTCCCACTCAGAGGCTCCCACGCTCACCCTCAGACACTCCCACCCTCAGACACTCACCCTCAGACACTCCCACGCTCCCCCTCAGACGCTCCCATGCACACCCTCAGACGCTCCCACGCTCACACTCAGACGCTCACCCTCAGACGCTCGCACGCTCACCCTCAGACGCTCCCACGCTCACCGTCAGACGCTCACCCTCAGACGCTCCCACGCTCACCCTCAGACGCTCAACCTCAGACCCTTCCACAATCAAGCTCAGATGCTCACCCTCAGACGCTCCCACGCTCACCCTCAGACGCTCACCCTCAGACCCTCCCACGCTCACCCTCAGACGCTCCCACACTCACCCTCAGACGCTCACCCTAAGACGCTCCCAAGCTCACCTTCAGACGCTCACCCTCAGACGTTCCCACGCTCACCCTCAGAAGCTCACCCTCAGACGCTCCCACGCTCACCCTCAGACAATCATCCTCAGACGCTCCCACGCTCACCCTCAGACTCTCACCCTCAGACGCTCCCACGCTCACCCTCAGACGCTCACCCTCAGAGGCTCCCACGCTCACCCTCAGATGCTCACCCTCAGACGCTCCCACGCTCACCCTCAGACGCTCACCCTCAGACGCTCCCACACTCACCCTCAGACGCTCACCCTCACATGCTCCCACGCTCACCCTCAGACGCTCCCACTCACAACCTTATACGCTCACCCACACACGCTCACCCTCAGAAGCTCCCACGCTCACCCTCAGACCCTCACCCTCAGACGCTCCCACGCTCACCCTCAGACACTCACCCTCAGACGCTCCCAAGCTCACCCTCAGACACTCACCCTCAGACACTCCCACGCTCACTCTCAGACGAACACCCTCAGAAGCTCCCACGCTCACCATCAGACACTCACCCGCACTCGCTGACCCTCAGATGCTCTCACGCTCACCCTCAGAAGCTCACCCTTAGACGCTCCCACGCTCACCCTTGGACGCTCCCACGCTCACCCTCAGACGCTACAACACTCACCATCAGACTCTATACCTCAGACGCTCCCACACTCACCCTCAGACGCTCACCCACACACGCTCACCCTCAGACGCTCCCACGGTCACCCTCAGACGCTCACCCTCAGACGCTCCCACGCTCACCCTCAGACGCTCCCATGTTCACCCTCAGACGCTCCCACGCTCACCCTCAAACGCCCACCCTCAGATGCTCCCATGCTCACCCTCAGATGCTCACCCTCAGACGCTCCCACACTCAACCTCAGACGCTGACCCTCAGACGCTCCCACTCTCACCCTCAGACGCTCACCCTCAGACGCTCACCCTCAGACGCTCCCACGCTCACCCTCACACACTCACCCTCAGACACTCCCACGCTCACCCTCAGATGCTCACCCTCACACGCTCCCACGCTCACCCTCAGACGCTCACCCTCAGACGCTCCCACGCTCACCCTCAGACGCTCCAACGCTCACCCTCAGACGCTCCCACCCTCACTCTCAGAAGCTCCCAAGCTCACCTTCAGACGCTCACCCTCAGACACTCCCATGCTCACCCTCAGACGCTCACCCTCAGATGCTCTCACGCTCACCCTCAGACGCTCACCCTCAGACGCTTCCACGCTCACCCTCAGTCGCTCACCGTCAGACACTCCCACGCTCACCCTCAGACACTAACCCTCAGACGCGCCCACGGTCATCCTCAGACGCTCACCCTCAGAAACTCCCACGCTCACCCTCAGATGCTCACCCTCAGACACTCCCACGCTCCCCCTCAGACGTTCCCATGCTCACCCTCAGAGGCTCCCACGCTCACCCTCAGACCCTCACCCTCAGACGCTCCCAAAGTCACCCTCAGAAGCTCACCCTCAGACGCTGCCACGCTCACCCTCAGACGCTCAACCTCAGACGCTCCCACGTTCACCCTCAGACGCTCCCACGCTCACCCTCAGACGCTCACCCTCAGATATTCCCACGCTCACCCTCAGACGATCACCCTCAGACGCTCCCACACTCAACCTCAGACGCTGACCCTCAGATGCTCCCACGCTAACCCTCAGACGCTCACCCTCAGACGCTCCCATGCTCACTCTCAGACGCTCACCCTCAGACGCTCCCACGCTCACCCTCAGACGCTCACCCTCAGACACTCCCACGCTCACCCTCAGACGCTCCCACGCTCACCCTCAGACGCTAACCCTCAGACACTCCCACGCTCACCCTCAGATGCTCACCCTCAGACGCTCCCATGCTCACCCTCAGACGCTCACCCTCAGACGCTCCCACGCTCACCCTCAGACACTCACCCTCAGACTCTCCCACGCTTACCCTCGGACGCACACCATCACAAGCTCCCACGCTCACCATCAGACGCTAACCGGCACACGCTCACTCTCAGACGCTCACCCTCAGACGCTCCCACGCTCACCCTCAGAAGCACACCCTCAGAAGCTCCCACGCTCACCCTCAGACGCTCCCACGCTCACCCTCAGACTATCACCCTAAGATGCTCCCATGCTCACCCTCAGACGCTCCCACGCTCACCCTCAGACGCTCCCACGCTCACCTTCACTCTCAACCTCAGACGCTCCCACGCTCACCTTCAGACGCTCCCACGCTCACTCTCAGACGCTCACCCTCAGACGCTCCCATGCTCACCCTCAGACGCTTCCACGCTCACCCTCAGACGCTCCCACACTCACCCTCAGACGCTCCCACGCTCACCCTCAGACGCTCACCCTCCGACGCTCCCACGCTCACCCTCAGACGCTCCCACGCTCACCCTCAGACGCTCCCACGCTCACCCTCAGACTCTCAACCTCAGACCCTCCCACGCTCACCCTCAGATGCTCACCCTCAGAAGCTCACCCTCAGACGCTTCAACTTTCACCCTCAGACGCTCCCATGCTCACCCTCAGACGCTCCACGCTCACCCTCAGACGCTTACCCTCAGACGCTCCCACGCTCACCCTCAGACGCTCACCCTCAGACGCTCCCACG
Organism: Phyllobates terribilis; assembly: GCF_046119375.1. NCBI lineage: Eukaryota > Metazoa > Chordata > Amphibia > Anura > Dendrobatidae > Phyllobates > Phyllobates terribilis. The sequence continues at coordinate 469,394,820 of NW_027362767.1, read as the reverse complement.
CTCACCCTCAGACGCTCCCACGCTCACTCTCAGACGCTCACCCTCAGACGCTCCCACGCTCACCCTCAGACGCTCACCCTCAGACGCTCCCATGCTCACCCTCAGATGCTCCCACGCTCACCCTCAGACCCTCACCCTCAGACGGTGACCCTCAGACGCTCACCCTCAGATGCTCTCACGCTTACCCTCAGATGCTCACCCTCAGACGCTCCCACGCTCACCCTCAGATGTTCCCATGCTCACCCTCAGACGCTCACCCTCAGATGCTCCCACGCTCGCCCTCAGACGCTCACCCTCAGACGCTCCCACACTCAACCTCAGATGCTGACCCTCAGACGCTCCCACGCTCACCCTCAGACGCTCACCCTCACACGCTCCCACGCTCACCCTCACACGCTCACCCTCAGACGCTCCCACGCTCACCCTCAGACACTCCCACGATCACCCTCAGACGCTCCCACGCTCACCCTCAGACGCTCCCACGCTCACCCTCAGACGCTCACCCTCAGATGCTCCCTCGCTCACCCTCAGACGCTCCCACGCTCACCCTCAGACGCTCACCCTCAGACGCTCCCACGCTCACCCTCATACGCTCACCCTCAGACGCTCCCACGCTCACCCTCATACGCTCACTTGCACACGCTCACCCTCAGACGCTCCCACGCTCACACTCAGACTCTCACCCTCAGACGCTCCCACGCTCACCCTCAGACGCTCACCCTCAGACGCTTCCACGCTCACCCTCAGACACTCACCCTCAGACAATCCCACGCTCACCCTCAGACACTCACCCTCAGACACTCTCACGCCTACCCTCAGACGCACACCATCAGAAGCTCCCACGCTCACCATCAGACGCTAACCGCCCACGCTCACCCTCAGACGCTCACCCTCAGACGCTCCCACGCTCACCCTCAGACGCACACCCTCTAAAGCTCCCACGCTCACCCTCAGACGCTCCCACACTCACCCTCAGACTCTCACCCTAAGACACTCCGATGCTCACCCTCAGACGCTCCAACGCTCACCCTCAGACGCTCCCACGCTCACCGTCAGACATTCAACCTCAGACGTTCCCACGCTCACCTTCAGACGCTCCCACGCTCACCCTCAGACGCTCACTCTCAGACGCTCACCCTCAGACGCTCCCACGCTCACCCTCAGATGCTCCCACGCTTACCCTCAGACGCTCCCACGCTCACCCTCAGACGCTCCCACGCTCACCCTCAGACGTTCAACCTCAGACGCTCCCACACTAACCCTCAGACGCTCACTATCAGACGCTTCCACGCTCACCCTCAGACGCTACCATACTCACCCTCAGACGCTCACCCTCAGACGCTCCCACGCTCACCCTCAGACGTACACCCTCAGAAGCTCCCATGCTCACCCTCAGACGCTCACCCGCACACGCTCACCCTCAGACGCTCCCACGCTCATCCTCAGACGCTCACCCTCAGACGCTTCCACGCTCACCCTCAGACGCTCCCACGCTCACCCTCAGATTCTCAACCTCAGACCTTCCCACGCTCACCCTCAGATGCTCACCCTCAGACCCTCACCCTCAGACGCTTCCACTCTCACCCTCAGACGCTCCCACGCTCACCCTCAGACGCTCCAATGCTCACCCTCAGATGCTCCCACGCTCACCCTCAGACGCTCACCCTCAGACGCTCCCACGCTCACCCTCAGACGCTCACCCTCAGACGCTCCCACGCTCACCCTCAGACGCTCCCACGCTCACCCTCAGAAGCTCACCCTCAGACGCTTCCACGCTCACCCTCAGACGCTCACCCTCAGACGCTCCCACGCTCACCCTCAGACGCTCCCACGCTCACCCTCAGACGCTCCCCCTCAGACGCTCACGCTCATACACTCCCACGCTCACCCTCAGACGCTCACCCTTAGACGCTCCCACGCTCATCCTCAGACGTTTCCCACGCTCACCCTCAGACGCTCACCCTCAGACGCTCCCACGCTCACCCACAGACGCTCACCCTCAGAAGCTCCCACGCTCACCCTCAGATGCTCACCCTCAGACGCTCACGCTCAGACACTCCCACGTTCACCCTCAGACGCTGGCACGCTCACCCTCAGACGCTCACCCTCAGACGCTCCCACGCTCATTCTCAGACGCTCCCACGCTCACCCTCAGACGCTCACCCTCGGACGCTCCCACGCTCACCCACAGACGCTCACCCTCAGAAGCTCCCACGCTCACCCTCAGATGCTCCCACGCTCACCCTCAGACGCTCAAACGCTCACCCTCAGACGCTCACCCTCAGACGCTTCCACGCTCACCCTCACACGCTCACCCTGAGACGCTCCCACGCTCACCCTCAGACGCTCCCATGCTCACCATCAGACGCTCACCCTCAGATGCTTGCACGCTCACCCTCAGACGCCCCCACGCTCACCCTCACACACTCACCCTGAGACGCTCCCACGCTCACCCTCCGACGCTCCCATGCTCACCCTCAGACGCTCACCCTCTGACGCTCACACGCTCACCCTCAGACGCTCCCATGCTCACCCTCAGACGCTCACCCTCAGACGCTCCCATGCTCACCCTCAGACGCTCACCCTCAGACGCTCCCACGCTCACCCTCAGACGCTCCCACGCTCACCCTCAGATGCTCCCACGCTCACCCTCAGACGCTCCCACGCTCACCTTCAGACTCTCACCTTCAGACACTCCCACGCTCACCCTCAGAAGCTCACCCTCAGACGCTCCCACGCTCACCCTTAGACGCTCCCATGCTGACCCTCAGACTCTCACCTTTAGATGCTCCCACGCTCACCCTCAGACGCTCACCCTCAGACGCTCCCACGCTCATTCTCAGAGGCTCCCACGCTCACCCTCAGACGCTCACCCTCGGACGCTCCCACGCTCACCCACAGACGCTCACCCTCAGAAGCTCCCACGCTCACCCTCAGACGCTCCCACGCTCACCCTCAGACGCTCCCACGCTCACCCTCAGACGCTCACCCTCAGACGCTTCCACGCTCACCCTCAGAGGCTTCCACGCTCACCCTCACACGCTCACCCTGAGACGCTCCCATGCTCACCCTCAGACGCTCCCATGCTCACCCTCAGACGCTCACCCTCAGATGCTTGCACGCTCACCCTCAGACGCTCCCACGCTCACCCTCACACACTCACCCTGAGACGCTCCCACGCTCACCCTCAGACGCTCCCATGCTCACCCTCAGACGCTCACCCTCAGACGCTCACATGCTCACCCTCAGACGCTCCCATGCTCACCCTCAGACGCTCACCCTCAGACGCTCCCATGCTCACCCTCAGACGCTCACCCTCAGACGCTCCCACGCTCACCCTCAGACGCTCCCACGCTCACCCTCAGATGCTCCCACGCTCACCCTCAGACGCTCCCACACTCACCTTCAGACTCTCACCTTCAGACACTCCCACGCTCACCCTCAGAAGCTCACCCTCAGACGCTCGCACGCTCACCCTTAGACGCTCCCATGCTGACCCTCAGACTCTCACCTTTAGATGCTCCCACGCTCACCCTCAGACGCTCACCCTCAGACGCTCCCACGCTCACCCTCAGACGGTCACCCTCAGACGCTCCCACGCTCACCCTCAGACGCTCCCACGCTCACCCTCAGACGCTCCCACGCTCACCCTCAGTCGCTCACCCTCAGACGCTCCCACGCGCACCCTCAGACAATCCCACGCTCGCCCTCAGCCGCTCACCCTCAGACGCTCACATGCTAATGCTCAGACGCTCCCACACTCACCCTCAGAAGCTCACTCTCAGATGCTCCCACGCTCACCCTCAGACGCTCACCCTCAGACGCTCCCACGCTCACCCTCAGAAGCTCCCACGGTCACCCTCAGACCCTCACCCTCAGACCCTCACCCACAGATGCTACCACGCTCATCCTCAGACGCTTAGCCTCAGACGCACCCACGCTCACCCTCAGACGCTCCCATGCTCACCCTCAGATGCTCACCGTCAGACGCTCCAACGCTCACTCTCAGACACTCACCCTCAGACGCTCCCAAGCTCACCCTCAGACGCTCACCTTCAGACACTCGCACGCTCACCCTCAGACGCTCCCACGCTCACCCTTAGACGCACCCATGCTGACCCTCAGACTCTCACCTTTAGATGCTCCCATGCTCACCCTCAGACACTCACCCTCAGACGCACCCACGCTCACCCTCAGACACACCCACGCTCACCGTTCTGACGCTCCCACACTCACCCTCAGAAGCTTCCACGCTCACCCTCAGACTCTCACCCTCAGACGCTCCCACGCTCACCATCAGACGTTCCCACGCTCACCCTCAGACGCTCACCCTCAGTCGCACCCACGCTCACCCTCAGACGCTCCCACGCTCACCCTCAGACGCTCACCCTCAGACGCTTCCACTCTCACCCTCAGACGCTCCCATGCTCACCCTCAGAAGCTCACCCTCAGACGCTCCCATGCTCACCCTCAGACGCTCACCCTCAAACGCTCCCATGATCACCCTCAGACGCTCACACTCAGACGCTCCCACGCTCACCCTCAGACGCTCACCCTCAGACGCTCCCACGCTCACCCTCAGACGGTCACCCTCAGACGCTCCCACGCTCACTCTCAGACGCTCCTACGCTCACCCTCAGACGCTCACCCTCACACGCTCCCATGCTCACCCTCAGACGCTCACACGCTAACCCTCAGACGCTCCCACGCTCACCCTCAGACGCTCCCATGCTCACGCTCAGAAGCTCACTCTCAGACGCTCCCACGCTCACCCTCAGACGCTCCCACGCTCACCCTCAGAAGCTCCCACGGTCACCCTCAGACCCTCACCCTCAGACGCTCACCCTCAGATGCTCACCCACAGACGCTACCACGCTCATCCTCAGACGCTTAGATTCAGACGCACCCACACTCACCCTCAGACGCTCCCATGCTCACCCTCAGATGCTCACCGTCAGAAGTTCCAACGCTCACTCTCAGACACTCACCCTCAGACGCTCCCACGCTCACCCTCAGACGCTCACCCTCAGACGCTCCCACGCTCACCCTCAGATGCTCACCCTCAGATGCTCCCACGCTCACCCTCAGACGCTCCCACGCTCACCCTTAGACGCTCCCATGCTGACCCTCAGACTCTCACCTTTAGATGCTCCAACGCTCACCCTCAGACGCTCACACTCAGACGCACCCACGCTCACCGTTCTGACGCTCCCACACTCACCCTCAGAAGCTTCCACGCTCACCCTCAGACTCTCACCCTCAGATGCTCCCACGCTCACCCTCAGACGCTCCCACGCTCACCCTCAGACGCTCATCCTCAGACGCTCCCACGCTCACCCTCAGACGCTCACCCTCAGACGCTTCCACGCTCACCCTCAGACGCTCCCACACTCACCTTCAGACTCTCACCTTCAGACACTCCCACGCTCACCCTCAGATGCTCACCCTCAGATGCTCACCCTCAGACGCTCACCCTCAGACGCTTCCACGCTCACCCTCACACGCTCACCCTGAGACGCTCCCACGCTCACCCTCAGACGCTCTCACGCTCACCCTCAGACGCTCCCATGCTCACCCTCAGATGCTCACCCTCAGACGCTTCCACGCTCACCGTCAGACGCTCCCACGCTCACCCTCACACGCTCACCCAGAGACGCTCCCACGCTCACCCTCAGACGCTCCCATGCTCAACCTCAGACGCTCACCCTCAGACGCTCACATGCTCACCCTCAGATGCTCCCAAGCTCACCCTCAGACGCTCACCCTCAGACGCTCCCACGCTCACCCTCAGACGCTCACCCTCAGATGCTCCCACGCTCACCCTCAGACGCTCATCCTCAGACGCTCCCACGCTCACCCTCAGACGCTCCCACGCTCACACTTAGACGCTCACCCTCAGACGCTCCCACGCTCACCCTCAGACGCTCACCCTCAGACGCTCCGACGCTCACCCTCAGACGCTCCCACGCTCACCATCAGACGCTCACCCTCAGACGCTCGCACGCTCACCCTCAGACCCTCCCACGCTCACCCTCACACGCTCCCACGCTAACCCTCAGACGCTTACCATCAGACGCTCCCACGCTCACCCTCAGACGCTCCCACGCTCACCCTCAAACGCTCACCCTCAGACGCTCCCACGCTCACCCTCAGACAGTCACCCTCAGACGCTCCCACGCTCACCCTCAGACGCTTCCACGCTCACCCTCAGCCGCTCACCCTCAGACGCTCCCACACTCATCCTCAGACGCTCCCACGCTCACCCTCAGACGCTCACCCTCAGACGCTCCCACGCTCACCCTCAGACGCTCCCACCCTCACTCTCAGACGCTCACTGTCAGACGCTCCCACGCTCCCCCTCAGGAGCTCCCCCTCAGAGGCTCCCACGCTCACCCTCAGACACTCCCACCCTCAGACACTCACCCTCAGACACTCCCACGCTCCCCCTCAGACACTCCCATGCACACCCTCAGACGCTCCCACGCTCACACTCAGACGCTCACCCTCAGACGCTCGCACGCTCACCCTCAGACGCTCCCACGCTCACCGTCAGACGCTCACCCTCAGACGCTCCCACGCTCACCCTCAGACGCTCAACCTCAGACGCTTCCACAATCAAGCTCAGATGCTCACCCTCAGACGCTCCCACGCTCACCCTCAGACGCTCACCCTCAGACCCTCCCACGCTCACCCTCAGACGCTCCCACACTCACCCTCAGACGCTCACCCTCAGACGCTCCCAAGCTCACCTTCAGACGCTCACCCTCAGACGTTCCCACGCTCACCCTCAGAAGCTCACCCTCAGACGCTCCCACGCTCACCCTCAGACAATCATCCTCAGACGCTCCCACGTTCACCCTCAGACTCTCACCCTCAGACGCTCCCACGCTCACCCTCAGACGCTCACCCTCAGAGGCTCCCACGCTCACCCTCAGATGCTCACCCTCAGACGCTCCCACGCTCACCCTCAGACGCTCACCCTCACATGCTCCCACGCTCACCCTCAGACGCTCCCACTCACAACCTTATACGCTCACCCACACACGCTCACCCTCAGAAGCTCCCACGCTCACCCTCAGACCCTCACCCTCAGACGCTCCCACGCTCACCCTCAGACACTCACCCTCAGACGCTCCCAAGCTCACCCTCAGACACTCACCCTCAGACACTCCCACGCTCACTCTCAGACGAACACCCTCAGAAGCTCCCACGCTCACCATCAGACACTCACCCGCACTCGCTGACCCTCAGATGCTCTCACGCTCACCCTCAGAAGCTCACCCTTAGACGCTCCCACGCTCACCCTTAGACGCTCCCACGCTCACCCTCAGACGCTACAACACTCACCATCAGACTCTATACCTCAGACGCTCCCACACTCACCCTCAGACGCTCACCCACACACGCTCACCCTCAGACGCTCCCACGGTCACCCTCAGACGCTCACCCTCAGACGCTCCCACGCTCACCCTCAGACGCTCCCATGTTCACCCTCAGACGCTCCCACGCTCACCCTCAAACGCCCACCCTCAGATGCTCCCATGCTCACCCTCAGATGCTCACCCTCAGACGCTCCCACACTCAACCTCAGACGCTGACCCTCAGACGCTCCCACTCTCACCCTCAGACGCTCACCCTCAGACGCTCACCCTCAGACGCTCCCACGCTCACCCTCACACACTCACCCTCAGACACTCCCACGCTCACCCTCAGATGCTCACCCTCACACGCTCCCACGCTCACCCTCAGACGCTCACCCTCAGACGCTCCCACGCTCACCCTCAGACGCTCCAACGCTCACCCTCAGACACTCCCACCCTCACTCTCAGAAGCTCCCAAGCTCACCTTCAGACGCTCACCCTCAGACACTCCCATGCTCACCCTCAGACGCTCACCCTCAGATGCTCTCACGCTCACCCTCAGACGCTCACCCTCAGACGCTTCCACGCTCACCCTCAGTCGCTCACCGTCAGACACTCCCACGCTCACCCTCAGACACTAACCCTCAGACGCGCCCACGGTCATCCTCAGACGCTCACCCTCAGAAACTCCCACGCTCACCCTCAGATGCTCACCCTCAGACACTCCCACGCTCCCCCTCAGACGTTCCCATGCTCACCCTCAGAGGCTCCCACGCTCACCCTCAGACCCTCACCCTCAGACGCTCCCAAAGTCACCCTCAGAAGCTCACCCTCAGATGCTGCCACGCTCACCCTCAGACGCTCAACCTCAGACGCTCCCACGTTCACCCTCAGACGCTCCCACGCTCACCCTCAGACGCTCACCCTCAGATATTCCCACGCTCACCCTCAGACGATCACCCTCAGACGCTCCCACACTCAACCTCAGACGCTGACCCTCAGATGCTCCCACGCTAACCCTCAGACGCTCACCCTCAGACGCTCCCACGCTCACTCTCAGACGCTCACCCTCAGACGCTCCCACGCTCACCCTCAGACGCTCACCCTCAGACACTCCCACGCTCACCCTCAGACGCTCCCACGCTCACCCTCAGACGCTAACCCTCAGACACTCCCACGCTCACCCTCAGATGCTCACCCTCAGACGCTCCCATGCTCACCCTCAGACGCTCACCCTCAGACGCTCCCACGCTCACCCTCAGACACTCACCCTCAGACTCTCCCACGCTTACCCTCGGACGCACACCATCACAAGCTCCCACGCTCACCATCAGACGCTAACCGGCACACGCTCACTCTCAGACGCTCACCCTCAGACGCTCCCACGCTCACCCTCAGAAGCACACCCTCAGAAGCTCCCACGCTCACCCTCAGACGCTCCCACGCTCACCCTCAGACTATCACCCTAAGACGCTCCCATGCTCACCCTCAGACGCTCCCACGCTCACCCTCAGACGCTCCCACGCTCACCTTCACTCTCAACCTCAGACGCTCCCACGCTCACCTTCAGACGCTCCCACGCTCACTCTCAGACGCTCACCCTCAGACGCTCCCATGCTCACCCTCAGACGCTTCCACGCTCACCCTCAGACGCTCCCACACTCACCCTCAGACGCTCCCACGCTCACCCTCAGACGCTCACCCTCCGACGCTCCCACGCTCACCCTCAGACGCTCCCACGCTCACCCTCAGACGCTCCCACGCTCACCCTCAGACTCTCAACCTCAGACCCTCCCACGCTCACCCTCAGATGCTCACCCTCAGAAGCTCACCCTCAGACGCTTCAACTTTCACCCTCAGACGCTCCCATGCTCACCCTCAGACGCTCCACGCTCACCCTCAGACGCTTACCCTCAGACGCTCCCACGCTCACCCTCAGACGCTCACCCTCAGACGCTCCCACGCTCACCCTCAGACGCTCCCACGCTCACTCTCAGACGCTCACCCTCAGACGCTCCCACGCTCACCCTCAGACGCTCACCCTCAGACGCTCCCATGCTCACCCTCAGATGCTCCCACGCTCACCCTCAGACCCTCACCCTCAGACGGTGACCCTCAGACGCTCACCCTCAGATGCTCTCACGCTTACCCTCAGATGCTCACCCTCAGACGCTCCCACGCTCACCCTCAGATGTTCCCATGCTCACCCTCAGACGCTCACCCTCAGATGCTCCCACGCTCGCCCTCAGACGCTCACCCTCAGACGCTCCCACACTCAACCTCAGATGCTGACCCTCAGACGCTCCCACGCTCACCCTCAGACGCTCACCCTCACACGCTCCCACGCTCACCCTCACACGCTCACCCTCAGACGCTCCCACGCTCACCCTCAGATGCTCACCCTCAGACACTCCCACGATCACCCTCAGACGCTCCCACGCTCACCCTCAGACGCTCCCACGCTCACCCTCAGACGCTCACCCTCAGATGCTCCCTCGCTCAACCTCAGACGCTCCCACGCTCACCCTCAGACGCTCACCCTCAGACGCTCCCACGCTCACCCTCATACGCTCACCCTCAGACGCTCCCACGCTCACCCTCATACGCTCACCTGCACACGCTCACCCTCAGACGCTCCCACGCTCACACTCAGACTCTCACCCTCAGACGCTCCCACGCTCACCCTCAGACGCTCACCCTCAGACGCTTCCACGCTCACCCTCAGACACTCACCCTCAGACAATCCCACGCTCACCCTCAGACACTCACCCTCAGACACTCTCACGCCTACCCTCAGACGCACACCATCAGAAGCTCCCACGCTCACCATCAGACGCTAACCGCCCACGCTCACCCTCAGACGCTCACCCTCAGACGCTCCCACGCTCACCCTCAGACGCACACCCTCTAAAGCTCCCACGCTCACCCTCAGACGCTCCCACACTCACCCTCAGACTCTCACCCTAAGACACTCCGATGCTCACCCTCAGACGCTCCAACGCTCACCCTCAGACGCTCCCACGCTCACCGTCAGACATTCAACCTCAGACGTTCCCACGCTCACCTTCAGACGCTCCCACGCTCACCCTCAGACGCTCACTCTCAGACGCTCACCCTCAAACGCTCCCACGCTCACCCTCAGATGCTCCCACGCTTACCCTCAGACGCTCCCACGCTCACCCTCAGACGCTCCCACGCTCACCCTCAGACGTTCAACCTCAGACGCTCCCACACTAACCCTCAGACGCTCACTATCAGACGCTTCCACGCTCACCCTCAGACGCTACCATACTCACCCTCAGACGCTCACCCTCAGACGCTCCCACGCTCACCCTCAGACGTACACCCTCAGAAGCTCCCATGCTCACCCTCAGACGCTCACCCGCACACGCTCACCCTCAGACGCTCCCACGCTCATCCTCAGACGCTCACCCTCAGACGCTTCCACGCTCACCCTCAGACGCTCCCACGCTCACCCTCAGATTCTCAACCTCAGACCTTCCCACGCTCACCCTCAGATGCTCACCCTCAGACCCTCACCCTCAGACGCTTCCACTCTCACCCTCAGACGCTCCCACGCTCACCCTCAGACGCTCCAACGCTCACCCTCAGACGCACACGCTCAGAAGCTCCCATGCTCACCCTCAGACGCTCACCCGCACACGCTCACCCTCAGACGCTCCCACGCTCATCCACAGACGCTCACCCTCAGACGCTCCCACGCTCACCCTCAGATTCTCAACCTCAGACCTTCCCATGCTCACCCTCAGATGCTCACCCTCAGACCCTCACCCTCAGACGCTTCCACTCTCACCCTCAGACGCTCCCACGCTCACCCTCAGACGCTCCCACGCTCATCCACAGACGCTCACCCTCAGACGCTCCCACGCTCACCCTCAGATTCTCAACCTCAGACCTTCCCATGCTCACCCTCAGATGCTCACCCTCAGACCCTCACCCTCAGACGCTTCCACTCTCACACTCAGACGCTCCCACGCTCACCCTCAGACGCACACGCTCAGAAGCTCCCATGCTCACCCTCAGACGCTCACCCGCACACGCTCACCCTCAGACGCTCCCACGCTCATCCACAGACGCTCACCCTCAGACGCTCCCACGCTCACCATCAGATTCTCAAACTCAGACCTTCCCATGCTCACCCTCAGATGCTCACCCTCAGACCCTCACCCTCAGACGCTTTCACTCTCACCCTCAGACGCTCCCACGCTCACCCTCAGACGCTCCCAGGCTCACCCTCAGACGCTCCCAAGCTCACCCTCAGACGCTTACCCAGACGCTCCCACGCTCACCCTCAGACGCTCACCCTCAGACGCTCCCACGCTCACCCTCAGACGCTCCCACGCTCACTCTCAGACGCTCACCCTCAGACGCTCCGACGCTCACCCTCAGACGCTCACCCTCAGACGCTCCCACGCTCACCCTCAGACGCTCACCCTCAGACGCTTACACGCTCACTCTCAGACGCTCACCCTCAGACGCTCCCACGCTCACCCTCAGACGCTCACCTCAGACGCTCCCACGCTCACCCTCAGATGCTCACCCTCAGACGCTCCCACGCTCACCCTCAGACACTCACCCTCACACCCTACCGCGCTCACCCTCAGACGCTCCCACGCTCACCCTCATACGCTCACCCGCACACGCTCACCCTCAGACGCTCCCACGCTCACCCTCAGATGCTCACCCTCAGAAGCTTCCACGCTCACCCTCAGACGCTCCCATACTCACCCTCATACGCTCACCCACACACGCTCCCGCGTTCACCCTCAGACGCTCCCACACTCACCCTCATACGCTCACCCACACACGCTCACCCTCAGACGCTCCCACGCTCACCCTCAGACCCTCACCCTCAGACGCTCCCACGCTTACCCTCAGACGCTCACCCTCAGACGCTCCCACGCTCACCCTCAGACACTCACCCTCAGACACTCCCACGCTCACCCTCAGACGCACACCCTTAGAATCTCCCACGCTCACCATCAGACGCTCACCCGCACACGCTCACCCTCAGACGCTCACCCTCAGACACTCCCACGCTCACCCTCAGACGCATACCCTCAGAAGCTCCCACGCTCACCCTTAGATGCTCACCCGCACACGCTCACCCTCAGGCGCTCCCACGCTCACCCTCAGACGCTCACCCTCAGACGCTCCCACGCTCACCGTCAGAAGCTCCCACGCTTACCCTCAGACGCTCCCACGCTTACCCTCAGACGCTTCCACGCTCACCCTCAGACGCTCCCATGCTCACCCTCAGACGCTCACCCTCAGACGCTACCACGCTCACCCTCAGATGCTCCCAAGCTCACCCTCAGACGCTCACCCTCAGACGCTCCCACGCTCACCCTCAGATGCTCACCCTCAGACGCTCCAACGCTCACCCTCAGACTCTCACCCTCAGACGCTCCCACCCTCACTCTCAGACGCACACCCTCAGAAGCTCCCATGCTCACCCTCCGACGCTCACCCACACACGCTCACCCTCAGACGCTCCCACGCTCACCCTGAGACGCTCCCACGCTCACCCTCAGACGCTCCCACGCTCACCCTCAGACGCTCCCACGCTCACCCTCAGACTCTCAACCTCAGACCCTCCCATGCTCACCCTCAGATGCTCACCGTCAGACGCTTCCATTCTCACCCTCAGACGCTCCCACACTCACCCTCAGACGCTCCCACGCTCACCCTCAGACGCTTACCCTCAGAGGCTCCCACGCTCACCCTCAGACGCTCACCCTCAGACGCTCCCACGCTCACCCTCAGACGCTCACCCTCAGACGCTCCCACGCTCACCCTCAGACGCTCCCACGCTCACCCTCAGACGCTCCCACGCTCACCCTCAGACGCTCCCACGCTCACCCTCAGACGCTCACCCTCAGAAGCTCCCACGCTCACACTCAGACGCTACCACGCTCACCCTGACGCTCACTGGCACACGCTCACCGTCAGACGCTCAACAGCACACGCTCACCCTCAGACGCTCACCCTCAGACGATCACACGCTCACCTTCAGACGCTCCCACGCTCACCCTCAGATGCTCACCCTCAGTGGCTCACCCGTACACGCTCACCCTCAGACGCTCACCCGCACCACGCTCACCCTCAGACGCTCCCACGCTCACCCTCAGACGCTCACCCTCAGACACTCCCACACTCACCCTCAGATGCTCCCACGCTCACGCTCAGACGCTCACCCTCAGACGCTCACCCGCACACCCTCAGACGCTCACCCTCAGACGCTCACCCTCAGACGCTCCCACGCTCACACTCATACACTCACCCACACACGCTCACCCTCAGACGCTCCCACGCTTACCCTCAGACGCTCACCCTCAGACGCTTCCACGCTCACCCTCAGACACTCACCTTCAGACGCTCCCACGCTCACCCTCAGACACTCACCCTCAGACCCTCCCACGCTCACCCTCAGATGCTCACCCTCAGACGCTTCCATTCTCACCCTCAGACGCTCCCACACTCACCCTCAGACGCTCCCACGCTCACCCTCAGACGCTTACCCTCAGAGGCTCCCACGCTCACCCTCAGACGCTCACCCTCAGACGCTCCCACGCTCACCCTCAGACGCTCCCACACTCACCCTCAGACGCTCACCCTCAGAAGCTCCCACGCTCACCCTCAGACGCTACCACGCTCACCCTGACGCTCACTGGCACACGCTCACCGTCAGACGCTCAACAGCACACGCTCACCCTCAGACGCTCACCCTCAGACGATCACACGCTCACCTTCAGACGCTCCCACGCTCACCCTCAGATGCTCACCCTCAGTGGCTCACCCGTACACGCTCAACCTCAGACGCTCACCCGCACACGCTCACCCTCAGACGCTCACCCGCACCACGCTCACCCTCAGACGCTCACCCTCAGACACTCCCACACTCACCCTCAGATGCTCCCACGCTCACCCTCAGACGCTCACCCTCAGACGCTCACCCGCACACCCTCAGACGCTCACCCTCAGACGCTCACCCTCAGACGCTCCCACGCTCACCCTCATACGCTCACCCACACACGCTCACCCTCAGACGCTCCCACGCTTACCCTCAGACGCTCACCCTCAGACGCTTCCACGCTCACCCTCAGACACTCACCTTCAGACGCTCCCACGCTCACCCTCAGACACTCACCCTCAGACGCACACCCTCAGAATCTCCCTCGCTCACCATCAGACGCTCACCCGCAAACGCTCACCCTCAGACCCTCCCACACTCACCCTCAGACACAAACCCTCAGAAGCTCCCACGCTCACCCTCAGATGCTCACCCGCACACGCTCACCCTCAGACGCTCCCACGCTCACCCTCAGACGCTCACCCTCAGACGCTCCCACGCTCACCCTCAGACGCTCACCCTCAGACGCTCACCCTCAGACGCTCACCCTCAGACGCTCCCACGCTCACCCTCAGAAGCTCCCACGCTTACCCTCAGACGCTCCCACGCTCACCCTCAGACGCTCCCACGCTCACCCTCAGACGCTCCCACGCTCACCCTCAGACGCTACCACGCTCACCCTCAGACGCTCCCACGCTCACCCTCAGACGCTCCCACGCTCAACCTCAGACAATCACTCTCAGACGTTCAACCTCAGACGCTCCCACACTCACCCTCAGACGCTCACCCTCAGACGCTTCCACGCTCACCCTCAGACGCTCCCATACTCACCCTCAGACTCTCACCCTCAGACGCTCCCACGCTCACCCTCAGACGCACAAGCTCAGAAGCTCCCATGCTCACCCTCAGACGCTCACCCGCACACGCTCACCCTCAGACGCTCCCACGCTCATCCACAGACGCTCACCCTCAGACGCTCCCACGCTCACCCTCAGACGCTCCCACGCTCACCCTCAGATTCTCAACCTCAGACCTTCCCACGCTCACGCTCAGATGCTCACCCTCAGACCTTCACCCTCAGACGCTTCCACTCTCACCCTCAGACGCTCCCACGCTCACCATCAGACGCTCCCAGGCTCACCCTCAGACGCTCCCACGCTCACCCTCAGACGCTTACCCAGACGCTCCCACGCTCACCCTCAGACGCTCACCCTCAGACGCTCCCACGCTCACCCTCAGACGCTCCCACGCTCACCCTCAGACGCTCACCCTCAGACGCTCCGACGCTCACACTCAGACGCTCACCCTCAGACGTTCCCACGCTCACCCTCAGAAGCTCACCCTCAGACGCTCACACGCTCACTCTAAGACGCTCACCCTCAGACGCTCCCACGCTCACCCTCAGACGCTCACCTCAGACGCTCCCACGCTCACCCTCAGATGCTCACCCTCAGATGCTCCCACGCTCACCCTCAGACGCTCCCACGCTCACCCTCAGACACTCACCCTCACACCCTATCGCGCTCACCCTCAGACGCTCCCACGCTCACCCTCATACGCTCACCTGCACACGCTCACCCTCAGACGCTCCCACGCTCACCCTCAGACGCTCACCCTCAGACGCTCCCACGCTCACCCTCAGATGCTCACCCTCACACGCTCCCGCGCTCACCCTCAGACGCTCCCACGCTCACCCTCATACGCTCACCCACACACGCTCACCCTCAGACGCTCCCACGCTCACCCTCAGACCCTCACCCTCAGACGCTCCCACGCTCACCCTCAGATGCTCACCCTCAGACGCTCCCACGCTCACCCTCAGACGCTCCCACGCTCACCCTCAGACACTCACCCTCACACCCTACCGCGCTCACCCTCAGACGCTCCCACGCTCACCCTCATACGCTCACCTGCACACGCTCACCCTCAGACGCTCCCACGCTCACCCTCAGACGCTCACCCTCAGACGCTCCCACGCTCACCCTCAGATGCTCATCCTCACACGCTCCGGCGCTCACCCTCAGACGCTCCCACGCTCACCCTCATACGCTCACCCACACACGCTCACCCTCAGACGCTCCCACGCTCACCTTCAGACCCTCACCCTCAGACGCTCCCACGTTTACCCTCAGACGCTCACGCTCAGACGCTTCCACGCTCACCCTCAGACACTCACCCTCAGATGCTCCCACGCTCACCCTCAGACACTCACCCTCAGACACTCCCACGCTCACCCTCAGACGCACACCCTCAGAATCTCCCACGCTCACCATAAGACGCTCACCCGCACACGCTCACCCTCAGACGCTCACCCTCAGACACTCCCACGCTCACCCTCAGACGCACACCCTCAGAAGCTCCCACGCTCACCCTCAGATGCTCACCTGCACACGCTCACCCTCACACGCTCCCACGCTCACCCTCAGACGCTCACCCTCAGACGCTCCCACGCTCACCCTCAGACGCTCACCCTCAGACGCTCACCCTCAGAAGCTCACCCTCATACGCTCCCACGCTTACCCTCAGACGCTCCCACGCTCACCCTCAGACGCTCCCACGCTCACCCTCAGACGCTACCACGCTCACCCTCAGATGCTCCCACGCTCACCCTGAGACGCTCCTACGCTTACCCTCAGACGCTCACGCTCAGACGCTTCCACGCTCACCCTCAGACACTCACCCTCAGATGCTCCCACGCTCACCCTCAGACACTCCCACGCTCACCCTCAGACGCACACCCTTAGAATCTCCCACGCTCACCATCAGACGCTCACCCGCACACGCTCACCCTCAGACGCTCACCCTCAGACACTCCCACGCTCACCCTCAGACGCACACCCTCAGAAGCTCCCACGCTCACCCTCAGATGCTCACCCGCACACGCTCACCCTCAGACGCTCCCACGCTCACCCTCAGACGCTCACCCTCAGACGCTCCCACGCTCACCCTCAGACGCTCACCCTCAGACGCTCACCCTCAGAAGCTCACCCTCAGACGCTCCCACGCTTACCCTCAGACGCTCCCACGCTCACCCTCAGACGCTCCCACGCTCACCCTCAGACGCTACCACGCTCACCCTCAGATGCTCCCACGCTCACCCTCAGACGCTCACCCTCAGACGCTCCCACGCTCACCCTCAGACGCTCACCCTCAGACGCTCCAACGCTCACCCTCAGACGCTCACCCTCAGACGCTCCCACCCTCACTCTCAGACGCACACCCTCAGAAGCTCCCATGCTCACTCTCAGACGCTCACCCACACACGCTCACCCTCAGACGCTCCCACGCTCACCCTGAGACGCTCCCACGCTCACCCTCAGACGCTCCCACGCTCACCCTCAGACCCTCAACCTCAGACCCTCCCACGCTCACCCTCAGATGCTTCCATTCTCACCCTCAGACGCTCCCACACTCACCCTCAGACGCTCCCACGCTCACCCTCAGACGCTTACCCTCAGACGCTCCCACGCTCACCCTCAGACGCTCACCCTCAGACGCTCCCACGCTCACCCTCAGACGCTCACCCTCAGACGCTCCCACGCTCACCGTCAGACGCTCCCACGCTCACCCTCAGATGCTCACCCTCAGACGCTCCCACGCTCACCCTCAGACGCTCACCCTCAGAAGCTCCCACGCTCACCCTCAGACGCTACCACGCTCACCCTGACGCTCACTGGCACACGCTCACCGTCAGACGCTCAACTGCACACGCTCACCCTCAGACGCTCACCCTCAGACGATCACACGCTCACCTTCAGACGCTCCCACGCTCACCGTCAGACGCTCACCCTCAGTGGCTCACCCGTACACGCTCACCCTCAGACGCTCACCCGCACACGCTCACCCTCAGACGCTCACCCTCAGACGCTCCCAAGCTCACCTTCAGACGCTCACCCTCAGACGTTCCCACGCTCACCCTCAAAAGCTCACCCTCAGACGCTCCCACGCTCACCCTCAGACAATCATCCTCAGACGCTCCCACGCTCACCCTCAGACTCTCACCCTCAGACGCTCCCACGCTCACCCTCAGACGCTCACCCTCAGAGGCTCCCACGCTCACCCTCAGATGCTCACCCTCAGACGCTCCCACGCTCACCCTCAGACGCTCACCCTCAGACGCTCCCACACTCACCCTCAGACGCTCACCCTCACATGCTCCCACGCTCACCCTCAGACGCTCCCACTCACAACCTTATACGCTCACCCACACACGCTCACCCTCAGAAGCTCCCACGCTCACCCTCAGACCCTCACCCTCAGACGCTCCCACGCTCACCCTCAGACACTCACCCTCAGACGCTCCCACGCTCACCCTCAGACACTCACCCTCAGATACTCCCACGCTCACCCTCAGACGAACACCCTCATAAGCTCCCACGCTCACCATCAGACACTCACCCGCACACGCTCACCCTCAGACGCTCTCACGCTCACCCTCAGAAGCTCACCCTTAGACTCTCCCACGCTCACCCTCAGACGCTCCCACGCTCACCCTCAGACGCTACAACACTCACCATCAGACTCTATACCTCAGACGCTCCCACACTCACCCTCAGACGCTCACCCGCACACGCTCACCCTCAGACGCTCCCACGGTCACCCTCAGACGCTCACCCTCAGACGCTCCCACGCTCACCCTCAGACGCTCCCACGCTCACCCTCAGACGCTCCCATGTTCACCCTCAGACGCTCCCACGCTCACCCTCAGACGCTCACCCTCAGATGCTCCCATGCTCACCCTCAGATGCTCACCCTCAGACGCTCCCACACTCAACCTCAGACGCTGACCCTCAGACGCTCCCACTCTCACCCTCAGACGCTCACCCTCAGACGCTCACCCTCAGACGCTCCCACGCTCACCCTCACACACTCACCCTCAGACACTCCCATGCTCACCCTCAGATGCTCACCCTCAGACGCTCCCAAGCTCACCCTCAGACGCTCCAACGCTCACCCTCAGACGCTCCCACCCTCACTCTCAGAAGCTCCCAAGCTCACCTTCAGACGCTCACCCTCAGACGCTCCAATGCTCACCCTCAGACGCTCACCCTCAGATGCTCCCACACTCACCCTCAGACGCTGCCACGCTCACCCTCAGTCGCTCACCATCAGACACTCCCACGCTCACCCTCAGACACTAACCCTCAGACGCGCCCACGGTCATCCTCAGACGCTCACCCTCAGAAACTCCCATGCTCACCCTCAGACGCTCACCCTCAGACGCTCCCAAGCTCCCCCTCAGACGCTCCCATGCTCACCCTCAGAGGCTCCCACGCTCACCCTCAGACTCTCACCCTCAGACGCTCCCAAAGTCAACCTCAGAAGCTCACCCTCAGACGTTGCCATGCTCACCCTCAGACGCTCACTCTCAGACGCTCCCACGTTCACCCTCAGACGCTCCCACGCTCACCCTCAGACGCTCACCCTCAGATATTCCCACGCTCACCCTCAGACGCTCACCCTCAGACGCTCCCACACTCAACCTCAGACGCTGACCATCAGATGCTCCCACGCTAACCCTCAGACGCTCACCCTCAGACGCTCCCACGCTCACTCTCAGATGCTCACCCTCAGACGCTCCCACGCTCACCCTCAGACGCTCACCCTAAGACACTCCTACGCTCACCCTCAGACGCTCCCACGCTCACCCTCAGACGCTAACCCTCAGACACTCCCACGCTCACCCTCAGATGCTCACCCTCAGACGCTCCCACGCTCACCCTCAGACACTCACCCTCAGACTCTCCCACGCTTAGCCTCGGACGCACACCATCACAATCTCCCACGCTCACCATCAGACGCTAACCGGCACACGCTCACTCTCAGACGCTCACCCTCAGACGCTCCCATGCTCACCCTCAGACGCACACCCTCAGAAGCTCCCACGCTCACCCTCAGACGCTCCCACGCTCACCCTCAGACTATCACCCTAAGACGCTCCCATGCTCACCCTCAGACGCTCCCACGCTCACCCTCAGACGCTCCCACGCTCACCTTCACACTCTCAACCTCAGACGCTCCCACGGTCACCTTCAGACGCTCCCACGCTCACTCTCAGACGCTCACCCTCAGACGCTCCCACGTTCACCCTCAGACGCTTCCACGCTCACCCTCAGAAGCTCCCACGCTCACCCTCAGACGCACACCCTCAGAAGCTCCCACGCTCACCCTCAGACGCTCCCACGCTCACCCTCAGACGCTCCCATGCTCACCCTCAGACTCTCAACCTCAGACGCTCCCACGCTCACCCTCAGACGCTCCCACGCTCACCTTCACACTCTCAACCTCAGACGCTCCCACGCTCACCTTCAGACGCTCCCACGCTCACTCTCAGACGCTCACCCTCAGACGCTCCCACGTTCACCCTCAGACGCTTCCACGCTCACCCTCAGACGCTCCCACGCTCACCCTCAGACGCTCACCCTCAGACGCTCCCACACTCAACCTCAGATGCTGACCCTCAGACGCTCCCACGCTCACCCTCAGACGCTCACCCTCACACGCTCCCACGCTCACCCTCACACGCTCACCCTCAGACGCTCCCACGCTCACCCTCAGACGCTGACCCTCAGAC
This sequence comes from Phyllobates terribilis, assembly GCF_046119375.1. Classification (NCBI taxonomy): domain Eukaryota; kingdom Metazoa; phylum Chordata; class Amphibia; order Anura; family Dendrobatidae; genus Phyllobates; species Phyllobates terribilis. The sequence goes on along the minus strand of NW_027362767.1, from coordinate 469,374,011 downwards.
ACTCCCACGCTCACCCTCAGACGCTCCCACGCTCGCCCTCAGACGCTCACCCTCAGACGCTCACCCTCAGACGCTCCCACGCTCACCCTCAGTCGCTCACCCTCAGACGCTCCCTCGCTCACCCTCAGACGCTCCCACGCTCACCCTCAGACGCTCACCCTCAGACGCTCCCACGCTCACCCTCATACGCTCACCCTCAGACGCTCCCACGCTCACCCTCATACGCTCACCCGCACACGCTCACCCTCAGACGCTCCCACGCTCACACTCAGACGCTCACTCTCAGACGCTTCCACGCTCATCCTCAGACACTCACCCTCAGACGCTCCCACGCTCACCCTCAGACACTCTCACGCCTACCCTCAGACGCACACCATCAGAAGCTCCCACGCTCACCATCAGACGCTAACCCGCCCACCCTCAGACGCTCACCCTCAGACGCTCCCACGCTCACCCTCAGACGCACACCCTCTGAAGCTCCCACGCTCACCCTCAGACGCTCCCACACTCACCCTCAGACTCTCACCCTAAGACGCTCCCATGCTCACCCTCAGACGCTCCCACGCTCACCCTCAGACGCTCCCACGCTCACCGTCAGACTCTCAACCTCAGACGTTCCCACGCTCACCTTCAGACGCTCCCACGCTCACCCTCAGACGCTCACTCTCAGACGCTCACCCTCAGACGCTCCCACGCTCACCCTCAGATGCTCCCACGCTTACCCTCAGACGCTCCCACGCTCACCCTCAGACGCTCCCACGCTCACCCTCAGACGTTCACCCTCAGACGCTCCCACACTCACCCTCAGACGCTCACTCTCAGACGCTTCCACGCTCACCCTCAGACGCTACCATACTCACTCTCAGACGCTCTCACGCTCACCCTCAGATGCTCACCCTCACACGCTCCCGCGCTCACCCTCAGACGCTCCCACGTTCACCCTCATACGCTCACCCACACACGCTCACCCTCAGAAGCTCCCACGCTCACCCTCAGACCCTCACCCTCGGACGCTCCCACGCTTACCCTCAGACGCTCACCCTCAGACGCTCCCACGCTCACTCTCAGACGCTCCCACGCTCACCCTCAGACGTTCACCCTCAGACGCTCCCACACTCACCCTCAGACGCTCACTCTCAGACGCTTCCACGCTCACCCTCAGACGCTACCATACTCACCCTCAGACGCTCACCCTCAGACGCTCCCACGCTCACCCTCAGACGTACACCCTCAGAAGCTCCCATGCTCACCCTCAGACGCTCACCCGCACACGCTCACCCTCAGACGCTCCCACGCTCATCCTCAGACGCTCACCCTCAGATGCTCCCATGCTCACCCTCAGACGCTCCCACGCTCACCCTCAGATTCTCAACCTCAGACCTTCCCACGCTCACCCTCAGATGCTCACCCTGAGACCCTGACCCTCAGACGCTTCCACTCTCACCCTCAGACGCTCCCACGCTCACCCTCAGACGCTCCCACGCTCACCCTCAGACGCTCCCACGCTCACCCTCAGATGCTTACCCAGACGCTCCCACGCTCACCCTCAGACGCTCACCCTCAGACGCTCCCACGCTCACCCTCAGACGCTCCCACGCTCACTCTCAGACGCTCACCCTCAGACGCTCCCACGCTCACCCTCAGACGCTCACCCTGAGACGCTCCCACGCTCACCCTCAGACGCTCACCTCAGACGCTCCCACGCTCACCCTCAGATGCTCACCCTCAGACGCTCCCACGCTCACCCTCAGACGCTCACCCTCAGACGCTCCCACGCTCACCCTTACACACTCACCCTCACACGCTACCGCGCTCACCCTCAGACGCTCCCACGCTCACCCTCATACGCTCACCCGCACACGCTCACCCTCAGACGCTCCCACGCACACCCTCAGACGCTCACCCTCAGACGCTCTCACGCTCACCCTCAGATGCTCACCCTCACACGCTCCCGCGCTCACCCTCAGACGCTCCCACGCTCACCCTCATACGCTCACCCACACACGCTCACCCTCAGACGCTCCCACGCTCACCCTCAGACCCTCACCCTCAGACGCTCCCACGCTTACCCTCAGACGCTCACCCTCAGACGCTTCCACGCTCACCCTCAGACACTCACCCTCAGACACTCCCACGATCACCCTCAGACGCACACCCTCAGAATCTCCCACGCTTACCATCAGACGCTCACCCGCACACGCTCACCCTCAGACGCTCACCCTCAGACACTCCCGCGCTCACCCTCAGACGCACACCCTCAGAAGCTCCCACGCTCACCCTCAGATGCTCACCCGCACACGCTCAACCTCAGACGCTCCCACGCTCACCCTCAGACGCTCACCCTCAGACGCTCCCACGCTCACCCTCAGACGCTCACCCTCAGACGCTCACCCACAGACGCTCACCCTCAGACGCTCCCATGCTCACCCTCAGAAGCTCCCACGCTTACCCTCAGACGCTCCCACGCTTACCCTCAGACGCTCCCACGCTCACCCTCAGACGCTCCCACGCTCACCCTCAGACGCTACCACGCTCACCCTCAGACGCTCCCACGCTCACCCTCAGACGCTCACCCTCAGACGCTCCCACGCTCACCCTCAGACGCTCACTCTCAGACGCTCACCCTCAGACGCTCCCACTCTCACCCTCAGACGCTCCCACTCTCACACTCAGACGCTCCCATGCTCACCCTCAGACGTTCACCCTCAGACGCTCCCACACTCACCCTCAGACGCTCACCCTCAGACGCTTCCACGCTCACCCTCAGACGCTCCCATACTCACCCTCAGACGCTCACCCTCAGATGCTCCCACGCTCACCCTCAGACGCACACGCTCAGAAGCTCCCATGCTCACCCTCAGACGCTCACTCGCACACGCTCACCCTCAGACGCTCCCACGCTCATCCACAGACGCTCACCCTCAGACGCTCCCACGCTCACCCTCAGACGCTCCCAGGCTCACCCTCAGACGCTCAAACGCTCACCCTCAGACGCTTACCCAGACGCTCCCACGCTCACCCTCAGACGCTCACCCTCAGATGCTCCCACGCTCACCCTCAGACGCTCCCACGCTCACTCTCAGACGCTCACCCTCAGAAGCTCCGACGCTCACCCTCAGACGCTCACCCTCAGACGCTCCCACGCTCACCCTCAGACGCTCACCTCAGACGCTCCCACGCTCACCCTCAGATGCTCACCCTCAGACGCTCCCACGCTCACCCTCAGACGCTCCCACGCTCACCCTCAGACACTCACCCTCACACCCTACCGCGCTCACCCTCAGACGCTCCCACGCTCACCCTCATACGCTCACCCGCACACGCTCACCCTCAGACGCTCCCACGCTCACCCTCAGACGGTCCCACGCTCACCCTCAGATGCTCACCCTCACACACTCCCGCGCTCACCCTCAGATGCTCCCACGCTCACCCTCATACGCTCACCCACACACGCTCACCCTCAGACGCTCCCACGCTCACCCTCAGACCCTCACCCTCAGACGCTCCCACGCTTACCCTCAGACGCTCACCCTCAGACGCTTCCACGCTCACCCTCAGACACTCACCCTCAGACGCTCCCACGCTCACCCTCAGACACTCACCCTCAGACACTCCCACGCTCACCCTCAGACGCTCACCTCAGACGCTCCCACGCTCACCCTCAGATGCTCACCCTCAGACGCTCCCACGCTCACCCTCAGACGCTCACCCTCAGACGCTCCCACGCTCACCCTCAGACACTCACCCTCACACGCTACCGCGCTCACCCTCAGACGCTCCCACGCACACCCTCAGACGCTCACCCTCAGACGCTCTCACGCTCACCCTCAGATGCTCACCCTCACACGCTCCCGCGCTCACCCTCAGACGCTCCCACGTTCACCCTCATACGCTCACCCACACACGCTCACCCTCAGAAGCTCCCACGCTCACCCTCAGACCCTCACCCTCGGACGCTCCCACGCTTACCCTCAGACGCTCACCCTCAGACGCTCCCACGCTCACTCTCAGACGCTCCCACGCTCACCCTCAGACGTTCACCCTCAGACGCTCCCACACTCACCCTCAGACGCTCACTCTCAGACGCTTCCACGCTCACCCTCAGACGCTACCATACTCACCCTCAGACGCTCACCCTCAGACGCTCCCACGCTCACCCTCAGACGTACACCCTCAGAAGCTCCCATGCTCACCCTCAGACGCTCACCCGCACACGCTCACCCTCAGACGCTCCCACGCTCATCCTCAGACGCTCACCCTCAGATGCTCCCATGCTCACCCTCAGACGCTCCCACGCTCACCCTCAGATTCTCAACCTCAGACCTTCCCACGCTCACCCTCAGATGCTCACCCTGAGACCCTGACCCTCAGACGCTTCCACTCTCACCCTCAGACGCTCCCACGCTCACCCTCAGACGCTCCCACGCTCACCCTCAGACGCTCCCACGCTCACCCTCAGATGCTTACCCAGACGCTCCCACGCTCACCCTCAGACGCTCACCCTCAGACGCTCCCACGCTCACCCTCAGACGCTCCCACGCTCACTCTCAGACGCTCACCCTCAGACGCTCCCACGCTCACCCTCAGACGCTCACCCTGAGACGCTCCCACGCTCACCCTCAGACGCTCACCTCAGACGCTCCCACGCTCACCCTCAGATGCTCACCCTCAGACGCTCCCACGCTCACCCTCAGACGCTCACCCTCAGACGCTCCCACGCTCACCCTTACACACTCACCCTCACACGCTACCGCGCTCACCCTCAGACGCTCCCACGCTCACCCTCATACGCTCACCCGCACACGCTCACCCTCAGACGCTCCCACGCACACCCTCAGACGCTCACCCTCAGACGCTCTCACGCTCACCCTCAGATGCTCACCCTCACACGCTCCCGCGCTCACCCTCAGACGCTCCCACGCTCACCCTCATACGCTCACCCACACACGCTCACCCTCAGACGCTCCCACGCTCACCCTCAGACCCTCACCCTCAGACGCTCCCACGCTTACCCTCAGACGCTCACCCTCAGACGCTTCCACGCTCACCCTCAGACACTCACCCTCAGACACTCCCACGATCACCCTCAGACGCACACCCTCAGAATCTCCCACGCTTACCATCAGACGCTCACCCGCACACGCTCACCCTCAGACGCTCACCCTCAGACACTCCCGCGCTCACCCTCAGACGCACACCCTCAGAAGCTCCCACGCTCACCCTCAGATGCTCACCCGCACACGCTCAACCTCAGACGCTCCCACGCTCACCCTCAGACGCTCACCCTCAGACGCTCCCACGCTCACCCTCAGACGCTCACCCTCAGACGCTCACCCACAGACGCTCACCCTCAGACGCTCCCATGCTCACCCTCAGAAGCTCCCACGCTTACCCTCAGACGCTCCCACGCTTACCCTCAGACGCTCCCACGCTCACCCTCAGACGCTCCCACGCTCACCCTCAGACGCTACCACGCTCACCCTCAGACGCTCCCACGCTCACCCTCAGACGCTCACCCTCAGACGCTCCCACGCTCACCCTCAGACGCTCACTCTCAGACGCTCACCCTCAGACGCTCCCACTCTCACCCTCAGACGCTCCCACTCTCACACTCAGACGCTCCCATGCTCACCCTCAGACGTTCACCCTCAGACGCTCCCACACTCACCCTCAGACGCTCACCCTCAGACGCTTCCACGCTCACCCTCAGACGCTCCCATACTCACCCTCAGACGCTCACCCTCAGATGCTCCCACGCTCACCCTCAGACGCACACGCTCAGAAGCTCCCATGCTCACCCTCAGACGCTCACTCGCACACGCTCACCCTCAGACGCTCCCACGCTCATCCACAGACGCTCACCCTCAGACGCTCCCACGCTCACCCTCAGACGCTCCCAGGCTCACCCTCAGACGCTCAAACGCTCACCCTCAGACGCTTACCCAGACGCTCCCACGCTCACCCTCAGACGCTCACCCTCAGATGCTCCCACGCTCACCCTCAGACGCTCCCACGCTCACTCTCAGACGCTCACCCTCAGAAGCTCCGACGCTCACCCTCAGACGCTCACCCTCAGACGCTCCCACGCTCACCCTCAGACGCTCACCTCAGACGCTCCCACGCTCACCCTCAGATGCTCACCCTCAGACGCTCCCACGCTCACCCTCAGACGCTCCCACGCTCACCCTCAGACACTCACCCTCACACCCTACCGCGCTCACCCTCAGACGCTCCCACGCTCACCCTCATACGCTCACCCGCACACGCTCACCCTCAGACGCTCCCACGCTCACCCTCAGACGGTCCCACGCTCACCCTCAGATGCTCACCCTCACACACTCCCGCGCTCACCCTCAGATGCTCCCACGCTCACCCTCATACGCTCACCCACACACGCTCACCCTCAGACGCTCCCACGCTCACCCTCAGACCCTCACCCTCAGACGCTCCCACGCTTACCCTCAGACGCTCACCCTCAGACGCTTCCACGCTCACCCTCAGACACTCACCCTCAGACGCTCCCACGCTCACCCTCAGACACTCACCCTCAGACACTCCCACGCTCACCCTCAGACGCACACCCTTAGAATCTCCCACGCTCAGCATCAGACGCTCACCCGCACACGCTCACCCTCAGACGCTCACCCTCAGACACTCCCACGCTCACCCTCAGACGCACACCCTCAGAAGCTCCCACGCTCACCCTCAGATGCTCACCCTCAGACGCTCCCACGCTCACCCTCAGACGCTCACCCTCAGACGCTCCCACGCTCACCCTCAGACGCTCACCCTCAAACGCTCACCCTCAGAAGCTCACCCTCAGACGCTCCCACGCTTACCCTCAGACGCTCCCACGCTTACCCTCAGACGCTCCCACGCTCACCCTCAGACGCTCCCACGCTCACCCTCAGACGCTCACCCTCAGACGCTACCACGCTCACCCTCAGATGCTCCCATGCTCACCCTCAGACGCTCACCCTCAGACGCTCCCACGCTCACCCTCAGACGCTCACCCTCAGACGCTCCAACGCTCACCCTCAGACGCTCCCACCCTCACTCTCAGACGCACACCCTCAGAAGCTCCCATGCTCACCCTCAGACGCTCACCCACACACACTCACCCTCAGACGCTCCCACGCTCACCCTGAGACGCTCCCACGCTCACCCTCAGACGCTCCCATGCTCACCGTCAGACTCTCAACCTCAGACCCTCCCACGCTCACCCTCAGATGCTCACCCTCAGACGCTTCCATTCTCACCCTCAGACGCTCCCACACTCACCCTCAGACGCTCCCACGCTCACTCTCAGACGCTTACCCTCAGACGCTCCCACGCTCACCCTCAGACGCTCACCCTCAGACGCTCCCACGCTCACCCTCAGACGCTCACCCTCAGACGCTCCCACGCTCACCCTCAGACGCTCACCCTCAGACGCTCCCACGTTCACCCTCAGACGCTCACCCTCAGACACTCCCACGCTCACCCTCAGACGCTCCCACGCTCACCCTCAGACGCTCACCCTCAGACGCTCCCACGCTCACCCTCAGACGCTCACCCTCAGAAGCTCCCACGCTCACCCTCAGACGCTACCACGCTCACCCTGACGCTCACTGGCACACGCTCACCATCAGACGCTCAACTGCACACGCTCACCCTCAGACGCTCACCCTCAGACGATCACACGCTCACCTTCAGACGCTCCCACGCTCACCCTCAGACGCTCACCCTCAGTGGCTCACCCGTACACGCTCACCCTCAGACGCTCACCCGCACACGCTCACCCTCAGACGCTCACCCGCACCACGCTCACCCTCAGACGCTCCCACGCTCACCCTCAGACGCTCACCCTCAGACACTCCCACGCTCACCCTCAGATGCTCCCACGCTCACCCTCAGACGCTCACCCTCAGACACTCACCCGCACACCCTCAGACGCTCACCCTCAGACGCTCACCCTCAGACGCTCATCCTCAGACGCTCACCCTCTGACGCTCACCCTCTGACGCTCACCCTCTGATGCTCACACGCTCACGTGCACACGCTCACCCTCAGACGCTCACACTCAGATGCTCACCCGCACACTCTCACCCTCAAAAGCTCACCCGCTCACCCTGTGCTAGCCGGTCATCTCCCTCACATGCTCACCCGCTCACCCTTTGCTAGCCGGTCATCTCCCTTACACACTCACCCGCTCACCCTGTGCTATCCGGTCATCTCCCGGCTGCTCGCAGCAGAAGTACCCCGACCGGCGGCCTCGCCCCCCGGTCCTCCAAAATTCATTAGGGGCCCTGGGGGATAAATTGGGGGGTTAATTTAAAGTAGTGCACAACCCATTTAAATACTGCTTTGCTGATTAGTCGCGCCCGGTCGGCCGCATACATATTCTAGAATACCCGATGTGTTAGAATCGGGCCACCATCTAGTTCTAGAATAACCCTGCAAGGAGCGGTGTGGGACCGTGCGCTCCCAGGAGTATCCAAGTCTGTCTCATCTGATCCCGTCTGCTGAGCAATGTATCTAAGTCTATCATGTGTGATACAGTCTGCTGAGCCTGGGTATCTAATCCCATGCTGTCACAAAGACGCACACGGTGGCGTCTCACATTCGTGGCCCGGTCGTACCTCTGTGACCTGGTTGGGGTATAGATGGCCGCTGCTCCGCGTAGACGTCATTGTTGTAGCCTTCATTTGATGGATTTCCAGAGCCTAGAAAGAAGAGACAGACACAACTGTGTATTAGGATTGACTCCATCATCCGCACGCTTTCCAGCCATTATGGATTAGATGCACACAGTTCAGAGATTAAAGGGAATCTGTCAGCAGGTTTATGCTATGTAAACTGAGGACAGCATGGGAGGGGCTGAGACACAGATGTCAGGGATGTGTCAATTATGAGGCTGTGTGCTGTTGTTTCAATACATTGAGGGCCCTGTGCAGGGGAGGTGGGCTGAGTATGGAAATAGCGCTAGTAGGCGGGGGCTTCTTGGTGTCCGGGGTACGCGAAGCTTAGCAGAAATAATTGAATAAGAAAGCTATTACACAGCAACCAGACCTGTAATATGGGCCATACAGGTAAATACAGGTCCATATTTCTATCACCCGTATGCCCATATTAGAGGTCTGATGACTCCCGGGGGGGACAGACTCCCATCAGACCTCTACTATGGGCCATACAGGTAAGTACAGGTCCATATTTCTATCACCCGTATGCCCATAGTAGAGGTCTGATGACTCCCGGGGGGGGGGACAGATTCCCTTTAATCTTAATCTGCTCCTGCGTATTCATCTGTCTCCACATCCTCCATGCACCAAATACCACATGGTAACTGCCCTTAGAACATGGTCATCAGCCAGTATCTGTCTGTCTATTAGTGTTGAGCGAACATGCTCGACACTGCTCGGTACTCGCCCGAGCATCACGCTACTCAGGATGTTCGGCGAGCACCGAGCATTTCCGGGTTACTCGGGCGGGAGCTCGGGTCTCCGCCCTGCATGTTTGGCGCTCTTTACAGAGCCAATGAACATGCAGGGATTGCCAGCCAGTCACTGTAATGCCGCCGCCATGTTGTTTGTGGGCATTACAGTGATTGGCTGGCCGCACAGCGTCACCTCGAGTATTTAAAACCGGGCGCCGCCATCTTGGACACAGTCGCTCCGGATTAGACAGTGTAGGGACAGCGCTGCTGATTTAGGGAGAGATATAAACTGCAAAATAGTTAGTGTAGGGTCTGTAAAGGCTGCCAGATCAAGCAAACAGTCCTTCTCAGGACTAATATCCATCCCAGATACCAGGCAGGCAGGCAGGCTGTATAGGAGACGCAGTGGTTATACCAGCAAACGCTACATTGCAGTCCTGTGTGCTCCTGTTGCTGAAATTGCTGGACTTAGCTCCAGGTGTCGGGGGCCAGGAAAAATCCTTTTTTTTTTCATCTAAATCCTCCTTTTTTTTTCCTCCTTCACACTGTACAAATACCCGTCTTATTAACCTTTTGGTGTGTCCCCCTCCCCCCAAAAAAAAGCGTGTCTCTGATTTTTCAGACACAAATATAACTGTTGAAAATAGTTTGGTGTAGGCTAGAGAAACAGAAGTGTTTTTTTGCACTTCCACGGTTCAAACCTCTGTATTATCCATTTTGGGCCATTTGTATCTAAAAAAAAAAACAGTTTGAGTGTGTCGCTCACTGTTCAGCCGCAAATCTATATAATTAAAAAAGTCTGGTATACCCCAGTAAACAATAACTGTGGTTTTGCCATCCCACGGTAAAAAATCTCTATTATTCAGGTTTTGGTATATTTTCCGTAAAGAAAAACAGTAGTGTCTCCTGACTGTTGTGACACAAAAATATATCTGTTGATAATAGTCTTGTGTAGGCCCGACATCCCAGTGTGGTTTCGCAGTTCCATGGGTCAAATCGCTGTACTATCCAGTTTTGGGCCTTTGGTATCTAAAAAAAAAAGCAGTTTGAGTGTGTCGCTCACTGTTCAGCCGCAAATATCTCTATTTAAAAAAGTGTGGTATACCCCAGTAAACAATAACTGTGGTTTTCCTCTTCCACGGTTCTAATCTACTCTTTATTACCCTTTTTCCATTGATAGTGCAAGTGTAAGCTATTTTACTTCATTTACAATGGGCAAGGCGCGTGGCAAGGGACGTGGAAGTGGACATTCTGGTGATGATTCGTGCAGAGGACGGAGCCGTGGCCAAGGTGAAAATGTGCCACAACCAACAGCCACATCTTCTCGCTCCCACTTCTTGACCGAATTACTAGGGAAGCACAGAACAACACCAGTATTGAGAACTGATCAGTGTGAACAGGTTATTAATTGGATAGCAGATAATACTTCCAGTTACCTGGGCACCACCACCTCCGGTCTGTCTTCCACACGGTCAACTCTTAGTAGCCGTGAGTCTCGACCGCATACTCCTTCTCACCCTGATGCTCCTTCCTCCCACCATGCCGAGTGTCGTCAGACAGCAAGTGATCCCACACTTGGACACTCTGAAGAGCTGTTCACTGGTCCATTTCCATATTTGGGCCCCTCGCCTGATACGATTGAAGTGGTGGAAGAGGAGAGCCCATGTGCACAGTTCTGGGCTCCGGTGCTCAGGAAAGACATATTGGAGCTAGAGACGGTACAAAGGAGGGCGACTAAGGTAATAAAGGGAATGGAGGGACTAGAATACCCAGAGAGGTTGTCAAAATTAGGCCTATTTACGTTGGAAAAGAGAAGGCTTAGGGGAGACCTCATAAACATGTATAAATACATCAGGGGGCAGTACAGAGATCTCTCCCATGACCTGTTTATACCAAGGATGGTGACAAAGACGAGGGGGCACACTATGCGTCTGGAGGAAAGGAGGTTCCTGCACCAGCATAGAAGGGGATTCTTTACGGTCAGAGCCGTGAGACTCTGGAACTCTCTGGGAGAGGAAGTGGTGATGTCCAACTCACTTAAAGAGTTCAAGAGAGGCCTGGACGCCTTTCTTGAGAACAATAAAATTACATCTTATGCTTAGTGATAGTTAATTAATCCAGGGATTTAATCTGACTGCCAGATTGGTGTCGGGAAGTGAATTTTTCCTCAATGATGTAAATTGGCCTATACCGCATGGTATAGGAATAGCGGAATAGCTGCAGTGCACAAGAAATAGGCTGAACTGGATGGACGCTTGTCTTTTTTTGGCCTTATAAACTATGTAAACTATGTAACTATGTAACTATGTTACGATGCCCAAATATTTGAACAGCCACGGCCACAGGAAGTCGACGTTGGCAATCTGTCACAAGAGGTGGACGATGACGAGTCACAATTGCCAGGAAGTGAGGAGGAGGATCGTGGTGCGCAAGTGGAAGAGGAGGAGGTGGTGGATGATCTAGTAACTGACCCAACGTGGAAGGAGGACATGCAGAGTGAGGCCAGCAGCACAAAGGGGGAGGGAGGCAGAGTACCCCAACAGGCAGGAAGAAGCAGTGTGGTGGCCGTAGACAGAAGGCAGGCAACCGTTCCCCGTAACACCAACACGAGGGACGTTGCCAGTACAAGCGGTAGGTCTTCCAGGGTCTGGAATTTTTTTAAAGACTCTGCTGATAACCCCAAAAAGGCCATTTATACCACCTGCCATGCCAGCATCAGCAGGGGTGACAAAACTACCAGCCTGACCACCACCAGCATGATCAGGCACATGGCAGCAAAGCACCCGACTTTGTGGGGCGAACCCGAGGGTCCACGACCAGTGTCAGCGGGTGTCACCACTGCTTCTTCCACTGTTGTGCGTGCAATAGAACCCCCTGTTGTGTGTGCAAGGCAATCCCCTGTCCATACTACATGTAAAGATGCCCCCTCCTCTCAGTCTTCACTTGTTATGGCAGTTTCTCAAGAAACAGCATCAACGTCCACGTCCACGTCCCACCACAGCGTTCAATTGTCCATATCCCAGACCTTTGAACGAAAGCGGAAATTCGCAGCTAACGCCCCACAGGCCACAGTCCTAAATTCGCACATTTCACGACTGCTTGCGTTGGAAATGCTGCCTTTTAGGCTGGTGGAGACGGAATCCTTCCGCAATCTTATGGCGGTGGCCGTCCCTCGGTACTCGGTCCCGAGCCGACACTATTTTGCCCGGTGTGCCATCCCCGCACTACACAAGCACGTGTCCCAAAGCATCTGCCGTGCCCTCAACAACGCAGTTACTGGGATAGTCCACCTGACAACGGACACGTGGACAAGTGCTTGTGGCCAGGGACGGTACATCTCTCTGACGGCACACTGGGTAAACATAGTGGAAGTCGGGACCCAGTCGGACCTTGGGACGGAACACATCCTCCCCACACCGAGGATTGCGGGCCCTATGTCAGTCAGAGTTGCCCCCACAGTGTACAGCTCCTGCGCATCCTCCTCCTCCTCCTCATGTTCAGCCTCCATCTCAGATATCACCACATCAGTTACAAGCTGGAAGCACTGCAGTACTGCCTCCGCCAAGCGGCAACAGGCTGTGCTGAAACTCATAAGCTTAGGTGATAAACCTCACACTGCTTGTGAGTTGTGGACAGCTGTGAAAGAGCAGGCAGATCTGTGGCTGAGACCGCTGAATCTACATCCCGGCATGGTCGTGTGTGACAATGGCCGTAACCTGGTGGCGGCTCTGAGGCGAGGTGAGATCACACACGTACCATGCCTGGCTCATGTGCTTAACCTCGTGGTTCAGCGGTTTCTTAAATCGTACCCCGAGTTGCCAGATCTGCTCGTGAAAGTACGCAGCCTGTCAGCTCATTTTCGCAAGTTGGCTACAGCTTCCGCCGCCCTTGCTGTGTTGCAGCAGCATTTGCAGCTTCCGGCACACCGACTGGTGTGTGATGTCCCCACACGTTGGAACTCTACCCTCCACATGTTGCAAAGGATTTGTGAGCAGAAGAGAGCAGTTGTGGAGTACCAGCTGCAACAAGGCCGTCGATATTCAGGTCAGACTCCACACATAAGACCTCAGGAGTGGACCTGGATGTCTGACATATGTACCATCCTGACAAACTTTGAGGAGGCCACCAAGATGGTGAGTGGCGATGACGCCATCATTAGCGTCAGCATCCCACTTGTCTGTCTTTTGCAACGCTCTCTGCAGAGAATTAAAGAGGAGGCATTGCAGCCAGAGTATGATGAGATGGATCAAGAAGCCGTAGCGGGCAATTACACACAGCCCAGCCTCATCTCATCCCAATGTGCATTGGGGGACAATGAGGGAGAGGAGGAGGAGGAAGAACAGGAGCTGCTATCATGCGTTGTAGACGGTAGTACCTGTACAAGTGTCATACCGTCGGTTCAGCGTGGGTGGCCTGAGGACAGGGGGGAGGAGGAAGAGGAGGAGGAGGAGAGCATAGTCAGTCGTCATCTTGGTGAGGACACGGAAATCTTGCCCGTTACCAGTCTGTCACGCATGGCTGACTTTATGTTACACTGCCTTAACCGTGACCCTCGCGTTGTCAAAATGTTGGGTGACAGTTATTACTGGTTGGTGACACTTGTAGACCCCCGCTACAAGGAGAACTTTCACTCTCTTATTCCTGAGGTGGAGAGGTCTACAAAAATGGGGCAGTACCAGAAGTCCCTTGCTGCAGAACTGTTAAAAAAATTCCCATCTGAACACGCTAGCGGCAGAGGTCACAGTTCGTTGCCCAACCAAGGCGTACAGGCGAGAGAGATGCAACTCCAATCCAGCAGAGGCAGGGGAACGCTGTCAACATTCTGGGACAGTTTTCTGACACCCGCCCAGCTTACAGGCCCTGAGGCGCGGGGTACTCTCACAAGGAGTGGAAAGTTTCAAAAGATGGTGAGGAAGTACCTTGCCGACCGTACCAGCGTCCTCCGTGATTCCTCTGTGCCTTTTAATTATTGGATATCCAAGCTGGACACTTGGAATGAACTCGCTCTGTACGCCTTGGAGGTCCTGGCCTGCCCTGCCGCTAGCGTGTTATCGGAGAGTGTTTTTAGTGCCTCTGGGGGAATTATAACTGATAAGCGCACTCGCCTGTCAACTGACAATGCTGACAAGCTGACCCTTATCAAAATGAACAAGGGCTGGATTGGGCCAGACTTCTCATCACCACCAAATGACAGCAGAGTAACATAAAGTCAAATGCACTGTGTTATTTCGGGAGGTGTATTCACATGCACCGCTTCACACCCACACATGGGTATACGCTTCCTCGTTTTGCCTGTTTTATCTTCTTCTCCTTATCCTCAGCCTCCACCACCACTATACCACCAGGGTGCCAGCATTGCAAGATCCTCCGTCCTTATTTTTGGCAGCTTTTGCTTGCAAGGCATAAGCAAATACTATGGGACACCCACTCCCCAATAATGGGACTTATGTTTGTAATATGCTGTACTGCATGGCTCTTGTAAGGGGCATTGCAAGTTGCTCCGTCCTAATTTTTGGCAGCTTTTGCTTGGAAAGCATAAGCAAATACTATGGGAGACCCACTCCCCAATAATGGGACTTATGTTTGTAATATGTTGTACTGCATGGCTCTTGTAAGGGGCATTGCAAGTTGCTCCGTCCTAATTTTTGGCAGCTTTTGCTTGCAAGGCATAAGCAAATACTATGGGACACCCACTCCCCAATAATGGGACTTATGTTTGTAATATGCTGTACTGCATGACTCTTGTAAGGGGCACTGCAAGTTGCTCCGTCCTAATTTTTGGCAGCTTTTGCTTGCAAGGCATAAGCAAATACTATGGGAGACCCACTCCCCAATAATGGGACTTATGTTTGTAATATGCTGTACTGCATGGCTCTTGTAAGGGGCATTGCAAGTTGCTCCGTCCTAATTTTTGGCAGCTTTTGCTGGGAAAGCATAAGCAAATACTATGGGACACCCACTCCCCAATAATGGGACTTATGTTTGTAATATGCTGTACTGCATGGCTCTTGTAAGGGGCATTGCAAGTTGCTCCGTCCTAATTTTTGGCAGCTTTTGCTTGCAAGGCATAAGCAAATACTATGGGAGACCCACTCCCCAATAATGGGACTTATGTTTGTAATATGCTGTACTGCATGGCTCTTGTAAGGGGCATTGCAAGTTGCTCCGTCCTAATTTTTGGCAGCTTTTGCTTGGAAAGCATAAGCAAATACTATGGGAGACCCACTCCCCAATAATGGGACTTATGTTTGTAATATGCTGTACTGCATGGCTCTTGTAAGGGGCATTGCAAGTTGCTCCGTCCTAATTTTTGGCAGCTTTTGCTTGCAAGGCAAAAGCAAATACTATGGGAGACCCACTCCCCAATAATGGGACTTATGTTTGTAATATGTTGTACTGCATGTGACGCGCCCCCTGGGCCGTGTGTACACGTGTGTGGGATACCCGATGTCGGGTCTCTGGGGTCTGTAGTCTCCGTGGCGGTGACCCGGTCCCGTGGCTCAGGCTGGTCAAACCAGTGGCAGTCTTTCTTAGGTTTTAAGGTTAATTGTCCGACTGCGCCACCCGTGGATTGCGGTCAGGGAGTAGCACCAATGCGAGGCAGACCACTGAGGCTGGTGTTGTGTGCGCAGCAGAGAATGGGATAACTCCCCACAGGAGGAGTATAGCCTCAGGGCAGTGAGTGTGGATGATGGGGGTGATGGTGCACGAGCGCAGCAGGAACGACTCAAGAGTCTTTGCAGTGCAGTTCAGGGTCTTTACTGATGATTATAAGGTAGACCCTCCCGGGAGTACTGGCTAGCATAAGAGGCCTGGTCAGTCTGTGAGCAAGCAGGAGTTCCCCTGGCCAGGTGGAGTTGTAGGCCTCCCTGTCTGTCTGCACTCTTCCTGGCTACCTTGCTGTAAGCGGGTAGAAGTAGCCCACGTCCCTGAGTGTACCGTGTAGTGCTCACCCGTATGGCTGGTGACTTGGGGCCTTCTGTTAGCCTCCGCTCCACGACGGCGGTGCTGGTCCCTTGCTTGTGACTGAGCCTCCGGGCTTCTATGGCCAGAGGACCTGAAATCCCCTGCCGGCTGGTTTCTGCTGCTGGATATATAAGTCCTCACAGCCTCGGACTCCTGTGTCCGGTTCCTATTGTCTTCTGCCAGGGCGAGCTCTGCTCACCTTCCAGCCCCTGGTCTTTAGCTCCTAGCTCCTACAGAGCTCCTTGCTGTTACTTTCCCTTGCTCTCACTCTGACTCTGACTGTTCTCTGACTCACTCAACCCCGCCCCAGATCCAGTTTATAAGGGCAGAATTCTCCCCTCCCAGGACTGGGGCAGGAGGATGTTGCATGTTTAAGGGATCCTGACCAGGAAACCTCCCACTTGCTCTCCGACGTAATATCTCTATTACTGTGGTGACCAGACCCCTGGGGTGCCACACATGGCTCTTGTAAGGGGCATTGCAGTTCCTCACAATTTTTGGAAAGCCTTCCATTCACTGCTTAGGCCAACAGTGCACAGGAGACCCAGTTGCTATAAATGGAAAAAAAGGTTTAGTTAACGCCCTCTGACCTCCATGTCATTTCCAAGGGGCATTGGAGTGCCTCGAAATTTTTGGTAGGCATTGCACTCACTGTATGCCCTATAACTGTGTAGCTGAACCGCTCCTTTTGTTACAGAAACATATCCTACAAGACATATCTGGTTGACTGGCCTGATATTGATGTGAATGGTCCCTGTTCCTCCTGCTCTTTCTCCTTTGCCACTACCTCATCCATCATTTATCACCTGAAGCTTTGTTTTAATGGGAGTCATAGAACTTGGATAGTAGCAGGAAAACATCCAGTAATCCTCGGAGGAGGTAGGATATGCACCAAAATGCTGACCACCTCAGGCCTAGCCGCTACTACATACATGCGCTTGCATTACAACAAAACAAAGCAGATGCTAACTTCTATCATCCTCATCATGCTCCTCACCTTGGCACTCTCAACTCCCCTGATGGAGAAGCCAGGGCCCACCGGAGGAGTCTGATAGTCCGGTGGGCTCGGCCAATGCTGCCCTAAAGCAGGCCAGGCTAAGAAAAGTGTGGGAAAGGTTACCGGGACAAATAGGGGTGGCTGGGGACCGAGTATGGACACCCGGCCACCCCCTGGAGGCTGGGGAGCAAGCAGGGACACCCGGCCACCAGGCGGCTCGGGACTGAGTATGGATACCAGGCCGCCGACACAGCCATGGCGTGGTGGCCAGATTCCGCCTCCACATGCCTAAAAGGCCCAATTTAAAGTGCAAGCAAGCAAGCAATATGGTATTGCAGCCTGGAGGTGGGTGGGTGGCAGGCTGAATACTTGCGCTTGCATTGCAAGGAATGGGAGAGGTACAATTGAACACTGCCCTGGGACAAGGACTTGAATGGGGATAGTTGCAAGTCTGCAACGACAGGTGCAAGGTGGGAGGCATCTTCGCATGTACCATGAACAAGGGTTTGGCATGCACACACTACAGCGGAATAGGCTCTCCTTCCCACTAAATGCACTGGGGAGGGCACAGGTAATGTTTTGGTATACACGCTTAATCTTATGTATAAGGCACACCAGGACAAATAGGGGCAACTGGGGACTGAGTATGGATACCTCGCTGCCGAAGCAGCCATGAGGTAGTGGCCAGCTTCGGCCTCCTCCAAACTAAAAGGCCCTATTTCAAGTGCAAGCTAGCAGTATGGATTTGCAGTCTGGGGGTGGGTGGGTGGCAGGCTGCATACTTACACTTGCATTAAAAGAAAACATAGCAGATGCTAACTTCTGTCATCATCATCATGCTCCTCACCTTGGCACTCTCAACTCCACCGATGGAGAAGTCAGGGCCCACCGGAGGAGTCTGGTTCTCTGGTGGGCTTGTCCAATGCTGCCTAAAGCAGGCCGGGCTAAGAAAAGTGTGTGGGGGGATGTTCGAAGGAGAAATAGGGGCGGCTGGGGACCGTTTATGGACACCCGGCTGCCACCAGGCGGCTGGGGACCGTGTGTGGACACCCAGCCGCGGGGCGGCTGGGGATCGAGTATGGACACCCGGCCGCCGGGCGGCTGGGGACTGAGTATGGATTCCAGGCCGCCAACACAGCCATGACGTGGTGGCCAGATTCCGCCTCCACATGCCTAAAAGGCCCAATTTCAAGTTCAAGCAAGCAAGCAGTATGGTATTGCAGCCTGGGGGTGGGTGGGTGGCAGGCTGCATACTTGCGCTTGTATTGCAAGGAATGGGGGAGGTACAATTGAACATTGTCCTGGGACTAGAACTTGCATGGGGATAGTTGCAAGTCTGCATCTTCTGATGCGGCAAGGATCACTTATGATGGGCACACTTTTAGACAGTGACCTGGGAGTCAGAGATGCTTCCAGGGGTCTTCCCCATGCTGTTCCCATGTCTTTTCAGCACTTTATGCATGTGTCACACAGCACATGGCCAGATAAGGTTGTAAAATGTTAAAATGACATTTCCCGGTGAATGCATTTGTCATAGTTGAAAGCAATACAAAAGTGCAAAAACGCATAAAAAATGCTACTTGTGAACATAGCCGAAGGTGTGGAGGAGTATTTTTGTTTTTGGTCATTTATTTTAACTTATACACAAGTCTTTTCCCTGGAAAGGATGTTCCTTAACATATTTCACAGGAAAAAAGTTTCACTTTCGTTTTTGAACGTTTTATTGTGAGCCTGTAAAAGTGGCTTAATACCTCTGACCA
This sequence comes from Phyllobates terribilis, assembly GCF_046119375.1. Taxonomy (NCBI): domain Eukaryota; kingdom Metazoa; phylum Chordata; class Amphibia; order Anura; family Dendrobatidae; genus Phyllobates; species Phyllobates terribilis. Next base: position 469,354,873 of record NW_027362767.1, on the reverse strand, counting down.
CGTTGTTGACAGCAGTGACCTGGGGGTCAGAAATGCTTCCTGGGGCGATGCCCATGCTGTCCCCATGTCATTTGAGCACTGTCACTATTGTTTTGGGCACTTTTAAGGCTTTCTACAGACTGCTGGAGGTGCCGCCGCAAAAATGCTCGGGTCTCCCATAGACTAACATTGGGCTCGTTGCTCGGGTCGAGCACCCGAGTATCACAGTGAGCTCGGCCCGAGCTTCGAGCACCCGAGCATTTTAGTGCTCGCTCAACACTACTGTCTATCTATTGTGTCCCCCCATTTCCATATACAGTAGATTGTAAGCTTGTGAGCAGCCGGACCCTCAATCCTCCTGTAACTGGTGAAATATGATACATTGTATTCTTTATATTGTCTGTACATGTCCCTACTGTAAAGTGCTGCGGAATATGCTGGCGCTATAGAAATAAAAATTATTATTATTGTCCTCAGAGATACATCACTGGATTCAGGGTCTCTTTCCCCACATTATGCTTCTCTCAGATGAGGTAGCAAAACCCTGGTGACAGATTCCCTAAAGCTCAAACATCCAGAAGTGGTAATGTGGAGCCGGTGTCTGCGAAAAGTGTGATTCACGCCTGAATGTAAATGAAAAGCACAAAAAAATACCCAAAATGTCACTAAACGGCAGCACACACACTAATATATCACCGCAATGTTATATACACATGGAAAAAGGCAAACACTATCTGAATAATAACACACAAAGAAAATGTATCTATATGCACATCTATACAGGGGCATCGAAGTATTAATATTATTAATCAAAAGATGTCCAAAGTCATTTGAAGAAAGGCACTTCATATAGAAATATTAGACATGCTGAAGCCCCTGGGCCTGAGTAACGAAGAGAGCCAAAAAATAAGGTTAAAATATCTTTATTGGAAAAAACAAGTAAAAATAAAGATAAAAAAAGCAGAGAGCCGACTAAAGGGGAAACCTCTGAATCCTGAGATATAAGTAACTAAATACTGTACATCAATCCCACGAATATGACAAAAGTACAACAACCCACTATAGAAAAATGCAAGGTAGTTTATTAGTATGAGTCCAGGGAGATCTAATAATTAGTGATGAGCGAGCACTAAAATGCTCGGGTGCTCGTTGCTCGGGTCGAGCACATTGGGACACTCGGGTGATCGACCCGAGCAACGAGCCCAATGTAAGTCTATGGGAAACTCCAGCATTTTTCAGGCGGCTCCCCCGGCGGTCTCCAGAGGGCCTAAAAATTACCCGAATCGATGGGAACAGTGCTCAAATGACATGGGAACAGCATGGGGAAGACCCCTGGAAGCATCTCTGACTCCCAGGTCACTGCTGTCAGCAACGTTGTCAGAGGTATTACGCCACTTTTACAGACTCACAATAAAACATACAAAAAACTAATCCAAAATGGATTTTCCTGGGAAATATGTTAAGGAACATCCTTTCCAGGGTAATGACTTGTATATAAGGCAAAATAAATAACCAAAACCAAAAATACTCCTCCACACCTTGGGCTATGTTCACACGTAGCGTTTTTGATGCATTTTTGCACTTTTCATTGCTTTCAACCGTGACAAATGCATTCACTGGGAAATGTCATTTTAACATTTTAGAACCTTATCTGGTCATGTGGTGTGTGACACATCATCAGACACATCCAGAATGAACACTCGTTTCCAGCTGATAATACCATCTAGCACCTGACCCTATTTTAAAAGCAGCTAATAGCGTTATCAAAAGGGAAAGTAATTTTTTTTTTCAGCACGGAGTATAATACAATAATCCCTGACTAGATGCCTGTAAGACGCTATCCCAACTGCTATAGGTTACCCGAACACGAATCTCAGATAAGAGAGATGATATACTGTATATATGATGTTTGTTTTTTTATTTTAAGATTGTGTCATTATGCATTGGGGGCTACTAAGGGGCCCATAGTCGTGTGGGGGCTAATAACAAAGGGGCTAGAATAGTGTGGGGATTATTGTTAAGGGGGCTATAATAGTTTGGGGTCTACTAATAAAGGGGCCATAATAGTTTGGGGTCTACTACTAAGGAGGACATAATCGCGTGGGGGCTACTACCAAGGAGGCCATAATAGCATGGGGGCTACTACCAAGGAGGACATAATAGCGTGGGGGCTACTACCAAGGAGGACATAATAGCTTGGGGGCTACTACCAAGGGGGCCATAATAGCGTGGGGGCTACTACCAAGGGGGCCATAAGTGTGGGGGCTACTACCAAGGGGGCCATAATAGTGTGGGGGCTACTACCAATGGGGCCATAATAGCGTGGGGGCTACTACCAAGGGGGCCATAATAGTGTGGGGGCTACTACCAAGGGGGCCATAATAGTGTGGGGGCTACTACCAAGGGGGGCATAATAGCGTGGGGGCTACTACCAAGGGGGCCATAATAGTGGTGGGGGCTGCTAATAAAGGGTCCATAATAGTGTCCATAATATAAGTGCCATCACACAGTGTGGGAGCTACTAAGGGGGCCATCATATAGCATGGGGCATACCAAGCGGGCCCTCACACAAAATGGGGGCTACTAAGCGGGCCCATATACTTAGTGTAGGTTACTAATACTGTATGGAGGACTATGTGGGGCCCATTATACATTATGGAGGACTATGTGGGGCCCATTATACTGTATAGAGGACTATGTGGTGCCCATTATACTGTATGGAGGACTATCTGGGGCACATTATACTGTATGGGGGATTATGTGGGGCCCATTATACTATGTGGAGGACTATGTGGGGCCATTATACTGTATGGAGGACTATGTGGGGCCATTATACTGCATGGAGGACTATCTGGGGCCCATTATACTGTATGGATGATTATGTGGGGCCATTATACTGTATGGAGGACTATATGAAGTCATTATACTGTATGGAGCACTATGTGGTGCCATTATACTTTATGGAGCACTATGTGGGGCCCATTTTTCTGTATGGAGGACTATGTGAAGCCCATTATACTGTATGGAGCACTATGTGGGGCCCATTATATTGTGCAGCACTATGTAGAGCCCATTATACTGCATGGAGGACTATGTGAGTCACATTATACTGTATCGATGACTATGTGGTGCCATTATACTTTATTGAGCACTATGTGGGGCCCATTATTCTGTATGGAGGACTATGTGAAGCCCATTATACTGTATGGAGCACTATGTGGGGCCCATTATATTGTGGAGCACTATGTAGGGCCCATTATACTCCATGGAGGACTATGTGAGTCACATTATACTGTATGGAAGACTATGCGGGGCCCATGATTCTGTATGGAGGACTATGTGGGGCCCATTATATTGTATGTGGGGCCCATTATACTGTGGAGCACTATGTGGGGCCCATTATTCCGTATGGAGCATTATATTGGGCCCATTATACTGTATGGAGCACTATGTGGAGCCATTATACTGTATGAAGCCATTATGTGTGGCCATTATACTATATGGAGGACTATGTGGGGAACATTATACTGTATGGAGGACTATGTGGGGCCCATTATACTGTATGAAGCACTATGTGAGGCCCTTTATACTGTATGGGGAACTATGTGGGGCCATTATACTGTGGAGCACTATGTGGGGTCCATTATACTGTGGAGCATTATGGGGGGTCCATTATACTGTGGAGCACTATGTGGGGTCCATTATACTGTGGAGCACTATAGGGGGCCATTATACTGTATGGAGCACTATGTGGGGCTCATTGTACTGTATAGAGGACTATGTGATGGCCATTATACTGTATGGAGCATGTGAAAACCCGGGGTCTTCTGTGGGCGCAATACTACTCAGACAACACAGGGTGAGGGTAAAACAGTGTGGCAATACTTTATTGAACCACAAAACAGGACAATAAACACAGAATAGTCCCAGCAAATTTCTCGAGATGGTACAACATTACACAGTCTCACCTTTCCGCTGGCCTGCCTGGGATAGAACAGCTTCGACTTTGGGACTTCCAGGGCCAACTACCTCAACCAGTGGCCCCCCGCTTCTGGCGGGTTCCCACAGAGAGAAGGTAGAGGCAAGCTTAGGAAGCTAGCAGTCCATCGATGGTACAAGGCCAGGAGACCTGAGGGTCACTCCCTGGCCTCTCCGAGAGGCTCCATGGGGCCAGATGACCAGCTTGTCCCAATCTGGCTTCTCCGAATGTCTCCATGGGTTCCAGGCGACTGGAGGCTCGCACCTGGCAACCCCAAACAACATATCCATGGGGCCAGATGACTTCATCGTCCCAACTTGGTCTCCCCAAATGTATCCATGGGTTCTCTGATGATCAATGGAGCACATCCATATCTTTCTAGTCAGGGCTATATACCCTTAGGCTGGAATCATGTAGAATCCAAATCTGTGTCTCTTTGGATGAAGCAGCCAAGCTATCCATCTACTGTCCTGAAGGATGTCTCTCATTCTCCTTGTAAAGTCTTTCTGATTCTCCTTGATTCTCCTTGCAGCACTATAGACATCCCTGGTAATATTTACATCTGTGTAAGGCAGACGTTTAGGTACCAAAATGAAATATGGAATATCGGAAGTTCTATAATTCCGATTGTGATGGGACAAATATTTTTAGTGGCGGGGTTAACTAAGGAACAGTATGCATATTTTTATTATGCATCACATTGACATTATTGACAGTGACATCACATGACATATCAGACCTGGAAGGGTTGTCAGGAATGCATTGGGCAACCAACCGTCCCAGATTAGTTCCCAATAGAGCATTAGTGGGGAGATTCTCCGACACCACCACTTCCCTTAACCCCCTCCCCGCATCACAGTCCAGGAAAACTCGGGCCATCGGTATGGGACGGCGAACACCCCCAAACCTGGTGACAGTCAGGGTCTTCCCAGGAATGAGTTCTTCTGGTAACACAAACTCAGCGCGGATGAGGGTACGTTCTGCACCAGTTTCCTTAAGCCCAACAGTAATGGTGTTGGCCACAGTAATCGGTTGTAAGTTCTCACGGGCCCTGCCAACCACCCCACCCACAAAAAGAATGGCTGCTTTAAGCCCTGGGGCCTCAGGTGTGGGGATCATCTTCTGCCTCCCTGGGCAGTCAAGGCTGATGTGACCCATTTGGTCACAAGTATAACACCTACGGGAGTCAAATGCGAGCTGTGCTGGAAGATAAGGCAGGACCCCCTGAGTGCCGGCTGGCTAGAACACGAACACTGGGGGTAGTTGTCAGCTTAAACCCTTTCCAGCTGGCGACGGCCAACTTCTGCACCTCCGGTGTGTGGTTAGCAGGATTGTGGAGTCGATAAGCCAAAAGAGAGGATTCAAAAAGACCTAAATAAACTGGAGCAGTGGGCAGCAACTAACAGAATGGTTTTTAACAGGGAAAAATGCAAAGTACTACATCTGGGCAATAAAAATGAAAAAAAGCATATACAGAATGGGAGGAATAGAGCTAAGCAACAGCACATGTGAAAAAGACTTAGGTATACTAATAGATCATAGACTGAACATGAGTCAACAGTGTGATGCAGCAGCAAAAAAGGCAAATACAATTCTGGGATGTATTAACAGAAGCATACAGTCTAGATCACGTGAAGTCATTATCGGACTTTACTCCTCTTTGGTCAGACCTCATCTGGAATACTGCATCCAGTTTTGGGCACCACATTTTAAAAAAAGACATCGACAAACTGGAGCAAGTTCAGAGAAGACCGACCAGAATGGTGACCGGTCTGCAAACCATGTCCTATGAGGAACGGTTACAGGATTTGGGAATGTTTAGCTTGCAAAAAAGAAGACTTAATAGCTGTCTACAAATATCTCAAGGGCTGTCACATTGTAGAAGGATCATCTTTATTCTCATTTGCACAAGGAAAGACTAGAAGCAATGGGATGAAACTGAAAGGGAGGAGACACAGATTAAATATTAGAAAAAACTTTTTGACAGTTAGGGTGATCAATGAGTGGAATAGGCGGCCACGAGAGGTGGTGAGTTCCCCTTCAATGGACGTCTTCAAACAGAGGCTGTACAGATATCTGTCTGGGATGATTTAGTGAATCCTGCTTTCAGCAGGGGGTTGGGCCAGATGACCCAGGAGGTCCCCTCCAACTCTACCATTCTATGATTCTATGGCCTCCGACTCCTCAATTTCCATGACACCGAGTCCAACTCCGACTCCATGACTCTGACTCCCTTATACACGGCTCATGTTTAAGTGATAAATTTACTGTAGCTCAGATTTATCTCAGAAAAAAAGTCTAGACTCTTAGATCAGGAATAGGACAGACATTTATAGGACATTTCATAACTTTCCCAAATTCTTATGAAAAAATATTCCCCACAAACAGCATTGAACTACTGTACCCAATTTATTATATATTTTAGGAGTCAGAGTTGGTCCATTTTATACTGACTCTGACTCCACCAAAATGGGTTCCGACTCCGACTCCAAAGCCCTGGTGGTTAGCCTCATACGCATCTGCAATCTAGGCTGCTTTGGTGGCTTCCTTTGACTCCCGGTCCAGCACAAACTGTCGCACTATCACGGGGCAAAGACAAAGAAACTGGTCCTTCACCATCAGATCCTTCAGGTCCTCGAAGGTGGTGACTGACAGTCCTTGGACCCACTGCTCAAAGTCTGAGCCCATCCACCACATCACTGTAGCTGTCATGGGGTCCACTCTGGAGGGCTCTGAACTTTTTCTGGTAAACCTTTGGAGTCAGCTGGTACTTTTTTATCAGGGCCTGCTTAATGGCCTTGTAGTCTCCATCTTGGTCTCGAGGGAGAGAAGCAAAACACCTCCAGAGCTTTTCCTCTGAGCCCTGGAGTAAAATATCTGGCCCACTGGGTCCTCAGGCAGCTGGTACTGCTTGCAGGCCTTTTCAAATCCTCGCAGAAACATGTCCAAATCCCCGTCCTTTTCCATCACAGGAAAATGCTCAGGACGGGGTTTAAAGCTGTTGGGGCTGTTGGACTCACGGATCTGTGTGGGGGAAGACTCCTTCTGAATCCCGGCTAGCTCCAGCTGCTACAGACGCTCGTCTTGCCGCTCTCACTCGGCAGATTTCGGGCAGCTTGGGCCTGTCGCTCAGCTCCCTCAGCCTCTCGAAATTTCAGAATCAGCTGCAGTCGTCCCTCACTATTATCTGCGCCGAGCTGCTCCAAGGCCATCTTCAGGAGGGGGACCACACTACCCTGGCGGCGGGATATGGCTGGCAATCACAGGTGGGACCCCTGCATCAGCGCCATCCAGGACTTGGCTGACCTCCCCATCATCAGGGCTCTGCTGTCGGATGGGCTCTGCGGCACTTTGCAACAGTTCAGCAATCATTTGGTGCCTGGTTTTGCCCGTGGGGTCAATCCGTCTCAGCTCGCAGAGCGCAGTAAGAGTCTCCTTCTTCTGCTGGTTAAAACAGGAATCTCCACGTGCAGCCATTATTGTCAAACAAAAGATAGGATAGAAAAACAAGAGAAGTGGGGGTGCAACTGCTACACATACAGTAATGTCCCAGATAACAAATATTAAAACACTGAGTCTGATTCCTTAAAACTTTGCACAGAATTCTCGCAAGAACCGTGTAAGTTTTCAGTGACAAGAATGCTTGCTCAATCCAACCACTGATGTTCTGTAAGATCCCACGGCTGACACCAATTTGTAAGGGTTTCCACACACGATCCCGATTACTCACAGAGGTGACCCACTGTGATCTCTGGAGCAAACTGCTCTCTGCTGCCCCCTATCGTCCGGACAATTGCATGATTGGCCGACAATCAACAGAGGGGACCACAGGCTGTTCTCACTTATTAGTTATTGGAAAGATAACAGTGAGCGCCTGGCATTAACACATCATTCTAATACATGAAATATAGTTTAAACCTTCGCACGATCACTGCTAGCTTCACGATAACCCTAGAAAGATTATTTGCTGCCACCACCAATCAGTTTTAAATACAGGCCTGATTGGACGCCTTATAGGTAGCGTGTGGCTTCGGGGGAGGAACAATTACAGAAAAGAAGAAACAGAACTATTAAATTTTATAGTTAATCCAAAGGGAGGCAGTGTTTATGGAAAATATACAAAAGGTTTTACAAAGGGGGACAAAACAATACAGCATATACAGTTACACATAATAAATGGGATTCATAGAAGAAATGTTCTAAACCAATTGCAGAAACGATGCAGTTTAGCTGGAGCGGAGAACTCCAATGGACCGTTATGGAACGTGACCCCTGCTTACACAAGTATGTATCTCCCACCATGAGTATAGATCAATATTCAGCTTGATCTTTTATGCCGAAGGGGGGCCCTGCCCACACACTCCCCTGTGATGACCTCACGTGGGATGGTCTCTGCCCTTCATGGTTTTATCAAATCTCTAATTTTAGTGATATCCCCTCGCTCGAGGATCACAGAAGTTATCAAGTGATGCCATATTTTTTATTGCGATGTTACCTTTCTTTAGAGATCAAACATGACATGACTGCTGTCCGTCATGTTTGCCCTCTTGCGCTACAGCTCACCGGCGGGGCTCACAGATACGGAAAAATATGCATATTGTTCCTTAGTTAACCCTGCCGCTAAAAATATGTGTCCCATCACAATCGGAATTATAGAACTTCCGATATTCCATATCTCATTTTGGTGCCTAAGTGTCTGCTTCATGTGCAGTTGGGAACGTCCTGGCTATTGTAAGGAGTGAGATAGATTCCGTTTGAAGCCTTAACGAGATGTTGACTATCTCTCTCAGGTGGCATACTCATTACCACTTAATCAGATACACAACTCCTTCAGTCTCCGGCCCATATGTTCAAAGGTGTCTATTCCTCACACATGTCTCTTTTACCAGGAGCTCCATTTCGTATGGAAATTAGCCTGGATAATTGAGTTTGCCACTTCTTGTGTGCACTGCCATTTGCATAGAAGCAGCTTGTTTAGATTGCTAGCTCTTCTCCTTTGACAAATGGTATAGGGGAGGGAGGAAGAGGGGCTTGGAGGGAGAGAGAGATTTTTAATATTTTCTATGACAGTCTCCATCTATTTCCTGGGACAACACAGCTCCCAACCCGACCTCGGAGGCGTTGGTCTGACCCACAAACTCTTTAGTGAAGTCAGGTGCCACCAAGACCGGCTGCTTACATAGGGTGACCTTTAACTCCTGGAACACCATCTCCGCATCAGAGGGCCATTTGGCCACCGATGTCTTCATGCCCTTAAGATTAGTCAGGGGGGCAGCTATCATGGTGAAATTCGGGATAAATCGCCGATAGTATCCCACAATTCCCAGAAATGCCGGTTGCGGCCAATTTTGGATAGCCTCCATCTTATTTACTTGCGGCTTTATTTCGCCCCTGTCGATGATGCAGCCCAAGTATTTTGCCTCTTCTTTTCCCATTGCACACTTCTTTGGGTTTATAGTAAACCATCCAGTACCCCACCCAGTGGTGCTTGTAATCTAAGATCCCTGCACTTATTCTTATACTTACCTGCCAGAGTCTTCATCGTCTATCGTGCCGCTCTGATCCTGCGCTGCCTGTTATGATAGGCTACAAGCACTAAGGAAAGACAGGAGATCTGTCCCTACAATAGAACTAAGCTAGATCCCTACGATGTAACGGGGAACCTGATCCTGCGATCAGACCTGCTAAAGTCCTCAGCTAGTCTGAACGAAGACCTATAGATGTGAGGGAGGGATCCCTACAAGAACTAGGGACTGGGAGTAAGATGGACACCTCCTAGCAGAAATTGTAGCAGTAAAAAGACAAACAAACAACATAGAACATAGAGGTCAAAAGACCTAGCTAAACTGACTGAGAAAGGTACCAAGGCACCCGGCTAGCTTAAGAGTAGAAATTACAATGAAGTCCAGCATGGCCAGAAGGGCGGAGCAGGATTAAATAGGCAAAAAAGGTCATGTGACCAGCAAACTAGAAAAAACCTAACAGGAGAGTTCTAACACTGCCATCTTGTAACCACAACTTCTGACTGGCTAGAAATCAGAGATAATGGTCACAAGCTCTTAGTGTAAGTCAATGAGAGCCAGAACGTGGGCAGAATGAGGTTCTCAAAGACTTGCACTGAAAAGTGAACTCCGGCTCGTCCAGCAAACACTGCAGCAACCCCGCAGGTCACAAACTGCTGGAGATCGACCGGAGCGGGAGAGACAAAAAGTGAAGACGGCGGCAAGTACACGACTAATGCAGATGCAGGGACCTCAGATTAGAAGCACGGCTGCAGATCTGCAATAAAAAACAAGGCTTTAGTGACGCTTTCTTACCTGTCCACAGTTCGACCCGGTATTGCATGTCAAGTGCTGATGTCAACTGAACTAAGCTGCAATACCGGTCATAAACTGTGAATAGATGTGGCACTGTTTATGAACGGGACTTGATGCGGCACCTTCATCTGTTCTTCAGCTGGTCATTGTACAGCAGGACAGGGGCGCTCTGTAGCCACCGCCATCCCCTGCTGAAAAGGTGAAATTCACCATTAAAGAAGTTCTCCACTACCCTAACTCATTTCATTTTTTGTATAAAAAAGTATCCACGCTGGGATACGGGATAGAAGTAAATAAGTATAAGGACAGGAAGAAATAAAATCAATTTTGTGTATTAATTAATACAATACTAGAAATACATTTCTACCATACCAGATAATTATAGCCTTTAACAACAACAGTATATAGCACCTCTAGACTAATAACGGCTCCACTGCTCCCTTGTGGCCATGACGCTACTCTGCAATGTAACCTAATGCAGGCCCCCGTCCTGAGACCGTTACAGGCCCCCGTCCTGAGACCGTCGCCCCCATGATCCTATACAAGGTAAATCATCACCACTCTCTGGTATTAAAACACCTTGTCCCCCTCAGTTGGCATTATCTGCCAATATCTCCTTTCTCCTCCTCTAGGGTATGCCCATTGCCCTACCTTTACCACCTAACCTACCAGCGGGACCTTCATCATCCGAACACAGATTTATCTTCTGATAACATTTGAATATTTATTTCTAGTATTGTATTAATTAATAAACAAAACTGATTTTATTTCTTCCTGTTCTTATACTTTGTTACTTCTATCCAGTATCCCAGCACCAATACTTTTTATACATTTATTTTAGCATTGTTACTATTTGCAGCAGGTTTACTGGATATCTGCTTCCAGCGCCACTACTTATCTTTTACTTTCATTTCATTTTTTATTAATTAATCTTGCTATTAGCTGCCAGTAAAGGCATCCATACTCTTATTGCAGTAATAGATACCTTTATCATGCAGATGGCATCAATGGAGTCACCGGCGGCAGCTCTGATCCATCACTTCCTGTCCCCAGACTTACTGTGTGCTAATACTACAAGTTCCATCATGCATTGCAGTGACCAGCACTTATCACGCCCCTCCATTCTGCAGGTGGTGGTGTCCATGCAGCCAGTACTCTAAAGCAATAGCCATTCATAGGGATTAGCTAAGATGTCAGCCCCTGCTCTGCTGCTGAACCACATTGCTCAGCTTGACGGGGCGCACGATCCGGAGACACTGCGTGTAATGCAGCATCAAACCCGCAGCGGCCAGATGTCACCGCATAGTGGATGGATTTCTAGAAGTCCCATGTCCACTATGCGCCTGCGGCACACCTGTGGAAACTGACATGTGGTGCATCTTTCTAGACTGCAGCATGTCAACTTCTCTCTTCAGAGGGTCTGCATACAAGCTTTCCCCATAGCCCTAATCTATATGAGGAAAGTCCGCAGGCGAAAAAAAAAGTAAATTCCGCCATGTTGGGGCCACAGGCAGGTCTGGGCAGTGTGCCCATACCCTATTTGTGCCTGCAGGAGCATGCTCAGGCACACCCTCCACCAAGAGCATACTCAGGCACACCCTCCACCAAGAGCATACTCAGGCACACCCTCCACCAAGAGCATGCTCGGGCACACCCTCCACCAAGAGCATACTCAGGCACACTCTCCACCAGGAGCAGGCACAGGCTCGCCCTCCACCAGGAGCATGCTCAGGCACACCCTCCACCAGGAGCAGGCTTAGGCACACCCTCCTCCAAGAGCATACTCAGGCGCTCCTTCCACCAGGAGCAGGCTCTGGCACACCCTCCACCAGGAGCATGCTCAGGCACACCCTCCACCAGGAGCAGGCCCAGGTACGCCCTCCACCAGGAGCATGCTCAGGCGCAACCTCCACCAGGAGAAGGCTCAGGCTCGCCCTCCACCAGGAGCAGGCTCAGGCACGCCCTCCACCAGGAGCATGCTCAGGCACACCCTCCACCAGGAGCATGCTCAGGCGCACCCTTCACCAGGAGCAGGCTCAGGCTCGCCCTCCACCAGGAGCATGCTCAGGCACACCCTCCACCAGGAGCAGGCTCAGGCACACCCTCCTCCAAGAGCATACTCAGGCGCTCCTTCCACCAGGAGCAGGCTCTGGCACACCCTCCACCAGGAGCATGCTCAGGCACACCCTCCACCAGGAGCATGCTCAAGCACACCCTCCTCCAAGAGCATACTCAGGCGCTCCTTCACCAGGAGCAGGCTCTGGCACACCCTCCACAAGGAGCATACTCAGGCACACCCTCCACCAGGAGCAGGCCCAGGCACGCCCTCCACCAGGAGCATGCTCAGGCGCACCCTCCACCAGGAGCATGCTCAGGCACATCCTCCTCCAACAGCATACTCAGGCGCTCCCTCCACCAGGAGCAGGCTCTGGCACACCCTCCACCAGGAGCATGCTCAGGCACACCCTCCACCAGGAGCAGGCCCAGGCTCGCCCTCCACCAGGAGCATGCTCAGGCACACCCTCCACCAGGAGCAGGCTCAGGCACACCCTCCTCCAAGAGCATACTCAGGCGCTCCTTCCACCAGGAGCAGGCTCTGGCACACCCTCCACCAGGAGCATGCTCAGGCACACCCTCCACCAGGAGCAGGCCCAGGCACACCCTCCACCAGGAGCATGCTTAGGCGCGCCCTCCTCCAGGAGCAGGGTCAGGCGCGCCCTCCACCAGGAGCAGGCTCAGGCACGCCCTCCACCAGGAGCAGGCTCAGGCACGCCCTCCACCAGGAGCAGGCTCAGGCACGCCCTCCACCAAGAGCAGGCTCAGGCACGCCCTCCACCAAGAGCATGCTCAGGCGCACCCTCCACCAGCAGCATGCTCAGGCACACCCTCCTCCAAGAGCATACTCAGGCGCTCCCTCCACCAGGAGCAGGCTCTGGCACACCCTCCACCAGGAGCATGCTCAGGCACACCCTCCACGAGGAGCATGCTCAGGCACACCCTCCACCAGGAGCAGGCTCAGGCACACCCTACTCCAAGAGCATACTCAGGCACTCCCTCCACCAGGAGCAGGCTCTGGCACACCCTCCACCAGGAGCAGGCTCAGGCACATGCTCCACCAGGAGTATGCTCACGCACACCCTCCACCAGGAGCATGCTCAGGCACACCTTCCACCAGGAGCAAGCTCAGGCACACCCTGCTCCAAGAGCATACTCAGGCGCTCCTTCCACCAGGAGCAGGCTCTGGCACAACCTCCACCAGGAGCATGCTCAGGCACACCCTCCACCAGGAGCAGGCCCAGGCACACCCTCCACCAGGAGCAGGCCCAGGCACGCCCTCCACCAGGAGCATGCTCAGGCGCACCCTCCACCAGGAGCATGCTCAGGCACACGTTCCACCAGGAGTATGCTCAGGCACACCCTCCACCAGGAGCATGCTCAGGCACACCCTCCACCAGGAGCAAGCTCAGGCACACCCTCCTCCAAGAGCATACTCAGGCGCTCCTTCCACCAGGAGCAGGCTCTGGCACACCCTCCACCAGGAGCATGCTCAGGCACACCCTCCACCAGGAGCAGGCCCAGGCACACCCTCCACCAGGAGCAGGCCCAGGCACGCCCTCCACCAGGAGCATGCTCAGGTGCACCCTCCACCAGGAGCATGCTCAGGCTCGCCCTCCACCAGGAGCAGGCTCAGGCACGCCCTCCACCAGGAGCAGGCTCAGGCACGCCCTCCACCAGGAGCAAGCTCAGGCACACCCTCCTCCAAGAGCATACTCAGGCGCTCCTTCCACCAGGAGCAGGCTCTGGCACACCCTCCACCAGTAGCATGCTCAGGCACACCCTCCACCAGGAGCAGTCCCAGGCACGCCCTCCACCAGGAGCATGCTCAGGCGCACCCTCCACCAGGAGCATGCTCAGGCACATCAACCAGGAGCAGGCTCAGGCACACCCTCCACCACAAGCTTGCTCCGGCACACCCTCCACCACGAGCATGCTCAGGCACACCACCCACCATGAGCATGCTCAGGCACACCACCCACCAGGAGCATGCTCAAGCACACCCTGCAACAGGAGCAGGCTCAGGCACACCCTCCATGAGCTTGCTCAGGCACACCACCCACCAGGAGCATGCTCAGGTGCACTCACCACCAGGAGTAGGCTCAGGCACGCCCTCCGCCAGGAGCAGGCTCAGGCACGCCCTCCACCAGAAGCAGGCTCAGGCACGCCCTCCATTAGGAGAAGGCTCAGGCACGCCCTCCACAAGGAGAAGGCTCAGGCACGCCCTCCAACAAGAGCAGGCTCAGGCACGCCCTCCAACACGGGCAGGCTCAGGCACGCCATCCAACACGAGCAGGCTCAGTTAAACCCTCCAACAAGAGCAGTTTCAGGCACGCCCTCCACCAGGAGAAGGCTCAGGCACACCCTCTACAGGAACGGGCTCAGGTACACCCTCCACCAGGAACGGGCTCAGGCACACCCTCCACCAGGAACGGGCTCAGGCACACCCTCCACCAGGAACGGGCTCAGGCACACCCTCCACCAGGAACGGGCTCAGGCACACCCTCCACCAGGAACGGGCTCAGGCACACCCTCTACAGGAACGGGCTCAGGCACACCCTTTACAGGAACGGGCTCAGGCACACCCTCCACCACGAGCACAGTGATCACTTCCTTTCATTTTGTAGGATTCCTGTGCAGGAAAAAGTAAGTATTCTACAAAAGAGAAGGAAGAAGAATCTCCATAACCATCCAGCACCATGGAATCCCTGCTGAGCAGCGCTCATAGAAGCTGTACATCTACTACAAATATATTACAAAAGATATTGTTCTGAAGAAGAGCTAAGATATATAATAGGGGATGAAAAAGTAGTGGAAAACCCCTGTAACTCAATTCCCCTAAAGTGGTGAACAAACCATGGTTGTGTAAATTGTATCAGCCGTGTGATTCTCTCCATAGTGTAAGCTGAATGAGCTCTGTGGTTGGTTAGAGATCAAGTATCAGCCGTTCCTGAGGGGTGACTTCAGCACTTGTGCAGGGAGACGGGAGGTCCCACATCCACAGTAAGTGCCGGGACGTCCCGTGACTGCAGCTCCCACATCCACAGTGAGGGCCGGGACGTCCCGTGACTGCAGCTCCCACATCCACAGTGAGAGCCGGGACGTCCCGTGACTGCAGCTCCCACATCCACAGTGAGGGCCGGGACTTCCCGTGACTGCAGCTCCCACATCCACAGTGAGGCCCGGGACTTCCCGTGACTGCAGCTCCCACATCCACAGTGAGGCCCGGGACTTCCCGTGACTGCAGCTCCCACATCCACAGTGAGGGCCGGGACGTCCGGTGACTGGAGCTCCCACATCCAAAGTGAGAGCCGGGACTTCCCGTGACTGCAGCTCCCACATCAACACTGAGGGCCGTGACATCCCGTGATTGCAGCGGCCACATCCACACTGAGGTCCGGGATGTCCCGTGACTTGGAGCCCCCACATTCACAGTGGGAGCCGAGACATCCCGTGATTGCAGCTCCCACATCCATAGTGAGGGCCGGAACGTCATGTGGCTGCAGCTCCCACATCCACAGTGAGGGCCGAGACATCCTGTGACTGCAGCTCCCACATCTACAGTGAGGGCCGGGACGTCCCGTGACTGCAGCTCCCACATCCACAGTGAGGGCCGGGACGTCCCGTGACTGCAGCTCCCACATCCAAAGTGAGAGCCCGGACTTCCCGTGACTGCAGCTCCCACATCCACAGTGAGGGCCGGGATGTCCCGTGACTGCAGCTCCCACATCCACAGTGAGGGCCGGGATGTCCCGTGACTGCAGCTCCCACATCCACAGTGAGGGCCGGGACGTCCCGTGACTGCAGCTCCCACATCCTCCGTGTGGGCCGGGACGTCCCATGACTGTAGCTCCCACATCCACAGTGAGGGCCAGGACGTCCCGTGACTGTAGCTCCCACATGCACAGTGAGGGCCGGCACTTCCCATGACTGCAGCTCCCACATCCGCAGTGAGGGACGGGACGTCCCGTGACTGCAGCTCCCACATCCACAGTGAGGGCCGGGACGTCCTGTGACTGCAGCTCCCACATCCACAGTGAGGGCCGGGACGTCCCGTGACTGCAGCTCCCACATCCACAGTGAGAGCCGAGACTTCTCGGGACTGCAGTTCCCACATCCACAGTGAGAGCCGGGACTTCCCGTGACTGCAGCTCCCACATCCACAGTGAGAGCCGGGACGTCCTATGACTGGAGCCCCCACATCCACAGTGAGGGCCGGGCCTTACTGTGATGGGACATCCTGTGACTGCAGATCCCACATCCACAGTGAGGGCCGGGACTTCCCGTGACTGCAGCTCCCACATCCACAGTGAGGGCCGGGACGTCCCGTGACTGCAGCTCCCACATCCACAGTGAGGGCCGGGACGTCCTGTGACTGCAGCTCCTACATCCACAGTGAGGGCCGGGACGTCCCGTGACTACAGCTCCCACATCCACAGTGAGAGCCGGGACTTCCCGGGACTGCAGCTCCCACATCCACAGTGAGAGCCGGGACTTCCCGTGACTGCAGATCCCACATCCACAGTGAGGGCCGGGACATCCCGTGACTGCAGCTCCCACATCCACAGTGAGAGCCGGGACTTCCCGTGACTGCAGCTCCCACATCCACAGTGAGAGCCGGGACGTCCCATGACTGGAGCCCCCACATCAACAGTGAGGGCCGGGACATCCTTTGACTGCAGCTCCCACATCCACAGTGAGGGCCGGGACGTCCTGTGACTGCAGATCTCACATCCACAGTGAGGGCCGGGACGTCCCGTGACTGCAGCTCCCACATCCAAAGTGAGGGCCGGGACGTCCTGTGACTGCAGCTCCCACATTCACAGTGAGGGCCGGGCCTTACTGTGATGGGACATCCTGTGACTGCAGATCCCACATCCACAGTGAGGGCCAGGATATCCTGTGACTGCAGCTCCCTCATCCACAGTGAGGGCCGGGACTTCTCGTGACTGCAGCTCCCACATCCACAGTGAGGGCCGGGACATCCTGTAACTGCAGCTCCCACATCCACAGTGAGGGCCGGGACGTCCTGTGACTGCAGCTCCCACATCCACAGTGAGGGCCGGGACGTCCTGTGACTGCAGCTCCCACATCCACAGTGAGAGCCAGGACTTCCCGTGACTGCAGCTCCTACATCTACAGTGAGGGCCGGGACGTCCTTTGGCTGCAGCTCCCACATCCACCGTGAGGGCAGGGATATCCCGTGACGGCAGCTCCCACATCCAAAGTGAGGGCCGGGACGTCCCATGACTGCAGCTCCCACATCCACAGTGAGGGACGGGACGTCCCGTGACTGCAGCTCCCACATCCACAGTGAGGGCCGGGACGTCCTGTGACTGCAGCTCCCACATCCACAGTGAGGGCCGGGACGTCCCGTGACTGCAGCTCCCACATCCACAGTGAGGGACGGGACGTTCCGTGACTGCAGCTCCCACATCCACAGTGAGGGCCGGGACATCCCATGACTGCAGCTCCCACATCCACAGTGAGGGCCGGGACGTCCCATGACTGCAGCTCCCACATCCACAGTGAGGGCCGGGACGTCCCATGACTGGAGCCCCCACATCCACAGTGAGGGCCGGGACGTCCCATGACTGCAGCTCCCACATCCACAGAGAGGGCCAGGACGTCCTGTGACTGCAGCTCCCACATCCACAGTGAGGGCCGGGACGTCCCATGACTGCAGCTCCCACATCCACAGAGAGGGCCAGGACGTCCTGTGACTGCAGCTCCCACATCCACAGAGAGGGCCGGGACGTCCCATGACTGGAGCCCCCACATCGACAGTGAGGGCCAGGACGTCCTGTGACTGCAGCTCCCACATCCACAGTGAGGGCCGGGACGTCCCACGACTGCAGCTCCCAGATCCACAGTGAGGACCGGGACGTCCAGTGACTGCAGCTCCCACATCCACGGTGATGGCCGAGACTTCCCGTGACTGCCGCTCCCACATCCACAGTGAGGGCCGGGACGTCCTGCGACTACAGCTCCCACATACACAGTGAGGGCCGGGACGTCCCGTGACTGCAGCTCCCACATCCACAGTGAGGGCCGGGACATCCCATGACTGGAGCCCCCACATCCACAGTGAGGGCCTGGAAGTCCTGTGACTGCAGCTCCCACATCCACAGTGAGGGCCGGGACGTCCCGTGACTGCAGCTCCCACATCCACAGTGAGGGCCGGGACATCCCATGGCTGGAGACCCCACATCCACAGTGAGGGCCTGGAAGTCCTGTGACTGCAGCTCCCACATCCACAGTGAGGGCCGGGACGTCCCATGACTGCAGCTCCCACATCCACAGTGAGGGCCGGGACGTCCCATGACTGCAGCTCCCACATCCACAGTGAGGGCCGGGACGTCCTGTGACTGCAGCTCCCACATCCACAGTGAGGGCCGGAACGTCCTGTGACTGCAGCTCTCACATCCACAGTGAGGGCCTGGACGTCCTGTGACTGCAGCTCCCACATCCACAGTGAGGGCCGGGACGTCCTGTGACTGCAGATCCCACATCCACAGTGAGGACCGGGACGTCCTGTGACTGCAGCTCCCACATCCACAGTGAGGGCCAGGACGTCCTGTGACTGCAGCTCCCACATCCACAGTGAGGGCCGGGACGTCCTGTGACTGCAGATCCCACATCCACAGTGAGGGCCGGGACGTCCTGTGACTGCAGCTCCCACATCCACAGTGAGGGCCTGGATGTCCTGTGACTGCAGCTCCCACATCCACAGTGAGGGCCGGGACTTCCCGTGACTGCAGATCCCACATCCACAGTGAGGGCCGGGACGTCCTGTGACTGCAGATCCCACATCCACAGTGAGGACCGGGACGTCCTGTGACTGCAGCTCCCACATCCACAGTGAGGGCCAGGACGTCCTGTGACTGCAGCTCCCACATCCACAGTGAGGGCCGGGACGTCCTGTGACTGCAGCTCCCACATCCACAGTGAGGGCCTGGACGTCCTGTGACTGCAGCTCCCACATCCACAGTGAGGGCCGGGACTTCCCGTGACTGCAGATCCCACATCCACAGTGAGGGCCGGGACGTCCTGTGACTGCAGCTCCCACATCCACAGTGAGGGCCTGGACGTCCTGTGACTGCAGCTCCCACATCCACAGTGAGGGCCTGGACGTCCTGTGACTGCAGCTCCCACATCCACAGTCCCGTCACATTCAGATTACAGCGCTCACATTCTGCGGCTTCAGTCCGTCTCTTCTGTAACCTCAGGACATTTGGAAATCATTACTTGTGGGATGAAATCATCACAGACGGCACGAGATCCACAACTATTCACAAATGTACCCAGACATGAAAAGCCAAAACTAGAGGAT
Source organism: Phyllobates terribilis (assembly GCF_046119375.1). Classification (NCBI taxonomy): domain Eukaryota; kingdom Metazoa; phylum Chordata; class Amphibia; order Anura; family Dendrobatidae; genus Phyllobates; species Phyllobates terribilis. The sequence continues at coordinate 469,335,210 of NW_027362767.1, read as the reverse complement.
GCGTCCCACAGCAGCACAGAGTATTCCAGGAGAGGGGAGGTAAAAGTCAGGTATGAGCTCACAGCAGCACAGAGTATTAGAGGAGAGGGGAGGTAAACGTCAGGTATGAGCTCACAGCAGCACAGAGTATTAGAGGAGAGGGGAGGTAAACGTCAGGTATGAGCTCACAGCAGCACAGAGTATTACAGGAGAGGGGAGGTAAACGTCAGGTATGAGCTCACAGCAGCACAGAGTATTACAGGAGAGGGGAGGCAAACGTCAGGTATGAGCTCACAGCAGCACAGAGTATTACAGGAGAGGGGAGGTAAACTTCAGGTATGAGCTCACAGCAGCACAGAGTATTACAGGAGAGGGGAGGTAAACGTCAGGTATGAGCTCACAGCAGCACAGAGTATTCCAGGAGAGGGGAGGTAAACGTCAGGTATGAGCTCACAGCAGCACAGAGTATTCCAGGAGAGGGGAGGTAAACGTCAGGTATGAGCTCACAGCAGCACAGAGTATTCCAGGAGAGGGGAGGTAAACGTCAGGTATGAGCTCACAGCAGCACAGACTATTACTGGAGAGGGGAGGTAAATGTCAGGTATGAGCTCACAGCAGCACAGAGTATTACTGGAGAGGGGAGGTAAACGTCAGGTATGAGCTCACAGCAGCACAGAGTATTACTGGAGAGGGGAGGTAAACGTCAGGTATGAGCTCACAGCAGCACAGAGTATTCCAGGAGAGGGGAGGTAAACGTCAGGTATGAGCTCACAGCAGCACAGAGTATTACTGGAGAGGGGAGGTAAATGTCAGGTATGAGCTCACAGCCTCACAGCAGCACAGAGTATTACTGGAGAGGGGAGGTAAACGTCAGGTATGAGCTCACAGCAGCACAGAGTATTACAGGAGAGGGGAGGCAAGCGTCAGGTATGAGCTCACAGCAGCACAGAGTATTACAGGAGAGGGGAGGTAAACGTCAGGTATGAGCTCACAGCAGCACAGAGTATTACAGGAGAGGGGAGGTAAACGTCAGGTATGAGCTCACAGCAGCACAGAGTATTACAGGAGAGGGGAGGTAAACGTCAGGTATGAGCTCACAGCAGCACAGAGTATTCCAGGAGAGGGGAGGTAAACGTCAGGTATGAGCTCACAGCAGCACAGAGTATTCCAGGAGAGGGGAGGTAAACGTCAGGTGTGAGCTCACAGCAGCACAGAGTATTCCAGGAGAGGGGAGGTAAACGTCAGGTATGAGCTCACAGCAGCACAGAGTATTACAGGAGAGGGGAGGTAAACGTCAGGTATGAGCTCACAGCAGCACAGAGTATTAGAGGAGAGGGGAGGTAAACGTCAGGTATGAGCTCACAGCAGCACAGAGTATTCCAGGAGAGGGGAGGTAAACGTCAGGTATGAGCTCACAGCCTCACAGCAGCACAGAGTATTACAGGAGAAGGGAGGTAAAAGTCAGGTATGAGCTCACAGCCGCACAGAGTATTACAGGAGAAGGGAGGTAAACGTCAGGTATGAGCTCACAGCAGCACAGAGTATTACAGGAGAGGGGAGGTAAACGTCAGGTATGAGCTCACAGCAGCACAGAGTATTCCAGGAGAGGGGAGGTAAACGTCAGGTATGAGCTCACAGCAGCACAGAGTATTACAGGAGAGGGGAGGTAAACGTCAGGTATGAGCTCACAGCAGCACAGAGTATTCCAGGAGAAGGGAGGTAAACGTCAGGTATGAGCTCACAGCAGCACAGAGTATTCCAGGAGAAGGGAGGTAAACGTCAGGTATGAGCTCACAGCAGCACAGAGTATTACAGGAGAGGGGAGGTAAACGTCAGGTATGAGCTCACAGCAGCACAGAGTATTCCAGGAGAGGGGAGGTAAACGTCAGGTATGAGCTCACAGCAGCACAGAGTATTACAGGAGAGGGGAGGTAAACGTCAGGTATGAGCTCACAGCAGCACAGAGTAGTACAGGAGAGGGGAGGTAAACGTCAGGTATGAGCTCACAGCAGCACAGAGTATTCCAGGAGAGGAGAGGTAAACGTCAGGTATGAGCTCACAGCAGCACAGAGTATTACAGGAGAGGGGAGGTAAACGTCAGGTATGAGCTCACAGCAGCACAGAGTATTCCAGGAGAGGAGAGGTAAACGTCAGGTATGAGCTCACAGCAGCACAGAGTATTACAGGAGAGGGGAGGTAAACGTCAGGTATGAGCTCACAGCAGCACAGAGTATTACAGGAGAGGGGAGGTAAACGTCAGGTATGAGCTCACAGCAGCACAGAGTATTACAGGAGAGGGAAGGTAAACGTCAGGTATGAGCTCACAGCAGCACAGAGTATTACAGGAGAGGGGAGGTAAACGTCAGGTATGAGCTCACAGCAGCACAGAGTATTACAGGAGAGGGGAGGTAAACGTCAGGTATGAGCTCACAGCAGCACAGAGTATTACAGGAGAGGGGAGGTAAACGTCAGGTATGAGCTCACAGCAGCACAGAGTATTACAGGAGAGGGGAGGTAAAAGTCAGGCATGAGCTCACAGCAGCACAGAGTATTACAGGAGAGGGGAGGTAAACGTCAGGTATGAGCTCACAGCAGCACAGAGTATTACAGGAGAGGGGAGGTAAACGTCAGGTATGAGCTCACAGCAGCACAGAGTATTACAGGAGAGGAGAGGCAAGCGTCAGGTATGAGCTCACAGCAGCACAGAGTATTACAGGAGAGGGGAGCTAAACGTCAGGTATGAGCTCACAGCAGCACAGAGTATTACAGGAGAGGGGAGGTAAACGTCAGGTATGAGCTCACAGCAGCACAGAGTATTACAGGAGAGGGGAGGTAAAAGTCAGGTATGAGCTCACAGCAGCACAGAGTATTCCAGGAGAGGGGAGGTAAACGTCAGGTATGAGCTCACAGCAGCAGAGTATTACAGAAGAAGGGAGGTAAACGTCAGGTATGAGCTCACAGCCTCACAGCAGCACAGAGTATTACAGGAGAGGGGAGGTAAACGTCAGGTATGAGCTCACAGCAGCACAGAGTATTACAGGAGAGGGGAGGTAAACGTCAGGTATGAGCTCACAGCAGCACAGAGTATTACAGGAGAGGGGAGGTAAACGTCAGGTATGAGCTCACAGCAGCAGAGTATTACAGAAGAAGGGAGGTAAACGTCAGGTATGAGCTCACAGCCTCACAGCAGCACAGAGTATTACAGGAGAGGGGAGGTAAACGTCAGGTATGAGCTCACAGCAGCACAGAGTATTCCAGGAGAGGAGAGGTAAACGTCAGGTATGAGCTCACAGCAGCACAGAGTATTACAGGAGAGGGGAGGTAAATGTCAGGTATGAGCTCACAGCAGCACAGAGTATTACAGGAGAGGGGAGGTAAACGTCAGGTATGAGCTCACAGCAGCACAGATTATTACAGCAGAAGGGAGGTAAACGTCAGGTATGAGCTCACAGCAGCACAGAGTATTACAGGAGAGGGGAGGTAAACATCAGGTATGAGCTCACAGCAGCACAGAGTATTCCAGGAGAGGGGAGGTAAACGTCAGGTATGAGCTCACAGCAGCACAGAGTATTCCAGGAGAGGGGAGGTAAACGTCAGGTATGAGCTCACAGCAGCACAGAGTATTACAGGAGAGGGGAGGTAAACGTCAGGTATGAGCTCACAGCAGCAGAGTATTACAGAAGAAGGGAGGTAAACGTCAGGTATGAGCTCACAGCAGCACAGAGTATTACAGGAGAGGGGAGGTAAACGTCAGGTATGAGCTCACAGCAGCAGAGTATTACAGAAGAAGGGAGGTAAACGTCAGGTATGAGCTCACAGCAGCACAGAGTATTACAGGAGAGGGGAGGTAAACGTCAGGTATGAGCTCACAGCAGCAGAGTATTACAGAAGAAGGGAGGTAAACGTCAGGTATGAGCTCACAGCAGCACAGAGTATTACAGGAGAGGGAAGGTAAACGTCAGGTATGAGCTCACAGCAGCACAGAGTATTACAGGAGAGGGGAGGTAAATGTCAGGTATGAGCTCACAGCAGCACAGAGTATTACAGGAGAGGGGAGGTAAACGTCAGGTATGAGCTCACAGCAGCACAGAGTATTACAGGAGAGGGGAGGTAAACGTCAGGTATGAGCTCACAGCAGCACAGAGTATTACAGGAGAGGGGAGGTAAACGTCAGGTATGAGCTCACAGCAGCAGAGTATTACAGAAGAAGGGAGGTAAACGTCAGGTATGAGCTCACAGCAGCACAGAGTATTACAGGAGAGGGGAGGTAAATGTCAGGTATGAGCTCACAGCAGCACAGAGTGTTACAGGAGAGGGGAGGCAAACGTCAGGTATGAGCTCACAGCAGCAGAGTATTACAGAAGAAGGGAGGTAAACGTCAGGTATGAGCTCACAGCAGCACAGAGTATTACAGGAGAGGGGAGGTAAACGTCAGGTATGAGCTCACAGCAGCACAGAGTATTCCAGGAGAGGGGAGGTAAACGTCAGGTATGAGCTCACAGCAGCACAGAGTATTCCAGGAGAGGGGAGGTAAACGTCAGGTATGAGCCCACAGCAGCACAGAGTATTCCAGGAGAGGGGAGGTAAAAGTCAGGTATGAGCTCACAGCAGCACAGAGTATTCCAGGAGAGGGGAGGTAAAAGTCAGGTATGAGCTCACAGCAGCACAGAGTATTACAGGAGAGTGGAGGTAAACGTCAGGTATGAGCTCACAGCAGCACAGAGTATTCCAGGAGAGGGGAGGTAAACGTCAGGTATGAGCTCACAGCAGCACAGAGTATTACAGGAGAGGGGAGGTAAACGTCAGGTATGAGCTCACAGCAGCACAGAGTATTCCAGGAGAAGGGAGGTAAACGTCAGGTATGAGCTCACAGCAGCACAGAGTATTACAGGAGAGGGGAGGCAAGCGTCAGGCATGAGCTAGCAGCAGCACAGAGTATTACAGGAGAGGGGAGGTAAAAGTCAGGTATGAGCCCACAGCAGCACAAAGTATTACAGGAGAGGGGAGGTAAACGTCAGGTATGAGCTCACAGCAGCACAGAGTATTACAGGAGAGGGGAGGTAAACGTCAGGTATGAGCTCACAGCAGCAAAGAGTATTACAGGAGAGGGGTGGTAAACGTCAGGTATGAGCTCACAGCAGCACAGAGTATTCCAGGAGAGGGGAGGTAAACGTCAGGTATGATCTCACAGCAGCACAGAGTATTACAGGAGAAGGGAGGTAAACGTCAGGTATGAGCTCACAGCAGCACAGAGTATTACAGGAGAGGGGAGGTAAACGTCAGGTATGAGCTCACAGCAGCACAGAGTATTACAGGAGAGGGGAGGTAAACGTCAGGTATGAGCTCACAGCAGCACAGAGTATTACAGGAGAGGGAAGGTAAACGTCAGGTATGAGCTCACAGCAGCACAGAGTATTCCAGGAGAGGGGAGGTAAACGTCAGGTATGAGCTCACAGCAGCACAGAGTATTCCAGGAGAGGGGAGGTAAACGTCAGGTATGAGCTCACAGCAGCACAGAGTATTCCAGGAGAGGGGAGGCAAGCGTCAGGCATAAGCTCACAGCAGCACAGAGTATTACAGGAGAGGGGAGGTAAACGTCAGGTATGAGCTCACAGCAGCACAGAGTATTACAGGAGAGGGGTGGTAAACGTCAGGTATGAGCTCACAGCAGCACAGAGTATTACAGGAGAGGGGAGGTAAAAGTCAGGTATGAGCCCACAGCAGCACAGAGTATTCCAGGAGAGGGGAGGCAAGCGTCAGGCATGAGCTCACAGCAGCACAGAGTATTACAGGAGAGGGGAGGTAAACGTCAGGTATGAGCTCACAGCAGCACAGAGTATTACAGGAGAGGGGTGGTAAACGTCAGGTATGAGCTCACAGCAGCACAGAGTATTCCAGGAGAGGGGTGGTAAAAGTCAAGCATGAGCTCACAGCAGCACAGAGTATTACAGGAGAGGGGAGGTAAACGTCAGGTATGAGCTCACAGCAGCACAGAGTATTCCAGGAGAGGGGAGGTAAAAGTCAGGTATGAGCCCACAGCAGCACAGAGTATTACAGGAGAGGGGACGTAAACGTCAGGTATGAGCTCACAGCAGCACAGAGTATTCCAGGAGAGGGGTGGTAAAAGTCAAGCATGAGCTCACAGCAGCACAGAGTATTACAGGAGAGGGGAGGTAAAAGTCAGGTATGAGCTCACAGCAGCACAGAGTCTTCCAGGAGAGGGGTGGTAAAAGTCAGGTATGAGCTCACAGCCTCACAGCAGCACAGAGTATTACAGGAGAGGGAAGGTAAAAGTCAGGTATGAGCCCACAGCAGCACAGAGTATTACAGGAGAGGGGAGGTAAACGTCAGGTATGAGCTCACAGCAGCACAGAGTATTCCAGGAGAGGGGAGGTAAAAGTCAGGTATGAGCCCACAGCAGCACAGAGTATTACAGGAGAGGGGAGGTAAAAGTCAGGTATGAGCCCACAGCAGCACAGAGTATTACAGGAGAGGGGAGGTAAACGTCAGGTATGAGCCCACAGCAGCACAGAGTATTACAGGAGAGGGGAGGTAAACGTCAGGTATGAGCTCACAGCAGCACAGAGTATTCCAGGAGAGGGGAGGTAAACGTCAGGCATGAGCTAACAGCAGCACAGAGTATTCCAGGAGAGGGGAGGTAAACGTCAGGTATGAGCTCACAGCAGCACAGAGTATTACAGGAGAGGGGAGGTAAAAGTCAGGTATGAGCTCACAGCAGCACAGAGTATTCCAGGAGAGGGGAGGCAAGCGTCAGGCATGAGCTCACAGCAGCACAGAGTATTACAGGAGAGGGGAGGTAAACGTCAGGTATGAGCTCACAGCAGCACAGAGTATTACAGGAGAGGGGTGGTAAACGTCAGGTATGAGCTCACAGCAGCACAGAGTATTCCAGGAGAGGGGTGGTAAAAGTCAAGCATGAGCTCACAGCAGCACAGAGTATTACAGGAGAGGGGAGGTAAACGTCAGGTATGAGCTCACAGCAGCACAGAGTATTCCAGGAGAGGGGTGGTAAAAGTCAAGCATGAGCTCACAGCAGCACAGAGTATTACAGGAGAGGGGAGGTAAACGTCAGGTATGAGCCCACAGCAGCACAGAGTATTCCAGGAGAGGGGAGGTAAAAGTCAGGTATGAGCTCACAGCAGCACAGAGTCTTCCAGGAGAGGGGTGGTAAAAGTCAGGTATGAGCTCACAGCCTCACAGCAGCACAGAGTATTACAGGAGAGGGGAGGTAAAAGTCAGGCATGAGCTCACAGCAGCACAGAGTATTCCAGGAGAGGGGAGGTAAAAGTCAGGTATGAGCCCACAGCAGCACAGAGTATTACAGGAGAGGGGAGGTAAACGTCAGGTATGAGCTCACAGCAGCACAGAGTATTCCAGGAGAGGGGAGGTAAACGTCAGGCATGAGCTCACAGCAGCACAGAGTATTCCAGGAGAGGGGAGGTAAACGTCAGGTATGAGCCCACAGCAGCACAGAGTATTCCAGGAGAGGGGTGGTAAAAGTCAGGCATGAGCTCACAGCAGCACAGAGTATTCCAGGAGAGGGGAGGTAAAAGTCAGGTATGAGCCCACAGCAGCACAGAGTATTCCAGGAGAGGGGTGGTAAAAGTCAGGCATGAGCTCACAGCAGCACAGAGTATTCCAGGAGAGGGGAGGTAAAAGTCAGGTATGAGCTCACAGCAGCACAGAGTATTCCAGGAGAGGGGTGGTAAACGTCAGGTATGAGCTCACAGCAGCACAGAGTATTCCAGGAGAGGGGAGGTAAACGTCAGGCATGAGCTCACAGCAGCACAGAGTATTACAGGAGAGAGGAGGTAAACGTCAGGTATGAGCCCACAGCAGCACAGAGTATTCCAGGAGAGGGGTGGTAAACGTCAGGTATGAGCTCACAGCAGCACAGAGTATTACAGGAGAGGGGAGGTAAAAGTCAGGTATGAGCTCACAGCAGCACAGAGTATTCCAGGAGAGGGGTGGTAAAAGTCAAGCATGAGCTCACAGCAGCACAGAGTCTTCCAGGAGAGGGGTGGTAAAAGTCAGGTATGAGCTCACAGCCTCACAGCAGCACAGAGTATTACAGGAGAGGGGAGGTAAAAGTCAGGCATGAGCTCACAGCAGCACAGAGTATTCCAGGAGAGGGGAGGTAAAAGTCAGGCATGAGCTCACAGCAGCACAGAGTATTCCAGGAGAGGGGTGGTAAAAGTCAGGTATGAGCTCACAGCCTCACAGCAGCACAGAGTATTACAGGAGAGGGGAGGTAAAAGTCAGGTATGAGCCCACAGCAGCACAGAGTATTACAGGAGAGGGGAGGTAAACGTCAGGTATGAGCTCACAGCAGCACAGAGTATTACAGGAGAGGGGAGGTAAACGTCAGGTATGAGCTCACAGCAGCACAGAGTATTCCAGGAGAGGGGAGGTAAAAGTCAGGTATGAGCTCACAGCAGCACAGAGTATTCCAGGAGAGGGGAGGTAAAAGTCAGGTATGAGCTCACAGCAGCACAGAGTATTCCAGGAGAGGGGTGGTAAAAGTCAGGTATGAGCTCACAGCCTCACAGCAGCACAGAGTATTACAGGAGAGGGGAGGTAAACGTCAGGTATGAGCTCACAGCAGCACAGAGTATTACAGGAGAGGGGAGGTAAACGTCAGGTATGAGCTCACAGCAGCACAGAGTATTACAGGAGAGGGGAGGTAAACGTCAGGTATGAGCTCACAGCAGCACAGAGTATTACAGGAGAGGGGAGGTAAAAGTCAGGCATGAGCTCACAGCAGCACAGAGTATTCCAGGAGAGGGGTGGTAAAAGTCAAGTATGAGCTCACAGCCTCACAGCAGCACAGAGTATTACAGGAGAGGGGATGTAAAAGTCAGGCATGAGCTCACAGCAGCACAGAGTATTCCAGGAGAGGGGTGGTAAAAGTCAGGTATGAGCTCACAGCAGCACAGAGTATTCCAGGAGAGGGGAGGTAAAAGTCAGGTATGAGCTCACAGCAGCACAGAGTATTCCAGGAGAGGGGAGGTAAAAGTCAGGCATGAGCTCACAGCAGCACAGAGTATTCCAGGAGAGGGGTGGTAAACGTCAGGTATGAGCTCACAGCAGCACAGAGTATTACAGGAGAGGGGATGTAAAAGTCAGGCATGAGCTCACAGCAGCACAGAGTATTCCAGGAGAGGGGAGGTAAACGTCAGGTATGAGCTCACAGCAGCACAGAGTATTCCAGGAGAGGGGTGGTAAAAGTCAGGTATGAGCTCACAGCCTCACAGCAGCACAGAGTATTACAGGAGAGGGGATGTAAAAGTCAGGCATGAGCTCACAGCAGCACAGAGTATTCCAGGAGAGGGGAGGTAAAAGTCAGGTATGAGCTCACAGCAGCACAGAGTATTCCAGGAGAGGGGTGGTAAACGTCAGGTATGAGCTCACAGCAGCACAGAGTATTACAGGAGAGGGGAGGTAAACGTCAGGTATGAGCTCACAGCAGCACAGAGTATTCCAGGAGAGGGGAGGTAAAAGTCAGGTATGAGCTCACAGCAGCACAGAGTATTCCAGGAGAGGGGTGGTAAAAGTCAGGCATGAGCTCACAGCAGCACAGAGTATTCCAGGAGAGGGGTGGTAAAAGTCAGGTATGAGCTCACAGCAGCACAGAGTATTACAGGAGAGGGGAGGTAAACGTCAGGTATGAGCTCACAGCAGCACAGAGTATTCCAGGAGAGGGGAGGTAAAAGTCAGGTATGAGCTCACAGCAGCACAGAGTATTCCAGGAGAGGGGTGGTAAAAGTCAGGCATGAGCTCACAGCAGCACAGAGTATTCCAGGAGAGGGGTGGTAAAAGTCAGGTATGAGCTCACAGCAGCACAGAGTATTACAGGAGAGGTGAGGTAAAAGTCAGGTATGAGCTCACAGCAGCACAGAGTATTACAGGAGAGGGGAGGTAAAAGTCAGGTATGAGTTCACAGCAGCACAGAGTATTACAGCAGAGGGGAGGTAAACGTCAGGTATGAGCTCACAGCAGCACAGAGTATTACAGCAGAGGGGTGGTAAAAGTCAGGTATGAGCTCACAGCAGCACAGAGTATTACAGGAGAGGGGAGGTAAACATCAGGTATGAGCTCACAGCAGCACAGAGTATTCCAGGAGAGGGGAGGTAAACGTCAGGTGTGAGCTCACAGCAGCACAGAGTATTACAGGAGAGGGGAGGTAAATGTCAGGTATGAGCCCACAGCAGCACAGAGTATTACAGGAGAGGGGAGGTAAACGTCAGGTATGAGCTCACAGCAGCACAGAGTATTACAGGAGAGGGGAGGTAAACGTCAGGTATGAGCTCACAGCAGCACAGAGTATTACAGGAGAGGGGAGGTAAACGTCAGGTATGAGCTCACAGCTGCACAGAGTATTACAGGAGAGGGGAGGTAAACGTCAGGTATGAGCTCAAAGCAGCACAGAGTATTACAGGAGAGGGGAGGTAAACGTCAGGTATGAGCTCACAGCAGCACAGAGTATTCCAGGAGAGGGGAGGTAAATGTCAGGTATGAGCTCACAGCAGCACAGAGTATTACAGGAGAGGGGAGGTAAAAATCAGGTATGAGCCCACAGCAGCACAGAGTATTACAGGAGAGGGGAGGTAAACGTCAGGTATGAGCTCACAGCAGCAGAGTATTACAGAAGAAGGGAGGTAAACGTCAGGTATGAGCTCACAGCAGCACAGAGTATTCCAGGAGAGGAGAGGTAAACGTCAGGTATGAGCTCACAGCAGCACAGAGTATTACAGGAGAGGGGAGGTAAACATCAGGTATGAGCTCACAGCAGCACAGAGTATTCCAGGAGAGGGGAAGTAAACGTCAGGTATGAGCTCACAGCAGCACAGAGTATTACAGGAGAGGGGAGGTAAACGTCAGGTATGAGCTCACAGCAGCACAGAGTATTCCAGGAGAGGGGAGGTAAACGTCAGGTATGAGCTCACAGCAGCACAGAGTATTCCAGGAGAGGGGAGGTAAACGTCAGGTATGAGCTCACAGCAGCACAGAGTATTCCAGGAGAGGAGAGGTAAATGTCAGGTATGAGCTCACAGCAGCACAGAGTATTACTGGAGAGGGGAGGCAAACGTCAGGTATGAGCTCACAGCAGCACAGAGTATTCCAGGAGAGGAGAGGTAAATGTCAGGTATGAGCTCACAGCAGCACAGAGTATTACAGGAGAGGGGAGGTAAACGTCAGGTATGAGCTCACAGCAGCACAGAGTATTACAGGAGAGGGGAGGTAAACGTCAGGTATGAGCTCACAGCAGCACAGAGTATTACAGGAGAGGGGAGGTAAACGTCAGGTATGAGCTCACAGCAGCACAGAGTATTCCAGGAGAGGGGAGGTAAACGTCAGGTATGAGCTCACAGCAGCACAGAGTATTCCAGGAGAGGGGAGGTAAACGTCAGGTGTGAGCTCACAGCAGCACAGAGTATTACAGGAGAGGGGAGGTAAATGTCAGGTATGAGCCCACAGCAGCACAGAGTATTACAGGAGAGGGGAGGTAAACGTCAGGTATGAGCTCACAGCAGCACAGAGTATTACAGGAGAGGGGAGGTAAACGTCAGGTATGAGCTCACAGCAGCACAGAGTATTACAGGAGAGGGGAGGTAAACGTCAGGTATGAGCTCACAGCTGCACAGAGTATTACAGGAGAGGGGAGGTAAACGTCAGGTATGAGCTCACAGCAGCACAGAGTATTACAGGAGAGGGGAGGTAAACGTCAGGTATGAGCTCACAGCAGCACAGAGTATTCCAGGAGAGGGGAGGTAAATGTCAGGTATGAGCTCACAGCAGCACAGAGTATTACAGGAGAGGGGAGGTAAAAATCAGGTATGAGCCCACAGCAGCACAGAGTATTACAGGAGAGGGGAGGTAAACGTCAGGTATGAGCTCACAGCAGCACAGAGTATTCCAGGAGAGGAGAGGTAAACGTCAGGTATGAGCTCACAGCAGCACAGAGTATTACAGGAGAGGGGAGGTAAACGTCAGGTATGAGCTCACAGCAGCACAGAGTATTACAGGAGAGGGGAGGTAAACGTCAGGTATGAGCTCACAGCAGCACAGAGTATTCCAGGAGAGGGGAGGTAAACGTCAGGTATGAGCTCACAGCAGCACAGAGTATTCCAGGAGAGGAGAGGTAAATGTCAGGTATAAGCTCACAGCAGCACAGAGTATTACAGGAGAGGGGAGGTAAACGTCAGGTATGAGCTCACAGCAGCACAGAGTATTCCAGGAGAGGAGAGGTAAATGTCAGGTATGAGCTCACAGCAGCACAGAGTATTACAGGAGAGGGGAGGTAAACGTCAGGTATGAGCTCACAGCAGCACAGAGTATTACAGGAGAGGGGAGGTAAACGTCAGGTATGAGCCCACAGCAGCACAGAGTATTACTGGAGAGGGGAGGTAAACGTCAGGTATGAGCTCACAGCAGCACAGAGTATTCCAGGAGAGGAGAGGTAAATGTCAGGTATGAGCTCACAGCAGCACAGAGTATTACAGGAGAGGGGAGGTAAACGTCAGGTATGAGCTCACAGCAGCACAGAGTATTACAGGAGAGGGGAGGTAAACGTCAGGTATGAGCTCACAGCAGCACAGAGTATTACAGGAGAGGGGAGGTAAACGTCAGGTATGAGCCCACAGCAGCACAGAGTATTACTGGAGAGGGGAGGTAAACGTCAGGTATGAGCTCACAGCAGCACAGAGTATTCCAGGAGAGGAGAGGTAAATGTCAGGTATGAGCTCACAGCAGCACAGAGTATTACAGGAGAGGGGAGGTAAACGTCAGGTATGAGCTCACAGCAGCACAGAGTATTACAGGAGAGGGGAGGTAAACGTCAGGTATGAGCTCACAGCAGCACAGAGTATTCCAGGAGAGGGGAGGTAAACGTCAGGTATGAGCTCACAGCAGCACAGAGTATTCCAGGAGAGGGGAGGTAAAAGTCAGGCATGAGCTCACAGCAGCACAGAGTATTACAGGAGAGGGGAGGTAAACGTCAGGTATGAGCTCACAGCAGCACAGAGTATTACAGGAGAGGGGAGGTAAAAGTCAGGCATGAGCTAACAGCAGCACAGAGTATTACAGGAGAGGGGAGGCAAACGTCAGGTATGAGCTCACAGCATCACAGAGTATTCCAGGAGAGGGGATGTAAACGTCAGGTATGAGCTCACAGCAGCACAGAGTATTACAGGAGAAGGGAGGCAAACGTCAGGTATGAGCTCACAGCAGCACAGAGTATTCCAGGAGAGGGGAGGTAAAAGTCAGGCATGAGCTCACAGCCTCACAGCAGCACAGAGTATTACAGGAGAGGGGATGTAAAAGTCAGGCATGAGCTCACAGCAGCACAGAGTATTCCAGGAGAGGGGTGGTAAAAGTCAGGTATGAGCTCACAGCAGCACAGAGTATTCCAGGAGAGGGGTGGTAAAAGTCAGGCATGAGCTCACAGCAGCACAGAGTATTCCAGGAGAGGGGTGGTAAAAGTCAGGTATGAGCTCACAGCAGCACAGAGTATTACAGGAGAGGTGAGGTAAAAGTCAGGTATGAGCTCACAGCAGCACAGAGTATTACAGGAGAGGGGAGGTAAAAGTCAGGCATGAGCTAACAGCAGCACAGAGTATTACAGGAGAGGGAAGGTAAACGTCAGGTATGAGCTCACAGCAGCACAGAGTATTACAGGAGAGGGGAGGTAAAATCAGGCATGAGCTCACAGCAGCACAGAGTATTACAGCAGAGGGGTGGTAAAAGTCAGGTATGAGCTCACAGCAGCACAGAGTATTACAGGAGAGGGGAGGTAAACATCAGGTATGAGCTCACAGCAGCACAGAGTATTCCAGGAGAGGGGAGGTAAACGTCAGGTATGAGCTCACAGCAGCACAGAGTATTCCAGGAGAGGAGAGGTAAATGTCAGGTATGAGCTCACAGCAGCACAGAGTATTACAGGAGAGGGGAGGTAAACGTCAGGTATGAGCTCACAGCAGCACAGAGTATTCCAGGAGAGGGGAGGTAAATGTCAGGTATGAGCTCACAGCAGCACAGAGTATTACAGGAGAGGGGAGGTAAACATCAGGTATGAGCTCACAGCAGCACAGAGTATTCCAGGAGAGGGGAGGTAAACGTCAGGCATGAGCTCACAGCAGCACAGAGTATTCCAGGAGAGGGGAGGTAAACGTCAGGTATGAGCTCACAGCAGCACAGAGTATTACAGGAGAGGGGAGGTAAACGTCAGGTATGAGCTCACAGCAGCACAGAGTATTACAGGAGAGGGGAGGTAAATGTCAGGTATGAGCTCACAGCCTCACAGCAGCACAGAGTATTACAGGAGAGGGGAGGTAAACGTCAGGTATGAGCTCACAGCAGCACAGAGTATTACAGGAGAGGGGAGGTAAACGTCAGGTATGAGCTCACAGCAGCACAGAGTATTCCAGGAGAGGGGAGGTAAACGTCAGGTATGAGCTCACAGCAGCACAGAGTATTACAGGAGAGGGGAGGTAAACGTCAGGTATGAGCTCACAGCAGCACAGAGTATTCCAGGAGAGGGGAGGTAAACGTCAGGTATGAGCCCACAGCAGCACAGAGTATTCCAGGAGAGGGGAGGTAAAAGTCAGGTATGAGCTCACAGCAGCACAGAGTATTCCAGGAGAGGGGAGGTAAATGTCAGGTATGAGCTCACAGCAGCACAGAGTATTAGAGGAGAGGGGAGGTAAACGTCAGGTATGAGCTCACAGCAGCACAGACTATTACAGGAGAGGGGAGGTAAACGTCAGGTATGAGCTCACAGCAGCACAGAGTATTCCAGGAGAGGGGAGGTAAAAGTCAGGTATGAGCTCACAGCAGCACAGAGTATTACAGGAGAGTGGAGGTAAACGTCAGGTATGAGCTCACAGCAGCACAGAGTATTCCAGGAGAAGGGAGGTAAACGTCAGGTATGAGCTCACAGCAGCACAGAGTATTACAGAAGAAGGGAGGTAAACGTCAGGTATGAGCTCACAGCCTCATAGCAGCACAGAGTATTACAGGAGAGGGGAGGTAAACGTCAGGTATGAGCTCACAGCAGCACAGAGTATTACAGGAGAGGGGAGGTAAACGTCAGGTATGAGCTCACAGCCTCATAGCAGCACAGAGTATTACAGGAGAGGGGAGGCAAGCGTCAGGCATGAGCTAGCAGCAGCACAGAGTATTACTGGAGAGAGGAGGTAAAAGTCAGGTATGAGCTCACAGCAGCAAAGAGTATTCCAGGAGAGGGGAGGTAAACGTCAGGTATGAGCTCACAGCAGCACAGAGTATTACAGGAGAGGGGTGGTAAAAGTCAAGCATGAGCTCACAGCAGCACAGAGTATTCCAGGAGAGGGGAGGCAAGCGTCAGGCATGAGCTCACAGCAGCACAGAGTATTACAGGAGAGGGGAGGTAAACGTCAGGTATGAGCTCACAGCAGCACAGAGTATTCCAGGAGAGGGGTGGTAAACGTCAGGTATGAGCTCACAGCAGCACAGAGTATTCCAGGAGAGGGGTGGTAAAAGTCAAGCATGAGCTCACAGCAGCACAGAGTATTACAGGAGAGGGGAGGTAAACGTCAGGTATGAGCTCACAGCAGCACAGAGTATTCCAGGAGAGGGGAGGTAAACGTCAGGTATGAGCTCACAGCAGCACAGAGTATTACAGGAGAGGGAAGGTAAACGTCAGGTATGAGCTCACAGCAGCACAGAGTATTACAGGAGAGGGGAGGTAAACGTCAGGTATGAGCTCACAGCAGCACAGAGTATTCCAGGAGAGGGGAGGTAAAAGTCAGGCATGAGCTCACAGCAGCACAGAGTATTCCAGGAGAGGGGTGGTAAACGTCAGGTATGAGCTCACAGCAGCACAGAGTATTCCAGGAGAGGGGAGGTAAAAGTCAAGCATGAGCTCACAGCAGCACAGAGTATTCCAGGAGAGGGGAGGTAAACGTCAGGTATGAGCTCAC
Organism: Phyllobates terribilis; assembly: GCF_046119375.1. Lineage (NCBI taxonomy): Eukaryota > Metazoa > Chordata > Amphibia > Anura > Dendrobatidae > Phyllobates > Phyllobates terribilis. Next base: position 469,319,251 of record NW_027362767.1, on the reverse strand, counting down.
AGCAGCACAGAGTATTACAGGAGAGGGGAGGTAAACGTCAGGTATGAGCTCACAGCAGCACAGAGTATTACAGGAGAGGGGAGGTAAACGTCAGGTATGAGCTCACAGCAGCACAGAGTATTCCAGGAGAGGGGAGGTAAAAGTCAGGCATGAGCTCACAGCAGCACAGAGTATTACAGGAGAGGGGAGGTAAACGTCAGGTATGAGCTCACAGCAGCACAGAGTATTCCAGGAGAGGGGTGGTAAAAGTCAGGCATGAGCTCACAGCAGCACAGAGTATTCCAGGAGAGGGGTGGTAAAAGTCAGGTATGAGCTCACAGCCTCACAGCAGCACAGAGTATTACAGGAGAGGGGATGTAAAAGTCAGGCATGAGCTCACAGCAGCACAGAGTATTCCAGGAGAGGGGAGGTAAAAGTCAGGTATGAGCTCACAGCAGCACAGAGTATTACAGGAGAGGGGAGGTAAACGTCAGGTATGAGCTCACAGCAGCACAGAGTATTCCAGGAGAGGGGAGGTAAACGTCAGGTATGAGCTCACAGCAGCACAGAGTATTACAGGAGAGGGGAGGTAAACGTCAGGTATGAGCTCACAGCAGCACAGAGTATTCCAGGAGAGGGGAGGTAAAAGTCAGGCATGAGCTCACAGCAGCACAGAGTATTCCAGGAGAGGGGAGGTAAACGTCAGGTATGAGCTCACAGCAGCACAGAGTATTACAGGAGAAGGGAGGTAAAAGTCAGGTATGAGCTCACAGCAGCACAGAGTATTCCAGGAGAGGGGTGGTAAAAGTCAGGTATGAGCTCACAGCCTCACAGCAGCACAGAGTATTACAGGAGAGGGGATGTAAAAGTCAGGCATGAGCTCACAGCAGCACAGAGTATTCCAGGAGAGGGGTGGTAAAAGTCAGGTATGAGCTCACAGCAGCACAGAGTATTACAGGAGAGGGGAGGTAAAAGTCAGGTATGAGCTCACAGCAGCACAGAGTATTACAGGAGAGGGGAGGTAAAAGTCAGGCATGAGCTAACAGCAGCACAGAGTATTACAGGAGAGGTGAGGTAAAAGTCAGGTATGAGCTCACAGCAGCACAGAGTATTACAGGAGAGGTGAGGTAAAAGTCAGGTATGAGCTCACAGCAGCACAGAGTATTACAGGAGAGGGGAGGTAAAAGTCAGGCATGAGCTAACAGCAGCACAGAGTATTACAGGAGAGGGAAGGTAAACGTCAGGTATGAGCTCACAGCAGCACAGAGTATTCCAGGAGAGGGGAGGTAAACGTCAGGTATGAGCTCACAGCAGCACAGAGTATTACAGGAGAGGGGAGGTAAAAGTCAGGCATGAGCTCACAGCAGCACAGAGTATTACAGCAGAGGGGTGGTAAAAGTCAGGTATGAGCTCACAGCAGCACAGAGTATTACAGGAGAGGGGAGGTAAACATCAGGTATGAGCTCACAGCAGCACAGAGTATTCCAGGAGAGGGGAGGTAAACGTCAGGTATGAGCTCACAGCAGCACAGAGTATTACAGGAGAGGGGAGGCAAACGTCAGGTATGAGCTCACAGCAGCACAGAGTATTACAGGAGAGGGGAGGTAAAAGTCAGGTATTAGCTCACAGCAGCACAGAGTATTACAGCAGAGAGGTGGTAAAAGTCAGGTATGACCTCACAGCAGCACAGAGTATTACAGGAGAGGGGAGGTAAACGTCAGGTATGAGCTCACAGCAGCACAGAGTATTCCAGGAGAGGGGAGGCAAACGTCAGGTATGAGCTCACAGCAGCACAGAGTATTACAGGAGAGGGGAGGTAAAAGTCAGGCATGAGCTCACAGCAGCACAGAGTATTACAGCAGAGGGGTGGTAAAAGTCAGGTATGAGCTCACAGCAGCACAGAGTATTACAGGAGAGGGGAGGTAAACGTCAGGTATGAGCTCACAGCAGCACAGAGTATTCCAGGAGAGGGGAGGTAAACGTCAGGTATGAGCTCACAGCAGCACAGAGTATTACAGGAGAGGGGAGGTAAATGTCAGGTATGAGCTCACAGCCTCACAGCAGCACAGAGTATTACAGGAGAGGGGAGGTAAACGTCAGGTATGAGCTCACAGCAGCACAGAGTATTACAGGAGAGGGGAGGTAAACGTCAGGTATGAGCTCACAGCAGCACAGAGTATTACAGGAGAGGGGAGGTAAACGTCAGGTATGAGCTCACAGCCTCACAGCAGCACAGAGTATTCCAGGAGAGGGGAGGTAAACGTCAGGTATGAGCTCACAGCAGCACAGAGTATTCCAGGAGAGAGGAGGTAAACGTCAGGTATGAGCTCACAGCAGCACAGAGTATTACAGGAGAGGGGAGGTAAACGTCAGGTATGAGCTCACAGCAGCACAGAGTATTCCAGGAGAGAGGAGGTAAACGTCAGGTATGAGCTCACAGCAGCACAGAGTATTACAGAAGAAGGGAGGCAAACGTCAGGTATGAGCTCACAGCAGCACAGAGTATTCCAGGAGAGGGGAGGTAAACGTCAGGTATGAGCTCACAGCAGCACAGAGTATTCCAGGAGAGGAGAGGTAAACGTCAGGTATGAGCTCACAGCAGCACAGAGTATTACAGGAGAGGGGAGGTAAACGTCAGGTATGAGCTCACAGCAGCACAGAGTATTCCAGGAGAGGGGAGGTAAAAGTCAGGCATGAGCTCACAGCAGCACAGAGTATTCCAGGAGAGGAGAGGTAAACGTCAGGTATGAGCTCACAGCAGCACAGAGTATTACAGGAGAGGGGAGGTAAACGTCAGGTATGAGCTCACAGCAGCACAGAGTATTACAGGAGAGGGAAGGTAAACATCAGGTATGAGCTCACAGCAGCACAGAGTATTCCAGGAGAGGGGAGGTAAACGTCAGGTATGAGCTCACAGCAGCACAGAGTATTACTGGAGAGGGGAGGCAAACGTCAGGTATGAGCTCACAGCAGCACAGAGTATTCCAGGAGAGGAGAGGTAAATGTCAGGTATGAGCTCACAGCAGCACAGAGTATTACAGGAGAGGGGAGGTAAACGTCAGGTATGAGCTCACAGCAGCACAGAGTATTACAGGAGAGGGGAGGTAAACGTCAAGTATGAGCTCACAGCAGCACAGAGTATTCCAGGAGAGGGGAGGTAAACGTCAGGTATGAGCTCACAGCAGCACAGAGTATTCCAGGAGAGGGGAGGTAAAAGTCAGGCATGAGCTCACAGCAGCACAGAGTATTCCAGGAGAGGGGAGGTAAACGTCAGGTATGAGCTCACAGCAGCACAGAGTATTCCAGGAGAGGGGAGGTAAACGTCAGGTATGAGCTCACAGCAGCACAGAGTATTACAGGAGAGGGGAGGTAAACGTCAGGTATGAGCTCACAGCAGCACAGAGTATTACAGGAGAGGGGAGGTAAACGTCAGGTATGAGCTCACAGCAGCACAGAGTATTCCAGGAGAGGGGAGGTAAAAGTCAGGTATGAGCTCACAGCAGCACAGAGTATTCCAGGAGAGGGGAGGTAAAAGTCAGGCATGAGCTCACAGCAGCACAGAGTATTACAGGAGAGGGGAGGTAAAAGTCAGGCATGAGCTAACAGCAGCACAGAGTATTACAGGAGAGGGGAGGTAAAAGTCAGGTATGAGCTCACAGCATCACAGAGTATTCCAGGAGAGGGGATGTAAACGTCAGGTATGAGCTCACAGCAGCACAGAGTATTACAGGAGAAGGGAGGCAAACGTCAGGTATGAGCTCACAGCAGCACAGAGTATTCCAGGAGAGGGGAGGTAAAAGTCAGGCATGAGCTCACAGCAGCACAGAGTATTACAGGAGAGGGGAGGTAAACGTCAGGAATGAGCTCACAGCAGCACAGAGTATTACAGGAGAGGGGAGGTTAAAGTCAGGCATGAGCTAACAGCAGCACAGAGTATTACAGGAGAGGGAAGGTAAACGTCAGGTATGAGCTCACAGCAGCACAGAGTATTACAGGAGAGGGGAGGTAAACGTCAGGTATGAGCTCACAGCAGCACAGAGTATTCCAGGAGAGGGGAGGTAAAAGTCAGGCATGAGCTCACAGCAGCACAGAGTATTACAGGAGAGGGGAGGTAAACGTCAGGAATGAGCTCACAGCAGCACAGAGTATTACAGGAGAGGGGAGGTTAAAGTCAGGCATGAGCTAACAGCAGCACAGAGTATTACAGGAGAGGGAAGGTAAACGTCAGGTATGAGCTCACAGCAGCACAGAGTATTACAGGAGAGGGGAGGTAAACGTCAGGTATGAGCTCACAGCAGCACAGAGTATTCCAGGAGAGGGGAGGTAAACGTCAGGTATGAGCTCACAGCATCACAGAGTATTCCAGGAGAGGGGATGTAAACGTCAGGTATGAGCTCACAGCAGCACAGAGTATTCCAGGAGAGGGGATGTAAACGTCAGGTATGAGCTCACAGCAGCACAGAGTATTACAGGAGAGGGGAGGTAAACGTCAGGTATGAGCTCACAGCCTCACAGCAGCACAGAGTATTCCAGGAGAGGGGAGGTAAATGTCAGGCATGAGCTAACAGCAGCACAGAGTATTACAGGAGAGGGGAGGCAAACGTCAGGTATGAGCTCACAGCAGCACAGAGTATTACAGGAGAGGGGAGGTAAACGTCAGGTATGAGCTCACAGCAGCACAGAGTATTCCAGGAGAGGGGAGGTAAACGTCAGGTATGAGCTCACAGCAGCACAGAGTATTACAGGAGAGGGGAGGTAAAAGTCAGGTATGAGCTCACAGCAGCACAGAGTATTACAGGAGAGGGGAGGTAAACGTCAGGTATGAGCTCACAGCAGCACAGAGTATTCCAGGAGAGGGGAGGTAAAAGTCAGGCATGAGCTAACAGCAGCACAGAGTATTACAGGAGAGGGGAGGCAAACGTCAGGTATGAGCTCACAGCAGCACAGAGTATTACAGGAGAGGGGAGGTAAACGTCAGGTATGAGCTCACAGCAGCACAGAGTATTCCAGGAGAGGGGAGGTAAACGTCAGGTATGAGCTCACAGCAGCACAGAGTATTACAGGAGAGGGGAGGTAAACGTCAGGTATGAGCTCACAGCAGCACAGAGTATTACAGGAGAGGGGAGGTAAACGTCAGGTATGAGCTCACAGCAGCACAGAGTATTACAGGAGAGGGGTGGTAAACGTCAGGTATGAGCTCACAGCCTCACAGCAGCACAGAGTATTACAGGAGAGGGGAGGTAAACATCAGGTATGAGCTCACAGCAGCACAGAGTATTAATGGAGAGAGGAGGCAAACGTCAGGTATGAGCTCACAGCCTCACAGCAGCACAGAGTATTACAGGAGAGGGGAGGTAAACGTCAGGTATGAGCTCACAGCAGCACAGAGTATTCCAGGAGAGGAGAGGTAAACGTCAGGTATGAGCTCACAGCAGCACAGAGTATTACAGGAGAGGGGAGGTAAACGTCAGGTATGAGCTCACAGCAGCACAGAGTATTACAGGAGAGGGGAGGTAAAAGTCAGGCATGAGCTCACAGCAGCACAGAGTATTACAGGAGAGGGGAGGTAAACGTCAGGTATGAGCTCACAGCAGCACAGAGTATTACAGGAGAGGGGAGGTAAACGTCAGGTATGAGCTCACAGCAGCACAGAGTATTACAGGAGAGGGGAGGTAAACGTCAGGTATGAGCTCACAGCAGCACAGAGTATTACAGGAGAGGGGAGGTAAACGTCAGGTATGAGCTCACAGCAGCACAGAGTATTACAGGAGAGGGGAGGTAAACGTCAGGTATGAGCTCACAGCAGCACAGAGTATTACAGGAGAGGGGAGGTAAACGTCAGGTATGAGCTCACAGCAGCACAGAGTATTACAGGAGAGGAGAGGCAAGCGTCAGGTATGAGCTCACAGCAGCACAGAGTATTACAGGAGAGGGGAGGTAAACGTCAGGTATGAGCTCACAGCAGCACAGAGTATTACAGGAGAGGGGAGGTAAACGTCAGGTTTGAGCTCACAGCAGCACAGAGTATTACAGGAGAGGGGAGGTAAACGTCAGGTATGAGCTCACAGCAGCACAGAGTATTACAGGAGAGGGGAGGCAAGCGTCAGGTATGAGCTCACAGCAGCACAGAGTATTCCAGGAGAGGGGAGGTAAACGTCAGGTATGAGCTCACAGCAGCACAGAGTATTACAGGAGAGGGGAGGTAAAAGTCAGGCATGAGCTCACAGCAGCACAGAGTATTACAGGAGAGGGGAGGTAACCGTCAGGTATGAGCTCACAGCAGCACAGAGTATTACAGGAGAGGGGAGGTAAAAGTCAGGCATGAGCTAACAGCAGCACAGAGTATTACAGGAGAGGGGAGGCAAACGTCAGGTATGAGCTCACAGCATCACAGAGTATTCCAGGAGAGGGGATGTAAACGTCAGGTATGAGCTCACAGCAGCACAGAGTATTACAGGAGAGGGGAGGTAAAAGTCAGGCATGAGCTAACAGCAGCACAGAGTATTACAGGAGAGGGGATGTAAAAGTCAGGTATGAGCTCACAGCAGCACAGAGTATTACAGGAGAGGGGAGGTAAACGTCAGGTATGAGCTCACAGCAGCACAGAGTATTACAGGAGAGGGGAGGCAAACGTCAGGTATGAGCTAACAGCAGCACAGAGTATTACAGGAGAGGGGAGGTAAACGTCAGGTATGAGCTCACAGCATCACAGAGTATTCCAGGAGAGGGGAGGTAAACGTCAGGTATGAGCTCACAGCAGCACAGAGTATTACAGGAGAGGGGAGGTAAACGTCAGGTATGAGCTCACAGCAGCACAGAGTATTACAGGAGAGGGGAGGTAAACGTCAGGTATGAGCTCACAGCAGCACAGAGTATTACTGGAGAGGGGAGGTAAACGTCAGGTATGAGCTCACAGCAGCACAGAGTATTACAGGAGAGGGGAGGTAAAAGTCAGGCATGAGCTAACAGCAGCACAGAGTATTACAGGAGAGGGGAGGCAAACGTCAGGTATGAGCTCACAGCAGCACAGAGTATTACAGGAGAGGGGAGGTAAAAGTCAGGCATGAGCTAACAGCAGCACAGAGTATTACAGGAGAGGGGAGGCAAACGTCAGGTATGAGCTCACAGCATCACAGAGTATTCCAGGAGAGGGGAGGTAAAAGTCAGGCATGAGCTAACAGCAGCACAGAGTATTACAGGAGAGGGGAGGCAAACGTCAGGTATGAGCTCACAGCATCACAGAGTATTCCAGGAGAGGGGATGTAAACGTCAGGTATGAGCTCACAGCAGCACAGAGTATTACAGGAGAGGGGAGGTAAAAGTCAGGCATGAGCTCACAGCAGCACAGAGTATTACAGGAGAGGGGAGGTAAACGTCAGGTATGAGCTCACAGCAGCACAGAGTATTACAGGAGAGGGGAGGTAAAAGTCAGGCATGAGCTAACAGCAGCACAGAGTATTACAGGAGAGGGGAGGCAAACGTCAGGTATGAGCTCACAGCATCACAGAGTATTCCAGGAGAGGGGAGGTAAAAGTCAGGCATGAGCTAACAGCAGCACAGAGTATTACAGGAGAGGGGAGGCAAACGTCAGGTATGAGCTCACAGCATCACAGAGTATTCCAGGAGAGGGGATGTAAACGTCAGGTATGAGCTCACAGCAGCACAGAGTATTACAGGAGAGGGGAGGTAAAAGTCAGGCATGAGCTAACAGCAGCACAGAGTATTACAGGAGAGGGGATGTAAAAGTCAGGTATGAGCTCACAGCAGCACAGAGTATTACAGGAGAGGGGAGGTAAAAGTCAGGCATGAGCTAACAGCAGCACAGAGTATTACAGGAGAGGGGATGTAAACGTCAGGTATGAGCTCACAGCAGCACAGAGTATTACTGGAGAGGGGAGGTAAATGTCAGGTATGAGCTCACAGCAGCACAGAGTATTCCAGGAGAGGGGAGGTAAAAGTCAGGCATGAGCTCACAGCAGCACAGAGTATTACAGGAGAGGGGAGGTAAACGTCAGGTATGAGCTCACAGCAGCACAGAGTATTACAGGAGAGGGGAGGTAAAAGTCAGGCATGAGCTAACAGCAGCACAGAGTATTACAGGAGAGGGGAGGCAAACGTCAGGTATGAGCTCACAGCATCACAGAGTATTCCAGGAGAGGGAAGGTAAACGTCAGGTATGAGCTCACAGCAGCACAGAGTATTACAGGAGAGGGGAGGTAAACGTCAGGTATGAGCTCACAGCAGCACAGAGTATTACAGGAGAGGGGAGGTAAACGTCAGGTATGAGCTCACAGCAGCACAGAGTATTACAGGACAGGGGAGGTAAACGTCAGGTATGAGCTCACAGCAGCACAGAGTATTCCAGGAGAGGGGATGTAAACGTCAGGTATGAGCTCACAGCAGCACAGAGTATTCCAGGAGAGGGGAGGTAAAAGTCAGGTATGAGCTCAAAGCCTCACAGCAGCACAGAGTATTCCAGGAGAGGGGAGGTAAAAGTCAGGCATGAGCTCACAGCCTCACAGCAGCACAGAGTATTCCAGGAGAGGGGAGGTAAACGTCAGGTATGAGCTCACAGCAGCACAGAGTATTACAGGAGAGGGGAGGCAAACGTCAGGTATGAGCTCACAGCAGCACAGAGTATTCCAGGAGAGGGGAGGTAAACGTCAGGTATGAGCTCACAGCAGCACAGAGTATTACAGGAGAGGGAAGGTAAACGTCAGGTATGAGCTCACAGCAGCACAGAGTATTCCAGGAGAGGGGAGGTAAACGTCAGGTATGAGCTCACAGCAGCACAGAGTATTACAGGAGAGGGAAGGTAAACGTCAGGTATGAGCTCACAGCAGCACAGAGTATTACAGGAGAGGGGTGGTAAACGTCAGGTATGAGCTCACAGCCTCACAGCAGCACAGAGTATTACAGGAGAGGGGAGGTAAACATCAGGTATGAGCTCACAGCAGCACAGAGTATTACAGGAGAGGGGAGGTAAACGTCAGGTATGAGCTCACAGCAGCACAGAGTATTAATGGAGAGAGGAGGCAAACGTCAGGTATGAGCTCACAGCAGCACAGAGTATTACAGGAGAGGGGAGGTAAACGTCAGGCATGAGCTCACAGCAGCACAGAGTATTACAGCAGAGGGGTGGTAAAAGTCAGGCATGAGCTAACAGCAGCACAGAGTATTCCAGGAGAGGGGAGGTAAACGTCAGGTATGAGCTCACAGCAGCACAGAGTATTACAGGAGCGAAGCGGTAAAGTGATAGTCCTCCTGAGCCGTCATTAGGGCTGTTCATAGGAAGCTGAATAAACATACCTGATATCTGTGATCCGATGTCTGATTTCAGAGAAATCCCCATTTGTCTTATATGTAAATGAGCTGATCAGGACTATGGGCGGGGCATAGATCTAAAGAGACTCTGCCTCCATAGGTTATTTTTAACTATAAAGTCACACACAGCTCAGCAGTGAGAGCAGAGAGCCGCCATCGCACATCACACATCACTCTGATATGGAGACATATTGGCCACTTTCCCCCTTGAAGAACCAGGTGTTATTGTCTTCTGCCCTGAGCAAGAGTTCCCGAGCATTAGAGAAGATAAGGAGCATTTTTTTTTATTTATTAGCTAAATACAAGTACAGTACAGGTGACAACACAAGTCCTGATAAGATGGGAAATCGATGGACGTCCTCAGAGGCGCCAACAGAAGAGTGATCGATGGGCTGGAAGACATTAGTATAGATCGATTACTCTCCACTGCGGCATCCGAGAGGATCATGGAGTCTAAGAGTTACGTGTAATCTACATGGTGACGTCCTCTACACCAGATACTATACAGGACGCTGTTATCATGGAGGATATTAGTGATGTGTAATCTACATGGTGACGTCCTCTACACCAGATACTATACAGGACGCTGTTATCATGGAGGATATTAGTGAGGTGTAATCTACATGGTGACATCCTCTACACCAGATATTATACAGGACGCTGTTAACATGGAGGTTATTAGTGACGTGTAATCTACATGGTGACGTCCTCTACACCAGATATTACACAGGACGCTGTTATCATGGAGGATATTAGTGAGGTGTAATCTACATGGTGACATCCTCTACACCAGATATTATACAGGACGCTGTTATCATGGAGGATATTAGTGATGTGTAATATACATGGTGACGTCCTCTACACCAGATATTATACAGGACGCTGTTATCATGGAGGATATTAGTGACGTGTAATCTACATGGTGACGTCCTCTACACCAGATATTATACAGGACGCTGTTATCATGGAGGATATTAGTGATGTGTAATATACATGGTGACGTCCTCTACACCAGATATTATACAGGACGCTGTTATCATGGAGGATATTAGTGATGTGTAATCTACATGGTGACGTCCTCTACACCAGATATTATATAGGACGCTGTTATCATGGAAGATATTAGTGAGGTGTAATCTACATGGTGACGTCCTCTCCACCAGATATTATATAGGACGCTGTTATCATGGAGGATATTAGTGACGTGTAATATACATGGTGACGTCCTCTACACCAGATATTATACAGGACGCTGTTATCATGGAGGATATTAGTGATGTGTAATCTACATGGTGACGTCCTCTACACCAGATATTATACAGGACGCTGTTATCATGGAGGCTATTAGTGAGGTGTAATCTACCTGGTGACGTCCTCTACACCAGATATTATACAGGACGCTGTTATCATGGAAGATATTAGTGAGGTGTAATCTACATGGTGACGTCCTCTCCACCAGATATTATATAGGACGCTGTTATCATGGAGGATATTAGTGACGTGTAATCTACATGGTGACGTCCTCTACACCAGATATTATACAGGACGCTGTTATCATGGAGGATATTAGTGACGTGTAATCTACATGGTGACGTCCTCTACACCAGATATTATACAGGACGCTGTTATCATGGAGGCTATTAGTGAGGTGTAATCTACATGGTGACGTCCTCTACACCAGATATTATACAGGACGCTGTTATCATGGAGGATATTAGTGACGTGTAATCTACATGGTGACGTCCTCTACACCAGATATTATACAGGATGCTGTTATCATGGAGGATATTAGTGACGTGTAATCTACATGGTGACGTCCTCTACAGCAGATATTATACAGGACGCTGTTATCATGGAGGATATTAGTGACGTGTAATTTACATGGTGACATCCTCTACACCAGATATTATACAGGACGCTGTTATCATGGAGGCTATTAGTGACGTATAATATACATGGTGACGTCCTCTACACCAGATGTTATACAGGACGCTGTTATCATGGAGGATATTAGTGACGTGTAATCTACATGATGACGTCCTCTACACCAGATATTATACAGGACGCTGTTATCATGGAGGCTATTAGTGACGTGTAATCTACATGATGACGTCCTCTACACCAGATATTATACAGGACGCTGTTATCATGGAGGATATTAGTGACGTGTAATCTACATGGTGACGTCCTCTACACCAGATATTATACAGGACGCTGTTATCATGGAGGATATTAGTGAGGTGTAATCTACATGGTGACGTCCTCTCCACCAGATATTATACAGGACGCTGTTATCATGGAGGCTATTAGTGACGTATAATATACATGGTGACGTCCTCTACACCAGATGTTATACAGGACGCTGTTATCATGGAGGATATTAGTGACGTGTAATCTACATGGTGACGTCCTCTCCACCAGATATTATACAGGACGCCGTTATCATGGAGGCTATTAGTGACGTGTAATCTACATGATGACGTCCTCTACACCAGATATTATACAGGACGCCGTTATCATGGAGGCTATTAGTGACTTGTAATCTACATGGTGACGTCCTCTCCACCAGATATTATACAGGACGCTGTTATCATGGAGGCTATTAGTGACGTATAATATACATGGTGACGTCCTCTACACCAGATATTATACAGGACGCTGTTATCATGGAGGATATTAGTGACGTGTAATCTACATGGTGACGTCCTCTACACCAGATATTATACAGGACGCTGTTATCATGGAGGATATTAGTGACGTGTAATCTACATGGTGACATCCTCTACACCAGATATTATACAGGACGCTGTTATCATGGAGGCTATTAGTGACGTGTAATCTACATGGTGACGTCTTCTCCACCAGATATTATACAGGACGCTGTTATCATGGAGGATATTAGTGACGTGTAGTCTACATGGTGACGTCCTCTTCACCAAATATTATACAGGACGCTGTTATCATGGAGGCTATTAGTGACGTATAATATACATGGTGACGTCTTCTACACCAGATATTATACAGGACGCTGTTATCATGGAGGATATTAGTGACGTGTAATTTACATGGTGACGTCCTCTACACCAGATATTATACAGGACGCTGTTATCATGGAGGCTATTAGTGACGTGTAATCTACATGATGACGTCCTCTACACCAGATATTATACAGGACGCTGTTATCATGGAGGATATTAGTGACGTGTAATCTACATGGTGACGTCCTCTACACCAGATATTATACAGGACGCTGTTATCATGGAGGATATTAGTGAGGTGTAATCTACATGGTGACGTCCTCTCCACCAGATATTATACAGGACGCTGTTATCATGGAGGCTATTAGTGACGTATAATATACATGGTGACGTCCTCTACACCAGATGTTATACAGGACGCTGTTATCATGGAGGATATTAGTGACGTGTAATCTACATGATGACGTCCTCTACACCAGATATTATACAGGACGCTGTTATCATGGAGGCTATTAGTGAGGTGTAATCTACATGGTGACGTCCTCTACACCAGATATTATACAGGACGCTGTTATCATGGAGTATATTAGTGACTTGTAATCTACATGGTGACGTCCTCTCCACCAGATATTATACAGGACGCTGTTATCATGGAGGCTATTAGTGACGTATAATATACATGGTGACGTCCTCTACACCAGATATTATACAGGACGCTGTTATCATGGAGGATATTAGTGACGTGTAATCTACATGGTGACGTCCTCTACACCAGATATTATACAGGACGCTGTTATCATGGAGGATATTAGTGACGTGTAATCTACATGGTGACGTCTTCTCCACCAGATATTATACAGGACGCTGTTATCATGGAGGATATTAGTGACGTGTAGTCTACATGGTGACGTCTTCTCCACCAGATATTATACAGGACGCTGTTATCATGGAGGATATTAGTGACGTGTAATCTACATGGTGACGTCCTCTACACCAGATATTATACAGGACGCTGTTATCATGGAGGCTATTAGTGACGTGTAATCTACATGGTGACGTCTTCTCCACCAGATATTATACAGGACGCTGTTATCATGGAGGATATTAGTGACGTGTAGTCTACATGGTGACGTCCTCTTCAGCAGATATTATACAGGACGCTGTTATCATGGAGGCTATTAGTGACGTATAATATACATGGTGACGTCTTCTACACCAGATATTATACAGGACGCTGTTATCATGGAGGCTATTAGTGACGTGTAATCTACATGGTGACGTCTTCTCCACCAGATATTATACAGGACGCTGTTATCATGGAGGATATTAGTGACGTGTAGTCTACATGGTGACGTCTTCTCCACCAGATATTATACAGGACGCTGTTATCATGGAGGATATTAGTGACGTGTAATCTACATGGTGAGGTCCTCTACACCAGATATTATACAGGACGCTGTTATCATGGAGGATATTAGTGACGTGTAGTCTACATGGTGACGTCCTCTTCAGCAGATATTATACAGGACGCTGTTATCATGGAGGCTATTAGTGACGTGTAATCTACATGGTGACGTCTTCTCCACCAGATATTATACAGGACGCTGTTATCATGGAGGATATTAGTGACGTGTAGTCTACATGGTGACGTCCTCTTCAGCAGATATTATACAGGACGCTGTTATCATGGAGGCTATTAGTGACGTATAATATACATGGTGACGTCTTCTACACCAGATATTATACAGGACGCTGTTATCATGGAGGCTATTAGTGACGTATAATATACATGGTGACGTCCTCTACACCAGATATTATACAGGACGCTGTTATCATGGAGGATATTAGTGACGTGTAATGTACATGGTGACGTCCTCTACACCAGATATTATACAGGACGCTGTTATCATGGAGTCTAAGAGTTACGTGTAATCTACATGGTGACGTCCTCTCCACCAGATATTATACAGGACGCTGTTATCATGGAGGATATTAGTGAGGTGTAATCTACATGGTGACGTCCTCTCCACCAGATATTATACAGGACGCTGTTATCATGGAGGATATTAGTGACGTGTAATCTACATGGTGACGTCCTCTCCACCAGATATTATACAGGACGCTGTTATCATGGAGGATATTAGTGAGGTGTAATCTACATGGTGACGTCCTCTCCACCAGATATTATACAGGACGCTGTTATCATGGAGGATATTAGTGATGTGTAATCTACATGGTGACGTCCTCTCCACCAGATATTATACAGGACGCTGTTATCATGGAGGATATTAGTGACGTGTAATCTACATGGTGACGTCCTCTACACCAGATATTATACAGGACGCTGTTATCATGGAGTCTCAGAGTTACGTGTAATCTACATGGTGACGTCCTCTACACCAGATATTATACAGGACGCTGTTATCATGGAGGATATTAGTGATGTGTAATCTACATGGTGACGTCCTCTACACCAGATATTATACAGGACGCTGTTATCATGGAGGCTATTAGTGACGTGTAATCTACATGGTGACGTCCTCTACACCAGATATTATACAGGACGCTGTTATCATGGAGTCTCAGAGTTACGTGTAATCTACATGGTGACGTCCTCTACACCAGATATTATACAGGACGCTGTTATCATGGAGGATATTAGTGATGTGTAATCTACATGGTGACGTCCTCTACACCAGATATTATACAGGACGCTGTTATCATGGAGGATATTAGTGATGTGTAATCTACATGGTGACGTCCTCTCCACCAGATATTATACAGGACGCTGTTATCATGGAGGATATTAGTGATGTGTAATCTACATGGTGACGTCCTCTACACCAGATATTATACAGGACGCTGTTATCATGGAGTCTCAGAGTTACGTGTAATCTACATGGTGACGTCCTCTACACCAGATATTATACAGGACGCTGTTATCATGGAGGATATTAGTGAGGTGTAATCTACATGGTGAGGTCCTCTCCACCAGATATTATACAGGACGCTGTTATCATGGAGGATATTAGTGACGTGTAATCTACATGGTGACGTCCTCTACACCAGATATTATACAGGACGCTGTTATCATGGAGGCTATTAGTGATGTGTAATCTACATGGTGACATCCTCTACACCAGATATTATACAGGACGCTGTTATCATGGAGGATATTAGTGATGTGTAATGTACACAGTGACGTCCTCTACACCAGATATTTTACAGGACGCTGTTATCATGGAGGATATTAGTGATGTGTAATCTACATGGTGACGTCCTCTCCACCAGATATTATACAGGACGCTGTTATCCTGGAGGATATTAGTGATGTGTAATCTACATGATGACGTCCTCTACACCAGATATTATACAGGACGCTGTTATCATGGAGGATATTAGTGAGGTGTAATCTACATGGTGACGTCCTCTACACCAGATATTATACAGAACGCTGTTATCATGGAGGATATTAGTGATGTGTAATCTACATGATGACGTCCTCTACACCAGATATTATACAGGACGCTGTTATCATGGAGGATATTAGTGAAGTGTTATCTACATGGTGACGTCCTCTACAACAGATATTATACAGGACGCTGTTATCATGGAGGATATTAGTGACGTGTAATCTACATGGTGACATCCTCTACACCAGATATTATACAGGACGCTGTTATCATGGAGGATATTAGTGACGTGTAATCTACATGGTGACGTCCTCTACACCAGATGTTATACAGGACGCTGTTATCATGGAGGATATTAGTGACGTGTAATCTACATGGTGACATCCTCTCCACCAGATGTTATACAGGACGCTGTTATCATGGAGGATATTAGTGACGTGTAATCTACATGGTGACGTCCTCTACACCAGATATTATACAGGACGCTGTTATCATGGAGGATATTAGTGACGTGTAATCTACATGGTGACGTCCTCTCCACCAGATGTTATACAGGACGCTGTTATCATGGAGGATATTAGTGACGTGTAATATACATGGTGACGTCCTCTACACCAGATATTATACAGAACGCTGTTATCATGGAGGATATTAGTGACGTGTAATATACATGGTGACGTCCTCTACACCAGATACTATACAGGACGCTGTTATCATGGAGGATATTAGTGACGTGTAATCTACATGGTGACGTCCTCTCCACCAGATATTATACAGGACGCTGTTATCATGAAGGATATTAGTGATGTGTAATCTACATGGTGACGTCCTCTACACCAGATATTATACAGGACGCTGTTATCATGGAGGATATTAGTGACGTGTAATCTACATGGTGACGTCCTCTCCACCAGATATTATACAGGACGCTGTTATCATGGAGGATATTAGTGATGTGTAATCTACATGGTGACGTCCTCTCCACCAGATATTATACAGGACGCTGTTATCATGGAGGATATTAGTGACGTGTAATCTACATGGTGACGTCTTCTACACCAAATATTATACAGAACGCTGTTATCATGGAGGATATTAGTGACGTGTAATCTACATGGTGACGTCCTCTACACCAGATATTATACAGAACGCTGTTATCATGGAGGATATTAGTGACGTGTAATCTACATGGTGACGTCCTCTCCACCAGATATTATACAGGACGCTGTTATCATGGAGGATATTAGTGACGTGTTATCTACATGGTGACGTCCTCTACACCAGATATTATACAGGACGCTGTTATCATGGAGGATATTAGTGACGTGTAATCTACATGGTGACGTCCTCTCCACCAGATATTATACAGGACGCTGTTATCATGGAGGATATTAGTGACGTGTAATCTACATGGTGACGTCTTCTACACCAGATATTATACAGGACGCTGTTATCATGGAGGCTATTAGTGACGTATAATCTACATGGTGACGTTCTCTCCACCAGATATTATACAGGACGCTGTTATCATGGAGGATATTATTGACGTGTAATCTACATGGTGACGTCCTCTACACCAGATATTATACAGGACGCTGTTATCATGGAGGATATTAGTGACGTGTAATCTACATGGTGACGTCCTCTACACCAGATATTATACAGGACGCTGTTATCATGGAGGATATTAGTGACGTGTAATCTACATGGTGACGTCCTCTACACCAGATATTATACAGGACGCTGTTATCATGGAGTCTCAGAGTTACGTGTAATCTACATGGTGACGTCCTCTACACCAGATATTATACAGGACGCTGTTATCATGGAGGCTATTAGTGACGTATAATCTACATGGTGACGTTCTCTCCACCAGATATTATACAGGACGCTGTTATCATGGAGGCTATTAGTGACGTATAATCTACATGGTGACGTTCTCTCCACCAGATATTATACAGGACGCTGTTATCATGGAGGTTATTAGTGACGTGTAATCTACATGGTGACGTCCTCTACACCAGGTATTATACAGGACGCTGTTATCATGGAGGCTATTAGTGACGTGTAATCTACATGGTGACGTTCTCTCCACCAGGTATTATACAGGACGCTGTTATCATGGAGGATATTAGTGACGTATAATATACATGGTGACGTTCTCTCCACCAGATATTATACAGGACGCTGTTATCATGGAGGATATTAGTGACGTGTAATCTACTTGGTGACGTCCTCTACACCAGATATTATACAGGACGCTGTTATCATGGAGTCTCAGAGTTACGTGTAATCTACATGGTGACGTCCTCTACACCAGATATTATACAGGACGCTGTTATCGTGGAGGCTATTAGTGACGTATAATCTACATGGTGACGTTCTCTCCACCAGATATTATACAGGACGCTGTTATCATGGAGGCTATTAGTGACGTATAATATACATGGTGACGTCCTCTACACCAGATATTATACAGGACGCTGTTATCATGGAGGCTATTAGTGACGTATAATATACATGGTGACGTTCTCTCCACCAGATATTATACAGGACGCTGTTATCATGGAGGATATTAGTGACGTATAATATACATGGTGACGTTCTCTCCACCAGATATTATACAGGACGCTGTTATCATGAAGGATATTAGTGACGTGTAATCTACATGGTGACGTCCTCTACACCAGATATTATACAGGACGCTGTTATCATGGAGGACATTAGTGATGTGTAATCTACATGGTGACGTCCTCTACACCAGATATTATACAGGACGCTGTTATCATGGAGGACATTAGTGATGTGTAATCTACATGGTGACGTCCTCTACACCAGATATTATACAGGACGCTGTTATCATGAAGGATATTAGTGACGTGTAATCTACATGGTGACGTCCTCTACACCAGATATTATACAGGACGCTGTTATCATGGAGGACATTAGTGAGGTGTAATCTACATGGTGACGTCCTCTACACCAGATATTATACAGGACGCTGTTATCATGGAGGATATTAGTGAGGTGTAATCTACATGGTGAGGTCCTCTCCACCAGATATTATACAGGACGCTGTTATCATGGAGGATATTAGTGACGTGTAATCTACATGGTGACGTCCTCTACACCAGATATTATACAGGACGCCGTTATCATGGAGGCTATTAGTGACGTGTTATCTACATGGTGACATCCTCTACACCAGATATTTTACAGGACGCTGTTATCATGGAGGATATTAGTGATGTGTAATCTACATGGTGACGTCCTCTACACCAGATATTATACAGGACGCTGTTATCATGGAGGATATTAGTGAGGTGTAATCTACATGGTGACGTCCTCTACACCAGATATTATACAGGACGCTGTTATCATGGAGGATATTAGTGACGTATAATATACATGGTGACGTCCTCTACACCAGATATTATACAGGACGCTGTTATCATGGAGTCTAAGAGTGACGTGTAATCTACATGGTGACGTCCTCTACACCAGATATTATACAGGACGCTGTTATCATGGAGTCTAAGAGTTACGTGTAATCTACATGGTGACGTACTCTCCACCAGATATTATACAGGACGCTGTTATCATGGAGGATATTAGTGATGTATAATCTACATGGTGACGTCCTCTCCACCAGATATTATACAGGATGCTGTTATCATGGAGGATATTAGTGATGTATAATCTACATGGTAACGTCCTCTCCACCAGATATTATACAGGACGCTGTTATCATGAAGGATATTAGTGACGTGTAATCTACATGGTGACGTCCTCTACACCAGATATTATACAGGACGCTGTTATCATGGAGGCTATTAGTGACGTGTAATCTACATGGTGACGTCCTCTACACCAGATATTATACAGGAAGCTGTTATCATGGAGGATATTAGTGAGGTGTAATCTACATGGTGAGGTCCTCTCCACCAGATATTATACAGGACGCTGTTATCATGGAGGATATTAGTGACGTGTAATCTACATGGTGACGTCCTCTACACCAGATATTATTCAGGAAGCTGTTATCATGGAGGATATTAGTGAGGTGTAATCTACATGGTGAGGTCCTCTACACCAGATATTATACAGGAAGCTGTTATCATGGAGGATATTAGTGACGTGTAATCTACATGGTGACGTCCTCTACACGAGATATTATACAGGACGCCGTTATCATGGAGGCTATTAGTGACGTGTAATCTACATGGTGACGTCCTCTACACCAGATATTATACAGGAAGCTGTTATCATGGAGGATATTAGTGAGGTGTAATCTACATGGTGAGGTCCTCTCCACCAGATATTATACAGGACGCTGTTATCATGGAGGATATTAGTGATGTATAATCTACATGGTGACGTCCTCTCCACCAGATATTATACAGGACGCTGTTATCATGAAGGATATTAGTGACGTGTAATCTACATGGTGACGTCCTCTACACCAGATATTATACAGGACGCTGTTATCATGGAGTCTCAGAGTTACGTGTAATCTACATGGTGACGTCCTCTACACCAGATATTATACAGGACGCTGTTATCATGGAGGATATTAGTGACGTGTAATCTACATGGTGACGTCCTCTACACCAGATATTATACAGGACGCCGTTATCATGGAGGCTATTAGTGACGTGTTATCTACATGGTGACATCCTCTACACCAGATATTATACAGGACGCTGTTATCATGGAGGATATTAGTGATGTGTAATCTACATGGTGACGTCCTCTACACCAGATATTATACAGGACGCTGTTATCATGGAGGATATTAGTGATGTGTAATGTACATAGTGACGTCCTCTACACCAGATATTTTACAGGACGCTGTTATCATGGAGGATATTGGTGATGTATAATCTACATGGTGACGTCCTCTCCACCAGATATTATACAGGACGCTGTTATCATGGAGGATATTAGTGACGTGTAATCTACATGGTGACGTCCTCTCCACCAGATATTATACAGGACGCTGTTATCATGGAGGATATTAGTGATGTATAATCTACATGGTGACGTCCTCTCCACCAGATATTATACAGGACGCTGTTATCATGGAGGATATTAGTGACGTGTAATCTACATGGTGACGTCCTCTACAGCAGATATTATACAGGACGCTGTTATCATGGAGTCTCAGAGTTACGTGTAATCTACATGGTGACGTCCTCTACACCAGATATTATACAGGACGCTGTTATCATGGAGGATATTAGTGATGTGTAATCTACATGGTGACGTCCTCTACACCAGATATTATACAGGACGCTGTTATCATGGAGACTATTAGTGACGTGTAATCTACATGGTGACGTCCTCTACACCAGATATTATACAGGACGCTGTTATCATGGAGGATATTAGTGAGGTGTAATCTACATGGTGAGGTCCTCTCCACCAGATATTATACAGGACGCTGTTATCATGGAGGATATTAGTGACGTGTAATCTACATGGTGACGTCCTCTACACCAGATATTATACAGGACGCCGTTATCATGGAGGCTATTAGTGACGTGTTATCTACATGGTGACATCCTCTACACCAGATATTATACAGGACGCTGTTATCATGGAGGATATTAGTGATGTGTAATGTACATAGTGACGTCCTCTACACCAGATATTTTACAGGACGCTGTTATCATGGAGGATATTAGTGATGTGTAATCTACATGGTGACGTCCTCTACACCAGATATTATACAGGACGCTGTTATCATGGAGGATATTAGTGAGGTGTAATCTACATGGTGACGTCCTCTACACCAGATATTATACAGGACGCTGTTATCATGGAGGATATTAGTGATGTGTAATCTACATGGTGACGTCCTCTACACCAGATATTATACAGGACGCTGTTATCATGGAGGATATTAGTGACGTATAATATACATGGTGACGTCCTCTACACCAGATATTATACAGGACGCTGTTATCATGGAGTCTAAGAGTGACGTGTAATCTACATGGTGACGTCCTCTCCACCAGATATTATACAGGACGCTGTTATCATGGAGGATATTAGTGATGTATAATCTACATGGTGACGTCCTCTCCACCAGATATTATACAGGACGCTGTTATCATGGAGGATATTAGTGATGTATAATCTACATGGTAACGTCCTCTCCACCAGATATTATACAGGACGCTGTTATCATGAAGGATATTAGTGACGTGTAATCTACATGGTGACGTCCTCTACACCAGATATTATACAGGACGCTGTTATCATGGAGGCTATTAGTGACGTGTAATCTACATGGTGACGTCCTCTACACCAGATATTATACAGGAAGCTGTTATCATGGAGGATATTAGTGAGGTGTAATCTACATGGTGAGGTCCTCTCCACCAGATATTATACAGGACGCTGTTATCATGGAGGATATTAGTGACGTGTAATCTACATGGTGACGTCCTCTACACGAGATATTATACAGGACGCCGTTATCATGGAGGCTATTAGTGACGTGTAATCTACATGGTGACGTCCTCTACACCAGATATTATACAGGAAGCTGTTATCATGGAGGATATTAGTGAGGTGTAATCTACATGGTGAGGTCCTCTCCACCAGATATTATACAGGACGCTGTTATCATGGAGGATATTAGTGATGTATAATCTACATGGTGACGTCCTCTCCACCAGATATTATACAGGACGCTGTTATCATGAAGGATATTAGTGACGTGTAATCTACATGGTGACGTCCTCTACACCAGATATTATACAGGACGCTGTTATCATGGAGTCTCAGAGTTACGTGTAATCTACATGGTGACGTCCTCTACACCAGATATTATACAGGACGCTGTTATCATGGAGGATATTAGTGACGTGTAATCTACATGGTGACGTCCTCTACACCAGATATTATACAGGACGCTGTTATCATGGAGGCTATTAGTGACGTGTAATCTACATGGTGACGTCCTCTACACCAGATATTATACAGGAAGCTGTTATCATGGAGGATATTAGTGAGGTGTAATCTACATGGTGAGGTCCTCTCCACCAGATATTATACAGGACGCTGTTATCATGGAGGATATTAGTGACGTGTAATCTACATGGTGACGTCCTCTACACGAGATATTATACAGGACGCCGTTTTCATGGAGGCTATTAGTGACGTGTTATCTACATGGTGACATCCTCTACACCAGATATTATACAGGACGCTGTTATCATGGAGGATATTAGTGATGTGTAATGTACATAGTGACGTCCTCTACACCAGATATTTTACAGGACGCTGTTATCATGGAGGATATTAGTGATGTGTAATCTACATGGTGACGTCCTCTACACCAGATATTATACAGGACGCTGTTATCATGGAGGATATTAGTGACGTGTAATCTACATGGTGACGTTCTCTACACCAGATATTATACAGGACGCTGTTATCATGGAGGATATTAGTGACGTGTAGTCTACATGGTGACGTCCTCTCCACCAGATATTATACAGGACGCTGTTATCATGGAGGCTATTAGTGACGTATAATATACATGGTGACGTCCTCTACACCAGATATTATACAGGAAGCTGTTATCATGGAGGAAATTAGTGAGGTGTAATCTACATGGTGACGTCCTCTCCACCAGATATTATACAGGACGCTGTTATCATGGAGGATATTAGTGACGTGTAATCTACATGGTGACGTCCTCTACACGAGATATTATACAGGACGCCGTTATCATGGAGGCTATTAGTGACGTGTTATCTACATGGTGACATCCTCTACACCAGATATTATACAGGACGCTGTTATCATGGAGGATATTAGTGATGTGTAATCTACATGGTGACGTCCTCTACACCAGATATTATACAGGACGCTGTTATCATGGAGGATATTAGTGATGTGTAATGTACATAGTGACGTCCTCTACACCAGATATTTTACAGGACGCTGTTATCATGGAGGATATTAGTGATGTGTAATCTACATGGTGACGTCCTCTACACCAGATATTATACAGGACGCTGTTATCATGGAGGATATTAGTGACGTGTAATCTACATGGTGACGTTCTCTACACCAGATATTATACAGGACGCTGTTATCATGGAGGATATTAGTGACGTGTAGTCTACATGGTGACGTCCTCTCCACCAGATATTATACAGGACGCTGTTATCATGGAGGCAATTAGTGACGTATAATATACATGGTGACGTCCTCTACACCAGATATTATACAGAACGCTGTTATCATGGAGGATATTAGTGACGTGTAATCTACATGGTGACGTCCTCTACACCAGATATTATACAGGACGCTGTTGTCATGGAGTCTAAGAGTGACGTGTAATCTACATGGTGACGTCCTCTACACCAGATATTATACAGGACGCTGTTATCATGGAGTCTAAGAGTTACGTGTAATCTACATGGTGACGTCCTCTCCACCAGATATTATACAGGACGCTGTTATCATGGAGGATATTAGTGATGTATAATCTACATGGTGACGTCCTCTCCACCAGATATTATACAGGACGCTGTTATCATGGAGGATATTAGTGATGTATAATCTACATGGTGACGTCCTCTCCACCAGATATTATACAGGACGCTGTTATCATGAAGGATATTAGTGACGTGTAATCTACATGGTGACGTCCTCTCCACCAGATATTATACAGGACGCTGTTATCATGGAGGATATTAGTGACGTGTAATCTACATGGTGACGTCCTCTACACCAGATATTATACAGGACGCTGTTATCATGGAGGCTATTAGTGACGTGTAATCTACGTGGTGACGTCCTCTCCACCAGATATTATACAGGACGCTGTTATCATGGAGGATATTAGTGACGTGTAATCTACATGGTGACGTCCTCTACACGAGATATTATACAGGACGCCGTTATCATGGAGGCTATTAGTGACGTGTTATCTACATGGTGACATCCTCTACACCAGATATTATACAGGACGCTGTTATCATGGAGGATATTAGTGATGTGTAATGTACATAGTGACGTCCTCTACACCAGATATTTTACAGGACGCTGTTATCATGGAGGATATTAGTGATGTGTAATCTACATGGTGACGTCCTCTACACCAGATATTATACAGGACGCTGTTATCATGGAGGATATTAGTGATGTGTAATGTACATAGTGACGTCCTCTACACCAGATATTATACAGGACGCTGTTATCATGGAGGATATTAGTGATGTGTAATCTACATGGTGACGTCCTCTACACCAGATATTATACAGGACGCTGTTATCATGGAGGATATTAGTGATGTGTAAACTACATGGTGACATGCTCTCCACCAGATATTATACAGGACGCTGTTATCATGGAGGATATTAGTGAGGTGTAATCTACATGTTGACGTCCTCTACACCAGATATTATACAGGACGCTGTTATCATGGAGGCTATTAGTGACGTGTAATCTACATGGTGACGTTCTCTACACCAGATATTATACAGGACTCTGTTATCATGGAGGATATTAGTGATGTGTAATGTACATAGTGACGTCCTCTCCACCAGATATTATACAGGACGCTGTTATCATGGAGGATATTAGTGATGTGTAAACTACATGGTGACGTCCTCTCCACCAGATATTATACAGGACGCTGTTATCATGGAGGCTATTAGTGACGTGTAATCTACATGGTGACGTTCTCTACACCAGATATTATACAGGACTCTGTTATCATGGAGGCTATTAGTGATGTGTAATCTACATGGTGACGTCCTCTACACCAGATATTATACAGGACGCTGTTATCATGGAGGATATTAGTGATGTGTAAACTACATGGTGACATGCTCTCCACCAGATATTATACAGGACGCTGTTATCATGGAGGCTATTAGTGACGTGTAATCTACATGGTGACGTTCTCTACACCAGATATTATACAGGACGCTGTTATCATGGAGGATATTAGTGATGTGTAATCTACATGGTGACGTCCTCTACACCAGATATTATACAGGACGCTGTTATCATGGAGGATATTAGTGATGTGTAATCTACATGGTGACGTCCTCTACAGCAGATATTATAAAGGACGCTGTTATCATGGAGGCTATTAGTGACGTGTAATCTACATGGTGACGTCCTCTACACCAGATATTATACAGGACGCTGTTATCATGGAGGATATTAGTGATGTGTAATCTACATGGTGACGTCCTCTACACCAGATATTATACAGGACGCTGTTATCATGGAGACTATTAGTGACGTGTAATCTACATGGTGATGTCCTCTACACCAGATATTATACAGGACGCTGTTATCATGGAGGATATTAGTGAGGTGTAATCTACATGGTGAGGTCCTCTCCACCAGATATTATACAGGACGCTGTTATCATGGAGGATATTAGTGACGTGTAATCTACATGGTGACGTCCTCTACACCAGATATTATACAGGACGCCGTTATCATGGAGGCTATTAGTGACGTGTAATCTACATGGTGACGTCCTCTACACCAGATATTATACAGGACGCTGTTATCATGGAGGATATTAGTGATGTGTAATCTACATGGTGACGTCCTCTACACCAGATATTTTACAGGACGCTGTTATCATGGAGGATATTAGTGATGTGTAATCTACATGGTGACGTCCTCTACACCAGATATTATACAGGACGCTGTTATCATGGAGGATATTAGTGATGTGTAATGTACATGGTGACGTCCTCTACACCAGATATTATACAGGACGCTGTTATCATGGAGGCTATTAGTGACGTGTTATCTACATGGTGACATCCTCTACACCAGATATTATACAGGACGCCGTTATCATGGAGGCTATTAGTGACGTGTTATCTACATGGTGACGTCCTCTACACCAGATATTATACAGGACGCTGTTATCATGGAGGATATTAGTGAGGTGTAATCTACATGGTGACGTCCTCTACACCAGATATTATACAGGACGCTGTTATCATGGAGGATATTAGTGACGTATAATATACATGGTGACGTCCTCTACACCAGATATTATACAGGACGCTGTTATCATGGAGGATATTAGTGACGTATAATATACATGGTGACGTCCTCTACACCAGATATTATACAGGACGCTGTTATCATGGAGGATATTAGTGACGTGTAATCAACATGGTGACGTCCTCTACACCAGATATTATACAGGACGCTGTTATCATGGAGGATATTAGTGACGTGTAGTCTACATGGTGACGTCCTCTCCACCAGATATTATACAGGACGCTGTTATCATGGAGGCTATTAGTGACGTATAATATACATGGTGACGTCCTCTACACCAGATATTATACAGAACGCTGTTATCATGGAGGATATTAGTGACGTGTAATCTACATGGTGACGTCCTCTACACCAGATATTATACAGGACGCTGTTATCATGGAGTCTAAGAGTGACGTGTAATCTACATGGTGACGTCCTCTACACCAGATATTATACAGGACGCTGTTATCATGGAGTCTAAGAGTTACGTGTAATCTACATGGTGACGTCCTCTCCACCAGATATTATACAGGACGCTGTTATCATGGAGGATATTAGTGATGTATAATCTACATGGTGACGTCCTCTCCACCAGATATTATACAGGACGCTGTTATCATGGAGGATATTAGTGATGTATAATCTACATGGTGACGTCCTCTCCACCAGATATTATACAGGACGCTGTTATCATGAAGGATATTAGTGACGTGTAATCTACATGGTGACGTCCTCTACACCAGATATTATACAGGACGCTGTTATCATGGAGTCTCAGAGTTACGTGTAATCTACATGGTGACGTCCTCTACACCAGATATTATACAGGACGCTGTTATCATGGAGGATATTAGTGACGTGTAATCTACATGGTGACGTCCTCTACACCAGATATTATACAGGACGCTGTTATCATGGAGGCTATTAGTGACGTGTAATCTACATGGTGACGTCCTCTACACCAGATATTATACAGGAAGCTGTTATCATGGAGGATATTAGTGAGGTGTAATCTACATGGTGAGGTCCTCTCCACCAGATATTATACAGGACGCTGTTATCATGGAGGATATTAGTGACGTGTAATCTACATGGTGACGTCCTCTACACGAGATATTATACAGGACGCCGTTATCATGGAGGCTATTAGTGACGTGTTATCTACATGGTGACATCCTCTACACCAGATATTATACAGGACGCTGTTATCATGGAGGATATTAGTGATGTGTAATGTACATAGTGACGTCCTCTACACCAGATATTTTACAGGACGCTGTTATCATGGAGGATATTAGTGACGTGTAATCTACATGGTGACGTCCTCTACACCAGATATTATACAGGACGCTGTTATCATGGAGGATATTAGTGATGTGTAATCTACATGGTGACGTCCTCTACACCAGATATTTTACAGGACGCTGTTATCATGGAGGATATTAGTGATGTGTAATCTACATGGTGACGTCCTCTACACCAGATATTATACAGGACGCTGTTATCATGGAGGATATTAGTGACGTGTAATCTACATGGTGACGTTCTCTACACCAGATATTATACAGGACGCTGTTATCATGGAGGATATTAGTGACGTGTAGTCTACATGGTGACGTCCTCTCCACCAGATATTATACAGGACGCTGTTATCATGGAGGCTATTAGTGACGTATAATATACATGGTGACGTCCTCTACACCAGATATTATACAGGAAGCTGTTATCATGGAGGATATTAGTGAGGTGTAATCTACATGGTGACGTCCTCTACACCAGATATTATACAGGACGCTGTTATCATGGAGGCTATTAGTGACGTATAATATACATGGTGACGTCCTCTACACCAGATATTATACAGGACGCTGTTATCATGGAGGATATTAGTGACGTGTAGTCTACATGGTGACGTCCTCTCCACCAGATATTATACAGGACGCTGTTATCATGGAGGCTATTAGTGACGTATAATATACATGGTGACGTTCTCTACACCAGATATTATACAGGACGCTGTTATCATGGAGGATATTAGTGACGTGTAGTCTACATGGTGACGTCCTCTCCACCAGATATTATACAGGACGCTGTTATCATGGAGGATATTAGTGATGTGTAATGTACATAGTGACGTCCTCTACACCAGATATTTTACAGGACGCTGTTATCATGGAGGATATTAGTGATGTGTAATCTACATGGTGACGTCCTCTACACCAGATATTATACAGGACGCTGTTATCATGGAAGATATTAGTGATGTGTAATGTACATAGTGACGTCCTCTACACCAGATATTTTACAGGACGCTGTTATCATGGAGGATATTAGTGAGGTGTAATCTACATGGTGACGTCCTCTACACCAGATATTATACAGGACGCTGTTATCATGGAGGCTATTAGTGACGTGTAATCTACATGGTGACGTTCTCTACACCAGATATTATACAGGACGCTGTTATCATGGAGGATATTAGTGATGTGTAATCTACATGGTGACGTCCTCTACAGCAGATATTATACAGGACGCTGTTATCATGGAGGATATTAGTGAGGTGTAATCTACATGGTGACGTCCTCTACACCAGATATTATACAGGACGCTGTTATCATGGAGGATATTAGTGATGTGTAATCTACATGGTGACGTCCTCTACACCAGATATTATACAGGATGCTGTTATCATGGAGACTATTAGTGACGTGTAATCTACATGGTGATGTCCTCTACACCAGATATTATACAGGACGCTGTTATCATGGAGGATATTAGTGAGGTGTAATCTACATGGTGAGGTCCTCTCCACCAGATATTATACAGGACGCTGTTATCATGGAGGATATTAGTGACGTGTAATGTACATAGTGACGTCCTCTACACCAGATATTTTACAGGACGCTGTTTTCATGGAGGATATTAGTGAGGTGTAATCTACATGGTGACGTCCTCTACACCAGATATTATACAGGACGCTGTTATCATGGAGGATATTAGTGATGTGTAATCTACATGGTGACGTCCTCTACACCAGATATTATACAGGACGCTGTTTTCATGGAGGATATTAGTGAGGTGTAATCTACATGGTGACGTCCTCTACACCAGATATTATACAGGACGCTGTTATCATGGAGGATATTAGTGACGTATAATATACATGGTGACGTCCTCTACACCAGATATTATACAGGACGCTGTTATCATGGAGGATATTAGTGACGTATAATATACATGGTGACGTCCTCTACACCAGATATTATACAGGACGCTGTTATCATGGAGGATATTAGTGACGTGTAATCAACATGGTGACGTCCTCTACACCAGATATTATACAGGACGCTGTTATCATGGAGGATATTAGTGACGTGTAGTCTACATGGTGACGTCCTCTCCACCAGATATTATACAGGACGCTGTTATCATGGAGGCTATTAGTGACGTATAATCTACATGGTGACGTCCTCTACACCAGATATTATACAGAACGCTGTTATCATGGAGGATATTAGTGACGTGTAATCTACATGGTGACGTCCTCTACACCAGATATTATACAGGACGCTGTTATCATGGAGTCTAAGAGTGACGTGTAATCTACATGGTGACGTCCTCTACACCAGATATTATACAGGACGCTGTTATCATGGAGTCTAAGAGTTACGTGTAATCTACATGGTGACGTCCTCTCCACCAGATATTATACAGGACGCTGTTATCATGGAGGATATTAGTGAGGTGTAATCTACATGGTGACGTCCTCTACACCAGATATTATACAGGACGCTGTTATCATGGAGGATATTAGTGATGTGTAATCTACATGGTGACGTCCTCTCCACCAGATATTATACAGGACGCTGTTATCATGGAGGATATTAGTGATGTATAATCTACATGGTGACGTCCTCTCCACCAGATATTATACAGGACGCTGTTATCATGGAGGATATTAGTGATGTATAATCTACATGGTGACGTCCTCTCCACCAGATATTATACAGGACGCTGTTATCATGAAGGATATTAGTGACGTGTAATCTACATGGTGACGTCCTCTACACCAGATATTATACAGGACGCTGTTATCATGGAGTCTCAGAGTTACGTGTAATCTACATGGTGACGTCCTCTACACCAGATATTATACAGGACGCTGTTATCATGGAGGATATTAGTGACGTGTAATCTACATGGTGACGTCCTCTACACCAGATATTATACAGGACGCTGTTATCATGGAGGCTATTAGTGACGTGTAATCTACATGGTGACGTCCTCTACACCAGATATTATACAGGAAGCTGTTATCATGGAGGATATTAGTGAGGTGTAATCTACATGGTGAGGTCCTCTCCACCAGATATTATACAGGACGCTGTTATCATGGAGGATATTAGTGACGTGTAATCTACATGGTGACGTCCTCTACACGAGATATTATACAGGACGCCGTTATCATGGAGGCTATTAGTGACGTGTTATCTACATGGTGACATCCTCTACACCAGATATTATACAGGACGCTGTTATCATGGAGGATATTAGTGATGTGTAATGTACATAGTGACGTCCTCTACACCAGATATTATACAGGACGCTGTTATCATGGAGGATATTAGTGATGTGTAAACTACATGGTGACATGCTCTCCACCAGATATTATACAGGACGCTGTTATCATGGAGGATATTAGTGAGGTGTAATCTACATGATGACGTCCTCTACACCAGATATTATACAGGACGCTGTTATCATGGAGGATATTAGTGACGTGTTATCTACATGGTGACGTCCTCTACACCAGATATTATACAGGACGCTGTTATCATGGAGGATATTAGTGACGTGTAATCTACATGGTGAGGTCCTCTACACCAGATATTATACAGGACGCTGTTATCATGGAGGATATTAGTGACGTGTTATCTACATGGTGACGTCCTCTACACCAGATATTATACAGGACGCTGTTATCATGGAGGATATTAGTGACGTGTCATCTACATGGTGACGTCCTCTACACCAGATATTATACAGGACGCTGTTATCATGGAGGATATTAGTGACGTGTAATCTACGTGGTGACATCCTCTCCACCAGATGTTATACAGGACGCTGTTATCATGGAGGATATTAGTGACGTGTAATATACATGGTGACGTCCTCTCCACCAGATGTTATACAGGACGCTGTTATCATGGAGGATATTAGTGACGTGTAATATACATGGTGATGTCCTCTACACCAGATACTATACAGGACGCTGTTATCATGGAGGATATTAGTGACGTGTAATATACATGGTGACGTTCTCTACACCAGATATTATACAGGACGCTGTTATCATGAAGGATATTAGTGATGTGTAATGTACATGGTGACGTCCTCTACACCAGATATTATACAGAACGCTGTTATCATGGAGGCTATTAGTGACGTGTTATCTACATGGTGACGTCCTCTACACCAGATATTATACAGGACGCTGTTATCATGGAGGATATTAGTGACGTGTAATCTACATGGTGACGTCCTCTCCATCAGATATTATACAGGACGCTGTTATCATGGAGGATATTAGTGATGTGTAATCTACATGGTGACGTCCTCTACACCAGATATTATACAGGACGCTGTTATCATGGAGGATATTAGTGACGTGTAATCTACATGGTGACGTCCTCTACACCAGATATTATACAGGACGCTGTTATCATGGAGGATATTAGTGACGTGTAATCTACATGGTGACGTCCTCTACACCAGATATTATACAGGACGCTGTTATCATGGAGGATATTAGTGACGTGTAATCTACATGGTGACATCCTCTCCACCAGATGTTATACAGGACGCTGTTATCATGGAGGATATTAGTGACGTGTAATATACATGGTGACGTCCTCTCCACCAGATGTTGTACAGGACGCTGTTATCATGGAGGATATTAGTGACGTGTAATATACATGGTGACGTCCTCTACACCAGATACTATACAGGACGCTGTTATCATGGAGGATATTAGTGACGTGTAATATACATGGTGACGTCCTCTACACCAGATATTATACAGGACGCTGTTATCATGAAGGATATTAGTGATGTGTAATGTACATGGTGACGTCCTCTACACCAGATATTATACAGAACGCTGTTATCATGGAGGCTATTAGTGACGTGTTATCTACATGGTGACGTCCTCTACACCAGATATTATACAGGACGCTGTTATCATGGAGGATATTAGTGACGTGTAATCTACATGGTGACGTCCTCTACACCAGATATTATACAGGACGCTGTTGTCATGGAGGATATTAGTGATGTGTAATCTACATGGTGACGTCCTCTCCATCAGATATTATACAGGACGCTGTTATCATGGAGGATATTAGTGACGTGTAATCTACATGGTGACGTCTTCTACACCAGATATTACACAGGACGCTGTTATCATGGAGGCTATTAGTGACGTATAATCTACATGGTGACGTTCTCTCCACCAGATATTATACAGGACGCTGTTATCATGGAGGCTATTAGTGACGTATAATATACATGGTGACGTTCTCTCCACCAGATATTATACAGGACGCTGTTATCATGGAGGATATTAGTGATGTGTAATCTACATGGTGACGTCCTCTACACCAGATATTATACAGGACGCTGTTATCATGGAGGATATTAGTGACGTGTAATCTACATGGTGACGTCCTCTACACCAGATATTATACAGGACGCTGTTATCATGGAGGATATTAGTGAGGTGTAATCTACATGGTGACGTCCTCTACACCAGATGTTATACAGGACGCTGTTATCATGGAGGATATTAGTGATGTGTAATCTACATGGTGACGTCCTCTCCATCAGATATTATACAGGACGCTGTTATCATGGAGGATATTAGTGACGTGTAATCTACATGGTGACGTCCTCTACACCAGATATTATACAGGACGCTGTTATCATGGATGATGTTAGTGATGTGTAATCTACATGATGACGTCCTCTACACCAGATATTATACAGGACGCTGTTATCATGGAGGCTATTAGTGATGTGTAATCTACATGGTGACGTCCTCTCCACCAGATATTATACAGGACGCTGTTATCATGAAGGACATTAGTGACGTGTAATCTACATGGTGACGTCCTCTACACCAGATACTATACAGGACGCTGTTATCATGGAGGATATTAGTGACGTGTAATTTACATGGTGACGTTCTCTACACCAGATATTATACAGGACGCCGTTATCATGGAGGATATTAGTGATGTGTAATCTACATGGTGACGTCCTCTACACCAGATATTATACAGGACGCCGTTATCATGGAGGATATTAGTGACGTGTAATCTACATGGTGACGTCCTCTACACCAGATATTATACAGGACGCCGTTATCATGGAGGCTATTAGTGACGTGTAATCTATATGGTGACGTCCTCTACACCAGATATTATACAGGACGCCGTTATCATGGAGGCTATTAGTGACGTGTAATCTACATGGTGACGTCCTCTACACCAGATATTATACAGGACGCTGTTATCATGGAGGCTATTAGTGATGTGTAATCTACATGGTGACGTCCTCTACACCAGATATTATACAGGACGCTGTTATCATGGAGGATTTTAGTGACGTGTAATCTACATGGTGACGTCCTCTACACCAGATACTATACAGGACGCCGTTATCATGGAGGATATTAGTGACGTGTAATCTACATGGTGACGTCCTCTACACCAGATATTATACAGGACGCCGTTATCATGGAGGCTATTAGTGACGTGTAATCTATATGGTGACGTCCTCTACACCAGATATTATACAGGACGCCGTTATCATGGAGGCTATTAGTGACGTGTAATCTACATGGTGACGTCCTCTACACCAGATATTATACAGGACGCCGTTATCATGGAGGATATTAGTGACGTGTTATCTACATGGTGACGTCCTCTACACCAGATATTATACAGGACGCTGTTATCATGGAGGCTATTAGTGATGTGTAATCTACATGGTGACGTCCTCTACACCAGATATTATACAGGACGCTGTTATCATGGAGGATATTAGTGACGTGTAATCTACATGGTGGCGTCCTCTCCACCAGATATTATACAGGACGCTGTTATCATGGAGGATATTAGTGACGTGTAATCTACATGGTGACATCCTCTCCACCAGATGTTATACAGGACGCTGTTATCATGGAGGATATTAGTGACGTGTAATATACATGGTGACGTCCTCTCCACCAGATGTTGTACAGGACGCTGTTATCATGGAGGATATTAGTGATGTGTAATCTACGTGGTGACGTCCTCTACACCAGATACTATACAGGACGCTGTTATCATGGAGGATATTAGTGACGTGTAATATACATGGTGACGTCCTCTACACCAGATATTATACAGGACGCTGTTATCATGAAGGATATTAGTGATGTGTAATGTACATGGTGACGTCCTCTACACCAGATATTATACAGAACGCTGTTATCATGGAGGCTATTAGTGACGTGTTATCTACATGGTGACGTCCTCTACACCAGATATTATACAGGACGCTGTTATCATGGAGGATATTAGTGACGTGTAATCTACATGGTGACGTCCTCTACACCAGATATTATACAGGACGCTGTTGTCATGGAGGATATTAGTGATGTGTAATCTACATGGTGACGTCCTCTCCATCAGATATTATACAGGACGCTGTTATCATGGAGGATATTAGTGACGTGTAATCTACATGGTGACGTCTTCTACACCAGATATTATACAGGACGCTGTTATCATGGAGGCTATTAGTGACGTATAATATACATGGTGACGTTCTCTCCACCAGATATTATACAGGACGCTGTTATCATGGAGGCTATTAGTGACGTATAATATACATGGTGACGTTCTCTCCACCAGATATTATACAGGACGCTGTTATCATGGAGGATATTAGTGATGTGTAATCTACATGGTGACGTCCTCTACACCAGATATTATACAGGACGCTTTTATCATGGAGGCTATTAGTGACGTATAATATACATGGTGATGTTCTCTCCACCAGATATTATACAGGACGCTGTTATCATGGAGGATATTAGTGATGTGTAATCTACATGGTGACGTCCTCTACACCAGATATTATACAGGACGCTGTTATCATGGAGGATATTAGTGATGTGTAATGTACATGGTGACGTCTTCTACACCAGATATTATACAGGACGCTGTTATCATGGAGGCTATTAGTGACGTATAATATACATGGTGACGTTCTCTCCACCAGATATTATACAGGACGCTGTTATCATGGAGGATATTAGTGATGTGTAATCTACATGGTGACGTCCTCTACACCAGATATTATACAGGACGCTTTTATCATGGAGGCTATTAGTGACGTATAATATACATGGTGATGTTCTCTCCACCAGATATTATACAGGACGCTGTTATCATGGAGGATATTAGTGATGTGTAATCTACATGGTGACGTCCTCTACACCAGATATTATACAGGACGCTGTTATCATGGAGGATATTAGTGACGTGTAATCTACATGGTGACGTCTTCTACACCAGATATTATACAGGACGCTGTTATCATGGAGGCTATTAGTGACGTATAATATACATGGTGACGTTCTCTCCACCAGATATTATACAGGACGCTGTTATCATGGAGGCTATTAGTGACGTATAATATACATGGTGACGTTCTCTCCACCAGATATTATACAGGACGCTGTTATCATGGAGGATATTAGTGATGTGTAATCTACATGGTGACGTCCTCTACACCAGATATTATACAGGACGCTTTTATCATGGAGGCTATTAGTGACGTATAATATACATGGTGATGTTCTCTCCACCAGATATTATACAGGACGCTGTTATCATGGAGGATATTAGTGATGTGTAATCTACATGGTGACGTCCTCTCCACCAGATATTATACAGGACGCTGTTATCATGGAGGCTATTAGTGACGTATAATATACATGGTGACGTTCTCTCCACCAGATATTATACAGGACGCTGTTATCATGGAGGATATTAGTGATGTGTAATCTACATGGTGACGTCCTCTACACCAGATATTATACAGGACGCTTTTATCATGGAGGCTATTAGTGACGTATAATATACATGGTGATGTTCTCTCCACCAGATATTATACAGGACGCTGTTATCATGGAGGATATTAGTGATGTGTAATCTACATGGTGACGTCCTCTACACCAGATATTATACAGGACGCTGTTATCATGGAGGATTTTAGTGACGTGTAATCTACATGGTGACGTCCTCTACACCAGATACTATACAGGACGCCGTTATCATGGAGGATATTAGTGACGTGTAATCTACATGGTGACGTCCTCTACACCAGATATTATACAGGACGCCGTTATCATGGAGGCTATTAGTGACGTGTAATCTATATGGTGACGTCCTCTACACCAGATATTATACAGGACGCCTTTATCATGGAGGCTATTAGTGACGTGTAATCTACATGGTGACGTCCTCTACACCAGATATTATACAGGACGCCGTTATCATGGAGGCTATTAGTGATGTGTAATCTACATGGTGACGTCCTCTACACCAGATATTATACAGGACGCTGTTATCATGGAGGATATTAGTGACGTGTAATCTACATGGTGGCGTCCTCTCCACCAGATATTATACAGGACGCTGTTATCATGGAGGATATTAGTGACGTGTAATCTACATGGTGACATCCTCTCCACCAGATGTTATACAGGACGCTGTTATCATGGAGGATATTAGTGACGTGTAATATACATGGTGACGTCCTCTCCACCAGATGTTGTACAGGACGCTGTTATCATGGAGGATATTAGTGATGTGTAATCTACGTGGTGACGTCCTCTACACCAGATACTATACAGGACGCTGTTATCATGGAGGATATTAGTGACGTGTAATATACATGGTGACGTCCTCTACACCAGATATTATACAGGACGCTGTTATCATGAAGGATATTAGTGATGTGTAATGTACATGGTGACGTCCTCTACACCAGATATTATACAGAACGCTGTTATCATGGAGGCTATTAGTGACGTGTTATCTACATGGTGACGTCCTCTACACCAGATATTATACAGGACGCTGTTATCATGGAGGATATTAGTGACGTGTAATCTACATGGTGACGTCCTCTACACCAGATATTATACAGGACGCTGTTGTCATGGAGGATATTAGTGATGTGTAATCTACATGGTGACGTCCTCTCCATCAGATATTATACAGGACGCTGTTATCATGGAGGATATTAGTGACGTGTAATCTACATGGTGACGTCTTCTACACCAGATATTATACAGGACGCTGTTATCATGGAGGCTATTAGTGACGTATAATATACATGGTGACGTTCTCTCCACCAGATATTATACAGGACGCTGTTATCATGGAGGCTATTAGTGACGTATAATATACATGGTGACGTTCTCTCCACCAGATATTATACAGGACGCTGTTATCATGGAGGATATTAGTGATGTGTAATCTACATGGTGACGTCCTCTACACCAGATATTATACAGGACGCTTTTATCATGGAGGCTATTAGTGACGTATAATATACATGGTGATGTTCTCTCCACCAGATATTATACAGGACGCTGTTATCATGGAGGATATTAGTGATGTGTAATCTACATGGTGACGTCCTCTACACCAGATATTATACAGGACGCTGTTATCATGGAGGATATTAGTGACGTGTAATCTACATGGTGACGTCCTCTACACCAGATATTATACAGGACGCTGTTATCATGGAGGATATTAGTGACGTGTAATCTACATGGTGACGTCCTCTACACCAGATATTATACAGGACGCTGTTATCATGGAGGATATTAGTGAGGTGTAATCTACATGGTGACGTCCTCTATACCAGATGTTATACAGGACGCTGTTATCATGGAGGATATTAGTGACGTGTAATCTACATGGTGACGTCCTCTACACCAGATATTATACAGGACGCTGTTATCATGGATGATGTTAGTGATGTGTAATCTACATGATGACGTCCTCTACACCAGATATTATACAGGACGCTGTTATCATGGAGGCTATTAGTGAGGTGTAATCTACATGGTGACGTCCTCTACACCAGATGTTATACAGGACGCTGTTATCATGGAGGATATTAGTGACGTGTAATCTACATGGTGACGTCCTCTACACCAGATATTATACAGGACGCTGTTATCATGGAGGATATTAGTGACGTGTAATCTACATGGTGACGTCCTCTACACCAGATATTATACAGGACGCTGTTATCATGGAGGCTATTAGTGATGTGTAATCTACATGGTGACGTCCTCTACACCAGATATTATACAGGACGCTGTTATCATGGAGGCTATTAGTGATGTGTAATCTACATGGTGACGTCCTCTGCACCAGATATTATACAGGACGCTGTTATCATGGAGGTTATTAGTGATGTGTAATCTACATGGTGACGTCCTCTACACCAGATATTATACAGGACGCTGTTATCATGGAGGATATTAGTGACGTGTAATCTACATGGTGACGTCCTCTACACCAGATATTATACAGGACGCTGTTATCATGGAGGCTATTAGTGATGTGTAATCTACATGGTGACGTCCTCTACACCAGATATTATACAGGACGCTGTTATCATGGAGGCTATTAGTGAGGTGTAATCTACATGGTGACGTCCTCTACACCAGATGTTATACAGGACGCTGTTATCATGGAGGATATTAGTGACGTGTAATCTACATGGTGACGTCCTCTACACCAGATATTATACAGGACG
Organism: Phyllobates terribilis; assembly: GCF_046119375.1. Lineage (NCBI taxonomy): Eukaryota > Metazoa > Chordata > Amphibia > Anura > Dendrobatidae > Phyllobates > Phyllobates terribilis. The sequence continues at coordinate 469,279,614 of NW_027362767.1, read as the reverse complement.
CTGTTATCATGGAGGCTATTAGTGATGTGTAATCTACATGGTGACGTCCTCTACACCAGATATTATACAGGACGCTGTTATCATGGAGGCTATTAGTGATGTGTAATCTACATGGTGACGTCCTCTCCACCAGATATTATACAGGACGCTGTTATCATGGAGGATATTAGTGACGTGTAATCTACATGATGACGTCCTCTACACCAGATATTATACAGGACGCTGTTATCATGGAGGCTATTAGTGATGTGTAATCTACATGGTGACGTCCTCTCCACCAGATATTATACAGGACGCTGTTATCATGGAGGATATTAGTGACGTGTAATCTACATGATGACGTCCTCTACACCAGATATTATACAGGACGCTGTTATCATGGAGGCTATTAGTGACGTGTAATCTACATGGTGACGTCCTCTACACCAGATATTATACAGGACGCTGTTATCATGGAGGATATTAGTGACGTGTAATCTACATGATGACGTCCTCTACACCAGATATTATACAGGACGCTGTTATCATGGAGACTATTAGTGAGGTGTAATCTACATGGTGACGTCCTCTACACCAGATGTTATACAGGACGCTGTTATCATGGAGGATATTAGTGATGTGTAATCTACCTGGTGACGTCCTCTAGACCAGATATTATACAGGACGCTGTTATCATGGAGGATATTAGTGACGTGTAATCTACATGGTGACGTCCTCTACACCAGATATTATACAGGACGCTGTTATCATGGAGGATATTAGTGACGTGTAATCTACATGGTGACGTCCTCTACACCAGATATTATACAGGACGCTGTTATCATGGAGGATATTAGTGACGTGTAATCTACATGGTTACGTCCTCTACACCAGATATTATACAGGACGCTGTTATCATGGAGGCTATTAGTGATGTGTAATCTACATGGTGACGTCCTCTACACCAGATATTATACAGGACGCTGTTATCATGGAGGCTATTAGTGATGTGTAATCTACATGGTGACGTCCTCTACACCAGATATTATACAGGACGCTGTTATCATGGAGGCTATTAGTGATGTGTAATCTACATGGTGACGTCCTCTACACCAGATATTATACAGGACGCTGTTATCATGGAGGCTATTAGTGATGTGTAATCTACATGGTGACGTCCTCTACACCAGATATTATACAGGACGCTGTTATCATGGAGGATATTAGTGAGGTGCAATCTACATGGTGACGTCCTCTACACCAGATATTATACAGGACGCTGTTATCATGGAGGATATTAGTGAGGTGTAATCTACATGGTGACGTCCTCTACACCAGATATTATACAGGACGCTGTTATCATGGAGGCTATTAGTGATGTGTAATCTACATGGTGACGTCCTCTAAACCAGATATTATACAGGACGCTATTATCATGGAGGATATTAGTGACGTGTAATCTACATGGTGACGTCCTCTACACCAGATATTATACAGGACGCTGTTATCATGGAGGCTATTAGTGATGTGTAATCTACATGGTGACGTCCTCTACACCAGATATTATACAGGACGCTGTTATCATGGAGGATGTTAGTGATGTGTAATGTACATGGTGACGTCCTCTACACCAGATATTATACAGGACGCTGTTATCATGGAGGATATTAGTGACGTGTAATCTACATGGTGACGTCCTCTACACCAGATATTATACAGGACGCTGTTATCATGGATGATGTTAGTGATGTGTAATCTACATGGTGACGTCCTCTACACCAGATATTATACAGGACGCTGTTATCATGGATGATGTTAGTGATGTGTAATCTACATGGTGACGTCCTCTACACCAGATATTATACAGGACGCTGTTATCATGGAGGCTATTAGTGATGTGTAATCTACATGGTGACGTCCTCTACACCAGATATTATACAGGACGCTGTTATCATGGAGGCTATTAGTGATGTGTAATCTACATGGTGACGTCCTCTCCACCAGATATTATACAGGACGCTGTTATCATGGAGGATATTAGTGACGTGTAATCTACATGGTGACGTCCTCTACACCAGATACTATACAGGACGCTGTTATCATGGAGGATATTAGTGACGTGTAATTTACATGGTGACGTCCTCTACACCAGATACTATACAGGACGCCGTTATCATGGAGGATATTAGTGACGTGTAATCTACATGGTGACGTCCTCTACACCAGATATTATACAGGACGCCGTTATCATGGAGGCTATTAGTGACGTGTAATCTATATGGTGACGTCCTCTACACCAGATATTATACAGGACGCCGTTATCATGGAGGCTATTAGTGATGTGTAATCTACATGGTGACGTCCTCTACACCAGATATTATACAGGACGCTGTTATCATGGAGGATATTAGTGACGTGTAATCTACATGGTGACGTCCTCTCCACCAGATATTATACAGGACGCTGTTATCATGGAGGATATTAGTGACGTGTAATCTACATGGTGGCGTCCTCTCCACCAGATATTATACAGGACGCTGTTATAATGGAGGATGTTAGTGACGTGTAATCTACATGATGACGTCCTCTCCACCAGATATTATACAGGACGCTGTTATCATGGAGGCTATTAGTGAGGTGTAATCTACATGGTGACGTCCTCTACACCAGATGTTATACAGGACGCTATTATCATGGAGGATATTAGTGACGTGTAATCTACATGGTGACGTCCTCTACACCAGATACTATACAGGACGCCGTTATCATGGAGGATATTAGTGATGTGTAATCTACATGGTGATGTCCTCTACACCAGATACTATACAGGACGCCGTTATCATGGAGGATATTAGTGACGTGTAATCTACATGGTGACGTCCTCTACAACAGATATTATACAGGACGCCGTTATCATGGAGGCTATTAGTGACGTGTAATCTACATGGTGACGTCCTCTACACCAGATATTATACAGGACGCTGTTATCATGGAGGATTTTAGTGACGTGTAATCTACATGATGACGTCCTCTCCACCAGATATTATACAGGACGCTGTTATCATGGAGGCTATTAGTGAGGTGTAATCTACATGGTGACGTCCTCTACACCAGATGTTATACAGGACGCTATTATCATGGAGGATATTAGTGACGTGTAATCTACATGGTGACGTCCTCTACACCAGATACTATACAGGACGCCGTTATCATGGAGGATATTAGTGACGTGTAATCTACATGGTGACGTCCTCTACAACAGATATTATACAGGACGCCGTTATCATGGAGGCTATTAGTGACGTGTAATCTACATGGTGACGTCCTCTACACCAGATGTTATACAGGACGCTATTATCATGGAGGATATTAGTGACGTGTAATCTACATGGTGACGTCCTCTACACCAGATATTATACAGGACGCTGTTATCATGGAGGCTATTAGTGATGTGTAATCTACATGGTGACGTCCTCTACACCAGATATTATACAGGACGCTGTTATCATGGAGGATGTTAGTGATGTGTAATGTACATGGTGACGTCCTCTACACCAGATATTATACAGGACGCTGTTATCATGGAGGATATTAGTGACGTGTAATCTACATGGTGACGTCCTCTACACCAGATATTATACAGGACGCTGTTATCATGGATGATGTTAGTGATGTGTAATCTACATGGTGACGTCCTCTACACCAGATATTATACAGGACGCTGTTATCATGGATGATGTTAGTGATGTGTAATCTACATGGTGACGTCCTCTACACCAGATATTATACAGGACGCTGTTATCATGGAGGCTATTAGTGATGTGTAATCTACATGGTGACGTCCTCTCCACCAGATATTATACAGGACGCTGTTATCATGGAGGATATTAGTGACGTGTAATCTACATGGTGACGTCCTCTACACCAGATACTATACAGGACGCTGTTATCATGGAGGATATTAGTGACGTGTAATTTACATGGTGACGTTCTCTACACCAGATATTATACAGGACGCCGTTATCATGGAGGATATTAGTGATGTGTAATCTACATGGTGACGTCCTCTACACCAGATATTATACAGGACGCTGTTATCATGGAGGCTATTAGTGATGTGTAATCTACATGGTGACGTTCTCTACACCAGATATTATACAGGACGCTGTTATCATGGAGGATATTAGTGACGTGTAATCTACATGGTGACGTCCTCTACACCAGATACTATACAGGACGCTGTTATCATGGAGGATATTAGTGACGTGTAATTTACATGGTGACGTTCTCTACACCAGATATTATACAGGACGCCGTTATCATGGAGGATATTAGTGATGTGTAATCTACATGGTGACGTCCTCTACACCAGATATTATACAGGACGCTGTTATCATGGAGGCTATTAGTGATGTGTAATTTACATGGTGACGTTCTCTACACCAGATATTATACAGGACGCTGTTATCATGGAGGATTTTAGTGACGTGTAATCTACATGGTGACGTCCTCTACACCAGATACTATACAGGACGCCGTTATCATGGAGGCTATTAGTGACGTGTAATCTATATGGTGACGTCCTCTACACCAGATATTATACAGGACGCCGTTATCATGGAGGCTATTAGTGACGTGTAATCTACATGGTGACGTCCTCTACACCAGATATTATACAGGACGCTGTTATCATGGAGGATTTTAGTGACGTGTAATCTACATGGTGACGTCCTCTACACCAGATACTATACAGGACGCCGTTATCATGGAGGATATTAGTGACGTTTAATCTACATGGTGACGTCCTCTACACCAGATATTATACAGGACGCCGTTATCATGGAGGCTATTAGTGACGTGTAATCTATATGGTGACGTCCTCTACACCAGATATTATACAGCACGCCGTTATCGTGGAGGCTATTAGTGACGTGTAATCTACATGGTGACGTCCTCTACACCAGATATTATACAGGACGCTGTTATCATGGAGGATATTAGTGACGTGTAATCTACATGGTGACGTCCTCTCCACCAGATATTATACAGGACGCTGTTATCATGGAGGATATTAGTGACGTGTAATCTACATGGTGGCGTCCTCTCCACCAGATATTATACAGGACGCTGTTATAATGGAGGATGTTAGTGACGTGTAATCTACATGATGACGTCCTCTCCACCAGATATTATACAGGACACTGTTATCATGGAGAATATTAGTGACGTGTAATCTACATGGTGACGTCCTCTCCACCAGATATTATACAGGACGCTGTTATCATGGAGGATATTAGTGACGTGTAATCTACATGGTGACGTCCTCTACACCAGATATTATACAAGACGCTGTTATCATGGAGGATATTAGTGACGTGTAATCTACATGGTGGCGTCCTCTACACCAGATATTATACAGGACGCTGTTATCATGGAGGATATTAGTGACGTGTAATCTACATGGTGGCGTCCTCTACACCAGATATTATACAGGACGCTGTTATCATGGAGGATATTAGTGACGTGTAATCTACATGGTGACGTCCTCTACACCAGATATTATACAGGACGCTGTTATCATGGAGGCTATTAGTGACATGTAATCTACATGGTGACGTCCTCTACACCAGATAATATACAGGGCGCTGTTATCATGGAGGCTATTAGTGACGTGTAATCTACATGGTGGCGTCCTCTACACCAGATATTATACAGGGCGCTGTTATCATGGAGGATATTAGTGAGGTGTAATCTACATGGTGGCGTCCTCTACACCAGATATTATACAGGGCGCTGTTATCATGGAGGATATTAGTGAGGTGTAATCTACATTGTGACGTCCTCTACACCAGATATTATAAAGGACGCTGTTATCATGGAGGATATTAGTGACGTGTAATCTACATGGTGGCGTCCTCTACACCAGATATTATACAGGACGCTGTTATCATGGAGGATATTAGTGAGGTGTAATCTACATGTTGACGTCCTCTACACCAGATATTATACAGGACGCTGTTATCATGGAGGATATTAGTGAGGTGTAATCTACATTGTGACGTCCTCTACACCAGATATTATAAAGGACGCTGTTATCATGGAGGATATTAGTGACGTGTAATCTACATGGTGACGTCCTGTACACCAGATATTATACAGGACGCTGTTATCATGGAGGATATTAGTGATGTGTAATCTACATGGTGAGGTCCTCTACACCAGATATTATACAGGACGCTGTTATCATGGAGGATATTAGTGAGGTGTAATCTACATTGTGACGTCCTCTACACCAGATATTATACAGGACGCTGTTATCATGGAGGCTATTAGTGACGTGTAATCTACATGGTGACGTTCTCTACACCAGATATTATACAGGACGCTGTTATCATGGAGGATATTAGTGATGTGTAATCTACATGGTGACGTCCTCTACACCAGATATTATACAGGACGCTGTTATCATGGAGGATATTAGTGATGTGTAATCTACATGGTGACGTTCTCTACACCAGATATTATACAGGACGCTGTTATCATGGAGGATATTAGTGACGTATAATCTACATGGTGACGTCCTCTCCACCAGATATTATACAGGACGCTGTTATCATGGAGGATATTAGTGACGTGTAATCTACATGGTGACATCCTCTACACCAGATATTATACAGGACGCTGTTATCATGGAGGCTATTAGTGACGTGTAATCTACATGGTGACGTTCTCTACACCAGATATTATACAGGACGCTGTTATCATGGAGGATATTAGTGATGTGTAATCTACATGGTGACGTTCTCTACACCAGATATTATACAGGACGCTGTTATCATGGAGGATATTAGTGATGTGTAATCTACATGGTGACGTCCTCTACCCCAAATATTATTCAGGACGCTGTTATCGTGGAGGATATTAGTGACATGTAATCTACATGGTGACGTTCTCTACACCAGATATTATACAGGACGCTGTTATCATGGAGGCTATTAGTGAGGTGTAATCTACATGGTGACGCCCTCTACACCAGATATTATACAGGACGCTGTTATCATGGAGGATATTAGTGAGGTGTAATCTACATGGTGACGTCCTCTACACCAGATATTATACAGGACGCTGTTATCATGGAGGATATTAGTGATGTGTAATCTACATGGTGACGTCCTCTACACCAGATATTATACAGGACGCTGTTATCATGGAGGATATTAGTGAGGTGTAATCTACATGGTGACATCCTCTACACCAGATATTATACAGGACGCTGTTATCATGGAGGATATTAGTGAGGTGTAATCTACATGGTGACGTCCTCTCCACCAGAAATTATACAGGACGCTGTTATCATGGAGGATATTAGTGACGTGTAATCTACATGGTGACGTCCTCTACACCAGATATTATACAGGACGCTGTTATCATGGAGGCTATTAGTGACGTGTAATCTACGTGGTGACGTCCTCTCCACCAGATATTATACAGGACGCTGTTATCATGGAGGATATTAGTGATGTGTAATGTACATGGTGACGTCCTCTCCACCAGATATTATACAGGACGCTGTTATCATGGAGGATATTAGTGACGTGTAATCTACATGGTGGCGTCCTCTCCACCAGATATTATACAGGACGCTGTTATAATGGAGGATGTTAGTGACGTGTAATCTACATGATGACGTCCTCTCCACCAGATATTATACAGGACACTGTTATCATGGAGAATATTAGTGACGTGTAATCTACATGGTGACGTCCTCTACACCAGATATTATACAGGACGCTGTTATCATGGAGGCTATTAGTGATGTGTAATCTACATGGTGACGTCCTCTCCACCAGAAATTATACAGGACGCTGTTATCATGGAGGATATTAGTGACGTGTAATCTACATGGTGACGTCCTCTACACCAGATATTATACAGGACGCTGTTATCATGGAGGCTATTAGTGACGTGTAATCTACGTGGTGACGTCCTCTCCACCAGATATTATACAGGACGCTGCTATCATGGAGGATATTAGTGACGTGTAATCTACATGGTGACGTCCTCTACACCAGATATTATACAAGACGCTGTTATCATGGAGGATATTAGTGACGTGTAATCTACATGGTGGCGTCCTCTACACCAGATATTATACAGGACGCTGTTATCATGGAGGATATTAGTGACGTGTAATCTACATGGTGACGTCCTCTACACCAGATAATATACAGGGCGCTGTTATCATGGAGGCTATTAGTGACGTGTAATCTACATGGTGGCGTCCTCTACACCAGATATTATACAGGGCGCTGTTATCATGGAGGATATTAGTGAGGTGTAATCTACATGGTGGCGTCCTCTACACCAGATATTATACAGGGCGCTGTTATCATGGAGGATATTAGTGAGGTGTAATCTACATTCTGACGTCCTCTACACCAGATATTATAAAGGACGCTGTTATCATGGAGGATATTAGTGACGTGTAATCTACATGGTGGCGTCCTCTACACCAGATATTATACAGGACGCTGTTATCATGGAGGATATTAGTGAGGTGTAATCTACATGTTGACGTCCTCTACACCAGATATTATACAGGACGCTGTTATCATGGAGGATATTAGTGAGGTGTAATCTACATTGTGACGTCCTCTACACCAGATATTATAAAGGACGCTGTTATCATGGAGGATATTAGTGACGTGTAATCTACATGGTGACGTCCTCTACACCAGATATTATACAGGACGCTGTTATCATGGAGGATATTAGTGATGTGTAATCTACATGGTGAGGTCCTCTACACCAGATATTATACAGGACGCTGTTATCATGGAGGATATTAGTGAGGTGTAATCTACATTGTGACGTCCTCTACACCAGATATTATACAGGACGCTGTTATCATGGAGGATATTAGTGACGTGTAATATACATGGTGACATCCTCTACACCAGATATTATACAGGACGCTGTTATCATGGAGGCTATTAGTGACGTGTAATCTACATGGTGACGTTCTCTACACCAGATATTATACAGGACGCTGTTATCATGGAGGATATTAGTGATGTGTAATCTACATGGTGACGTTCTCTACACCAGATATTATACAGGACGCTGTTATCATGGAGGATATTAGTGACGTATAATCTACATGGTGACGTCCTCTCCACCAGATATTATACAGGACGCTGTTATCATGGAGGATATTAGTGACGTGTAATCTACATGGTGACGTTCTCTACACCAGATATTATACAGGACGCTGTTATCATGGAGGATATTAGTGATGTGTAATCTACATGGTGACGTTCTCTACACCAGATATTATACAGGACGCTGTTATCATGGAGGATATTAGTGATGTGTAATCTACATGGTGACGTCCTCTACCCCAAATATTATTCAGGACGCTGTTATCGTGGAGGATATTAGTGACATGTAATCTACATGGTGACGTTCTCTACACCAGATATTATACAGGACGCTGTTATCATGGAGGCTATTAGTGAGGTGTAATCTACATGGTGACGCCCTCTACACCAGATATTATACAGGACGCTGTTATCATGGAGGATATTAGTGAGGTGTAATCTACATGGTGACGTCCTCTACACCAGATATTATACAGGACGCTGTTATCATGGAGGATATTAGTGATGTGTAATCTACATGGTGACGTCCTCTACACCAGATATTATACAGGACGCTGTTATCATGGAGGATATTAGTGAGGTGTAATCTACATGGTGACATCCTCTACACCAGATATTATACAGGACGCTGTTATCATGGAGGCTATTAGTGATGTGTAATCTACATGGTGACGTCCTCTCCACCAGAAATTATACAGGACGCTGTTATCATGGAGGATATTAGTGACGTGTAATCTACATGGTGACGTCCTCTACACCAGATATTATACAGGACGCTGTTATCATGGAGGCTATTAGTGACGTGTAATCTACGTGGTGACGTCCTCTCCACCAGATATTATACAGGACGCTGTTATCATGGAGGATATTAGTGATGTGTAATGTACATGGTGACGTCCTCTACACCAGATATTATACAGGACGCTGTTATCATGGAGGATATTAGTGAGGTGTAATCTACATGGTGACATCCTCTACACCAGATATTATACAGGACGCTGTTATCATGGAGGATATTAGTGACGTGTAATCTACATGGTGACGTCCTCTACACCAGATATTATACAGGACGCTGTTATCATGGAGGATATTAGTGACGTGTAATCTACATGGTGACGTCCTCTACACCAGATATTATACAGGACGCTGTTATCATGGAGGCTATTAGTGACGTGTAATCTACGTGGTGACGTCCTCTCCACCAGATATTATACAGGACGCTGTTATCATGGAGGATATTAGTGATGTGTAATGTACATGGTGACGTCCTCTACACCAGATATTATACAGGACGCTGTTATCATGGAGGATATTAGTGAGGTGTAATCTACATGGTGACATCCTCTACACCAGATATTATACAGGACGCTGTTATCATGGAGGATATTAGTGACGTGTAATCTACATGGTGACGTCCTCTACACCAGATATTATACAGGACGCTGTTATCATGGAGGCTATTAGTGACATGTAATCTACATGGTGACGTCCTCTACACCAGATATTATACAGGACGCTGTTATCATGGAGGATATTAGTGATGTGTAATCTACGTGGTGACGTCCTCTCCACCAGATATTATACAGGACGCTGTTATCATGGAGGATATTAGTGATGTGTAATCTACATGGTGACGTCCTCTACACCAGATATTATACAGGACGCTGTTATCATGGAGGCTATTAGTGACATGTAATCTACATGGTGACGTCCTCTACACCAGATATTATACAGGACGCTGTTATCATGGAGGATATTAGTGACGTGTAATCTACATGGTGACGTCCTCTACACCAGATATTATACAGGACGCTGTTATCATGGAGGCTATTAGTGATGTGTAATCTACATGGTGACGTCCTCTCCACCAGATATTATACAGGACGCTGTTATCATGGAGGATATTAGTGATGTGTAATCTACATGGTGACGTCCTCTACACCAGATATTATACAGGACGCTGTTATCATGGAGGCTATTAGTGACGTGTAATCTACGTGGTGACGTCCTCTACACCAGATATTATACAGGACGCTGTTATCATGGAGGCTATTAGTGACATGTAATCTACATGGTGACGTCCTCTACACCAGATATTATACAGGACGCTGTTATCATGGAGGATATTAGTGACGTGTAATCTACATGGTGACGTCCTCTACACCAGATATTATACAGGACGCTGTTATCATGGAGGCTATTAGTGAGGTGTAATCTACATGGTGACGTCCTCTACACCAGATATTATACAGGACGCTGTTATCATGGAGGATATTAGTGATGTGTAATCTACATGGTGACGTCCTCTCCACCAGATATTATACAGGACGCTGTTATCATGGAGGATATTAGTGATGTGTAATCTACATGGTGACGTCCTCTACACCAGATATTATACAGGACGCTGTTATCATGGAGGCTATTAGTGACGTGTAATCTACGTGGTGACGTCCTCTCCACCAGATATTATACAGGACGCTGTTATCATGGAGGCTATTAGTGACGTGTAATCTACGTGGTGACGTCCTCTCCACCAGATATTATACAGGACGCTGTTATCGTGGAGGATATTAGTGATGTGTAATCTACATGGTGACGTCCTCTACACCAGATATTATACAGGACGCTGTTATCATGGAGGATATTAGTGAGGTGTAATCTATGTGGTGACGTCCTCTACACCAGATATTATACAGGACGCTGTTATCATGGAGGATATTAGTGACGTGTAATCTACATGGTGACGTCCTCTACAACAGATATTATACAGGACGCTGTTATCATGGAGGATATTAGTGAGGTGTAATCTACATGGTGACGTCCTATCCACCAGATATTATACAGGACGCTGTTATCATGGAGGATATTAGTGACGTGTAATCTACATGGTGACGTCCTCTACACCAGATATTATACAGAACGCTGTTATCATGGAGGATATTAGTGACGTGTAATCTACATGGTGACGTCCTCTACAGCAGATATTATACAGGGCGCTGTTATCATGGAGGATATTAGTGATGTGTAATCTACATGGTGACGTCCTCTACACCAGATATTATACAGGACGCTGTTTTCATGGAGGATATTAGTGATGTGTAATATGCATGGTGACGTCCTCTCCACCAGATATTATACAGGACGCTGTTATCATGGAGGATATTAGTGAGGTGTAATCTACATGGTGACGTCCTCTACACCAGATATTATACAGGACGCTGTTATCATGGAGGATATTAGTGACGTGTGTTCTACATGGTCACGTCCTCTACAGCAGATATTATACAGGACGCTGTTATCATGGAGGATATTAGTGATGTGTAATGTACACGGTGACGTCCTCTACACCAGATATTATACAGGACGCTGTTATCATGGAGGCTATTAGTGATGTGTAATCTACATGGTGACGTCCTCTACACCAGATATTATACAGGACGCTGTTATCATGCAGGATATTAGTGACGTGTAATCTACATGGTGACGTCGTCTGCACCAGATATTATACAGGACGCTGTTATCATGGAGGATATTAGTGATGTGTAATCTACATGGTGACGTCCTCTGCACCAGATATTATACAGGACGCTGTTATCATGGAGGATATTAGTGAGGTGTAATCTACATGGTGACGTCCTCTACACCAGATATTATACAGGACGCTGTTATCATGGAGGATATTAGTGACGTGTAATCTACATGGTGACGTCCTCTACACCAGATATTATACAGGACGCTGTTATCATGGAGGATATTAGTGAGGTGTAATCTACATGGTGACGTCCTCTCCACCAGATATTATACAGGACGCTGTTATCATGGAGGATATAAGTGATGTGTAATCTACATGGTGACGTCCTCTACACCAGATATTATACAGGACGCTGTTATCATGGAGGATATTAGTGATGTGTAATCTACATGGTGACGTCCTCTACACCAGATATTATACAGGACGCTGTTATCATGGAGGATATTAGTGAGGTGTAATCTACATGGTGACGTCCTCTACACCAGATATTATACAGGACGCTGTTATCATGGAGGATATTAGTGATGTGTAATCTACATGGTGACGTCCTCTACACCAGATATTATACAGGACGCTGTTATCATTGAGGCTATTAGTGACGTGTAATCTACATGGTGACGTCCTCTACACCAGATATTATACAGGACGCTGTTATCATGGAGGATATTAGTGAAGTGTAATCTACATTGTGACGTCTTCTACACCAGATATTATACAGGACGCTGTTATCATGGAGGATATTAGTGACGTGTAATCTACATGGTGACATCCTCTACAACAGATATTATACAGGACGCTGTTATCATGGAGGATATTAGTGACTTGTAATCTACATGGTGACGTCCTCTACACCAGATATTATACAGGACGCTGTTATCATGGAGGCTATTAGTGACTTGTAATCTACATGGTGACATCCTCTACAACAGATATTATACAGGACGCTGTTATCATGGAGGATATTAGTGACTTGTAATCTACATGGTGACGTCCTCTACACCAGATATTATACAGGACGCTGTTATCATGGAGGATATTAGTGACGTGTAATCTACATGGTGACATCCTCTACAACAGATATTATACAGGACGCTGTTATCATGGAGGCTATTAGTGACGTGTAATCTACATGGTGACGTCCTCTACACCAGATATTATACAGGACGCTGTTATCATGGAGGATATTAGTGATGTGTAATCTACATAGTGACGTCCTCTACACCAGATATTATACAGGACGCTGTTATCATGGAGAATATTAGTGAGGTGTAATCTACATGGTGACGTCCTCTACACCAGATATTATACAGGACGCTGTTATCATGGAGGATATTAGTGATGTGTAATGTACATGGTGACGTCCTCTACACCAGATATTATACAGGACGCTGTTATCATGGAGGATATTAGTGAGGTGTAATCTACATGGTGACGTCTTCTACACCAGATATTATACAGGACGCTGTTATCATGGAGGATATTAGTGACGTGTAATCTACATGGTGACGTCCTCTACACCAGATATTATACAGGACGCTGTTATCATGGAGGATATTAGTGACGTGTAATCTACATGGTGACGTCCTCTACACCAGATATTATACAGGACGCTGTTATCATGGAGGATATTAGTGACGTGTAATCTACATGGTGACGTCTTCTACACCAGATATTATACAGGACGCTGTTATCATGGAGGATATTAGTGACGTGTAATCTACATGGTGACGTCCTCTACACCAGATATTATACAGGACGCTGTTATCATGGAGGATATTAGTGACGTGTAATCTACATGGTGACGTCCTCTACACCAGATATTATACAGGACGCTGTTATCATGGAGGATATTAGTGAGGTGTAATCTACATGGTGACGTCCTCTATACCAGATATTGTACAGGACGCTGTTATCATGGACGATATTAGTGATGTGTAATCTACATGGTGACGTCCTCTCCACCAGATATTATACAGGACGCTGTTATCATGGAGGATATTAGTGACGTGTAATCTACATGGTTACGTCCTCTCCACCAGATATTATACAGGACGCTGTTATCATGGAGGATATTAGTGAGGTGTAATCTACATGGTGACGTCCTCTATACCAGATATTGTACAGGACGCTGTTATCATGGACGATATTAGTGATGTGTAATCTACATGGTGACGTCCTCTCCACCAGATATTATACAGGACGCTGTTATCATGGAGGATATTAGTGAGGTGTAATCTACATGGTAACGTCCTCTCCACCAAATATTTTACAGGACGCTGTTATCATGGAGGATAGTAGTGTGTAATCTACATGGTGATGTCCTCTCCACCAGATATTATACAGGACGCTGTTATCATGGAGGATATTAGTGATGTGTAATCTACATGGTGACGTCCTCTCCACCAGATATTATACAGGACGCTGTTATCATGGAGGATATTAGTGAGGTGTAATCTACATGGTGACGTCCTCTACACCAGATATTATACAGGACGCTGTTATCATGGAGGCTATTAGTGATGTGTAATCTACATGGTGACGTCCTCTCCATCAGATATTATACAGGACGCTGTTATCATGGAGGATATTAGTGATGTGTAATCTACATGGTGACGTCCTCTCCACCAGATATTATACAGGACGCTGTTATCATGGAGGATATTAGTGATGTGTAATCTACATGGTGACGTCCTCTACACCAGATATTATACAGGACGCTGTTAACATGGAGGTTATTAGTGACGTGTAATCTACATGGTGACGTCCTCTACACCAGATATTATACAGGACGCTGTTATCATGGAGGATATTAGTGAGGTGTAATCTACATGGTGACGTTCTCTACACCAGATATTATACAGGACGCTGTTATCATGGAGGCTATTAGTGATGTGTAATCTACATGGTGACGTCCTCTACACCAGATATTATACAGGGCGCTGTTATCATGGAGGCTATTAGTGATGTGTAATCTACATGGTGACGTCTTCTACACCAGATATTATACAGGACGCTGTTATCATGGAGGCTATTAGTGATGTGTAATCTACATGGTGACGTCCTCTACACCAGATATTATACAGGACGCTGTTATCATGGAGGATATTAGTGACGTGTAATCTAAATGGTGACGTCCTCTACACCAGATATTATACAGGACGCTGTTATCATGGAGGCTATTAGTGACGTGTAATCTACATGGTGACGTCCTCTACACCAGATATTATACAGGACGCTGTTATCATGGAGGATATTAGTGACGTGTAATCTACATGGTGACATCCTCTACACCAGATATTATACAGGACGCTGTTATCATGGAGGCTATTAGTGACGTGTAATCTACATGGTGACGTCCTCTACACCAGATATTATACAGGACGCTGTTATCATGGAGGATATTAGTGACGTGTAATCTACATGGTGACGTCCTCTCCACCAGATATTATACAGGACGCTGTTATCATGGAGGCTATTAGTGATGTGTAATCTACATGGTGACGTCCTCTACACCAGATATTATACAGGACGCTGTTATCATGGAGGCTATTAGTGATGTGTAATCTACATGGTGACATTCTCCACACCAGATATTATACAGGACGCTGTTATCACGGAGGATATTAGTGAGGTGTAATCTACATGGTGACGTCCTCTCCACCAGATATTATACAGGACGCTGTTATCATGGAGGATATTAGTGACGTATAATCTACATGGTGACGTCCTCTACACCAGATATTATACAGGACGCTGTTATCATGGAGGCTATTAGTGATGTGTAATCTACATGGTGACGTCCTCTCCACCAGATATTATACAGGACGCTGTTATCATGGAGGATATTAGTGACGTGTAATCTATATAGTGACGTCCTCTACACCAGATATTATACAGGACGCTGTTATCATGGAGGCTATTAGTGATGTGTAATCTACAAGGTGACGTCCTCTCCACCAGATATTATACAGGACGCTGTTATCATGAGAATATTAGTGACGTGTAATCTACATGGTGACGTCCTCTACACCAGATATTATACAGGACGCTGTTATCATGGAGGATATTAGTGACGTGTAATCTACATGGTGACGTCCTCTACACCAGATATTATACAGGACGCTGTTATCATGGAGGATATTAGTGATGTGTAATCTACACGGTAACGTCCTCTACACCAGATATTATACAGGACGCTGTTATCATGGAGGATATTAGTGACGTGTAATCTACATGGTGACGTCCTCTACACCAGATATTATACAGCACGCTGTTATCATGGAGGATATTAGTGAGGTGTAATCTACATGGTGACGTCCTCTATACCAGATATTGTACAGGACTCTGTTATCATGGAGGATATTAGTGATGTGTAATCTACATGGTGACGTCCTCTCCACCAGATATTATACAGGACGCTGTTATCATGGAGGATATTAGTGAGGTGTAATCTACATGGTAACGTCCTCTCCACCAGATATTTTACAGGACGCTGTTATCATGGAGGATAGTAGTGTGTAATCTACATGGTGATGTCCTCTCCACCAGATATTATACAGGACGCTGTTATCATGGAGGATATTAGTGATGTGTAATCTACATGGTGACGTCCTCTCCACCAGATATTATACAGGACGCTGTTATCATGGAGGATATTAGTGATGTGTAATCTACATGGTGACGTCCTCTCCATCAGATATTATACAGGACGCTGTTATCATGGAGGCTATTAGTGATGTGTAATCTACATGGTGACGTCCTCTACACCAGATATTATACAGGACGCTGTTATCATGGAGGCTATTAGTGATGTGTAATCTACATGGTGACGTCCTCTCCATCAGATATTATACAGGACGCTGTTATCATGGAGGATATTAGTGATGTGTAATCTACATGGTGACGTCCTCTACACCAGATATTATACAGGACGCTGTTATCATGGAGGATATTAGTGAGGTGTAATCTACATGGTGACGTCCTCTACACCAGATATTATACAGGACGCTGTTAACATGGAGGTTATTAGTGACGTGTAATCTACATGGTGACGTCCTCTCCACCAGATATTATACAGGACGCTGTTATCATGGAGGATATTAGTGAGGTGTAATCTACATGGTGAAGTCCTCTACACCAGATATTATACAGGACGCTGTTATCATGGAGGCTATTAGTGATGTGTAATCTACATGGTGACGTCCTCTACACCAGATATTATACAGGGCGCTGTTATCATGGAGGCTATTAGTGATGTGTAATCTACATGGTGACGTCTTCTACACCAGATATTATACAGGACGCTGTTATCATGGAGGCTATTAGTGATGTGTAATCTACATGGTGACGTCCTCTCCACCAGATATTATACAGGACGCTGTTATCATGGAGGATATTAGTGACGTGTAATCTAAATGGTGTCGTCCTCTACACCAGATATTATACAGGATGGTGTTATCATGGAGGATATTAGTGACGTGTAATCTACATGGTGACATCTTCTACACCAGATATTATACAGGACGCTGTTATCATGGAGGCTATTAGTGACGTGTAATCTACATGGTGACGTACTCTACACCAGATATTATACAGGACGCTGTTATCATGGAGGATATTAGTGACGTGTAATCTACATGGTGACGTCCTCTCCACCAGATATTATACAGGACGCTGTTATCATGGAGGCTATTAGTGATGTGTAATCTACATGGTGACGTCCTCTCCACCAGATATTATACAGGACGCTGTTATCATGGAGGCTATTAGTGACGTGTAATCTACATGGTGACGTCCTCTCCACCAGATATTATACAGGACGCTGTTATCATGGAGGCTATTAGTGATGTGTAATCTACATGGTGACGTCCTCTCCACCAGATATTATACAGGACGCTGTTATCATGGAGGATATTAGTGATGTGTAATCTACATGGTGACGTCCTCTACACCAGATATTATACAGGACGCTGTTATCATGGAGGCTATTAGTGATGTGTAATCTACATGGTGACGTCCTCTCCACCAGATATTATACAGGACGCTGTTATCATGGAGGATATTAGTGAGGTGTAATCTACATGGTGACGTCCTCTACACCAGATATTATACAGGACGCTGTTATCATGGAGGCTATTAGTGAGGTGTAATCTACATGGTGACGTCCTCTCCACCAGATATTATACAGGACGCTGTTATCATGGAGGATATTAGTGACGTATAATCTACATGGTGACGTCCTCTACACCAGATATTATACAGGACGCTGTTATCATGGAGGCTATTAGTGATGTGTAATCTACATGGTGACGTCCTCTACACCAGATATTATACAGGACGCTGTTATCATGGAGGCTATTAGTGATGTGTAATCTACATGGTGACGTCCTCTCCACCAGATATTATACAGGACGCTGTTATCATGGAGGATATTAGTGATGTGTAATCTACATGGTGACGTCCTCTACACCAGATATTATACAGGACGCTGTTATCATGGAGTCTATTAGTGACGTGTAATCTACATGGTGAGGTCCTCTCCACCAGATATTATATAGGACGCTGTTATCATGGAGGATATTAGTGACGTGTAATCTACATGGTGACGTCCTCTCCACCAGATATTATACAGGACGCTGTTATCATGGAGGATATTAGTGACGTGTAATCTACATGGTGACGTTCTCTAGACCAGATATTATACAGGACGCTGTTATCATGGAGGATATTAGTGACGTGTAATCTATATAGTAACGTCCTCTCCACCAGATATTATACAGGACGCTGTTATCATGGTGAATATTAGTGACGTGTAATCTACATGGTGACGTCCTCTACACCAGATATTATACAGGACGCTGTTATCATGGAGGATATTAGTGAGGTGTAATCTACATGGTGACGTTCTCTAGACCAGATATTATACAGGACGCTGTTATCATGGAGGATATTAGTGACGTGTAATCTACATAGTGACGTCCTCTACACCAGATATTATACAGGACGCTGTTATCATGGAGGCTATTAGTGAGGTGTAATCTACATGGTGACGTCCTCTACACCAGATATTATACAGGACGCAGTTATCATGGATGATATTAGTGATGTGTAATCTACATGGTGACGTCCTCTACACCAGATATTATACAGGACGCTGTTATCATGGAGGATATTAGTGATGTGTAATGTACATGGTGACGTCCTCTACACCAGATATTATACAGAACGCTGTTATCATGGAGGCTATTAGTGATGTGTAATCTACATGGTGACGTCCTCTACACCAGATATTATAAAGGACGCTGTTATCATGGAGGATATTAGTGACGTGTAACCTACATGGTGACGTCCTCTCCATCAGATATTATACAGGACGCTGTTATCATGGAGGATATTAGGGACGTGTAATCTACATTGTGACGTCCTCTACACCAGATATTATACAGGACGCTGTCATCATGGAGGATATTAGTGACGTGTAATCTACATGGTGACGTCCTCTACACCAGATATTATACAGGACGCTGTTATCATGGAGGATATTAGTGATGTGTAATGTACATGGTGACGTCCTCTACACCAGATATTATACAGGACGCTGTTATCATGGATGATATTAGTGATGTGTAATCTACATGGTGACGTCCTCTACACCAGATATTATACAGGACGCTGTTATCATGGAGGATATTAGTGATGTGTAATGTACATGGTGACGTCCTCTACACCAGATATTATACAGGACGCTGTTATCATGGAGGATATTAGTGATGTGTAATGTACATGGTGACGTCCTCTACACCAGATATTATACAGGACGCTGTTATCATGGAGGATATTAGTGATGTGTAATCTACATGGTGACGTCCTCTACACCAGATATTATAAAGGACGCTGTTATCATGGAGGATATTAGTGACGTGTAACCTACATGGTGACGTCCTCTCCACCAGATATTATACAGGACGCTGTTATCATGGAGGATATTAGGGACGTGTAATCTACATTGTGACGTCCTCTACACCAGATATTATACAGGACGCTGTTATCATGGAGGATATTAGTGATGTGTAATGTACATGGTGACGTCCTCTACACCAGATATTATACAGGACGCTGTCATCATGGAGGATATTAGTGACGTGTAATCTACATGGTGACGTCCTCTACACCAGATATTATACAGGACGCTGTTATCATGGAGGATATTAGTGATGTGTAATGTACATGGTGACGTCCTCTACACCAGATATTATACAGGACGCTGTTATCATGGATGATATTAGTGATGTGTAATCTACATGGTGACGTCCTCTACACCAGATATTATACAGGACGCTGTTATCATGGAGGATATTAGTGATGTGTAATCTACATGGTGACGTCCTCTACACCAGATATTATACAGGACGCTGTTATCATGGAGGATATTAGTGATGTGTAATGTACATGGTGACGTCCTCTACACCAGATATTATACAGGACGCTGTTATCATGGAGGATATTAGTGATGTGTAATCTACATGGTGACGTCCTCTACACCAGATATTATAAAGGACGCTGTTATCATGGAGGATATTAGTGACGTGTAACCTACATGGTGACGTCCTCTCCACCAGATATTATACAGGACGCTGTTATCATGGAGGATATTAGGGACGTGTAATCTACATTGTGACGTCCTCTACACCAGATATTATACAGGACGCTGTCATCATGGAGGACATTAGTGACGTGTAATCTACATGGTGACGTCCTCTACACCAGATATTATACAGGACGCTGTTATCATGGAGGCTATTAGTGACTTGTAATCTATATGGTGACGTCCTCTACACCAGATATTATACAGGACGCTGTTATCATGGAGGATATTAGTGATGTGTAATCTACATAGTGACGTCCTCTACACCAGATATTATACAGGACGCTGTTATCATGGAGGATATTAGTGAGGTGTAATCTACATGGTGACGTTCTCTACACCAGATATTTTACAGGACGCTGTTATCATGGAGGATCTTAGTGACGTGTAATCTACATGGTGACGTCCTCTACACCAGATATTATACAGGACGCTGTCATCATGGAGGATATTAGTGACGTGTAATCTACATGGTGACGTCCTCTACACCAGATATTATACAGGACGCTGTTATCATGGAGGCTATTAGTGACTTGTAATCTAAATGGTGACGTCCTCTACACCAGATATTATACAGGATGGTGTTATCATGGAGGATATTAGTGACGTGTAATCTACATGGTGACATCCTCTACACCAGATATTATACAGGACGCTGTTATCATGGAGGCTATTAGTGACGTGTAATCTACATGGTGACGTCCTCTACACCAGATATTATACAGGACGCTGTTATCATGGAGGATATTAGTGACGTGTAATCTACATGGTGACGTCCTCTCCACCAGATATTATACAGGACGCTGTTATCATGGAGGCTATTAGTGATGTGTAATCTACATGGTGACGTCCTCTACACCAGATATTATACAGGACGCTGTTATCATGGAGGCTATTAGTGATGTGTAATCTACATGGTGACATTCTCCACACCAGATATTATACAGGACGCTGTTATCACGGAGGATATTAGTGAGGTGTAATCTACATGGTGACGTCCTCTCCACCAGATATTATACAGGACGCTGTTATCATGGAGGATATTAGTGACGTATAATCTACATGGTGACGTCCTCTACACCAGATATTATACAGGACGCTGTTATCATGGAGGCTATTAGTGATGTGTAATCTACATGGTGACGTCCTCTCCACCAGATATTATACAGGACGCTGTTATCATGGAGGATATTAGTGACGTGTAATCTATATAGTGACGTCCTCTACACCAGATATTATACAGGACGCTGTTATCATGGAGGCTATTAGTGATGTGTAATCTACAAGGTGACGTCCTCTACACCAGATATTATACAGGACGCTGTTATCATGGAGGCTATTAGTGATGTGTAATCTACATGGTGACGTCCTCTCCACCAGATATTATACAGGACGCTGTTATCATGGAGGATATTAGTGACGTGTAATCTATATAGTGACGTCCTCTACACCAGATATTATACAGGACGCTGTTATCATGAGAATATTAGTGACGTGTAATCTACATGGTGACGTCCTCTACACCAGATATTATACAGGACGCTGTTATCATGGAGGATATTAGTGACGTGTAATCTACATGGTGACGTCCTCTACACCAGATATTATACAGGACGCTGTTATCATGGAGGATATTAGTGATGTGTAATCTACACGGTAACGTCCTCTACACCAGATATTATACAGGACGCTGTTATCATGGAGGATATTAGTGACGTGTAATCTACATGGTGACGTCCTCTACACCAGATATTATACAGCACGCTGTTATCATGGAGGATATTAGTGAGGTGTAATCTACATGGTGACGTCCTCTATACCAGATATTGTACAGGACTCTGTTATCATGGAGGATATTAGTGATGTGTAATCTACATGGTGACGTCCTCTCCACCAGATATTATACAGGACGCTGTTATCATGGAGGATATTAGAGAGGTGTAATCTACATGGTAACGTCCTCTCCACCAGATATTTTACAGGACGCTGTTATCATGGAGGATAGTAGTGTGTAATCTACATGGTGATGTCCTCTCCACCAGATATTATACAGGACGCTGTTATCATGGAGGATATTAGTGATGTGTAATCTACATGGTGACGTCCTCTCCACCAGATATTATACAGGACGCTGTTATCATGGAGGATATTAGTGAGGTGTAATCTACATGGTGACGTCCTCTACACCAGATATTATACAGGACGCTGTTATCATGGAGGCTATTAGTGATGTGTAATCTACATGGTAACGTCCTCTACACCAGATATTATACAGGACGCTGTTATCATGGAGGCTATTAGTGATGTGTAATCTACATGGTGACATTCTCCACACCAGATATTATACAGGACGCTGTTATCACGGAGGATATTAGTGAGGTGTAATCTACATGGTGACGTCCTCTCCACCAGATATTATACAGGACGCTGTTATCATGGAGGATATTAGTGACGTATAATCTACATGGTGACGTCCTCTACACCAGATATTATACAGGACGCTGTTATCATGGAGGCTATTAGTGATGTGTAATCTACATGGTGACGTCCTCTCCACCAGATATTATACAGGACGCTGTTATCATGGAGGATATTAGTGACGTGTAATCTATATAGTGACGTCCTCTACACCAGATATTATACAGGACGCTGTTATCATGGAGGCTATTAGTGATGTGTAATCTACAAGGTGACGTCCTCTACACCAGATATTATACAGGACGCTGTTATCATGAGAATATTAGTGACGTGTAATCTACATGGTGACGTCCTCTACACCAGATATTATACAGGACGCTGTTATCATGGAGGATATTAGTGACGTGTAATCTACATGGTGACGTCCTCTACACCAGATATTATACAGCACGCTGTTATCATGGAGGATATTAGTGAGGTGTAATCTACATGGTGACGTCCTCTATACCAGATATTGTACAGGACTCTGTTATCATGGAGGATATTAGTGATGTGTAATCTACATGGTGACGTCCTCTCCACCAGATATTATACAGGACGCTGTTATCATGGAGGATATTAGTGAGGTGTAATCTACATGGTAACGTCCTCTCCACCAGATATTTTACAGGACGCTGTTATCATGGAGGATAGTAGTGTGTAATCTACATGGTGATGTCCTCTCCACCAGATATTATACAGGACGCTGTTATCATGGAGGATATTAGTGATGTGTAATCTACATGGTGACGTCCTCTCCACCAGATATTATACAGGACGCTGTTATCATGGAGGATATTAGTGAGGTGTAATCTACATGGTGACGTCCTCTACACCAGATATTATACAGGACGCTGTTATCATGGAGGCTATTAGTGATGTGTAATCTACATGGTGACGTCCTCTCCATCAGATATTATACAGGACGCTGTTATCATGGAGGATATTAGTGATGTGTAATCTACATGGTGACGTCCTCTACACCAGATATTATACAGGACGCTGTTATCATGGAGGATATTAGTGAGGTGTAATCTACATGGTGACGTCCTCTACACCAGATATTATACAGGACGCTGTTAACATGGAGGTTATTAGTGACGTGTAATCTACATGGTGACGTCCTCTCCACCAGATATTATACAGGACGCTGTTATCATGGAGGATATTAGTGAGGTGTAATCTACATGGTGAAGTCCTCTACACCAGATATTATACAGGACGCTGTTATCATGGAGGCTATTAGTGATGTGTAATCTACATGGTGACGTCCTCTACACCAGATATTATACAGGGCGCTGTTATCATGGAGGCTATTAGTGATGTGTAATCTACATGGTGACGTCTTCTACACCAGATATTATACAGGACGCTGTTATCATGGAGGCTATTAGTGATGTGTAATCTACATGGTGACGTCCTCTACACCAGATATTATACAGGACGCTGTTATCATGGAGGATATTAGTGACGTGTAATCTAAATGGTGTCGTCCTCTACACCAGATATTATACAGGATGGTGTTATCATGGAGGATATTAGTGACGTGTAATCTACATGGTGACATCTTCTACACCAGATATTATACAGGACGCTGTTATCATGGAGGCTATTAGTGACGTGTAATCTACATGGTGACGTACTCTACACCAGATATTATACAGGACGCTGTTATCATGGAGGATATTAGTGACGTGTAATCTACATGGTGACGTCCTCTCCACCAGATATTATACAGGACGCTGTTATCATGGAGGCTATTAGTGATGTGTAATCTACATGGTGACGTCCTCTACACCAGATATTATACAGGACGCTGTTATCATGGAGGCTATTAGTGATGTGTAATCTACATGGTGACATCCTCTACACCAGATATTATACAGGACGCTGTTATCATGGAGGCTATTAGTGAGGTGTAATCTACATGGTGACGTCCTCTCCACCAGATATTATACAGGACGCTGTTATCATGGAGGATATTAGTGACGTATAATCTACATGGTGACGTCCTCTCCACCAGATATTATACAGGACGCTGTTATCATGGAGGCTATTAGTGATGTGTAATCTACATGGTGACGTCCTCTACACCAGATATTATACAGGACGCTGTTATCATGGAGGCTATTAGTGATGTGTAATCTACATGGTGACGTCCTCTCCACCAGATATTATACAGGACGCTGTTATCATGGAGGCTATTAGTGATGTGTAATCTACATGGTGACGTCCTCTACACCAGATATTATACAGGACGCTGTTATCATGGAGGCTATTAGTGATGTGTAATCTACATGGTGACGTCCTCTCCACCAGATATTATACAGGACGCTGTTATCATGGAGGCTATTAGTGATGTGTAATCTACATGGTGATGTCCTCTACACCAGATATTATACAGGACGCTGTTATCATGGAGGCTATTAGTGATGTGTAATCTACATGGTGACGTCCTCTCCACCAGATATTATACAGGACGCTGTTATCATGGAGGCTATTAGTGAGGTGTAATCTACATGGTGACGTCCTCTCCACCAGATATTATACAGGACGCTGTTATCATGGAGGATATTAGTGACGTATAATCTACATGGTGACGTCCTCTACACCAGATATTATACAGGACGCTGTTATCATGGAGGCTATTAGTGATGTGTAATCTACATGGTGACGTCCTCTACACCAGATATTATACAGGACGCTGTTATCATGGAGTCTATTAGTGACGTGTAATCTACATGGTGAGGTCCTCTCCACCAGATATTATATAGGACGCTGTTATCATGGAGGATATTAGTGACGTGTAATCTACATGGTGACGTCCTCTCCACCAGATATTATACAGGACGCTGTTATCATGGAGGATATTAGTGACGTGTAATCTATATAGTAACGTCCTCTCCACCAGATATTATACAGGACGCTGTTATCATGGTGAATATTAGTGACGTGTAATCTACATGGTGACGTCCTCTACACCAGATATTATACAGGACGCTGTTATCATGGAGGATATTAGTGAGGTGTAATCTACATGGTGACGTTCTCTAGACCAGATATTATACAGGACGCTGTTATCATGGAGGATATTAGTGACGTGTAATCTACATAGTGACGTCCTCTACACCAGATATTATACAGGACGCTGTTATCATGGAGGCTATTAGTGAGGTGTAATCTACATGGTGACGTCCTCTACACCAGATATTATACAGGACGCAGTTATCATGGATGATATTAGTGATGTGTAATCTACATGGTGACGTCCTCTACACCAGATATTATACAGGACGCTGTTATCATGGAGGATATTAGTGATGTGTAATCTACATGGTGACGTCCTCTACACCAGATATTATACAGAACGCTGTTATCATGGAGGCTATTAGTGATGTGTATTCTACATGGTGACGTCCTCTACACCAGATATTATAAAGGACGCTGTTATCATGGAGGATATTAGTGACGTGTAACCTACATGGTGACGTCCTCTCCATCAGATATTATACAGGACGCTGTTATCATGGAGGATATTAGGGACGTGTAATCTACATTGTGACGTCCTCTACACCAGATATTATACAGGACGCTGTCATCATGGAGGATATTAGTGACGTGTAATCTACATGGTGACGTCCTCTACACCAGATATTATACAGGACGCTGTTATCATGGAGGATATTAGTGATGTGTAATGTACATGGTGACGTCCTCTACACCAGATATTATACAGGACGCTGTTATCATGGATGATATTAGTGATGTGTAATCTACATGGTGACGTCCTCTACACCAGATATTATACAGGACGCTGTTATCATGGAGGATATTAGTGATGTGTAATGTACATGGTGACGTCCTCTACACCAGATATTATACAGGACGCTGTTATCATGGAGGATATTAGGGACGTGTAATCTACATTGTGACGTCCTCTACACCAGATATTATACAGGACGCTGTCATCATGGAGGATATTAGTGACGTGTAATCTACATGGTGACGTCCTCTACACCAGATATTATACAGGACGCTGTTATCATGGAGGATATTAGTGATGTGTAATGTACATGGTGACGTCCTCTACACCAGATACTATACAGGACGCTGTTATCATGGAGGATATTAGTGATGTGTAATCTACATGGTGACGTCCTCTACACCAGATATTATAAAGGACGCTGTTATCATGGAGGATATTAGTGACGTGTAACCTACATGGTGACGTCCTCTCCACCAGATATTATACAGGACGCTGTTATCATGGAGGATATTAGGGACGTGTAATCTACATTGTGACGTCCTCTACACCAGATATTATACAGGACGCTGTCATCATGGAGGATATTAGTGACGTGTAATCTACATGGTGACGTCCTCTACACCAGATATTATACAGGACGCTGTTATCATGGAGGCTATTAGTGACTTGTAATCTATATGGTGACGTCCTCTACACCAGATATTATACAGGACGCTGTTATCATGGAGGATATTAGTGATGTGTAATCTACATAGTGACGTCCTCTACACCAGATATTATACAGGACGCTGTTATCATGGAGGATATTAGTGAGGTGTAATCTACATGGTGACGTTCTCTACACCAGATATTTTACAGGACGCTGTTATCATGGAGGATATTAGTGACGTGTAATCTACATGGTGACGTCCTCTACACCAGATATTATACAGGACGCTGTTATCATGGAGGATATTAGTGATGTGTAATCTACACGGTAACGTCCTCTACACCAGATATTATACAGGACGCTGTTATCATGGAGGATATTAGTGAGGTGTAATCTACATGGTAACGTCCTCTCCACCAGATATTTTACAGGACGCTGTTATCATGGAGGATAGTAGTAATGTGTAATCTACATGGTGATGTCCTCTC
The DNA here is from genome assembly GCF_046119375.1 of Phyllobates terribilis. Taxonomy (NCBI): domain Eukaryota; kingdom Metazoa; phylum Chordata; class Amphibia; order Anura; family Dendrobatidae; genus Phyllobates; species Phyllobates terribilis. Next base: position 469,250,938 of record NW_027362767.1, on the reverse strand, counting down.
CACCAGATATTATACAGGACGCTGTTATCATGGAGGATATTAGTGATGTGTAATCTACATGGTGACGTCCTCTCCACCAGATATTATACAGGACGCTGTTATCATGGAGGATATTAGTGAGTTGTAATCTACATGGTGACGTCCTCTACACCAGATATTATACAGGACGCTGTTATCATGGAGGATATTAGTGACGTGTAATCTACATGGTGACGTCCTCTATACCAGATATTATACACAACGCTGTTATCATGGAGGATATTAGTGAGGTATAATCTACATGGTGACGTCCTCTATACCAGATATTATACAGGACGCTGTTATCATGGAGGATATTAGTGATGTGTAATCTATATGGTGACGTCCTCTCCACCAGATATTATACAGAACGCTGTTATCATGGAGGATATTAGTGAGGTGTAATCTACATGGTGACGTCCTCTACACCAGATATTATACAGGACGCTGTTATCATGGAGGATATTAGTGATGTGTAATCTATATGGTGACGTCCTCTCCACCAGATATTATACAGAACGCTGTTATCATGGAGGATATTAGTAACGTGTAATCTATATGGTGACGTCCTCTACACCAGATATTTTACAGGACGCTGTTATCATGGAGGATATTAGTGAGGTGTAATCTACATGGTAACGTCCTCTCCACCAGATATTTTACAGGACGCTGTTATCATGGAGGATAGTAGTAATGTGTAATCTACATGGTGATGTCCTCTCCACCAGATATTATACAGGACACTGTTATCATGGAGGATATTAGTGATGTGTAATCTACATGGTGACGTCCTCTCCACCAGATATTATACAGGACGCTGTTATCATGGAGGATATTAGTGAGGTGTAATCTACATGGTGACGTCCTCTACACCAGATATTATACAGGACGCTGTTATCATGGAGGATATTAGTGAGCTGTAATCTACATGGTGACGTCCTGTCCACCAGATATTATACAGGACGCTGTTATCATGGAGGATATTAGAGACGTGTAATCTACATGGTGACGTCCTCTACACCAGATATTATACAGGACGCTGTTATCATGGAGGCTATTAGTGATGTGTAATCTACATGGTGACGTCCTCTCCATCAGATATTATACAGGACGCTGTTATCATGGAGTATATTAGTGATGTGTAATCTACATGGTGACGTCCTCTACACCAGATATTATACAGGACGCTGTTATCATGGAGGATATTAGTGAGGTGTAATCTACATGGTGACATCCTCTACACCAGATATTATACAGGACGCTGTTAACATGGAGGTTATTAGTGACGTGTAATCTACATGGTGACGTCCTCTCCACCAGATATTATACAGGACGCTGTTATCATGGAGGATATTAGTGAGGTGTAATCTACATGGTGACATCCTCTACACCAGATATTATACAGGACGCTGTTATCATGGAGGATATTAGTGAGGTGTAATCTACATGGTGACGTCCTCTACACCAGATATTATACAGGACGCTGTTATCATGGAGACTATTAGTGAGGTGTAATCTACATGTTGACGTCCTCTACACCAGATATTATACAGGACGCTGTTATCATGGAGGATATTAGTGATGTGTAATCTACATGGTGACGTCCTCTACACCAGATATTATACAGGACGCTGTTATCATGGAGGATATTAGTGAGGTGTAATCTACATGGTGACGTCCTCTACACCAGATATTATACAGGACGCTGTTATCATGGAGGATATTAGTGAGATGTAATCTACATGGTGACGTCCTCTACACCAGATATTATACAGGACGTTGTTATCATGGAGGCTATTAGTGATGTGTAATCTACATGGTGACGTCCTCTACACCAGATATTATACAGGACGCTGTTATCATGGAGGATATTAGTGACGTGTAATCTACATGGTGACATCCTCTACACCAGATATTATACAGGACGCTGTTATCATGGAGGCTATTAGTGACGTATAATCTACATGGTGACGTCCTCTACACCAGATATTATACAGGACGCTGTTATCATGGAGGATATTAGTGACGTATAATCTACATGGTGACGTCCTCTACACCAGATATTATACAGGACGCTGTTATCATGGAGGATATTAGTGACGTGTAATCTACATGGTGACGTCCTGTACACCAGATATTATACAGGACGCTGTTATCATGGAGGCTATTAGTGATGGGTAATTTACATGGTGACGCTCTCTAGACCAGATATTATACAGGACGCTGTTATCATGGAGGATATTAGTGACGTGTAATCTACATGGTGACGTCCTCTCCACCAGATATTATACAGGACGCTGTTATCATGGAGGCTATTAGTGATGTGTAATCTACATGGAGACGTCCTCTACACCAGATATTATACAGGACGCTGTTATCATGGAGGCTATTAGTGATGTGTAATCTACATGGTGACATTCTCCACACCAGATATTATACAGGACGCTGTTATCATGGAGGATATTAGTGAGGTGTAATCTACATGGTGACGTCCTCTCCACCAGATATTATACAGGACGCTGTTATCATGGAGGATATTAGTGACGTATAACCTACATGGTGACGTCCTCTACACCAGATATTATACAGGACGCTGTTATCATGGAGGCTATTAGTGATGTGTAATCTACATGGTGACGTCCTCTCCACCAGATATTATACAGGACGCTGTTATCATGGAGGATATTAGTGACGTGTAATCTATATAGTGACGTCCTCTACACCAGATATTATACAGGACGCTGTTATCATGGAGGCTATTAGTGATGTGTAATCTACATGGTGACGTCCTCTCCACCAGATATTATACAGGACGCTGTTATCATGGAGGATATTAGTGACGTGTAATCTATATAGTGACGTCCTCTACACCAGATATTATACAGGACGCTGTTATCATGGAGGATATTAGTGACGTGTAATCTACATGGTGACATCCTCTACACCAGATATTATACAGGACGCTGTTATCATGGAGGCTATTAGTGACGTATAATCTACATGGTGACGTCCTCTACACCAGATATTATACAGGACGCTGTTATCATGGAGGCTATTAGTGAGGTGTAATCTACATGGTGACGTCCTCTACACCAGATATTATACAGGACGCTGTTATCATCGAGGATATTAGTGACGTGTAATCTACATGGTGACGTCCTCTACACCAGATATTATACAGGACGCTGTTATCATGGAGGATATTAGTGACGTATAATCTACATGGTGACGTCCTCTACAGCAGATATTATACAGGACGCTGTTATCATGGAGGCTATTAGTGATGGGTAATTTACATGGTGACGTTCTCTAGACCAGATATTATACAGGACGCTGTTATCATGGCGGATATTAGTGACGTGTAATCTACATGGTGACGTCCTCTCCACCAGATATTATACAGGACGCTGTTATCATGGAGGCTATTAGTGATGTGTAATCTACATGGTGACGTCCTCTACACCAGATATTATACAGGACGCTGTTATCATGGAGGCTATTAGTGATGTGTAATCTACATGGTGACATTCTCCACACCAGATATTATACAGGACGCTGTTATCATGGAGGATATTAGTGAGGTGTAATCTACATGGTGACGTCCTCTCCACCAGATATTATACAGGACGCTGTTATCATGGAGGCTATTAGTGATGGGTAATTTACATGGTGACGTTCTCTAGACCAGATATTATACAGGACGCTGTTATCATGGCGGATATTAGTGACGTGTAATCTACATGGTGACGTCCTCTACACCAGATATTATACAGGACGCTGTTATCATGGAGGATATTAGTGACGTATAATCTACATGGTGACGTCCTCTACACCAGATATTATACAGGACGCTGTTATCATGGAGGATATTAGTGATGTGTAATCTACATGGTGACATTCTCCACACCAGATATTATACAGGACGCTGTTATCATGGAGGATATTAGTGAGGTGTAATCTACATGGTGACGTCCTCTCCACCAGATATTATACAGGACGCTTTTATCATGGAGGATATTAGTGACGTATAATCTACATGGTGACGTCCTCTCCACCAGATATTATACAGGACGCTGTTATCATGGAGGCTATTAGTGATGTGTAATCTACATGGTGACGTCCTCTCCACCAGATATTATACAGGACGCTGTTATCATGGAGGATATTAGTGACGTGTAATCTACATGGTGACGTCCTCTCCACCAGATATTATACAGGACGCTGTTATCATGGAGGATATTAGTGAGGTGTAATCTACATGGTGACGTTCTCTAGACCAGATATTATACAGGACGCTGTTATCATGGAGGATATTAGTGACGTGTAATCTACATAGTGACGTCCTCTACACCAGATATTATACAGGACGCTGTTATCATGGAGGATATTAGTGAGGTGTAATCTACATGGTGGCATCCTCTACACCAGATATTATACAGGACGCTGTTATCATGGAGGATATTAGTGAGGTGTAATCTACATAGTGACGTCCTCTACACCAGATATTATACAGGACGCTGTTATCATGGAGGATATTAGTGAGGTGTAATCTACATAGTGACGTCCTCTACACCAGATATTATACAGGAAGCTGTTATCATGGAGGATATTAGTGAGGTGTAATCTACATGGTGAGGTCCTCTCCACCAGATATTATACAGGACGCTGTTATCATGGAGGATATTAGTGACGTGTAATCTACATGGTGACGTCCTCTACACCAGATATTATACAGGACGCTGTTAACATGGAGGATATTAGTGAGGTGTAATCTACATGGTGACGTCCTCTACACCAGATATTATACAGGACGCTGTTATCATGGAGGATATTAGTGATGTGTAATCTACATGGTGGCGTCCTCTACACCAGATATTATACAGGACGCTGTTATCATGGAGGATATTAGTGACGTGTAATCTACATGGTGACGTCCTCTACACCAGATATTATACAGGACGCTGTTATCATGGAGGATATTAGTGAGGTGTAATCTACATGGTGACGTCCTCTCCACCAGATATTATACAGGACGCTGTTATCATGGAGGATATAAGTGATGTGTAATCTACATGGTGACGTCCTCTACACCAGATATTATACAGGACGCTGTTATCATGGAGGATATTAGTGATGTGTAATCTACATGGTGACGTCCTCTACACCAGATATTATACAGGACGCTGTTATCATGGAGGATATTAGTGAGGTGTAATCTACATGGTGACGTCCTCTACACCAGATATTATACAGGACGCTGTTATCATGGAGGATATTAGTGAAGTGTAATCTACATTGTGACGTCTTCTACACCAGATATTATACAGGACGCTGTTATCATGGAGGATATTAGTGACGTGTAATCTACATGGTGACATCCTCTACAACAGATATTATACAGGACGCTGTTATCATGGAGGATATTAGTGACTTGTAATCTACATGGTGACGTCCTCTACACCAGATATTATACAGGACGCTGTTATCATGGAGGCTATTAGTGACTTGTAATCTACATGGTGACATCCTCTACAACAGATATTATACAGGACGCTGTTATCATGGAGGATATTAGTGACTTGTAATCTACATGGTGACGTCCTCTACACCAGATATTATACAGGACGCTGTTATCATGGAGGATATTAGTGACGTGTAATCTACATGGTGACATCCTCTACAACAGATATTATACAGGACGCTGTTATCATGGAGGCTATTAGTGACGTGTAATCTACATGGTGACGTCCTCTACACCAGATATTATACAGGACGCTGTTATCATGGAGGATATTAGTGATGTGTAATCTACATAGTGACGTCCTCTACACCAGATATTATACAGGACGCTGTTATCATGGAGAATATTAGTGAGGTGTAATCTACATGGTGACGTCCTCTACACCAGATATTATACAGGACGCTGTTATCATGGAGGATATTAGTGATGTGTAATGTACATGGTGACGTCCTCTACACCAGATATTATACAGGACGCTGTTATCATGGAGGATATTAGTGAGGTGTAATCTACATGGTGACGTCTTCTACACCAGATATTATACAGGACGCTGTTATCATGGAGGATATTAGTGACGTGTAATCTACATGGTGACGTCGTCTACACCAGATATTATACAGGACGCTGTTATCATGGAGGATATTAGTGAGGTGTAATCTACATGGTGACGTCCTCTATACCAGATATTATACAGGACGCTGTTATCATGGAGGATATTAGTGACGTGTAATCTACATGGTGACGTCTTCTACACCAGATATTATACAGGACGCTGTTATCATGGAGGATATTAGTGACGTGTAATCTACATGGTGACGTCCTCTACACCAGATATTATACAGGACGCTGTTATCATGGAGGATATTAGTGACGTGTAATCTACATGGTGACATCCTCTACAACAGATATTATACAGGACGCTGTTATCATGGAGGATATTAGTGACTTGTAATCTACATGGTGACGTCCTCTACACCAGATATTATACAGGACGCTGTTATCATGGAGGCTATTAGTGACTTGTAATCTACATGGTGACATCCTCTACAACAGATATTATACAGGACGCTGTTATCATGGAGGATATTAGTGAGGTGTAATCTACATGGTGACGTCCTCTACACCAGATGTTATACAGGACGCTGTTATCATGGAGGATATTAGTGACGTGTAATCTACATGGTGACGTTCTCTACACCAGATATTATACAGGACGCTGTTATCATGGAGGATATTAGTGACGTGTAATCTACATGGTGACATCCTCTACAACAGATATTATACAGGACGCTGTTATCATGGAGGCTATTAGTGATGTGTAATCTACATGGTGACGTCCTCTACACCAGATATTATACAGGACGCTGTTATCATGGAGGATATTAGTGATGTGTAATCTACATAGTGACGTCCTCTACACCAGATATTATACAGGACGCTGTTATCATGGAGAATATTAGTGAGGTGTAATCTACATGGTGACGTCCTCTACACCAGATATTATACAGGACGCTGTTATCATGGAGGATATTAGTGATGTGTAATGTACATGGTGACGTCCTCTACACCAGATATTATACAGGACGCTGTTATCATGGAGGATATTAGTGAGGTGTAATATACATGGTGACGTCTTCTACACCAGATATTATACAGGACGCTGTTATCATGGAGGATATTAGTGACGTGTAATCTACATGGTGACGTCGTCTACACCAGATATTATACAGGACGCTGTTATCATGGAGGATATTAGTGAGGTGTAATCTACATGGTGACGTCCTCTATACCAGATATTATACAGGACGCTGTTATCATGGAGGATATTAGTGACGTGTAATCTACATGGTGACGTCTTCTACACCAGATATTATACAGGACGCTGTTATCATGGAGGATATTAGTGACGTGTAATCTACATGGTGACGTCCTCTACACCAGATATTATACAGGACGCTGTTATCATGGAGGATATTAGTGACGTGTAATCTACATGGTGACGTCCTCTACACCAGATATTATACAGGACGCTGTTATCATGGAGGATATTAGTGAGGTGTAATCTACATGGTGACGTCCTCTATACCAGATATTGTACAGGACGCTGTTATCATGGACGATATTAGTGATGTGTAATCTACATGGTGACGTCCTCTCCACCAGATATTATACAGGACGCTGTTATCATGAAGGATATTAGTGACGTGTAATCTACATGGTTACGTCCTCTCCACCAGATATTATACAGGACGCTGTTATCATGGAGGATATTAGTGAGGTGTAATCTACATGGTGACGTCCTCTATACCAGATATTGTACAGGACGCTGTTATCATGGACGATATTAGTGATGTGTAATCTACATGGTGACGTCCTCTCCACCAGATATTATACAGGACGCTGTTATCATGGAGGATATTAGTGAGGTGTAATCTACATGGTAACGTCCTCTCCACCAAATATTTTACAGGACGCTGTTATCATGGAGGATAGTAGTGTGTAATCTACATGGTGATGTCCTCTCCACCAGATATTATACAGGACGCTGTTATCATGGAGGATATTAGTGATGTGTAATCTACAAGGTGACGTCCTCTCCACCAGATATTATACAGGACGCTGTTATCATGGAGGATATTAGTGAGGTGTAATCTACATGGTGACGTCCTCTACACCAGATATTATACAGGACGCTGTTATCATGGAGGCTATTAGTGATGTGTAATCTACATGGTGACGTCCTCTCCATCAGATATTATACAGGACGCTGTTATCATGGAGGATATTAGTGATGTGTAATCTACATGGTGACATCCTCTCCACCAGATATTATACAGGACGCTGTTATCATGGAGGATATTAGTGATGTGTAATCTACATGGTGACGTCCTCTACACCAGATATTATACAGGACGCTGTTAACATGGAGGTTATTAGTGACGTGTAATCTACATGGTGACGTCCTCTACACCAGATATTATACAGGACGCTGTTATCATGGAGGATATTAGTGAGGTGTAATCTACATGGTGACGTTCTCTACACCAGATATTATACAGGACGCTGTTATCATGGAGGCTATTAGTGATGTGTAATCTACATGGTGACGTCCTCTACACCAGATATTATACAGGGCGCTGTTATCATGGAGGCTATTAGTGATGTGTAATCTACATGGTGACGTCTTCTACACCAGATATTATACAGGACGCTGTTATCATGGAGGCTATTAGTGATGTGTAATCTACATGGTGACGTCCTCTACACCAGATATTATACAGGACGCTGTTATCATGGAGGATATTAGTGACGTGTAATCTAAATGGTGACGTCCTCTACACCAGATATTATACAGGATGGTGTTATCATGGAGGATATTAGTGACGTGTAATCTACATGGTGACATCCTCTACACCAGATATTATACAGGACGCTGTTATCATGGAGGCTATTAGTGACGTGTAATCTACATGGTGACGTCCTCTACACCAGATATTATACAGGACGCTGTTATCATGGAGGATATTAGTGACGTGTAATCTACATGGTGACGTCCTCTCCACCAGATATTATACAGGACGCTGTTATCATGGAGGCTATTAGTGATGTGTAATCTACATGGTGACGTCCTCTACACCAGATATTATACAGGACGCTGTTATCATGGAGGCTATTAGTGATGTGTAATCTACATGGTGACATTCTCCACACCAGATATTATACAGGACGCTGTTATCACGGAGGATATTAGTGAGGTGTAATCTACATGGTGACGTCCTCTCCACCAGATATTATACAGGACGCTGTTATCATGGAGGATATTAGTGACGTATAATCTACATGGTGACGTCCTCTACACCAGATATTATACAGGACGCTGTTATCATGGAGGCTATTAGTGATGTGTAATCTACATGGTGACGTCCTCTCCACCAGATATTATACAGGACGCTGTTATCATGGAGGATATTAGTGACGTGTAATCTATATAGTGACGTCCTCTACACCAGATATTATACAGGACGCTGTTATCATGGAGGCTATTAGTGATGTGTAATCTACAAGGTGACGTCCTCTCCACCAGATATTATACAGGACGCTGTTATCATGAGAATATTAGTGACGTGTAATCTACATGGTGACGTCCTCTACACCAGATATTATACAGGACGCTGTTATCATGGAGGATATTAGTGACGTGTAATCTACATGGTGACGTCCTCTACACCAGATATTATACAGGACGCTGTTATCATGGAGGATATTAGTGATGTGTAATCTACACGGTAACGTCCTCTACACCAGATATTATACAGGACGCTGTTATCATGGAGGATATTAGTGACGTGTAATCTACATGGTGACGTCCTCTACACCAGATATTATACAGCACGCTGTTATCATGGAGGATATTAGTGAGGTGTAATCTACATGGTGACGTCCTCTATACCAGATATTATACAGGACTCTGTTATCATGGAGGATATTAGTGATGTGTAATCTACATGGTGACGTCCTCTCCACCAGATATTATACAGGACGCTGTTATCATGGAGGATATTAGTGAGGTGTAATCTACATGGTAACGTCCTCTCCACCAGATATTTTACAGGACGCTGTTATCATGGAGGATAGTAGTGTGTAATCTACATGGTGATGTCCTCTCCACCAGATATTATACAGGACGCTGTTATCATGGAGGATATTAGTGAGGTGTAATCTACATGGTGACGTTCTCTACACCAGATATTATACAGGACGCTGTTATCATGGAGGCTATTAGTGATGTGTAATCTACATGGTGACGTCCTCTACACCAGATATTATACAGGGCGCTGTTATCATGGAGGCTATTAGTGATGTGTAATCTACATGGTGACGTCTTCTACACCAGATATTATACAGGACGCTGTTATCATGGAGGCTATTAGTGATGTGTAATCTACATGGTGACGTCCTCTACACCAGATATTATACAGGACGCTGTTATCATGGAGGATATTAGTGACGTGTAATCTAAATGGTGACGTCCTCTACACCAGATATTATACAGGATGGTGTTATCATGGAGGATATTAGTGACGTGTAATCTACATGGTGACATCCTCTACACCAGATATTATACAGGACGCTGTTATCATGGAGGCTATTAGTGACGTGTAATCTACATGGTGACGTCCTCTACACCAGATATTATACAGGACGCTGTTATCATGGAGGATATTAGTGACGTGTAATCTACATGGTGACGTCCTCTCCACCAGATATTATACAGGACGCTGTTATCATGGAGGCTATTAGTGATGTGTAATCTACATGGTGACGTCCTCTACACCAGATATTATACAGGACGCTGTTATCATGGAGGCTATTAGTGATGTGTAATCTACATGGTGACATTCTCCACACCAGATATTATACAGGACGCTGTTATCACGGAGGATATTAGTGAGGTGTAATCTACATGGTGACGTCCTCTCCACCAGATATTATACAGGACGCTGTTATCATGGAGGATATTAGTGACGTATAATCTACATGGTGACGTCCTCTACACCAGATATTATACAGGACGCTGTTATCATGGAGGCTATTAGTGATGTGTAATCTACATGGTGACGTCCTCTCCACCAGATATTATACAGGACGCTGTTATCATGGAGGATATTAGTGACGTGTAATCTATATAGTGACGTCCTCTACACCAGATATTATACAGGACGCTGTTATCATGGAGGCTATTAGTGATGTGTAATCTACAAGGTGACGTCCTCTCCACCAGATATTATACAGGACGCTGTTATCATGAGAATATTAGTGACGTGTAATCTACATGGTGACGTCCTCTACACCAGATATTATACAGGACGCTGTTATCATGGAGGATATTAGTGACGTGTAATCTACATGGTGACGTCCTCTACACCAGATATTATACAGGACGCTGTTATCATGGAGGATATTAGTGATGTGTAATCTACACGGTAACGTCCTCTACACCAGATATTATACAGGACGCTGTTATCATGGAGGATATTAGTGACGTGTAATCTACATGGTGACGTCCTCTACACCAGATATTATACAGCACGCTGTTATCATGGAGGATATTAGTGAGGTGTAATCTACATGGTGACGTCCTCTATACCAGATATTATACAGGACTCTGTTATCATGGAGGATATTAGTGATGTGTAATCTACATGGTGACGTCCTCTCCACCAGATATTATACAGGACGCTGTTATCATGGAGGATATTAGTGAGGTGTAATCTACATGGTAACGTCCTCTCCACCAGATATTTTACAGGACGCTGTTATCATGGAGGATAGTAGTGTGTAATCTACATGGTGATGTCCTCTCCACCAGATATTATACAGGACGCTGTTATCATGGAGGATATTAGTGATGTGTAATCTACATGGTGACGTCCTCTCCACCAGATATTATACAGGACGCTGTTATCATGGAGGATATTAGTGAGGTGTAATCTACATGGTGACGTCCTCTACACCAGATATTATACAGGACGCTGTTATCATGGAGGCTATTAGTGATGTGTAATCTACATGGTGACGTCCTCTCCATCAGATATTATACAGGACGCTGTTATCATGGAGGATATTAGTGATGTGTAATCTACATGGTGACGTCCTCTACACCAGATATTATACAGGACGCTGTTATCATGGAGGATATTAGTGAGGTGTAATCTACATGGTGACGTCCTCTACACCAGATATTATACAGGACGCTGTTAACATGGAGGTTATTAGTGACGTGTAATCTACATGGTGACGTCCTCTCCACCAGATATTATACAGGACGCTGTTATCATGGAGGATATTAGTGAGGTGTAATCTACATGGTGAAGTCCTCTACACCAGATATTATACAGGACGCTGTTATCATGGAGGCTATTAGTGATGTGTAATCTACATGGTGACGTCCTCTACACCAGATATTATACAGGGCGCTGTTATCATGGAGGCTATTAGTGATGTGTAATCTACATGGTGACGTCTTCTACACCAGATATTATACAGGACGCTGTTATCATGGAGGCTATTAGTGATGTGTAATCTACATGGTGACGTCCTCTACACCAGATATTATACAGGACGCTGTTATCATGGAGGATATTAGTGACGTGTAATCTAAATGGTGTCGTCCTCTACACCAGATATTATACAGGATGGTGTTATCATGGAGGATATTAGTGACGTGTAATCTACATGGTGACATCTTCTACACCAGATATTATACAGGACGCTGTTATCATGGAGGCTATTAGTGACGTGTAATCTACATGGTGACGTACTCTACACCAGATATTATACAGGACGCTGTTATCATGGAGGATATTAGTGACGTGTAATCTACATGGTGACGTCCTCTCCACCAGATATTATACAGGACGCTGTTATCATGGAGGCTATTAGTGATGTGTAATCTACATGGTGACGTCCTCTACACCAGATATTATACAGGACGCTGTTATCATGGAGGCTATTAGTGATGTGTAATCTACATGGTGACATCCTCTACACCAGATATTATACAGGACGCTGTTATCATGGAGGCTATTAGTGAGGTGTAATCTACATGGTGACGTCCTCTCCACCAGATATTATACAGGACGCTGTTATCATGGAGGATATTAGTGACGTATAATCTACATGGTGACGTCCTCTCCACCAGATATTATACAGGACGCTGTTATCATGGAGGCTATTAGTGATGTGTAATCTACATGGTGACGTCCTCTACACCAGATATTATACAGGACGCTGTTATCATGGAGGCTATTAGTGATGTGTAATCTACATGGTGACGTCCTCTCCACCAGATATTATACAGGACGCTGTTATCATGGAGGCTATTAGTGATGTGTAATCTACATGGTGACGTCCTCTACACCAGATATTATACAGGACGCTGTTATCATGGAGGATATTAGTGAGGTGTAATCTACATGGTGACGTCTTCTACACCAGATATTATACAGGACGCTGTTATCATGGAGGATATTAGTGACGTGTAATCTACATGGTGACGTCGTCTACACCAGATATTATACAGGACGCTGTTATCATGGAGGATATTAGTGAGGTGTAATCTACATGGTGACGTCCTCTATACCAGATATTATACAGGACGCTGTTATCATGGAGGATATTAGTGACGTGTAATCTACATGGTGACGTCTTCTACACCAGATATTATACAGGACGCTGTTATCATGGAGGATATTAGTGACGTGTAATCTACATGGTGACGTCCTCTACACCAGATATTATACAGGACGCTGTTATCATGGAGGATATTAGTGACGTGTAATCTACATGGTGACATCCTCTACAACAGATATTATACAGGACGCTGTTATCATGGAGGATATTAGTGACTTGTAATCTACATGGTGACGTCCTCTACACCAGATATTATACAGGACGCTGTTATCATGGAGGCTATTAGTGACTTGTAATCTACAGGGTGACATCCTCTACAACAGATATTATACAGGACGCTGTTATCATGGAGGATATTAGTGACTTGTAATCTACATGGTGACGTCCTCTACACCAGATATTATACAGGACGCTGTTATCATGGAGGATATTAGTGACGTGTAATCTACATGGTGACATCCTCTACAACAGATATTATACAGGACGCTGTTATCATGGAGGCTATTAGTGATGTGTAATCTACATGGTGACGTCCTCTACACCAGATATTATACAGGACGCTGTTATCATGGAGGATATTAGTGATGTGTAATCTACATAGTGACGTCCTCTACACCAGATATTATACAGGACGCTGTTATCATGGAGAATATTAGTGAGGTGTAATCTACATGGTGACGTCCTCTACACCAGATATTATACAGGACGCTGTTATCATGGAGGATATTAGTGATGTGTAATGTACATGGTGACGTCCTCTACACCAGATATTATACAGGACGCTGTTATCATGGAGGATATTAGTGAGGTGTAATATACATGGTGACGTCTTCTACACCAGATATTATACAGGACGCTGTTATCATGGAGGATATTAGTGACGTGTAATCTACATGGTGACGTCGTCTACACCAGATATTATACAGGACGCTGTTATCATGGAGGATATTAGTGAGGTGTAATCTACATGGTGACGTCCTCTATACCAGATATTATACAGGACGCTGTTATCATGGAGGATATTAGTGACGTGTAATCTACATGGTGACGTCTTCTACACCAGATATTATACAGGACGCTGTTATCATGGAGGATATTAGTGACGTGTAATCTACATGGTGACGTCCTCTACACCAGATATTATACAGGACGCTGTTATCATGGAGGATATTAGTGACGTGTAATCTACATGGTGACGTCCTCTACACCAGATATTATACAGGACGCTGTTATCATGGAGGATATTAGTGAGGTGTAATCTACATGGTGACGTCCTCTATACCAGATATTGTACAGGACGCTGTTATCATGGACGATATTAGTGATGTGTAATCTACATGGTGACGTCCTCTCCACCAGATATTATACAGGACGCTGTTATCATGAAGGATATTAGTGACGTGTAATCTACATGGTTACGTCCTCTCCACCAGATATTATACAGGACGCTGTTATCATGGAGGATATTAGTGAGGTGTAATCTACATGGTGACGTCCTCTATACCAGATATTGTACAGGACGCTGTTATCATGGACGATATTAGTGATGTGTAATCTACATGGTGACGTCCTCTCCACCAGATATTATACAGGACGCTGTTATCATGGAGGATATTAGTGAGGTGTAATCTACATGGTAACGTCCTCTCCACCAAATATTTTACAGGACGCTGTTATCATGGAGGATAGTAGTGTGTAATCTACATGGTGATGTCCTCTCCACCAGATATTATACAGGACGCTGTTATCATGGAGGATATTAGTGATGTGTAATCTACAAGGTGACGTCCTCTCCACCAGATATTATACAGGACGCTGTTATCATGGAGGATATTAGTGAGGTGTAATCTACATGGTGACGTCCTCTACACCAGATATTATACAGGACGCTGTTATCATGGAGGCTATTAGTGATGTGTAATCTACATGGTGACGTCCTCTCCATCAGATATTATACAGGACGCTGTTATCATGGAGGATATTAGTGATGTGTAATCTACATGGTGACATCCTCTCCACCAGATATTATACAGGACGCTGTTATCATGGAGGATATTAGTGATGTGTAATCTACATGGTGACGTCCTCTACACCAGATATTATACAGGACGCTGTTAACATGGAGGTTATTAGTGACGTGTAATCTACATGGTGACGTCCTCTACACCAGATATTATACAGGACGCTGTTATCATGGAGGATATTAGTGAGGTGTAATCTACATGGTGACGTTCTCTACACCAGATATTATACAGGACGCTGTTATCATGGAGGCTATTAGTGATGTGTAATCTACATGGTGACGTCCTCTACACCAGATATTATACAGGGCGCTGTTATCATGGAGGCTATTAGTGATGTGTAATCTACATGGTGACGTCTTCTACACCAGATATTATACAGGACGCTGTTATCATGGAGGCTATTAGTGATGTGTAATCTACATGGTGACGTCCTCTACACCAGATATTATACAGGACGCTGTTATCATGGAGGATATTAGTGACGTGTAATCTAAATGGTGACGTCCTCTACACCAGATATTATACAGGATGGTGTTATCATGGAGGATATTAGTGACGTGTAATCTACATGGTGACATCCTCTACACCAGATATTATACAGGACGCTGTTATCATGGAGGCTATTAGTGACGTGTAATCTACATGGTGACGTCCTCTACACCAGATATTATACAGGACGCTGTTATCATGGAGGATATTAGTGACGTGTAATCTACATGGTGACGTCCTCTCCACCAGATATTATACAGGACGCTGTTATCATGGAGGCTATTAGTGATGTGTAATCTACATGGTGACGTCCTCTACACCAGATATTATACAGGACGCTGTTATCATGGAGGCTATTAGTGATGTGTAATCTACATGGTGACATTCTCCACACCAGATATTATACAGGACGCTGTTATCACGGAGGATATTAGTGAGGTGTAATCTACATGGTGACGTCCTCTCCACCAGATATTATACAGGACGCTGTTATCATGGAGGATATTAGTGACGTATAATCTACATGGTGACGTCCTCTACACCAGATATTATACAGGACGCTGTTATCATGGAGGCTATTAGTGATGTGTAATCTACATGGTGACGTCCTCTCCACCAGATATTATACAGGACGCTGTTATCATGGAGGATATTAGTGACGTGTAATCTATATAGTGACGTCCTCTACACCAGATATTATACAGGACGCTGTTATCATGGAGGCTATTAGTGATGTGTAATCTACAAGGTGACGTCCTCTCCACCAGATATTATACAGGACGCTGTTATCATGAGAATATTAGTGACGTGTAATCTACATGGTGACGTCCTCTACACCAGATATTATACAGGACGCTGTTATCATGGAGGATATTAGTGACGTGTAATCTACATGGTGACGTCCTCTACACCAGATATTATACAGGACGCTGTTATCATGGAGGATATTAGTGATGTGTAATCTACACGGTAACGTCCTCTACACCAGATATTATACAGGACGCTGTTATCATGGAGGATATTAGTGACGTGTAATCTACATGGTGACGTCCTCTACACCAGATATTATACAGCACGCTGTTATCATGGAGGATATTAGTGAGGTGTAATCTACATGGTGACGTCCTCTATACCAGATATTATACAGGACTCTGTTATCATGGAGGATATTAGTGATGTGTAATCTACATGGTGACGTCCTCTCCACCAGATATTATACAGGACGCTGTTATCATGGAGGATATTAGTGAGGTGTAATCTACATGGTAACGTCCTCTCCACCAGATATTTTACAGGACGCTGTTATCATGGAGGATAGTAGTGTGTAATCTACATGGTGATGTCCTCTCCACCAGATATTATACAGGACGCTGTTATCATGGAGGATATTAGTGATGTGTAATCTACATGGTGACGTCCTCTCCACCAGATATTATACAGGACGCTGTTATCATGGAGGATATTAGTGAGGTGTAATCTACATGGTGACGTCCTCTACACCAGATATTATACAGGACGCTGTTATCATGGAGGCTATTAGTGATGTGTAATCTACATGGTGACGTCCTCTCCATCAGATATTATACAGGACGCTGTTATCATGGAGGATATTAGTGATGTGTAATCTACATGGTGACGTCCTCTACACCAGATATTATACAGGACGCTGTTATCATGGAGGATATTAGTGAGGTGTAATCTACATGGTGACGTCCTCTACACCAGATATTATACAGGACGCTGTTAACATGGAGGTTATTAGTGACGTGTAATCTACATGGTGACGTCCTCTCCACCAGATATTATACAGGACGCTGTTATCATGGAGGATATTAGTGAGGTGTAATCTACATGGTGAAGTC
The DNA here is from genome assembly GCF_046119375.1 of Phyllobates terribilis. Taxonomy (NCBI): domain Eukaryota; kingdom Metazoa; phylum Chordata; class Amphibia; order Anura; family Dendrobatidae; genus Phyllobates; species Phyllobates terribilis. The sequence goes on along the minus strand of NW_027362767.1, from coordinate 469,232,831 downwards.
CTCTACACCAGATATTATACAGGACGCTGTTATCATGGAGGCTATTAGTGATGTGTAATCTACATGGTGACGTCCTCTACACCAGATATTATACAGGGCGCTGTTATCATGGAGGCTATTAGTGATGTGTAATCTACATGGTGACGTCTTCTACACCAGATATTATACAGGACGCTGTTATCATGGAGGCTATTAGTGATGTGTAATCTACATGGTGACGTCCTCTACACCAGATATTATACAGGACGCTGTTATCATGGAGGATATTAGTGACGTGTAATCTAAATGGTGTCGTCCTCTACACCAGATATTATACAGGATGGTGTTATCATGGAGGATATTAGTGACGTGTAATCTACATGGTGACATCTTCTACACCAGATATTATACAGGACGCTGTTATCATGGAGGCTATTAGTGACGTGTAATCTACATGGTGACGTACTCTACACCAGATATTATACAGGACGCTGTTATCATGGAGGATATTAGTGACGTGTAATCTACATGGTGACGTCCTCTCCACCAGATATTATACAGGACGCTGTTATCATGGAGGCTATTAGTGATGTGTAATCTACATGGTGACGTCCTCTACACCAGATATTATACAGGACGCTGTTATCATGGAGGCTATTAGTGATGTGTAATCTACATGGTGACATCCTCTACACCAGATATTATACAGGACGCTGTTATCATGGAGGCTATTAGTGAGGTGTAATCTACATGGTGACGTCCTCTCCACCAGATATTATACAGGACGCTGTTATCATGGAGGATATTAGTGACGTATAATCTACATGGTGACGTCCTCTCCACCAGATATTATACAGGACGCTGTTATCATGGAGGCTATTAGTGATGTGTAATCTACATGGTGACGTCCTCTACACCAGATATTATACAGGACGCTGTTATCATGGAGGCTATTAGTGATGTGTAATCTACATGGTGACGTCCTCTCCACCAGATATTATACAGGACGCTGTTATCATGGAGGCTATTAGTGATGTGTAATCTACATGGTGACGTCCTCTACACCAGATATTATACAGGACGCTGTTATCATGGAGGCTATTAGTGATGTGTAATCTACATGGTGACGTCCTCTCCACCAGATATTATACAGGACGCTGTTATCATGGAGGCTATTAGTGATGTGTAATCTACATGTTGACGTCCTCTACACCAGATATTATACAGGACGCTGTTATCATGGAGGCTATTAGTGATGTGTAATCTACATGGTGACGTCCTCTCCACCAGATATTATACAGGACGCTGTTATCATGGAGGATATTAGTGAGGTGTAATCTACATGGTGACGTCCTCTACACCAGATATTATACAGGACGCTGTTATCATGGAGGCTATTAGTGAGGTGTAATCTACATGGTGACGTCCTCTCCACCAGATATTATACAGGACGCTGTTATCATGGAGGATATTAGTGACGTATAATCTACATGGTGACGTCCTCTACACCAGATATTATACAGGACGCTGTTATCATGGAGGCTATTAGTGATGTGTAATCTACATGGTGACGTCCTCTACACCAGATATTATACAGGACGCTGTTATCATGGAGTCTATTAGTGACGTGTAATCTACATGGTGAGGTCCTCTCCACCAGATATTATATAGGACGCTGTTATCATGGAGGATATTAGTGACGTGTAATCTACATGGTGACGTCCTCTACACCAGATATTATACAGGACGCTGTTATCATGGAGGATATTAGTGAGGTGTAATCTACATGGTGACGTTCTCTAGACCAGATATTATACAGGACGCTGTTATCATGGAGGATATTAGTGACGTGTAATCTATATAGTAACGTCCTCTCCACCAGATATTATACAGGACGCTGTTATCATGGTGAATATTAGTGACGTGTAATCTACATGGTGACGTCCTCTACACCAGATATTATACAGGACGCTGTTATCATGGAGGATATTAGTGACGTGTAATCTACATGGTGACGTCCTCTACACCAGATATTATACAGGACGCTGTTATCATGGAGGATATTAGTGACGTGTAATCTACATAGTGACGTCCTCTACACCAGATATTATACAGGACGCTGTTATCATGGAGGCTATTAGTGAGGTGTAATCTACATGGTGACGTCCTCTACACCAGATATTATACAGGACGCAGTTATCATGGATGATATTAGTGATGTGTAATCTACATGGTGACGTCCTCTACACCAGATATTATACAGGACGCTGTTATCATGGAGGATATTAGTGATGTGTAATGTACATGGTGACGTCCTCTACACCAGATATTATACAGAACGCTGTTATCGTGGAGGCTATTAGTGATGTGTAATCTACATGGTGACGTCCTCTACACCAGATATTATAAAGGACGCTGTTATCATGGAGGCTATTAGTGATGTGTAATCTACATGGTGACGTCCTCTACACCAGATATTATACAGGACGCTGTTATCATGGAGGATATTAGGGACGTGTAATCTACATTGTGACGTCCTCTACACCAGATATTATACAGGACGCTGTCATCATGGAGGATATTAGTGACGTGTAATCTACATGGTGACGTCCTCTACACCAGATATTATACAGGACGCTGTTATCATGGAGGATATTAGTGATGTGTAATCTACATGGTGACGTCCTCTACACCAGATATTATACAGGACGCTGTTATCATGGAGGATATTAGTGATGTGTAATGTACATGGTGACGTCCTCTACACCAGATATTATACAGGACGCTGTTATCATGGAGGATATTAGGGACGTGTAATCTACATTCTGACGTCCTCTACACCAGATATTATACAGGACGCTGTCATCATGGAGGATATTAGTGACGTGTAATCTACATGGTGACGTCCTCTACACCAGATATTATACAGGACGCTGTTATCATGGAGGATATTAGTGATGTGTAATGTACATGGTGACGTCCTCTACACCAGATATTATACAGGACGCTGTTATCATGGAGGATATTAGTGATGTGTAATCTACATGGTGACGTCTTCTACACCAGATATTATAAAGGACGCTGTTATCATGGAGGATATTAGTGACGTGTAACCTACATGGTGACGTCCTCTCCACCAGATATTATACAGGACGCTGTTATCATGGAGGATATTAGGGACGTGTAATCTACATTGTGACGTCCTCTACACCAGATATTATACACTACGCTGTCATCATGGAGGATATTAGTGACGTGTAATCTACATGGTGACGTCCTCTACACCAGATATTATACAGGACGCTGTTATCATGGAGGCTATTAGTGACTTGTAATCTATATGGTGACGTCCTCTACACCAGATATTATACAGGACGCTGTTATCATGGAGGATATTAGTGATGTGTAATCTACATAGTGACGTCCTCTACACCAGATATTATACAGGACGCTGTTATCATGGAGGATATTAGTGAGGTGTAATCTACATGGTGACGTTCTCTACACCAGATATTTTACAGGACGCTGTTATCATGGAGGATATTAGTGACGTGTAATCTACATGGTGACGTCCTCTACACCAGATATTATACAGGACGCTGTCATCATGGAGGATATTAGTGACGTGTAATCTACATGGTGACGTCCTCTACACCAGATATTATACAGGACGCTGTTATCATGGAGGCTATTAGTGACTTGTAATCTAAATGGTGACGTCCTCTACACCAGATATTATACAGGATGGTGTTATCATGGAGGATATTAGTGACGTGTAATCTACATGGTGACATCCTCTACACCAGATATTATACAGGACGCTGTTATCATGGAGGCTATTAGTGACGTGTAATCTACATGGTGACGTCCTCTACACCAGATATTATACAGGACGCTGTTATCATGGAGGATATTAGTGACGTGTAATCTACATGGTGACGTCCTCTCCACCAGATATTATACAGGACGCTGTTATCATGGAGGCTATTAGTGATGTGTAATCTACATGGTGACGTCCTCTACACCAGATATTATACAGGACGCTGTTATCATGGAGGCTATTAGTGATGTGTAATCTACATGGTGACATTCTCCACACCAGATATTATACAGGACGCTGTTATCACGGAGGATATTAGTGAGGTGTAATCTACATGGTGACGTCCTCTCCACCAGATATTATACAGGACGCTGTTATCATGGAGGATATTAGTGACGTATAATCTACATGGTGACGTCCTCTACACCAGATATTATACAGGACGCTGTTATCATGGAGGCTATTAGTGATGTGTAATCTACATGGTGACGTCCTCTCCACCAGATATTATACAGGACGCTGTTATCATGGAGGATATTAGTGACGTGTAATCTATATAGTGACGTCCTCTACACCAGATATTATACAGGACGCTGTTATCATGGAGGCTATTAGTGATGTGTAATCTACAAGGTGACGTCCTCTACACCAGATATTATACAGGACGCTGTTATCATGGAGGATATTAGTGATGTGTAATCTACACGGTAACGTCCTCTACACCAGATATTATACAGGACGCTGTTATCATGGAGGATATTAGTGACGTGTAATCTACATGGTGACGTCCTCTACACCAGATATTATACAGCACGCTGTTATCATGGAGGATATTAGTGAGGTGTAATCTACATGGTGACGTCCTCTATACCAGATATTGTACAGGACTCTGTTATCATGGAGGATATTAGTGATGTGTAATCTACATGGTGACGTCCTCTCCACCAGATATTATACAGGACGCTGTTATCATGGAGGATATTAGTGAGGTGTAATCTACATGGTGACGTCCTCTCCACCAGATATTTTACAGGACGCTGTTATCATGGAGGATAGTAGTGTGTAATCTACATGGTGATGTCCTCTCCACCAGATATTATACAGGACGCTGTTATCATGGAGGATATTAGTGATGTGTAATCTACATGGTGACGTCCTCTCCACCAGATATTATACAGGACGCTGTTATCATGGAGGATATTAGTGAGGTGTAATCTACATGGTGACGTCCTCTACACCAGATATTATACAGGACGCTGTTATCATGGAGGCTATTAGTGATGTGTAATCTACATGGTGACGTCCTCTCCATCAGATATTATACAGGACGCTGTTATCATGGAGGATATTAGTGATGTGTAATCTACATGGTGACGTCCTCTACACCAGATATTATACAGGACGCTGTTATCATGGAGGATATTAGTGAGGTGTAATCTACATGGTGACGTCCTCTACACCAGATATTATACAGGACGCTGTTAACATGGAGGTTATTAGTGACGTGTAATCTACATGGTGACGTCCTCTCCACCAGATATTATACAGGACGCTGTTATCATGGAGGATATTAGTGAGGTGTAATCTACATGGTGAAGTCCTCTACACCAGATATTATACAGGACGCTGTTATCATGGAGGCTATTAGTGATGTGTAATCTACATGGTGACGTCCTCTACACCAGATATTATACAGGGCGCTGTTATCATGGAGGCTATTAGTGATGTGTAATCTACATGGTGACGTCTTCTACACCAGATATTATACAGGACGCTGTTATCATGGAGGCTATTAGTGATGTGTAATCTACATGGTGACGTCCTCTACACCAGATATTAAACAGGACGCTGTTATCATGGAGGATATTAGTGACGTGTAATCTAAATGGTGTCGTCCTCTACACCAGATATTATACAGGATGGTGTTATCATGGAGGATATTAGTGACGTGTAATCTAAATGGTGTCGTCCTCTACACCAGATATTATACAGGACGCTGTTATCATGGAGGCTATTAGTGACGTGTAATCTACATGGTGACGTCCTCTACACCAGATATTATACAGGACGCTGTTATCATGGAGGATATTAGTGACGTGTAATCTACATGGTGACGTCCTCTACACCAGATATTATACAGGACGCTGTTATCATGGTGAATATTAGTGACGTGTAATCTATATAGTAACGTCCTCTCCACCAGATATTATACAGGACGCTGTTATCATGGTGAATATTAGTGACGTGTAATCTACATGGTGACGTCCTCTACACCAGATATTATACAGGACGCTGTTATCATGGAGGATATTAGTGAGGTGTAATCTACATGGTGACGTTCTCTAGACCAGATATTATACAGGACGCTGTTATCATGGAGGATATTAGTGACGTGTAATCTACATAGTGACGTCCTCTACACCAGATATTATACAGGACGCTGTTATCATGGAGGCTATTAGTGAGGTGTAATCTACATGGTGACGTCCTCTACACCAGATATTATACAGGACGCAGTTATCATGGATGATATTAGTGATGTGTAATCTACATGGTGACGTCCTCTACACCAGATATTATACAGGACGCTGTTATCATGGAGGATATTAGTGATGTGTAATGTACATGGTGACGTCCTCTACACCAGATATTATACAGAACGCTGTTATCATGGAGGCTATTAGTGATGTGTAATCTACATGGTGACGTCCTCTACACCAGATATTATAAAGGACGCTGTTATCATGGAGGATATTAGTGACGTGTAACCTACATGGTGACGTCCTCTCCATCAGATATTATACAGGACGCTGTTATCATGGAGGATATTAGGGACGTGTAATCTACATTGTGACGTCCTCTACACCAGATATTATACAGGACGCTGTCATCATGGAGGATATTAGTGACGTGTAATCTACATGGTGACGTCCTCTACACCAGATATTATACAGGACGCTGTTATCATGGAGGATATTAGTGATGTGTAATGTACATGGTGACGTCCTCTACACCAGATATTATACAGGACGCTGTTATCATGGATGATATTAGTGATGTGTAATCTACATGGTGACGTCCTCTACACCAGATATTATACAGTACGCTGTTATCATGGAGGATATTAGTGATGTGTAATGTACATGGTGACGTCCTCTACACCAGATATTATACAGGACGCTGTTATCATGGAGGATATTAGGGACGTGTAATCTACATTGTGACGTCCTCTACACCAGATATTATACAGGACGCTGTCATCATGGAGGATATTAGTGATGTGTAATCTACATGGTGACGTCCTCTACACCAGATATTATACAGGACGCTGTTATCATGGAGGATATTAGTGATGTGTAATGTACATGGTGACGTCCTCTACACCAGATATTATACAGGACGCTGTTATCATGGAGGATATTAGTGATGTGTAATGTACATGGTGACGTCCTCTACACCAGATATTATACAGGACGCTGTTATCATGGAGGATATTAGTGATGTGTAATCTACATGGTGACGTCCTCTACACCAGATATTATAAAGGACGCTGTTATCATGGAGGATATTAGTGACGTGTAACCTACATGGTGACGTCCTCTCCACCAGATATTATACAGGACGCTGTTATCATGGAGGATATTAGGGACGTGTAATCTACATTGTGACGTCCTCTACACCAGATATTATACAGGACGCTGTCATCATGGAGGATATTAGTGACGTGTAATCTACATGGTGACGTCCTCTACACCAGATATTATACAGGACGCTGTTATCATGGAGGCTATTAGTGACTTGTAATCTATATGGTGACGTCCTCTACACCAGATATTATACAGGACGCTGTTATCATGGAGGATATTAGTGATGTGTAATCTACATAGTGACGTCCTCTACACCAGATATTATACAGGACGCTGTTATCATGGAGGATATTAGTGAGGTGTAATCTACATGGTGACGTTCTCTACACCAGATATTTTACAGGACGCTGTTATCATGGAGGATATTAGTGACGTGTAATCTACATGGTGACGTCCTCTACACCAGATATTATACAGGACGCTGTTATCATGGAGGATATTAGTGATGTGTAATCTACACGGTAACGTCCTCTACACCAGATATTATACAGGACGCTGTTATCATGGAGGATATTAGTGAGGTGTAATCTACATGGTAACGTCCTCTCCACCAGATATTTTACAGGACGCTGTTATCATGGAGGATAGTAGTAATGTGTAATCTACATGGTGATGTCCTCTCCACCAGATATTATACAGAACGCTGTTATCATGGAGGATATTAGTGAGGTGTAATCTACATGGTGACGTCCTCTACACCAGATATTATACAGGACGCTGTTATCATGGAGGATATTAGTGATGTGTAATCTATATGGTGACGTCCTCTCCACCAGATATTATACAGAACGCTGTTATCATGGAGGATATTAGTAACGTGTAATCTATATGGTGACGTCCTCTACACCAGATATTTTACAGGACGCTGTTATCATGGAGGATATTAGTGAGGTGTAATCTACATGGTAACGTCCTCTCCACCAGATATTTTACAGGACGCTGTTATCATGGAGGATAGTAGTAATGTGTAATCTACATGGTGATGTCCTCTCCACCAGATATTATACAGGACACTGTTATCATGGAGGATATTAGTGATGTGTAATCTACATGGTGACGTCCTCTCCACCAGATATTATACAGGACGCTGTTATCATGGAGGATATTAGTGAGGTGTAATCTACATGGTGACGTCCTCTACACCAGATATTATACAGGACGCTGTTATCATGGAGGATATTAGTGAGCTGTAATCTACATGGTGACGTCCTGTCCACCAGATATTATACAGGACGCTGTTATCATGGAGGATATTAGAGACGTGTAATCTACATGGTGACGTCCTCTACACCAGATATTATACAGGACGCTGTTATCATGGAGGCTATTAGTGATGTGTAATCTACATGGTGACGTCCTCTCCATCAGATATTATACAGGACGCTGTTATCATGGAGTATATTAGTGATGTGTAATCTACATGGTGACGTCCTCTACACCAGATATTATACAGGACGCTGTTATCATGGAGGATATTAGTGAGGTGTAATCTACATGGTGACATCCTCTACACCAGATATTATACAGGACGCTGTTAACATGGAGGTTATTAGTGACGTGTAATCTACATGGTGACGTCCTCTCCACCAGATATTATACAGGACGCTGTTATCATGGAGGATATTAGTGAGGTGTAATCTACATGGTGACATCCTCTACACCAGATATTATACAGGACGCTGTTATCATGGAGGATATTAGTGATGTGTAATCTACATGGTGACGTCCTCTACACCAGATATTATACAGGACGCTGTTAACATGGAGGTTATTAGTGACGTGTAATCTACATGGTGACGTCCTCTACACCAGATATTATACAGGACGCTGTTATCATGGAGACTATTAGTGAGGTGTAATCTACATGTTGACGTCCTCTACACCAGATATTATACAGGACGCTGTTATCATGGAGGATATTAGTGATGTGTAATCTACATGGTGACGTCCTCTACACCAGATATTATACAGGACGCTGTTATCATGGAGGATATTAGTGAGGTGTAATCTACATGGTGACGTCCTCTACACCAGATATTATACAGGACGCTGTTATCATGGAGGATATTAGTGAGGTGTAATCTACATGGTGACGTCCTCTACACCAGATATTATACAGGACGCTGTTATCATGGAGGCTATTAGTGATGTGTAATCTACATGGTGACGTCTTCTACACCAGATATTATACAGGACGCTGTTATCATGGAGGCTATTAGTGATGTGTAATCTACATGGTGACGTCCTCTACACCAGATATTATACAGGACGCTGTTATCATGGAGGATATTAGTGACGTGTAATCTACATGGTGACATCCTCTACACCAGATATTATACAGGACGCTGTTATCATGGAGGCTATTAGTGACGTATAATCTACATGGTGACGTCCTCTACACCAGATATTATACAGGACGCTGTTATCATGGAGGATATTAGTGACGTATAATCTACATGGTGACGTCCTCTACACCAGATATTATACAGGACGCTGTTATCATGGAGGATATTAGTGACGTGTAATCTACATGGTGACGTCCTGTACACCAGATATTATACAGGACGCTGTTATCATGGAGGCTATTAGTGATGGGTAATTTACATGGTGACGTTCTCTACACCAGATATTATACAGGACGCTGTTATCATGGAGGATATTAGTGATGTGTAATCTACATGGTGACGTCCTCTACACCAGATATTATACAGGACGCTGTTATCATGGAGGCTATTAGTGATGGGTAATTTACATGGTGACGTTCTCTACACCAGATATTATACAGGACGCTGTTATCATGGAGGATATTAGTGATGTGTAATCTACATGGTGACATTCTCCACACCAGATATTATACAGGACGCTGTTATCATGGAGAATATTAGTGAGGTGTAATCTACATGGTGACGTCCTCTCCACCAGATATTATACAGGACGCTGTTATCATGGAGGATATTAGTGATGTGTAATCTACATGGTGACGTCCTCTACACCAGATATTATACAGGACGCTGTTATCATGGAGGCTATTAGTGATGTGTAATCTACATGGTGACGTCCTCTCCACCAGATATTATACAGGACGCTGTTATCATGGAGGATATTAGTGACGTGTAATCTATATAGTGACGTCCTCTACACCAGATATTATACAGGACGCTGTTATCATGGAGGCTATTAGTGATGTGTAATCTACATGGTGACGTCTTCTACACCAGATATTATACAGGACGCTGTTATCATGGAGGATATTAGTGACGTGTAATCTACATGGTGACATCCTCTACACCAGATATTATACAGGACGCTGTTATCATGGAGGCTATTAGTGACGTATAATCTACATGGTGACGTCCTCTACACCAGATATTATACAGGACGCTGTTATCATGGAGGCTATTAGTGAGGTGTAATCTACATGGTGACGTCCTCTACACCAGATATTATACAGGACGCTGTTATCATCGAGGATATTAGTGACGTGTAATCTACATGGTGACATCCTCTACAGCAGATATTATACAGGACGCTGTTATCATGGAGGCTATTAGTGATGGGTAATTTACATGGTGACGTTCTCTAGACCAGATATTATACAGGACGCTGTTATCATGGCGGATATTAGTGACGTGTAATCTACATGGTGACGTCCTCTCCACCAGATATTATACAGGACGCTGTTATCATGGAGGCTATTAGTGATGTGTAATCTACATGGTGACGTCCTCTACACCAGATATTATACAGGACGCTGTTATCATGGAGGCTATTAGTGATGTGTAATCTACATGGTGACGTCCTCTACACCAGATATTATACAGGACGCTGTTATCATGGAGGATATTAGTGAGGTGTAATCTACATGGTGACGTCCTCTCCACCAGATATTATACAGGACGCTGTTATCATGGAGGATATTAGTGACGTATAATCTACATGGTGACGTCCTCTACACCAGATATTATACAGGACGCTGTTATCATGGAGGATATTAGTGATGTGTAATCTACATGGTGACATTCTCCACACCAGATATTATACAGGACGCTGTTATCATGGAGGATATTAGTGAGGTGTAATCTACATGGTGACGTCCTCTCCACCAGATATTATACAGGACGCTGTTATCATGGAGGATATTAGTGACGTATAATCTACATGGTGACGTCCTCTCCACCAGATATTATACAGGACGCTGTTATCATGGAAGATATTAGTGAGGTGTAATCTACATGGTGACGTCCTCTACACCAGATATTATACAGGACGCTGTTATCATGGAGGCTATTAGTGATGTGTAATCTACATGGTGACGTCCTCTCCACCAGATATTATACAGGACGCTGTTATCATGGAGGATATTAGTGACGTGTAATCTACATGGTGACGTCCTCTCCACCAGATATTATACAGGACGCTGTTATCATGGAAGATATTAGTGAGGTGTAATCTACATGGTGACGTCCTCTACACCAGATATTATACAGGACGCTGTTATCATGGAGGATATTAGTGACGTGTAATCTACATAGTGACGTCCTGTACACCAGATATTATACAGGACGCTGTTATCATGGAGGATATTAGTGAGGTGTAATCTACATGGTGGCGTCCTCTACACCAGATATTATACAGGACGCTGTTATCATGGAGGATATTAGTGAGGTGTAATCTACATAGTGACGTCCTCTACACCAGATATTATACAGGACGCTGTTATCATGGAGGATATTAGTGAGGTGTAATCTACATGGTGACGTCCTCTACACCAGATATTATACAGGACGCTGTTATCATGGAGGATATTAGTGAGGTGTAATCTACATGGTGACGTCCTCTACACCAGATATTATACAGGACGCTGTTATCATGGAGACTATTAGTGAGGTGTAATCTACATGGTGACGTCCTCTACACCAGATGTTATACAGGACGCTGTTATCATGGAGGATATTAGTGACATGTAATCTACATGGTGACGTCCTCTACACCAGATATTATACAGGACGCTGTTATCATGGAGGATATTAGTGATGTGTAATCTACATGGTGACGTCCTCTACACCAGATATTATACAGGACGCTGTTATCATGGAGGATATTAGTGAGGTGTAATCTACATGGTGACGTCCTCTACACCAGATATTATACAGGACGCTGTTATCATGGAGGATATTAGTGAGGTGTAATCTACATGGTGACGTCCTCTACACCAGATATTATACAGGACGCTGTTATCATGGAGGCTATTAGTGATGTGTAATCTACATGGTGACGTCCTCTACACCAGATATTATACAGGACGCTGTTATCATGGAGGATATTAGTGACGTGTAATCTACATGGTGACATCCTCTACACCAGATATTATACAGGACGCTGTTATCATGGAGGCTATTAGTGACGTATAATCTACATGGTGACGTCCTCTACACCAGATATTATACAGGACGCTGTTATCATGGAGGATATTAGTGACGTATAATCTACATGGTGACGTCTTCTACACCAGATATTATACAGGACGCTGTTATCATGGAGGATATTAGTGAGGTGTAATCTACATGGTGACGTCCTCTACACCAGATATTATACAGGACGCTGTTATCATGGAGGCTATTAGTGATGTGTAATCTACATGGTGACGTCTTCTACACCAGATATTATACAGGACGCTGTTATCATGGAGGCTATTAGTGATGTGTAATCTACATTGTGACGTCCTCTACACCAGATATTATACAGGACGCTGTTATCATGGAGGATATTAGTGACGTGTAATCTACATGGTGACATCCTCTACACCAGATATTATACAGGACGCTGTTATCATGGAGGCTATTAGTGATGTATAATCTACATGGTGACGTCCTCTACACCAGATATTATACAGGACGCTGTTATCATGGAGGATATTAGTGACGTATAATCTACATGGTGACGTCCTCTACACCAGATATTATACAGGACGCTGTTATCATGGAGGATATTAGTGACGTGTAATCTACATGGTGACGTCCTGTACACCAGATATTATACAGGACGCTGTTATCATGGAGGATATTAGTGACGTATAATCTACATGGTGACGTCCTCTACAGCAGATATTATACAGGACGCTGTTATCATGGAGGCTATTAGTGATGGGTAATTTACATGGTGACGCTCTCTAGACCAGATATTATACACTACGCTGTTATCATGGAGGATATTAGTGATGTGTAATCTACATGGTGACGTCCTCTCCACCAGATATTATACAGGACGCTGTTATCATGGAGGATATTAGTGATGTGTAATCTACATGGTGACATTCTCCACACCAGATATTATACAGGACGCTGTTATCATGGAGGATATTAGTGAGGTGTAATCTACATGGTGACGTCCTCTCCACCAGATATTATACAGGACGCTGTTATCATGGAGGATATTAGTGACGTATAATCTACATGGTGACGTCCTCTACACAAGACATTATACAGGACGCTGTTATCATGGAGGCTATTAGTGATGGGTAATTTACATGGTGACGCTCTCTAGACCAGATATTATACACTACGCTGTTATCATGGAGGATATTAGTGACGTGTAATCTACATGGTGACGTCCTCTCCACCAGATATTATACAGGACGCTGTTATCATGGAGGCTATTAGTGATGTGTAATCTACATGGTGACATTCTCCACACCAGATATTATACAGGACGCTGTTATCATGGAGGATATTAGTGAGGTGTAATCTACATGGTGACGTCCTCTCCACCAGATATTATACAGGACGCTGTTATCATGGAGGATATTAGTGACGTATAATCTACATGGTGACGTCCTCTACACAAGACATTATACAGGACGTTGTTATCATGGAGGATATTAGTGATGTGTAATCTACATGTTGACGTCCTCTCCACCAGATATTATACAGGACGCTGTTATCATGGAGGATATTAGTGACGTGTAATCTATATAGTGACGTCCTCTACACCAGATATTATACAGGACGCTGTTATCATGGAGGCTATTAGTGATGTGTAATCTACATGGTGACGTCTTCTACACCAGATATTATACAGGACGCTGTTATCATGGAGGCTATTAGTGATGTGTAATCTACATGGTGACGTCCTCTACACCAGATATTATACAGGACGCTGTTATCATGGAGGATATTAGTGACGTGTAATCTACATGGTGACATCCTCTACACCAGATATTATACAGGACGCTGTTATCATGGAGGCTATTAGTGACGTATAATCTACATGGTGACGTCCTCTACACCAGATATTATACAGGACGCTGTTATCATGGAGGCTATTAGTGACGTGTAATCTACATGGTGACGTCCTCTACACCAGATATTATACAGGACGCTGTTATCATCGAGGATATTAGTGACGTGTAATCTACATGGTGACGTCCTCTACACCAGATATTATACAGGACGCTGTTATCATGGAGGATATTAGTGACGTATAATCTACATGGTGACGTCCTCTACAGCAGATATTATACAGGACGCTGTTATCATGGAGGCTATTAGTGATGGGTAATTTACATGGTGACGTTCTCTAGACCAGATATTATACAGGACGCTGTTATCATGGCGGATATTAGTGACGTGTAATCTACATGGTGACGTCCTCTCCACCAGATATTATACAGGACGCTGTTATCATGGAGGCTATTAGTGACGTGAAATCTACATGGTGACGTCCTCTACACCAGATATTATACAGGACGCTGTTATCATGGAGGCTATTAGTGATGTGTAATCTACATGGTGACGTCCTCTCCACCAGATATTATACAGGGCGCTGTTATCATGGAGGATATTAGTGACGTATAATCTACATGGTGACGTCCTCTACACCAGATATTATACAGGACGCTGTTATCATGGAGGATATTAGTGATGTGTAATCTACATGGTGACATTCTCCACACCAGATATTATACAGGACGCTGTTATCATGGAGGATATTAGTGAGGTGTAATCTACATGGTGACGTCCTCTCCACCAGATATTATACAGGACGCTGTTATCATGGAGGATATTAGTGACGTATAATCTACATGGTGACGTCCTCTCCACCAGATATTATACAGGACGCTGTTATCATGGAGGCTATTAGTGATGTGTAATCTACATGGTGACGTCCTCTCCACCAGATATTATACAGGACGCTGTTATCATGGAGGATACTAGTGACGTGTAATCTACATGGTGACGTCCTCTCCACCAGATATTATACAGGATGCTGTTATCATGGAGGATATTAGTGAGGTGTAATCTACATGGTGACGTTCTCTAGACCAGATATTATACAGGACGCTGTTATCATGGAGGATATTAGTGACGTGTAATCTACATAGTGACGTCCTCTACACCAGATATTATACAGGACGCTGTTATCATGGAGGATATTAGTGAGGTGTAATCTACATGGTGGCGTCCTCTACACCAGATATTATACAGGACGCTGTTATCATGGAGGCTATTAGTGACGTGTAATCTACATGGTGACGTCCTCTACACCAGATATTATACAGGACGCTGTTATCATGGAGGCTATTAGTGATGTGTAAACTACATGGTGACGTCCTCTACACCAGATATTATACAGGGCGCTGTTATCATGGAGGATATTAGTGAGGTGTAATCTACATGATGACGTCCTCTACACCAGATATTATACAGGACGCTGTTATCATGGAGGATATTAGTGATGTGTAATCTACATGGTGACGTCCTCTACACCAGATATTATACAGGACGCTGTTATCATGGAGGATATTAGTGACGTGTAATCTACATGGTGACGTCCTCTACACCAGATATTATACAGGACGCTGTTATCATGGAGGATATTAGTGATGTGTAATTTACATGGTGACGTCCTCTACACCAGATATTATACAGGACGCTGTTATCATGGAGGATATTAGTGACATGTAATCTACATGGTGACGTCCTCTACACCAGATATTATACAGGACGCTGTTATCATGGAGGATATTAGTGATGTGTAATTTACATGGTGACGTCCTCTACACCAGATATTATACAGGACGCTGTTATCATGGAAGATATTAGTGACTTGTAATCTACATAGTGACGTCCTCTACAACAGATATTATACAGGACGCTGTTATCATGGAGGCTATTAGTGATGTGTAAACTACATGGTGACGTCCTCTACACCAGATATTATACAGGGCGCTGTTATCATGGAGGATATTAGTGAGGTGTAATCTACATGATGACGTCCTCTACACCAGATATTATACAGGACGCTGTTATCATGGAGGATATTAGTGATGTGTAATCTACATGGTGACGTCCTCTACACCAGATATTATACAGGACGCTGTTATCATGGAGGATATTAGTGACGTGTAATCTACATGGTGACGTCCTCTACACCAGATATTATACAGGACGTGTTATCATGGAGGATATTAGTGACATGTAATCTACATGGTGACGTCCTCTACACCAGATATTATACAGGACGCTGTTATCATGGAGGATATTAGTGACATGTAATCTACATGGTGACGTCCTCTACACCAGATATTATACAGGACGCTGTTATCATGGAGGATATTAGTGATGTGTAATTTACATGGTGACGTCCTCTACACCAGATATTATACAGGACGCTGTTATCATGGAGGCTATTAGTGATGTGTAATTTACATGGTGAAGTTCTCTAGACCAGATATTATACAGGACGCTGTTATCATGGAGGATATTAGTGAGGTGTAATCTACATGGTGACGTCCTCTACACCAGATATTATACAGAACGCTGTTATCATGGAGGATATTAGTGACGTGTAATCTACATGGTGACGTCCTCTACACCAGATATTATGCAGGACGCCGTTATCATGGAGGATATTAGTGACGTGTAATCTACATGGTGACGTCCTCTACACCAGATATTATACAGGACGCTGTTATCATGGAGGCTATTAGTGACGTGTAATCTACATGGTGACGTCCTCTACACCAGATATTATACAGGACGCTGTTATCATGGAGGATATTAGTGACGTGTAATCTACATGGTGACGTCCTCTACACCAGATATTATACAGGATGCTGTTATCATGGAGGATATTAGTGAGCTGTAATCTACATGGTGACGTCCTCTCCACCAGATATTATACAGGACGCTGTTATCATGGAGGATATTAGAGACGTGTAATCTACATGGTGACGTCCTCTACACCAGATATTATACAGGACGCTGTTATCATGGAGGATATTAGTGATGTGTAATCTACATGGTGACGTCCTCTCCACCAGATATTATACAGGACGCTGTTATCATGGAGTATATTAGTGATGTGTAATCTACATGGTGACGTCCTCTACACCAGATATTATACAGGACGCTGTTATCATGGAGGATATTAGTGATGTGTAATCTACATGGTGACGTCCTCTACACCAGATATTATACAGGACGCTGTTATCATGGAGGATATTAGAGACGTGTAATCTACATGGTGACGTCCTCTACACCAGATATTATACAGGACGCTGTTATCATGGAGGATATTAGTGATGTGTAATCTACATGGTGACGTCCTCTCCATCAGATATTATACAGGACGCTGTTATCATGGAGTATATTAGTGATGTGTAATCTACATGGTGACGTCCTCTACACCAGATATTATACAGGACGCTGTTATCATGGAGGCTGTTAGTGACGTGTAATCTACATGGTGACGTCCTCTACACCAGATATTATACAGGACGCTGTTATCATGGAGGATATTAGTGATGTGTAATCTACATGGTGACGTCCTCTACACCAGATATTATACAGGACGCTGTTATCATGGAGGATATTAGTGACGTGTAATCTACATGGTGACGTCCTCTACACCAGATATTATACAGGACGCTGTTATCATGGAGGATATTAGAGACGTGTAATCTACATGGTGACGTCCTCTACACCAGATATTATACAGGACGCTGTTATCATGGAGGATATTAGTGAGGTGTAATCTACATGGTGACATCCTCTACACCAGATATTATACAGGACGCTGTTAACATGGAGGTTATTAGTGACGTGTAATCTACATGGTGACGTCCTCTCCACCAGATATTATACAGGACGCTGTTATCATGGAGGATATTAGTGAGGTGTAATCTACATGGTGACATCCTCTACACCAGATATTATACAGGACGCTGTTATCATGGAGGATATTAGTGATGTGTAATCTACATGGTGACGTCCTCTACACCAGATATTATACAGGACGCTGTTAACATGGAGGTTATTAGTGTCGTGTAATCTACATGGTGACGTTCTCTACACCAGATATTATACAGGACGCTGTTATCATGGAGGATATTAGTGAGGTGTAATCTACATGGTGACGTCCTCTAGACCAGATATTATACAGGACGCTGTTATCATGGAGACTATTAGTGAGGTGTAATCTACATGGTGACGTCCTCTACACCAGATATTATACAGGACGCTGTTATCATGGAGGATATTAGTGATGTGTAATCTACATGGTGACGTCCTCTACACCAGATATTATACAGGACGCTGTTATCATGGAGGATATTAGTGAGGTGTAATCTACATGGTGACGTCCTCTACACCAGATATTATACAGGACACTGTTATCATGGAGGATATTAGTGAGGTGTAATCTATATGGTGACGTCCTCTACACCAGATATTATACAGGACGCTGTTATCATGGAGGATATTAGTGACGTATAATCTACATGGTGACGTCCTCTACACCAGATATTATACAGGACGCTGTTATCATGGAGGATATTAGTGACGTGTAATCTACATGGTGACGTCCTGTACACCAGATATTATACAGGACGCTGTTATCATGGAGGATATTAGTGACGTATAATCTACATGGTGACGTCCTCTACAGCAGATATTATACAGGACGCTGTTATCATGGAGGCTATTAGTGATGGGTAATTTACATGGTGACGTTCTCTAGACCAGGTATTATACACTACGCTGTTATCATGGAGGATATTAGTGACGTGTAATCTACATGGTGACGTCCTCTCCACCAGATATTATACAGGACGCTGTTATCATGGAGGCTATTAGTGATGTGTAATCTACATGGAGACGTCCTCTACACCAGATATTATACAGGACGCTGTTATCATGGAGGCTATTAGTGATGTGTAATCTACATGGTGACATTCTCCACACCAGATATTATACAGGACGCTGTTATCATGGAGGATATTAGTGAGGTGTAATCTACATGGTGACGTCCTCTCCACCAGATATTATACAGGACGCTGTTATCATGGAGGATATTAGTGACGTATAATCTACATGGTGACGTCCTCTACACCAGATATTATACAGGACGCTGTTATCATGGAGGCTATTAGTGATGTGTAATCTACATGGTGACGTCCTCTCCACCAGATATTATACAGGACGCTGTTATCATGGAGGATATTAGTGACGTGTAATCTATATAGTGACGTCCTCTACACCAGATATTATACAGGACGCTGTTATCATGGAGGCTATTAGTGATGTGTAATCTACATGGTGACGTCCTCTACACCAGATATTATACAGGACGCTGTTATCATGGAGGATATTAGTGACGTGTAATCTACATGGTGACATCCTCTACACCAGATATTATACAGGACGCTGTTATCATGGAGGCTATTAGTGACGTATAATCTACATGGTGACGTCCTCTACACCAGATATTATACAGGACGCTGTTATCATGGAGGATATTAGTGACGTATAATCTACATGGTGACGTCCTCTACACCAGATATTATACAGGACGCTGTTATCATGGAGGCTATTAGTGAGGTGTAATCTACATGGTGACGTCCTCTACACCAGATATTATACAGGACGCTGTTATCATGGAGGATATTAGTGACGTGTAATCTACATGGTGACGTCCTCTACACCAGATATTATACAGGACGCTGTTATCATGGAGGATATTAGTGACGTATAATCTACATGGTGACGTCCTCTACAGCAGATATTATACAGGACGCTGTTATCATGGAGGCTATTAGTGATGGGTAATTTACATGGTGACGTTCTCTAGACCAGATATTATACAGTACGCTGTTATCATGGCGGATATTAGTGACGTGTAATCTACATGGTGACGTCCTCTCCACCAGATATTATACAGGACGCTGTTATCATGGAGGCTATTAGTGATGTGTAATCTACATGGTGACGTCCTCTACACCAGATATTATACAGGACGCTGTTATCATGGAGGCTATTAATGATGTGTAATCTACATGGTGACATTCTCCACACCAGATATTATACAGGACGCTGTTATCATGGAGGATATTAGTGAGGTGTAATCTACATGGTGACGTCCTCTACACCAGATATTATACAGGACGCTGTTATCATGGAGGATATTAGTGACGTATAATCTACATGGTGACGTCCTCTACACCAGATATTATACAGGACGCTGTTATCATGGAGGATATTAGTGAGGTGTAATCTACATGGTGACGTCCTTTACACCAGATATTATACAGGACGCTGTTATCATGAAGGATATTAGTGATGTGTAATCTACAAGGTGAGGTCCTCTCCACCAGATATTATACAGGACGCTGTTATCATGGAGGATATTAGTGACGTGTAATCTACATGGTGACGTCCTTTACACCAGATATTATACAGGACGCTGTTATCATGGAGGATATTAGTGACGTGTAATCTACATAGTGACGTCCTCTACACCAGATATTATACAGGACGCTGTTATCATGGAGGATATTAGTGAGGTGTAATCTACATGGTGGCGTCCTCTACACCAGATATTATACAGGACGCTGTTATCATGGAGGATATTAGTGAGGTGTAATCTACATAGTGACGTCCTCTACACCAGATATTATACAGGACGCTGTTATCATGGAGGATATTAGTGAGGTGTAATCTACATGGTGACGTCCTCTACACCAGATATTATACAGGACGCTGTTATCATGGAGGATATTAGTGAGGTGTAATCTACATAGTGACGTCCTCTACACCAGATATTATACAGGACGCTGTTATCATGGAGGCTATTAGTGATGTGTAAACTACATGGTGACGTCCTCTACACCAGATATTATACAGCGCGCTGTTATCATGGAGGATATTAGTGAGGTGTAATCTATATGGTGACGTCCTCTACACCAGATATTATACAGGACGCTGTTATCATGGAGGATATTAGTGATGTGTAATCTACATGGTGACGTCCTCTACACCAGATATTATACAGGACGCTGTTATCATGGAGGATATTAGTGACGTGTAATCTACATGGTGACGTCCTCTACACCAGATATTATACAGGACGCTGTTATCATGGAGGATATTAGTGACGTATAATCTACATGGTGACGTCCTCTACAGCAGATATTATACAGGACGCTGTTATCATGGAGGCTATTAGTGATGGGTAATTTACATGGTGACGTTCTCTAGACCAGATATTATACAGTACGCGGTTATCATGGCGGATATTAGTGACGTGTAATCTACATGGTGACGTCCTCTCCACCAGATATTATACAGGACGCTGTTATCATGGAGGCTATTAGTGATGTGTAATCTACATGGTGACGTCCTCTACACCAGATATTATACAGGACGCTGTTATCATGGAGGATATTAGTGACGTATAATCTACATGGTGACGTCCTCTACACCAGATATTATACAGGACGCTGTTATCATGGAGGATATTAGTGACGTATAATCTACATGGTGACGTCCTCTACAGCAGATATTATACAGGACGCTGTTATCATGGAGGATACTAGTGACGTGTAATCTACATGGTGACGTCCTCTACACCAGATATTATACAGGACGCCGTTATCATGGAGGATATTAGTGACGTGTAATCTACATGGTGACGTCCTCTACAGCAGATATTATACAGGACGCTGTTATCATGGAGGCTATTAGTGATGGGTAATTTACATGGTGACGTTCTCTAGACCAGATATTATACAGTACGCTGTTATCATGGCGGATATTAGTGACGTGTAATCTACATGGTGACGTCCTCTCCACCAGATATTATACAGGACGCTGTTATCATGGAGGCTATTAGTGATGTGTAATCTACATGGTGACGTCCTCTACACCAGATATAATACAGGACGCTGTTATCATGGAGGATATTAGTGACGTGTAATCTACATGGTGACATTCTCCACACCAGATATTATACAGGACGCTGTTATCATGGAGGATATTAGTGAGGTGTAATCTACATGGTGACGTCCTCTACACCAGATATTATACAGGACGCTGTTATCATGGAGGATATTAGTGACGTATAATCTACATGGTGACGTCCTCTCCACCAGATATTATACAGGACGCTGTTATCATGGAGGCTATTAGTGATGTGTAATCTACATGGTGACGTCCTCTCCACCAGATATTATACAGGACGCTGTTATCATGGAGGATATTAGTGACGTGTAATCTATATAGTGACGTCCTCTACACCAGATATTATACAGGACGCTGTTATCATGGAGGATATTAGTGATGTGTAATCTAAAAGGTGACGTCCTCTCCACCAGATATTATACAGGACGCTGTTATCATGGAGAATATTAGTGACGTGTAATCTACATGGTGACGTCCTTTACACCAGATATTATACAGGACGCTGTTATCATGGAGGATATTAGTGAGGTGTAATCTACATGGTGACGTCCTTTACACCAGATATTATACAGGACGCTGTTATCATGAAGGATATTAGTGATGTGTAATCTACAAGGTGACGTCCTCTCCACCAGATATTATACAGGACGCTGTTATCATGGAGGCTATTAGTGATGGGTAATTTACATGGTGACGTTCTCTAGACCAGATATTATACAGTACGCTGTTATCATGGCGGATATTAGTGACGTGTAATCTACATGGTGACGTCCTCTCCACCAGATATTATACAGGACGCTGTTATCATGGAGGCTATTAGTGATGTGTAATCTACATGGTGACGTCCTCTACACCAGATATAATACAGGACGCTGTTATCATGGAGGATATTAGTGACGTGTAATCTACATGGTGACATTCTCCACACCAGATATTATACAGGACGCTGTTATCATGGAGGATATTAGTGAGGTGTAATCTACATGGTGACGTCCTCTACACCAGATATTATACAGGACGCTGTTATCATGGAGGATATTAGTGACGTATAATCTACATGGTGACGTCCTCTCCACCAGATATTATACAGGACGCTGTTATCATGGAGGCTATTAGTGATGTGTAATCTACATGGTGACGTCCTCTCCACCAGATATTATACAGGACGCTGTTATCATGGAGGATATTAGTGACGTGTAATCTATATAGTGACGTCCTCTACACCAGATATTATACAGGACGCTGTTATCATGGAGGATATTAGTGATGTGTAATCTAAAAGGTGACGTCCTCTCCACCAGATATTATACAGGACGCTGTTATCATGGAGAATATTAGTGACGTGTAATCTACATGGTGACGTCCTTTACACCAGATATTATACAGGACGCTGTTATCATGGAGGATATTAGTGAGGTGTAATCTACATGGTGACGTCCTTTACACCAGATATTATACAGGACGCTGTTATCATGAAGGATATTAGTGATGTGTAATCTACAAGGTGACGTCCTCTCCACCAGATATTATACAGGACGCTGTTATCATGGAGGATATTAGTGACGTGTAATCTACATGGTGACGTCCTTTACACCAGATATTATACAGGACGCTGTTATCATGGAGGATATTAGTGACGTGTAATCTACATAGTGACGTCCTCTACACCAGATATTATACAGGACGCTGTTATCATGGAGGATATTAGTGAGGTGTAATCTACATGGTGGCGTCCTCTACACCAGATATTATACAGGACGCTGTTATCATGGAGGATATTAGTGACGTGTAATCTACATGGTGACGTCCTCTACACCAGATATTATACAGGACGCTGTTATCATGGAGGATATTAGTGAGGTGTAATCTACATGGTGGCGTCCTCTACACCAGATATTATACAGGACGCTGTTATCATGGAGGATATTAGTGATGTGTAATCTACATGGTGACGTCCTCTACACCAGATATTATACAGGACGCTGTTATCATGGAGGATATTAGTGACGTGTAATCTACATGGTGACGTCCTTTACACCAGATATTATACAGGACGCTGTTATCATGAAGGATATTAGTGATGTGTAATCTACAAGGTGACGTCCTCTCCACCAGATATTATACAGGACGCTGTTATCATGGAGGATATTAGTGACGTGTAATCTACATGGTGACGTCCTCTACACCAGATATTATACAGGACGCTGTTATCATGGAGGATATTAGTGATGTGTAATCTACATGGTGACGTCCTCTACACCAGATATTATACAGGACGCTGTTATCATGGAGGATATTAGTGACATGTAATCTACATGGTGACGTCCTCTACACCAGATATTATACAGGACGCTGTTATCATGGAGGATATTAGTGACATGTAATCTACATGGTGACGTCCTCTACACCAGATATTATACAGGACGCTGTTATCATGGAGGATACTAGTGACGTGTAATCTACATGGTGACGTCCTCTACACCAGATATTATACAGGACGCTGTTATCATGGAGGCAATTAGTGATGTGTAATCTACATGGTGACGTCCTCTACACCAGATATTATACAGGACGCTGTTATCATGGAGGATATTAGTGACATGTAATCTACATGGTGACGTCCTCTACACCAGATATTATACAGGACGCTGTTATCATGGAGGATACTAGTGACGTGTAATCTACATGGTGACGTCCTCTACACCAGATATTATACAGGACGCTGTTATCATGGAGGCTATTAGTGACGTGTAATCTACATGGTGACGTCCTCTACACCAGATATTATACAGGACGCTGTTATCATGGAGGATATTAGTGATGTGTAATTTACATGGTGACGTCCTCTATACCAGATATTATACAGGACGCTGTTATCATGGATGATATTAGTGACGTGTAATCTACATGGTGACGTCCTCTACACCAGATATTATACAGGACGCTGTTATCATGGAGGATATTAGTGATGTGTAATTTACATGGTGACGTCCTCTACACCAGATATTATACAGGACGCTGTTATCATGGAAGATATTAGTGACGTGTAATCTACATGGTGACGTCCTCTACACCAGATATTATACAGGACGCTGTTATCATGGAGGATATTAGTGACGTGTAATCTACATGGTGGCGTCCTCTACACCAGATATTATACAGAACGCTGTTATCATGGAGGATATTAGTGACGTGTAATCTACATGGTGACGTCCTCTACACCAGATATTATACAGGACGCTGTTATCATGGAGGATATTAGTGACGTGTAATCTACATGGTGACGTCCTCTACACCAGATATTATACAGGACGCTGTTATCATGGAGGCTATTAGTGAAGTGTAATCTACATGGTGACGTCCTCTACACCAGATATTATACAGGACGCTGTTATCATGGAGGATATTAGTGATGTGTAATTTACATGGTGACGTTCTCTAGACCAGATATTATACAGGGCGCTGTTATCATGGAGGATATTAGTGACGTGTAATCTACATGGTGACGTCCTCTACACCAGATATTATACAGGACGCTGTTATCATGGAGGATATTAGTGACGTGTAATCTACATGGTGACGTCCTCTCCACCAGATATTATACAGGACGCTGTTATCATGGAGGCTATTAGTGACGTGTAATCTACATGGTGACGTCCTCTCCACCAGATGTTATACAGGACGCTGTTATCATGGAGGCTATTAGTGACGTGTAATCTACATGGTGACGTCCTCTACACCAGATATTATACAGGACGCTGTTATCATGGAGGCTATTAGTGACGTTTAATCTACGTGGTGACGTCCTCTACACCAGATATTATACAGGACGCTGTTATCATGGAGGATATTAGTGACGTGTAATCTACATGGTGACGTCCTCTACACCAGATATTATACAGGGCGCTGTGATCATGGAGGCTATTAGTGATGTGTAATCTACATGGTGACGTCCTCTACACCAGATATTATACAGGACGCTGTTATCATGGAGGCTATTAGTGACGTGTAATCTACATGGTGACGTCCTCTACACCAGATATTATACAGGACGCTGTTATCATGGAGGATATTAGTGACGTGTAATCTACGTGGTGACGTCCTCTACACCAGATATTATACAGGACGCTGTTATCATGGAGGATATTAGTGAGGTGTAATCTACATGGTGACGTCCTCTACACCAGATATAATACAGGACGCTGTTATCATGGAAGATATTAGTGACGTGTAATCTACATGGTGACGTCCTCTACACCAGATATTATACAGGACGCTGTTATCATGGAGGATATTAGTGACGTGTAATCTACATGGTGACGTCCTCTACACCAGATATTATACAGGACGCTGTTATCATGGAGGATATTAGTGACGTGTAATCTACATGGTGACATCCTCTACACCAGATATAATACAGGACGCTGTTATCATGGAGGATATTAGTGACGTGTAATCTACATGGTGACGTCCTCTACACCAGATATTATACAGGACGCTGTTATCATGGAGGATATTAGTGACGTGTAATCTACATGGTGACGTCCTCTCCACCAGATATTATACAGGACGCTGTTATCATGGAGGATATTAGTGACGTGTAATATACATGGTGATGTCCTCTAGACCAGATATTATACAGGACGCTGTTATCATGGAGGCTATTAGTGATGTGTAATCTACATGGTGACGTCATCTACACCAGATATTATACAGGACGCTGTTATCATGGAGGATATTAGTGACGTGTAATCTACATGGTGAGGTCCTCTCCACCAGATATTATACAGGACGCTGTTATCATGGAGGATATTAGTGATGTGTAATCTACGTGGTGACGTCCTCTACACCAGATATTATACAGGACGCTGTTATCATGGTGGATATTAGTGACGTGTAATCTACATGGTGAGGTCCTCTACACCAGATATTATACAGGACGCTGTTATCATGGAGGATATTAGTGACGTGTAATCTACATGGTGACGTCTTCTCCACCAGATATTATACAGGACGCTGTTATCATGGAGGATATTAGTGACGTGTAATCTACATGGTGACATCCTCTCCACCAGATATTATACAGGACGCTGTTATCATGGAGGATATTAGTGATGTGTAATC
The DNA here is from genome assembly GCF_046119375.1 of Phyllobates terribilis. Classification (NCBI taxonomy): domain Eukaryota; kingdom Metazoa; phylum Chordata; class Amphibia; order Anura; family Dendrobatidae; genus Phyllobates; species Phyllobates terribilis. The sequence goes on along the minus strand of NW_027362767.1, from coordinate 469,205,025 downwards.
TACATGGTGACGTCCTCTAGACCAGATATTATACAGGACGCTGTTATCATGGAGGATATTAGTGACATGTAATCTACATGGTGACGTCCTCTACACCAGATATTATACAGGACGCTGTTATCATGGAGGATACTAGTGACGTGTAATCTACATGGTGACGTCCTCTACACCAGATATTATACAGGACGCTGTTATCATGGAGGCTATTAGTGACGTGTAATCTACATGGTGACGTCCTCTACACCAGATATTATACAGGACGCTGTTATCATGGAGGATATTAGTGATGTGTAATTTACATGGTGACGTCCTCTATACCAGATATTATACAGGACGCTGTTATCATGGATGATATTAGTGACGTGTAATCTACATGGTGACGTCCTCTACACCAGATATTATACAGGACGCTGTTATCATGGAGGATATTAGTGATGTGTAATTTACATGGTGACGTCCTCTACACCAGATATTATACAGGACGCTGTTATCATGGAAGATATTAGTGACGTGTAATCTACATGGTGACGTCCTCTACACCAGATATTATACAGGACGCTGTTATCATGGAGGATATTAGTGACGTGTAATCTACATGGTGGCGTCCTCTACACCAGATATTATACAGAACGCTGTTATCATGGAGGATATTAGTGACGTGTAATCTACATGGTGACGTCCTCTACACCAGATATTATACAGGACGCTGTTATCATGGAGGATATTAGTGACGTGTAATCTACATGGTGACGTCCTCTACACCAGATATTATACAGGACGCTGTTATCATGGAGGCTATTAGTGAAGTGTAATCTACATGGTGACGTCCTCTACACCAGATATTATACAGGACGCTGTTATCATGGAGGATATTAGTGATGTGTAATTTACATGGTGACGTTCTCTAGACCAGATATTATACAGGGCGCTGTTATCATGGAGGATATTAGTGACGTGTAATCTACATGGTGACGTCCTCTACACCAGATATTATACAGGACGCTGTTATCATGGAGGATATTAGTGACGTGTAATCTACATGGTGACGTCCTCTCCACCAGATATTATACAGGACGCTGTTATCATGGAGGCTATTAGTGACGTGTAATCTACATGGTGACGTCCTCTCCACCAGATGTTATACAGGACGCTGTTATCATGGAGGCTATTAGTGACGTGTAATCTACATGGTGACGTCCTCTACACCAGATATTATACAGGACGCTGTTATCATGGAGGCTATTAGTGACGTTTAATCTACGTGGTGACGTCCTCTACACCAGATATTATACAGGACGCTGTTATCATGGAGGATATTAGTGACGTGTAATCTACATGGTGACGTCCTCTACACCAGATATTATACAGGGCGCTGTGATCATGGAGGCTATTAGTGATGTGTAATCTACATGGTGACGTCCTCTACACCAGATATTATACAGGACGCTGTTATCATGGAGGCTATTAGTGACGTGTAATCTACATGGTGACGTCCTCTACACCAGATATTATACAGGACGCTGTTATCATGGAGGATATTAGTGACGTGTAATCTACGTGGTGACGTCCTCTACACCAGATATTATACAGGACGCTGTTATCATGGAGGATATTAGTGAGGTGTAATCTACATGGTGACGTCCTCTACACCAGATATAATACAGGACGCTGTTATCATGGAAGATATTAGTGACGTGTAATCTACATGGTGACGTCCTCTACACCAGATATTATACAGGACGCTGTTATCATGGAGGATATTAGTGACGTGTAATCTACATGGTGACGTCCTCTACACCAGATATTATACAGGACGCTGTTATCATGGAGGATATTAGTGACGTGTAATCTACATGGTGACATCCTCTACACCAGATATAATACAGGACGCTGTTATCATGGAGGATATTAGTGACGTGTAATCTACATGGTGACGTCCTCTACACCAGATATTATACAGGACGCTGTTATCATGGAGGATATTAGTGACGTGTAATCTACATGGTGACGTCCTCTCCACCAGATATTATACAGGACGCTGTTATCATGGAGGATATTAGTGACGTGTAATATACATGGTGATGTCCTCTAGACCAGATATTATACAGGACGCTGTTATCATGGAGGCTATTAGTGATGTGTAATCTACATGGTGACGTCATCTACACCAGATATTATACAGGACGCTGTTATCATGGAGGATATTAGTGACGTGTAATCTACATGGTGAGGTCCTCTCCACCAGATATTATACAGGACGCTGTTATCATGGAGGATATTAGTGATGTGTAATCTACGTGGTGACGTCCTCTACACCAGATATTATACAGGACGCTGTTATCATGGTGGATATTAGTGACGTGTAATCTACATGGTGAGGTCCTCTACACCAGATATTATACAGGACGCTGTTATCATGGAGGATATTAGTGACGTGTAATCTACATGGTGACGTCTTCTCCACCAGATATTATACAGGACGCTGTTATCATGGAGGATATTAGTGACGTGTAATCTACATGGTGACATCCTCTCCACCAGATATTATACAGGACGCTGTTATCATGGAGGATATTAGTGATGTGTAATCTACATGGTGACGTCCTCTAGACCAGATATTATACAGGACGCTGTTATCATGGAGGATATTAGTGACGTGTAATCTACATGGTGACGTCCTCTACACCAGATATTATACAGGACGCTGTTATCATGGAGGATATTAGTGATGTGTAATCTACACCGTAACGTCCTCTCCACCAGATATTATACAGGACGCTGTTATCATGGAGGATATTAGTGACGTGTAATCTACATGGTGACGTCCTCTACACCAGATATTATACAGGACGCTGTTATCATGGAAGATATTAGTGACGTGTAATCTACATGGTGACGTCCTCTACACCAGATATTATACAGGACGCTGTTATCATGGAGGATATTAGGGACGTGTAATCTACATTGTGACGTCCTCTACACCAGATATTATACAGGACGCTGTTATCATGGAGGATACTAGTGACGTGTAATCTACATGGTGACGTCCTCTACACCAGATATTATACAGGACGCTGTTATCATGGAGGATATTAGTGAGGTGTAATCTACATGGTGACGTCCTCTACACCAGATATTATGCAGGACGCTGTTATCATGGAAGATATTAGTGATGTGTAATCTACATGGTGACGTCCTCTACACCAGATATTATACAGGACGCTGTTATCATGGAGGATATTAGTGACGTGTAATCTACATGGTGACGTCCTCTACACCAGATATTATACAGGACGCTGTTATCATGGAGGATATTAGTGATGTGTAATGTACATGGTGACGTCCTCTACACCAGATATTATACAGGATGCTGTTATCATGGAGGATATTAGTGACGTGTAATCTACATGGTGACGTCCTCTACACCAGATATTATACAGGACGCTGTTATCATGGAGGATATTAGTGACGTGTAATCTACATGGTGACGTCCTCTTCACCAGATATTATACAGGACGCTGTTATCATGGAGGATACTAGTGACGTGTAATATACATGGTGACGTCTTCTACACCAGATATTATACAGGACGCTGTTATCATGGAGGATATTAGTGACGTGTAATCTACATGGTGACGTCCTCTACACCAGATATTATACAGGACGCTGTTATCATGGAGGCTATTAGTGACTTGTAATCTACATGGTGACGTCCTCTACACCAGATATTATACAGGACGCTGTTATCATGGAGGATATTAGTGATGTGTAATCTACATGGTGACGTCCTCTACACCAGATATTATACAGGACGCTGTTATCATGGAGGCTATTAGTGAGGTGTAATCTACATGGTGAGGTCCTCTAGACCAGATATTATACAGGACGCTGTTATCATGGAGGATATTAGTGACGTGTAATCTACGTGGTGACGTCCTCTACACCAGATATTATACAGGACGCTGTTATCATGGAGGATATTAGTGAGGTGTAATCTACATGGTGACGTCCTCTACACCAGATATAATACAGGACGCTGTTATCATGGAAGATATTAGTGACGTGTAATCTACATGGTGACGTCCTCTACACCAGATATTATACAGGACGCTGTTATCATGGAGGATATTAGTGACGTGTAATCTACATGGTGACGTCCTCTACACCAGATATTATACAGGACGCTGTTATCATGGAGGATATTAGTGACGTGTAATCTACATGGTGACATCCTCTACACCAGATATAATACAGGACGCTGTTATCATGGAGGATATTAGTGACGTGTAATCTACATGGTGACGTCCTCTACACCAGATATTATACAGGACGCTGTTATCATGGAGGATATTAGTGACGTGTAATCTACATGGTGACGTCCTCTCCACCAGATATTATACAGGACGCTGTTATCATGGAGGATATTAGTGACGTGTAATATACATGGTGATGTCCTCTAGACCAGATATTATACAGGACGCTGTTATCATGGAGGCTATTAGTGATGTGTAATCTACATGGTGACGTCATCTACACCAGATATTATACAGGACGCTGTTATCATGGAGGATATTAGTGACGTGTAATCTACATGGTGAGGTCCTCTCCACCAGATATTATACAGGACGCTGTTATCATGGAGGATATTAGTGATGTGTAATCTACGTGGTGACGTCCTCTACACCAGATATTATACAGGACGCTGTTATCATGGTGGATATTAGTGACGTGTAATCTACATGGTGAGGTCCTCTACACCAGATATTATACAGGACGCTGTTATCATGGAGGATATTAGTGACGTGTAATCTACATGGTGACGTCTTCTCCACCAGATATTATACAGGACGCTGTTATCATGGAGGATATTAGTGACGTGTAATCTACATGGTGACATCCTCTCCACCAGATATTATACAGGACGCTGTTATCATGGAGGATATTAGTGATGTGTAATCTACATGGTGACGTCCTCTAGACCAGATATTATACAGGACGCTGTTATCATGGAGGATATTAGTGACGTGTAATCTACATGGTGACGTCCTCTACACCAGATATTATACAGGACGCTGTTATCATGGAGGATATTAGTGATGTGTAATCTACACCGTAACGTCCTCTCCACCAGATATTATACAGGACGCTGTTATCATGGAGGATATTAGTGACGTGTAATCTACATGGTGACGTCCTCTACACCAGATATTATACAGGACGCTGTTATCATGGAAGATATTAGTGACGTGTAATCTACATGGTGACGTCCTCTACACCAGATATTATACAGGACGCTGTTATCATGGAGGATATTAGGGACGTGTAATCTACATTGTGACGTCCTCTACACCAGATATTATACAGGACGCTGTTATCATGGAGGATACTAGTGACGTGTAATCTACATGGTGACGTCCTCTACACCAGATATTATACAGGACGCTGTTATCATGGAGGATATTAGTGAGGTGTAATCTACATGGTGACGTCCTCTACACCAGATATTATGCAGGACGCTGTTATCATGGAAGATATTAGTGATGTGTAATCTACATGGTGACGTCCTCTACACCAGATATTATACAGGACGCTGTTATCATGGAGGATATTAGTGACGTGTAATCTACATGGTGACGTCCTCTACACCAGATATTATACAGGACGCTGTTATCATGGAGGATATTAGTGATGTGTAATGTACATGGTGACGTCCTCTACACCAGATATTATACAGGATGCTGTTATCATGGAGGATATTAGTGACGTGTAATCTACATGGTGACGTCCTCTACACCAGATATTATACAGGACGCTGTTATCATGGAGGATATTAGTGACGTGTAATCTACATGGTGACGTCCTCTTCACCAGATATTATACAGGACGCTGTTATCATGGAGGATACTAGTGACGTGTAATATACATGGTGACGTCTTCTACACCAGATATTATACAGGACGCTGTTATCATGGAGGATATTAGTGACGTGTAATCTACATGGTGACGTCCTCTACACCAGATATTATACAGGACGCTGTTATCATGGAGGCTATTAGTGACTTGTAATCTACATGGTGACGTCCTCTACACCAGATATTATACAGGACGCTGTTATCATGGAGGATATTAGTGATGTGTAATCTACATGGTGACGTCCTCTACACCAGATATTATACAGGACGCTGTTATCATGGAGGCTATTAGTGAGGTGTAATCTACATGGTGAGGTCCTCTAGACCAGATATTATACAGGACGCTGTTATCATGGAGGATATTAGTGATGTGTAATCTACATGGTGACGTCCTCTCCACCAGATATTATACAGGACGCTGTTATCATGGAGGCTATTAGTGACTTGTAATCTACATGGTGACGTCCTCTACACCAGATATTATACAGGACGCTGTTATCATGGAGGATATTAGTGATGTGTAATCTACATGGTGACGTCCTCTACACCAGATATTATACAGGACGCTGTTATCATGGAGGATATTAGTGAGGTGTAATCTACATGGTGACGTCCTCTACACCAGATATTATGCAGGACGCTGTTATCATGGAAGATATTAGTGATGTGTAATCTACATGGTGACGTCCTCTACACCAGATATTATACAGGACGCTGTTATCATGGAGGATATTAGTGACGTGTAATCTACATGGTGACATCCTCTACACCAGATATTATACAGGACGCTGTTATCATGGAGGATATTAGTGATGTGTAATGTACATGGTGACGTCCTCTACACCAGATATTATACAGGATGCTGTTATCATGGAGGATATTAGTGACGTGTAATCTACATGGTGACGTCCTCTACACCAGATATTATACAGGACGCTGTTATCATGGAGGATATTAGTGACGTGTAATCTACATGGTGACGTCCTCTCCACCAGATATTATACAGGACGCTGTTATCATGGAGGATACTAGTGACGTGTAATATACATGGTGACGTCTTCTACACCAGATATTATACAGGACGCTGTTATCATGGAGGATATTAGTGACGTGTAATCTACATGGTAACGTTCTCTACACCAGATATTATACAGGACGCTGTTATCATGGAGGCTATTAGTGAGGTGTAATCTACATGGTGAGGTCCTCTAGACCAGATATTATACAGGACGCTGTTATCATGGAGGCTATTAGTGAGGTGTAATCTACATGGTGACATCCTCTACACCAGATATTATACAGGACGCTGTTATCATGGAGGATATTAGTGATGTGTAATGTACATGGTGACGTCCTCTACACCAGATATTATACAGGACGCTGTTATCATGGAGGCTATTAGTGAGGTGTAATCTACATGGTGACGTCCTCTACACCAGATATTATACAGGACGCTGTTATCATGGAGGATATTAGTGACGTGTAATCTACATGGTGACGTCCTCTACACCAGATATTATACAGGACGCTGTTATCATGGAGGATATTAGTGACGTGTAATCTACATGGTGACGTCCTCTCCACCAGATATTATACAGGGCGCTGTTATCATGGAGGCTATTAGTGACGTGTAATCTACATGGTGAGGTCCTCTAGACCAGATATTATACAGGACGCTGTTATCATGGAGGATATTAGTGACGTGTAATCTACATGGTGATGTCCTCTACACCAGATATTATACAGGACGCTGTTATCATGGAGGCTATTAGTGAGGTGTAATCTACATGGTGACGTCCTCTACACCAGATATTATACAGGACGCTGTTATCATGGAGGCTATTAGTGAGGTGTAATCTACATGGTGAGGTCCTCTAGACCAGATATTATACAGGACGCTGTTATCATGGAGGATATTAGTGACGTGTAATCTACATGGTGACGTCCTCTACACCAGATATTATACAGGACGCTGCTATCATGGAGGATATTAGTGACGTGTAATCTACATGGTAACGTTCTCTACACCAGATATTATACAGTGCGCTGTTATCATGGAGGCTATTAGTGAGGTGTAATCTACATGGTGAGGTCCTCTCCACCAGATATTATACAGGACGCTGTTATCATGGAGGATATTAGTGACGTGTAATATACATGGTGATGTCCTCTACACCAGATATTATACAGGACGCTGTTATCATGGAGGATATTAGTGATGTGTAATCTACATGGTGACGTCCTCTACAACAGATATTATACAGGACGCTGTTATCATGGAGGATATTAGTGACGTGTAATCTACATGGTGACGTCCTCTACACCAGATATTATACAGGACGCTGTTATCATGGAGGATATTAGTGACGTGTAATCTACATGGTAACGTCCTCTACACAAGATATTATACAGGACGCTGTTATCATGGAGGCTATTAGTGACGTATAATCTACATGGTAACGTTCTCTACACCAGATATTATACAGTGCGCTGTTATCATGGAGGCTATTAGTGAGGTGTAATCTACATGGTGAGGTCCTCTCCACCAGATATTATACAGGACGCTGTTATCATGGAGGATATTAGTGACGTGTAATATACATGGTGATGTCCTCTACACCAGATATTATACAGGACGCTGTTATCATGGAGGATATTAGTGACGTGTAATCTACATGGTGACGTCCTCTCCACCAGATATTATACAGGACGCTGTTATCATGGAGGATATTAGTGACGTGTTATCTACATGGTGACGTCCTCTACACCAGATATTATACAGGACGCTGTTATCATGGAGGATATTAGTGATGTGTAATCTACACGGTAACGTCCTCTCCACCAGATATTATACAGGACGCTGTTATCATGGAGGCTATTAGTGATGTGTAATGTACATGGTGACGTCCTCTACACCAGATATTATACAGGACGCTGTTATCATGGAGGATATTAGTGACGTGTAATCTACACGGTGATGTCCTCTACACCAGATATTATACAGGACGCTGTTATCATGGAGGATATTAGTGAGGTGTAATCTACACGGTGACGTCCTCTACACCAGATATTATACAGGACGCTGTTATCATGGAGGATATTAGTGACGTGTAATCTACACGGTGACGTCCTCTACACCAGATATTATACAGGACGCTGTTATCATGGAGGATATTAGTGAGGTGTAATCTACACGGTAACGTCCTCTATACCAGATATTATACAGGACGCTGTTATCATGGAGGCTATTAGTGACGTATAATCTACATGGTGACGTTCTCTAGACCAGATATTACACAGGACGCTGTTATCATGGAGGATATTAGTGAGGTGTAATCTACACGGTAACGTCCTCTACACCAGATATTATACAGGACGCTGTTATCATGGAGGATATTAGTGAGGTGTAATCTACACGGTAACGTCCTCTATACCAGATATTATACAGGACGCTGTTATCATGGAGGATATTAGTGACGTATAATCTACATGGTGACGTTCTCTAGACCAGATATTACACAGGACGCTGTTATCATGGAGGCTATTAGTGAGGTGTAATCTACATTGTGACGTCCTCTAGACCAGATATTACACAGGACGCTGTTATCATGGAGGCTATTAGTGAGGTGTAATCTACATGGTGACGTCCTCTACACCAGATATTATACAGGACGCTGTTATCATGGAGGATATTAGGGACGTGTAATCTACATTGTGACGTCCTCTACACCAGATATTATACAGGACGCTGTTATCATGGAGGATATTAGTGACGTGTAATCTACATGGTGACGTCCTCTACACCAGATATTATACAGGACGCTGTTATCATGGAGGATATTAGTGACGTGTAATCTACATGGTGACGTCCTCTCCACCAGATATTATACAGGACGCTGTTATCATGGAGGATATTAGTGACGTGTAATCTACATGGTGACGTCCTCTCCACCAGATATTATACAGGACGCTGTTATCATGGAGGCTATTAGTGATGTGTAATCTACATGGTGACGTCCTCTACACCAGATATTATACAGGACGCTGTTATCATGGAGGATATTAGTGATGTGTAATCTACATGGTGACGTCCTCTACACCAGATATTATACAGGACGCTGTTATCATGGAAGATATTAGTGATGTGTAATCTACATGGTGACGTCCTCTACACCAGATATTATACAGGACGCTGTTATCATGGAGGATATTAGTGACGTGTAATCTACATGGTGACGTCCTCTACACCAGATATTATACAGGACGCTGTTATCATGGAGGCTATTAGTGACGTGTAATCTACATGGTGACGTCCTCTACACCAGATATTATACAGGACGCTGTTATCATGGAGGATATTAGTGATGTGTAATGTACATGGTGACGTCCTCTACACCAGATATTATACAGGACGCTGTTATCATGGAGGATATTAGTGACGTGTAATCTACATGGTGACGTCTTCTACACCAGATATTATACAGGACGCTGTTATCATGGAGGATATTAGTGACGTGTAATCTACATGGTGACGTCCTCTACACCAGATTTTATACAGGACGCTGTTATCATGGAGGATATTAGTGAGGTGTAATCTACATGGTGACGTCCTCTATACCAGATATTATACAGGACGCTGTTATCATGGAGGATATTAGTGATGTGTAATCTACATGGTGACGTCCTCTCCACCAGATATTATACAGGACGCTGTTATCATGGAGGATATTAGTGAGGTGTAATCTACATGGTAACGTCCTCTCCACCAGATATTTTACAGGACGCTGTTATCATGGAGGATAGTAGTAATGTGTAATCTACATGGTAACGTCCTCTCCACCAGATATTATACAGGACGCTGTTATCATGGAGGATATTAGTGATGTGTAATCTACATGGTGACGTCCTCTCCACCAGATATTATACAGGACGCTGTTATCATGGAGGATATTAGTGAGGTGTAATCTACATGGTGACGTCCTCTACACCAGATATTATACAGGACGCTGTTATCATGGAGGATATTAGTGACGTGTAATCTACATGGTGACGTCCTCTCCACCAGATATTATACAGGACGCTGTTATCATGGAGGATATTAGTGAGGTGTAATCTACATGGTGACGTCCTCTACACCAGATATTATACAGGACGCTGTTATCATGGAGGCTATTAGTGATGTGTAATCTACATGGTGACGTCCTCTCCATCAGATATTATACAGGACGCTGTTATCATGGAGGATATTAGTGATGTGTAATCTACATGGTGACGTCCTCTACACCAGATATTATACAGGACGCTGTTATCATGGAGGATATTAGTGAGGTGTAATCTACATGGTGACGTCCTCTACACCAGATATTATACAGGACGCTGTTAACATGGAGGTTATTAGTGACGTGTAATCTACATGGTGACGTTCTCTACACCAGATATTATACAGGACGCTGTTATCATGGAGGATATTAGTGAGGTGTAATCTACATGGTGACGTCCTCTAGACCAGATATTACACAGGACGCTGTTATCATGGAGGCTATTAGTGAGGTGTAATCTACATGGTGACGTCCTCTACACCAGATATTATACAGGACGCTGTTATCATGGAGGATATTAGTGACGTGTAATCTACATGGTGACGTCCTCTACACCAGATATTATACAGGACTCTGTTATCATGGAGGCTATTAGTGACGTGTAATCTACATGGTGAGGTCCTCTCCACCAGATATTATACAGGACGCTGTTATCATGGAGGATATTAGTGAGGTGTAATCTACATGGTGACGTCCTCTACACCAGATATTATACAGGACGCTGTTATCATGGAGGATATTAGTGACGTGTAATCTACATGGTGACGTCCTCTACACCAGATATTATACAGGACTCTGTTATCATGGAGGCTATTAGTGACGTGTAATCTACATGGTGAGGTCCTCTCCACCAGATATTATACAGGACGCTGTTATCATGGAGGATATTAGTGAGGTGTAATCTACATGGTGACGTCCTCTAGACCAGATATTATACAGGACGCTGTTATCATGGAGGATATTAGTGACGTGTAATCTACATGGTGAGGTCTTCTACACCAGATATTATACAGGACGCTGTTATCATGGAGGCTATTAGTGATGTGTAATCTACATGGTGACGTCCTCTACACCAGATATTATACAGGACGCTGTTATCATGGAGGATATTAGTGATGTGTAAACTACATGGTGACGTCCTCTACACCAGATATTATACAGGACGCTGTTATCATGGAGGCTATTAGTGATGTGTAATGTACATGGTGACGTCCTCTACACCAGATATTATACAGGACGCTGTTATCATGGAGGATACTAGTGACGTGTAATCTACACGGTGACGTCCTCTACACCAGATATTATACAGGACGCTGTTATCATTGAGGATATTAGTGAGGTGTAATCTACACGGTGACGTCCTCTACACCAGATATTATACAGGACGCTGTTATCATGGAGGATATTAGTGATGTGTAAACTACATGGTGACGTCCTCTACACCAGATATTATACAGGACGCTGTTATCATGGAGGCTATTAGTGATGTGTAATGTACATGGTGACGTCCTCTACACCAGATATTATACAGGACGCTGTTATCATGGAGGATACTAGTGACGTGTAATCTACACGGTGACGTCCTCTACACCAGATATTATACAGGACGTTGTTATCATGGAGGATATTAGTGATGTGTAATCTACATGGTGACTTCCTCTACACCAGATATTATACAGGACGCTGTTATCATGGAGGATATTAGTGAGGTGTAATCTAAATGGTGACGTCCTCTACACCAGATATTATACAGGACGCTGTTATCATGGAGGATATTAGTGAGGTGTAATCTACACGGTGACGTCCTCTATACCAGATATTATACAGGACGCTGTTATCATGGAGGCTATTAGTGACGTATAATCTACATGGTGACGTTCTCTACACCAGATATTATACAGGACGCTGTTATCATGGAGGATATTAGTGAGGTGTAATCTACATGGTGACGTCCTCTACACCAGATATTATACAGGACGCTGTTATCATGGAGGATATTAGTGACGTGTAATCTACATGGTGACGTCCTCTACACCAGATATTATACAGGACTCTGTTATCATGGAGGCTATTAGTGACGTGTAATCTACATGGTGAGGTCCTCTCCACCAGATATTATACAGGACGCGGTTATCATGGAGGCTATTAGTGATGTGTAATGTACATGGTGACGTCCTCTACACCAGATATTATACAGGACGCTGTTATCATGGAGGATATTAGTGACGTGTAATCTACACGGTAACGTCCTCTACACCAGATATTATACAGGACGCTGTTATCATGGAGGATATTAGTGACGTGTAATCTACACGGTGACGTCCTCTACACCAGATATTATACAGGACGCTGTTATCATGGAGGATATTAGTGAGGTGTAATCTACACGGTGACGTCCTCTACACAAGATATTATACAGGACGCTGTTATCATGGAGGATATTAGTGAGGTGTAATCTACACGGTGACGTCCTCTACACCAGATATTATACAGGACGCTGTTATCATGGAGGATATTAGTGACGTGTAATCTACACGGTGACGTCCTCTATACCAGATATTATACAGGACGCTGTTATCATGGAGGATATTAGTGACGTATAATCTACATGGTGACGTCCTCTACACCAGATATTATACAGGACGCTGTTATCATGGAGGATATTAGTGATGTGTAATCTACATGGTGACGTCCTCTCCACCAGATATTATACAGGACGCTGTTATCATGGAGGATATTAGTGAGGTGTAATCTACATGGTAACGTCCTCTCCACCAGATATTTTACAGGACGCTGTTATCATGGAGGATAGTAGTAATGTGTAATCTACATGGTGACGTCCTCTCCACCAGATATTATACAGGACGCTGTTATCATGGAGGATATTAGTGATGTGTAATCTACATGGTGACGTCCTCTCCACAAGATATTATACAGGACGCTGTTATCATGGAGGATATTAGTGAGGTGTAATCTACATGGTGACGTCCTCTACACCAGATATTATACAGGACGCTGTTATCATGGAGGATATTAGTGACGTGTAATCTACATGGTGACGTCCTCTCCACCAGATATTATACAGGACGCTGTTATCATGGAGGATATTAGTGAAGTGTAATCTACATGATGACGTCCTCTACACCAGATATTATACAGGACGCTGTTATCATGGAGGCTATTAGTGATGTGTAATCTACATGGTGACGTCCTCTCCATCAGATATTATACAGGACGCTGTTATCATGGAGGCTATTAGTGAGGTGTAATCTACATGGTGACGTCCTCTACACCAGATATTATACAGGACGCTGTTATCATGGAGGATATTAGTGATGTGTAATCTACATGGTGACATCCTCTACACCAGATATTATACAGGACGCTGTTATCATGGAGGATATTAGTGAGGTGTAATCTACATGGTGACGTCCTCTACACCAGATATTATACAGGACGCTGTTATCATGGAGGCTATTAGTGATGTGTAATCTACATGGTGACGTCTTCTACACCAGATTTTATACAGGACGCTGTTATCATGGAGGATATTAGTGAGGTGTAATCTACATGGTGACGTCCTCTACACCAGATATTATACAGGACGCTGTTATCATGGAGGATATTAGTGAGGTGTAATCTACACGGTGACGTCCTCTATACCAGATATTATACAGGACGCTGTTATCATGGAGGCTATTAGTGACGTATAATCTACATGGTGACGTCCTCTACACCAGATATTATACAGGACGCTGTTATCATGGAGGATATTAGTGATGTGTAATTTACATGGTGACGTCCTCTCCACCAGATATTATACAGGACGCTGTTATCATGGAGGATATTAGTGAGGTGTAATCTACATGGTAACGTCCTCTCTACCAGATATTATACAGGACGCTGTTATCATGGAGGATATTAGTGAGGTGTAATCTACATGGTAACGTCCTCTCTACCAGATATTATACAGGACGCTGTGATCATGGAGGATATTAGTGAGGTGTAATCTACATGGTGACGTCCTCTCCACCAGATATTATACAGGACGCTGTTATCATGGAGGATATTAGTGAGGTGTAATCTACATGGTGACGTCCTCTACACCAGATATTATACAGGACGCTGTTATCATGGAGGATATTAGTGAGGTGTAATCTACATGGTGATGTCCTTTCCACCAGATATTATACAGGACGCTGTTATCATGGAGGATATTAATGAGGTGTAATCTACATGGTGACGTCCTCTACACCAGATATTATACAGGACGCTGTTATCATGGAGGCTATTAGTGATGTGTAATCTACATGGTGACGTCCTCTCCATCAGATATTATACAGGACGCTGTTATCATGGAGGATATTAGTGATGTGTAATCTACATGGTGACGTCCTCTACACCAGATATTATACAGGACGCTGGTATCATGGAGGATATTAGTGAGGTGTAATCTACATGGTGACGTCCTCTACACCAGATATTATACAGGACGCTGTTAACATGGAGGTTATTAGTGACGTGTAATCTACATGGTGACGTTCCCTACACCAGATATTATACAGGACGCTGTTATCATGGAGGATATTAGTGAGGTGTAATCTACATGGTGACGTCCTCTAGACCAGATATTATACAGGACGCTGTTATCATGGAGGATATTAGTGAGGTGTAATCTACATGGTAACGTCCTCTACACCAGATATTATACAGGACGCTGTTATCATGGAGGCTATTAGTGAGGTGTAATCTACATGGTAACGTCCTCTACACCAGATATTATACAGGACGCTGTTATCATGGAGGCTATTAGTGAGGTGTAATCTACATGGTGACGTCCTCTACACCAGATATTATACAGGACGCTGTTATCATGGAGGATATTAGTGAGGTGTAATCTACATGGTGACGTCCTCTACACCAGATATTATACAGGACGCTGTTATCATGGAGGCTATTAGTGATGTGTAATCTACATGGTGACGTCTTCTACACCAGATATTATACAGGACGCTGTTATCATGGAGACTATTAGTGATGTGTAATCTACATGGTGACGTCCTCTACACCAGATATTATACAGGACGCTGTTATCATGGAAGATATTAGTGACGTGTAATCTACATGGTGACGTCCTCTACACCAGATATTATACAGGACGCTTTTATCATGGAGGACATTAGTGACATGTAATCTACATGGTAACGTCTTCTCCACCAGATATTATAGAGGACGCTGTTATCATGGAGGATATTAGTGATGTGTAATCTACGTGGTGGCGTCCTCTACACCAGATATTATACAGGACGCTGTTATCATGGAGGATATTAGTGACGTGTAATCTACATGGTGACGTCCTCTACACCAGATATTATACAGGACGCTGTTATCATGGAGGATATTAGTGACGTGTATTCTACATGGTGACGTCCTCTACACCAGATATTATACAGGAGGCTGTTATCATGGAGGATATTAGGGACGTGTAATCTACATTGTGACGTCCTCTACACCAGATATTATACAGGACGCTGTTATCATGGAGGATATTAGTGACGTGTATTCTACATGGTGACGTCCTCTACACCAGATATTATACAGGAGGCTGTTATCATGGAGGATATTAGGGACGTGTAATCTACATTGTGACATCCTCTACACCAGATATTATACAGGACGCTGTTATCATGGAGGATATTAGTGACGTGTAATCTACATGGTGACGTCCTCTACACCAGATATTATACAGGACGCTGTTATCATGGAGGATATTAGTGACGTGTAATCTACATGGTGACGTCCTCTACACCAGATATTATACAGGACGCTGTTATCATGGAGGCTATTAGTGACGTGTAATCTACATGGTGACGTCCTCTACACCAGATATTATACAGGACGCTGTTATCATGGAAGATATTAGTGATGTGTAATCTACATGGTGACGTCCTCTCCACCAGATATTATACAGGACGCTGTTATCATGGAGGATATTAGTGACGTGTAATCTACATGGTGACGTCCTCTACACCAGATATTATACAGGACGCTGTTATCATGGAGGCTATTAGTGACGTGTAATCTACATGGTGACGTCCTCTACACCAGATATTATACAGGACGCTGTTATCATGGAGGATATTAGTGACGTGTAATCTACATGGTGACGTCTTCTACACCATATATTATACAGGACGCTGTTATCATGGAGGATATTAGTGACGTGTAATCTACATGGTGACTAGTGTTGAGCCACCCCCGTAGTGTTCGAGTTCGGTTCGGTTCGTCGAACACCCGTGTGTTCGCCGAACTGTTCGTCGAACTGTTCGTCGAACACCTTCGAACACCGTTAAAACCAATGGCAGGCAAACAAAAACACATAGAAACACATAGAAAACACCTTCAAAGGTGTCCAAAAGCTGACAAACTGCTCAGAAGACATAACTAACACATGGAAAAGTGACAAGTACATATAGTCATGCGAAAATAAAAGAGGTGGAGGAGTAAAAGGAGGGGGAGACACAGATATAGGCATGTCATGCCCTTCTAAAATCCAAAAAGTGAGAAGCCGACACGGCCAGTCCGCTCCTGCCCGTGCCACCTCCGTGTCGCCGGGTTTGTGCCAGAGCCGCGGTGAACCCTGACGGCCAGCCCCCCTCTCCCAATACTGGTGCCTGTCCGCTGGTGGGTCGAGCGAGCCCCCCTGTGGTGGAGGCAGCTCTAAGCTTTTTAATTTAAATTGTCTCTCTAATTTGAATGAATACACTTTAAATCCATTTACAAGGATCTATTGGAGGGCAAGTCTCATGCCAGCAGCCGCGTAATTCCAGCTCCAGTAGCGTCCACTAAAGCTGCTGCAGTTAAAAAGCTTTTATAAGGATCGAGCTCGGCTGTCCACCGCAAGGCATCCTACTGCCAGTCCCAGCCCCTATGCCTTGGGGTGCCTCCTGATGCTCTTCACTAAGTATCCCATGGTCCCGAAGCATTTCCTTTGAAAAAATTAAGTGTCTAAACTACAGGTGGTGTAGCTTGCTTAACAGCCGGGATAATCCGCTGACTAGCAGACACTGCTACTAGGCACAAAGTATTTCCTGGGCTAGATGCAGTTAAAAATTTGTAATTAGATACTCTCGTTGGATGCTGAGAAAGCATTCCATAGAGTCTCCTGGCACGCCATATATGATTCTCTTAAAGAGCTTGGGGTAGGGGTCTAGGGGACCCTTTTATAGCCAAAATCACGGCCCTGTATCGCAATACGTCACCTAGGCTGAAGATAAATGGAACTGTAGCACCCTGAGGGCTCGGTTGCTACAGACGTATTGCACCTCACCCAGAGGTGTGATATCTCACTCTCAGGTAAGGATGGAGTGTGGATCAGGACCCGACACCTGCATGCATTACACCACATTGCCGTGGGGCAGGGCGACCAATATGCCCCTGAGATGGGCACGACAGTCCCTGTCCCTGGCTGGAGTGGGGGGAGGGAACACTGAGGAAGGGGAACCCTGTAGTGCAGGAGCAGGGAGGAAGCAGTTCCTGGGTGCATTGAGAAGGGAGTATAAAAGGTGGGCACCATCTTAGTTCAGTGCAGAGAAGTCTGAGCAGAAGTGGCAGGGAGCAGGGGCTCTGCATGAGCTCTGCTCCGGAGGCGGGCCTAGTAACAGAGGCCCAGGCCTGCAAGAGGGAGAAGGAAGGAAGAGGAGCGGAGAAGGCTCCAGGAACGAGGAATGAAGGGATCCCAGGGGTGCGGACGGGCGAGTCGCCACCGCACGCCCGAATCCACCTGCGTGGAGGGGTCAGGCCAAAGGGGGAGACCGGTCCCCGAACTAGTGGAGGCAGGAAACGACCCTCAGCTAGAAACCGGAGGCTCTGACATTTTATGTGGCGCAGCCCCTTGCTCCACCCGCTAGGAAGGCACCACATAGGGTCAGGGAAACTGGCGCCAAGTTTACCAAGAGGAGGCCCGAGGCAGCCGGACAGAAGTGTTGGTAAGAAAGGCCAGACAAAGGACACACAAAGGGGGTCCTGTGAAGCGCTCCAAAGTTATCTGGGAGTTGTCTGAGCCCCTCACCTGGTGAGCACAGTACGACGTGGGCAGCCGTTACCTGCAGACGTGGTCTGGATAATAAGAACAGTGAGTAAAGGCCCTGAACTGCATCACTGACTCCGTGTCGTTACTGCTGCTGCCCTGCACCATCACCCCCATCCTCCGCATACACTGCCCTGAGGCTATACTCCTCCCGTGGGGAGTTATGCTACGCTCTGCTGCACCCACAACACCAGCCTTAGCGGTCTGCCCTGTAGCGGCGGTTCACTCTGACCGCAATCCACGGGTGGCGTAGTCGGACATTTAAACATCAAAACCACATAAATAGTTCCGCCACTGGTTTGACCGCCCTGAGCCACGGAACCGGATCGCCGCCACGAAGACTACAACCACCAGCATCCACCAAAAAGGGTCCGGCTCCGGGTGTCCCAAGGCCCAGGGGGTGCGTCAGAACATTTTCATCACCTTTCACAATCACCAATGGGACAAGGCAGGGATGTCCTCTGTCCCCTCTCTTATACATCCTAGTGACGGAGCACCTGCTCTCATCAATTCGCCATAACCCCAATATTAGGTGGATTGAGGTGGGAGGCACCGAGTACAAGTGCTCTCTATTTGCTGATGATGTCCTAGTATATATCACTCAATCACATATATCCATCCCTGCTGTTATGGCAGAACTAGATCACTTTGTTACATGGTCAAATTTTAAAATCAATGCAGCGAAGTCTGAGGCCCTCGATGTCTCCCTCCCTAAATCCATATAGGATTCCATCCAGTCCAACTTTCCCTTTGCCTGGCCCTCACAGGGTATCAAATACTTAGGAATTCCTATTCATAGAGACCTCTCCCATCTATGTTATCTTAATTTTGGGCCCTTTATTGAACAATTCCATACAGACCACGGTTGGCAAGTTAGAACTGTAAGATTCACTACGTGAACCACTGGTGTTTTGTGGAAAAGCACATGTACACCGCGTTCCAAATTATTATGCAAAAAGTGTTTAGGAGTGATAAGGGAAGAATTTGTTTGTTTGTCAGTTAAACTCATTGATGGTGATGTGTGTCAGGGCTCTTTATATCACTGTAAGCAATTGCAGACACCTGTGCTAATTAGTTTGGCAGGTGTGTCCAATGAAAGGCAAGACTACTTAAGAAGGCTCTCTCACATTATTAAGCAGCCTACATTTTCTGCCAAAATGGGAAAGAAAAAGGATGTGTCGGCTGCTGAGAAGCAACAAATTGTGGAGTGTTTAGGTCAAGGCATGACTACAATCAACATTGTGCGATGATCAGGATGAAGTGTCTTGGCAATCAAGAAGTATGTAGCTGATTCACAGTACATACGTGTGCGTGCTGATAAGGGCAAATTGAGGACTCTTTCCTACAGGCAATTACGTCAGGTTGAAAGAGCAGCGGCAAAAAAGCCTTGTCATAGCAGCAGACAAGTTTTTGAAGCTGCTTGTGCCTCCAACGTCCCCCGAACAACAAGATGCAGGGTCCTTCAGAGGTTTGCAGCTGTGCATACGCCATCCTGTCGACCTCCTCTATCCACTTCACACAAGCAGAAACGGCTCCAGTGGGCCAAACATTACATGAAGACTGATTTCAAAACTGTTTTGTTCACGGATGAGTGCCGTGCAGCGCTCGATGGTCCAGATGAATGGAGTGGAGGATGGCTGGTTGATGGACACCCCACGCAAACACGGCTACAGCGCCAACAAGGAGGAGGTGGAGTAATGTTTTGGGCTGGAATCATGGGGAGAGAGATTGTCGGCCCCTTTAGGATCCCTGAAGGCGCTAAAGATGAACTCCATAATGTATGTGGATTTTCTCAAACAGCACTTCCTGCCATGGTTCAAGAAGAAGAACCGTGTATTTCACAGCAAGATCATTTTTCTGCATGATAATGCACCATATCATGCTGCACATAAAACATCTGCATCTCTGGCTGATATGGGCATAAAAGGGGACAAACTTATGGTGTGACCCCCATGCTTCCCTGACCTCTACCCCATTCAGAACCTTTGGAGCATCATTAAAAGGAGTGTCTATGATGGCGGGAGGCAGTTCACATCTAAGCAACAGCTCTGGGAGGGTATTCTGTCCTCATGCAAAACAATTGAAGCAGAAACCATCCAAAACCTGACAAATTCAATGGACGAGAGAGTTCAGAAGCTCCTTTCGAACAAGGGGTCCTATGTGAAAATGTAACATCACCTAGAATAAAGTTTTGAGTTGAAAACTGTTTGATTTCAGTTTCTAACAACCTGCTAATGCTTATAATTTCAAAAATGACCATTTTTTTGGTCTTTATTAAAATGAAAAGGTTGATCGAAAAGTTTGGGGGATCTAAGAGTGTGGCAACCCAGTAGTCATGATTACTTCGAATTCTGACAATATGAGGGTCATGCTGCAGGTAGTGCAGCAAGAAGGCACTTATGTGTCTTGCGCATCTCGGAGCCCCAAAATTATTTTCCGGGCTAGATGCAGCTAAAAATTATTTTTAATTTTAAATCTGGTGAAGCTTATTATAGATGGCCTAATAGGATCAGTGCTGCACACTGCTACAAAGCCCAAATTATTTTCCAGTCAAGATACAGATAAACATGATTAGTAATTTGAAAGCTTAAAACGGTTGGTAGGGTGATTTTAACCAATCATCAAGCTTTTACTCTCCCCAGGATGACACAGGGGTAGAAAAGTCGTTTCGGATCCATGATTTGTTCATCTTTATGAACGTGAATCTGTCTACATTATCAGTGGAGAGCCGCGTGCGCTTATCTGTCAGCACACCACCAGCAGCGCTGAACACACGTTCAGACAGAACGCTGGCTGCGGGGCATGACAAGATCTCCAAGGCGTAAGTGGCTAGCTCCGGCCATTTATCCAGATTGGAAGCCCAAAAAGAGCAAGGGTCCAGTGACACAGTCGTGGCTTCAATGTTTACTTGGAGATACTCCTGTACCATCGTCTCTAGGCGTTGACTATGTGTCAGACTTCTTGTCTCCTGTGGCCTTGCAAAGGATGGGCTAAAAAAGTGGTGAAATGATTCCGCAAAATTGATGTTACCAGCAGATACTGTGGTTCTGTTACGGTTTGAGTGCTGAACACTTGACGGTCCCACGGTTGGCAAGTTGGAACTGTGAGATTCACTACGTGCACCACTGGTATTTTGTGGAAAAGCACATGTAAGATTCTGCAACAGTCTCTGCTGATACTCCTGCATGAGTGCATCCCTTTCTATGGCAGGAATAATTTCTGCAAATTTACTTTTGTACCGGGGATCTAACAGTGTGGCAACCCAGTAGTCAGGATTATTTCTAATTCTCACAATTCGAGGGTCATGTTGCAGGTAGTGCAGCAAGAAGGCACTCATGTGTGTTGCGCATCCAGGAGCACCAAGTCCCTGTTGTGTTGGTGGCAAGGTAACAATCATGCTTCCTTCCTCTGTCCTCTCCCCCCAACCTCGCACAACAGAAATGTGATCAAGGTCTCCCTCATCTGATGAGTCTTCCATCAGTTCGTCCTCCACTTCTTCCTGGGCTCCTGCACCTTCCTCACTAGTTTGGCTGCTACCATGCGCCCTGGTAAAATCATCTCCCCCACCCTCACATGCCTGCCGCCTTGGTGCTGCCGACCGTCTGGACCTTGCAGATGTTAGCCCTTCCGCATACAACTCCTCCTCCTCTACTTCCTCCACCTCCTCTTGTGCCACCACCTGACTCCGAATTCTGTTTAACATGTGCTCCAGCATGTAAATCACCGGAATAGTCATGCTGATAATGGCATCGTCAGCACTAAACATCTTCGTCGCCATTTCAAAACTGTGCAGAAGGGTGCATAGGTCCCTGATCTGAGACCACTCCTCCAGCGTGATTTGCCCCACCTCTGAATCTCGTTGGCCCAGGCTATACGTCAGAACGTATTGCACCAGGGCTTGTCGGTGCTGCCACAGTCGCTGCAACATGTGCAGAGTTGAATTCCACCGGGTAGGCACATCGCATTTTAGCCGGTGAAGTGGCAGGCCCAACGACTTCTGTAGAGATGTAAGTCACTGAGCTGCGGGATGCGAACGGCGGAAGTGAGCACACAGCGACCGTGCCCTCTGCAGAAGGCCATCTAGTCTGGGATAGTGGGCTAAAAATTGCTGGACAACCAGGTTCAACACGTGAGCCATACAAGGCACGTGTGTGACATTGCCCCGGCGAAGGGCCGCACCCAGGTTTGCAGCATTGTCGCACACGGCCTTCCCTGGTTTCAGGTCCAGTGGAGACAACCATTCATGAAATTGGTTCTCCAGAGCTGACCACAACTCCTCAGCTGTGTGACTCACATTTCCCAGACATTTCAATGTAAAAACCGCCTGATGACGTTGAGCCCTACTGCCAGCATAGTAAGGAGGTGTGCAGGATCCCTTCTGCGCAGTTAGAAAGCTTGTGGCATGACCAGACAGGCTTTGGGTGCAGGTGGAAGACCGAGAGGAGGTTGAGGAGGCAGAAGCAGTGGAGGAACTTTGACATAAAGAGGATTGACGCACAACTCGTGGGGACGGCAAGACTTGGACAGCAGCCCCTTGTCCTGCTGTCACCATAGTTACCCAGTGCCCAGTCAGCGACATGTAACGCCCCTGTCCATGCCTACTCGTCCAAGTGTCTGTGGTGAAATGCACCCTGTCACACACCGAGTTTCTCAAAGAAGCGGTGATGTTGTGTGCGACATGCTGGTGGAGCGCAGGCACACCTTTCTTTGAGAAGTAGTGCCGACTGGGCATCTGGTACTGGGGCACTGCGACGGACATAAGGTCTCGAAAATCCTCTGTGTCCACCAGGCGGAAAGGCAGCATTTCTGTAGCCAAGAGCTTGCAGATGGTGAAATTCAACCTCTTAGCTTTCTCATGGCTAGGAGGAAATGGTCTTTTACTTGTCCACATCTGAGGGACCGAGGGCTGGCTATTGTGCTTAGACGGGGTTGATAAGGGTGTCCCCGGCAAACTGCCGGTCTGTGAGGAAGATGCAGGCGGACATGTTAGGTTGCCTTGATCCAAAGGTGGTGCTATCGATGTCGGACAGCGCTCAAGACCAGCTGGTGTTACCACCTCCAAAGAAAATGATGACCTGCCAATCACGCTGGCTGTTGCGGGTAAAGAGGTGGCAGGTCTGCGCCCCAAAACAGGTGTGACTGCTGTCCCCCCAGTCACAGAGGATGAAGAGGCCGCGGATGCACAAGATATGGCAGACGGTGGTTGGCCCGGCCGGCTAGGCCGCATTGTAGCACACTGAGCTTCCCACTGCAACTTATGCTTCATGTCCATGTGCCGGTTCATGCATGAAGTACTCAAACTATGTATTTTTTGGCCTCTACTTAGCTTTTGCTGACAAATGTTACAGATAACACGAGTTATCGATCTGAAAAAATGCCCAGGCTATGCAAGGCTTAGCACCCATGCGACCTGAAGAGCCACCACGACTTGTGGTGAGAGGCAGAGTTGTGTTTGAGGATGCAGTTGTTGACGTGCTTCCAGTACTACGTCTCTGTCCAGGAAGGCGCAACCTGACCTCGTCGTCACTAGCATCTTCCTCCACCTCCTCTGCTGACCTCATCTCTTGGCTGACTGTGGGTTGACAGTAAGTGGGATCTCCGACCTCATCATCATCACCCTGTGCGTTATCACACCCGTCGTCCTCAGAGCCAACCTGTTCCTGCCCTGACAAAAAACTAAAGTTGTCGCTCCAATCAGGTATTTGAGTCTTATCATCGTCTTCCTCATTGTCTCCACCAACAGGAGTTACAGTTTGGGAATGAGGGTCTACATTATGGTCAGAACCTTCTGCGTCTGGTCCTGGATCCGACTTATAAAGATTCTGGGCATCAGTGCAGATCATTTCCTCGTCTGGATTCACAGAAGCGCTGGAGTCGACCTCTGATTCCCAGGCTATAGTATGAGTAAACAGCTCTGCAGACTCAACCATCTGTTCTACCCCATACTCAGACGGGCAGCTGGAGATTTGGGAGCTGTGAGGAAGCAAGTGCGATTTGGGTGACACCTTTGAGGACTGGAGTATTTGTGATGTTGAAGTTGATGTGGAGGAGAGCCCACTTAAAGGAGCACTTGATATCCGTTGAAGCACCTGCTGTTTTTGTGCCTCATCTGGAATTTGTAGCGATTGGCGTGGCCGTAAGAAAGGGATCTTATCACATTGTCCGCTAAAAGAAGTAGACATTTTAGTTTGGCTGGAAGATGGTCTTTCTTCTGCACCTACCCCACGGACACAACCTTTTTTCCCCTTCCCAACACGCCTATTCCCCTTTCCACCAGCAGCAGGCCTTTTTCCACTCATTTTGGTGGTTAACTAATTCACAACTCTGGAGTTGGATGCACAAAAAAACAATGGATGGTAACCGAGCAGAGCTGAGTGGCCAAACTGTGGTATTAGGCCAAAACTATTGGCTGGGTTAGATGCAGAAAAAAATTATTTTTAATTTGCAACCTGATGGAGGTCAGTATAGATGGACTAATAGACCAAGTCCCACACACCGCTAGAAGCCCAAATATTTTTTCAGAGCTAGATGCAGAAAATTTTTTTATTCAATTTGCAACCTGATGGAGGTCAGTATAGATGGACTAATAGACCAAGTCCCACACACTGCTAGAAGCCCAAATATTTTTTCAGAGCTAGATGCAGAAAAAAATTATTTTTAATTTGCAACCTGATGGAGGTCAGTATAGATGGACTAATAGACCAAGTCCCACACACCGCTAGAAGCCCAAATATTTTTTCAGAGCTAGATGCAGAAATTTTTTTTATTCAATTTGCAACCTGATGGAGGTCAGTATAGATGGACTAATAGACCAAGTCCCACACACTGCTAGAAGCCCAAATATTTTTTCAGAGCTAGATGCAGAAAAAAAATATTTTTAATTTGCAACCTGATGGAGGTCAGTATAGATGGACTAATAGACCAAGTCCCACACACTGCTAGAAGCCCAAATATTTTTTCAGAGCTAGATGCAGAAAAAAATTATTTTTAATTTGCAACCTGATGGAGGTCAGTATAGATGGACTAAAAGACCAAGTCCCACACACCGCTAGAAGCCCAAATATTTTTTCAGAGCTAGATGCAGAAAAAAATTATATTCAATTTGCAACCTGCTGGAGGTCAGTATAGAAGGACTAATAGAACAAGTCCCACACACTGCTAGAAGCCCAAATATTTTTTCAGAGCTAAATGAAGAAAAAAATTATTTTTAATTTGCAACCTGATGGAGGTCAGTATAGATGGACTAATAGACCAAGTCCCACACACAGCTAGAAGCCCAAATATTTTTTCAGAGCTAAATGAAGAAAAAAATTATTTTTAATTTGCAACCTGATGGAGGTCAGTATAGATGGACTAATAGACCAAATCCCACACACTGCTAGAAGCCCAAATATTTTTTCAGAGCTAGATGCAGAAAAAAATTATTTTTAATTTGCAACCTGATGGAGGTCAGTATAGATGGACTAATAGACCAAGTCCCACACACTGCTAGAAGCCCAAATATTTTTTCAGAGATAAATGAAGAAAAAAAATATTTTTAATTTGCAACCTGATGGAGGTCAGTATAGATGGACTAATAGAGAAAGTCCCACACACTGCTAGAAGCCCAAATATTTTTTCAGAGCTAGATGCAGAAAAAAATTATTTTTAATTTGCAACCTGATGGAGGTCAGTATAGATGGACTAATAGACCAAGTCCCACACACCGCTAGAAGCCCAAATATTTTTTCAGAGCTAGATGCAGAAAAAAATTATATTCAATTTGCAACCTGCTGGAGGTCAGTATAGATGGACTAATAGACCAAGTCCCACACACTGCTAGAAGCCCAAATATTTTTTCAGAGCTAGATGCAGAAAAAAATTATATTCAGTTTGCAACCTGATGGAGGTCAGTATAGATGGACTAATAGAATGATGCTATGCCCAAAAGATTTTACTTCACTAGGTGCAGTAAAAAAATTGGTATTCTATACACAGGTGGTATATCTTGCAACACAGATAGGCTACTCCACTGACTAACACACTCTGCAATAGGCCAAAAAGGATTAGCTTTGCTAGATTCAGCCAAATGCTGTGAAAAAAACTTGCACAGCACTGGCACAGACCTGCCTGGCAAAAACTGATAGGAACTGATGTAACCTAGTCCTGAAGAGGACTCCAATTACAATTAGTCTTTACTCCCACAATCTATCTATTTAAGAGCACAGACCTGCCTGATAAAAGTCGTAGGAAATGCTGTAACCTAGTCCTTAAAAGGACTGCAATCACAACTATTCCCTACTCCCAAGCTATCTGTATATTTGTGCGAAAATTGGCTTGAAATTAACAAGGTATAGCGCACACAGCAACAGCGGTGCCGTCTAACACGCAGCTGCAGCAGTGAGAAAATGGTGGCGACGGGGAAAATGGCTTGGTCTTATAGGGCAAGGACATGTGACATACACTGCCAATCACACATGCCCTTGCTTGTGTGAAAAAAAGCACTTCGCTCCGTGTTTGCGCTGCTGATAGGCTGACAGACTGCACCTCCCCACTGCAAATGCGGGAAAGAGAAAAAAAAATGGAGATCTTCATTGTTCCTGCAGAGATCCATCCCCTGCCCCTCCCCCCGCCCCGCTGTACACTCAAACTGCGTATTAACATTAATTTTCATCATTACTGAGAAAAAATCCAGTTATGATTTTGGTGCACGAACAGTTATCGAACATAACCTCGAACAGCCGAATTTTTCTCAAATTGTTCGTGTTCGCCGACCGGCTCGAACAACGCCCAAAACAGCTCGAATTTGAGATTGGCGAACAGTTCGAGTAGAACAACGCTCATCTCTATACAGGACGCTGTTATCATGGAGGATATTAGTGAGGTGTAATCTACATGGTGACGTCCTCTACACCAGATATTATACAGGACGCTGTTATCATGGAGGATATTAGTGACGTGTAATCTACATGGTGACATCCTCTACAACAGATATTATACAGGACGCTGTTATCATGGAGGCTATTAGTGAGGTGTAATCTACATGGTGACGTCCTCTACACCAGATATTATACAGGACGCTGTTATCATGGAGGATATTAGTGATGTGTAATTTACATGGTGACGTCCTCTACACCAGATATTATACAGGACGCTGTTATCATGGAGGATATTAGTGATGTGTAATCTACATGGTGACGTCCTCTACACCAGATATTATACAGGACGCTGTTATCATGGAGGATATTAGTGATGTGTAATCTACATGGTGACGTCCTCTCCACCAGATATTATACAGGACGCTGTTATCATGGAGGATATTAGTGATGTGTAATCTACATGGTGACGTCCTCTACACCAGATATTATACAGGACTCTGTTATCATGGAGGCTATTAGTGACGTGTAATCTACATGGTGAGGTCCTCTCCACCAGATATTATACAGGACGCTGTTATCATGGAGGATATTAGTGATGTGTAATGTACATGGTGACGTCCTCTACACCAGATATTATACAGGACGCTGTTATCATGGAGGATATTAGTGACGTGTAATCTACACGGTAACGTCCTCTACACCAGATATTATACAGGACGCTGTTATCATGGAGGATACTAGTGACGTGTAATCTACACGGTGACGTCCTCTACACCAGATATTATACAGGACGCTGTTATCATGGAGGATATTAGTGAGGTGTAATCTACACGGTGACGTCCTCTACACCAGATATTATACAGGACGCTGTTATCATGGAGGATATTAGTGAGGTGTAATCTACACGGTGATGTCCTCTACACCAGATATTATACAGGACGCTGTTATCATGGAGGATATTAGTGACGTGTAATCTACACGGTGACGTCCTCTACACCAGATATTATACAGGACGCTGTTATCATGGAGGATATTAGTGAGGTGTAATCTACACGGTGACGTCCTCTATACCAGATATTATACAGGACGCTGTTATCATGGAGGCTATTAGTGACGTATAATCTACATGGTGACGTTCTCTACACCAGATATTATACAGGACGCTGTTATCATGGAGGATATTAGTGAGGTGTAATCTACATGGTGACGTCCTCTAGACCAGATATTACACAGGACGCTGTTATCATGGAGGATATTAGTGACGTGTAATCTACATGGTGACGTCCTCTACACCAGATATTATACAGGACTCTGTTATCATGGAGGCTATTAGTGACGTGTAATCTACATGGTGAGGTCCTCTCCACCAGATATTATACAGGACGCTGTTATCATGGAGGCTATTAGTGATGTGTAATGTACATGGTGACGTCCTCTACACCAGATATTATACAGGACGCTGTTATCATGGAGGATATTAGTGACGTGTAATCTACACGGTAACGTCCTCTACACCAGATATTATACAGAACGCTGTTATCATGGAGGATATTAGTGACGTGTAATCTACACGGTGACGTCCTCTACACCAGATATTATAGAGGACGCTGTTATCATGGAGGATATTAGTGAGGTGTAATCTACACGGTGACGTCCTCTACACAAGATATTATACAGGACGCTGTTATCATGGAGGATATTAGTGAGGTGTAATCTACACGGTGATGTCCTCTACACCAGATATTATACAGGACGCTGTTATCATGGAGGATATTAGTGACGTGTAAGCTACACGGTGACGTCCTCTACACCAGATATTATACAGGATGCTGTTATCATGGAGGATATTAGTGAGGTGTAATCTACACGGTGACGTCCTCTATACCAGATATTATACAGGACGCTGTTATCATGGAGGCTATTAGTGACGTATAATCTACATGGTGACGTCCTCTACACCAGATATTATACAGGACGCTGTTATCATGGAGGATATTAGTGATGTGTAATTTACATGGTGACGTCCTCTCCACCAGATATTATACAGGACGCTGTTATCATGGAGGATATTAGTGAGGTGTAATCTACATGGTAACGTCCTCTCTACCAGATATTATACAGGACGCTGTTATCATGGAGGATATTAGTGAGGTGTAATCTACATGGTAACGTCCTCTCTACCAGATATTATACAGGACGCTGTGATCATGGAGGATATTAGTGAGGTGTAATCTACATGGTGACGTCCTCTCCACCAGATATTATACAGGACGCTGTTATCATGGAGGATATTAGTGAGGTGTAATCTACATGGTGACGTCCTCTACACCAGATATTATACAGGACGCTGTTATCATGGAGGATATTAGTGAGGTGTAATCTACATGGTTATGTCCTCTCCACCAGATATTATACAGGACGCTGTTATCATGGAGGATATTAATGAGGTGTAATCTACATGGTGACGTCCTCTACACCAGATATTATACAGGACGCTGTTATCATGGAGGCTATTAGTGATGTGTAATCTACATGGTGACGTCCTCTCCATCAGATATTATACAGGACGCTGTTATCATGGAGGATATTAGTGATGTGTAATCTACATGGTGACGTCCTCTACACCAGATATTATACAGGACGCTGTTATCATGGAGGATATTAGTGATGTGTAATCTACATGGTGACGTCCTCTACACCAGATATTATACAGGACGCTGTTATCATGGAGGATATTAGTGAGGTGTAATCTACATGGTGACGTCCTCTACACCAGATATTATACAGGACGCTGTTAACATGGAGGTTATTAGTGACGTGTAATCTACATGGTGACGTTCTCTACACCAGATATTATACAGGACGCTGTTATCATGGAGGATATTAGTGAGGTGTAATCTACATGGTGACGTCCTCTAGACCAGATATTATACAGGACGCTGTTATCATGGAGGCTATTAGTGAGGTGTAATCTACATGGTGACGTCCTCTACACCAGATATTATACAGGACGCTGTTATCATGGAGGCTATTAGTGAGGTGTAATCTACATGGTGACGTCCTCTACACCAGATATTATACAGGACGCTGTTATCATGGAGGATATTAGTGATGTGTAATCTACATGGTCACATCCTCTACACCAGATATTATACAGGACGCTGTTATCATGGAGGATATTAGTGAGGTGTAATCTACATGGTGATGTCCTCTACACCAGATATTATACAGGACGCTGTTATCATGGAGGCTATTAGTGATGTGTAATCTACATGGTGACGTCTTCTACACCAGATATTATACAGGACGCTGTTATCATGGAGGCTATTAGTGATGTGTAATCTACATGGTGACGTCCTCTACACCAGATATTATACAGGACGCTGTTATCATGGAGGATATTAGTGAGGTGTAATCTACATGGTGACGTCCTCTACACCAGATATTATACAGGACGCTGTTATCATGGAGGATATTAGTGAGGTGTAATCTACACGGTGATGTCCTCTACACCAGATATTATACAGGACGCTGTTATCATGGAGGATATTAGTGACGTGTAATCTACACGGTGACGTCCTCTACACCAGATATTATACAGGACGCTGTTATCATGGAGGATATTAGTGAGGTGTAATCTACATGGTGACGTCCTCTCTACCAGATATTATACAGGACGCTGTTATCATGGAGGATATTAGTGAGGTGTAATCTACATGGTAACGTCCTCTCTACCAGATATTATACAGGACGCTGTGATCATGGAGGATATTAGTGAGGTGTAATCTACATGGTGACGTCCTCTCCACCAGATATTATACAGGACGCTGTTATCATGGAGGATATTAGTGAGGTGTAATCTACATGGTGACGTCCTCTACACCAGATATTATACAGGACGCTGTTATCATGGAGGATATTAGTGAGGTGTAATCTACATGGTGATGTCCTCACCACCAGATATTATACAGGACGCTGTTATCATGGAGGATATTAATGAGGTGTAATCTACATGGTGACGTCCTCTACACCAGATATTATACAGGACGCTGTTATCATGGAGGATATTAGTGAGGTGTAATCTACATGGTAACGTCCTCTCTACCAGATATTATACAGGACGCTGTTATCATGGAGGATATTAGTGAGGTGTAATCTACATGGTAACGTCCTCTCTACCAGATATTATACAGGACGCTGTGATCATGGAGGATATTAGTGAGGTGTAATCTACATGGTGACGTCCTCTCCACCAGATATTATACAGGACGCTGTTATCATGGAGGATAATAGTGAGGTGTAATCTACATGGTGACGTCCTCTACACCAGATATTATACAGGACGCTGTTATCATGGAGGATATTAGTGAGGTGTAATCTACATGGTGATGTCCTCTCCACCAGATATTATACAGGACGCTGTTATCATGGAGGATATTAATGAGGTGTAATCTACATGGTGACGTCCTCTACACCAGATATTATACAGGACGCTGTTATCATGGAGGCTATTAGTGATGTGTAATCTACATGGTGACGTCCTCTCCATCAGATATTATACAGGACGCTGTTATCATGGAGGATATTAGTGATGTGTAATCTACATGGTGACGTCCTCTACACCAGATATTATACAGGACGCTGTTATCATGGAGGATATTAGTGAGGTGTAATCTACATGGTGACGTCCTCTACACCAGATATTATACAGGACGCTGTTAACATGGAGGTTATTAGTGACGTGTAATCTACATGGTGACGTTCTCTACACCAGATATTATACAGGACGCTGTTATCATGGAGGATATTAGTGAGGTGTAATCTACATGGTGACGTCCTCTAGACCAGATATTATACAGGACGCTGTTATCATGGAGGCTATTAGTGAGGTGTAATCTACATGGTAACGTCCTCTACACCAGATATTATACAGGACGCTGTTATCATGGAGGCTATTAGTGAGGTGTAATCTACATGGTGACGTCCTCTACACCAGATATTATACAGGACGCTGTTATCATGGAGGATATTAGTGATGTGTAATCTACATGGTGACGTCCTCTACACCAGATATTATACAGGACGCTGTTATCATGGAGGATATTAGTGAGGTGTAATCTACATGGTGACGTCCTCTACACCAGATATTATACAGGACGCTGTTATCATGGAGGCTATTAGTGATGTGTAATCTACATGGTGACGTCTTCTACACCAGATATTATACAGGACGCTGTTATCATGGAGGCTATTAGTGATGTGTAATCTACATGGTGACGTCCTCTACACCAGATATTATACAGGACGCTGTTATCATGGAGGATATTAGTGACGTGTAATCTACATGGTGACGTCCTCTACACCAGATATTATACAGGATGCTGTTATCATGGAGGATATTAGTGAGGTGTAATCTACACGGTGACGTCCTCTATACCAGATATTATACAGGACGCTGTTATCATGGAGGTTATTAGTGACGTATAATCTACATGGTGACGTCCTCTACACCAGATATTATACAGGACGCTGTTATCATGGAGGATATTAGTGATGTGTAATTTACATGGTGACGTCCTCTCCACCAGATATTATACAGGACGCTGTTATCATGGAGGATATTAGTGAGGTGTAATCTACATGGTAACGTCCTCTCTACCAGATATTATACAGGACGCTGTTATCATGGAGGATATTAGTGAGGTGTAATCTACATGGTAACGTCCTCTCTACCAGATATTATACAGGACGCTGTGATCATGGAGGATATTAGTGAGGTGTAATCTACATGGTGACGTCCTCTCCACCAGATATTATACAGGACGCTGTTATCATGGAGGATATTAGTGAGGTGTAATCTACATGGTTATGTCCTCTCCACCAGATATTATACAGGACGCTGTTATCATGGAGGATATTAATGAGGTGTAATCTACATGGTAACGTCCTCTACACCAGATATTATACAGGACGCTGTTATCATGGAGGCTATTAGTGAGGTGTAATCTACATGGTGACGTCCTCTACACCAGATATTATACAGGACGCTGTTATCATGGAGGATATTAGTGATGTGTAATCTACATGGTGACATCCTCTACACCAGATATTATACAGGACGCTGTTATCATGGAGGATATTAGTGAGGTGTAATCTACATGGTGACGTCCTCTACACCAGATATTATACAGGACGCTGTTATCATGGAGGCTATTAGTGATGTGTAATCTACATGGTGACGTCTTCTACACCAGATATTATACAGGACGCTGTTATCATGGAGGCTATTAGTGATGTGTAATCTACATGGTGACGTCCTCTACACCAGATATTATACAGGACGCTGTTATCATGGAGGATATTAGTGACGTGTAATCTACATGGTGACGTCCTCTACAACAGATATTATACAGGATGCTGTTATCATGGAGGATATTAGTGAGGTGTAATCTACACGGTGACGTCCTCTATACCAGATATTATACAGGACGCTGTTATCATGGAGGTTATTAGTGACGTATAATCTACATGGTGACGTCCTCTACACCAGATATTATACAGGACGCTGTTATCATGGAGGATATTAGTGATGTGTAATTTACATGGTGACGTCCTCTCCACCAGATATTATACAGGACGCTGTTATCATGGAGGATATTAGTGAGGTGTAATCTACATGGTAACGTCCTCTCTACCAGATATTATACAGGACGCTGTTATCATGGAGGATATTAGTGAGGTGTAATCTACATGGTAACGTCCTCTCTACCAGATATTATACAGGACGCTGTGATCATGGAGGATATTAGTGAGGTGTAATCTACATGGTGACGTCCTCTCCACCAGATATTATACAGGACGCTGTTATCATGGAGGATATTAGTGAGGTGTAATCTACATGGTGACGTCCTCTACACCAGATATTATACAGGACGCTGTTATCATGGAGGATATTAGTGAGGTGTAATCTACATGGTTATATCCTCTCCACCAGATATTATACAGGACGCTGTTATCATGGAGGCTATTAGTGATGTGTAATCTACATGGTGACGTCCTCTCCATCAGATATTATACAGGACGCTGTTATCATGGAGGATATTAGTGATGTGTAATCTACATGGTGACGTCCTCTACACCAGATATTATACAGGACGCTGTTATCATGGAGGATATTAGTGATGTGTAATCTACATGGTGACGTCCTCTACACCAGATATTATACAGGACGCTGTTATCATGGAGGATATTAGTGAGGTGTAATCTACATGGTGACGTCCTCTACACCAGATATTATACAGGACGCTGTTAACATGGAGGTTATTAGTGACGTGTAATCTACATGGTGACGTTCTCTACACCAGATATTATACAGGACGCTGTTATCATGGAGGATATTAGTGAGGTGTTATCTACATGGTGACGTCCTCTAGACCAGATATTATACAGGACGCTGTTATCATGGAGGCTATTAGTGAGGTGTAATCTACATGGTGACGTCCTCTACACCAGATATTATACAGGACGCTGTTATCATGGAGGATATTAGTGACGTGTAATCTACACGGTGACGTCCTCTACACCAGATATTATACAGGACGCTGTTATCATGGAGGATATAAGTGAGGTGTAATCTACACGGTGACGTCCTCTATACCAGATATTATACAGGACGCTGTTATCATGGAGGCTATTAGTGACGTATAATCTACATGGTGACGTCCTCTAGACCAGATATTATACAGGACGCTGTTATCATGGAGGCTATTAGTGAGGTGTAATCTACATGGTGACGTCCTCTACACCAGATATTATACAGGACGCTGTTATCATGGAGGATATTAGTGATGTGTAATTTACATGGTGACGTCCTCTCCACCAGATATTATACAGGACGCTGTTATCATGGAGGATATTAGTGAGGTGTAATCTACATGGTAACGTCCTCTCTACCAGATATTATACAGGACGCTGTTATCATGGAGGATATTAGTGAGGTGTAATCTACATGGTAACGTCCTCTCTACCAGATATTATACAGGACGCTGTGATCATGGAGGATATTAGTGAGGTGTAATCTACATGGTGACGTCCTCTCCACCAGATATTATACAGGACGCTGTTATCATGGAGGATATTAGTGAGGTGTAATCTACATGGTGACGTCCTCTACACCAGATATTATACAGGACGCTGTTATCATGGAGGATATTAGTGAGGTGTAATCTACATGGTGATGTCCTCTCCACCAGATATTATACAGGACGCTGTTATCATGGAGGATATTAATGAGGTGTAATCTACATGGTGACGTCCTCTACACCAGATATTATACAGGACGCTGTTATCATGGAGGCTATTAGTGATGTGTAATCTACATGGTGACGTCCTCTCCATCAGATATTATACAGGACGCTGTTATCATGGAGGATATTAGTGATGTGTAATCTACATGGTGACGTCCTCTACACCAGATATTATACAGGACGCTGTTATCATGGAGGATATTAGTGAGGTGTAATCTACATGGTGACGTCCTCTACACCAGATATTATACAGGACGCTGTTAACATGGAGGTTATTAGTGACGTGTAATCTACATGGTGACGTTCTCTACACCAGATATTATACAGGACGCTGTTATCATGGAGGATATTAGTGAGGTGTAATCTACATGGTGACGTCCTCTAGACCAGATATTATACAGGACGCTGTTATCATGGAGGCTATTAGTGAGGTGTAATCTACATGGTGACGTCCTCTACACCAGATATTATACAGGACGCTGTTATCATGGAAGCTATTAGTGAGGTGTAATCTACATGGTGACGTCCTCTACACCAGATATTATACAGGACGCTGTTATCATGGAGGATATTAGTGAGGTGTAATCTACATGGTTATGTCCTCTCCACCAGATATTATACAGGACGCTGTTATCATGGAGGTTATTAGTGACGTATAATCTACATGGTGACGTCCTCTACACCAGATATTATACAGGACGCTGTTATCATGGAGGATATTAGTGATGTGTAATTTACATGGTGACGTCCTCTCCACCAGATATTATACAGGACGCTGTTATCATGGAGGATATTAGTGAGGTGTAATCTACATGGTAACGTCCTCTCTACCAGATATTATACAGGACGCTGTTATCATGGAGGATATTAGTGAGGTGTAATCTACATGGTAACGTCCTCTCTACCAGATATTATACAGGACGCTGTGATCATGGAGGATATTAGTGAGGTGTAATCTACATGGTGACGTCCTCTCCACCAGATATTATACAGGACGCTGTTATCATGGAGGATATTAGTGAGGTGTAATCTACATGGTGACGTCCTCTACACCAGATATTATACAGGACGCTGTTATCATGGAGGATATTAGTGAGGTGTAATCTACATGGTTATGTCCTCTCCACCAGATATTATACAGGACGCTGTTATCATGGAGGATATTAATGAGGTGTAATCTACATGGTGACGTCCTCTACACCAGATATTATACAGGACGCTGTTATCATGGAGGCTATTAGTGATGTGTAATCTACATGGTGACGTCCTCTCCATCAGATATTATACAGGACGCTGTTATCATGGAGGATATTAGTGATGTGTAATCTACATGGTGACGTCCTCTACACCAGATATTATACAGGACGCTGTTATCATGGAGGATATTAGTGATGTGTAATCTACATGGTGACGTCCTCTACACCAGATATTATACAGGACGCTGTTATCATGGAGGATATTAGTGAGGTGTAATCTACATGGTGACGTCCTCTACACCAGATATTATACAGGACGCTGTTAACATGGAGGTTATTAGTGACGTGTAATCTACATGGTGACGTTCTCTACACCAGATATTATACAGGACGCTGTTATCATGGAGGATATTAGTGAGGTGTTATCTACATGGTGACGTCCTCTAGACCAGATATTATACAGGACGCTGTTATCATGGAGGCTATTAGTGAGGTGTAATCTACATGGTGACGTCCTCTACACCAGATATTATACAGGACGCTGTTATCATGGAGGATATTAGTGATGTGTAATCTACATGGTGACATCCTCTACACCAGATATTATACAGGACGCTGTTATCATGGAGGATATTAGTGAGGTGTAATCTACATGGTGACGTCCTCTACACCAGATATTATACAGGACGCTGTTATCATGGAGGCTATTAGTGATGTGTAATCTACATGGTGACGTCTTCTACACCAGATATTATACAGGACGCTGTTATCATGGAGGCTATTAGTGATGTGTAATCTACATGGTGACGTCCTCTCCACCAGATATTATACAGGACGCTGTTATCATGGAGGATATTAGTGAGGTGTAATCTACATGGTGACGTCCTCTACACCAGATATTATACAGGACGCTGTTATCATGGAGGATATTAGTGAGGTGTAATCTACACGGTGATGTCCTCTACACCAGATATTATACAGGACGCTGTTATCATGGAGGATATTAGTGACGTGTAATCTACACGGTGACGTCCTCTACACCAGATATTATACAGGACGCTGTTATCATGGAGGATATTAGTGAGGTGTAATCTACACGGTGACGTCCTCTATACCAGATATTATACAGGACGCTGTTATCATGGAGGCTATTAGTGACGTATAATCTACATGGTGACGTCCTCTACACCAGATATTATACAGGACGCTGTTATCATGGAGGATATTAGTGATGTGTAATTTACATGGTGACGTCCTCTCCACCAGATATTATACAGGACGCTGTTATCATGGAGGATATTAGTGAGGTGTAATCTACATGGTAACGTCCTCTCTACCAGATATTATACAGGACGCTGTTATCATGGAGGATATTAGTGAGGTGTAATCTACATGGTAACGTCCTCTCTACCAGATATTATACAGGACGCTGTGATCATGGAGGATATTAGTGAGGTGTAATCTACATGGTGACGTCCTCTCCACCAGATATTATACAGGACGCTGTTATCATGGAGGATATTAGTGAGGTGTAATCTACATGGTGACGTCCTCTACACCAGATATTATACAGGACGCTGTTATCATGGAGGATATTAGTGAGGTGTAATCTACATGGTGATGTCCTCTCCACCAGATATTATACAGGACGCTGTTATCATGGAGGATATTAATGAGGTGTAATCTACATGGTGACGTCCTCTACACCAGATATTATACAGGACGCTGTTATCATGGAGGATATTAGTGATGTGTAATCTACATGGTGACGTCCTCTCCATCAGATATTATACAGGACGCTGTTATCATGGAGGATATTAGTGATGTGTAATCTACATGGTGACGTCCTCTACACCAGATATTATACAGGACGCTGTTATCATGGAGGATATTAGTGAGGTGTAATCTACATGGTGACGTCCTCTACACCAGATATTATACAGGACGCTGTTAACATGGAGGTTATTAGTGACGTGTAATCTACATGGTGACGTTCTCTACACCAGATATTATACAGGACGCTGTTATCATGGAGGATATTAGTGAGGTGTAATCTACATGGTGACGTCCTCTAGACCAGATATTATACAGGACGCTGTTATCATGGAGGCTATTAGTGAGGTGTAATCTACATGGTGACGTCCTCTACACCAGATATTATACAGGACGCTGTTATCATGGAGGATATTAGTGAGGTGTAATCTACATGGTGACGTCCTCTACACCAGATATTATACAGGACGCTGTTAACATGGAGGTTATTAGTGACGTGTAATCTACATGGTGACGTTCTCTACACCAGATATTATACAGGACGCTGTTAACATGGAGGTTATTAGTGACGTGTAATCTACATGGTGACGTCCTCTACACCAGATATTATACAGGACGCTGTTATCATGGAAGCTATTAGTGAGGTGTAATCTACATGGTGACGTCCTCTACACCAGATATTATACAGGACGCTGTTATCATGGAGGATATTAGTGATGTGTAATCTACATGGTGACATCCTCTACACCAGATATTATACAGGACGCTGTTATCATGGAGGATATTAGTGAGGTGTAATCTACATGGTGACGTCCTCTACACCAGATATTATACAGGACGCTGTTATCATGGAGGATATTAGTGAGGTGTAATCTACATGGTGACGTCCTCTACACCAGATATTATACAGGACGCTGTTATCATGGAGGATATTAGTGAGGTGTAATCTACATGGTGACGTCCTCTACACCAGATATTATACAGGACGCTGTTAACATGGAGGTTATTAGTGACGTGTAATCTACATGGTGACGTTCTCTACACCAGATATTATACAGGACGCTGTTATCATGGAGGATATTAGTGAGGTGTAATCTACATGGTGACGTCCTCTAGACCAGATATTATACAGGACGCTGTTATCATGGAGGCTATTAGTGAGGTGTAATCTACATGGTAACGTCCTCTACACCAGATATTATACAGGACGCTGTTATCATGGAGGCTATTAGTGAGGTGTAATCTACATGGTGACGTCCTCTACACCAGATATTATACAGGACGCTGTTATCATGGAGGATATTAGTGAGGTGTAATCTACATGGTGACGTCCTCTACACCAGATATTATACAGGACGCTGTTAACATGGAGGTTATTAGTGACGTGTAATCTACATGGTGACGTTCTCTACACCAGATATTATACAGGACGCTGTTATCATGGAGGATATTAGTGAGGTGTAATCTACATGGTGACGTCCTCTAGACCAGATATTATACAGGACGCTGTTATCATGGAGGCTATTAGTGAGGTGTAATCTACATGGTAACGTCCTCTACACCAGATATTATACAGGACGCTGTTATCATGGAGGATATTAGTGAGGTGTAATCTACATGGTGACGTCCTCTACACCAGATATTATACAGGACGCTGTTATCATGGAGGATATTAGTGATGTATAATCTACATGGTGACATCCTCTACACCAGATATTATACAGGACGCTGTTATCATGGAGGATATTAGTGAGGTGTAATCTACATGGTGACGTCCTCTACACCAGATATTATACAGGACGCTGTTATCATGGAGGCTATTAGTGATGTGTAATCTACATGGTGACGTCTTCTACACCAGATATTATACAGGACGCTGTTATCATGGAGGCTATTAGTGATGTGTAATCTACATGGTGACGTCCTCTACACCAGATATTATACAGGACGCTGTTATCATGGAGGATATTAGTGACGTGTAATCTACATGGTGACGTCCTCTACACCAGATATTATACAGGATGCTGTTATCATGGAGGATATTAGTAAGGTGTAATCTACACGGTGACGTCCTCTATACCAGATATTATACAGGACGCTGTTATCATGGAGGTTATTAGTGACGTATAATCTACATGGTGACGTCCTCTACACCAGATATTATACAGGACGCTGTTATCATGGAGGATATTAGTGATGTGTAATTTACATGGTGACGTCCTCTCCACCAGATATTATACAGGACGCTGTTATCATGGAGGATATTAGTGAGGTGTAATCTACATGGTAACGTCCTCTCTACAAGATATTATACAGGACGCTGTTATCATGGAGGATATTAGTGAGGTGTAATCTACATGGTAACGTCCTCTCTACCAGATATTATACAGGACGCTGTGATCATGGAGGATATTAGTGAGGTGTAATCTACATGGTGACGTCCTCTCCACCAGATATTATACAGGACGCTGTTATCATGGAGGATATTAGTGAGGTGTAATCTACATGGTGACGTCCTCTACACCAGATATTATACAGGACGCTGTTATCATGGAGGATATTAGTGAGGTGTAATCTACATGGTTATGTCCTCTCCACCAGATATTATACAGGACGCTGTTATCATGGAGGATATTAATGAGGTGTAATCTACATGGTGACGTCCTCTACACCAGATATTATACAGGACGCTGTTATCATGGAGGCTATTAGTGATGTGTAATCTACATGGTGACGTCCTCTCCATCAGATATTATACAGGACGCTGTTATCATGGAGGATATTAGTGATGTGTAATCTACATGGTGACGTCCTCTACACCAGATATTATACAGGACGCTGTTATCATGGAGGATATTAGTGATGTGTAATCTACATGGTGACGTCCTCTACACCAGATATTATACAGGACGCTGTTATCATGGAGGATATTAGTGAGGTGTAATCTACATGGTGACGTCCTCTACACCAGATATTATACAGGACGCTGTTAACATGGAGGTTATTAGTGACGTGTAATCTACATGGTGACGTTCTCTACACCAGATATTATACAGGACGCTGTTATCATGGAGGATATTAGTGAGGTGTAATCTACATGGTGACGTCCTCTAGACCAGATATTATACAGGACGCTGTTATCATGGAGGCTATTAGTGAGGTGTAATCTACATGGTGACGTCCTCTACACCAGATATTATACAGGACGCTGTTATCATGGAGGATATTAGTGATGTGTAATCTACATGGTGACATCCTCTACACCAGATATTATACAGGACGCTGTTATCATGGAGGATATTAGTGAGGTGTAATCTACATGGTGACGTCCTCTACACCAGATATTATACAGGACGCTGTTATCATGGAGGCTATTAGTGATGTGTAATCTACATGGTGACGTCTTCTACACCAGATATTATACAGGACGCTGTTATCATGGAGGCTATTAGTGATGTGTAATCTACATGGTGACGTCCTCTACACCAGATATTATACAGGACGCTGTTATCATGGAGGATATTAGTGAGGTGTAATCTACATGGTGACGTCCTCTACACCAGATATTATACAGGACGCTGTTATCATGGAGGATATTAGTGAGGTGTAATCTACACGGTGATGTCCTCTACACCAGATATTATACAGGACGCTGTTATCATGGAGGATATTAGTGACGTGTAATCTACACGGTGACGTCCTCTACACCAGATATTATACAGGACGCTGTTATCATGGAGGATATTAGTGAGGTGTAATCTA
The DNA here is from genome assembly GCF_046119375.1 of Phyllobates terribilis. Classification (NCBI taxonomy): domain Eukaryota; kingdom Metazoa; phylum Chordata; class Amphibia; order Anura; family Dendrobatidae; genus Phyllobates; species Phyllobates terribilis. The sequence continues at coordinate 469,162,030 of NW_027362767.1, read as the reverse complement.
CACGGTGACGTCCTCTATACCAGATATTATACAGGACGCTGTTATCATGGAGGCTATTAGTGACGTATAATCTACATGGTGACGTCCTCTACACCAGATATTATACAGGACGCTGTTATCATGGAGGATATTAGTGATGTGTAATTTACATGGTGACGTCCTCTCCACCAGATATTATACAGGACGCTGTTATCATGGAGGATATTAGTGAGGTGTAATCTACATGGTAACGTCCTCTCTACCAGATATTATACAGGACGCTGTTATCATGGAGGATATTAGTGAGGTGTAATCTACATGGTAACGTCCTCTCTACCAGATATTATACAGGACGCTGTGATCATGGAGGATATTAGTGAGGTGTAATCTACATGGTGACGTCATCTCCACCAGATATTATACAGGACGCTGTTATCATGGAGGATATTAGTGAGGTGTAATCTACATGGTGACGTCCTCTCCACCAGATATTATACAGGACGCTGTTATCATGGAGGATATTAGTGAGGTGTAATCTACATGGTGACGTCCTCTACACCAGATATTATACAGGACGCTGTTATCATGGAGGATATTAGTGAGGTGTAATCTACATGGTGATGTCCTCTCCACCAGATATTATACAGGACGCTGTTATCATGGAGGATATTAATGAGGTGTAATCTACATGGTGACGTCCTCTACACCAGATATTATACAGGACGCTGTTATCATGGAGGCTATTAGTGATGTGTAATCTACATGGTGACGTCCTCTCCATCAGATATTATACAGGACGCTGTTATCATGGAGGATATTAGTGATGTGTAATCTACATGGTGACGTCCTCTACACCAGATATTATACAGGACGCTGTTATCATGGAGGATATTAGTGAGGTGTAATCTACATGGTGACGTCCTCTACACCAGATATTATACAGGACGCTGTTATCATGGAGGATATTAGTGAGGTGTAATCTACATGGTGATGTCCTCTCCACCAGATATTATACAGGACGCTGTTATCATGGAGGATATTAATGAGGTGTAATCTACATGGTGACGTCCTCTACACCAGATATTATACAGGACGCTGTTATCATGGAGGCTATTAGTGATGTGTAATCTACATGGTGACGTCCTCTCCATCAGATATTATACAGGACGCTGTTATCATGGAGGATATTAGTGATGTGTAATCTACATGGTGACGTCCTCTACACCAGATATTATACAGGACGCTGTTATCATGGAGGTTATTAGTGACGTGTAATCTACATGGTGACGTTCTCTACACCAGATATTATACAGGACGCTGTTATCATGGAGGATATTAGTGAGGTGTAATCTACATGGTGACGTCCTCTAGACCAGATATTATACAGGACGCTGTTATCATGGAAGCTATTAGTGAGGTGTAATCTACATGGTGACGTCCTCTACACCAGATATTATACAGGACGCTGTTATCATGGAGGATATTAGTGATGTGTAATCTACATGGTGACATCCTCTACACCAGATATTATACAGGACGCTGTTATCATGGAGGATATTAGTGAGGTGTAATCTACATGGTGACGTCTTCTACACCAGATATTATACAGGACGCTGTTATCATGGAGGCTATTAGTGATGTGTAATCTACATGGTGACGTCCTCTACACCAGATATTATACAGGACGCTGTTATCATGGAGGATATTAGTGACGTGTAATCTACATGGTAACGTCCTCTCCACCAGATATTATAGAGGACGCTGTTATCATGGAGGATATTAGTGATGTGTAATCTACACGGTAACGTCCTCTCCACCAGATATTATACAGGACGCTGTTATCATGGAGGATATTAGTGACGTGTATTCTACATGGTGACGTCCTCTACACCAGATATTATACAGGACGTTGTTATCATGGAGGATATTAGTGAGGTGTAATCTACATTGTGACGTCCTCTACACCAGATATTATACAGGACGCTGTTATCATGGAGGATATTAGTGACGTGTAATCTACATGGTGACGTCCTCTACACCAGATATTATACAGGACGCTGTTATCATGGAGGATATTAGTGACGTGTAATCTACATGGTGACGTCCTCTACACCAGATATTATACAGGACGCTGTTATCATGGAGGATATTAGTGATGTGTAATCTACATGGTGACGTCCTCTCCACCAGATATTATACAGGACGCTGTTATCATGGAGGATATTAGTGACGTGTAATCTACATGGTGACGTCCTCTCCACCAGATATTATACAGGACGCTGTTATCATGGAGGCTATTAGTGACTTGTAATCTACATGGTGACGTCCTCTACACCAGATATTATACAGGACGCTGTTATCATGGAGGCTATTAGTGACGTGTAATCTACATGGTGACGTCCTCTACACCAGATATTATACAGGACGCTGTTATCATGGAAGATATTAGTGATGTGTAATCTACATGGTGACGTCCTCTCCACCAGATATTATACAGGACGCTGTTATCATGGAGGATATTAGTGACGTGTAATCTACATGGTGACGTCCTCTACACCAGATATTATACAGGACGCTGTTATCATGGAGGCTATTAGTGACGTGTAATCTACATGGTGACGTCCTCTACACCAGATATTATACAGGACGCTGTTATCATGGAGGATATTAGTGATGTGTAATGTACATGGTGACGTCCTCTACACCAGATATTATACAGGACGCTGTTATCATGGAGGATATTAGTGACGTGTAATCTACATGGTGACGTCTTCTACACCAGATATTATACAGGACGCTGTTATCATGGAGGATATTAGTGACGTGTAATCTACATGGTGACTAGTGTTGAGCCACCCCCGTAGTGTTCGAGTTCGGTTCGGTTCGTCGAACACTCGTGTGTTCGCCGAACTGTTCGTCGAACTGTTCGTCGAACACCTTCGAACACCGTTAAAACCAATGGCAGGCAAACAAAAACACATAGAAACACATAGAAAACACCTTCAAAGGTGTCCAAAAGCTGACAAACTGCTCAGAAGACATAACTAACACATGGAAAAGTGACAAGTACATATAGTCATGCGAAAATAAAAGAGGTGGAGGAGTAAAAGGAGGGGGAGACACAGATATAGGCATGTCATGCCCTTCTAAAATCCAAAAAGTGAGAAGCCGACACGGCCAGTCCGCTCCTGCCCGTGCCACCTCCGTGTCGCCGGGTTTGTGCCAGAGCCGCGGTGAACCCTGACGGCCAGCCCCCCTCTCCCAATACTGGTGCCTGTCCGCTGGTGGGTCGAGCGAGCCCCCCTGTGGTGGAGGCAGCTCTAAGCTTTTTAATTTAAATTGTCTCTCTAATTTGAATGAATACACTTTAAATCCATTTACAAGGATCTATTGGAGGGCAAGTCTCATGCCAGCAGCCGCGGTAATTCCAGCTCCAGTAGCGTCCACTAAAGCTGCTGCAGTTAAAAAGCTTTTATAAGGATCGAGCTCGGCTGTCCACCGCAAGGCATCCTACTGCCAGTCCCAGCCCCTATGCCTTGGGGTGCCTCCTGATGCTCTTCACTAAGTATCCCATGGTCCCGAAGCATTTCCTTTGAAAAAATTAAGTGTCTAAACTACAGGTGGTGTAGCTTGCTTAACAGCCGGGATAATCCGCTGACTAGCAGACACTGCTACTAGGCACAAAGTATTTCCTGGGCTAGATGCAGTTAAAAATTTGTAATTAGATACTCTCGTTGGATGCTGAGAAAGCATTCCATAGAGTCTCCTGGCACGCCATATATGATTCTCTTAAAGAGCTTGGGGTAGGGGTCTAGGGGACCCTTTTATAGCCAAAATCACGGCCCTGTATCGCAATACGTCACCTAGGCTGAAGATAAATGGAACTGTAGCACCCTGAGGGCTCGGTTGCTACAGACGTATTGCACCTCACCCAGAGGTGTGATATCTCACTCTCAGGTAAGGATGGAGTGTGGATCAGGACCCGACACCTGCATGCATTACACCACATTGCCGTGGGGCAGGGCGACCAATATGCCCCTGAGATGGGCACGACAGTCCCTGTCCCTGGCTGGAGTGGGGGGAGGGAACACTGAGGAAGGGGAACCCTGTAGTGCAGGAGCAGGGAGGAAGCAGTTCCTGGGTGCATTGAGAAGGGAGTATAAAAGGTGGGCACCATCTTAGTTCAGTGCAGAGAAGTCTGAGCAGAAGTGGCAGGGAGCAGGGGCTCTGCATGAGCTCTGCTCCGGAGGCGGGCCTAGTAACAGAGGCCCAGGCCTGCAAGAGGGAGAAGGAAGGAAGAGGAGCGGAGAAGGCTCCAGGAACGAGGAATGAAGGGATCCCAGGGGTGCGGACGGGCGAGTCGCCACCGCACGCCCGAATCCACCTGCGTGGAGGGGTCAGGCCAAAGGGGGAGACCGGTCCCCGAACTAGTGGAGGCAGGAAACGACCCTCAGCTAGAAACCGGAGGCTCTGACATTTTATGTGGCGCAGCCCCTTGCTCCACCCGCTAGGAAGGCACCACATAGGGTCAGGGAAACTGGCGCCAAGTTTACCAAGAGGAGGCCCGAGGCAGCCGGACAGAAGTGTTGGTAAGAAAGGCCAGACAAAGGACACACAAAGGGGGTCCTGTGAAGCGCTCCAAAGTTATCTGGGAGTTGTCTGAGCCCCTCACCTGGTGAGCACAGTACGACGTGGGCAGCCGTTACCTGCAGACGTGGTCTGGATAATAAGAACAGTGAGTAAAGGCCCTGAACTGCATCACTGACTCCGTGTCGTTACTGCTGCTGCCCTGCACCATCACCCCCATCCTCCGCATACACTGCCCTGAGGCTATACTCCTCCCGTGGGGAGTTATGCTACGCTCTGCTGCACCCACAACACCAGCCTTAGCGGTCTGCCCTGTAGCGGCGGTTCACTCTGACCGCAATCCACGGGTGGCGTAGTCGGACATTTAAACATCAAAACCACATAAATAGTTCCGCCACTGGTTTGACCGCCCTGAGCCACGGAACCGGATCGCCGCCACGAAGACTACAACCACCAGCATCCACCAAAAAGGGTCCGGCTCCGGGTGTCCCAAGGCCCAGGGGGTGCGTCAGAACATTTTCATCACCTTTCACAATCACCAATGGGACAAGGCAGGGATGTCCTCTGTCCCCTCTCTTATACATCCTAGTGACGGAGCACCTGCTCTCATCAATTCGCCATAACCCCAATATTAGGTGGATTGAGGTGGGAGGCACCGAGTACAAGTGCTCTCTATTTGCTGATGATGTCCTAGTATATATCACTCAATCACATATATCCATCCCTGCTGTTATGGCTGAAATAGATCACTTTGTTACATGGTAAAATTTTAAAATCAATGCAGCGAAGTCTGAGGCCCTCGATGTCTCCCTCCCTAAATCCATATAGGATTCCATCCAGTCCAACTTTCCCTTTGCCTGGCCCTCACAGGGTATCAAATACTTAGGAATTCCTATTCATAGAGACCTCTCCCATCTATGTTATCTTAATTTTGGGCCCTTTATTGAACAATTCCATACAGACCACGGTTGGCAAGTTAGAACTGTAAGATTCACTACGTGAACCACTGGTGTTTTGTGGAAAAGCACATGTACACCGCGTTCCAAATTATTATGCAAAAAGTGTTTAGGAGTGATAAGGGAAGAATTTGTTTGTTTGTCAGTTAAACTCATTGATGGTGATGTGTGTCAGGGCTCTTTATATCACTGTAAGCAATTGCAGACACCTGTGCTAATTAGTTTGGCAGGTGTGTCCAATGAAAGGCAAGACTACTTAAGAAGGCTCTCTCACATTATTAAGCAGCCTACATTTTCTGCCAAAATGGGAAAGAAAAAGGATGTGTCGGCTGCTGAGAAGCAACAAATTGTGGAGTGTTTAGGTCAAGGCATGACTACAATCAACATTGTGCGATGATCAGGATGAAGTGTCTTGGCAATCAAGAAGTATGTAGCTGATTCACAGTACACACGTGTGCGTGCTGATAAGGGCAAATTGAGGACTCTTTCCTACAGGCAATTACGTCAGGTTGAAAGAGCAGCGGCAAAAAAGCCTTGTCATAGCAGCAGACAAGTTTTTGAAGCTGCTTGTGCCTCCAACGTCCCCCGAACAACAAGATGCAGGGTCCTTCAGAGGTTTGCAGCTGTGCATACGCCATCCTGTCGACCTCCTCTATCCACTTCACACAAGCAGAAACGGCTCCAGTGGGCCAAACATTACATGAAGACTGATTTCAAAACTGTTTTGTTCACGGATGAGTGCCGTGCAGCGCTCGATGGTCCAGATGAATGGAGTGGAGGATGGCTGGTTGATGGACACCCCACGCAAACACGGCTACAGCGCCAACAAGGAGGAGGTGGAGTAATGTTTTGGGCTGGAATCATGGGGAGAGAGATTGTCGGCCCCTTTAGGATCCCTGAAGGCGCTAAAGATGAACTCCATAATGTATGTGGATTTTCTCAAACAGCACTTCCTGCCATGGTTCAAGAAGAAGAACCGTGTATTTCACAGCAAGATCATTTTTCTGCATGATAATGCACCATCTCATGCTGCACATAAAACATCTGCATCTCTGGCTGATATGGGCATAAAAGGGGACAAACTTATGGTGTGACCCCCATGCTCCCCTGACCTCTACCCCATTCAGAACCTTTGGAGCATCATTAAAAGGAGTGTCTATGATGGCGGGAGGCAGTTCACATCTAAGCAACAGCTCTGGGAGGGTATTCTGTCCTCATGCAAAACAATTGAAGCAGAAACCATCCAAAACCTGACAAATTCAATGGACGAGAGAGTTCAGAAGCTCCTTTCGAACAAGGGGTCCTATGTGAAAATGTAACATCACCTAGAATAAAGTTTTGAGTTGAAAACTGTTTGATTTCAGTTTCTAACAACCTGCTAATGCTTATAATTTCAAAAATGACCATTTTTTTGGTCTTTATTAAAATGAAAAGGTTGATCGAAAAGTTTGGGGGATCTAAGAGTGTGGCAACCCAGTAGTCATGATTACTTCGAATTCTGACAATATGAGGGTCATGCTGCAGGTAGTGCAGCAAGAAGGCACTTATGTGTCTTGCGCATCTCGGAGCCCCAAAATTATTTTCCGGGCTAGATGCAGCTAAAAATTATTTTTAATTTTAAATCTGGTGAAGCTTATTATAGATGGCCTAATAGGATCAGTGCTGCACACTGCTACAAAGCCCAAATTATTTTCCAGTCAAGATACAGATAAACATGATTAGTAATTTGAAAGCTTAAAACGGTTGGTAGGGTGATTTTAACCAATCATCAAGCTTTTACTCTCCCCAGGATGACACAGGGGTAGAAAAGTCGTTTCGGATCCATGATTTGTTCATCTTTATGAACGTGAGTCTGTCTACATTATCAGTGGAGAGCCGCGTGCGCTTATCTGTCAGCACACCACCAGCAGCGCTGAACACACGTTCAGACAGAACGCTGGCTGCGGGGCATGACAAGATCTCCAAGGCGTAAGTGGCTAGCTCCGGCCATTTATCCAGATTGGAAGCCCAAAAAGAGCAAGGGTCCAGTGACACAGTCGTGGCTTCAATGTTTACTTGGAGATACTCCTGTACCATCGTCTCTAGGCGTTGACTATGTGTCAGACTTCTTGTCTCCTGTGGCCTTGCAAAGGATGGGCTAAAAAAGTGGTGAAATGATTCCGCAAAATTGATGTTACCAGCAGATACTGTGGTTCTGTTACGGTTTGAGTGCTGAACACTTGACGGTCCCACGGTTGGCAAGTTGGAACTGTGAGATTCACTACGTGCACCACTGGTATTTTGTGGAAAAGCACATGTAAGATTCTGCAACAGTCTCTGCTGATACTCCTGCATGCGTGCATCCCTTTCTATGGCAGGAATAATTTCTGCAAATTTACTTTTGTACCGGGGATCTAACAGTGTGGCAACCCAGTAGTCAGGATTATTTCTAATTCTCACAATTCGAGGGTCATGTTGCAGGTAGTGCAGCAAGAAGGCACTCATGTGTGTTGCGCATCCAGGAGCACCAAGTCCCTGTTGTGTTGGTGGCGAGGTAACAATCATGCTTCCTTCCTCTGTCCTCTCCCCCCAACCTCGCACAACAGAAATGTGATCAAGGTCTCCCTCATCTGATGAGTCTTCCATCAGTTCGTCCTCCACTTCTTCCTGGGCTCCTGCACCTTCCTCACTAGTTTGGCTGCTACCATGCGCCCTGGTAAAATCATCTCCCCCACCCTCACATGCCTGCTGCCTTGGTGCTGCCGACCGTCTGGACCTTGCAGATGTTAGCCCTTCCGCATACAACTCCTCCTCCTCTACTTCCTCCACCTCCTCTTGTGCCACCACCTGACTCCGAATTCTGTTTAACATGTGCTCCAGCATGTAAATCACCGGAATAGTCATGCTGATAATGGCATCGTCAGCACTAAACATCTTCGTCGCCATTTCAAAACTGTGCAGAAGGGTGCATAGGTCCCTGATCTGAGACCACTCCTCCAGCGTGATTTGCCCCACCTCTGAATCTCGTTGGCCCAGGCTATACGTCAAAACGTATTGCACCAGGGCTTGTCGGTGCTGCCACAGTCGCTGCAACATGTGCAGAGTTGAATTCCACCGGGTAGGCACATCGCATTTTAGCCGGTGAAGTGGCAGGCCCAACGACTTCTGTAGAGATGTAAGTCACTGAGCTGCGGGATGCGAACGGCTATTGTGCTTAGACGGGGTTGATAAGGGTGTCCCCGGCAAACTGCCGGTCTGTGAGGAAGATGCAGGCGGACATGTTAGGTTGCCTTGATCCAAAGGTGGTGCTATCGATGTCGGACAGCGCTCAAGACCAGCTGGTGTTACCACCTCCAAAGAAAATGATGACCTGCCAATCACGCTGGCTGTTGCGGGTAAAGAGGTGGCAGGTCTGCGCCCCAAAACAGGTGTGACTGCTGTCCCCCCAGTCACACAGGATGAAGAGGCCGCGGATGCACAAGATATGGCAGACGGTGGTTGGCCCGGCCGGCTAGGCCGCATTGTAGCACACTGAGCTTCCCACTGCAACTTACGCTTCATGTCCATGTGCCGGTTCATGCATGAAGTACTCAAACTATGTATTTTTTGGCCTCTACTTAGCTTTTGCTGACAAATGTTACAGATAACACGAGTTATCGATCTGAAAAAATGCCCAGGCTATGCAAGGCTTAGCACCCATGCGACTTGAAGAGCCACCACGACTTGTGGTGAGAGGCAGAGTTGTGTTTGAGGATGCAGTTGTTGACGTGCTTCCAGTACTACGTCTCTGTCCAGGAAGGCGCAACCTGACCTCGTCGTCACTAGCATCTTCCTCCACCTCCTCTGCTGACCTCATCTCTTGGCTGACTGTGGGTTGACAGTAAGTGGGATCTCCGACCTCATCATCATCACCCTGTGCGTTATCACACCCGTCGTCCTCAGAGCCAACCTGTTCCTGCCCTGACAAAAAACTAAAGTTGTCGCTCCAATCAGGTATTTGAGTCTTATCATCGTCTTCCTCATTGTCTCCACCAACAGGAGTTACAGTTTGGGAATGAGGGTCTACATTATGGTCAGAACCTTCTGCGTCTGGTCCTGGATCCGACTCATAAAGATTCTGGGCATCAGTGCAGATCATTTCCTCGTCTGGATTCACAGAAGCGCTGGAGTCGACCTCTGATTCCCAGGCTATAGTATGAGTAAACAGCTCTGCAGACTCAACCATCTGTTCTACCTCATACTCAGACGGGCAGCTGGAGATTTGGGAGCTGTGAGGAAGCAAGTGCGATTTGGGTGACACCTTTGAGGACTGGAGTATTTGTGATGTTGAAGTTGATGTGGAGGAGAGCCCACTTAAAGGAGCACTTGATATCCGTTGAAGCACCTGCTGTTTTTGTGCCTCATCTGGAATTTGTAGCGATTGGCGTGGCCGTAAGAAAGGGATCTTATCACATTGTCCGCTAAAAGAAGTAGACATTTTAGTAGACATTTTAGTTTGGCTGGAAGATGATCTTTCTTCTGCACCTACCCCACGGACACAACCTTTTTTCCCCTTCCCAACACGCCTATTCCCCTTTCCACCAGCAGCAGGCCTTTTTCCACTCATTTTGGTGGTTAACTAATTCACAACTCTGGAGTTGGATGCACAAAAAAACAATGGATGGTAACCGAGCAGAGCTGAGTGGCCAAACTGTGGTATTAGGCCAAAACTATTGGCTGGGTTAGATGCAGAAAAAAATTATTTTTAATTTGCAACCTGATGGAGGTCAGTATAGATGGACTAATAGACCAAGTCCCACACACCGCTAGAAGCCCAAATATTTTTTCAGAGCTAGATGCAGAAAATTTTTTTATTCAATTTGCAACCTGATGGAGGTCAGTATAGATGGACTAATAGACCAAGTCCCACACACTGCTAGAAGCCCAAATATTTTTTCAGAGCTAGATGCAGAAAAAAATTATTTTTAATTTGCAACCTGATGGAGGTCAGTATAGATGGACTAATAGACCAAGTCCCACACACCGCTAGAAGCCCAAATATTTTTTCAGAGCTAGATGCAGAAATTTTTTTTATTCAATTTGCAACCTGATGGAGGTCAGTATAGATGGACTAATAGACCAAGTCCCACACACTGCTAGAAGCCCAAATATTTTTTCAGAGCTAGATGCAGAAAAAAATTATTTTTAATTTGCAACCTGATGGAGGTCAGTATAGATGGACTAATAGACCAAGTCCCACACACCGCTAGAAGCCCAAATATTTTTTCAGAGCTAGATGCAGAAAAAAATTATATTCAATTTGCAACCTGCTGGAGGTCAGTATAGAAGGACTAATAGAACAAGTCCCACACACTGCTAGAAGCCCAAATATTTTTTCAGAGCTAAATGAAGAAAAAAATTATTTTTAATTTGCAACCTGATGGAGGTCAGTATAGATGGACTAATAGACCAAGTCCCACACACTGCTAGAAGCCCAAATATTTTTTCAGAGCTAGATGCAGAAAAAAATTATTTTTAATTTGCAACCTGATGGAGGTCAGTATAGATGGACTAATAGAACAAGTCCCACACGCTGCTAGAAGCCCAAATATTTTTTCAGAGATAAATGAAGAAAAAAAATATTTTTAATTTGCAACCTGATGGAGGTCAGTATAGATGGACTAATAGAGAAAGTCCCACACACTGCTAGAAGCCCAAATATTTTTTCAGAGCTAGATGCAGAAAAAAATTATTTTTAATTTGCAACCTGATGGAGGTCAGTATAGATGGACTAATAGACCAAGTCCCACACACCGCTAGAAGCCCAAATATTTTTTCAGAGCTAGATGCAGAAAAAAATTATATTCAATTTGCAACCTGCTGGAGGTCAGTATAGATGGACTAATAGACCAAGTCCCACACACTGCTAGAAGCCCAAATATTTTTTCAGAGCTAGATGCAGAAAAAAATTATATTCAGTTTGCAACCTGATGGAGGTCAGTATAGATGGACTAATAGAATGATGCTATGCCCAAAAGATTTTACTTCACTAGGTGCAGTAAAAAAATTGGTATTCTATACACAGGTGGTATATCTTGCAACACAGATAGGCTACTCCACTGACTAACACACTCTGCAATAGGCCAAAAAGGATTAGCTTTGCTAGATTCAGCCAAATGCTGTGAAAAAAACTTGCACAGCACTGGCACAGAACTGCCTGGCAAAAACTGATAGGAACTGATGTAACCTAGTCCTGAAGAGGACTCCAATTACAATTAGTCTTTACTCCCACAATCTATCTATTTAAGAGCACAGACCTGCCTGATAAAAGTCGTAGGAAATGCTGTAACCTAGTCCTTAAAAGGACTGCAATCACAACTATTCCCTACTCCCAAGCTATCTGTATATTTGTGCGAAAATTGGCTTGAAATTAACAAGGTATAGCGCACACAGCAACAGCGGTGCCGTCTAACACGCAGCTGCAGCAGTGAGAAAAGGGTGGCGACGGGGAAAATGGCTTGGTCTTATAGGGCAAGGACATGTGACATACACTGCCAATCACACATGCCCTTGCTTGTGTGAAAAAAAGCACTTCGCTCCGTGTGTGTGTAGCACCCTGAGGATTCGGCTGCTACAGGGGTATTGCACCTCAACCCAGAGGTGTGATATTCCACTCCCGGGTAAGGATGGAGTGTGGAACTGAGCTCAGAAAGCTGCATGCACTACACACATCCCATTTCCGAGGAACAGACCAACGGTACTCCCACTTAGAAATGTGCAGGTACGACCGAGTCTGTTCCTGGCTGGAGTGGGAGGGGGGTGGTACATCCCAGTAGTGTAGGGGCAGATAGGGGGAGCAGCCTGGGTAAAGATAGGAGCTCATTGGGTGCTGGTCACCTGAGCTCACACATAGAGGGAGTATTTAAGGTGGGCACCATCTAAGGTCAGTCTGCCACAGTCAGTCAGTCAGTCAGCCAGCCTTTGCAAGAGGAGTGGAAGAGAGCAGAGGAGCAGAGCAGCCCAAGGCCCAGAGAGAGAGAGAGGAGAAAGGAAGAAAGACCCAGAGGGGGTGAAAGAAAAGGACTCTGAGAACCCAAAGTCCATCACCGGGTGAAGAGTTGGCAACTGGGTACCGGATCCCAAACTGGTGGGGGCTAAAGTACACCCTAGCCAGAGACCGGAGGCCGTGGGCAGGATCTGCCACGGCCACCCACCACATCCACCCTGAAGGCAAACCACGTGTAGGGTCAGGGAACCCAAGGCCAAGGGTCTCCCGACAGAAGGCCCGAGGGAGCTGGACCTAGGTGGATCCCTGGTGGGGACGGCCAGAAGACAGGACAGGAAGGAGGGCTCAGGGTCACGCTCCGGACTTGCTTGGGGGTTGGCTGAATCCAGGACCTGGTGGACGCAGCACGGCTCGGGTGGTCACTTGAAGCTGGAGTGACCGGAACATCAGCAGTAAGTAAATACCCTAAACTGCACAACCCGACTCTGTCTTTAATTATCATCTATGCTGCACCACCACAACCCCCATCCTCTGCACCTGACCCCCTGAGGCTATACCCCACCCGTTGGGGGTTATACTATCAAAAGCTGCACCAACACCATCAGCCTCAGCGGACCCTGCTGCAGCGGCGGCCGTAGTGACCGCAATACAACGGGTGGCGTAGTCGACATAAAGAACTTTATAACATCTGTAGGACTGCCACATACTCTGAGCTTGACACCCTGGGCACGGACCGGGTCACAGCCACTCGGAGACTACAACCCCCATCTGATCCGGCTCCGGGTATTCCCCTAAAGAATATGGCCCAGGGGGTGCGTCAACTTTGGCGTAGTCGGCAGGATCTCGTGCCCGCAACACCCGGGTACTGCGTGCCTGAAGAAAAGAACAAGTTTACCTCAAAAAGAAGTCTCCTGCCGGTTCCGGAGGGTCCCCGCCATCGGACTCCATCACAGATCGATTCCCGCCGGTTGTCCGCCATTAACAGCTTTTTCCCGCCATCTGCAGAGTTTCCCGCCACTGGGAGACGATTCCCGCCATTTCCGAGGATTTCCCGCCTTGGGGGAGCGGACGCCATTATGGGCGTGCCAGAGGGTGGCAAGAGGCCACCTCCCATCGTGGGCCAGGACCGAAAATGGCGCCAAAAGTGGAAACCGCCCCCACCAACAGAGACTGTGATGCTAGAGGTGTCTGTCAGCGTGAAAGAACTGCCCCTGGAGCTGACAATCACCAAGTGGCCCCGGGACCGCCCTCGAAGTGGGAGGACTGAGAAGAAGAGAGCAAAGATGGGTGTCGCCTGGAGCAGTCTGGAGAGAGCGCACCCGGAGACAAGAAGCCTAGAGCTGAGTCCAGAAGAAGCTTACCCGGAGATGGGAGAAGAGCAGAGCAGCACCGGCCCGCTGGCCAGGAGCCTGCCGGGAACAGCAGAAGGAGAGCAGAGCAGCACCGACCCGTTGGTCAGGAGCCTGCTAGAAGCAACGACCCCACTAGGCCTAGTGGAGGTCCTAGCACAGCTCCCCCGAGACCGGGAGTGTGCGCAGACCGCTCTGGAGGGCCTCGCAAGGAGGATGGCCCGGGTGCAACGAGAGACGTTGGCGCAGTGGAGCCGAGAGATGGCCCAGCGGACCGAGACTCGTCAGCGGAGCACGCCACCCGAGACGAGGAGACAGACCGCCTCTGAGGATGGCGCAGGAGGACTCAAGGCCGGAGACGGCGCCGAGAAGGGAGCCGAACGAAAGGAGGCAGGTAAAGGGGACGTCTCTACCCCAAACCGGGAAACCGCGTACCTGCCCCAGCTCCCCGTCGCAGAGCCCGAAGTACCCCCTGCCGTGCCCGTAACCGCAACGTCACCGCCACAGACTAGGCCTCAACCGGAAGCCGCAGCCGCGACCCCTGTGACGTCACACGCCTCGACCCCGAGCGTGACCAAGCAGGAAGTACCACCAGCCTGGTCGCAAGGCCTAGTACCCCCGGGCGCCGCAATACCAACAGCGCCCCCTACCTCCGCGGAGCCACCGGCCTGGTCGCAGGGCCAAGTAGCCCAGGGCGCCGCCGTCCTTACGGTGCCCTTCACTTTCCAGGTGCCCCAGGCCTGGCCGCAAGGCCTGGGCAACCCGGGCGCCACCACCACCGCGCCCATAAAACCAAGAGTGCCGCATCTGGGAGAAGATCTGTTCGCCCAACATACGTGCCCGAACGGGTCTGAAACTGAAACTGTCCACAAAGAAAGAGCAGGAGGACGCCGTCATTGAGTACAGCAGAGTAGAAGCTGTATATAGTTGCCCGTCGGGGCACAGTGAACTGTTGCTAATATAGTCCCCGTTGGGACCAGAGAATTGAACTGTTACCCGTATTTCCCTTAATCCCACTGACCGAGGACTGAGAGCGGTCATCCCTATTCCCATTAGCTGGCCGAGGACTGAGAGCGGCCCTACTACCCCTTGTATATAGTTGCGCTTCCTAAAGCGCCCCCTACCGGTTTTATAGGAAAACCATTTTTTCTAAGAGAAACTGTTGCACTTTTCCCGGGCACACGTTGCACAGTGTCCGGAGGAGGAGCTAGAAGCGAGGAAAAGTCTACAAGAATTTTAACATGAAAAGTTTTATGATGCTGCTAATATATATGTTTTATATGTTTTATTATGTTGTTTATGAAAAAAAAAAAAAAAAAAATTGTATGTTTGGATGATGTTTTATATCTTACAGCCCGAGGACGTGCTGTGATTTACCAGGGGGGAATGTAGCACCCTGAGGATTCGGCTGCTACAGGGGTATTGCACCTCAACCCAGAGGTGTGATATTCCACTCCCGGGTAAGGATGGAGTGTGGAACTGAGCTCAGAAAGCTGCATGCACTACACACATCCCATTTCCGAGGAACAGACCAACGGTACTCCCACTTAGAAATGTGCAGGTACGACCGAGTCTGTTCCTGGCTGGAGTGGGAGGGGGGTGGTACATCCCAGTAGTGTAGGGGCAGATAGGGGGAGCAGCCTGGGTAAAGATAGGAGCTCATTGGGTGCTGGTCACCTGAGCTCACACATAGAGGGAGTATTTAAGGTGGGCACCATCTAAGGTCAGTCTGCCACAGTCAGTCAGTCAGTCAGCCAGCCTTTGCAAGAGGAGTGGAAGAGAGCAGAGGAGCAGAGCAGCCCAAGGCCCAGAGAGAGAGAGAGGAGAAAGGAAGAAAGACCCAGAGGGGGTGAAAGAAAAGGACTCTGAGAACCCAAAGTCCATCACCGGGTGAAGAGTTGGCAACTGGGTACCGGATCCCAAACTGGTGGGGGCTAAAGTACACCCTAGCCAGAGACCGGAGGCCGTGGGCAGGATCTGCCACGGCCACCCACCACATCCACCCTGAAGGCAAACCACGTGTAGGGTCAGGGAACCCAAGGCCAAGGGTCTCCCGACAGAAGGCCCGAGGGAGCTGGACCTAGGTGGATCCCTGGTGGGGACGGCCAGAAGACAGGACAGGAAGGAGGGCTCAGGGTCACGCTCCGGACTTGCTTGGGGGTTGGCTGAATCCAGGACCTGGTGGACGCAGCACGGCTCGGGTGGTCACTTGAAGCTGGAGTGACCGGAACATCAGCAGTAAGTAAATACCCTAAACTGCACAACCCGACTCTGTCTTTAATTATCATCTATGCTGCACCACCACAACCCCCATCCTCTGCACCTGACCCCCTGAGGCTATACCCCACCCGTTGGGGGTTATACTATCAAAAGCTGCACCAACACCATCAGCCTCAGCGGACCCTGCTGCAGCGGCGGCCGTAGTGACCGCAATACAACGGGTGGCGTAGTCGACATAAAGAACTTTATAACATCTGTAGGACTGCCACATACTCTGAGCTTGACACCCTGGGCACGGACCGGGTCACAGCCACTCGGAGACTACAACCCCCATCTGATCCGGCTCCGGGTATTCCCCTAAAGAATATGGCCCAGGGGGTGCGTCATGTGCGCTGCTGATAGGCTGACAGATTGCACCTCCCCACTGCAAATGCGGGAAAGAGAAAAAAAAATGGAGATCTTCATTGTTCCTGCAGAGATCCATCCCCTGCCCCTCCCCCCGCCCCGCTGTACACTCAAACTGCGTATTAACATTAATTTTCATCATTACTGAGAAAAAATCCAGTTATGATTTTGGTGCACGAACAGTTATCGAACATAACCTCGAACAGCCGAATTTTTCTCAAATTGTTCGTGTTCGCCGACCGGCTCGAACACCGCCCAAAACAGCTCGAATTTGAGATTGGCGAACAGTTCGAGTAGAACAACGCTCATCTCTATACAGGACGCTGTTATCATGGAGGATATTAGTGAGGTGTAATCTACATGGTGACGTCCTCTAGACCAGATATTACACAGGACGCTGTTATCATGGAGGATATTAGTGAGGTGTAATCTACATGGTGACGTCCTCTACACCAGATATTATACAGGACGCTGTTATCATGGAGGATATTAGTGATGTGTAATCTACATGGTGACGTCCTCTACACCAGATATTATACAGGACGCTGTTATCATGGAGGATATTAGTGAGGTGTAATCTACATGGTGACGTCCTCTACACCAGATATTATACAGGACGCTGTTATCATGGAGGATATTAGTGATGTGTAATCTACATAGTGACGTCCTCTACACCAGATATTATACAGGACGCTGTTATCATGGAGGATATTAGTGAGGTGTAATCTACATGGTGACGTCCTCTACACCAGATATTACACAGGACGCTGTTATCATGGAGGATATTAGTGAGGTGTAATCTACATGGTGACGTCCTCTACACCAGATATTACACAGGACGCTGTTATCATGGAGGATATTAGTGAGGTGTAATCTACATGGTGACGTCCTCTACACCAGATATTATACAGGACGCTGTTATCATGGAGGATATTAGTGAGGTGTAATCTACATGGTGACGTCCTCTACACCAGATATTATACAGGACGCTGTTATCATGGAGGATATTAGTGAGGTGTAATCTACATGGTGACGTCCTCTACACCAGATATTATACAGGACGCTGTTATCATGGAGGATATTAGTGACGTGTAATCTACATGGTGACGTCCTCTACACCAGATATTATACAGGACGCTGTTATCATGGAGGCTATTAGTGATGTGTAATCTACATGGTGACGTCCTCTACACCAGATATTATACAGGACGCTGTTATCATGGAGGATATTAGTGACGTGTAATCTACATGGTGACGTCCTCTACACCAGATATTATACAGGACGCTGTTATCATGGAGGATATTAGTGAGGTGTAATCTACATGGTGACGTCCTCTAGACCAGATATTACACAGGACGCTGTTATCATGGAGGATATTAGTGATGTGTAATCTACATGGTGACGTCCTCTACACCAGATATTATACAGGACGCTGTTATCATGGAGGATATTAGTGATGTGTAATCTACATGGTGACGTCCTCTACACCAGATATTATACAGGACGCTGTTAACATAGAGGTTATTAGTGACGTGTAATCTACATGGTGACGTTCTCTACACCAGATATTACACAGGACGCTGTTATCATGGAGGCTATTAGTGAGGTGTAATCTACATGGTGACGTCCTCTACACCAGATATTATACAGGACGCTGTTATCATGGAGGCTATTAGTGATGTGTAATCTACATGGTGACGTTCTCTACACCAGATATTATACAGGACGCTGTTATCATGGAGGATATTAGTGAGGTGTAATCTACATGGTGACGTCCTCTACACCAGATATTATACAGGACGCTGTTATCATGGAGGATATTAGTGAGGTGTAATCTACATGGTGACGTCCTCTACACCAGATATTATACAGGACGCTGTTATCATGGAGGATATTAGTGACGTGTAATCTACATGTTGACGTCCTCTACACCAGATATTATACAGGACGCTGTTATCATGGAGGCTATTAGTGATATGTAATCTACATGGTGACGTCCTCTACACCAGATATTATACAGGACGCTGTTATCATGGAGGATATTAGTGACGTGTAAT
Source organism: Phyllobates terribilis (assembly GCF_046119375.1). NCBI lineage: Eukaryota > Metazoa > Chordata > Amphibia > Anura > Dendrobatidae > Phyllobates > Phyllobates terribilis. The sequence continues at coordinate 469,143,512 of NW_027362767.1, read as the reverse complement.
CTACATGGTGACGTCCTCTACACCAGATATTATACAGGACGGTGTTATCATGGAGGATATTAATGACGTGTAATCTACATGGTGACGTCCTCTACACCAGATATAATACAGGACGCTGTTATCATGGAGGCTATTAGTGACGTGTAATCTACATGGTGACGTCCTCTACACCAGATAATATACAGGACGCTGTTATCATGGAGGCTATTAGTGACGTGTAATCTACATGGTGACGTCCTCTACACCAGATATTATACAGGACGCTGTTATCATGGCGGATATTAGTGACGTGTAATCTACGTGGTGACGTCCTCTACACCAGATATTATACAGGAAGCTGTTATCATGGAGGATATTAGTGACGTGTAATCTACATGGTGACATCCTCTACACCAGATATTATACAGGACGCTGTTATCATGGAGGATATTAGTGACGTGTAATCTACATGGTGACGTCCTCTACACCAGATATTATACAGGACGCTGTTATCATGGAGGCTATTAGTGATGTGTAATCTACATGGTGACGTCCTCTACACCAGATATTATACAGGACGCTGTTATCATGGAGGATATTAGTGACGTGTAATCTACATGGTGACGTCCTCTACACCAGATATTATACAGGACGCTGTTATCATGGAGGCTATTAGTGATGTGTAATCTACATGGTGACGTCCTCTACACCAGATATTATACAGGACGCTGTTATCATGGAGGCTATTAGTGATGTGTAATCTACATGGTGACGTCCTCTACACCAGATATTATACAGGACGCTGTTATCATGGAGGCTATTAGTGACGTGTAATCTACATGGTGACGTCCTCTACACCAGATATTATACAGGACGCCGTTATCATGGAAGATATTAGTGACGTGTAATCTACATGGTGACGTCCTCTCCACCAGATATTATACAGGACGCTGTTATCATGGAGGATATTAGTGATGTGTAAAGTACATGGTGACGTCCTCTACACCAGATATTATACAGGACGCTGTTATCATGGAGGCTATTAGTGACGTGTAATGTACATGGTGACGTCCTCTACACCAGATATTATACAGGACGCTGTTATCATGGAGGCTATTAGTGACGTGTAATCTACATGGTGAGGTCCTCTCCACCAGATATTATACAGGACGCTGTTATCATGGAGGATATTAGTGATGTGTAATCTACATGATGACGTCCTCTACACCAGATATTATACAGGACGCTGTTATCATGGAAGATATTAGTGACGTGTAATCTACATGGTGACGTTCTCTACACCAGATATTATACAGGACGCTGTTATCATGGAGGATATTAGTGACGTGTAATGTACATGGTGACGTCCTCTACACCAGATATTATACAGGACGCTGTTATCATGGAGGCTATTAGTGACGTGTAATCTACATGGTGAGGTCCTCTCCACCAGATATTATACAGGACGCTGTTATCATGGAGGATATTAGTGATGTGTAATCTACATGATGACGTCCTCTACACCAGATATTATACAGGACGCTGTTATCATGGAAGATATTAGTGACGTGTAATCTACATGGTGACGTTCTCTACACCAGATATTATACAGGACGCTGTTATCATGGAGGATATTAGTGATGTGTAATCTACATGGTGACGTCCTCTAGACCAGATATTATACAGGACGCTGTTATCATGGAGGCTATTAGTGACGTGTAATCTACATGATGACGTCCTCTCCACCAGATATTATACAGGACACTGTTATCATGGAGGATATTAGTGATGTGTAATCTACATGATGACGTCCTCTCCACCAGATATTATACAGGACACTGTTATCATGGAGGATATTAGTGATGTGTAATCTACATGATGACGTCCTCTACACCAGATATTATACAGGACGCTGTTATCATGGAAGATATTAGTGACGTGTAATCTACATGGTGACGTTCTCTACACCAGATATTATACAGGACGCTGTTATCATGGAGGCTATTAGTGACGTGTAATCTACATGATGACGTCCTCTACACCAGATATTATACAGGACGCTGTTATCATGGAGGCTATTAGTGACGTGTAATCTACATGATGACGTCCTCTACAACAGATATTATACAGGACGCTGTTATCATGGAAGATATTAGTGACGTGTAATCTACATGGTGACGTCCTCTACACCAGATATTATACAGGACGCTGTTATCATGGAGGATATTAGTGACGTGTAATCTACATGGTGACGTCCTCTACACCAGATATTATACAGGACGCTGTTATCATGGAAGATATTAGTGACGTGTAATCTACATGGTGACGTTCTCTACACCAGATATTATACAGGACGCCGTTATCATGGAAGATATTAGTGACGTGTAATCTACATGGTGACGTCCTCTCCACCAGATATTATACAGGACGCTGTTATCATGGAGGATATTAGTGACGTGTAATCTACATGGTGACATCCTCTACACCAGATATTATACAGGACGCTGTTATCATGGAGGATATTAGTGACGTGTAATCTACATGGTGACGTCCTCTCCACCAGATATTATACAGGACGCTGTTATCATGGAGGATATTAGTTATGTGTAATCTACATGGTGACGTCCTCTACACCAGATATTATACAGGACGCTGTTATCATGGAGGCTATTAGTGATGTGTAATCTACATGATGACGTCTTCTCCACCAGATATTGTTATGTTCTGCTACCAGAGCTAAGGAAAGAGAGGAGATCTGTCCCTACGATAGAACTCAGCTTAATCCCTACGATGTAACAGGGGACCTGATCCTGCGATCAGACCTGCTAAAGTCCTAAGCTAGTCTGTACGGAGACCTATAGATGTGGGGAAGGAATCCCTACAAGTACTAAGGACTGGGAGGAATATGGGACACCTCCTAACAGAAATAGTAGCAGACAGACGAACAAACAAAATATATAGAACATAGAGGTCAGTAGACCAAGCAAACTAACAGAGCAAGACACAGAGCACAGGCTAGCTAGAAAGTAGATATACAATGAAGTCCAGCAAAGCCAGAAGGGCGGAGCAGGATTAAATAGGCCAACAAGGTCATGTGACCAGCAAAGGAAAAAAAACCTAAGAGCAAGGTTCTAACAGTACCCCCCCTTCTAAGAGGATCCTCCGGATCCCCTAGGACCAGGCTTATCAGGAAATCTCCTGTGAAACGCTCTGATAAGTCTGGACGCGGAAACATCATCCGACCTCACCCAAGAGTTATCCTCGGGACCGAAACCTTTCCAGGCCACAAGATACTGCAAACTACCTCTATACCGTCTATAATAATAATAATAATAATAATAATAGTTTATTTTTTATAGCGCCAACATATTCCGCAGCACTTTACAAATTTTAGGGGGGACTTATACAGACAATACAGAATAAGCATATCTCATATCGAACGGAGTGAGGGTCCTGCTCGCGAGCTTACAGTCTATGAGGAAGTGGGGGAGACACAAAAGGTAAAAAGTACATATATTGTATAATGCAGCCTTGATATACTGAATAGGATAAATAATAATACATGGACTGGTCGCCAGCCAGTATGTGTGCAGTCCTGACAGAGGCTTTTATGTGCATGGTTGGTTTGAACCCGAAGTTGAAGAAGATTTTAATATGGGGGAAAGCTGGGATGGACAGAGTGTGTTTAGGTGATACGCCAGTCTAAAGAAATGTGTTTTTAGGGTTCGCTTGAAACTGTGGGTATTGGGAATTAATCGAACTGTCCTGGGTAGTGCATTCCAGAGAATTGGCGCAGCACGCGAGAAATCTTGGAGACGGGAGTGGGAAGTTCGGATTATGGAGGATTTTAGTTTCAAGTCATTTGCAGAACGGAGGGCACGTGTAGGGTGGTAGACTGAGACAAGGGAGGAGATGTAGGGGGGTACTGAAGCATGGAGCGCTTTGTGGGTAAGCGTGATAAGTTTAAAACGAACTCTATATTGGATGGGCAACCAATGCAATGACTGGCACAGGGAAGAGGCATCTGAGTAGCGGTTGGCGAGGAATATGATCCTGGCTGCTGCGTTCAGGACGGATTGGAGAGGGGAGAGTTTAGTAAGAGGGAGACCGATTAGTAGAGCGTTGCAATAGTCAAGACGAGAATGAATAAGAGCGACAGTAAGAGTTTTTGCCGAGTCAAAGGTGAGAAAAGTCCTGATTCTTGAGATGTTTTTGAGGTGTAGATGACATGAACGAGCGAGTGATTTGATGTGAGGAGTGAAAGAAAGATCTGAATCAAAAATGACCCCAAGACAGCGGGCTTGTAGCTGGGGAGTAATGGTTGAGCCACAAACGGAGATGGCAATATCGGGCACAGGTAGATTAATGGAGGGAGGAAAGACGAGTAGTTCAGTTTTTGACAGATTCAGTTTTAGGTAGAGGGAGGACATAATGTTAGACACAGCAGAAAGACAATCACTGGTCTTTTGTAGTAATGCAGGGGTGATGTCCGGAGCAGAGGTGTATAATTGGGTGTCATCAGCATAGAGATGGTACTGAAAACCGAATCTACTGATTGTTTGTCCAATAGGAGCGGTGTATAAGGAGAAAAGAAGGGGGCCGAGGACTGATCCTTGAGGAACCCCGACAGTAAGAGGAAGTAGGGAGGAGGAGGAGCCGGCAAAAGACACAGAGAAGGAGCGGTCAGAGAGATAAGAGGAGAACCAGGAGAGAACCGTGTCCTTGAGGCCAATAGTGCGGAGCATAGTGAGGAGGGGCTGATGATCCACAGTGTCGAATGCTGCAGAGAGATCCAGGAGAATCAGCAGGGAGTAGTGACCATTAGATTTAGCTGTTAGTAGATCATTAGAGACTTTAGTGAGGGCAGTTTCAGTAGAATGTAAAGAGCGGAAACCAGATTGTAAAGGGTCAAGAAGAGAGTTGTCTGAGAGATAGCGGATTAGACGGGAGTGGACCAGGCGTTCCAGGAGTTTAGAGATAAAGGGAAGATTGGAAACAGGTCTGTAGTTGGCCGTGCAGTTCTGGTCGAGGGATGGTTTTTTAAGTAATGGTTGTATGCTGGCGTGTTTAAAAGAAGAGGGAAAGATACCAGATGAGAGGGAAAGGTTGAAAATTTTAGTTAGGTGAGAGGTGACAGCTGGAGCAAGGGACTGAAGGAGATGTGAGGGAATAGGGTCGCTGGTGCAGGTGGTAGGGCGAGAAGATGCAAGGAGCCTGATCACTTCATCTTCCGTGACTGGTTCGAAGTCAGAAAATGAGCAAGATACAATGTGGCGGGGGGGAGCATGCATAACATTTGGGGATTGGGAGAAAATTTCCTGTCGGATATGGTCAATTTTTTCTTTGAAATAGTTAGCCAGATCGTCAGCGCTGAGGTCGGTGGTCGGGGCCTGCGCTGTTTGATTGAGGAGAGAATGAAACGTGTCAAAGAGTCGTTTAGGATTATTGGAAAGTGAGATGATGAGGTTGTTAAAGTAGGTTTGTTTGGAGAGGTGAAGGGCAGAGTTATATGTTTTCAGCATAAATTTATAGTGGAGGAAATCTTCGGGCAGATTTGATTTTCTCCACAGCCGTTCAGCGCACCTGGAGTACCTCTGGAGAAGACGTGTTTGAGGTGTGTGCCAGGGTTGTCGCCGTCTATGCCGAATTGTTCTTTGTGTAGGAGGTGCGGCTTCATCCAGGGCGCATAGCATTATTTTGTTATAATGCTTCAATGCAGATTCGGGACATGAGAGGGAGGAGATTGGGGCCAATGATGATTGCAACTTTTTTATAAATTTCTGGGTGTTAATGGCGCGTAAATTTCTATAAGTGTGGACGGTGGGAGTGTCTTGAGTAGAGTCACAGTTCTTGACAGAGAATGAAAGAAGATTATGGTCAGAGAGTGGAAGGGGAGAGTTAGTAAAGTCATGTACTGAGCAAAGCCGGGAGAAGATCAGGTCCAATGTGTTCCCGTCCTCATGTGTAGGAGAATTAGCAAGCTGTGAAAGGCCGAAGGAGGAGGTTAATGATAAAAGATGCGTGGCAGATGGGGAAAGAGGATCGCCAATTGGGATGTTAAAGTCTCCCATGATTATCGTGGGGATGTCGCAGGATAGAAAATTTGTAAGCCAGGCAGCAAAGTGATCCAGGAATTGACGGAGGGGACCTGGGGGGCGATAGACAACCGCCACTCGCAGGGAGAAGGGCCGGTAGAGTCTGACTGTGTGGGCCTCAAAGGACGGGAAGATAAGGGAGGGTACAGGGGGGATAACCTGAAAAGTACATTTTGTTGAAAGAAGCAGACCAACACCTCCACCTGATCTGTTGTCAGGTCGCGGGGTATGAGAGAAATGTAGGCCACCATAGGAGAGAGCTGCAGCGGCGGTGGTGTCCGACTGCTGGATCCAGGTTTCAGTGAGAGCCAGAAGGTTGAGGGAATTAGAGAGGAAAAAGTCATGGATGTAAGAGAGTTTATTACAAGCTGAGCGTGCATTCCAAAGGGCACAGTTGAATGAGACAGAAGATATGCAGGGAATATTAATGAGATTAGCAGGGTTTCTGAATGTAACAGGGAAAGAGTTAGTGTTATTATTACTGGAGGGTCCTGGGTTGGGAGAAATATCACCTGCGACTAATAGAAGGAAGATACAGAGAGTGAGCAGATGATTGAGTGATTTGTGAGAGCGTTTCCTGCGTTGTATGGTGGGAATGAATGGATCTGCGTGGTATAACATTGTGAAGAGAGCATGACAACTGTACATAGGAGAAGAGAGGAGTGAGGGATTAATATGGATGAAGTGTGCCGCATTTGTGGGAGAACGGTGAATGTGGATGATTGTAGCAACCAGAGTATAAATGGCACAGATACAAATGGTGAATACTGTTTGCCAAAAAGATGACCTGGAAGCAAGTTTGTTTAATTGTCTTGCATGTCTTACCTGTCTCCTGCCCTGTCCAACTGCCATTTTCTAACTGCCAGGGCACTTTGCTAAATTATGGCACTTCGATAAAGTATGCATAAATGCTATATGCATAAATGCCCCCGCATAAATGCTGCCCCTTAACTAAGTCTCAATATATAGGGATGTATCTGCTTAGATCTGCACAGATTTAACTCATTAACAATCAATCACTAGCTTAAAAGACAACAGGAGACCATAAAGTGCAGGGAAAAAAAAACAGACTAGTAAACTCGGCATGGATCATAAACTCTTAAAGTAAGTGTGATGACCTTTAAGTATCATGGAATAAAAAAGCTAGAGGAGTGAAAAAATATATACCAGAAATTGATAGGCTGCAGAGCATTGCATGGAGATATAATGCAGTTTTCAGGACAGATCACACAAGCAGTGAAAAATATATACCAGAAATTGATAGGCTGCAGAGCATTGCATGGAGATATAATGCAGTTTTCAGGACAGATCACACAAGCAGTGAAAAATATATACCAGAAATTGATAGGCTGCAGAGCATTGCATGGAGATATAATGCAGTTTTCAGGACAGATCACACAAGCAGTGAAAAATATATACCTGTAAGAAGAGAAGAAAGATGAATATTAGCAATGCCATTTTCTAACTGCCAGGGCACTTTGCTAAATTATGGCACTTCGATAAAGTATGCATAAATGCTATATGCATAAATGCCCCCGCTGCTGATACACTGTACCGCTATTGAGGAGCATGAATATTCAGTGCTTCCCATGGGCGTGCGGAGCAGTGAATATTCATTTTCTTTAGCAGCGGGGACAGTGTAGGCTGCAGAAGGCGGCTGCCTCCTGTGCCCCGCTCCTCCACCGATACCGCTCCCCCCACACCACACATAAATATACCCCCCCCAACATTCGGACTGTAATGCGTCTTATAGTCCGAAAAATATGATAATCTGAGAGCAGCATAATGTAGAGGCTGATGCACTGATTCCATCGATGTGTAACTTACAAGGCTGTGTTTTACGGTCTCAATACAATCAGTATTTTATCAGCATGAGATTATCACTACAGGGCTAGGTGTCTCCTAGTCCAGCCACGCCCCTACCACTGATACAGCACATAAAGCAGCCAATCAGTGGTGTGGGTGGGGTTATACACGGCTCAGCATTCTGAGCTCTGCTAAATCAACAGCAGGGAAAACTGTGATTCTATCACAACGGCTGCACTCAGTAATCAAAGTGATACATTGCTGGAATCGGGGTCTCAGCCCCTACATCATGCTACTGACAGATTCCCTTCAAGTTATCGTTTTGTTTTTTTTTTTCTTTTTCTATTATCCATTCTGGAGGTGTCTGGTAACTATTGATCTCATCTCCTTCCATAAAAGTAAATTGGTTGTATAGTGGAGGGGGGCACCGTGTTTTCACCATGTTTTTTTTTCTAAGTATGATATTAAAAAAAACATCAATATTGTTCAAAAAAAAAGTCTCAGAAATCAACCTTTTCTACACTGTTTCCAAAAGATCTGTAGGCTATTACCCTGGATCAGCACAGGCGATTGGCCGCTAGTGTTCCCTCTTCATAGGACAACAGACTTTTATATAGAGAGAAGTCTGTACCCTATGAAAACTCTTTTTGCAATTCGCCCCAAACGAAAGTTCAAGTCGCAAACCAGTGCCCCCTCTCCGCACCCCCCCACCGTGCGCTCTGACAGTCCGCGCGGTTACAGTCCAGTTTTGTCTGTTTTTTTTTTTTCTACACAGTTTGGTTACAGGACATCTGTGCATTGTAAAGAAACAGCATGGGAAAAAAAAAAAAAAAAAAAAATTATTAAAAAAAAAAAAAAAAAAAAAAAAAGGATGCGAGAAATTTCATATTCCCCGTCCTCCACCACCGGAGGAACAGAGGCAGAGGCGTCACAATCCGATACAACAGCTTTTTTCAACAGAGAGATATGAAATACCGGATTAATTCTCCAGGAGGTAGGAACCTCCAACCTAACAGCAGATTGGTTGACAACCTGAAGCACCTTAAAGGGCCCTACAAACTTGGGACCCAATTTCTTTGAAGGAATCCTCAACCGCAGATTCCTAGAGGACAACCAAACCATGTCACCAACAGCGAACAAAACCTCCTGTCGTTTCCTATCAAAGTAGTCTTTAGATTTTCTGTTGGCCTCCTGAAGATTACCACGCACATCCGTCCAAACTCTCTCCAAATCACCGGAAAAATTCTCCTCCTCAGGCACGGCAGATCCCAACTTGGAGAATGACCCAAACGACGGATGTCTCCCAGAACAACAAAAAAAAGGCGAACAACCAGCAGAAGAAGATGTATGATTGTTCAGAGCAAATTCAGCAAGTGGCAGAAACTCAGACCACCCCTCTTGATTGTCTGCCACAAAACAATGCAAGAACTGCTCAACATCCTGGTTTTTCCTTTCTGTCTGGCCATTAGATTCAGGATGATATCCGGACGAGAACGACAAATGAACTCCCAACCTATCACAAAAGGCACGCCAAAAACGAGCCACGAACTGAGGACCCCTATCAGAAACAATGTCAGTAGGAACGCCATGAAGTCTGACAATTTCCTTGACAAAGGCCTTAGCGAGAGTTTTAGCGCAGGGCAGTTTGACGAAAGGAACCAAGTGACACATCTTGCTAAAACGGTCCACGACCACCCAGATGACAGTAAAACCCTCAGAGGGGGGAAGGTCAGTTATAAAGTCCATAGCCAAATGTGTCCAAGGAGCACTGGGAACCTCCAAAGGACAAAGCAACCCCGCAGCAGGAGTATGTGAGGACTTAGATCTAGCACATATAGTACATTAACGCACCCACTTAATGACTTCCTTCTGCCATCCAGGCCACCAAAAACTGCGACCCACCAGTCTCTTGGTCTCAGAGATTTCGGGATGACCTGCCAACCGAGATTCGTGACACTCAACAAACAAATCTCTCCTAAAGGTCCCAGGCACAAACAACCTCCCATGAGGAGTGTTAGAAGGGGCATTCTCCTGTGCTTTAAGAATCTCATTTTCCAAAACGGAGTCCAAAGCAGCTATCACAACACCTTCTTGTAAAATGTTCTCCTCTTTCTCAGCACCGACTATGGGAGAAAAACTGCGAGACAAGGCATCCGCCTTAACATTCTTAGTACCAGGGATGTAAGTAACGGAGAAATTAAACCGCGAGAAAAACAGTGCCCACCTAGCCTGACGGGCATTCAGGCGCTTGGCAGCATCAAGATATATCAGATTTTTATGATCCGTAAGAACCTGAACGGGAAATTCCGCACCTTCCAAGAAGTGGCGCCAGTGTTCAAATGCGAGTTTAATAGCCAATAATTCCCGATTACCAATATCGTAATTCAGTTCAGTCTCCGAAAAATTTTTTGAAAAAAAGGCACAGGGATGTAATCCATCCCCGTTATCCTGAGACAATACTGCGCCAACCCCCACAGAGGAAGCATCAACCTCAACCAAAAACGGCTTAGTCACATCAGGCTGCATAAGGATGGGAGCAGAGGTGAACCTCTCCTTGAGATACACAAAAGCTTCAATGGCCTCAGAAGACCACTGAACCGCATCAGCACCTTTCCTGGTGAGATCAGTCAGAGGTTTGACAATACTAGAAAAATTTTTTATGAATTTTCTGTAGTAATTGGTGAAACCCAAAAACCTCTGTATCGATTTCAAACCAATAGGCCTAGGCCATTCCTGCACAGCCTGAACCTTAACCGGATCCATCTCAAAACCTTTGCTGGAGATAATGTAGCCCAAAAAACTAATTCTCTGTACAGCGAACTCACATTTCTCCAGCTTAGCAAAAAGCGAATTGTCCATTAATAACTGTAATACCTCACGCACGCTCCGCCAATGAGACTCCAGATCCGGCGAATAAATCAAAATGTCATCCAAATACACAACCACATTTTTGCCGATCAAAGGTCTAAGGATGTCATTAATCAGATTCTGAAAAAATGCAGGAGCATTAGTAAGACCAAAAGGCATAACCAGATTCTCAAAATGACCCACAGGAGTGTTAAAAGCAGTCTTCCATTCGTCACCCTCCTTCATGCGCAACAGATTGTATGCCCCCTTAAGGTCAATTTTAGAGAACCACTTGGCCCCCATTAACTGGTTAAACAGATCAGGAATCAATGGCAGTGGGTAAGGATTGCGTACAGTAATTTTGTTAATCTCACGAAAATCCAGACAAGGACGTAAACCGCCGTCCTTTTTTTTTACAAAAAAAAATCCAACCGCCACAGGAGACTTAGAGGGCCTAATGTGACCGGCGGCCAAGCTTGTCTGTATGTATTCCTCCAAAGCCTTCCTCTCAGGAATAGTAAGGTTAAATAAACGACTTTTAGGAAGAGTCGCTCCAGGGACAAATTCAATAGAACAATCATAGTCTCTATGGGGAGGCAAAACCTGCGAATCCTTCTCAGAAAAAAACTCTCCAAAAATCCTGAATAGGAACAGGCAATTCTCCCCTATCCAAAGCTGCAATACGCCCGTTACAACACTTGTCATAACATTTATGGCTCCAGGATTTAATTTCACTGGTAGACCAATCCAGTACAGGATTGTGAAATTTTAACCAGGGCAATCCCAATATTACTGGAGAAGGCAAGTTATTCAACACTACCAAATCCAATTTCTCATGGTGAACACCATTAATAGTGAGAGGAAATTCACAGACCTTGAGAGTAATATTCTTCAAAGGGGAGCCATCCACAGAAACCACAGCAATGGGGGATGATAAAGGTTCAGGTTTTAAATTGAGTCTTTCCACGAATCCCCCATCAATTACATTCAAAGTAGACCCGCAATCAACAAACACCCGAAATTCCATTAATTCTTTCTGAGCAATCGTGGAAGCAGCTAAAAATATACCCTTGGAATTTAAACAGGCAATACGGGCGTGACTGACCATTTTTTTTTCTTTCTTCATACGAAGCTCACAGCCTTTAATCAAATGACCAGATTTTCCGCAATAGAAACACAAGCCTTCAGAAAATCGACGGTCTTTTTCTTGAGAGCGAGGTGCCACTGATCCAATCTCCATCGGTTCACCACTGTTAGTACACACATTCTCATAACCAGAAACTGACATAGCAGAGGATTTGCTCTCATTAACCCTTGCACGCAGTCTTCTATCCACCCGTATAGCTAATTGCATAGCCTGTTGCAAATCTTCAGGTGTAGGATAAGCAATTAGCAGGTCTTTAACCCTTTCACTGAGCCCAGCAAGAAATAGACTTTTCAGAGCAGAATCGTTCCACCCTGTTTGAGTAGACCAACGACGGAAATGAGTACAATATTTTTCCACATTACCTGATCCCTGTTTTAAACGTCTCAACTCAGTCTCAGCTGATGCGACACGGTCAGGATCATCATATAATAGTCCCAAAGCAGAAAAAAAACTATCCACTGATCTGAAGCATGTATCACTAGGTTGCAAAGAAAAGGCCCACTCCTGAGGCTCTTTGCGCAAAAGTGACATTATGAACCCTACGCGCTGGGATTCATCCCCAGAGGACTTAGGTCTCAAACGAAAATACAATAAGCAAGCATTTTTAAATGAAAAAAATTCTCGGTGTTCACCAAAAAATAAATCCGGCAAACATACCTTAGGCTCCAAGAAATGTGCTCCAGGACAGTTACTCACGTGCTGACGGAGCTCGGCCACCTCCAGAGAGAGTCCCTGCAGGCGATGAGCCAAATCCTGAACCGACACCATGATGGAACAGAAAAATCTTTCCTTAGAGAATTTGCTGGCTGGACTTACTGTTATGTTCTGCTACCAGAGCTAAGGAAAGAGAGGAGATCTGTCCCTACGATAGAACTCAGCTTAATCCCTACGATGTAACAGGGGACCTGATCCTGCGATCAGACCTGCTAAAGTCCTAAGCTAGTCTGTACGGAGACCTATAGATGTGGGGAATGAATCCCTACAAGTACTAAGGACTGGGAGGAATATGGGACACCTCCTAACAGAAATAGTAGCAGACAGACGAACAAACAAAATATATAGAACATAGAGGTCAGTAGACCAAGCAAACTAACAGAGCAAGACACAGAGCACAGGCTAGCTAGAAAGTAGATATACAATGAAGTCCAGCAAAGCCAGAAGGGCGGAGCAGGATTAAATAGGCCAACAAGGTCATGTGACCAGCAAAGGAAAAAAAACCTAAGAGCAAGGTTCTAACAGATATTATACAGGACGCTGTTATCATGGAGGCTATTAGTGATGTGTAATCTACATGGTGACGTCCTCTACACCAGATATTATACAGGACGCTGTTTTCATGGAGGATATTAGTGATGTGTAATCTAAATGGTGACGTCCTCTACACCAGATGTTATACAGGACGCTGTTATCATGGAGGCTATTAGTGACGTGTAATCTACATGGTGACGTCCTCTACACCAGATATTATACAGGACGCTGTTATCATGGAGGATATTAGTGACGTGTAATCTACATGGTGACGTCCTCTACACCAGATATTATACAGGACGCTGTTATCATGGAGGCTATTAGTGATGTGTAATCTACATGGTGACGTCCTCTACACCAGATATTATACAGGACGCTGTTATCATGGAGGATATTAGTGACGTGTAATCTACATGGTGACGTCCTCTACACCAGATGTTATACAGGACGCTGTTTTCATGGAGGATACTAGTGACGTGTAATATACATGGTGACGTCCTCTACACCAGATATTATACAGGACGCTGTTATCATGGAGGCTATTAGTGATGTGTAATCTACATGGTGACGTCCTCTACACCAGATAATATACAGGACGCTGTTATCATGGAGGATATTAGTGACGTGTAATCTACATTGTGACGTCCTCTACACCAGATATTATACAGGACGCTGTTTTCATGGAGGATACTAGTGATGTGTAATCTACATGGTGACGTCCTCTACACCAGATAATATACAGGACGCTGTTATCATGGAGGATATTAGTGACGTGTAATCTACATTGTGACGTCCTCTACACCAGATATTATACAGGACGCTGTTTTCATGGAGGATACTAGTGACGTGTAATATACATGGTGACGTCCTCTCCACCAGATATTATACAGGACGCTGTTATCATGGAGGATATTAGTGATGTGTAATCTACATGGTGACGTCCTCTACACCAGATATTATTCAGGACGCTGTTATCATGGAGGATATTAGTGACGTGTAATCTACATGGTGACGTCCTCTACACCAGATATTATACAGGACGCTGTTATCATGGAGGATATTAGTGACGTGTAATCTACATGGTGACGTCCTCTCCACCAGATATTATACAGGACGCTGTTATCATGGAGGATATTAGTGACGTGTAATCTACATGGTGACGTCCTCTACACCAGATATTATACAGGACGCTGTTATCATGGAGGATATTAGTGACGTGTAATCTACATGGTGACGTCCTCTACACCAGATATTATACAGGACGCTGTTATCATGGAGGATATTAGTGACGTGTAATCTACATGGTGACGTCCTCTCCACCAGATATTATACAGGACGCTGTTATCATGGAGGATATTAGTGATGTGTAATCTACATGGTGACGTCCTCTACACCAGATGTTATACAGGACGCTGTTTTCATGGAGGATACTAGTGACGTGTAATATACATGGTGACGTCCTCTACACCAGATATTATACAGGACGCTGTTTTCATGGAGGATACTAGTGACGTGTAATATACATGGTGACGTCCTCTACACCAGATATTATTCAGGACGCTGTTATCATGGAGGATATTAGTGACGTGTAATCTACATGGTGACGTCCTCTACACCAGATATTATACAGGACGCTGTTATCATGGAGGATATTAGTGACGTGTAATCTACATGGTGACGTCCTCTCCACCAGATATTATACAGGACGCTGTTATCATGGAGGATATTAGTGACGTGTAATCTACATGGTGACGTCCTCTACACCAGATATTATACAGGACGCTGTTATCATGGAGGATATTAGTGACGTGTAATCTACATGGTGACGTCCTCTACACCAGATATTATACAGGACGCTGTTATCATGGAGGATATTAGTGACGTGTAATCTACATGGTGACGTCCTCTCCACCAGATATTATACAGGACGCTGTTATCATGGAGGATATTAGTGACGTGTAATCTACATGGTGACGTCCTCTCCACCAGATAATATACAGGAAGCTGTTTTCATGGAGGATACTAGTGACGTGTAATATACATGGTGACGTCCTCTACACCAGATATTATAAAGGACGCTGTTATCATGGAGGATATTAGTGACGTGTAATCTACATGGTGACGTCCTCTACACCAGATATTATACAGGACGCTGTTATCATGGAGGATATTAGTGACGTGTAATCTACATGGTGACGTCCTCTACACCAGATATTATACAGGACGCTGTTATCATGGAGGATATTAGTGACGTGTAATCTACATGGTGACGTCCTCTACACCAGATATTATACAGGACGCTGTTATCATGGAGGATATTAGTGACGTGTAATCTACATGGTGGCGTCCTCTACACCAGATATTATACAGGACGCTGTTATCATGGAGGATATTAGTGAGGTGTAATCTACATGGTGACGTCCTCTACACCAGATATTATACAGGACGCTGTTATCATGGAGGATATTAGTGACGTGTAATCTACATGGTGGCGTCCTCTACACCAGATATTATACAGGACGCTGTTATCATGGAGGATATTAGTGACGTGTAATCTACATGGTGGCGTCCTCTACACCAGATATTATACAGAACGCTGTTATCATGGAGGATATTAGCGACGTGTAATCTACATGGTGACGTCCTCTACACCAGATATTATACAGGACGCTGTTATCATGGAGGCTATTAGTGACGTGTAATCTACATGGTGACGTCCTCTACACCAGATATTATACAGGACGCTGTTATCATGGAGGATATTAATGACGTGTAATCTACATGGTGACGTCCTCTACACCAGATATTATACAGGACGCCGTTATCATGGAGGATATTAGTGACGTGTAATCTACATGGTGACGTCCTCTACACCAGATATTATACAGGACGCTGTTATCATGGAGGATATTAGTGACGTGTAATCTACATGGTGACGTCCTCTACACCAGATATTATACAGGACGTTATTATCATGGAGGATATTAGTGACTTGTAATCTACGTGGTGACGTCCTCTCCACCAGATATTATACAGGACGCTGTTATCATGGAGGATATTAGTGACGTGTAATCTACATGGTGACGTCCTCTACACCAGATATTATACAGGACGCTGTTATCATGGAGGCTATTAGTGACGTGTAATCTACATGGTGACGTCCTCTACACCAGATATTATACAGGACGCTGTTATCATGGAGGATATTAGTGACGTGTAATCTACATGGTGACGTCCTCTACACCAGATATTATACAGGATGCTGTTATCATGGAGGCTATTAGTGACGTGTAATCTACATGGTGACGTCCTCTACACCAGATATTATACAGGACGCTGTTATCATGGAAGATATTAGTGACGTGTAATCTACATGGTGACATCCTCTACACCAGATATTATACAGGACGCTGTTATCATGGAGGCTATTAGTGACTTGTAATCTACGTGGTGACGTCCTCTCCACCAGATATTATACAGGACGCTGTTATCATGGAGGATATTAGTGACGTGTAATCTACATGGTGACGTCCTCTACACCAGATATTATACAGGACGCTGTTATCATGGAGGCTATTAGTGACGTGTAATCTACATGGTGACGTCCTCTACACCAGATATTATACAGGACGCTGTTATCATGGAGGATATTAGTGACGTGTAATCTACATGGTGACGTCCTCTACACCAGATATTATACAGGATGCTGTTATCATGGAGGCTATTAGTGACGTGTAATCTACATGGTGACGTCCTCTACACCAGATATTATACAGGACGCTGTTATCATGGAAGATATTAGTGACGTGTAATCTACATGGTGACGTCCTCTACACCAGATATTATACAGGACGCTGTTATCATGGAGGATATTAGTGAGGTGTAATCTACATGGTGACGTCCTCTACACCAGATATTATACAGGACGCTGTTATCATGGAGGATATTAGTGATGTGTAAAGTACATGGTGACGTCCTCTACACCAGATATTATACAGGACGCTGTTATCATGGAGGCTATTAGTGACGTGTAATCTACATGGTGATGTCCTCTACACCAGATATTATACAGGACGCTGTTATCATGGAAGATATTAGTGACGTGTAATCTACATGATGACGTCCTCTACACCAGATATTATACAGGACGCTGTTATCATGGAAGATATTAGTGACGTGTAATCTACATGGTGACGTCCTCTACACCAGATATTATACAGGACGCTGTTATCATGGAAGATATTAGTGACGTGTAATCTACATGATGACGTCCTCTACACCAGATATTATACAGGACGCTGTTATCATGGAGGCTATTAGTGACGTGTAATCTACATGATGACGTCCTCTCCACCAGATATTATACAGGACGCCGTTATCATGGAAGATATTAGTGACGTGTAATCTACATGGTGACGTCCTCTCCACCAGATATTATACAGGACGCTGTTATCATGGAGGATATTAGTGACGTGTAATCTACATGGTGACGTCCTCTCCACCAGATATTACACAGGACGCTGTTATCATGGAGGATATTAGTGACGTGTAATCTACATGGTGACGTCCTCTACACCAGATATTATACAGGACGCTGTTATCATGGAGGATATTAGTGACGTGTAATCTACATGGTGACGTCCTCTACACCAGATATTATACAGGACGCTGTTATCATGGAGGATATTAGTGACGTGTAATCTACATGGTGACGTCCTCTCCACCAGATATTATACAGGACGCTGTTATCATGGAGGATATTAGTGATGTGTAATCTACATGGTGACGTCCTCTCCACCAGATAATATACAGGACGCTGTTTTCATGGAGGATACTAGTGACGTGTAATATACATGGTGACGTCCTCTACACCAGATATTATACAGGACGCTGTTATCATGGAGGATATTAGTGACGTGTAATCTACATGGTGACGTCCTCTACACCAGATATTATACAGGACGCTGTTATCATGGAGGATATTAGTGACGTGTAATCTACATGGTGACGTCCTCTACACCAGATATTATACAGGACGCTGTTATCATGGAGGATATTAGTGACTTGTAATCTACATGGTGACGTCCTCTACACCAGATATTATACAGGACGCTGTTATCATGGAGGATATTAGTGACGTGTAATCTACATGGTGACGTCCTCTACACCAGATATTATACAGGACGCTGTTATCATGGAGGATATTAGTGACGTGTAATTTACATGGTGACGTTCTCTACACCAGATATTATACAGGACGCTGTTATCATGGAGGATATTAGTGACGTGTAATCTACATGGTGGCGTCCTCTACACCAGATATTATACAGGACGCTGTTATCATGGAGGATATTAGTGAGGTGTAATCTACATGGTGACGTCCTCTACACCAGATGTTATACAGGACGCTGTTATCATGGAGGATATTAGTGACGTGTAATCTACATGGTGGCGTCCTCTACACCAGATATTATACAGGACGCTGTTATCATGGAGGATATTAGTGAGGTGTAATCTACATGGTGACGTCCTCTACACCAGATGTTATACAGGACGCTGTTATCATGGAGGATATTAGTGACGTGTAATCTACATGGTGGCGTCCTCTACACCAGATATTATACAGGACGCTGTTATCATGGAGGCTATTAGTGATGTGTAATCTACATGGTGACGTCCTCTACACCAGATATTATACAGGACGCTGTTATCATGGAGGATATTAGTGACGTGTAATCTACATGGTGACGTCCTCTACACCAGATGTTATACAGGACGCTGTTATCATGGAGGATATTAGTGACGTGTAATCTACATGGTGGCGTCCTCTACACCAGATATTATACAGGACGCTGTTATCATGGAGGATATTAGTGACGTGTAATCTACATGGTGACGTCCTCTACACCAGATATTATACAGGACGCTGTTATCATGGAGGATATTAGTGACGTGTAATCTACATGGTGGCGTCCTCTACACCAGATATTATACAGAACGCTGTTATCATGGAGGATATTAGTGACGTGTAATCTACATGGTGAGGTCCTCTACACCAGATATTATACAGGACGCTGTTATCATGGAGGATATTAGTGACGTGTAATCTACATGGTGACATCCTCTACACCAGATATTATACAGGACGCTGTTATCATGGAGGATATTAGTGACGTGTAATCTACATGGTGACATCCTCTACACCAGATATTATACAGGACGTTATTATCATGGAGGATATTAGTGACTTGTAATCTACGTGGTGACGTCCTCTCCACCAGATATTATACAGGACGCTGTTATCATGGAGGATATTAGTGACGTGTAATCTACATGGTGGCGTCCTCTACACCAGATATTATACAGGACGCTGTTATCATGGAGGATATTAGTGAGGTGTAATCTACATGGTGACGTCCTCTACACCAGATGTTATACAGGACGCTGTTATCATGGAGGATATTAGTGACGTGTAATCTACATGGTGGCGTCCTCTACACCAGATATTATACAGAACGCTGTTATCATGGAGGATATTAGCGACGTGTAATCTACATGGTGGCGTCCTCTACACCAGATATTATACAGGACGCTGTTATCATGGAGGATATTAGTGACGTGTAATCTACATGGTGAGGTCCTCTACACCAGATATTATACAGGACGCTGTTATCATGGAGGATATTAGTGACGTGTAATCTACATGGTGACATCCTCTACACCAGATATTATACAGGACGTTATTATCATGGAGGATATTAGTGACTTGTAATCTACGTGGTGACGTCCTCTCCACCAGATATTATACAGGACGCTGTTATCATGGAGGCTATTAGTGACGTGTAATCTACATGGTGACGTCCTCTACACCAGATATTATACAGGACGCTGTTATCATGGAGGCTATTAGTGACGTGTAATCTACATGGTGACGTCCTCTACACCAGATATTATACAGGACGCTGTTATCATGGAGGCTATTAGTGACGTGTAATCTACATGGTGACGTCCTCTACACCAGATATTATACAGGACGCTGTTATCATGGAGGATATTAGTGATGTGTAAAGTACATGGTGACGTCCTCTACACCAGATATTATACAGGACGCTGTTATCATGGAGGCTATTAGTGACGTGTAATCTACATGGTGAGGTCCTCTACACCAGATATTATACAGGACGCTGTTATCATGGAGGATATTAGTGATGTGTAATATACATGGTGACGTCCTCTACACCAGATATTATACAGGACGCTGTTATCATGGAGGATATTAGTGATGTGTAATCTACACGATGACGTCCTCTACAACAGATATTATACAGGACGCTGTTATCATGGAGGATATTAGTGAGGTGTAATCTACATGGTGACGTCCTCTCCACCAGATATTATACAGGATGCCGTTATCATGGAGGCTATTAGTGATGTGTAATCTACATGGTGACGTCCTCTACACCAGATATTATACAGGACGCTGTTATCATGGAGGATATTAGTGATGTGTAATCTACATGGTGACATCCTCTACACCAGATATTATACAGGACGCTGTTATCATGGAGGCTATTAGTGATGTGTAATCTACATGATGACGTCTTCTCCACCAGATATTATACAGGACGCTGTTATCATGGAGGCTATTAGTGATGTGTAATCTACATGGTGACGTCCTCTACACCAGATATTATACAGGACGCTGTTATCATGGAGGATATTAGTGACGTGTAATCTACATGGTGACGTCCTCTACACCAGATATTATACAGGACGCTGTTATCATGGAGGCTATTAGTGATGTGTAATCTACATGGTGACGTCCTCTGCACCAGATATTATACAGGACGCTGTTATCATGGAGGATATTAGTGAGGTGTAATCTACATGGTGACGTCCTCTCCACCAGATATTATACAGGACGCTGTTATCATGGAGACTATTAGTGATGTGTAATCTACATGGTGACATCCTCTACACCAGATATTATACAGGACGCTGTTATCATGGAAGATATTAGTGAGGTGTAATCTACATGATGACGTCCTCTCCACCAGATATTATACAGGACGCTGTTATCATGGAGGATATTAGTGATGTGTAATCTACATGGTGACGTCCTCTACACCAGATATTATACAGGACGCTGTTATCATGGAGGCTATTAGTGATGTGTAATCTACATGGTGACGTCCTCTACACCAGATATTATACAGGACGCTGTTATCATGGAGGATATTAGTGAGGTGTAATCTACATGGTGACGTCCTCTCCACCAGATATTATACAGGACGCTGTTATCATGGAGGATATTAGTGATGTGTAATCTACATGATGACGTCCTCTCCACCAGATATTATACAGGACGCTGTTATCATGGAGG
Organism: Phyllobates terribilis; assembly: GCF_046119375.1. Classification (NCBI taxonomy): domain Eukaryota; kingdom Metazoa; phylum Chordata; class Amphibia; order Anura; family Dendrobatidae; genus Phyllobates; species Phyllobates terribilis. Next base: position 469,122,007 of record NW_027362767.1, on the reverse strand, counting down.
ATATTAGTGACGTGCAATCTACATGGTGACGTCCTCTACACCAGATATTATACAGGACGCTGTTATCATGGAGGATATTAGTGACGTGTAATCTACATGGTGACGTCCTCTACACCAGATATTATTCAGGACGCTGTTATCATGGAGGATATTAGTGATGTGTAATCTACATGGTGACGTCCTCTACACCAGATATTATACAGGACGCTGTTATCATGGAGGATATTAGTGACGTGTAATCTACATGGTGACGTCCTCTACACCAGATATTATACAGGACGCTGTTATCATGGAGGATATTAGTGACGTGTAATCTACATGGTGACGTCCTCTATACCAGATATTATACAGGACGCTGTTATCATGGAGGATATTAGTGACGTGTAATCTACATGGTGAGGTCCTCTCCACCAGATATTATACAGGACGCTGTTATCATGGAGGCTATTAGTGACGTGTAATCTACATGGTGAGGTCCTCTCCACCAGATATTATACAGGACGCTGTTATCATGGAGGCTATTAGTGACGTGTAATCTACATGGTGACGTCCTCTACACCAGATATTATACAGGACGCTGTTATCATGGAGGATATTAGTGATGTGTAATCTACATGGTGACGTTCTCTACACCAGATATTATACAGGGCGCTGTTATCATGGAGGCTATTAGTAATGTGTAATCTACATGGTGACGTTCTCTACACCAGATATTATACAGGACGCTGTTATCATGGAGGATATTAGTGACGTGTAATCTACATGGTGACGTCCTCTCCACCAGATATTATACAGGACGCTGTTATCATGGAGAATATTAGTGACGTGTAATCTACATGGTAACGTCCTCTACACCAGATATTATACAGGACGCTGTTATCATGGAGGATATTAGTGAGGTGTAATCTACATGGTGACATCCTCTACACCAGATATTATACAGGACGCTGTTATCATGGAGGGTATTAGTGACGTGTAATCTACATGGTGACGTCCCCTCCACCAGATATTATACAGGACGCTGTTATCATGGAGGGTATTAGTGACGTGTAATCTACATGGTGACGTCCTCTACACCAGATATTATACAGGACGCTGTTATCATGGAGGATATTAGTGAGGTGTAATCTACATGGTGACATCCTCTACACCAGATATTATACAGGACGCTGTTATCATGGAGGGTATTAGTGACGTGTAATCTACATGGTGACGTCCTCTACACCAGATATTATACAGGACGCTGTTATCATGGAGGATATTAGTGACGTGTAATCTACATGGTGAGGTCCTCTCCACCAGATATTATACAGGACGTTGTTATCATGCAGGATATTAGTGACGTGTAATCTACATGGTGACGTCCTCTCCACCAGATATTATACAGGACGCTGTTATCATGGAGGATATTAGTGAGGTGTAATCTACATGGTGACATCCTCTACACCAGATATTATACAGGACGCTGTTATCATGGAGGATATTAGTGAGGTGTAATCTACATGGTGACATCCTCTACACCAGATATTATACAGGACGCTGTTATCATGGAGGGTATTAGTGACGTGTAATCTACATGATGACGTCCTCTCCACCAGATATTATACAGGACTCTGTTATCATGGAGGATATTAGTGACGTGCAATCTACATGGTGACGTCCTCTACACCAGATATTATACAGGACGCTGTTATCATGGAGGATATTAGTGACGTGTAATCTACATGGTGACGTCCTCCACACAAGATTTTATACAGGACGCTGTTATCATGGATGATGTTAGTGATGTGTAATCTACATGATGACGTCCTCTCCACCAGATATTATACAGGACGCTGTTATCATGGAGGATATTAGTGACGTGTAATCTACATGGTGACGTCCTCTACATCAGATATTATACAGGACGCTGTTATCATGGAGGATATTAGTGACGTGTAATCTAAATGGTGACGTCCTCTACACCAGATATTATACAGGACGCTGTTATCATGGAGGATATTAGTGACGTGTAATCTACATGGTGACGTCCTCTACACCAGATATTATACAGGACGCTGTTATCATGGAGGATTTTAGTGACGTGTAATCTACATGTTGACGTCCTCTCCACCAGATATTATACAGGACGCTGTTATCATGGAGGATATTAGTGACGTGTAATCTACATGGTAACGTCCTCTACACCAGATATTATACAGGACGCTGTTATCATGGAGGATATTAGTGACGTGTAATCTACATGGTGACGTCCTCTACACCAGATATTATACAGAACGCTGTTATCATGGAGGATATTAGTGAGGTGTAATCTACATGGTGAAGTCCTCTACACCAGATATTATACAGGACGCTGTTATCATGGAGGCTATTAGTGACGTGTAATCTACATGGTGACGTCCTCTACACCAGATATTATACAGGACGCTGTTATCATGGAGGATATTAGTGATGTGTAATCTACATGGTGACGTTCTCTACACCAGATATTATACAGGACGCTGTTATCATTGAGGATGTTAGTGATGTGTAATCTACATGATGACGTCCTCTCTACCAGATATTATACAGGACGCTGTTATCATGGAGGATATTAGTGACGTGTAATCTACATGGTGACGTCCTCTCCACCAGATATTATACAGGACGCTGTTATCATGGAGGATATTAGTGAGGTGTAATCTACCTGGTGACGTCCTCTACACCAGATATTATACAGGACGCTGTTATCATTGAGGATGTTAGTGATGTGTAATCTACATGATGACGTCCTCTCTACCAGATATTATACAGGACGCTGTTATCATGGAGGATATTAGTGAGGTGTAATCTACATGGTGACGTCCTCTACACCAGACATTATACAGGACGCTGTTATCATGGAGGATATTAGTGAGGTGTAATCTACATGGTGACGTCCTCTACACCAGATATTATACAGGACGCTGTTATCATGGAGGATATTAGTGACGTGTAATCTACATGGTGACGTCCTCTACACCAGATATTATACAGGACGCTGTTATCATGGAGGCTATTAGTGACGTGTAATCTACATGGTGACATCCTCTACACCAGATATTATACAGGACGCTGTTATCATGGAGTCTCAGAGTTACGTGTAATCTACATGGTGACGTCCTCTACACCAGATATTATACAGGACGCTGTTATCATGGAGGATATTAGTGACGTGTAATCTACATGGTGACGTCCTCTACACCAGATATTATACAGGACGCTGTTATCATGGAGGCTATTAGTGACATGTAATCTACATGGTGACGTCCTCTACACCAGATATTATACAGGACGCTGTTATCATGGAGGATATTAGTGATGTGTAATCTACATGGTGACGTCCTCTACACCAGATATTATACAGGACGCTGTTATCATGGAGGCTATTAGTGACATGTAATCTACATGGTGACGTCCTCTACACCAGATATTATACAGGACGCTGTTATCATGGAGGCTATTAGTGATGTGTAATCTACATGGTGACGTCCTCTACACCAGATATTATACAGGACGCTGTTATCATGGAGGATATTAGTGATGTGTAATCTACATGGTGACGTCCTCTACACCAGATATTATACAGGACGCTGTTATCATGGAGGCTATTAGTGATGTGTAATCTACATGGTGACGTCCTCTGCACCAGATATTATACAGGACGCTGTTATCATGGAGGCTATTAGTGATGTGTAATCTACATGGTGACGTCCTCTACACCAGATATTATACAGGACGCTGTTATCATGGAGGCTATTAGTGATGTGTAATCTACATGGTGACGTCCTCTACACCAGATATTATACAGGACGCTGTTATCATGGAGGATATTAGTGATGTGTAATCTACATGGTGACGTCCTCTACACCAGATATTATACAGGACGCTGTTATCATGGAGGATATTAGTGATGTGTAATCTACATGGTGACGTCCTCTACACCAGATATTATACAGGACGCTGTTATCATGGAGGCTATTAGTGATGTGTAATCTACATGGTGACGTCCTCTACACCAGATATTATACAGGACGCTGTTATCATGGAGGATATTAGTGATGTGTAATCTACATGGTGACGTCCTCTACACCAGATATTATACAGGACGCTGTTATCATGGAGGCTATTATTGACGTGTAATCTACATGATAACGTCCTCTACACCAGATATTATACAGGACGCTGTTATCATGGAGGCTATTAGTGATGTGTAATTTACATGGTGACGTTCTCTACACCAGATATTATACAGGACGCTGTTATCATGGAGGATATTAGTGAGGTGTAATCTACATGGTGACGTCGTCTACACCAGATATTATACAGGACGCTGTTATCATGGAGGATGTTAGTGAGGTGTAATCTACATGGTGACGTCGTCTACACCAGATATTATACAGGACGCTGTTATCATGGAGGATGTTAGTGACGTGTAATCTACATGGTGACGTCCTCTAGACCAGATATTATACAGGACGCTGTTATCATGGAGGATATTAGTGAGGTGTAATCTACATGGTGACGTCGTCTACACCTGATATTATACAGGACGCTGTTATCATGGAGGCTATTAGTGACGTGTAATCTACATGGTGACGTCCTCTCCACCAGATATTATACAGGACGCTGTTATCATGGAGGATATTAGTGACGTGTAATCTACATGGTGACGTCCTCTCCACCAGATATTATACAGGACGCTGTTATCATGGAGGATATTAGTGACGTGTAATCTACATGGTGACGTCCTCTACACCAGATATTATACAGGACGCTGTTATCATGGAGGTTATTAGTGAGGTGTAATCTACATGGTGACGTCCTCTACACCAGATATTATACAGGACGCTGTTATCATGGAGGCTATTAGTGAGGTGTAATCTACATGGTGACGTCCTCTACACCAGATATTATACAGGACGCTGTTATCATGGAGGATATTAGTGACGTGTAATCTACATGATGACGTCCTCTCCACCAGATATTATACAGGACGCTGTTATCATGGAGGATATTAGTGACGTGTAATCTACATGGTGACGTCCTCTACACCAGATATTATACAGGACGCTGTTATCATGGAGGATATTAGTGACGTGTAATCTACATGGTGACGTCCTCTATACCAGATATTATACAGGACGCTGTTATCATGGAGGATATTAGTGACGTGTAATCTACATGGTAACGTCCTCTACACCAGATATTATACAGGACGCTGTTATCATGGATGATATTAGTGAGGTGTAATCTACATGGTGACGTCCTCTACACCAGATATTATACAGGACGCTGTTATCATGGAGGCTATTAGTGACGTGTAATCTACATGGTGAGGTCCTCTCCACCAGATATTATACAGGACGCTGTTATCATGGAGGCAATTAGTGACGTGTAATCTACATGGTGACGTCCTCTACACCAGATATTATACAGGACGCTGTTATCATGGAGGATATTAGTGACGTGTAATCTACATGGTGACGTCCTCTACACCAGATATTATACAGGACGCTGTTATCATGGAGGATATTAGTGACGTGTAATCTACATGGTAACGTCCTCTACACCAGATATTATACAGGACGCTGTTATCATGGAGGATATTAGTGACGTGTAATCTAAATGGTGACGTCCTCTACACCAGATATTATACAGGACGCTGTTATCATGGAGGATATTAGTGATGTGTAATCTACATGGTGACGTCCTCTACACCAGATATTATACAGGGCGCTGTGATCATGGAGGCTATTAGTGATGTGTAATCTACATGGTGACGTTCTCTACACCAGATATTATACAGGACGCTGTTATCATGGAGGATATTAGTGACGTGTAATCTACATGTTGACGTCCTCTCCACCAGATATTATACAGGACGCTGTTATCATGGAGGATATTAGTGACGTGTAATCTACATGGTAACGTCCTCTAGACCAGATATTATACAGGACGCTGTTATCATGGAGGATATTAGTGACGTGTAATCTACATGGTGACGTCCTCTACACCAGATATTATACAGGACGCTGTTATCATGGAGGATATTAGTGACGTGTAATCTACATGGTGACGTCCTCTACACCAGATATTATACAGGACGCTGTTATCATGGAGGCTATTAGTGATGTGTAATCTACATGGTGACGTCCTCTGCACCAGATATTATTCAGGACGCTGTTATCATGGAGGATATTAGTGACGTGTAATCTACATGGTGACGTCCTCTACACCAGATATTATACAGGACGCTGTTATCATGGAGGATATTAGTGAGGTGTAATCTACCTGGTGACGTCCTCTACACCAGATATTATACAGGACGCTGTTATCATGGAGGCTATTAGTGACGTGTAATCTACATGGTGACGTCCTCTACACCAGATATTATACAGGACGCTGTTATCATGGAGGATATTAGTGACGTGTAATCTACATGGTGACGTCCTCTACACCAGATATTATACAGGACGCTGTTATCATGGAGGATATTAGTGAGGTGTAATCTACCTGGTGACGTCCTGTACACCAGATATTATACAGGACGCTGTTATCATTGAGGATATTAGTGATGTGTAATCTACATGATGACGTCCTCTCTACCAGATATTATACAGGACGCTGTTATCATGGAGGATATTAGTGACGTGTAATCTACATGGTGACGTCCTCTCCACCAGATATTATACAGGACGCTGTTATCATGGAGGATATTAGTGACGTGTAATCTACATGGTGACGTCCTCTACACCAGATATTATACAGGACGCTGTTATCATGGAGGATATTAGTGACGTGTAATCTACATGGTGACGTCCTCTACACCAGATATTATACAGGACGCTGTTATCATGGAGGATATTAGTGATGTGTAATCTACATGGTGACGTCCTCTACACCAGATATTATACAGGACGCTGTTATCATGGAGGATATTAGTGACGTGTAATCTACATGGTGACGTCCTCTACACCAGATATTATACAGGACGCTGTTATCATGGAGGATATTAGTGACGTGTAATCTACATGGTGACGTCCTCTATACCAGATATTATACAGGACGCTGTTATCATGGAGGATATTAGTGACGTGTAATCTACATGGTGACGTCCTCTACACCAGATATTATACAGGACGCTGTTATCATGGAGGATATTAGTGACGTGTAATCTACATGGTGACGTCCTCTACACCAGATATTATACAGGACGCTGTTATCATGGAGGATATTAGTGACGTGTAATCTACATGGTGACGTCCTCTACACCAGATATTATACAGGACGCTGTTATCATGGAGGATATCAGTGACGTGTAATCTACATGGTGACGTTCTCTACACCAGATATTATACAGGACGCTGTTATCATGGAGGATATTAGTGATGTGTAATGTACATGGTGACGTCCTCTACACCAGATATTATACAGGACGCTGTTATCATGGAGGCTATTAGTGACGTGTAATCTACATGGTGACGTCCTCTGCACCAGATATTATACAGGACGCTGTTATCATGGAGGATATTAGTGATGTGTAATCTACATGGTGACGTCCTCTACACCAGATATTATACAGGACGCTGTTATCATGGAGGCTATTAGTGATGTGTAATCTACATGGTGACGTCCTCTACACCAGATATTATACAGGACGCTGTTATCATGGAGGATATTAGTGATGTATAATCTACATGGTGACGTCCTCTGCACCAGATATTATACAGGACGCTGTTATCATGGAGGATATTAGTGATGTGTAATCTACATGGTGACGTCCTCTACACCAGATATTATACAGGACGCTGTTATCATGGAGGATATTAGTGACGTGTAATCTACATGGTGACATCCTCTACACCAGATATTATACAGGACGCTGTTATCATGGAGGCTATTAGTGATGTGTAATGTACATGGTGACGTTCTCTACACCAGATATTATACAGGACGCTGTTATCATGGAGGATATTAGTGATGTGTAATGTACATGGTGACGTCCTCTACACCAGATATTATACAGTACGCTGTTATCATGGAGGCTATTAGTGACGTGTAATCTACATGGTGACGTTCTCTACAACAGATATTATACAGGACGCTGTTATCATGGAGGATATTAGTTATGTATAATCTACATGGTGACGTCCTCTACACCAGATATTATACAGGACGCTGTTATCATGGAGGCTATTAGTGATATGTAATTTACATGGTGACGTTCTCTACACCAGATATTATACAGGACGCTGTTATCATGGAGGATATTAGTGATGTATAATCTACATGGTGACGTCCTCTACACCAGATATTATACAGGACGCTGTTATCATGGAGGATATTAGTGATGTGTAATCTACATGGTGACGTCCTCTACACCAGATATTATACAGGACGCTGTTATCATGGAGGCTATTATTGACGTGTAATCTACATGGTGACGTTCTCTACACCAGATATTATACAGGACGCTGTTATCATGGAGGATATTAGTGATGTATAATCTACATGGTGACGTCCTCTACACCAGATATTATACAGGACGCTGTTATCATGGAGGCTATTAGTGATGTGTAATTTACATGGTGACGTTCTCTACACCAGATATTATACAGGACGCTGTTATCATGGAGGATGTTAGTGACGTGTAATCTACATGATGACGTCCTCTCCACCAGATATTATACAGGACGCTGTTATCATGGAGGATATTAGTGAGGTGTAATCTACATGGTGACGTCGTCTACACCAGATATTATACAGGACGCTGTTATCATGGAGGCTATTAGTGACGTGTAATCTACATGGTGACGTCCTCTCCACCAGATATTATACAGGACGCTGTTATCATGGAGGATATTAGTGACGTGTAATCTACATGTTGACGTCCTCTCCACCAGATATTATACAGGACGCTGTTATCATGGAGGATATTAGTGACGTGTTATCTACATGGTGACGTCCTCTACACCAGATATTATACAGGACGCTGTTATCATGGAGGATATTAGTGACGTGTAATCTACATGGTGACGTTCTCTAGACCAGATATTATACAGGACGCTGTTATCATGGAGGATATTAGTGACGTGTAATCTACATGGTGACGTCCTCTACACCAGATATTATACAGGACGCTGTTATCATTGAGGATGTTAGTGATGTGTAATCTACATGATGACGTCCTCTCTACCAGATATTATACAGGACGCTGTTATCATGGAGGATATTAGTGACGTGTAATCTACATGGTGACGTTCTCTAGACCAGATATTATACAGGACGCTGTTATCATGGAGGATATTAGTGACGTGTAATCTACATGGTGACGTCCTCTACACCAGATATTATACAGGACGCTGTTATCATGGAGGATATTAGTGACGTGTAATCTACATGGTGACGTCCTCTCCACCAGATATTATACAGGACGCTGTTATCATGGAGGATATTAGTGACGTGTAATCTACATGGTGACGTCCTCTACACCAGATATTATACAGGACGCTGTTATCATGGAGGATATTAGTGAGGTGTAATCTACATGGTGACATCCTCTACACCAGATATTATACAGGACGCTGTTATCATGGAGGATATTAGTGACGTGTAATCTACATGGTGACGTCCTCTACACCAGATATTATACAGGACGCTGTTATCATGGAGGATATTAGTGACGTGTAATCTACATGGTGACGTCCTCTCCACCAGATATTATACAGGACGCTGTTATCATGGAGGATATTAGTGACGTGTAATCTACATGGTGACGTCCTCTACACCAGATATTATACAGGACGCTGTTATCATGGAGGCTATTAGTGACGTGTAATCTACATGGTGACATCCTCTACACCAGATATTATACAGGACGCTGTTATCATGGAGGATATCAGTGACGTGTAATCTACATGGTGACGTCCTCTAGACCAGATATTATACAGGACGCTGTTATCATGGAGGATATTAGTGATGTGTAATCTACATGGTGACGTCCTCTACACCAGATATTATACAGGACGCTGTTATCATGGAGGATATTAGTGATGTGTAATCTACATGGTGACGTCCTCTGCACCAGATATTATACAGGACGCTGTTATCATGGAGGATATTAGTGATGTGTAATCTACATGGTGACGTCCTCTACACCAGATATTATACAGGACGCTGTTATCATGGAGGCTATTAGTGATGTGTAATTTACATGGTGACGTCCTCTACACCAGATATTATACAGGACGCTGTTATCATGGAGGATATTAGTGATGTGTAATCTACATGGTGACGTCCTCTACACCAGATATTATACAGGACGCTGTTATCATGGAGGCTATTATTGACGTGTAATCTACATGGTGACGTTCTCTACACCAGATATTATACAGGACGCTGTTATCATGGAGGATATTAGTGATGTATAATCTACATGGTGACGTCCTCTACACCAGATATTATACAGGACGCTGTTATCATGGAGGATATTAGTGAGGTGTAATCTACATGGTGACGTCGTCTACACCAGATATTATACAGGACGCTGTTATCATGGAGGATGTTAGTGACGTGTAATCTACATGATGACGTCCTCTCCACCAGATATTATACAGGACGCTGTTATCATGGAGGATATTAGTGAGGTGTAATCTACATGGTGACGTCGTCTACACCAGATATTATACAGGACGCTGTTATCATGGAGGCTATTAGTGACGTGTAATCTACATGGTGACGTCCTCTCCACCAGATATTATACAGGACGCTGTTATCATGGAGGATATTAGTGACGTGTAATCTACATGTTGACGTCCTCTCCACCAGATATTATACAGGACGCTGTTATCATGGAGGATATTAGTGACGTGTTATCTACATGGTGACGTCCTCTACACCAGATATTATACAGGACGCTGTTATCATGGAGGCTATTAGTGACGTGTAATCTACATGGTGACGTCCTCTACACCAGATATTATACAGGACGCTGTTATCATTGAGGATGTTAGTGATGTGTAATCTACATGATGACGTCCTCTCTACCAGATATTATACAGGACGCTGTTATCATGGAGGATATTAGTGACGTGTAATCTACATGGTGACGTTCTCTAGACCAGATATTATACAGGACGCTGTTATCATGGAGGATATTAGTGACGTGTAATCTACATGGTGACGTCCTCTCCACCAGATATTATACAGGACGCTGTTATCATGGAGGATATTAGTGACGTGTAATCTACATGGTGACGTCCTCTACACCAGATATTATACAGGACGCTGTTATCATGGAGGATATTAGTGAGGTGTAATCTACATGGTGACGTCCTCTACACCAGATATTATACAGGACGCTGTTATCATGGAGGATATTAGTGACGTGTAATCTACATGGTGACGTCCTCTACACCAGATATTATACAGGACGCTGTTATCATGGAGGATATTAGTGACGTGTAATCTACATGGTGACGTCCTCTACACCAGATATTATACAGGACGCTGTTATCATGGAGGCTATTAGTGACGTGTAATCTACATGGTGACATCCTCTACACCAGATATTATACAGGACGCTGTTATCATGGAGGATATCAGTGACGTGTAATCTACATGGTGACGTCCTCTAGACCAGATATTATACAGGACGCTGTTATCATGGAGGATATTAGTGATGTGTAATCTACATGGTGACGTCCTCTACACCAGATATTATACAGGACGCTGTTATCATGGAGGATATTAGTGATGTGTAATGTACATGGTGACGTCCTCTACACCAGATATTATACAGGACGCTGTTATCATGGAGGCTATTAGTGACGTGTAATCTACATGGTGACGTCCTCTACACCAGATATTATACAGGACGCTGTTATCATGGAGGCTATTAGTGATGTGTAATCTACATGGTGACGTCCTCTGCCCCAGATATTATACAGGACGCTGTTATCATGGAGGCTATTAGTGATGTGTAATTTACATGGTGACGTCCTCTACACCAGATATTATACAGGACGCTGTTATCATGGAGGATATTAGTGACATGTAATCTACATGGTGACGTTCTCTACACCAGATATTATACAGGACGCTGTTATCATGGAGGATATTAGTGATGTGTAATCTACATGGTGACGTCCTCTACACCAGATATTATACAGGACGCTGTTATCATGGAGGCTATTATTGACGTGTAATCTACATGGTGACGTCCTCTACACCAGATATTACACAGGACGCTGTTATCATGGAGGCTATTAGTGATGTGTAATTTACATGGTGACGTTCTCTACACCAGATATTATACAGGACGATGTTATCATGGAGGATAGTAGTGAGGTGTAATCTACATGGTGACGTCGTCTACACCAGATATTATACAGGACGCTGTTATCATGGAGGATGTTAGTGACGTGTAATCTACATGATGACGTCCTATCCCACCAGATATTATACAGGACGCTGTTATCATGGAGGATATTAGTGAGGTGTAATCTACATGGTGACGTCGTCTACACCAGATATTATACAGGACGCTGTTATCATGGAGGATGTTAGTGACGTGTAATCTACATGATGACGTCCTCTCCACCAGATATTATACAGGACGCTGTTATCATGGAGGATATTAGTGACGTGTAATCTACATGGTGACGTCCTCTCCACCAGATATTATACAGGACGCTGTTATCATGGAGGATATTAGTGACGTGTAATCTACATGGTGACGTCCTCTACACCAGATATTATACAGGACGCTGTTATCATGGAGGATATTAGTGAGGTGTAATCTACATGGTGACGTCCTCTACACCAGATATTATACAGGACGCTGTTATCATGGAGGCTATTAGTGACGTGTAATCTACATGGTGACATCCTCTACACCAGATATTATACAGGACGCTGTTATCATGGAGGATATTAGTGATGCGTAATCTACATGGTGACGTCCTCTACACCAGATATTATACAGGACGCTGTTATCATGGAGGATATTAGTGACGTGTAATGTAAATGGTGACGTCCTCTCCACCAGATATTATACAGGACGCTGTTATCATGGAGGATATTAGTGATGTGTAATCTACACGATGACGTCCTCTACAACAGATATTATACAGGACGCTGTTATCATGGAGGCTATTAGTGAGGTGTAATCTACATGGTGACGTCCTCTCCACCACATATTATACAGGACGCTGTTATCATGGAGGACATTAGTGACGTGTAATCTACATGGTGACGTCCTCTCCACCAGATATTATTCAGGACGCTGTTATCATGGAGGATATTAGTGACGTGTAATCTACATGGTGACGTCCTCTCCACCAGATATTATACAGGACGCCGTTATCATGGAGGCTATTAGTGATGTGTAATCTACATGGTGACGTCCTCTACACCAGATATTATACAGGACGCTGTTATCATGGAGGATATTAGTGATGTGTAATCTACATGGTGACGTCCTCTACACCAGATATTATACAGGACGCTGTTATCATGGAGGCTATTAGTGATGTGTAAACTACATGATGACGTCTTCTCCACCAGATATTATACAGGACGCTGTTATCATGGAGGCTATTAGTGATGTGTAATCTACATGGTGACGTCCTCTACACCAGATATTATACAGGACGCTGTTATCATGGAGGATATTAGTGAGGTGTAATCTACATGATGACGTCCTCTCCACCAGATATTATACAGGACGCTGTTATCATGGAGGATATTAGTGACGTGTAATCTACATGGTGACGTCCTCTACACCAGATATTATACAGGACGCTGTTATCATGGAGGCTATTAGTGATGTGTAATCTACATGGTGACGTCCTCTGCACCAGATATTATACAGGACGCTGTTATCATGGAGGATATTAGTGAGGTGTAATCTACATGGTGACGTCCTCTCCACCAGATATTATACAGGACGCTGTTATCATGGAGGATATTAGTGATGTGTAATCTACATGGTGACGTCCTCTACACCAGATATTATACAGGACGCTGTTATCATGGAGACTATTAGTGATGTGTAATCTACATGGTGACATCCTCTACACCAGATATTATACAGGACGCTGTTATCATGGAAGATATTAGTGAGGTGTAATCTACATGATGACGTCCTCTCCACCAGATATTATACAGGACGCTGTTATCATGGAGGATATTAGTGATGTGTAATCTACATGGTGACGTCCTCTACACCAGATATTATACAGGACGCTGTTATCATGGAGGCTATTAGTGATGTGTAATCTACATGGTGACGTCCTCTACACCAGATATTATACAGGACGCTGTTATCATGGAGGATATTAGTGAGGTGTAATCTACATGGTGACGTCCTCTCCACCAGATATTATACAGGACGCTGTTATCATGGAGGATATTAGTGATGTGTAATCTACATGATGACGTCATCTCCACCAGATATTATACAGGACGCTGTTATCATGGAGGATATTAGTGACGTGCAATCTACATGGTGACGTCCTCTACACCAGATATTATACAGGACGCTGTTATCATGGAGGATATTAGTGACGTGTAATCTACATGGTGACGTCCTCCACACCAGATTTTATACAGGACGCTGTTATCATGGATGATGTTAGTGATGTGTAATCTACATGATGACGTCCTCTCCACCAGATATTATACAGGACGCTGTTATCATGGAGGATATTAGTGACGTGTAATCTACATGGTGACGTCCTCTACACCAGATATTATACAGGACGCTGTTATCATGGAGGATATTAGTGACGTGTAATCTACATGGTGACGTCCTCTATACCAGATATTATACAGGACGCTGTTATCATGGAGGATATTAGTGACGTGTAATCTACATGGTGAGGTCCTCTCCACCAGATATTATACAGGACGCTGTTATCATGGAGGCTATTAGTGACGTGTAATCTACATGGTGAGGTCCTCTCCACCAGATATTATACAGGACGCTGTTATCATGGAGGCTATTAGTGACGTGTAATCTACATGGTGACGTCCTCTACACCAGATATTATACAGGACGCTGTTATCATGGAGGATATTAGTGACGTGTAATCTACATGGTGACGTCCTCTCCACCAGATATTATACAGGACGCTGTTATCATGGAGGATATTAGTGACGTGTAATCTACATGGTAACGTCGTCTACACCAGATATTATACAGGACGCTGTTATCATGGAGGATGTTAGTGACGTGTAATCTACATGATGACGTCCTCTCCACCAGATATTATACAGGACGCTGTTATCATGGAGGATATTAGTGAGGTGTAATCTACATGGTGACGTCGTCTACACCAGATATTATACAGGACGCTGTTATCATGGAGGATGTTAGTGACGTGTAATCTACATGATGACGTCCTCTCCACCAGATATTATTCAGGACGCTGTTATCATGGAGGATATTAGTGACGTGTAATCTACATGGTGACGTCCTCTCCACCAGATATTATACAGGACGCCGTTATCATGGAGGCTATTAGTGATGTGTAATCTACATGGTGACGTCCTCTACACCAGATATTATACAGGACGCTGTTATCATGGAGGATATTAGTGATGTGTAATCTACATGGTGACGTCCTCTACACCAGATATTATACAGGACGCTGTTATCATGGAGGCTATTAGTGATGTGTAAACTACATGATGACGTCTTCTCCACCAGATATTATACAGGACGCTGTTATCATGGAGGCTATTAGTGATGTGTAATCTACATGGTGACGTCCTCTACACCAGATATTATACAGGACGCTGTTATCATGGAGGATATTAGTGAGGTGTAATCTACATGATGACGTCCTCTCCACCAGATATTATACAGGACGCTGTTATCATGGAGGATATTAGTGACGTGTAATCTACATGGTGACGTCCTCTACACCAGATATTATACAGGACGCTGTTATCATGGAGGCTATTAGTGATGTGTAATCTACATGGTGACGTCCTCTGCACCAGATATTATACAGGACGCTGTTATCATGGAGGATATTAGTGAGGTGTAATCTACATGGTGACGTCCTCTCCACCAGATATTATACAGGACGCTGTTATCATGGAGGATATTAGTGATGTGTAATCTACATGGTGACGTCCTCTACACCAGATATTATACAGGACGCTGTTATCATGGAGACTATTAGTGATGTGTAATCTACATGGTGACATCCTCTACACCAGATATTATACAGGACGCTGTTATCATGGAAGATATTAATGAGGTGTAATCTACATGATGACGTCCTCTCCACCAGATATTATACAGGACGCTGTTATCATGGAGGATATTAGTGATGTGTAATCTACATGGTGACGTCCTCTACACCAGATATTATACAGGACGCTGTTATCATGGAGGCTATTAGTGATGTGTAATCTACATGGTGACGTCCTCTACACCAGATATTATACAGGACGCTGTTATCATGGAGGATATTAGTGAGGTGTAATCTACATGGTGACGTCCTCTCCACCAGATATTATACAGGACGCTGTTATCATGGAGGATATTAGTGATGTGTAATCTACATGATGACGTCCTCTCCACCAGATATTATACAGGACGCTGTTATCATGGAGGATATTAGTGACGTGCAATCTACATGGTGACGTCCTCTACACCAGATATTATACAGGACGCTGTTATCATGGAGGATATTAGTGACGTGTAATCTACATGGTGACGTCCTCCACACCAGATTTTATACAGGACGCTGTTATCATGGATGATGTTAGTGATGTGTAATCTACATGATGACGTCCTCTCCACCAGATATTATACAGGACGCTGTTATCATGGAGGATATTAGTGACGTGTAATCTACATGGTGACGTCCTCTACACCAGATATTATACAGGACGCTGTTATCATGGAGGATATTAGTGACGTGTAATCTACATGGTGACGTCCTCTATACCAGATATTATACAGGACGCTGTTATCATGGAGGATATTAGTGACGTGTAATCTACATGGTGAGGTCCTCTCCACCAGATATTATACAGGACGCTGTTATCATGGAGGCTATTAGTGACGTGTAATCTACATGGTGAGGTCCTCTCCACCAGATATTATACAGGACGCTGTTATCATGGAGGCTATTAGTGACGTGTAATCTACATGGTGACGTCCTCTACACCAGATATTATACAGGACGCTGTTATCATGGAGGATATTAGTGACGTGTAATCTACATGGTGACGTCCTCTCCACCAGATATTATACAGGACGCTGTTATCATGGAGGATATTAGTGACGTGTAATCTACATGGTAACGTCCTCTACACCAGATATTATACAGGACGCTGTTATCATGGAGGATATTAGTGACGTGTAATCTACATGGTGACGTCCTCCACACCAGATTTTATACAGGACGCTGTTATCATGGATGATGTTAGTGATGTGTAATCTACATGATGACGTCCTCTCCACCAGATATTATACAGGACGCTGTTATCATGGAGGATATTAGTGACGTGTAATCTACATGGTGACGTCCTCTACATCAGATATTATACAGGACGCTGTTATCATGGAGGATATTAGTGACGTGTAATCTACATGGTGACGTCCTCTACACCAGATATTATACAGGACGCTGTTATCATGGAGGATTTTAGTGACGTGTAATCTACATGGTGAGGTCCTCTCCACCAGATATTATACAGGACGCTGTTATCATGGAGGCTATTAGTGACGTGTAATCTACATGGTGAGGTCCTCTCCACCAGATATTATACAGGACGCTGTTATCATGGAGGCTATTAGTGACGTGTAATCTACATGGTGACGTCCTCTACACCAGATATTATACAGGACGCTGTTATCATGGAGGATGTTAGTGACGTGTAATCTACATGATGACGTCCTCTCCACCAGATATTATTCAGGACGCTGTTATCATGGAGGATATTAGTGACGTGTAATCTACATGGTGACGTCCTCTCCACCAGATATTATACAGGACGCCGTTATCATGGAGGCTATTAGTGATGTGTAATCTACATGGTGACGTCCTCTACACCAGATATTATACAGGACGCTGTTATCATGGAGGATATTAGTGATGTGTAATCTACATGGTGACGTCCTCTACACCAGATATTATACAGGACGCTGTTATCATGGAGGCTATTAGTGATGTGTAAACTACATGATGACGTCTTCTCCACCAGATATTATACAGGACGCTGTTATCATGGAGGCTATTAGTGATGTGTAATCTACATGGTGACGTCCTCTACACCAGATATTATACAGGACGCTGTTATCATGGAGGATATTAGTGAGGTGTAATCTACATGATGACGTCCTCTCCACCAGATATTATACAGGACGCTGTTATCATGGAGGATATTAGTGACGTGTAATCTACATGGTGACGTCCTCTACACCAGATATTATACAGGACGCTGTTATCATGGAGGCTATTAGTGATGTGTAATCTACATGGTGACGTCCTCTGCACCAGATATTATACAGGACGCTGTTATCATGGAGGATATTAGTGAGGTGTAATCTACATGGTGACGTCCTCTCCACCAGATATTATACAGGACGCTGTTATCATGGAGGATATTAGTGATGTGTAATCTACATGGTGACGTCCTCTACACCAGATATTATACAGGACGCTGTTATCATGGAGACTATTAGTGATGTGTAATCTACATGGTGACATCCTCTACACCAGATATTATACAGGACGCTGTTATCATGGAAGATATTAATGAGGTGTAATCTACATGATGACGTCCTCTCCACCAGATATTATACAGGACGCTGTTATCATGGAGGATATTAGTGATGTGTAATCTACATGGTGACGTCCTCTACACCAGATATTATACAGGACGCTGTTATCATGGAGGCTATTAGTGATGTGTAATCTACATGGTGACGTCCTCTACACCAGATATTATACAGGACGCTGTTATCATGGAGGATATTAGTGAGGTGTAATCTACATGGTGACGTCCTCTCCACCAGATATTATACAGGACGCTGTTATCATGGAGGATATTAGTGATGTGTAATCTACATGATGACGTCCTCTCCACCAGATATTATACAGGACGCTGTTATCATGGAGGATATTAGTGACGTGCAATCTACATGGTGACGTCCTCTACACCAGATATTATACAGGACGCTGTTATCATGGAGGATATTAGTGACGTGTAATCTACATGGTGACGTCCTCCACACCAGATTTTATACAGGACGCTGTTATCATGGATGATGTTAGTGATGTGTAATCTACATGATGACGTCCTCTCCACCAGATATTATACAGGACGCTGTTATCATGGAGGATATTAGTGACGTGTAATCTACATGGTGACGTCCTCTCCACCAGATATTATACAGGACGCCGTTATCATGGAGGCTATTAGTGATGTGTAATCTACATGGTGACGTCCTCTACACCAGATATTATACAGGACGCTGTTATCATGGAGGATATTAGTGATGTGTAATCTACATGGTGACGTCCTCTACACCAGATATTATACAGGACGCTGTTATCATGGAGGCTATTAGTGATGTGTAAACTACATGATGACGTCTTCTCCACCAGATATTATACAGGACGCTGTTATCATGGAGGCTATTAGTGATGTGTAATCTACATGGTGACGTCCTCTACACCAGATATTATACAGGACGCTGTTATCATGGAGGATATTAGTGAGGTGTAATCTACATGATGACGTCCTCTCCACCAGATATTATACAGGACGCTGTTATCATGGAGGATATTAGTGACGTGTAATCTACATGGTGACGTCCTCTCCACCAGATATTATACAGGACGCTGTTATCATGGAGGATATTAGTGACGTGTAATCTACATGGTGACGTCCTCTCCACCAGATATTATACAGGACGCTGTTATCATGGAGGATATTAGTGATGTGTAATCTACATGGTGACGTCCTCTACACCAGATATTATACAGGACGCTGTTATCATGGAGGATATTAGTGAGGTGTAATCTACATGGTGACGTCCTCTCCACCAGATATTATACAGGACGCTGTTATCATGGAGGATATTAGTGATGTGTAATCTACATGGTGACGTCCTCTACACCAGATATTATACAGGACGCTGTTATCATGGAGACTATTAGTGATGTGTAATCTACATGGTGACATCCTCTACACCAGATATTATACAGGACGCTGTTATCATGGAAGATATTAATGAGGTGTAATCTACATGATGACGTCCTCTCCACCAGATATTATACAGGACGCTGTTATCATGGAGGATATTAGTGATGTGTAATCTACATGGTGACGTCCTCTACACCAGATATTATACAGGACGCTGTTATCATGGAGGCTATTAGTGATGTGTAATCTACATGGTGACGTCCTCTACACCAGATATTATACAGGACGCTGTTATCATGGAGGATATTAGTGAGGTGTAATCTACATGGTGACGTCCTCTCCACCAGATATTATACAGGACGCTGTTATCATGGAGGATATTAGTGATGTGTAATCTACATGATGACGTCCTCTCCACCAGATATTATACAGGACGCTGTTATCATGGAGGATATTAGTGACGTGCAATCTACATGGTGACGTCCTCTACACCAGATATTATACAGGACGCTGTTATCATGGAGGATATTAGTGACGTGTAATCTACATGGTGACGTCCTCCACACCAGATTTTATACAGGACGCTGTTATCATGGATGATGTTAGTGATGTGTAATCTACATGATGACGTCCTCTCCACCAGATATTATACAGGACGCTGTTATCATGGAGGATATTAGTGACGTGTAATCTACATGGTGACGTCCTCTACACCAGATATTATACAGGACGCTGTTATTATGGAGGATATTAGTGACGTGTAATCTACATGGTGACGTCCTCTATACCAGATATTATACAGGACGCTGTTATCATGGAGGATATTAGTGACGTGTAATCTACATGGTGAGGTCCTCTCCACCAGATATTATACAGGACGCTGTTATCATGGAGGCTATTAGTGACGTGTAATCTACATGGTGAGGTCCTCTCCACCAGATATTATACAGGACGCTGTTATCATGGAGGCTATTAGTGACGTGTAATCTACATGGTGACGTCCTCTACACCAGATATTATACAGGACGCTGTTATCATGGAGGATATTAGTGACGTGTAATCTACATGGTGACGTCCTCTCCACCAGATATTATACAGGACGCTGTTATCATGGAGGATATTAGTGACGTGTAATCTACATGGTAACGTCCTCTACACCAGATATTATACAGGACGCTGTTATCATGGAGGATATTAGTGACGTGTAATCTACATGGTGACGTCCTCCACACCAGATTTTATACAGGACGCTGTTATCATGGATGATGTTAGTGATGTGTAATCTACATGATGACGTCCTCTCCACCAGATATTATACAGGACGCTGTTATCATGGAGGATATTAGTGACGTGTAATCTACATGGTGACGTCCTCTACATCAGATATTATACAGGACGCTGTTATCATGGAGGATATTAGTGACGTGTAATCTACATGGTGACGTCCTCTACACCAGATATTATACAGGACGCTGTTATCATGGAGGATTTTAGTGACGTGTAATCTACATGGTGAGGTCCTCTCCACCAGATATTATACAGGACGCTGTTATCATGGAGGCTATTAGTGACGTGTAATCTACATGGTGAGGTCCTCTCCACCAGATATTATACAGGACGCTGTTATCATGGAGGCTATTAGTGACGTGTAATCTACATGGTGACGTCCTCTACACCAGATATTATACAGGACGCTGTTATCATGGAGGATATTAGTGATGTGTAATCTACATGGTGACGTCCTCTACACCAGATATTATACAGGGCGCTGTGATCATGGAGGCTATTAGTGATGTGTAATCTACATGGTGACGTTCTCTACACCAGATATTATACAGGACGCAGTTATCATGGAGGATATTAGTGACGTGTAATCTACATGTTGACGTCCTCTCCACCAGATATTATACAGGACGCTGTTATCATGGAGGATATTAGTGACGTGTAATCTACATGGTAACGTCCTCTACACCAGATATTATACAGGACGCTGTTATCATGGAGGATATTAGTGACGTCTAATCTACATGGTGACGTCCTCTACACCAGATATTATACAGGACGCTGTTATCATGGAGGATATTAGTGAGGTGTAATCTACATGGTGACGTCCTCTACAACAGATATTATACAGGACGCTGTTATCATGGAGGCTATTAGTGACGTGTAATCTACATGGTGACGTCCTCTACACCAGATATTATACAGGACGCTGTTATCATGGAGGATATTAGTGATGTGTAATCTACATGGTGACGTTCTCTACACCAGATTTTATACAGGACGCTGTTATCATGGAGGATATTAGTGAGGTGTAATCTACCTGGTGACGTCCCCTACACCAGATATTATACAGGACGCTGTTATCATGGAGGCTATTAGTGACGTGTAATCTACATGGTGACGTTCTCTACACCAGATATTATACAGGACGCTGTTATCATGGAGGATATTAGTGAGGTGTAATCTACATGGTGACGTCGTCTACACCAGATATTATACAGGACGCTGTTATCATGGAGGATGTTAGTGAGGTGTAATCTACATGGTGACGTCGTCTACACCAGATATTATACAGGACGCTGTTATCATGGAGGATGTTAGTGACGTGTAATCTACATGATGACGTCCTCTCCACCAGATATTATACAGGACGCTGTTATCATGGAGGATATTAGTGAGGTGTAATCTACATGGTGACGTCGTCTACACCAGATATTATACAGGACGCTGTTATCATGGAGGATGTTAGTGACGTGTAATCTACATGGTGACGTCCTCTCCACCAGATATTATACAGGACGCTGTTATCATGGAGGATATTAGTGACGTGTAATCTACATGGTGACGTCCTCTACACCAGATATTATACAGGACGCTGTTATCATGGAGGCTATTAGTGAGGTGTAATCTACATGGTGACGTCCTCTACACCAGATATTATACAGGACGCTGTTATCATGGAGGCTATTAGTGAGGTGTAATCTACATGGTGACGTCCTCTACACCAGATATTATACAGGACGCTGTTATCATGGAGTATATTAGTGATGTGTAATCTACATGGTGACATCCTCTACACCAGATATTATACAGGACGCTGTTATCATGGAGGATATTAGTGAGGTGTAATCTACATGGTGACGTCCTCTACACCAGATATTATACAGGACGCTGTTATCATGGAGGCTATTAGTGACGTGTAATGTACATGGTGACGTCCTCTACACCAGATATTATACAGGACGCTGTTATCATGGAGGATATTAGTGACGTGTAATCTACATGGTGACATCCTCTACACCAGATATTATACAGGACGCTGTTATCATGGAGGCTATTAGTGACGTGTAATGTACATGGTGACGTCCTCTACACCAGATATTATACAGGACGCTGTTATCATGGAGGATATTAGTGACGTGTAATGTAAATGGTGACGTCCTCTACACCAGATATTATACAGGACGCTGTTATCATGGAGGCTATTAGTGACGTGTAATCTACATGATGACGTCCTCTCCACCAGATATTATACAGGACGCTGTTATCATGGAGGATATTAGTGATGTGTAATCTACATGGTGACGTCCTCTACAACAGATATTATACAGGACGCTGTTATCATGGAGGCTATTAGTGAGGTGTAATCTACATGGTGACGTCCTCTCCACCAGATATTATACAGGACGCTGTTATCATGGAGGCTATTAGTGAGGTGTAATCTACATGGTGACGTCCTCTCCACCACATATTATACAGGACGCTGTTATCATGGAGGACATTAGTGACGTGTAATCTACATGGTGACGTCCTCTACACCAGATATTATACAGGACGCTGTTATCATGGAGGATTTTAGTGACGTGTAATCTACATGGTGAGGTCCTCTCCACCAGATATTATACAGGACGCTGTTATCATGGAGGATATTAGTGACGTGTAATCTACATGGTGACGTCCTCTACACCAGATATTATACAGGACGCTGTTATCATGGAGGATTTTAGTGACGTGTAATCTACATGGTGAGGTCCTCTCCACCAGATATTATACAGGACGCTGTTATCATGGAGGCTATTAGTGACGTGTAATCTACATGGTGAGGTCCTCTACACCAGATATTATACAGGACGCTGTTATCATGGAGGATATTAGTGACGTCTAATCTACATGGTGACGTCCTCTACACCAGATATTATACAGGACGCTGTTATCATGGAGGATATTAGTGAGGTGTAATCTACATGGTGACGTCCTCTACACCAGATATTATACAGGACGCTGTTATCATGGAGGCTATTAGTGACGTGTAATCTACATGGTGACGTCCTCTACACCAGATATTATACAGGACGCTGTTATCATGGAGGATATTAGTGATGTGTAATCTACATGGTGACGTTCTCTACACCAGATATTATACAGGACGCTGTTATCATGGAGGATATTAGTGAGGTGTAATCTACCTGGTGACGTCCCCTACACCAGATATTATACAGGACCCTGTTATCATGGAGGCTATTAGTGACGTGTAATCTACATGGTGACGTTCTCTACACCAGATATTATACAGGACGCTGTTATCATGGAGGATATTAGTGAGGTGTAATCTACATGGTGACGTCGTCTACACCAGATATTATACAGGACGCTGTTATCATGGAGGATGTTAGTGAGGTGTAATCTACATGGTGACGTCGTCTACACCAGATATTATACAGGACGCTGTTATCATGGAGGATGTTAGTGACGTGTAATCTACATGATGACGTCCTCTCCACCAGATATTATACAGGACGCTGTTATCATGGAGGATATTAGTGAGGTGTAATCTACATGGTGACGTCGTCTACACCAGATATTATACAGGACGCTGTTATCATGGAGGATGTTAGTGACGTGTAATCTACATGATGACGTCCTCTCCACCCACCAGATATTATACAGGACGCTGTTATCATGGAGGATATTAGTGACGTGTAATCTACATGGTGACGTCCTCTCCACCAGATATTATACAGGACGCTGTTATCATGGAGGATATTAGTGACGTGTAATCTACATGGTGACGTCCTCTCCACCAGATATTATACAGGACGCTGTTATCATGGAGGATATTAGTGACGTGTAATCTACATGGTGACGTCCTCTACACCAGATATTATACAGGACGCTGTTTTCATGGAGGCTATTAGTGAGGTGTAATCTACAAGGTGACGTCCTCTACACCAGATATTATACAGGACGCTGTTATCATGGAGGCTATTAGTGAGGTGTAATCTACATGGTGACGTCCTCTACACCAGATATTATACAGGACGCTGTTATCATGGAGTATATTAGTGATGTGTAATCTACATGGTGACATCCTCTACACCAGATATTATACAGGACGCTGTTATCATGGAGGATATTAGTGAGGTGTAATCTACATGGTGACGTCCTCTACACCAGATATTATACAGGACGCTGTTATCATGGAGGCTATTAGTGACGTGTAATGTACATGGTGACGTCCTCTACACCAGATATTATACAGGACGCTGTTATCATGGAGGATATTAGTGACGTGTAATGTAAATGGTGACGTCCTCTACACCAGATATTATACAGGACGCTGTTATCATGGAGGCTATTAGTGACGTGTAATCTACATGATGACGTCCTCTCCACCAGATATTATACAGGACGCTGTTATCATGGAGGCTATTAGTGAGGTGTAATCTACATGGTGACGTCCTCTCCACCAGATATTATATAGGATGCCGTTATCATGGAAGATATTAGTGACGTGTAATCTACATGGTGACGTCCTCTCCACCAGATATTATACAGGACGCTGTTATCATGGAGGCTATTAGTGATGTGTAATCTACACGATGACGTCCTCTACAACAGATATTATACAGGACGCTGTTATCATGGAGGCTATTAGTGACGTGTAATCTACATGATGACGTCCTCTCCACCAGATATTATACAGGACGCTGTTATCATGGAGGCTATTAGTGAGGTGTAATCTACATGGTGACGTCCTCTCCACCAGATATTATATAGGATGCCGTTATCATGGAAGATATTAGTGACGTGTAATCTACATGATGACGTCCTCTCCACCAGATATTATACAGGACGCTGTTATCATGGAGGCTATTAGTGAGGTGTAATCTACATGGTGACGTCCTCTCCACCAGATATTATATAGGATGCCGTTATCATGGAAGATATTAGTGATGTGTAATCTACATGGTGACGTCCTCTCCACCAGATATTATACAGGACGCTGTTATCATGGAGGATATTAGTGATGTGTAATCTACACGATGACGTCCTCTACAACAGATATTATACAGGACGCTGTTATCATGGAGGCTATTAGTGAGGTGTAATCTACATGGTGACGTCCTCTCCACCAGATATTATATAGGATGCCGTTATCATGGAAGATATTAGTGACGTGTAATCTACCTGGTGACGTCCTCTCCACCAGATATTATACAGGACGCTGTTATCATGGAGGCTATTAGTGAGGTGTAATCTACATGGTGACGTCCTCTCCACCACATATTATACAGGACGCTGTTATCATGGAGGACATTAGTGACGTGTAATCTACATGGTGACGTCCTCTCCACCAGATATTATTCAGGACGCTGTTATCATGGAGGATATTAGTGACGTGTAATCTACATGGTGACGTCCTCTCCACCAGATATTATACAGGACGCCGTTATCATGGAGGCTATTAGTGATGTGTAATCTACATGGTGACGTCCTCTACACCAGATATTATACAGGACGCTGTTATCATGGAGGATATTAGTGATGTGTAATCTACATGGTGACGTCCTCTACACCAGATATTATACAGGACGCTGTTATCATGGAGGCTATTAGTGATGTGTAAACTACATGATGACGTCTTCTCCACCAGATATTATACAGGACGCTGTTATCATGGAGGCTATTAGTGATGTGTAATCTACATGGTGACGTCCTCTACACCAGATATTATACAGGACGCTGTTATCATGGAGGATATTAGTGAGGTGTAATCTACATGATGACGTCCTCTCCACCAGATATTATACAGGACGCTGTTATCATGGAGGATATTAGTGACGTGTAATCTACATGGTGACGTCCTCTACACCAGATATTATACAGGACGCTGTTATCATGGAGGCTATTAGTGATGTGTAATCTACATGGTGACGTCCTCTGCACCAGATATTATACAGGACGCTGTTATCATGGAGGATATTAGTGAGGTGTAATCTACATGGTGACGTCCTCTCCACCAGATATTATACAGGACGCTGTTATCATGGAGGATATTAGTGATGTGTAATCTACATGGTGACGTCCTCTACACCAGATATTATACAGGACGCTGTTATCATGGAGACTATTAGTGATGTGTAATCTACATGGTGACATCCTCTACACCAGATATTATACAGGACGCTGTTATCATGGAAGATATTAATGAGGTGTAATCTACATGATGACGTCCTCTCCACCAGATATTATACAGGACGCTGTTATCATGGAGGCTATTAGTGATGTGTAATCTACATGGTGACGTCCTCTACACCAGATATTATACAGGACGCTGTTATCATGGAGGATATTAGTGAGGTGTAATCTACATGGTGACGTCCTCTCCACCAGATATTATACAGGACGCTGTTATCATGGAGGATATTAGTGATGTGTAATCTACATGATGACGTCCTCTCCACCAGATATTATACAGGACGCTGTTATCATGGAGGATATTAGTGACGTGCAATCTACATGGTGACGTCCTCTACACCAGATATTATACAGGACGCTGTTATCATGGAGGATATTAGTGACGTGTAATCTACATGGTGACGTCCTCCACACCAGATTTTATACAGGACGCTGTTATCATGGATGATGTTAGTGATGTGTAATCTACATGATGACGTCCTCTCCACCAGATATTATACAGGACGCTGTTATCATGGAGGATATTAGTGACGTGTAATCTACATGGTGACGTCCTCTACACCAGATATTATACAGGACGCTGTTATCATGGAGGATATTAGTGACGTGTAATCTACATGGTGACGTCCTCTATACCAGATATTATACAGGACGCTGTTATCATGGAGGATATTAGTGACGTGTAATCTACATGGTGAGGTCCTCTCCACCAGATATTATACAGGACGCTGTTATCATGGAGGCTATTAGTGACGTGTAATCTACATGGTGAGGTCCTCTCCACCAGATATTATACAGGACGCTGTTATCATGGAGGCTATTAGTGACGTGTAATCTACATGGTGACGTCCTCTACACCAGATATTATACAGGACGCTGTTATCATGGAGGATATTAGTGACGTGTAATCTACATGGTGACGTCCTCTCCACCAGATATTATACAGGACGCTGTTATCATGGAGGATATTAGTGACGTGTAATCTACATGGTAACGTCCTCTACACCAGATATTATACAGGACGCTGTTATCATGGAGGATATTAGTGACGTGTAATCTACATGGTGACGTCCTCCACACCAGATTTTATACAGGACGCTGTTATCATGGATGATGTTAGTGATGTGTAATCTACATGATGACGTCCTCTCCACCAGATATTATACAGGACGCTGTTATCATGGAGGATATTAGTGACGTGTAATCTACATGGTGACGTCCTCTACATCAGATATTATACAGGACGCTGTTATCATGGAGGATATTAGTGACGTGTAATCTACATGGTGACGTCCTCTACACCAGATATTATACAGGACGCTGTTATCATGGAGGATTTTAGTGACGTGTAATCTACATGGTGAGGTCCTCTCCACCAGATATTATACAGGACGCTGTTATCATGGAGGCTATTAGTGACGTGTAATCTACATGGTGAGGTCCTCTCCACCAGATATTATACAGGACGCTGTTATCATGGAGGCTATTAGTGACGTGTAATCTATATGGTGACGTCCTCTACACCAGATATTATACAGGACGCTGTTATCATGGAGGATATTAGTGATGTGTAATCTACATGGTGACGTCCTCTACACCAGATATTATACAGGGCGCTGTGATCATGGAGGCTATTAGTGATGTGTAATCTACATGGTGACGTTCTCTACACCAGATATTATACAGGACGCTGTTATCATGGAGGATATTAGTGACGTGTAATCTACATGTTGACGTCCTCTACACCAGATATTATACAGGACGCTGTTATCATGGAGGATATTAGTGACGTGTAATCTACATGGTAACGTCCTCTACACCAGATATTATACAGGACGCTGTTATCATGGAGGATATTAGTGACGTCTAATCTACATGGTGACGTCCTCTACACCAGATATTATACAGGACGCTGTTATCATGGAGGATATTAGTGAGGTGTAATCTACATGGTGACGTCCTCTACACCAGATATTATACAGGACGCTGTTATCATGGAGGCTATTAGTGACGTGTAATCTACATGGTGACGTCCTCTACACCAGATATTATACAGGACGCTGTTATCATGGAGGATATTAGTGATGTGTAATCTACATGGTGACGTTCTCTACACCAGATATTATACAGGACGCTGTTATCATGGAGGATATTAGTGAGGTGTAATCTACCTGGTGACGTCCCCTACACCAGATATTATACAGGACGCTGTTATCATGGAGGCTATTAGTGACGTGTAATCTACATGGTGACGTTCTCTACACCAGATATTATACAGGACGCTGTTATCATGGAGGATATTAGTGAGGTGTAATCTACATGGTGACGTCGTCTACACCAGATATTATACAGGACGCTGTTATCATGGAGGATGTTAGTGAGGTGTAATCTACATGGTGACGTCGTCTACACCAGATATTATACAGGACGCTGTTATCATGGAGGATGTTAGTGACGTGTAATCTACATGATGACGTCCTCTCCACCAGATATTATACAGGACGCTGTTATCATGGAGGATATTAGTGAGGTGTAATCTACATGGTGACGTCGTCTACACCAGATATTATACAGGACGCTGTTATCATGGAGGATGTTAGTGACGTGTAATCTACATGATGACGTCCTCTCCACCCACCAGATATTATACAGGACGCTGTTATCATGGAGGATATTAGTGACGTGTAATCTACATGGTGACGTCCTCTCCACCAGATATTATACAGGACGCTGTTATCATGGAGGATATTAGTGACGTGTAATCTACATGGTGACGTCCTCTCCACCAGATATTATACAGGACGCTGTTATCATGGAGGATATTAGTGACGTGTAATCTACATGGTGACGTCCTCTACACCAGATATTATACAGGACGCTGTTATCATGGAGGCTATTAGTGAGGTGTAATCTACATGGTGACGTCCTCTACACCAGATATTATACAGGACGCTGTTATCATGGAGGCTATTAGTGAGGTGTAATCTACATGGTGACGTCCTCTACACCAGATATTATACAGGACGCTGTTATCATGGAGTATATTAGTGATGTGTAATCTACATGGTGACATCCTCTACACCAGATATTATACAGGACGCTGTTATCATGGAGGATATTAGTGAGGTGTAATCTACATGGTGACGTCCTCTACACCAGATATTATACAGGACGCTGTTATCATGGAGGCTATTAGTGATGTGTAATGTACATGGTGACGTCCTCTACACCAGATATTATACAGGACGCTGTTATCATGGAGGATATTAGTGACGTGTAATGTACATGGTGACGTCCTCTACACCAGATATTATACAGGACGCTGTTATCATGGAGGATATTAGTGACGTGTAATGTAAATGGTGACGTCCTCTACACCAGATATTATACAGGACGCTGTTATCATGGAGGCTATTAGTGACGTGTAATCTACATGATGACGTCCTCTCCACCAGATATTATACAGGACGCTGTTATCATGGAGGATATTAGTGATGTGTAATCTACACGATGACGTCCTCTACAACAGATATTATACAGGACGCTGTTATCATGGAGGCTATTAGTGAGGTGTAATCTACATGGTGACGTCCTCTCCACCAGATATTATACAGGATGCCGTTATCATGGAAGATATTAGTGACGTGTAATCTACATGGTGACGTCCTCTCCACCAGATATTATACAGGACGCTGTTATCATGGAGGACATTAGTGACGTGTAATCTACATGGTGACGTCCTCTCCACCAGATATTATACAGGACGCTGTTATCATGGAGGATATTAGTGACGTGTAATCTACGTGGTGACGTCCTCTACACCAGATATTATACAGGACGCCGTTATCATGGAGGATATTAGTGACGTGTTATCTACATGATGACGTCTTCTCCACCAGATATTATACAGGACGCTGTTATCATGGAGGATATTAGTGAGGTGTAATCTACATGGTGACGTCCTCTACACCAGATATTATACAGGACGCTGTTATCATGGAGGATATTAGTGACGTGTAATCTACATGGTGACGTCCTCTACACCAGATATTATACAGGACGCTGTTATCATGGAGGCTATTAGTGATGTGTAATCTACATGGTGACGTCCTCTGCACAAGATATTATACAGGACGCTGTTATCATGGAGGATATTAGTGACGTGTAATCTACATGGTGACGTCCTCTCCACCAGATATTATACAGGACGCTGTTATCATGGAGGATATTAGTGACGTGTAATCTACATGGTGACGTCCTCTACACCAGATATTATACAGGACGCTGTTATCATGGAGGCTATTAGTGATGTGTAATCTACATGGTGACGTCCTCTGCACCAGATATTATACAGGACGCTGTTATCATGGAGGATATTAGTGAGGTGTAATCTACATGGTGACGTCCTCTCCACCAGATATTATACAGGACGCTGTGATCATGGAGGATATTAGTGATGTGTAATCTACATGGTGACGTCCTCTACACCAGATATTATACAGGACGCTGTTATCATGGAGACTATTAGTGATGTGTAATCTACATGGTGACATCCTCTACACCAGATATTATACAGGACGCTGTTATCATGGAAGATATTAGTGAGGTGTAATCTACATGATGACGTCCTCTCCACCAGATATTATACAGGACGCTGTTATCATGGAGGATATTAGTGATGTGTAATCTACATGGTGACGTCCTCTACACCAGATATTATACAGGACGCTGTTATCATGGAGGCTATTAGTGATGTGTAATCTACATGGTGACGTCCTCTACACCAGATATTATACAGGACGCTGTTATCATGGAGGATATTAGTGAGGTGTAATCTACATGGTGACGTCCTCTCCACCAGATATTATACAGGACGCTGTTATCATGGAGGATATTAGTGATGTGTAATCTACATGATGACGTCCTCTCCACCAGATATTATACAGGACGCTGTTATCATGGAGGATATTAGTGACGTGCAATCTACATGGTGACGTCCTCTAAACCAGATATTATACAGGACGCTGTTATCATGGAGGATATTAGTGACGTGTAATCTACATGGTGACGTCCTCCACACCAGATTTTATACAGGACGCTGTTATCATGGATGATGTTAGTGATGTGTAATCTACATGATGACGTCCTCTCCACCAGATATTATACAGGACGCTGTTATCATGGAGGATATTAGTGACGTGTAATCTACATGGTGACGTCCTCTACACCAGATATTATACAGGACGCTGTTATCATGGAGGATATTAGTGACGTGTAATCTACATGGTGACGTCCTCTATACCAGATATTATACAGGACGCTGTTATCATGGAGGATATTAGTGACGTGTAATCTACATGGTGAGGTCCTCTCCACCAGATATTATACAGGACGCTGTTATAATGGAGGCTATTAGTGACGTGTAATCTACATGGTGACGTCCTCTACACCAGATATTATACAGGACGCTGTTATCATGGAGGATATTAGTGACGTGTAATCTACATGGTGACGTCCTCTCCACCAGATATTATACAGGACGCTGTTATCATGGAGGATATTAGTGACGTGTAATCTACATGGTAACGTCCTCTACACCAGATATTATACAGGACGCTGTTATCATGGAGGATATTAGTGAGGTGTAATCTACATGGTGACATCCTCTACACCAGATATTATACAGGACGCTGTTATCATGGAGGGTATTAGTGACGTGTAATCTACATGGTGACGTCCTCTCCACCAGATATTATACAGGACGCTGTTATCATGGAGGATATTAGTGATGTGTAATCTACATGATGACGTCCTCTCCACCAGATATTATACAGGACGCTGTTATCATGGAGGATATTAGTGACGTGTAATCTACATGGTGACGTCCTCCACACCAGATTTTATACAGGACGCTGTTATCATGGATGATGTTAGTGATGTGTAATCTACATGATGACGTCCTCTCCACCAGATATTATACAGGACGCTGTTATCATGGAGGATATTAGTGACGTGTAATCTACATGGTGACGTCCTCTACATCAGATATTATACAGGACGCTGTTATCATGGAGGATATTAGTGACGTGTAATCTACATGGTGACGTCTTCTCCACCAGATATTATACAGGACGCTGTTATCATGGAGGATATTAGTGACGTGTAATCTAAATGGTGACGTCCTCTACACCAGATATTATACAGGACGCTGTTATCATGGAGGATATTAGTGACGTGTAATCTACATGGTGACGTCCTCTACATCAGATATTATACAGGACGCTGTTATCATGGAGGATATTAGTGACGTGTAATCTACATGGTGACGTCCTCTACATCAGATATTATACAGGACGCTGTTATCATGGAGGATATTAGTGACGTGTAATCTACATGGTGACGTCTTCTCCACCAGATATTATACAGCACGCTGTTATCATGGAGGATATTAGTGACGTGTAATCTAAATGGTGACGTCCTCTACACCAGATATTATACAGGACGCTGTTATCATGGAGGATATTAGTGACGTGTAATCTACATGGTGACGTCTTCTCCACCAGATATTATACAGGACGCTGTTATCATGGAGGATATTAGTGAGGTGTAATCTACATGGTGACGTCCTCTACACCAGATATTATACAGGACGCTGTTATCATGGAGGATATTAGTGACGTGTAATCTACATGGTGACGTCCTCTGCACAAGATATTATACAGGACGCTGTTATCATGGAGGCTATTAGTGATGTGTAATCTACATGGTGACGT
Source organism: Phyllobates terribilis (assembly GCF_046119375.1). Classification (NCBI taxonomy): domain Eukaryota; kingdom Metazoa; phylum Chordata; class Amphibia; order Anura; family Dendrobatidae; genus Phyllobates; species Phyllobates terribilis. The sequence continues at coordinate 469,087,556 of NW_027362767.1, read as the reverse complement.
CCTCTACACCAGATATTATACAGGACGCTGTTATCATGGAGGCTATTAGTGATGTGTAATCTACATGGTGACGTCCTCTGCACAAGATATTATACAGGACGCTGTTATCATGGAGGATATTAGTGACGTGTAATCTACATGGTGACGTCCTCTCCACCAGATATTATACAGGACGCTGTTATCATGGAGGATATTAGTGACGTGTAATCTACATGGTGACGTCCTCTACACCAGATATTATACAGGACGCTGTTATCATGGAGGCTATTAGTGATGTGTAATCTACATGGTGACGTCCTCTGCACCAGATATTATACAGGACGCTGTTATCATGGAGGATATTAGTGAGGTGTAATCTACATGGTGACGTCCTCTCCACCAGATATTATACAGGACGCTGTGATCATGGAGGATATTAGTGATGTGTAATCTACATGGTGACGTCCTCTACACCAGATATTATACAGGACGCTGTTATCATGGAGACTATTAGTGATGTGTAATCTACATGGTGACATCCTCTACACCAGATATTATACAGGACGCTGTTATCATGGAAGATATTAGTGAGGTGTAATCTACATGATGACGTCCTCTCCACCAGATATTATACAGGACGCTGTTATCATGGAGGATATTAGTGATGTGTAATCTACATGGTGACGTCCTCTACACCAGATATTATACAGGACGCTGTTATCATGGAGGCTATTAGTGATGTGTAATCTACATGGTGACGTCCTCTACACCAGATATTATACAGGACGCTGTTATCATGGAGGATATTAGTGAGGTGTAATCTACATGGTGACGTCCTCTCCACCAGATATTATACAGGACGCTGTTATCATGGAGGATATTAGTGATGTGTAATCTACATGATGACGTCCTCTCCACCAGATATTATACAGGACGCTGTTATCATGGAGGATATTAGTGACGTGCAATCTACATGGTGACGTCCTCTAAACCAGATATTATACAGGACGCTGTTATCATGGAGGATATTAGTGACGTGTAATCTACATGGTGACGTCCTCCACACCAGATTTTATACAGGACGCTGTTATCATGGATGATGTTAGTGATGTGTAATCTACATGATGACGTCCTCTCCACCAGATATTATACAGGACGCTGTTATCATGGAGGATATTAGTGACGTGTAATCTACATGGTGACGTCCTCTACACCAGATATTATACAGGACGCTGTTATCATGGAGGATATTAGTGACGTGTAATCTACATGGTGACGTCCTCTATACCAGATATTATACAGGACGCTGTTATCATGGAGGATATTAGTGACGTGTAATCTACATGGTGAGGTCCTCTCCACCAGATATTATACAGGACGCTGTTATCATGGAGGCTATTAGTGACGTGTAATCTACATGGTGACGTCCTCTACACCAGATATTATACAGGACGCTGTTATCATGGAGGATATTAGTGACGTGTAATCTACATGGTGACGTCCTCTCCACCAGATATTATACAGGACGCTGTTATCATGGAGGATATTAGTGACGTGTAATCTACATGGTAACGTCCTCTACACCAGATATTATACAGGACGCTGTTATCATGGAGGATATTAGTGAGGTGTAATCTACATGGTGACATCCTCTACACCAGATATTATACAGGACGCTGTTATCATGGAGGGTATTAGTGACGTGTAATCTACATGGTGACGTCCTCTCCACCAGATATTATACAGGACGCTGTTATCATGGAGGATATTAGTGATGTGTAATCTACATGATGACGTCCTCTCCACCAGATATTATACAGGACGCTGTTATCATGGAGGATATTAGTGACGTGTAATCTACATGGTGACGTCCTCCACACCAGATTTTATACAGGACGCTGTTATCATGGATGATGTTAGTGATGTGTAATCTACATGATGACGTCCTCTCCACCAGATATTATACAGGACGCTGTTATCATGGAGGATATTAGTGACGTGTAATCTACATGGTGACGTCCTCTACATCAGATATTATACAGGACGCTGTTATCATGGAGGATATTAGTGACGTGTAATCTAAATGGTGACGTCCTCTACACCAGATATTATACAGGACGCTGTTATCATGGAGGATATTAGTGACGTGTAATCTACATGGTGACGTCCTCTACACCAGATATTATACAGGACGCTGTTATCATGGAGGATTTTAGTGACGGGTAATCTACATGGTGAGGTCCTCTCCACCAGATATTATACAGGACGCTGTTATCATGGAGACTATTAGTGACGTGTAATCTACATGGTGAGGTCCTCTCCACCAGATGTTATACAGGACGCTGTTATCATGGAGGCTATTAGTGACGTGTAATCTACATGGTGACGTCCTCTACACCAGATATTATACAGGACGCTGTTATCATGGAGGATATTAGTGATGTGTAATCTACATGGTGACGTCCTCTACACCAGATATTATACAGGACGCTGTTATCATGGAGGATATTAGTGAGGTGTAATCTACATGGTGACGTCCTCTACACCAGATATTATACAGGACGCTATTATCACGGAGGCTATTAGTGACGTGTAATCTACATGGTGACGTCCTCTACACCAGATATTATACAGGACGCTGTTATCATGGAGGCTATTAGTGATGTGTAATCTACATGGTGACGTTCTCTCCACCAGATATTATACAGGACGCTGTTATCATGGAGGATATTAGTGACGTGTAATCTACATGTTGACGTCCTCTCCACCAGATATTATACAGGACGCTGTTATCATGGAGGATATTAGTGACGTGTAATCTACATGGTGACATCCTCTACACCAGATATTATTCAGGACGCTGTTATCATGGAGGCTATTAGTGACGTGTAATCTACATGGTGACGTCCTCTACACCAGATATTATACAGGACGCTGTTATCATGGAGGATATTAGTGATGTGTAATCTACATGGTGACGTCCTCTACACCAGATATTATACAGGACGCTGTTATCATGGAGGATATTAGTGAGGTGTAATCTACATGGTGACGTCCTCTACACCAGATATTATACAGGACGCTGTTATCACGGAGGCTATTAGTGACGTGTAATCTACATGGTGACGTCCTCTACACCAGATATTATACAGGACGCTGTTATCATGGAGGATATTAGTGATGTGTAATCTACATGGTGACGTTCTCTACACCAGATATTATACAGGACGCTGTTATCATGGAGGATATTAGTGAGGTGTAATCTACCTGGTGACGTCCTCTACACCAGATATTATACAGGACGCTGTTATCATGGAGGCTATTAGTGACGTGTAATCTACATGGTGACGTCCTCTACACCAGATATTATACAGGACGCTGTTATCATGGAGGATATTAGTGACGTGTAATCTACATGGTGACGTCCTCTACACCAGATATTATACAGGACGCTGTTATCATGGAGGCTATTAGTGACGTGTAATCTACATGGTGACGTCCTCTACACCAGATATTATACAGGACGCTGTTATCATGGAGGCTATTAGTGACGTGTAATCTACATGGTGACGTCCTCTACACCAGATATTATACAGGACGCTGTTATCATGGAGGATATTAGTGATGTGTAATCTACATGGTGACGTCCTCTACACCAGATATTATACAGGACGCTGTTATCATGGAGGATATTAGTGAGGTGTAATCTACATGGTGACGTCCTCTACACCAGATATTATACAGGACGCTGTTATCATGGAGGCTATTAGTGACGTGTAATCTACATGGTGACGTCCTCTACACCAGATATTATACAGGACGCTGTTATCATGGAGGATATTAGTGATGTGTAATCTACATGGTGACGTTCTCTACACCAGATATTATACAGGACGCTGTTATCATGGAGGATATTAGTGAGGTGTAATCTACCTGGTGACGTCCTCTACACCAGATATTATACAGGACGCTGTTATCATGGAGGCTATTAGTGACGTGTAATCTACATGGTGACGTCCTCTACACCAGATATTATACAGGACGCTGTTATCATGGATGCTATTAGTGACGTGTAATCTACATGGTGACGTCCTCTACACCAGATATTATACAGGACGCTGTTATCATGGAGGCTATTAGTGATGTGTAATCTACATGATGACGTCCTCTCCACCAGATATTATACAGGACGCTGTTATCATGGAGGATATTAGTGACGTGTAATCTACATGGTGACGTCCTCTCCACCAGATATTATACAGGACGCTGTTATCATGGAGGATATTAGTGACGTGTAATCTACATGGTGACGTCCTCTACACCAGATATTATACAGGACGCTGTTATCATGGAGGATATTAGTGACGTGTAATCTACATGGTGACGTCCTCTACACCAGATATTATACAGGACGCTGTTATCATGGAGGATATTAGTGAGGTGTAATCTACATGGTGACGTCCTCTACACCAGATATTATACAGGACGCTGTTATCATGGAGGATATTAGTGACGTGTAATCTACATGGTGACGTCCTCTCCACCAGATATTATACAGGACGCTGCTATCATGGAGGACATTAGTGACGTGTAATCTACATGGTGACGTCCTCTCCACCAGATATTATACAGGACGCTGTTATCATGGAGGATATTAGTGACGTGTAATCTACGTGGTGACGTCCTCTACACCAGATATTATACAGGACGCTGTTATCATGGAGGATATTAGTGAGGTGTAATCTACATGGTGACGTCCTCTCCACCAGATATTATACAGGACGCTGTTATCATGGAGGATATTAGTGATGTGTAATCTACATGATGACGTCCTCTCCACCAGATTTTATACAGGACGCTGTTATCATGGATGATGTTAGTGATGTGTAATCTACATGATGACGTCCTCTCCACCAGATATTATACAGGACGCTGTTATCATGGAGGATATTAGTGACGTGTAATCTACATGGTGACGTCCTCTACACCAGATATTATACAGGACGCTGTTATCATGGAGGATATTAGTGACGTGTAATCTACATGGTGACGTCCTCTATACCAGATATTATACAGGACGCTGTTATCATGGAGGATATTAGTGACGTGTAATCTACATGGTGAGGTCCTCTCCACCAGATATTATACAGGACGCTGTTATCATGGAGGCTATTAGTGACGTGTAATCTACATGGTGAGGTCCTCTCCACCAGATATTATACAGGACGCTGTTATCATGGAGGCTATTAGTGACGTGTAATCTACATGGTGACGTCCTCTACACCAGATATTATACAGGACGCTGTTATCATGGAGGATATTAGTGACGTGTAATCTACATGGTGACGTCCTCTACACCAGATATTATACAGGACGCTGTTATCATGGAGGATATTAGTGACGTGTAATCTACATGGTGACGTCCTCTACACCAGATATTATACAGGACGCTGTTATCATGGAGGATTTTAGTGACGTGTAATCTACATGGTGACATCCTCTACACCAGATATTATACAGGACGCTGTTATCATGGAGGCTATTAGTGACGTGTAATCTAAATGTGACGTCCTCTACACCAGATATTATACAGGACGCTGTTATCATGGAGGATATTAGTGACGTGTAATCTACATGGTGACGTCCTCTACACCAGATATTATACAGGACGCTGTTATCATGGAGGATTTTAGTGACGTGTAATCTACATGGTGACATCCTCTACACCAGATATTATACAGGACGCTGTTATCATGGAGGATATTAGTGACGTGTAATCTAAATGGTGACGTCCTCTACACCAGATATTATACAGGACGCTGTTATCATGGAGGATATTAGTGACGTGTAATCTACATGGTGACGTCCTCTCCACCAGATATTATACAGGACGCTGTTATCATGGAGGATATTAGTGATGTGTAATGTACATGGTGACGTCCTCTACACCAGATATTATACAGGACGCTGTTATCATGGAGGATATTAGTGACGTGTAATCTACATGGTGACGTCCTCTACACCAGATATTATACAGGACGCTGTTATCATGGAGGCTATTAGTGAGGTGTAATCTACATGGTGACGTCGTCTACACCAGATATTATACAGGACGCTGTTATCATGGAGGATATTAGTGAGGTGTAATCTACATGGTGACGTCGTCTACACCAGATATTATACAGGACGCTGTTATCATGGAGGATATTAGTGAGGTGTAATCTACATGGTGACGTCCTCTACACCAGATATTATACAGGACGCTGTTATCATGGGGGATATTAGTGACGTGTAATCTACATGGTGACGTCCTCTACACCAGATATTATACAGGACGCTGTTATCATGGAGGCTATTAGTGACGTGTAATCTACATGGTGACGTCCTCTACACCAGATAGTATACAGGACGCTGTTATCATGGAGGATATTAGTGAGGTGTAATCTACATGGTGACGTCCTCTACACCAGATATTATACAGGACGCTGTTATCATGGAGGCTATTAGTGATGTGTAATCTACATGATGACGTCCTCTCCACCAGATATTATACAGGACGCTGTTATCATGGAGGATATTAGTGACGTGTAATCTACATGGTAACGTCCTCTACACCAGATATTATAGAGGACGCTGTTATCATGGAGGATATTAGTGACGTGTAATCTACATGGTAACGTCCTCTAAACCAGATATTATACAGGACGCTGTTATCATGGAGGATATTAGTGACGTGTAATCTACATGGTGACATCCTCTACACCAGATATTATACAGGACGCTGTTATCATGGAGGATATTAGTGACGTGTAATCTACATGTTGACGTCCTCTCCACCAGATATTATACAGGACGCTGTTATCATGGAGGATATTAGTGACGTGTAATCTACATGGTGACATCCTCTACACCAGATATTATTCAGGACGCTGTTATCATGGAGGCTATTAGTGACGTGTAATCTACATGGTGACGTCCTCTACACCAGATATTATACAGGACGCTGTTATCATGGAGGATATTAGTGATGTGTAATCTACATGGTGACGTCCTCTACACCAGATATTATACAGGACGCTGTTATCATGGAGGATATTAGTGAGGTGTAATCTACATGGTGACGTCCTCTACACCAGATATTATACAGGACGCTGTTATCACGGAGGCTATTAGTGACGTGTAATCTACATGGTGACGTCCTCTACACCAGATATTATACAGGACGCTGTTATCATGGAGGATATTAGTGATGTGTAATCTACATGGTGACGTTCTCTACACCAGATATTATACAGGACGCTGTTATCATGGAGGATATTAGTGAGGTGTAATCTACCTGGTGACGTCCTCTACACCAGATATTATACAGGACGCTGTTATCATGGAGGCTATTAGTGACGTGTAATCTACATGGTGACGTCCTCTACACCAGATATTATACAGGACGCTGTTATCATGGAGGATATTAGTGACGTGTAATCTACATGGTGACGTCCTCTACACCAGATATTATACAGGACGCTGTTATCATGGAGGCTATTAGTGACGTGTAATCTACATGGTGACGTCCTCTACACCAGATATTATACAGGACGCTGTTATCATGGAGGCTATTAGTGACGTGTAATCTACATGGTGACGTCCTCTACACCAGATATTATACAGGACGCTGTTATCATGGAGGATATTAGTGATGTGTAATCTACATGGTGACGTCCTCTACACCAGATATTATACAGGACGCTGTTATCATGGAGGATATTAGTGAGGTGTAATCTACATGGTGACGTCCTCTACACCAGATATTATACAGGACGCTGTTATCATGGAGGCTATTAGTGACGTGTAATCTACATGGTGACGTCCTCTACACCAGATATTATACAGGACGCTGTTATCATGGAGGATATTAGTGATGTGTAATCTACATGGTGACGTTCTCTACACCAGATATTATACAGGACGCTGTTATCATGGAGGATATTAGTGAGGTGTAATCTACCTGGTGACGTCCTCTACACCAGATATTATACAGGACGCTGTTATCATGGAGGCTATTAGTGACGTGTAATCTACATGGTGACGTCCTCTACACCAGATATTATACAGGACGCTGTTATCATGGATGCTATTAGTGACGTGTAATCTACATGGTGACGTCCTCTACACCAGATATTATACAGGACGCTGTTATCATGGAGGCTATTAGTGATGTGTAATCTACATGATGACGTCCTCTCCACCAGATATTATACAGGACGCTGTTATCATGGAGGATATTAGTGACGTGTAATCTACATGGTGACGTCCTCTCCACCAGATATTATACAGGACGCTGTTATCATGGAGGATATTAGTGACGTGTAATCTACATGGTGACGTCCTCTACACCAGATATTATACAGGACGCTGTTATCATGGAGGATATTAGTGACGTGTAATCTACATGGTGACGTCCTCTACACCAGATATTATACAGGACGCTGTTATCATGGAGGATATTAGTGAGGTGTAATCTACATGGTGACGTCCTCTACACCAGATATTATACAGGACGCTGTTATCATGGAGGATATTAGTGACGTGTAATCTACATGGTGACGTCCTCTCCACCAGATATTATACAGGACGCTGCTATCATGGAGGACATTAGTGACGTGTAATCTACATGGTGACGTCCTCTCCACCAGATATTATACAGGACGCTGTTATCATGGAGGATATTAGTGACGTGTAATCTACGTGGTGACGTCCTCTACACCAGATATTATACAGGACGCTGTTATCATGGAGGATATTAGTGAGGTGTAATCTACATGGTGACGTCCTCTCCACCAGATATTATACAGGACGCTGTTATCATGGAGGATATTAGTGATGTGTAATCTACATGATGACGTCCTCTCCACCAGATTTTATACAGGACGCTGTTATCATGGATGATGTTAGTGATGTGTAATCTACATGATGACGTCCTCTCCACCAGATATTATACAGGACGCTGTTATCATGGAGGATATTAGTGACGTGTAATCTACATGGTGACGTCCTCTACACCAGATATTATACAGGACGCTGTTATCATGGAGGATATTAGTGACGTGTAATCTACATGGTGACGTCCTCTATACCAGATATTATACAGGACGCTGTTATCATGGAGGATATTAGTGACGTGTAATCTACATGGTGAGGTCCTCTCCACCAGATATTATACAGGACGCTGTTATCATGGAGGCTATTAGTGACGTGTAATCTACATGGTGAGGTCCTCTCCACCAGATATTATACAGGACGCTGTTATCATGGAGGCTATTAGTGACGTGTAATCTACATGGTGACGTCCTCTACACCAGATATTATACAGGACGCTGTTATCATGGAGGATATTAGTGACGTGTAATCTACATGGTGACGTCCTCTACACCAGATATTATACAGGACGCTGTTATCATGGAGGATATTAGTGACGTGTAATCTACATGGTGACGTCCTCTACACCAGATATTATACAGGACGCTGTTATCATGGAGGATTTTAGTGACGTGTAATCTACATGGTGACATCCTCTACACCAGATATTATACAGGACGCTGTTATCATGGAGGCTATTAGTGACGTGTAATCTAAATGTGACGTCCTCTACACCAGATATTATACAGGACGCTGTTATCATGGAGGATATTAGTGACGTGTAATCTACATGGTGACGTCCTCTACACCAGATATTATACAGGACGCTGTTATCATGGAGGATTTTAGTGACGTGTAATCTACATGGTGACATCCTCTACACCAGATATTATACAGGACGCTGTTATCATGGAGGATATTAGTGACGTGTAATCTAAATGGTGACGTCCTCTACACCAGATATTATACAGGACGCTGTTATCATGGAGGATATTAGTGACGTGTAATCTACATGGTGACGTCCTCTACACCAGATATTATACAGGACGCTGTTATCATGGAGGATATTAGTGACGTGTAATCTACATGGTGACGTCCTCTCCACCAGATATTATACAGGACGCTGTTATCATGGAGGATATTAGTGATGTGTAATGTACATGGTGACGTCCTCTACACCAGATATTATACAGGACGCTGTTATCATGGAGGATATTAGTGACGTGTAATCTACATGGTGACGTCCTCTACACCAGATATTATACAGGACGCTGTTATCATGGAGGCTATTAGTGAGGTGTAATCTACATGGTGACGTCGTCTACACCAGATATTATACAGGACGCTGTTATCATGGAGGATATTAGTGAGGTGTAATCTACATGGTGACGTCGTCTACACCAGATATTATACAGGACGCTGTTATCATGGAGGATATTAGTGAGGTGTAATCTACATGGTGACGTCCTCTACACCAGATATTATACAGGACGCTGTTATCATGGGGGATATTAGTGACGTGTAATCTACATGGTGACGTCCTCTACACCAGATATTATACAGGACGCTGTTATCATGGAGGCTATTAGTGACGTGTAATCTACATGGTGACGTCCTCTACACCAGATAGTATACAGGACGCTGTTATCATGGAGGATATTAGTGAGGTGTAATCTACATGGTGACGTCCTCTACACCAGATATTATACAGGACGCTGTTATCATGGAGGCTATTAGTGATGTGTAATCTACATGATGACGTCCTCTCCACCAGATATTATACAGGACGCTGTTATCATGGAGGATATTAGTGACGTGTAATCTACATGGTAACGTCCTCTACACCAGATATTATAGAGGACGCTGTTATCATGGAGGATATTAGTGACGTGTAATCTACATGGTAACGTCCTCTAAACCAGATATTATACAGGACGCTGTTATCATGGAGGATATTAGTGACGTGTAATCTACATGGTGACATCCTCTACACCAGATATTATACAGGACGCTGTTATCATGGAGGATATTAGTGATGTGTAATCTACATGGTGACGTTCTCTACAGCAGATATTATACAGGACGCTGTTATCATGGAGGATATTAGTGATGTGTAATTTACATGGTTACGTTCTCTACACCAGATATTATACAGGACGCTGTTATCATGGAGGATATTAGTGATGTGTAATCTACATGGTGACGTCCTCTACACCAGATATTATACAGGACGCTGTTGTCATGGAGGATATTAGTGACGTGTAATCTACATGGTGACGTCCTCTCCACCAGATATTATACAGGACGCTGTTATCATGGAGGCTATTAGTGACGTGTAATCTACATGGTGACGTCCTCTCCACCAGATATTATACAGGACGCTGTTATCATGGAGGATATTAGTGACGTGTAATCTACATGGTGACGTCCTCTACACCAGATATTATACAGGACGCTGTTATCATGGAGGATATTAGTGAGGTGTAATCTACATGGTGACGTCCTCTACACCAGATATTATACAGGACGCTGTTATCATGGAGGATATTAGTGACGTGTAATCTACATGGTGACGTCCTCTACACCAGATATTATACAGGACGCTGTTATCATGGAGGATTTTAGTGACGTGTAATCTACATGGTGACATCCTCTACACCAGATATTATACAGGACGCTGTTATCATGGAGGCTATTAGTGACGTGTAATCTAAATGTGACGTCCTCTACACCAGATATTATACAGGACGCTGTTATCATGGAGGATATTAGTGACGTGTAATCTACATGGTGACGTCCTCTACACCAGATATTATACAGGACGCTGTTATCATGGAGGATTTTAGTGACGTGTAATCTACATGGTGACATCCTCTACACCAGATATTATACAGGACGCTGTTATCATGGAGGATATTAGTGACGTGTAATCTAAATGGTGACGTCCTCTACACCAGATATTATACAGGACGCTGTTATCATGGAGGATATTAGTGACGTGTAATCTACATGGTGACGTCCTCTACACCAGATATTATACAGGACGCTGTTATCATGGAGGATATTAGTGACGTGTAATCTACATGGTGACGTCCTCTCCACCAGATATTATACAGGACGCTGTTATCATGGAGGATATTAGTGATGTGTAATGTACATGGTGACGTCCTCTACACCAGATATTATACAGGACGCTGTTATCATGGAGGATATTAGTGACGTGTAATCTACATGGTGACGTCCTCTACACCAGATATTATACAGGACGCTGTTATCATGGAGGCTATTAGTGAGGTGTAATCTACATGGTGACGTCGTCTACACCAGATATTATACAGGACGCTGTTATCATGGAGGATATTAGTGAGGTGTAATCTACATGGTGACGTCGTCTACACCAGATATTATACAGGACGCTGTTATCATGGAGGATATTAGTGAGGTGTAATCTACATGGTGACGTCCTCTACACCAGATATTATACAGGACGCTGTTATCATGGGGGATATTAGTGACGTGTAATCTACATGGTGACGTCCTCTACACCAGATATTATACAGGACGCTGTTATCATGGAGGCTATTAGTGACGTGTAATCTACATGGTGACGTCCTCTACACCAGATAGTATACAGGACGCTGTTATCATGGAGGATATTAGTGAGGTGTAATCTACATGGTGACGTCCTCTACACCAGATATTATACAGGACGCTGTTATCATGGAGGCTATTAGTGATGTGTAATCTACATGATGACGTCCTCTCCACCAGATATTATACAGGACGCTGTTATCATGGAGGATATTAGTGACGTGTAATCTACATGGTAACGTCCTCTACACCAGATATTATAGAGGACGCTGTTATCATGGAGGATATTAGTGACGTGTAATCTACATGGTAACGTCCTCTAAACCAGATATTATACAGGACGCTGTTATCATGGAGGATATTAGTGACGTGTAATCTACATGGTGACATCCTCTACACCAGATATTATACAGGACGCTGTTATCATGGAGGATATTAGTGATGTGTAATCTACATGGTGACGTTCTCTACAGCAGATATTATACAGGACGCTGTTATCATGGAGGATATTAGTGATGTGTAATTTACATGGTTACGTTCTCTACACCAGATATTATACAGGACGCTGTTATCATGGAGGATATTAGTGATGTGTAATCTACATGGTGACGTCCTCTACACCAGATATTATACAGGACGCTGTTGTCATGGAGGATATTAGTGACGTGTAATCTACATGGTGACGTCCTCTCCACCAGATATTATACAGGACGCTGTTATCATGGAGGCTATTAGTGACGTGTAATCTACATGGTGACGTCCTCTCCACCAGATATTATACAGGACGCTGTTATCATGGAGGATATTAGTGACGTGTAATCTACATGGTGACGTCCTCTACACCAGATATTATACAGGACGCTGTTATCATGGAGGATATTAGTGAGGTGTAATCTACATGGTGACGTCCTCTACACCAGATATTATACAGGACGCTGTTATCATGGAGGATATTAGTGATGTGTAATCTCCATGGTGACGTCCTCTACACCAGATATTATACAGGACGCTGTTATCATGGAGGATATTAGTGATGTGTAATGTACATGGTGACGTCCTCTACACCAGATATTATACAGGACGCTGTTATCATGGAGGATACTAGTGACGTGTAATCTACATGGTGACGTCCTCTACACCAGATATTATACAGGACGCTGTTATCATGGAGGATATTAGTGACGTATAATCTACATGGTGACGTCCTCTACACCAGATATTATACAGGACGCTGTTATCATGGAGGATACTAGTGACGTGTAATCTACATGGTGACGTCCTCTACACCAGATATTATACAGGACGCTGTTATCATGGAGGATATTAGTGACGTATAATCTACATGGTGACGTCCTCTACACCAGATACTATACAGGACGCTGTTATCATGGAGGATATTAGTGATGTGTAATCTACATGGTGACGTCCTCTACACCAGATATTATACAGGACGCTGTTATCATGGAGGATATTAGTAATGTGTAATCTACATGGTGATGTTCTCTACACCAGATATTATACAGGACGCTGTTATCATGGAGGATATTAGTGACGTGTAATCTACATGGTGACGTCCTCTACACCAGATATTATACAGGACGCTGTTATCATGGAGGATATTAGTGAGGTGTAATCTACATGGTAACGTCCTCTACACCAGATATTATACAGGACGCTGTTATCATGGAGGATATTAGTAATGTGTAATCTACATGGTGATGTTCTCTACACCAGATATTATACAGGACGCTGTTATCATGGAGGATATTAGTGACGTGTAATCTACATGGTGACGTCCTCTACACCAGATATTATACAGGACGCTGTTATCATGGAGGATACTAGTGACGTGTAATCTAAATGGTGACGTCCTCTACACCAGATATTATACAGGACGCTGTTATCATGGAGGATATTAGTGACGTATAATCTACATGGTGACGTCCTCTACACCAGATACTATACAGGACGCTGTTATTATGGAGGATATTAGTGATGTGTAATCTACATGGTGACGTCCTCTACACCAGATATTATACAGGACGCTGTTATCATGGAGGATATTAGTAATGTGTAATCTACATGGTGATGTTCTCTACACCAGATATTATACAGGACGCTGTTATCATGGAGGATATTAGTGACGTGTAATCTACATGGTGACGTCCTCTCCAACTGATATTATACAGGACGCTGTTATCATGGAGGATATTAGTGACGTGTAATCTACATGGTAACGTCCTCTACACCAGATATTATACAGGACGCTGTTATCATGGAGGATATTAGTGATGTGTAATCTACATGATGACGTCCTCTACACCAGATATTATACAGGACGCTGTTATCATGGAGGATATTAGTGACGTGTAATCTACATGGTGACGTCCTCCACACCAGATATTATACAGGACGCTGTTATCATGGAGGATATTAGTGATGTGTAATCTACATGATGACGTCCTCTCCACCAGATATTATACAAGACGCTGTTATCATGGAGGATATTAGTGACGTGTAATCTACATGGTGACGTCCTCCACACCAGATTTTATACAGGACGCTGTTATCATGGATGATGTTAGTGATGTGTAATCTACATGATGACGTCCTCTCCACCAGATATTATACAGGACGCTGTTATCATGGAGGATATTAGTGACGTGTAATCTACATGGTGACGTCCTCTCCACCAGATATTATACAGGACGCTGTTATCATGGAGGATATTAGTGAGGTGTAATCTACATGGTGACGTCCTCCACACCAGATTTTATACAGGACGCTGTTATCATGGATGATGTTAGTGATGTGTAATCTACATGATGACGTCCTCTCCACCAGATATTATACAGGACGCTGTTATCATGGAGGATATTAGTGAGGTGTAATCTACATGGTGACGTCCTCTACACCAGATATTATACAGGACGCTGTTATCATGGAGGATATTAGTGACGTGTAATCTACATGGTGACGTCCTCTACATCAGATATTATACATGACGCTGTTATCATGGAGGATATTAGTGACGTGTAATCTACATGGTGACGTCCTCTACACCAGATATTATACAAGACGCTGTTATCATGGAGGATATTAGTGACGTGCAATCTACATGGTGACGTCCTCTACACCAGATATTATACAGGACGCTGTTATCATGGAGGATATTAGTGACGTGTAATCTACATGGTGACGTCCTCCACACCAGATTTTATACAGGACGCTGTTATCATGGATGATGTTAGTGATGTGTAATCTACATGATGACGTCCTCTCCACCAGATATTATACAGGACGCTGTTATCATGGAGGATATTATTGAGGTGTAATCTACATGGTGACGTCCTCTACACCAGATATTATACAAGACGCTGTTATCATGGAGGATATTAGTGATGTGTAATCTACATGATGACGTCCTCTCCACCAGATATTATACAAGACGCTGTTATCATGGAGGATATTAGTGACGTGCAATCTACATGGTGACGTCCTCTACACCAGATATTATACAGGACGCTGTTATCATGGAGGATATTAGTGAAGTGTAATCTACATGGTGACGTCCTCCACACCAGATTTTATACAGGACGCTGTTATCATGGATGATGTTAGTGATGTGTAATCTACATGATGACGTCCTCTCCACCAGATATTATACAGGACGCTGTTATCATGGAGGATATTAGTGAGGTGTAATCTACATGGTGACGT
The DNA here is from genome assembly GCF_046119375.1 of Phyllobates terribilis. NCBI lineage: Eukaryota > Metazoa > Chordata > Amphibia > Anura > Dendrobatidae > Phyllobates > Phyllobates terribilis. The sequence goes on along the minus strand of NW_027362767.1, from coordinate 469,071,353 downwards.
CCTCTCCACCAGATATTATACAGGACGCTGTTATCATGGAGGATATTAGTGAGGTGTAATCTACATGGTGACGTCCTCTACACCAGATATTATACAGGACGCTGTTATCATGGAGGATATTAGTGACGTGTAATCTACATGGTGACGTCCTCTACATCAGATATTATACAGGACGCTGTTATCATGGAGGATATTAGTGACGTGTAATCTACATGGTGACGTCCTCTACACCAGATATTATACAGGGCGCTGTTATCATGGAGGCTATTAGTGATGTGTAATCTACATGGTGACGTTCTCTACACCAGATATTATACAGGACGCTGTTATCATGGAGGATATTAGTGACGTGTAATCTACATTGTGACGTCCTCTACACCAGATATTATACAGGACGCTGTTATCATGGAGGATATTAGTGAGGTGTAATCTACATGGTGACGTCCTCTACACCAGATATTATACAGGACGCTGTTATCATGGAGGATATTAGTGATGTGTAATCTACATGGTGACGTTCTCTACACCAGATATTATACAGGACGCTGTTATCATGGAGGATATTAGTGACGTGTAATCTACATGGTGACGTCCTCTACACCAGATATTATACAGGACGCTGTTATCATGGAGGATATTAGTGACGTGTAATCTACATGGTGACGTCCTCTACACCAGATATTATATAGGACGCTGTTATCATGGAGGATATTAGTGACGTGTAATCTACATGGTGACGTCCTCTACACCAGATATTATACAGGACGCTGTTATCATGGAGGATATTAGTGACGTGTAATCTACATGGTGACGTCCTCTACACCAGATATTATACAGGACGCTGTTATCATGGAGGATATTAGTGACGTGTAATCTACATGGTGACGTCCTCTACACCAGATATTATACAGGACGCTGTTATCATGGAGGATATTAGTGACGTGTAATCTACATGGTGACGTCCTCTACACCAGATATTATACAGGACGCTGTTATCATGGAGGATACTAGTGACGTGTAATCTACATGGTGACGTCCTCTACACCAGATATTATACAGGACGCTGTTATCATGGAGGCTATTAGTGACGTGTAATCTACATGGTGACGTCCTCTCCACCAGATATTATACAGGACGATGTTATCATGGAGGATATTAGTGATGTGTAATCTACATGATGACGTCCTCTACACCAGATATTATACAGGACGCTGTTATCATGGAGGATATTAGTGACGTGTAATCTACATGGTGACGTCCTCTACATCAGATATTATACAGGACGCTGTTATCATGGAGGATATTAGTGACGTGTAATCTACATGGTGACGTCCTCCACACCAGATTTTATACAGGACGCTGTTATCATGGATGATGTTAGTGATGTGTAATCTACATGATGACGTCCTCTTCACCAGATATTATACAGGACGCTGTTATCATGGAGGATATTAGTGACGTGTAATCTACATGGTGACGTCCTCTACATCAGATATTATACAGGACGCTGTTATCATGGAGGATATTAGTGACGTGTAATCTACATGGTGACGTCCTCTACACCAGATATTATACAGGGCGCTGTTATCATGGAGGCTATTAGTGATGTGTAATCTACATGGTGACGTTCTCTACACCAGATATTATACAGGACGCTGTTATCATGGAGGATATTAGTGACGTGTAATCTACATGGTGACGTCCTCTACACCAGATATTATACAGGACGCTGTTATCATGGAGGATATTAGTGACGTGTAATCTACATGGTGACGTCCTCTACACCAGATATTATACAGGACGCTGTTATCATGGAGGATATTAGTGATGTATAATCTACATGGTGACGTCCTCTCCACCAGATATTATACAGGACGCTGTTATCATGGAGGATATTAGTGACGTGTAATCTACATGGTGACATTCTCCACCAGATATTATACAGGACGCTGTTATCATGGAGGATATTAGTGACGTGTAATCTACATGGTAACGTCCTCTACACCAGATATTATACAGGACGCTGTTATCATGGAGGATATTAGTGACGTGTAATCTACATGGTGACGTCCTCTACACCAGATATTATACAGGACGCTGTTATCATGGAGGATATTAGTGAGGTGTAATCTACATGGTGACGTCCTCTACAGCAGATATTATACAGGACGCTGTTATCATGGAGGCTATTAGTGACGTGTAATCTACATGGTGAAGTCCTCTACACCAGATATTATACAGGACGCTGTTATCATGGAGGATATTAGTGATGTGTAATCTACATGGTGACGTCCTCTACATCAGATATTATACAGGACGCTGTTATCATGGAGGATATTAGTGACGTGTAATCTACATGGTGACGTCCTCTACACCAGATATTATACAGGACGCTGTTATCATGGAGGCTATTAGTGACGTGTAATCTACATGATGACGTCCTCTACACCAGATATTATACAGGACGCTGTTATCATTGAGGATGTTAGTGATGTGTAATCTACATGATGACGTCCTCTCCACCAGATATTATACAGGACGCTGTTATCATGGAGGATATTAGTGACGTGTAATCTACATGGTGACATCCTCTACACCAGATATTATACAGGACGCTGTTATCATGGAGGATATTAGTGACGTGTAATCTACATGGTGACGTCCTCTCCACCAGATATTATACAGGACGCTGTTATCATGGAGGATATTAGTGACGTGTAATCAACATGGTGACGTCCTCTACACCAGATATTATACAGGACGCTGTTATCATGGAGGATATTAGTGAGGTGTAATCTACATGGTGACGTCCTCTACACCAGATATTATACAGGACGCTGTTATCATGGAGGAAATTAGTGACGTGTAATCTACATGGTGACGTCCTCTACACCAGATATTATACAGGACGCTGTTATCATGGAGGATATCAGTGACGTGTAATCTACATGGTGACGTTCTCTACACCAGATATTATACAGGACGCTGTTATCATGGAGGATATCAGTGACGTGTAATCTACATGGTGACGTCCTCTAGACCAGATATTATACAGGACGCTGTTATCATGGAGGATATTAGTGATGTGTAATCTACATGGTGACGTCCTCTACACCAGATATTATACAGGACGCTGTTATCATGGAGGCTATTAGTGACGTGTAATCTACATGGTGACGTCCTCTACACCAGATATTATACAGGACGCTGTTATCATGGAGGATATTAGTGATGTGTAATGTACATGGTGGCGTCCTCTACACCAGATATTATACAGGACGCTGTTATCATGGAGGATATCAGTGACGTATAATATACATGGTGACGTCCTCTCCACCAGATATTATACAGGACGCTGTTATCATGGAGGATATTAGTGACGTGTAATCTACATGGTGACGTCCTCTCCACCAGATATTATACAGGACGCTGTTATCATGGAGGATATTAGTGACGTGTAATCTACATGGTGACGTCCTCTACACCAGATATTATTCAGGACGCTGTTATCATGGAGGATGTTAGTGATGTGTAATCTACATGGTGACGTCCTCTAGACCAGATATTATACAGGACGCTGTTATCATGGAGGATATTAGTGATGTGTAATCTCCATGGTGACGTCCTCTACACCAGATATTATACAGGACGCTGTTATCATGGAGGATATTAGTGACGTGTAATCTACATGGTGGCGTCCTCTACACCAGATATTATACAGGACGCTGTTATCATGGAGGATATTAGTGACGTGTAATCTACATGGTGACATCCTCTACACCAGATATTATACAGGACGCTGTTATCATGGAGGCTATTAGTGACGTGTAATCTACGTGGTGACGTCCTCTACACCAGATATTATACAGGACGCTGTTATCATGGAGGATATTAGTGATGTGTAATCTACATGGTGACGTCCTCTACACCAGATATTATACAGGACGCTGTTATCATGGAGGATATTAGTGAGGTGTAATCTACATGGTGACGTCCTCTACACCAGATATTATACAGGACGCTGTTATCATGGAGTCTATTAGTGATGTGTAATCTACATGGTGACGTCCTCTACACCAGATATTATACAGGACGCTGTTATCATGGAGGATATTAGTGACGTGTAATCTACATGGTGACGTCCTCTACACCAGATATTATACAGGACGCTGTTATCATGGAGGATATTAGTGATGTATAATCTACATGGTGACGTCCTCTACACCAGATATAATGCAGGACGCTGTTATCATGGAGGATATTAGTGATGTGTAATCTACATGGTGACGTCCTCTACACCAGATATAATACAGGACGCTGTTATCATGGAGGATATTAGTGATGTGTAATCTACATGGTGACGTCCTCTACACCAGATATTATACAGGACGCTGTTATCATGGAGGATATTAGTGATGTGTAATCTACATGGTGACGTCCTCTACACCAGATATTATACAGGACGCTGTTATCATGGAGGATATTAGTGAGGTGTAATCTACCTGGTGACGTCCTCTACACCAGATGTTATACAGGACGCTGTTTTCATGGAGGATATTAGTGACGTGTAATCTACATGGTGACGTCCTCTACACCAGATGTTATACAGGACGCTGTTTTCATGGAGGATATTAGTGACGTGTAATCTACATGGTGACGTCCTCTACACCAGATATTATACAGGACGCTGTTATCATGGAGGATATTAGTGACGTGTAATCTACATGGTGACGTCCTCTACACCAGATATTATACAGGACGCTGTTATCATGGAGGCTATTAGTGAGGTGTAATCTACATGGTGACGTCCTCTACACCAGATATTATACAGGACGCTGTTATCATGGAGGATATTAGTGAGGTGTAATCTACATGGTGACGTCCTCTACACCAGATATTATACAGGACGCTGTTATCATGGGGGATATTAGTGACGTGTAATCTACATGGTGACGTCCTCTACACCAGATATTATACAGGACGCTGTTATCATGGAGGATATCAGTGACGTGTAATCTACATGGTGACGTCCTCTAGACCAGATATTATACAGGACGCTGTTATCATGGAGGATATTAGTGATGTGTAATCTACATGGTGACGTCCTCTACACCAGATATTATACAGGACGCTGTTATCATGGAGGCTATTAGTGACGTGTAATCTACATGGTGACGTCCTCTACACCAGATATTATACAGGACGCTGTTATCATGGAGGATATTAGTTATGTGTAATGTACATGGTGACGTCCTCTACACCAGATATTATACAGGACGCTGTTATCATGGAGGATATCAGTGACGTATAATATACATGGTGACGTCCTCTACACCAGATATTATACAGGACGCTGTTATCATGGAGGCTATTAGTGACGTGTAATCTACATGGTGACGTCCTCTACACCAGATATTATACAGGACGCTGTTATCATGGAGGATATTAGTGATGTGTAATGTACATGGTGACGTCCTCTACACCAGATATTATACAGGACGCTGTTATCATGGAGGCTATTAGTGACGTGTAATCTACATGGTGACGTCCTCTATACCAGATATTATACAGGACGCTGTTATCATGGAGGATATTAGTGATGTGTAATCTACATGGTGACGTCCTCTACACCAGATATTATACAGGACGCTGTTATCATGGAGGATATTAGTGACGTGTAATCTACATGGTGACGTCCTCTCCACCAGATATTATACAGGACGCTGTTATCATGGAGGATATTAGTGACGTGTAATCTACATGGTGACGTCCTCTCCACCAGATATTATACAGGATGCTGTTATCATGGAGGATATTAGTGACGTGTAATCTACATGGTGACATCCTCTACACCAGATATTATACAGGACGCTGTTATCATGGAGGATATTAGTGAGGTGTAATCTACATGGTGACGTCCTCTACACCTGATATTATACAGGACGCTGTTATCATGGAGGATGTTAGTGATGTGTAATCTCCATGGTGACGTCCTCTACACCAGATATTATACAGGACGCTGTTATCATGGAGGCTATTAGTGATGTGTAATCTACATGGTGACGTCCTCTAGACCAGATATTATACAGGACGCTGTTATCATGGAGGATATTAGTGACGTGTAATCTACATGGTGACGTCCTCTACACCAGATATTATACAGGACGCTGTTATCATGGAGGATATTAGTGACGTGTAATCTACATGGTGACGTCCTCTACAAGAGATATTATACAGGACGCTGTTATCATGGAGGATATCAGTGACGTGTAATCTACATGGTGACGTTCTCTACACCAGATATTATACAGGACGCTGTTATCATGGAGGATATTAGTGACGTGTAATCTACATGGTGACATCCTGTACAACAGATATTATACAGGACGCTGTTATCATGGAGGATATCAGTGACGTGTAATCTACATGGTGACGTTCTCTACACCAGATATTATACAGGACGCTGTTATCATGGAGGATATTAGTGACGTGTAATCTACATGGTGACATCCTCTACACCAGATATTATACAGGACGCTGTTATCATGGAGGATATTAGTGACGTGTAATCTACATGGTGACGTCCTCTACACCAGATATTATACAGGACGCTGTTATCATGGAGGATATTAGTGAGGTGTAATCTACATGGTGACATCCTCTACAAGAGATATTATACAGGACGCTGTTATCATGGAGGATATCAGTGACGTGTAATCTACATGGTGACGTTCTCTACACCAGATATTATACAGGACGCTGTTATCATGGAGGATATCAGTGACGTGTAATCTACATGGTGACGTCCTCTAGACCAGATATTATACAGGACGCTGTTATCATGGAGGATATTAGTGATGTGTAATCTACATGGTGACGTCCTCTACACCAGATATTATACAGGACGCTGTTATCATGGAGGCTATTAGTGACGTGTAATCTACATGGTGACGTCCTCTACACCAGATATTATACAGGACGCTGTTATCATGGAGGATATTAGTGATGTGTAATGTACATGGTGACGTCCTCTACACCAGATATTATACAGGACGCTGTTATCATGGAGGATATCAGTGACGTATAATATACATGGTGACGTCCTCTACACCAGATATTATACAGGACGCTGTTATCATGGAGGCTATTAGTGACGTGTAATCTACATGGTGACGTCCTCTACACCAGATATTATACAGGACGCTGTTATCATGGAGGATATTAGTGATGTGTAATGTACATGGTGACGTCCTCTACACCAGATATTATACAGGACGCTGTTATCATGGAGGCTATTAGTGACGTGTAATCTACATGGTGACGTCCTCTACACCAGATATTATACAGGACGCTGTTATCATGGAGGATATTAGTGATGTGTAATCTACATGGTGACGTCCTCTACACCAGATATTATACAGGACGCTGTTATCATGGAGGATATTAGTGACGTGTAATCTACATGGTGACGTCCTCTCCACCAGATATTATACAGGATGCTGTTATCATGGAGGCTATTAGTGACGTGTAATCTACATGGTGACGTCCTCTACACCAGATATTATACAGGACGCTGTTATCATGGAGGCTATTAGTAATGTGTAATCTGCATGGTGACGTCCTCTACACCAGATATTATACAGGACGCTGTTATCATGGAGGATATTAGTGACGTGTAATCTACATGGTGACGTCCTCTACACCAGATATTATACAGGACGCTGTTATCATGGAGGCTATTAGTGAGGTGTAATCTACATGGTGACGTCCTCTACACCAGATATTATACAGGACGCTGTTATCATGGAGGATATTAGTGAGGTGTAATCTACATGGTGACGTCCTCTACACCAGATATTATACAGGACGCTGTTATCATGGGGGATATTAGTGACGTGTAATCTACATGGTGACGTCCTCTACACCAGATATTATACAGGACGCTGTTATCATGGAGGATATCAGTGACGTGTAATCTACATGGTGACGTCCTCTAGACCAGATATTATACAGGACGCTGTTATCATGGAGGATATTAGTGATGTGTAATCTACATGGTGACGTCCTCTACACCAGATATTATACAGGACGCTGTTATCATGGAGGCTATTAGTGACGTGTAATCTACATGGTGACGTCCTCTACACCAGATATTATACAGGACGCTGTTATCATGGAGGATATTAGTGATGTGTAATGTACATGGTGACGTCCTCTACACCAGATATTATACAGGACGCTGTTATCATGGAGGATATCAGTGACGTATAATATACATGGTGACGTCCTCTACACCAGATATTATACAGGACGCTGTTATCATGGAGGCTATTAGTGACGTGTAATCTACATGGTGACGTCCTCTACACCAGATATTATACAGGACGCTGTTATCATGGAGGATATTAGTGATGTGTAATGTACATGGTGACGTCCTCTACACCAGATATTATACAGGACGCTGTTATCATGGAGGCTATTAGTGACGTGTAATCTACATGGTGACGTCCTCTATACCAGATATTATACAGGACGCTGTTATCATGGAGGATATTAGTGATGTGTAATGTACATGGTGACGTCCTCTACACCAGATATTATACAGGACGCTGTTATCATGGAGGATATTAGTGACGTGTAATCTACATGGTGACGTCCTCTCCACCAGATATTATACAGGACGCTGTTATCATGGAGGATATTAGTGACGTGTAATCTACATGGTGACGTCCTCTCCACCAGATATTATACAGGATGCTGTTATCATGGAGGATATTAGTGACGTGTAATCTACATGGTGACATCCTCTACACCAGATATTATACAGGACGCTGTTATCATGGAGGATATTAGTGAGGTGTAATCTACATGGTGACGTCCTCTACACCTGATATTATACAGGACGCTGTTATCATGGAGGATGTTAGTGATGTGTAATCTACATGGTGACGTCCTCTAGACCAGATATTATACAGGACGCTGTTATCATGGAGGATATTAGTGACGTGTAATCTACATGGTGACGTCCTCTACACCAGATATTATACAGGACGCTGTTATCATGGAGGATATTAGTGACGTGTAATCTACATGGTGACGTCCTCTACAAGAGATATTATACAGGACGCTGTTATCATGGAGGATATCAGTGACGTGTAATCTACATGGTGACGTTCTCTACACCAGATATTATACAGGACGCTGTTATCATGGAGGATATTAGTGACGTGTAATCTACATGGTGACATCCTCTACACCAGATATTATACAGGACGCTGTTATCATGGAGGATATCAGTGACGTGTAATCTACATGGTGACGTTCTCTACACCAGATATTATACAGGACGCTGTTATCATGGAGGATATTAGTGACGTGTAATCTGCATGGTGACGTCCTCTACACCAGATATTATACAGGACGCTGTTATCATGGAGGATATTAGTGAGGTGTAATCTACATGGTGACATCCTCTACAAGAGATATTATACAGGACGCTGTTATCATGGAGGATATCAGTGACGTGTAATCTACATGGTGACGTTCTCTACACCAGATATTATACAGGACGCTGTTATCATGGAGGATATCAGTGACGTGTAATCTACATGGTGACGTCCTCTAGACCAGATATTATACAGGACGCTGTTATCATGGAGGATATTAGTGATGTGTAATCTACATGGTGACGTCCTCTACACCAGATATTATACAGGACGCTGTTATCATGGAGGATATTAGTGATGTGTAATGTACATGGTGACGTCCTCTACACCAGATATTATACAGGACGCTGTTATCATGGAGGATATTAGTGATGTGTAATCTACATGGTGACGTCCTCTACACCAGATATTATACAGGACGCTGTTATCATGGAGGCTATTAGTGACGTGTAATCTACATGGTGACGTCCTCTACACCAGATATTATACAGGACGCTGTTATCATGGAGGATATTAGTGATGTGTAATGTACATGGTGACGTCCTCTACACCAGATATTATATAGGACGCTGTTATCATGGAGGATATCAGTGACGTATAATATACATGGTGACGTCCTCTACACCAGATATTATACAGGACGCTGTTATCATGGAGGCTATTAGTGACGTGTAATCTACATGGTGACGTCCTCTACACCAGATATTATACAGGACGCTGTTATCATGGAGGATATTAGTGATGTGTAATGTACATGGTGACGTCCTCTACACCAGATATTATACAGGACGCTGTTATCATGGAGGCTATTAGTGACGTGTAATCTACATGGTGACGTCCTCTACACCAGATATTATACAGGACGCTGTTATCATGGAGGATATTAGTGATGTGTAATCTACATGGTGACGTCCTCTACACCAGATATTATACAGGACGCTGTTATCATGGAGGATATTAGTGACGTGTAATCTACATGGTGACGTCCTCTCCACCAGATATTATACAGGATGCTGTTATCATGGAGGATATTAGTGACGTGTAATCTACATGGTGACATCCTCTACACCAGATATTATACAGGACGCTGTTATCATGGAGGATATTAGTGAGGTGTAATCTACATGGTGACGTCCTCTACACCAGATATTATACAGGACGCTGTTATCATGGAGGATGTTAGTGATGTGTAATCTCCATGGTGACGTCCTCTACACCAGATATTATACAGGACGCTGTTATCATGGAGGATATTAGTGATGTGTAATGTACATGGTGACGTCCTCTACACCAGATATTATACAGGACGCTGTTATCATGGAGGATATTAGTGACGTGTAATCTACATGGTGACGTCCTCTACACCAGATATTATACAGGACGCTGTTATCATGGAGGATATTAGTGACGTGTAATCTACATGGTGACGTCCTCTACACCAGATATTATACAGGACGCTGTTATCATGGAGGATATTAGTGATGTGTAATCTACATGGTGACGTCCTCTACACCAGATATTATACAGGACGCTGTTATCATGGAGGCTATTAGTGATGTGTAATCTACATGGTGACGTCCTCTACACCAGATATTATACAGGACGCTGTTATCATGGAGGATATTAGTGACGTGTAATCTACATGGTGAGGTCCTCTACACCAGATATTATACAGGACGCTGTTATCATGGAGGATGTTAGTGATGTGTAATCTACATGGTGACGTCCTCTACACCAGATATTATACAGGACGCTGTTATCATGGAGGCTATTAGTGACGTGTAATCTACATGGTGACGTCCTCTACACCAGATATTATACAGGACGCTGTTATCATGGAGTCTATTAGTGATGTGTAATCTACATGGTGACGTCCTCTACACCAGATATTATACAGGACGCTGTTATCATGGAGGATATTAGTGACGTGTAATCTACATGGTGACGTCCTCTACACCAGATATTATACAGGACACTGTTATCATGGAGGCTATTAGTGACGTGTAATATACATGGTGACGTCCTCTCCACCAGATATTATACAGGACGCTGTTTTCATGGAGGATATTAGTGAGGTGTAATCTACATGGTGACGTCCTCTACACCAGATATAATACAGGACGCTGTTATCATGGAGGATATTAGTGATGTGTAATCTACATGGTGACGTCCTCTACACCAGATATTATACAGGACGCCGTTATCATGGAGGATATTAGTGATGTGTAATGTACATGGTGACGTCCTCTACACCAGATATTATACAGGACGCTGTTATCATGGAGGATATTAGTGACGTGTAATCTACATGGTGACGTCCTCTACACCAGATATTATACAGGACGCTGTTATCATGGAGGCTATTAGTGAGGTGTAATCTACATGGTGACGTCCTCTACACCAGATATTATACAGGACGCTGTTATCATGGAGGATATTAGTGATGTGTAATCTACATGGTGACGTCCTCTACACCAGATATTATACAGGACGCTGTTATCATGGAGGCTATTAGTGAGGTGTAATCTACATGGTGACGTCCTCTACACCAGATATTATACAGGACGCTGTTATCATGGGGGATATTAGTAACGTGTAATCTACATGGTGACGTCCTCTACACCAGATATTATACAGGACGCTGTTATCATGGAGGCTATTAGTGACGTGTAATCTACATGGTGACGTCCTCTACACCAGATATTATACAGGACGCTGTTATCATGGAGGATATTAGTGAGGTGTAATCTACATGGTGACGTCCTCTACACCAGATATTATACAGGACGCTGTTATCATGGAAGCTATTAGTGATGTGTAATCTACATGATGACGTCCTCTCCACCAGATATTATACAGGACGCTGTTATCATGGAGGATATTAGTGATGTGTAATCTACATGGTGACGTCTTCTCCACCAGATATTATACAGGACGCTGTTATCATGGAGGATATTAGTGAGGTGTAATCTACATGGTGACGTCCTCTACACCAGATATTATACAGGACGCTGTTATCATGGAAGCTATTAGTGATGTGTAATGTACATGGTGACGTCCTCTACACCAGATATTATACAGGACGCTGTTATCATGGAGGATATTAGTGAGGTGTAGTCTACATGGTGACGTCCTCTACACCAGATATTATACAGGACGCTGTTATCATGGAGGATGTTAGTGATGTGTAATCTACATGATGACGTCCTCTCCACCAGATATTATACAGGACGCTGTTATCATGGAGGATATTAGTGATGTGTAATCTCCATGGTGACGTCCTCTACACCAGATATTATACAGGACGCTGTTATCATGGAGGATATTAGTGATGTGTAATGTACATGGTGACGTCCTCTACACCAGATATTATACAGGACGCTGTTATCATGGAGGATATTAGTGATGTGTAATGTACATGGTGACGTCCTCTACACCAGATATTATACAGGACGCTGTTATCATGGAGGATATTAGTGACGTGTAATCTACATGGTGACGTCCTCTACACCAGATATTATACAGGACGCTGTTATCATGGAGGATATTAGTGAGGTGTAATCTACATGGTGACGTCCTCTACACCAGATATTATACAGGACGCTGTTATCATGGAGGATATTAGTGATGTGTAATCTCCATGGTGACGTCCTCTACACCAGATATTATACAGGACGCTGTTATCATGGAGGATATTAGTGATGTGTAATGTACATGGTGACGTCCTCTACACCAGATATTATACAGGACGCTGTTATCATGGAGGATATTAGTGATGTGTAATGTACATGGTGACGTCCTCTACACCAGATATTATACAGGACGCTGTTATCATGGAGGATATTAGTGACGTGTAATCTACATGGTGACGTCCTCTACACCAGATATTATACAGGACGCTGTTATCATGGAAGCTATTAGTGATGTGTAATCTACATGATGACGTCCTCTCCACCAGATATTATACAGGACGCTGTTATCATGGAGGATATTAGTGACGTGTAATCTACATGGTGACGTCCTCTACACCAGATATTATACAGGACACTGTTATCATGGAGGCTATTAGTGACGTGTAATATACATGGTGACGTCCTCTCCACCAGATATTATACAGGACGCTGTTTTCATGGAGGATATTAGTGAGGTGTAATCTACATGGTGACGTCCTCTACACCAGATATAATACAGGACGCTGTTATCATGGAGGATATTAGTGATGTGTAATCTACATGGTGACGTCCTCTACACCAGATATTATACAGGACGCCGTTATCATGGAGGATATTAGTGATGTGTAATGTACATGGTGACGTCCTCTACACCAGATATTATACAGGACGCTGTTATCATGGAGGATATTAGTGACGTGTAATCTACATGGTGACGTCCTCTACACCAGATATTATACAGGACGCTGTTATCATGGAGGCTATTAGTGAGGTGTAATCTACATGGTGACGTCCTCTACACCAGATATTATACAGGACGCTGTTATCATGGAGGATATTAGTGATGTGTAATCTACATGGTGACGTCCTCTACACCAGATATTATACAGGACGCTGTTATCATGGAGGCTATTAGTGAGGTGTAATCTACATGGTGACGTCCTCTACACCAGATATTATACAGGACGCTGTTATCATGGGGGATATTAGTAACGTGTAATCTACATGGTGACGTCCTCTACACCAGATATTATACAGGACGCTGTTATCATGGAGGCTATTAGTGACGTGTAATCTACATGGTGACGTCCTCTACACCAGATATTATACAGGACGCTGTTATCATGGAGGATATTAGTGAGGTGTAATCTACATGGTGACGTCCTCTACACCAGATATTATACAGGACGCTGTTATCATGGAAGCTATTAGTGATGTGTAATCTACATGATGACGTCCTCTCCACCAGATATTATACAGGACGCTGTTATCATGGAGGATATTAGTGATGTGTAATCTACATGGTGACGTCTTCTCCACCAGATATTATACAGGACGCTGTTATCATGGAGGATATTAGTGAGGTGTAATCTACATGGTGACGTCCTCTACACCAGATATTATACAGGACGCTGTTATCATGGAAGCTATTAGTGATGTGTAATGTACATGGTGACGTCCTCTACACCAGATATTATACAGGACGCTGTTATCATGGAGGATATTAGTGAGGTGTAGTCTACATGGTGACGTCCTCTACACCAGATATTATACAGGACGCTGTTATCATGGAGGATGTTAGTGATGTGTAATCTACATGATGACGTCCTCTCCACCAGATATTATACAGGACGCTGTTATCATGGAGGATATTAGTGATGTGTAATCTCCATGGTGACGTCCTCTACACCAGATATTATACAGGACGCTGTTATCATGGAGGATATTAGTGATGTGTAATGTACATGGTGACGTCCTCTACACCAGATATTATACAGGACGCTGTTATCATGGAGGATATTAGTGATGTGTAATGTACATGGTGACGTCCTCTACACCAGATATTATACAGGACGCTGTTATCATGGAGGATATTAGTGACGTGTAATCTACATGGTGACGTCCTCTACACCAGATATTATACAGGACGCTGTTATCATGGAGGATATTAGTGAGGTGTAATCTACATGGTGACGTCCTCTACACCAGATATTATACAGGACGCTGTTATCATGGAGGATATTAGTGATGTGTAATCTCCATGGTGACATCCTCTACACCAGATATTATACAGGACGCTGTTATCATGGAGGATATTAGTGATGTGTAATGTACATGGTGACGTCCTCTACACCAGATATTATACAGGACGCTGTTATCATGGAGGATATTAGTGATGTGTAATGTACATGGTGACGTCCTCTACACCAGATATTATACAGGACGCTGTTATCATGGAGGATATTAGTGACGTGTAATCTACATGGTGACGTCCTCTACACCAGATATTATACAGGACGCTGTTATCATGGAAGCTATTAGTGATGTGTAATCTACATGATGACGTCCTCTCCACCAGATATTATACAGGACGCTGTTATCATGGAGGCTATTAGTGACGTGTAATCTACATGGTGACGTCTTCTCCACCAGATATTATACAGGACGCTGTTATCATGGAGGATATTAGTGAGGTGTAATCTACATGGTGACGTCCTCTACACCAGATATTATACAGGACGCTGTTATCATGGAAGCTATTAGTGATGTGTAATGTACATGGTGACGTCTTCTCCACCAGATATTATACAGGACGCTGTTATCATGGAGGATATTAGTGAGGTGTAATCTACATGGTGACGTCCTCTACACCAGATATTATACAGGACGCTGTTATCATGGAAGCTATTAGTGATGTGTAATGTACATGGTGACGTCTTCTCCACCAGATATTATACAGGACGCTGTTATCATGGAGGCTATTAGTGACGTGTAATCTACATGGTGACGTCTTCTCCACCAGATATTATACAGGACGCTGTTATCATGGAGGATATTAGTGAGGTGTAATCTACATGGTGACGTCCTCTACACCAGATATTATACAGGACGCTGTTATCATGGAGGATATTAGTGAGGTGTAATCTACATGGTGACGTCCTCTACACCAGATATTATACAGGACGCTGTTATCATGGAGGATATTAGTGATGTGTAATGTACATGGTGACGTCCTCTACACCAGATATTATACAGGACGCTGTTATCATGGAGGATATTAGTGATGTGTAATGTACATGGTGACGTCCTCTACACCAGATATTATACAGGACGCTGTTATCATGGAGGATATTAGTGACGTGTAATCTACATGGTGACGTCCTCTACACCAGATATTATACAGGACGCTGTTATCATGGAGGATATTAGTGAGGTGTAATCTACATGGTGACGTCCTCTACACCAGATAATATACAGGACGCTGTTATCATGGAGGATATTAGTGATGTGTAATCTCCATGGTGACGTCCTCTACACCAGATATTATACAGGACGCTGTTATCATGGAGGATATTAGTGATGTGTAATGTACATGGTGACGTCCTCTACACCAGATATTATACAGGACGCTGTTATCATGGAGGATATTAGTGATGTGTAATGTACATGGTGACGTCCTCTACACCAGATATTATACAGGACGCTGTTATCATGGAGGATATTAGTGACGTGTAATCTACATGGTGACGTCCTCTACACCAGATATTATACAGGACGCTGTTATCATGGAGGATATTAGTGAGGTGTAATCTACATGGTGACGTCCTCTACACCAGATATTATACAGGACGCTGTTATCATGGAGGTTATTAGTGATGTGTAATCTACATGATGACATCCTCTACACCAGATATTATACAGGACGCTGTTATCATGGAGGCTATTAGTGATGTGTAATCTACATGATGACGTCCTCTCCACCAGATATTATACAGGACGCTGTTATCATGGAGGATATTAGTGACGTGTAATCTACATGGTGACATCCTCTACACCAGATATTATACAGCACGCTGTTATCATGGAGGATATTAGTGACGTGTAATCTACATGGTGACGTCCTCTCCACCAGATGTTATACAGGACGCTGTTATCATGGAGGATATTAGTGAGGTGTAATGTACATGGTGACGTCCTCTACACCAGATATTATACAGGACGCTGTTATCATGGAGGATATTAGTGACGTGTAATCTACATGGTGACGTTCTCTACAGCAGATATTATACAGGACGCTGTTATCATGGAGGATATTAGTGATGTGTAATTTACATGGTGACGTTCTCTAGACCAGATATTATACAAGACGCTGTTATCATGGAGGATATTAGTGATGTGTTATCTACATGATGACGTCCTCTCCACCAGATATTATACAGGACGCTGTTATCATGGAGGCTATTAGTGACGTGTAATCTACATGGTGACGTCCTCTCCACCAGATGTTATACAGCACGCTGTTATCATGGAGGATATTAGTGACGTGTAATCTACATGGTGACGTCCTCTCCACCAGATGTTATACAGGACGCTGTTATCATGGAGGATATTAGTGAGGTGTAATGTACATGGTGACGTCCTCTACACCAGATATTATACAGGACGCTGTTATCATGGAGGATATTAGTGACGTGTAATCTACATGGTGACGTTCTCTACAGCAGATATTATACAGGACGCTGTTATCATGGAGGATATTAGTGATGTGTAATTTACATGGTGACGTTCTCTAGACCAGATATTATACAAGACGCTGTTATCATGGAGGATATTAGTGATGTGTTATCTACATGATGACGTCCTCTACACCAGATATTATACAGGACGCTGTTATCATGGAGGATATTAGTGATGTGTAATCTACATGGTGACGTCCTCTACACCAGATATTATACAGGACGCTGTTATCATGGAGGATATTAGTGAGGTGTAATCTACATGGTGAGGTCCTCTCCACCAGATATTATACAGGACGCTGTTATCATGGAGGATATTAGTGATGTGTAATCTACATGATGACGTCCTCTCCACCAGATATTATACAGGACGCTGTTATCATGGAGGCTATTAGTGACGTGTAATCTACATGGTAACGTCCTCTACACCAGATATTATACAGGACGCTGTTATCATGGAGGATATTAGTGATGTGTAATCTACATGGTGACGTCCTCTACACCAGATATTATACAGGACGCTGTTATCATGGAGGATATTAGTGACGTGTAATCTACATGGTGGAATATCATCAGTATTACAGGAAATCTGAGCAGGTCGTGTGCACAGAGTTAGATATGCAAAGGAAAGTTTCATCGTTTTTAAGGTTGAAGGTCAACATAAGTCCATAGAGATCGGCCTATAGCTGAGCATATGGAACTAGAGGAAGCAAAAAACTCATGGGTCAGATACTAATGGCTTCATATAATGGGATAATTCCATCCCGCCTCCACATATATGACGATCAGACAGGTTCTCTGGATCCACATCCATCACAGAATCTAGTGCCCATAACCTGGAATATCTTCTACATTTCATGTAATCAGCTCCACACAATGTGCAGAAGATCTGCAGTGTAAACTGCGCAGAAGATCTGCAGTGTAAACTGTGCAGAAGATCTGCAGTGTAAACTGTGCAGAAGATCTGCAGTGTAAACTGCGTAGAAGATCTGCAGTGTAAACTGCGCAGAAGATCTGCAGTGTAAACTGTGCAGAAGATCTGCAGTGTAAACTGCGCAGGAAATCTGCAGTGTAAACTGCACAGAAGATCTGCAGTGTAAACTGTGCAGAAGATCTGCAGTGTAAACTGCGCAGAAGATCTGCAGTGTAAACTGTGCAGAAGATCTGCAGTGTAAACTGCGCAGGAAATCTGCAGTGTAAACTGCACAGAAGATCTGCAGTGTAAACTGCGCAGAAGATTTGCAGTGTAAACTGTGCAGAAGATCTGCAGTGTAAACTGCGCAGGAAATCTGCAGTGTAAACTGCGCAGAAGATCTGCAGTGTAAACTGCGCAGAAGATTTGCAGTGTAAACTGCGCAGAAGATCTGCAGTGTAAACTGCGCAGAAGATTTGCAGTGTAAACTGTGCAGAAGATCTGCAGTGTAAACTGTGCAGAAGATCTGCAGTGTAAACTGTGCAGAAAGTCTGTAGTGTAAACTGTGCATAACGTCTGTAGTGTAAACTGCGCAGAAAATCTGCAGTGTAAACTGCGCAGAAGATCTGCAGTGTAAACATCTCGATGGTCCAGATGGATGGAGTGGAGGATGGCTAGTTGATGGACACCCCATGCAAACACGGCTACGGCGCCAACAAGGAGGAGGTGGAGTAATGTTTTGGGCTGGAAGCATGGGGAGAGAGATTGTCGGCCCTTTTAGGATCCCTGAAGGGGTAAAGATGAACTCCATAATGTATATTGAGTTTGTCAAACAGCACTTCCTGCCATGGTTCAAGAAGAAGAACCGTGCATTCCCTAGCAAGATCATTTTCATGCATGATAATGCACCGTCTCATGCTGCACATAACACATCTGCATCTCTGGCTGATATGGGCATAAAAGGGGACAAACTTATGGTGTGACCCCCATGCTCCCCTGACCTCTACCCCATTCAGAACCTCTGGAGCATCATCAAAAGGAGTGTCTATGATGGCGGGAGGCAGCTCACATCTAAGCAACAGCTCTGGGAGGGTATTCTGTCCTCATGCAAAACAATTGAAGCAGAAACCATCCAAAACCTGACAAATTCAATGGAGAGAGTTCAGAAGCTCCTTTTGAACAAGGGGTCCTATGTGAAAATGTAACATCACCTAGAATAAAGTTTTGAGGTGAAAACTGTTTGATTTCAGTGTGTAATAACCGGCTAATGCTTATAATTTCAAAAATGACCATTTTTTTGTTCTTTATTAAAATGAAAAGGTTGAAAACTCTGCTGTGCATAATAATCTGGAACATGCATTTTGAGTGCAGTTTGAGTGTTTTATTTTTTTATAAATATCCTGTTATCATTGGCAGATTATACAAAAACCTTTCAATTGTACTCGAATAGTTATTTGACTGGAAAATTACAATGACTGCAATTCATATGGATAATTTGGGAAAATCTGAGAAAATATTATTTGCATAATAATTTGGAACACAGTGTGGTTGATAAAATACAAAGCTGCCCTGAAATCTACATCTGTGCACCACAAGCTGCGATCTCTGTGACAACTGATACTCAGAGTATAAAGCCGCCATCAGATCAGGAACAGGCGCCTCCTCTGGACTGACAAGAATCTGATGAAATCCGCCCCAAGCAGCTGCGGCCCCAGGAAGGGGACAGAACGCCCCCCGCTGCTGCACACAATGCTTTAACCCTTTCACATCCCATTTTTACACTACAAAAACTCTGCTTTAAATCAACTTTTGCTAATGAGAAAAGCTCAGAGTTGAGATTCGCGGCATCTTTCCTGCCGGCCGTGACAGATTGTGCTTGAAAAGGTTGGTGCGAGACTACAAGTGTTGCGTGTAGCCCCCGTCCCTCCAGAGGGGGCGCACTAGGGGCGTACAGTACGTCAGAAGGGAGATGAACATGGCATTTATTAGCGATCCAACATGATATGTGTACGACGTTTCAGTCATTAATTTCTCCTTTCTTCTGATGCATGGGTGGCACTCAGCAGAAGTGGAAAGAAGATTGTTGGCTGGAAACGTCACGGTTTAGCGTCTGCGGTGAGCCGGTCATTGCAGCGGGAGACCGTTTCCATTCCAGCACGGTAATCTTCTTTACGTTATAAAAATCACTAAATTCTGAAAAGTTTATATAGAGTTTAATTTACCTTCATAATATCGAGCAGTCACCGCCGTGATGAGGACGAGCAGCAGCACCGTGGACGGCTCCATCGCAGGGAGGGCGTTCAATGGTCTCATAGGGTCAGCAAAATCTACAGTGGAAATGGATTCAAAACTGAACCAAATCTGAGGACAACCCGTCATCGTCTGCATAGAAATACGTCAGAATAAAGGCCCCCCACCCACGGCGAGGCTCGTAGAGGGGCCTTCTTCAGAGGCTCATGGAGGGACAGGCTCAGCCCTTTACATTTCTATCATGGATCCATAACACGGTTCACAAACAGCAAGTTTCTGAAAACAGCTCAGTTTTTGAGGCAATTTTTTTTTTAGTCAAAGCCAGAAGTGGATTCAAAGGTCATGGGATATATAAAGGAGTAACACAGACTGTTTCTTCTTCTCTTCTAGGAACGACCACTGACCCTGTCCATAAAACTGCACCAAAAACTTTGTGGTGTTTAACAAAAAAACTATGAGGAAAATTAAGGATATGTTCACACGATCCTTTCTGGCAGCGCTTTGATCTCAGTATACTTTGTGCTGCGTCCACAGCGCTGCGCGCAAGTGAATCCGCATGTGTTGATTGAACCATTCCCCGCATCCTATACAGTGATAGAATTTCTTGACATGCTGCGGTCTGGAAGACGAGCCGCATGTCCGCAGGTGATCCGCACTGTGGACATGGGATTTCTACAAATCCATCCACTATGCGGTGACATCTGGCCGCTGCGGATGGCACACAGCACAAGTGCACTGCATCCAATCCGCAGCCATTCCTGACCATGTGCACGTACCCTTAGGGTATGTTCACACTAAGCGTTTTTCAGCTTTCCTTTTATGCAAATTTTCAGCAGCATTTTACAGTACCAGCAAAGTCTATGAGATTTCAGAAATAGCATGCACACACATTGGTTTTTGTATTATCAGTATCTTGTGCTTTGCATTTTTTTTTGCACAATAGGGCATGTCATTCAGCAATTTTTCAGCGCTTTTCACCCATTGAAAGTAATGGGTGGTGAAAAAATGCCTAGTGTGATCATAGCCATCAGGTTTTGCTGCATTTTTAGTGAAAAAAGCAATTACAGCAGTATGTGAAACTCATTTATTTTTTGTGATTTTCCCAAGTTTACCATCTTGTCTTGGTCACCTGAGATGGCAGTTTGGAGTAGAGCAGTTTAATTAAATTAGCAATGCGTAAAAAGTAAACATTGGCATAGCATCACTAATTTAATTAAACTGTACTAATCCAAACTGTGGCAGACAAAAGTGTGAAATTGAACAATGCTTGAACAATTCAATGGCAGACCAAAGTGTGAAAGTGTAAACAGTGTCCTACAAACTGAATGCACTGTCATTGGTGAACTGTGTTCATGCTTCTGTGGTGGAAGCAAAGCTCAACTTTCAGATCCTGAAAAACGCACCAAAACCTGAGGTTTTGCTGCAGCTTCTTTCGTTTCAAGAGATCAGGTTTTGCTGCAGAAAAAAGATGCTGAAAAAATGGCTAGTGTGAACGTATCCTTAGACTCCTACTTCAAACTCCAGCCCTATTATTATCACGCTGGCCAGAGTAAGATGCCCCCTACCACTGAGAACCCGAAGGACTAAAACTTACCAAGAGCAGTGTAAATTAGGAAAAAGTCACAAATCATTGTACAAATATGCCACGCACCATAATTTGCAGCTTTGTCATGCTAGTTTCTGTCAATTAGCTATTAACAAATTCTCCGCTCACCCCTAAGGGAATGTTGGCACCTTCTTCTTTTCTCAATGTTTTTGTGCAGATCTACTCCTAAAACCACTGGAAAATGCACTTACAAAATGCTCAAAAGAATCTCCCTATTCATTGGGAAAGCCACTTGCTGTTCGTTCATATGTTCAGACTTTTGAGCCTCTTATAAACTCTTCAGGATTTCAAAAATACCTGGTTGGAGAAAAGAAGTTGGATTTCACTTCTTTCGATCTCTCTGATCAAAAACACTACAAACTAGGCACTGTCCGAACAAAAGGCTGCAAAAAGTTGAAAAATTCTTTAAAACCACCTGGAACCCTCTTGAAAAAGTGTCACAAAACTACTGAAAAAAAAGAAGCAAATGAAACTGTCACACGTGGGTCAGGAGACCCATGGACTCGGACTGATTGGCATGGACGTATTCATGAGTCCTAACGCTACGTTCCCATGATGAGCTTTTGGTGCTTTTTTGATGTTGCAGAATTTCTGCACCATTTCTGCATCCAGGCTTGGACTGGCCCACAGGAGAATAGGAGAATCCTCCAGTGGGCCACTGTGCAGAAGGGTATCACCACCCTCCTATATGAGCAGCACTTGGCACAATACACTTGATTCACTATGTACAGACAAAGGCAGCATCTTATTTATTTAAAGCGTAGCTGTCAGCAGGATTGTGCTCAGTAATCTACATACACTGTCAGGTGGGTGACATTACACTGATTAATATCATACCCGGGTGATGAAATCCGTCCTGTGGTTCTTGTGTAATCTTTACTTTCAGTTTAGAGATAATGATATGCTCGTGCTCCGGGGCGTCCTGTGGGGGGCGCTCTATCTGGTGCTCTGGGGCGGCCTGTGGAGGGCACTCTATCTGGTACTCTGCTTACATATCCATCTGTTTGCTCCTATGGAAGCTCATTGATCTTTCACTGACCTGCCTCCTATGTTACCTAGCCCCGCACTACTTGATGCATTATGTAAAATAGGAGGCAGGTCAGTTAACGATCAGTGAGCTGTCATAAGAGCATACAGATGAATATGTAAGCAGAGCACCAGATAGAGGGCCCCCCATAGGCCACCCTGGAGCACCAGATAGAGCTCCCCCCACAGACGTTCGTGGAGCACAAGATGGAGCGCCCCGCCACAGGGTTACTTGCATGTTTTCATCGTGTTTTATCCAGTTTTTGATGCTGCGTTTTTTGTCTTTTTGGTGACAATCAGGAAAAAAACGGCGATCAGGAAAAAAGGCTGTAGCACCCCCCCCCCAGAGTCAGAAACTCTCCTGGAGAACATGTTCAGAGCTGGATTTTCTGGTCCCCTATCCCGAAAAAAAATATATATGACCACTGCTACATTGATTTCTTTCTCCTCTGACATGATATACATGTCAGAGGAGAAATAAATTATATCACTCGAACCCCCCAATAACCTCTGACATCCCCGGACCCTCCTGATCCATCCCCTGCTCCTCACTTAATCTTCCTGTCAAAATAACGGCGGGCGCATGCGCAGTGCCCCGGCTGAAATCTGCTGGCCGGTGCCCAGGGAATTTTTCCTATTTGTTCCTTTTGATCACTGTGATAGCGTCTATCACAGTGATCAAAAGCAAAAAAATAGTAAATCAAATCCCCCTTTGTCACCCCCTTAGTTAGATAAAAATTATAAATGTAACACCTGCACAGGGAATTGTCAGGGCAGCTACTGGTATACTGGAACTTACAGACACTAAGAAGAGCTTTTCAGCTGCTGTTAAACAGGGACCTGCAGACATTAACTGAGCTGCAGTGGACTACAATTCC
The DNA here is from genome assembly GCF_046119375.1 of Phyllobates terribilis. NCBI lineage: Eukaryota > Metazoa > Chordata > Amphibia > Anura > Dendrobatidae > Phyllobates > Phyllobates terribilis. The sequence goes on along the minus strand of NW_027362767.1, from coordinate 469,047,046 downwards.
CAGGGACCCTTGTTTCAGTCAGATGACACAGCCTGGAAGGATAGAAGGAGAGAGAGTGGATTGGATGAGGAGGGACTTGGGGGAGGGAGCTGGGCAGGAAGTGAAAGTTCAGAGACAAAAAAGCATGGCAGCTTGCTGTGAGGGACGGAGCGGTGTGGATCTGCATTCCTCTACGCTGCCGAGTGTGGCAGCCCCCTCTGAGATACCCGCGCTGCTGGAGAGAGCGCGGTCTTATCACCCTCTGAAGCAAGTTACATCAAGGACTCGGAGAGTTCTACCGGCACTCCCACCGTATACAGGCCTGAATCCTGCCGCCCCCAGCAGGTGTCCAGAGAACCATCCGACTGTTTGAGACACACAGTGAGTGCCCTTCTGAGACTTGTGCTTCTACCAGCGCTATTTACATTGAGTACACTACAACCCAGACTATTGACATTAATATTCATCTAAGTGCACCAACGGTTCTCATTTGCGCGCCAACATCCGTGGCAACTGGGCCCCAACGTTTGGACTGAGTTAATACAAAAAGGGAAAACCTGCTACGTTATATTTGCAGGGTCGGAGAAGAAGTAGATTGTGATGTGTATATGACTTTTATAGAGCACTGTTACTTGTATTGTATGTTATTCCTTTAAACCCACCTCAATTCTGCTGCATAGCAATAAACCTGTTAAACGGTTTTACTCCTGTTCCCTGTGAGTGTGTACTGAGCTGTGGCAGGGGTGTCCCGAATCAGCCCCTGGCAGAAGATAACAGTCCTTCTGCAGTCCCAAAGAGAGAGCTGCAATCAAGATTCAGGTGGAGGCACTGCGCCCTAGAGAGGTGAGACCCCCCCATAACACCCAGTGAACCGTGGTAGCCCTAAAGGGGTGTTACAGTGGAGGCACTGCTGAGATCCAGAACTAACATAGGAGTATTTACTATGGAGACTTTAACAGAGCAAGAAGTGTATTTGTGGTGTGAGGAGATGGATGTTACAGCTAAACAAAGCTTTGCAGTGAGTGGTGAGCTCTGTGATGCGTCTGATGAAGAGATACTGAAAATAGTTAACCGACTCACTGAACTTGCCCACCCTAAAGTGATCGATCGCAGGAAGGAAAAAGGGGGACAGTTACCCACAGCCCTGATCTCAACCGGGCAGATCTTGAGGAAAGAATACTTCCCATCCATGGTAGTCGTGTCCCCAGAGTATGGTCGACAATGGAAGATCACTTGGCCTACTGAGTCCGAAGTTGAGACCCGGTAACAGGAATCAACCACTCAGCCTAGAAAGAATAGTATATGTCCGCCCTCTACTCCACTTAGAGCCAGTCCTGAAGAGACAGCGGCCCCTGCTGATGTGCTTATGACAGCTATGGAAAAGTTAGTCAGTCAGTTTGCAAAGATGCAGCCGGAAGGGAACTACCGTCGTCTAAGAACTTTCTCGGGTGCCCTCCCCACCCCTGCTGGAGAAGAAGGATACTTGGAGGGATGTTACTTTACTGTGCTTAGAAGAGTGGCAGTGCACTGATGCCGTAAAGAAGCAGAGAATAGTAAAAAGTTTGAAGGGTACTGCTATGGAAGTGGTGCAGGCTACTTGGCAGAGCAAGCCACTAGCAACTTATCAAGATTATATGAGTGCTTTAGAAGATGTTTTTGGATCCCATGAAGATGCTACTGATCTACTCTATAAACTCCGTACCACCTACCAACAGCCAGATGAAAAGATGTCCGACTATCTATACCGACTAGATAAGCTGGTTCATAGAATAGTATCTAAAGGTGGAGTCAGCCCTAAAGAAGTTGATCAGTGTCGTCTGGAACAAGTACTCAGAGGAGCTCTCACTCATGATCCAATTGCCCAGCGGATGAGGTCTTGTGATAGAGAGAAGATTCCTGGTTCTTTTCATGAGTTGCTTAAGGAAGTTCGCAAGGAGGAGTTTATTTTGGCCGCAAGAGAGAAGACATCCCCTCGGGTGACTACTGTTGCCCTGAAGCCAGCAGCCGACTGCCAAGAGATGGTGCTGTTGAAAGTCATTGAGAAACAGGGGGAGCAGATTACACAATTGTTAAGTGCCCAGGCCAAGACAATACAGCGGCTACAAAGTGCTGCGGAGGTAGCCGAGAAGCAAACCCTGGCTTCAGGAAGCGAGAATGATGACCTCTGTAGAGTAGAGAGTAGGAAACCAGAAGGGTGCTTTGTTTGTGGGAGTCCAGGCCATATAGCTCGTCAGTGTCCGAAGAGGTGGAGCTCAAAGAACTCTTCACATTTTCCCCATCACACTCAGAGGCAGTCTTGAAATGGGAAAGGGGGCCAGTAGAAACCCAATCAGCAACTAAAACCTACTCTACCGCCCCATCCAATAGTGCCTCATCGAAAACACTGCCTGAAGGTTTAGTGGGACCAGCCCCACATGTCCCCGCATATATCAATGGTCAACCTTGTACAGTAGTGCTGGATAGCGGGTCTCAAGTGTCCATCATCTTCGAAGGATGGTATAAGAGATATTTATCCAATGTGCCTCTGAAACCGTTGTCTGGACTTGTAGTGTGGGGACTGAGTGAGCACAGCTACCCCTACAGAGGGTAGTTGTACGTGACACTACGATTCCCAAAGACTGTTGTTGGAGTGGATAAAGAGATACCCATCATAGCGCTAATCTGCCCGGAGGCAGAGGCAGATGAGAGACCAACACCTGTCATAGTGGGAACAAATGCCAACATCTTCCATATGTTAGCTCAGTGGTGTCGGGAAGTTGGGAGAGAAAATTACTCGCAGACCCTATCCATCCACCCAGTCTGTCTGGAAGCATGTGAGAACGGAGGAGGAGAAGAGGGAACTACAGCCTGAAAGCTTTGACCCTTGTTTTGAAGGAAGTGAGCTGAAAGAAGAAGAGAGGGGGCTGGTCATCAATGGCATGATGATGCGGGGGGGCAGCTTTCTCTGTAGGCGAATGGGACATGGGCCTCGCCCAAGGAGTAGAGCATCGCATTCGGTTGAAGAATCAAAAGCCTTTCCGAGAGAGATCCCGAAGATTGGCCCCGGCGGATATCAAAGATGTCAGGCAGCATCTACACGGTATGTTATACTCAGGAGTCCTCATAGAGTCTAGTAGCCCCTATGCTTCCCCCATCGTGATAGCTCGAAAAAAAAAATAGAGCTATTCGGATGTGTGTGGATTATCGTACCTTGAACAAAAGTACGGTCCCTGACCAGTACACTGTGCCCCGAATCGATGAAGCTTTAGATTGCCTGCAAGGGAGCCAATGGTTTTCTGTGTTAGATCTCCGGAGTGGCTACTATCAGATACCCATGTCAAAAGAAGATCAAGAGAAGACCGCTTTTATCTGCCCCATTGGATTCTTCGAGTTTCAGAGACTGCCTCAAGGACTGACAGGTGCTCCGGCCACTTTTCAGAGATGTATGGACAAAGTAGTGGGGGACATGCACTTACGTGAGGTCCTGGTTTATCTAGATGATCTTATTGTTTTTGGGAAGACTCTGGAAGAACACAACCAGCGGTTGTTCAAGGTGCTGGATCGGTTGAAGGAGGCTGGGTTGAAGTTGTCCCTTGACAAGTGCCGGATTTGCCAGACGACTGTGAAATATGTGGGGCACATAGTCAGCAGAGAAGGAATTTCCACCGACCCCACAAAAGTGGAGGCTGTTGTAAACTGGCCTAAGCCCACCAAACTGAGGGAGCTTAGGTCCTTTTTAGGATTTTGTGGATATTACAGAAGATTTGTACCCCAGTGCTCTCGGATTGCGAAGCTGTTAACTGCCCTTACCCAGGGGTATCCCCCTTCCGGGAGGACAGCCCACTCCTCAAGGTCAGGAAAGAGAGTCTACTTCCAAGTTAATGAACTTTTTGGGAAAAGATGGACACCTGTATGCGATGAGGCATTCGAGAAACTGAAGTCATGTTTGACCCAAACTCCAGTATTGGCCTATGCAGACCCCAGTAAACCATATGTGTTACATGTAGATGCTTCTCTCGACGGACTAGGAGGGATTCTCTATCAGGACCATGATGGCTGTCTGCGTCCTGTTTACTACATTAGTCGAGGATTGACTCCCAGTGAATGCAACTACCCAGCTCACAAGCTGGAGTTTCTGGCTTTGAAATGGGCTGTAGTGGACACGTTGCATGACTACCTCTATGGGGTACACTTCATGGTTCATACCGACAACAATCCATTAACCTACGTGAGAACCACATCAAAACTGGATGCCACGGGGTACCGGTGGCTTGCCGCACTCTCTTTGTACGATTTCAGCTTAAAATATCGACCAGGAATCAGTAACATTGATGCAGACACACTCTCTCGCCTGCCTAGGGAACCCTTAAATGAGGAAGAAGAAGGAGGATGGATAGAGGTCCCTGCCCCTGAGGTGAAGACTCTGTGCCATAGACATCAAACTAATGCCCTCCCTATGCAGTGCTGTGCTAAATTCTTAGGAGTATCCAGTGAAGCGCTCCCAATGTTGTACTGCTGAGTGACAAATGTAATCCCAGACTCTCTCCCACAACTGACTCGTAATCAAGTCAGAAAGGCGCAGCAGGAGGATCGGTCGGTGGGGGTAGTCCGATGGTGGGTTAAGAGGGGCTGGAGGCCCGAAAAGAATGCATTAAGAACAGAGGAGTCTGTCCTGCTGACTCGGCAGCTAGAGTCTCTAGTAGTAAGAAATGGACTACTATACCGGGAGGCAAAGCACCAGAAGGGAGGAGTCCGCAGACAGCTGGTGCTACCCACCTGATTTCGGAGGCTGGTCATGAAGTCCCTGCATGATGATCATGGACATCTTGGCATCGAAAAGACCACGAGTCTTGTGGCCGATCGATTTTACTGGCCTCGAATGGAAGCGGATATTGAAGAATACTGCAAATCATGCTCCCGCTGTGTGTTGAGAAAAACCTTGCCTTTGAGAACAGCCCCCCTTGTGGACATTACCAGTGATGGCCCACTTGAGCTAGTGTGCATTGATTTCCTCTCCATCAAGCCTGATAAAAGCAATGTCAGTAATGTGTTAGTGGTCACTGACCATTTCACCCCATATGCCCAAGCCTACCCCACTAAAGATCAAAGGGCAATTACTGGGGCAAAAACACTATGGGAGAAGTTCTTCGTACATTACGGGCTGCCAGCCCGCATCCATACCGATCAAGGAACAGATTTCGAAAGTAGACTAATCAAGGAGCTATGCGCCATCTGTGGGATCAAGAAATCCAGAACCACACCATATCACCCCCAAGGGGACCCTCAAACTGAGAGGTTCAACCGTACCCTTCTGAACATGTTAGGCACTTTGGATCCCAGGAAGAAGGGACACTGGAGCAGGCATGTGAGTCAGTTGGTTCATGTCTACAACTGCACCACAAATGAGTCAACTGGATACTCGCCTTATTTCCTCATGTTTGGAAGAAAAGCCCGGCTACCAGTGGATATTAGTTTTGGGACATCCTTTGACAGTTCTAATGGGAAGACCTACTTAAAATATGTGTCCCAGCTACAAGAAGATTTGAAAAAAGCTTACAGATTGGCAGAGCAGACCTCTGGTTGGTCAGGGAAGCGCCATGAGATTCGCTATGACTGTAGAGTTCGAGAACAAGTTTTACTGCCTGGAGATAGAGTCCTTATCCAACTTTTGGGCCTTCCCGGGAAGCACAAGCTTGCTCATCGGTGGTGTCCTGACCCTTATGTGGTGATGGAGAAGCTGCCCGGTGTCCCGGCCTACTGAGTGAAGCCCGAGAAAGGTTTTGACAGCTCCGCCCCCTATCATCGACACCATCTATTGCCTGTAGGAAAAAACATCCCTTTACCACCATTGCCAACCCAAGGAGGTCATACAACCCTTCCGTGCAATAGGAGAAGTCGTAGGTGTAAACAACCAGCCCAGCCTGGGGTTGCCTCAGGAGGAAGTGACAGCGAGTCTGGGGATGAATGGGGACCCGACAGTCAATGGAGCTACAGATGGACCGAGGACCCATGCCCCATAGGCGCGGACCCTGTAAACGAGACTCCTGAAGTGGAAACACGAAAAAAGAACATTTGTCAGGAGGCGAGTGCGCTCTGCCCACAATTGGGGGAGAGTTCAGAAGAGGGACATTTATGGAATGAAGAGATCCATCTGGAGGAGCCCGTTCTTGAGAGACAAGAGTCGGGGGCTGAGGAGGGGGCCCCCTCGGTGCACACTCGTCCCAAACGGGACACTAGGCCACCCATGATGTTGACCTATGATAGAATGGGACATACCACTGAGGTCCCCAGGCTGATACACCCTAATTCAAATTCTGTTTGGCCTTATTTCCCGGTATCTCCCATGTGTCCAGGTGGTGGTTTGTGTGCATGTAAATTTGGTGTTAGTCAGGATGCCATGTTTCAGGTGGTGAGTCCTCATGTCGTGATGGGACACTTTCAATGACTCACCAGGGGGAGAATGTAACACCTGCACAAGGAATTGTCAGGGCAGCTACTGGTATACTGGAACTTACAGACAATAAGAAGAGCTTTGCAGCTGCTGTTAAACAGGGACCTACAGACATTAACCGTTTTTCCCCTGAGCTGCAGTGGACTACAATTCCCAGGGACCCTTGTTTCAGTCAGATGACACAGCCTGGAAGGATAGAAGGAGAGAGAGTGGATTGGATGAGGAGGGACTTGGGGGAGGGAGCTGGGCAGGAAGTGAAAGTTCAGAGAAAAAAAAGCATGGCAGCTTGCTGTGAGGGACGGAGCGGTGTGGATCTGCATTCCTCTACGCTGTCGAGTGTGGCGGCCCCCTCTGAGATACCCGCACTACTGGAGAGAGCGTGGTCTTGTCACCCTCTGAAGCAAGTTACATCAAGGACTCGGAGAGTTCTACCGGCACTCCCACCGTATAAAGGCCTGAATCCTGCCTGCCGCCCCCATCTGGTGTCCAGAGAACCATCCGACCGTTTGAGACACACAGTGAGTGCCCTTCTGAGACTTGAGGTTCTACCAGCGCTATTTACAGTGAGTACACTACAACCCAGACTATTGACATTAATATTCATCTAAGTGCACCAACGGTTCTCATTTGCGCGCCAACATCCGCGGCAACTGGGCCCCAACGTTTGGACTAAGTTAATACAAAAAGGGAAAACCTGCTACATTATATTTGCAGGGTCGGAGTAGAAGTAGATTGTGATGTGTATATATGACTTTTATAGAGCACTGTTACTTGTATTGTATGTTATTCCTTTAAACCCACCTCAATTCTGCTGCATAGCAATAAACCTGTTAAACGGTTTTACTCCTGTTCCCTGTGAGTGTGTACTGAGCTGTGGCAGGGACTTCCCAAATCAGCCTCTGGCAGAAGATAACAGTCCTTCTACAGTCCCAGAGAGAGCTCCAATCAAGATTTGGGTGGAGGCACTGCGCCCTAGAGAGGTGAGACACCCCATAACACCCAGTGTACCGTGGTAGGCCTAAAGGGGTGTTACATAAAATGAAATAAAAATATTTTCTTTCTGTTCTTTGCCCTTAGAATTGGGGTCAGGGTTGTGTTAGAGTTAGGGTTGGGGTCAGGGTTGTGTTGGGGTTAGAGTTAGGATCGGGAAAAAAAGAAAAAAAAATTTTGACTAGAGATGAGCAAGAATTGGTTCAATTACGATCGGCGAACTTCCCGACTTTCGCTGAACAGTTTGCCAGACAGTTCATCGAACATATCCGAACCCATTGAATTCAATAGGATGCAAAACTAAATGCATACACAACACCTTCAGGGGGGCCCAAAAGCTGCCAAAACAGCTTAAATTAGGGACAGACACCTGGAAATGTGGCATCAATTCACCCAGAGTACAAATAGTATAATTATTATTTATTATAGCGCCATTTATTCCAAGACACTTTAGCGGTATGGTGGACCGAGGGTTACTGCAGGTTGTAGGCTTTTCGGAAGACGTAGGTCTTCAGGTTACTTTTACAGGTTTCCACGGTAGGCGAGCGTCTGATATGTTGGGCTAGAGAGTTCCAGAGTAGAGGGGATGCACGGAAGAAATCTTGTTTGCGATTGTGGGAAGAGGAGATAAGAGGGGAGTAGTGAAGGATATCTTGTGAGGTTCAGAGGTTGCGTGCAGTTAAGTACCGGGAGACTAGGTCACAGATGTATGGAGGAGACAGGTTGTGGATGGCTATATATGCCATGGTTAGGGTTTTGAACTTGAGTCTCTGAGTAATGGGGAGCCAGTGAAGGGATTGACAGAGAGGAGAGGCCGGGGAATAGAGGGAGGACATGTGGATTAGTTGGGCAGCAGAGTTTAGGATAGATTGGAGGGGTGCGAGAGTGTTGGAAGGGAGGCCACAGAGGAGGAGGTTGCAGTAGTCGAGACAGGAGATGATGAGGGCATGCACTAGTGTTTTTGCAGATTTATGGTTGAGGAATTTGTGGATCCGGGAGATATTTTTGAGTTGGAGTCGGCAGGAAGTGGAAAGTCCTTAGATATGAGGTTTAAAGGAGAGATCAGAGTCAAGGGTTACCCTGAGGCAGCGAGCTTGTGGGACTGGGGAGAGTGGACAGCCATTGACTTTGATAGATAGGTCAGATGGAGGGGGGGGTGAATGAGATGATGGAAAGATGATGAATTCGGTTTTATCCATGTTACGTTTTTGAAATCTAGCAGAGAAGTTAGATGAAATAGCGGACAGACATTGTGGGATTCTGGTTAGTAGGGAGGAGATATTGGGTCCAGAGAGGTAGATCTGTGTGTCATCAGCATAGAGGTGATACTTAAAGCCGTGAGACCATGAGCTGTCCCAGGCCGAAGGTGTACGTGGAGAAGAGGAGGGGTCCTAGGACTGAACCTTGGGGGAGACCGACAGATAGGGGGCGAGATGAGGAGGTGGTGTGTGAGTGGGAGACACTGAATGTCCTCTCTGTTAGGTATGAGGAGATCCAGGATAGGGCCAAGTCTGTGATGCCGAGAGATGAGAGTCTGTGAGAAAAGGGACTGGTCCACTGTGTCGAAGGCAGATGCCAGGCCAGGAGAAGGAGGACAAAGTATTGTTGCTTGTATCTGGTGGTTAGTAGGTCGTTGGTGACTTTAGTCAGGGCAGTTTCAGTGGAATGGTGCAATCGGAAGCCTAATTGTAAGCGGTCAAAAAGGGAGCAGGAGGAGAGGTGGGAGGACAGTTCAGAATGGACGTGTTGTTTCAGTAGTTTTGAGGCATAGGGGAGAAGTGAGATGGGGCGATAGCTAGACACAGTGGATGGGTCAAGGTAGGGCTTTTTGAGGATGGGTGTGATATTGGATGTTGCGCCCTGCCCAGGTGCTATCCGTGCTCCAGATTGTGGAACTGCAGATGGTGAGCTGGATTTACTTCTGTGACTTTGACTGATTCTGGCATCCGAGTCTCCCATCATCCACAGCATAATACCAAGCTAAAGTTACATGATTGCAAATTTTTTATGAATTCCTGATCTGCCTGCAGATATTGCAGTATGGAGATGTCTATTAGCCGCCAGGATAAAGCAGCACAATTATTCTCATTAACATCTATACAGCAAAAAAAGTCTCCTGAGGAGCACAATTCCCAGTCGGATAAACTCCTCAATCTTATGCTGAAAGAGAAATCGGCTTTGGCTACGCATTAAGAAAATCCCTAATACTATTTTTCCGGACATTTTTGTACAGAGTTGGAATAATATATTGTTGGACTGTTCACTAAAGCTCATTGATCTCATTGTTGAACAAGAAGAAGCAATGCTGACTGCTTTTCAGACAGAGATCAATGAATATAAAGACATTTTAAAAATGAAATTAGTTCCATAAAATTTGATGAAATCATTGAAAATAATAAAAGATTTTAAAAGCTGAAATTAAAATCATGGACATTAATAAACGTAAATTAGAAAGAGACCTGCAGGATTATGCCGAAGAGCAAGTATATGAGTGGGGCAGGTGGGAGAGTCTTTCTCATACTCCCAGGTCAATTCTAGAAAGCCCAGCTCCTAAGAGTTCAAACTATCGTCATCCAAAGGTTACTGTCACTTCATCTGATGCTGGAACCTCTTTAGGAGGTACAGATGACTCGGAAGTAGATTTAGCTCATATTACAAGAAGAACAAGTGTCCCCCATGGAGAAGAAACCATGCAGACGCAAGGGGAGGAACCACAAGCGCAACGAAGCAATACAATCTACGGAATCAACGATAAAAGACTTTAGTGTAATTAATCTTTCTTCCACAGCATTGACAAAGGAGCAGTGTAAACTACTCTCCTTAGGCATGAATTTTTCCCCAGTTTGTAATTTTGATTTGTTTTCTACCTTATGTGATGTGAACAAACTCATCCGCAATATAACTGTTAAATTACATTTTGACAAGAAGAAGATGCCTCTGCTCTTGGTAGTGATAATTATGAAGGTTTTTCTCATCCTGATAATGGCTTTAAAAATGTAAGGTTTTCTGAACAAATTGCTCTTATCTGTCTTCATGATTTGAAGCGGGAGGGCTCTGATTCTCGCGCCCCTTCAGGCGCTGAGATTGGGGCAATCACTGTTCCAAATCCTAAATTTTATCCCATACAGTCCAGGACTCCTGCAATGGACCGATTCCAAGGCAAAATGGAACCAGACCTTAGACAACTATGGGAGACCGTACAGGGTAAGTCATATCGGAATGATAATTTAAGACCAAGTTTTCATATTGCTTTCTCTCAATTTAAAAATAATAATGATATTGTAATTAAAAAATCAAACAAAGGGGGTCTATGGTTGTAATGAATAGAGAAGATTACTGTAAATGGATACATGACATGTTAATGGATGACAACACTTACACAGCATTACACTGTGTTCCAAATTATTATGAAAATAATATTTTCTCAGATTTTCCCAAATTACCTATATGAATTGCAGTCATTGTAATTTTCCAGTCAAATAACTATTAGAGTACAATTGAAAGGTTTTTGTACAAACTGCCTATGATAACAGGATATTTTTTTTAAAATAAAACACTCAAACTGCACTCAAAATATTCTAGGTGATGTTACATTTTCACATAGGACCCCTTGTTGGAAAGGAGCTTCTGAACTCTCTCATCCATTGAATTTGTCAGGTTTTGGATGGTTTCTGCTTCAATTGTTTTGCATGAGGACAGAATACCCTCCCAGAGCTGTTGCTTAGATGTGAACTGCCTCCCGCCATCATAGACACTCCTTTTGATGATGCTCCAGAGGTTCTCAATGGGGTTGAGGTCAGGGGAGCATCGGGGTCACACCATAAGTTTGTCCTCTTTTATGCCCATAGCAGCCATCACCTAGAATAAAGTTTTGAGTTGAAAACTGTTTGATTTCAGTGTGTAATAACCTGCTAATGCTTATAATTTCAAAAATGACCATTTTTTGTTCTTTATTAAAATGAAAAGGTTGGAAACTCTGCTGTGCATAATAATTTGGAACATGCATTTTGAGTGCAGTTTGAGTTTTTTATTTTTTTAAATATCCTGTTATCGTAGGCAGTTTGTACAAAAACCTTTCAATTGTACTCTAATAGTTATTTGACTGGAAAATTACAATGACTGCAATTCATATAGGTAATTTGAGAAAATCTGAGAAAATATTATTTGCATAATAATTTGGAACACAGTGTATTAGGGGATCCAACTGAAGTATGTAAAAATACATTTTTTAAGATCATTGAGGAGGGTTTGATCTGGGCATATTTAATAAAAAAGAAAAGGAATATTTGAAAATAGAAACTCCGGTGGTGCCTCTTTTATATGCTCTACCCAAGACCCATAAAAATCAGTTCCCCTCTTCTATGCGCCCCATTGTCTCGAGTATTGGTTCTCTGGGTGAGATGCTGGGGGAGTGGGTTGATCTGCTCCTCCAGGCTCTCATCCAGAGGACCCCCGGGTTCCTCAAAGATACAGCAGATGTTTTACAATCTATGCAATACATGCAATGGAAATCAAATTACGGCTGGATAACAATAGGCGTCATATCTCTTTATACATCAATACCCCATAAAATAGCTTTACATGCATTGCAATTTAATTTAAAAATATATGGTGATTTTTCCAATGATTTATGTAATTACATTATTGAAGTGGTGCATTTTCTTATGACAAACAATTAATTTTCGCTTGATAATGAATTTTTCATTAAAAAAAATGGAGTGTCGATGGGGGCTAAATACTCCCCCTCCCTTGCAAATCTCGTTATGAGTTGGTGGGAGGAATCATATGTTTTTTGCCCTGACAATCCTTACAAGAATATGATCTGGTGGTACGGCAGGTACATCGATGACATTTTGGTGATATGGCAATCCAATGTACCTGCCGTAACCGATTTCATCCATTATTTAAATTACAATCCCTTCAATTTGAGATTTAAGGCCAAATTTGACAATACAAAAATGTTTTAAATCCTAAAATTCGATATTTGTCATCCTGACTTTATGGTTATGACATATTCTTTTCGGAAGGAGAAATCAGGTAATACTATACTGCACGCCAAAAGCCACCATCCAGGACATACAACAAAAGCAATACCAATAGATGAATTTAATAGAGCGAAACGTAATTGCAGTAATGAGGCTCAGTACAAAAAGGATATAGAGGATATAAAAACTAGATTAAGGCTTAGAGGGTATAAAAATGAGATTTTAAATGCTGCAGAGAAAAAAGTATTGGATAGACCCCGTTTTTGCCATCAGGATCATCATAACTCGAAACCCAAAAATAACAAAAAATCTTATTGGCTGATGCTGGTATTACAGTACAGCAATCAATTTTCTCAAATAATTTTTTTTTATCAGAACCTTGCGATTTTAACGGAAGATGAAAAAATAGGTAAAATTCTAAGACAGGGCTGTAGAGTAGTTTATAGAAGAGCACCGACACTGGGCCAATCTCTTTCTCCTAGTTCAATAAATGACCATCATAAAAATCCTACCAATCGGCTGAGTACTAAGGGATACCACAAATGTGGAACAAAACAATGTACGACCTGTCAATATTCATCACAAAGATACAATTTCACAGATAGTGAGAATAAAAATTCCTCTGATATGAAAACATTTATTAATTGTAATTTAGATTCTGGAATATGATGAATGTAAACTGAAATATGTTGGAAGAACCATTCGCCCCTTTAGGGTAATAGTAAGGGAACACCTTCAGGATATGAAACTTGGTGATACTCTGAAAAGTATGTCCCAAATTTCAAAACATTACTGGGATAAACTTCTAGGAGATACTACAAGTCTGAGAAGGTACGCTATAGAGAGGGTCTTCAAGCCCACGAGGGGGGCGACTGGGAGAAGAAGCTCAGGGACAGGGAGGCCTGGTGGATTTTTAAGCTAAATGCTGTGTGGTCACTGCTTTCTCATTATATACCAGTGCAAATGACTAGCGAGGAACATCGCAGTGTGAACATAGCACTTATTGCTCTTTTGTGATGTCTCAGTCCAAATGACTAGCGAGGAACATCACAGTGTGAATAAAGCTCTATAAGTAGAGGTTTTTCCTTTTCTATAGAGGCAATGGTACAATGTGATATTTAAACTGAAAGTGTTGATCCACAAGTACATGAACAATCTGCAAAAATCTGCATTTGCTGTTTACAAACGTGAAAATTTTGCCGGTATTAAACTGTTCACCTTTTTTTTTTTTCTTTTTTTTTTCTTCTACAAAATCCAGGGGGGAAACTTTTTGGAGCGTACTGGGTTGTATGAATATAATCTGGACAAATATCTTGTAAAAGGGAATCCATTTGATACATCTAAAACTATAGTGTGAACATTGCCCTGTTATGCTATTCTAGCTTAAATGTCGTATGAATATTGCTCTCCCATGATGCTCTGGGTGAAAATGGATAGTGAAGGATATCATAGTGTGAACAGAGCACTCATTATTATTATTATTATTTACTAGATGGTGGCCCGATTCTAATGTATCGGGTATTCTAGAATAGCTATGCGGCTGACCAGGCGCAAGCAGCAGAGTGGTGTTTACATTTGGCGCCAAAATCGCTGATTGGTCGAGGCCGGCAACCGCGACCAATCAGAAGAGCGGTATTTAAATTTGGCACCAATAATGGTGATTGGTCACGGCCGCGACCAATCAGCAGAGCGGTGTTTAAATTTGTCGCCAATAATGCTGGCTATTCGTGACCGGTAACCGCGACCAATGAGCAGAGCGGTGTTTAAATATGACGCCAATATCGCTGATTGGTCGCGGCCGGCCACCGCGACCAATCAGCGAAGCGGTGTTTAAATTTGACGCCAATATCGTTGATTGGTCACGGCCGGTGGTTGCGACTAATCAGCAGAGCGAGATTTAAATTTGGCGCCAATACTGCTGATTGGTCGCGGCCGGCAACCGCGGCCAATCAGCAGAGAGTTGTTTAAATTTGGCACCAAAATTGCTGATTGGTCGCGGCCGGCCACCGCGACCAGTCAGCAGAGCGGGGTTTACATTTGGCGCCAAAATCGCTGATTGGTCACGCCCGGCGGTCGCGACCAATCAGCAGAGCGGGGTTTAAATTTTGCGCCAATACTGCTGATTGTTCGCGGCCGGCTACCGCGACCAATTAGCAGAGCATTGTTTAGATTTGGCGCCAATCTCTCTGATTGGTCGCGTCTGCCGTCCGCGACTAATCAGCAGAGCGTTGTTTAAATTTTGCACCAAAATCGCTGATTGGTCGCGGCTGGCGGTAGCGACCAATCAGTAGAGCGGTGTTTCAATTTGCCACCAAAATCGCTGATTGGTCGGGGCCGGCCACCACGACCAATCAGCAGAGCGGGGTTTAAATTTGCCGCCCATATCTATGATTGGTCGGGGCCGGCGGCCGCAACCAATCAGCGTCGTTTTAGTGAGGACCGGGGAGCGGCGCCGCCTGTGCGGGTACTTCCGCTGCGAGCAGCTGGGAGATGAGCGGCTGCTCGCAGCAGAAGCATCCCGACCGGCGGCGCCGCTCCTCGGTCTTCCGTTCACACTTGCCGTCGGGAGATCATAGCGCAGTTTAAATTAGGCGCCAATCTCACTGATCAATCAATAGAGTGTTGTTAAAATTTTGCGCTAATCTCGCTGATTGGTCGCGGTCGGCTGTCATCCGCGACCAATCAGCAGAGCGTTGTTTAAATTTGGCGCCAATCTCGCTGATTGGTCGCGTCTGGCGTCCGCGACCAATCAGCGAGCGTTGTTTAAATTTGGCGCCAAGCTCGCTGATTGGTCGCGGCTGGCGTCCACGACCAATCAGCACAGCAGTGTTTAAATGTGGCGGCAAGATCGGTGATTGGTCGCGGCCGCTATTTAAATGTGGCGCCCAAATCGGTGATTGGTCGCGGGCAGCGGCCGCGACTAATCAGCAGAGCGGTGTTTAACTTTAGCACCAAGATCACTGATTGGTCGCGGGCGGAGAGCGCGACCAATCTGCGAATCGTATTGGTGAGGACCGGGGAGCGGAATCGTATTGGTGAGGACCGGGGAGCGCCGCTGCCTGTGCAGATACTTCCGCTGCAAGAACCCGGGACATGAGCGACTGCTCGCAGCAGAAGTACCCCGACCCGCAGCGCCGCTCCCCGGTCCTCCCTTGACACCCTAGCTGCTGATGTCCCCACAGTATCCGCATGGTGTTATAAAGGTCCAGACATTTGTGTTAAAAATCGCTGATTGGTCGCTGGCGCTGCCAGCGACCAATCACCGATTTTGGCGCCAAATTTAAATATCGGCCGCGACCAATCACCGATTTTGGCACCACATTTAAACACCGCTGTGCTGATTGGTCGCGGACGCAATTTAAATGTGGCGCCAAAATCGGTGATTGGTCGCGCCCGGCGTCGGCGACCAATCAGCACAGCGGTGTTTAAATGTGGAGCCAAGATCGGTGATTGGTCGCGGCCGATATTTAAATGTGGCGCCCAATTCAGTGATTGGTCGCGGGCAGCGTCCGCGACCTATCAGCAGAGCGTTGTTTAAATTTGGCGCCAAGCTCGCTGATTGGTCGCTGCTGGCATCCGCGACCAATCAGCACAGCAGTGTTTAAATGTGGCGGCAAGATCGGTGAGTGGTCGCGGCCACTATTTAAATGTGGCGCCCAAATCGGTGATTGGTCGCGGGCAGCGGCCGCGACCAATCAGCAGAGCGATGTTTAACTTTAGCGCCAAGATCACTGATTGGTCGCGGGCGGAGAGCGCGACCAATCAGCGAATCGTATTGGTGAGGACCGGGGAGCGGAATTGTATTGGTGAGGACCGGGGAGCACCGCTGCCTGTGCGGATACTTCCGCTGCGAGAACCCGGGACATGAGCGACTGCTCGCAGCAGAAGTATCCCGACCCGCAGCGCCGCTCCCCGGTCCTCCCTTGACACCCTAGCCGCTGATGTCCCCACAGTATCTGCATGGTGTTACCAAGGTCCGGACAATTGTGTTATAAATCGCTGATTGGTCGCTGGCGCTGCCAGCGACCAATCACCGATTTTGGCGCCAAATTTAAATAACGGCCGCGACCAATCACCGATTTTGGCACCACATTTAAACACCGCTGTGCTGATTTAAATTGCGTCCGCGACCAATGTGGCGCCAAAATCGGTGATTGGTCGCGCCCGGCGTCGGCGACCAATCAGCACAGCGGTGTTTAAATGTGGAGCCAAGATCGGTGATTGGTCGCGGCCGATATATAAATGTGGCGCCCAAATCGGTGATAGGTCGCGGACGCTGCCCGCGACCAATCAGCACAGCGGTGTTTAACTTTTGCGGTAAGATCAGTGATTGGTCAGGTCCGAAGACAGCGACCAATCATCGAATCGTCTTGGTGAGGACCGGGGAGCGGCGCTGCCTGTGCGGGTACTTCCGCTGCGAGAACCCGGGACATGAGCGGGC
Organism: Phyllobates terribilis; assembly: GCF_046119375.1. Lineage (NCBI taxonomy): Eukaryota > Metazoa > Chordata > Amphibia > Anura > Dendrobatidae > Phyllobates > Phyllobates terribilis. The sequence continues at coordinate 469,030,221 of NW_027362767.1, read as the reverse complement.
GCTCGCAGCAGAAGTATCCCGACCCGCAGCGCTGCTCCCCGGTCCTCCTTTCCGCATGGAGGTCAGCGGCGTCGGCGGTCGGGGTCCTTCCGCTGCTACCGGCTGGGAGATGAGCGCCTCGCGCATCTCCTGGTTGCATCTCCGTCCCGCAGATGGGTCCGGCGGTCGAGGTCCTTCTGCTGGTACCGGCTGGGAGATGAGCGCCCTATCCCATGCTGCTGAAATGTGGACTGCCACAGTCGCTGCAACATGTGCAGAGTTGAATTCCATCGTGTCGGCACATCGCATTTCAGTGAATTGGCAGGCCCAATGACTTCTGTAGAGATATAAGTCGTTGAGCTGCAGGATGCGAACGGTGGAAGTGAGCACACAGCGACCGTGCCCTCTGCAGAAGGCCATCTAGTCCGGGATAGTGGGCTAAAAATTGCTGGACAACCAGGTTCAACACGTGAGCCATACAAGGCACGTGTGTGACCTTGCCCCGGCGAAGGGCCGCACCCAGGTTTGCAGCATTGTCGCACACGGCCTTCCCTGGTTGCAGGTTCAGTGGAGACAACCATTCATGAAACTCGGTCTCCAGAGCTGACCACAACTCCTCAGTTGTGTGACTCACATTTCCCAGACATTTCAAAGTAAAATCCACCTGATGCCGTTGAGCCCAGCTGCCAGCATAGTAAGGAGGTGTGCAGGATTCCTTCTGCGCAGTTAGAAAGCGGGTGGCATGACCAGACAGGCTTTGGGATCAGGTGGAGGACCGAGAGGAGGTTGAGGAGTCAGAAGCAGTGGAGGAACTTCGAGATAAAGAGGATTGACGCACAACTCGTGGGGACGGCAAGACTTGGACAGCAGCCCCTTGTCCTGCTGTCACCATAGTTACCCAGTGCCCAGTCAGCGACATGTAACGCCCCTGTCCATGCCTACTCGTCCAAGTGTCTGTGGTGAAATGCACCCTGTCACACACAGTGTTTCTCAAGGAAGCGGTGATGTTGTGTGCGACATGCTGGTGTAGCACAGGCACAGCTTTCTTTGAGAAGTAGTGCCGACTGGGCATCTGGTACTGCGACGGACATAAGGTCTCGAAAATTCTCTGTGTCCACCAGGCGGAAAGGCAGCATTTCTGTAGCCAACAGCTTGCAGATGGTGAAATTCAACCTCTTAGCTTTGTCATGGCTAGGAGGAAATGGTCTTTTACTTGTCCACATCTGAGGGACCGAGGGCTGGCTGTTGTGCTTAGACGGGGTTGAGTAGGGTGTCCCCAGCAAACTGCCGGTCTGTGAGGAAGATGCAGGCGGACATGTTAGGTTGCCTTGATCCAAAGGTGGTGCTCTCGATGTCAGAGAGCGCTCAACACCAGCAGGTGTTTCCATTTCCAAATGAACTGACGACCTGCCAATCACACTGGCTGTTGCGGGTAAAGAGGTGGCAGGTCTGCGTCCAAAAACATTTGTGACTGCTGTCCCCCCAGTCACAGAGGATGAAGAGGCCGCGGATGCACAAGATGGGGCAGACGGTGGTTGGCCCAGCCCGCTAGGCCGCATTGTAGCACAGTGAGCTTCCCACTGCAACTTATGTTTCATATCCATGTGACGGTTCATGCATGAAGTACTCAAACTATGGATTTTTTAGCCTCTACTTAGCTTTTGGTGACAAATGTTACAGATAACTTGAGTTGGGTCATCCTTTGCTATCTCAAAAAATGCCCAGGCTATGCAAGGCTTAGAGCCCATGCGACCTGAAGAGCCACCACGACTTGTGGTCAGAGGCAGAGTTGTGGTTGAGGATGCAGTTGTTGACGTGCTTCCAGTACTCCGTCTCTGTCCAGGAAGGCGCAACCTAACCTCGTCGTCACTAGCATCCTCCTCCACCTCCTCTGCTGACCTTATCGACTGGCTGACTGTGGGTTGACAGTAAGTGGGATCTCCAACCTCATCATCATCACCCTGTGTGTTCTCACACCCGTCGTCCTCAGAGCCAACCTCTTCCTGCCCTGACTTAAAAGTCAAGTTGTCGCTCCAGTCAGGTATCTGAGTCTCATCATCGTCTTCCTCATTGTCTCCACCAACAGGAGTTACAGTTTGGGAACGAGGGTCTACATTATGCTCAGAACCTTCTTCATCTGGTCCTGGATCCGACTCATAAACATTCTGGGCATCAGTGCAGATCATTTCCTCGTCTGGATTCACAGAAGCGCTGGAGCCGACCTCTGATTCCCAGGCTATAGTATGAGTAAACAGCTCTGCAGACTCAACCATCTGTGTTACCCCATACTCAGATGGGCAGCTGGAGACTTGGGAGCTGTGAGGAAGCAAGTGCGATTGGGGTGACACCTCTGAGGACTGGAGTATTTGTGATGTTGAAGTTGAGGTGGAGGAGAGCCCACTTGAAGGAGCACTTGATATCCGTTGAAGCACCTGCTGTTTTTGTGCCTCATCTGGAATTTGTAGCAATCGGCGTGTCCATAAGAAAGGGATCATATCACATTGTCCACGAAAAGAAGTAGACATCTTAGTTTGGCTGGAAGGTGGTCTTTCTTCTGCAGATGTTACTGTTGCTTTACCACCTACCCCATGGACACAACCTTTTTTTCCCTTTCCAACATACCTATTCCCCTTTCCACCAGCAGCAGGCCTTTAGCCACTCATTTTGATGGTTTACTAATTGGCAACTCTATAGTTGCTTGCACAAAAAACGATGGATGGAAACCGAGCAGAGCTGAGTGGCCAAACTGTGGTACTAGCCCAAAAGGATTGGCTGGGTTAGATGCAGTAAAACAATTTTATTAGATACACAGGCGGTGTACCTTGCTTCACAGCTGGGCTACTCCAATGACTACAAGACACTGCTACTAGGCCCAAAAGGATTTCCTGGGTTAGATGCAGTAAAAAATTTGAATTAGATACACAGGCGGTGTAGCTTCCTTCACAGGTGGGCTACTCCACTGAATAACACACACTGCTACTAGGCCCAAAAGGATTTCCTGGGTTAGATGCAGTAAAAAATTAGAATTAGATACACAGGCGGTGTAGCTTCCTTCACAGGTGGGCTAGTCCGCTGACTACCAGACACTGCTACTAGGCCCAAAATGATTTCCTGGGTTAGATGCAGTAAAAAATTAGAATTAGATACACAGGCGGTGTAGCTTCCTTCACATGTGGGCTACTCCGCTGAATACGAGACACTGCTACTATGCTCAAAAGGATTTACTGGGTTAGATGCAGTAAAAAATTGTTATTAGATACACAGGTGGTATAGCTTCCTTCACAGGTGGGCTACTCCACTGACTAACAGACACTGCTACTATGCCCAAAAAGATTTCCTGGGTTAAATGCAGTAAAAAATTAGAATTAGATACATAGGCGATGTAGCTTCCTTCACAGGTGGGCTACTCCGCTGACTACGAGACACTGCTACTATGCCCAAAAAGATTTCCTGGGTTAGATGCAGTAAAAAATTAGAATTAGATACACAGGCGGTGTAGCTTCCTTCACAGGTGGGCTACTCTGCTGACTACGAGACACTGCTACTATGCCCAAAAGGATTTACTAGGTTAGAGGCAGTAAAAAGTTAGAATTAGATACACAGGCGGTGTTGCTTCCTTCACAGGTGGGCTAGTCCGCTGACTACCAGACACTGCTACTAGGCCCAAAATGATTTCCTGGGTTAGATGCAGTAAAAAATTAGAATTAGATACACAGGCGGTGTAGCTTCCTTCACAGGTGGGCTACTCCGAAGACTACCAGACACTGCTACTAGGCCCAAAATGATTTCCTGGGTTAGATGCAGTAAAAAATTAGAATTAGATACACAGGCGGTGTAGCTTCCTTCACAGGTGGGCTACTCTGCTGACTACGAGACACTGCTACTATGCCCAAAAGGATTTACTGGGTTAGATGCAGTAAAAAATCGTTATTAGATACACAGGTGGTGTAGCTTGCTTCAGATAAGCTACTCCACTGACTACGAGACACTGCTACAGGCCCAAAAGGATTGGCTGGCTTAGATGCAGTAGAAAATTGGTATTAGATACACAGGTGGTGTAGCTTGCAGCACAGATAGGCTACTCCACTGACTAACACACACTGCTAGAGGCCCAAAAGGATTGGCTTAGCTAGATTTCGCCAAATGCTGTGAAAAACACTTGAACAGCACTGGCACAGACCTGCCTGGCAAAAAGTGCTATGAACTGCTGTAACCTAGCCCTCAAAAGGGCTGCAATTACAACTAGTCCCTACTCCCTTAACCTATCTCTCTATGTAACTGGAAATTCGCTCGCAATTCACACAGTTATACTGTATAGCGCCCACAGCAGCAGCGGTGCCATCTAACATTCAGGTGCAGCAGTGAGAAAACGGTGGCTACTGGAAAATGGCTGGGTCTTATAGGGCAAGGACATGTGACATACACAGCCAATGACACATGCCCTTGCTTGTGTGAAAAAAAAGCACTTCGCTCCGTGTGTGCGCTGCTGATAGGCTGACAGATTGCACCACCCCACTGTAAAAGCGGGAAAGAGAAAAAAAAATGGAGATCTTCATTATTTATGCAGAGATCCATCCCCTGCCCCTTCCCCCGCCCCGCTGTACACTCAAACTGCGTATTAACATTGATTAACAGTATTACTGTGAAAAAATCCAGTTATGATTTTGGTGCACGAACAGTTATCGAACATAACCTCGAACAGCCGAGTTTTTTGCAAATCGTTCGAGTTCGTCGAACAGCTCGAACACCGCCTAAAACAGCTCGAATTTGAGATTGGCGAACAGTTCGAGTCGAACAACGCTCATCTCTATTTACTACCAGCAGCTTTTATATCCTGTGTGAAGCGCCAGTGTGTTTTTTAATTTTGAAATTTATTGGATATTTTAAACTTTTTTAACAAATTAAAAACTGAAAAGTGGGGCGTGCAATATTATTCTGCCCCCTTGAGTTAATACTTTGTAGAGCCACCTTTTGCTGTGATTACAGCTGCACGTCGCTTGGGGTATGTCTCTATCAGTTTTGCACATCGAGAGGCTGAAATTCTTGCCCATTCTTCCTTGCAAAACAGCTCGAGCTCATTGAGGTTGGATGGAGGGCGTTTGTGAACAGCAGTTTTCAGCTCTTTCCACAGATTCTCGATTGGATTTAGGTCTGGAATTTGACTTGGCCGTTCTAACACCTGGATACGTTTATTTTTGAACCATTCCATTGTAGATTTTGCTTTATGTTTGGGATCATTGTCTTGTTGGAAGATAAATCTCCGTCCCAGTCTTTTGCAGACTCCAACAGGTTTTCTTCCAGAATGGTCCTGTATTTGGCTCCGTCCATCTTCCCATCAATTTTAACCATCTTCCCTATCCCTGCTGAAGAAAAGCAGGCCCAAACCATGATGCTGCCACCACCATGTTTGACAGTGGGGATGGTGTTTTGAGGGTGATGAACTGTGTTGCTTTTACGCCAAACATATCGTTTTGCATTGTGGCCAAAAAGTTCGATTTTGGTTTCATCTGACCAGAGCACCTTATTCCACATGTTTGGTGTGTCTCCTAGGTGGCTTGTGGCAAACTTAAAACAAGACTTTTTATGGATATCTTTGAGAAATGACTTTCTTCTTGCCACTCTTCCATAAAGGCCAGATTTGTGCAGTGTACGACTGATTGTTGTCCTATGGACAGACTCTCCCACCTCAGCTGTAGATCTCTGCAGTTCATCCAGAGTGATCATGGGCCTTTTGGCTGCATCTCTGATCAGTCTTCTCCTCGTTCGAGATGAAAGTTTAGAGGGACGGCCGGGTCTTGGTAGATTTGCGGTGGTCTGATACTCCTTCCATTTCAATATGATCGCTTGCACAGTGCTCCTTGAGATGTTTAAAACTTGGGAAATGTTTTTGTATCCAAATCCAGATTTAAACTTCGCCACAACAGTATCTCGGACCCGCCTGGTGTGTTCCTTGATCTTCATGATGCTCTCTGCACTTGAAACAGAACCCTAAGGCTGCGTGCCCACTATGCCTTTTTCAAGCGTTTTTGCCGCGGAATTTCCGCAGCGAAAACGCTTAAATGCTTGGTAATACGTGCCTCATGGTCCCCAATGATAATCCGCATGTGCTGTGCACATTCTGCGGAAATTTCCACTGCGGATTATCATTGCGGAAAAAAACGCAGCATGTCCATTAATTTTGCGGACACGCAGCGTAATCGCCGCCATTGACTTGCATTGAAACGCATAATATCCGTGTCAGCACATTTGTACACACGGCTAATATGCGTTTATCTATCACAGAGCAGGTGCATTTATAAGGAGACTTGATTACACACAGGTGGATTCTAGTTATCATTACCAGTCATTTAGGAGAACATTGGATCCTTCAGAGATCCTCACTGAACGTCTGCACTGAAAGTAAAGGGGCCGAATAATATTGCACGCCCCACTTTTCAGTTTTTATTTTTTTTAATAGTTTAAAATATCCAATAAATGTCGTTCCACTTCACGATTGTGTCCCACTTGTTGTTGATTCTTCTCAAAAAAAGTTGAATTTTATATCTTTATGTTTGAAGCCAGAAATGTGGCAAAAGGTAGAAAAGTTCAAGGGGGCAAATACTTTCACAATGCACTGTAGATGGCTACAAGAAACGTTTGGAGGCTGTCAGCAATGCCAAAGGGTGTGCAACCAAGTGTTAATTAGGGGAGCAACCAAGTGTTAATTATGGGAGCAACCAAGTATTAATTATGGGAGCAACCAAGTATTAATTAGGGGGCCTTTATTGCTGCACATGTTGTTTATTCTGTTTTTCTTTAAAATTGCAGCATGGAAGTTGAAAAACAATGTTTTATTGTTGTATTACTTTGGACCACTAATTAAAAAATCCTGAGGATATAACTTTGGTATATTTCCATTTATTTCTGAAGATATTATTGTAAAGTCTATGAAAAAAATGAAGAGGTGCCAATAATGGTGAGCAGCACTGTATACTCTGAAATGTGCCCTGATTTCTGGAATTTGCTATTAGCACAAAGAATTTAGATTCTGAAATGTGGACTCCTGACTGGAGCAAAAATACAGCGATGAGCAAAAGGGGAACAATGTTCTGAACTTTTGGCTTTCAGGTTCCACATCTCACCATCCACTACTGCTTTGAACGTGAGACTACCATCATCTTATAGACAATCATCTTGTCTCATACATAAATTTGACTTGCAACTATTTAGCATATGATTAGTTATGCAGATTCTGCTCATGTCACTATATTGTTACTATTTTGCTCCTAAAAATCTAAATTATAATTTTTATTATTTTGTCAGTATTTTGTAGATCCACCTTTGGGTTTCAACACTGCCTGAATCCTTCTTGCTCTCAATCAGATTCAAGCATGTCTCGACTGAAATCTGATACCGGGTCTCTTCATCACGTTCCTAAAGTTGGTGCATACTGATCAACTCACTTGGGTTTGTATACAGCTTTTTCTTCTATAATCTACCCACAAGTGTTCGATTGGGTTGAGGTCTGGGGACTGTGGGGGCCTATCCAGCACCTCTACTTCATTGGTGAAGAAATGGTTCAATGAATATCTCGACATATGCTTCGGGTCGTTGCCTTGCTGGAACACTATGTTGTCCTTTTCATACCCATAGTACTTGAGTGTATGAAGTAACCCGCCGTGTAAGATACTCACATATATCTCAGCATTAAGAATCCTGGTCAAGTATCCAACGCCTTTCGCTGTGAAACAGCCCCATAACATCAGGCTTCCTCCACCGAACTTGACAGTTCCTTCAGTTTCTCGATCTGTTAGCCTCTTTTTCTCTTGTTTCAGTCAGACCCATCTGCACCCATCAGAGCCTACTCTATTGACTTTCATCTCATTGCTCCAAATCACCTGTTTCCAATCTTCCACTGTCCACTTCTCGTACTTTTTTGCAAACTTGAACCGATGCTTCTTATCACAATATTGAAGTCAAGGCTTCTTCAGTGTCTTCACTTTTTTTCGAGCCACCATTCCAGACTTGTGTAACATGCATTGCACAATGCTGGCATGGACGTCTGTGATCTCACTATTAGGAAGCATACGAGCCACCTCCACTGCTGTGTTTGTCGTGCCAGAACTGATAGACCTTGTGATGAGCCGATTGTTGACTCCAATATTTTGCTTGGATGTCCACTTCTTGGCTTTTGAATGGATGGACGGACTTCTTTTCATATTCTTCCAACTGTCATGGCGCTCACATTATGCAGTTTACCAATTGTCTTGGCCGTGAGACCGCTATCGATGAGATGGATGATGCTGTTTCTCTTTTCTTGGGAAATCTTCTTCATGGCTGCTCCTTGATTTCAGTGACCTTTTGCTTGGGAATCAACCTAATAACTCACTGAGCTATTAGGGAATGTGAGCACAGACCAGACAGACTCCGGTGTCCTGTTTCTTGCGATCTTCTCTGGGGAGAGCTTGGTCACAGCTCCCCTCCCCAGGTTCTCACTCGTCTCTCCTCTCCCGTCTCCAACTGACTTTTCTCACTCCAACTGGCTTTTCTAAACCCTGCCTCCAGGCTCCAGTTTGAAGGGGAAGCTCCTGAAACCGGGTTAGAGCTCCCCCTTCTGGATGCTGGTGTCACCTGATAAGGGGACCCCTCCTTGCTTCTAGGCATGGTATCACCCCCTGTGAGGAAGGCAATGCCAATGTGGCATCCGGACTCCTGGGTTGCCACACTGTCTCTTTAAATTTTCAGTTGGTTTATTTGAGCAGCATAAACCAATGTAATGTCCATGAAAAGAAACACAGACCATCCGGCCTAACGGCAAACAAAATAAGAAAAGAGTCCAGCAAAGTCCTTGCACCGGCCAGGGTCCAGACACTCTGGGTTAACAAAAAAAAAAAAATACACGGTACAGGGTTAGCAGGAACAAACACATGCTCCTCTCTCTGGAGCCGGCCTCCAGATACTGACCACCTCCTGAGTCAAAAGACTGGCTTTTTATAGCCTCTAAACCACACCCTGGAGTGGAGATAGGGTGGATGGCTTCCCTCCCAGCACTTAGCTATCCACCTGTAAAGCATGCCCTTGTAACTCTGGCTATTAACCCTCTCTGCACCTAATGTGCAGGAGAAACGTCCATGTTTTACATCACTGAAGCCAATAGTCTCAGAGACACGTATCTCCCCTCCAGTATTCTGCCAGTGACCTTGTCACAGTGAGTAAAATAAATAAATGTGCCCTGGTTTCTGGAACACTCTGTTAGCACAAAGAATTTAGATTCTGAAATGTGGACTCCTGACTGGAGTAAAAATATTAGCACAAAAGATTGATGTGCTGAAATGTGGCCTGGTGTTTCTGAACCAAACAATTAGAACAAAGGATTAATCTGCTGGAAGGTCGATTCACACAGGATCCTATCTATCTGAACTAGCTGACTGACAATCAACTGCCTAGATAACTATCTGACTATCCTGTAGCAACAGCAGCATCTCTACGCTATTACACTGACAAAATGGCACCAAAACAACATGTCTGCTTTTTATATGAAGAGAGACATGTGACTTCAGCAGCCAATGACACAACCCCTTGTGTCTGGACGTTGTGGATGGTTCCAGCGCCCGAACATAAATCCGAATCTGTAATGTTCATGCCAACTTTGAGATTGGCAAATGTTTTCCGACAAGTTCACTCATCCCTAGATATGACGACTAGTGTTGAGTGCAAGTGGTCGCTACTTGAGTTTGCATCAGGTGCTCGGGTATTTTTAGGAATCGTGGCTCTGTGCTCCCACCTGGGAATGAATCTGGTCTTGTGCTACGCTACTTCGGTCACAGGCATTGCCATTGTCCTGACCCTGGAGTCGGAGCTACGTGTGCAGGGAAACCGTCTCAATCTTATGGACCATCGCGTTCTGGTGTTGTAGGATGTGTGAGGATGCGGGACGCCATGTCTCACTGATTTCACTGTCCAGGGAACATGGGGTGCTGTGTTCCCTGGTTGCAGGGCAATGCAGGATGCTGATGTGTCTGGCAGTAGGCAATGGTGGGATTCTGTCCATTCTGCTGTGCAAGCTAGCAAGGAGTGGCTGTCTGGGGATGATTGGGAGGTAATCAACACCTGATCATTAGGAGGGCTAGTTAGCCATGTTCCCTGCTCAATCCTTTGCTGTTTATTGCAGTTCCTATGTGCTTGGTGGTAAGTGGTGGTAGCAGTTGAGTTGCTATCTTATCAGGGGTTTTCTCATTTTTTCTTCTTGTTACACTTCCTGGAGTTCTTGCAGAGGTACTCACCTGGTACTCCACTGGCACCGACTGCATCACCAGATGCCAGCTGTCCGGCGACAGTTGGCCTGGCAAGGGCTCTGCCAAAGTCCCCCTTTCATTTACTAGGAGGTGGGTGAAGAGTATTCACGGCCCTGAAGGGCTTGCCTAGCTAGGCAGCTTGCGTGTGCTAGGCAGCTAGTGTGTCTGTGTTTGCGTCTTTGCTGGTTTGGTTCCAGTCTTACTGAGTCTCTCTGCATAGCGCATAACAGGTATACACCGAGTATCGTGGGTGCTCGAATGACATGCTCGAGTCCCCGTCCCACATGTTTTGCAACTGGTATACAGTCAGAAAAAACATTGCCTGCCATATATGGGCAATCCCCGCATGTTTTTGTTGGGTGTCTAACAGCCACAAAAGATGCGGGGCGGAGATTCGAGCATGTTAGTCGAGCACCCGCAATACTCGGTGCATACCCAAGCACCCAATGCAAACTCAAGTAGTGATCACTTGCGCTCAACACTAATGACGACCTAATGTTATCAAATTCTGGGTTCAAAACGCTCACTATGTCCTTGATAAAATCCTTGAGGGGTCTAGTTTCCCAAATGGGGTCTATCGTGGGGGGTTTCAACTGTTTAGGCACATCGGGGGCTCTCCAAACGCGACAAGGTATCCGCTCTCGATACCAGCCAATTTTGCGTTCAAAAAGTCACACAATGCTCCTTCCCTTCCGAGCCCTGCCGTGTGCCCAAGCAGTGTTTTTTCCCCACATATGGGGTATCTGTGTTCTTAGGAGAAATTGCACAACAATTTTTGGGGTCCATTTTCTTCTGTTACACTTGTGAAAATAAAAAAAATTGGGGATAAAATAAAATTTTTGTGGAAAAAATTAGATTTTTTATTTTCACGGCTCTACATTATAAACTTCTGTGAAGCATCTAGGGGTTCAAGGTGCTCATCACATATCTAGATAAGTTCCTAGTGGGATCTAGTTTCAAAAATGGGGTCACTTGTGGAGGATTTCCACTGTTTAGGCACCTCAGGGGCTCTCCAAATGGGACATGGCGTCCCCTCTAGATTTCAGCAAATTTTGCTTGTCTTCCGAGCCCCGCCGTGCACCCAAACGTGCTCAGGAGAAATTGCACAACAAATTTTGTGGTCCATTTTCTCTTGTTAGCCTTGTGAAAATAAAAAAATTACAGTCTGAAGTGAAATTTTTGTGAAAAAGTTAAAAGTTCATTTTTTCTTTCCACATTGCTTCAGTCCCTGTAAAGCACATGAAGGGGTAATAAACTTCTTGAATATGGTTTTAAGCACCTTGAGGGGTGCAGCTTTTAGAGTGGTGTAACTTGTGGGTATTTTCTGTCATATAAACCCCTCAAAGTCACTTCAAATCTAATGTGGTCCCAAAAAAAATGGTTTTGTAAATTTTGTTGGAAAAATAAAAAATTGCTGGTCAACTTTTAACCCTTATACAGTGAAGTAAATAATTATTTGATCCCTTGTTGTTTTTGTAAGTTTGCCCACTGACAAAGACATGAACAGTCTATAATTTTAAGGGTAGGTTAATTTTAACATTGAGAGATAGAATATCCCCCCCAAAAAATCAAGAAAATCACATTGTATAAATTAGATACATTTATTTGCATTTTGCAGTGAGAAATAAGTATTTGATCCCCTACAACAATCCATTATGAGTTCTGGCTCCTACAGACCGGTTAGATGCTCCTAATCAACTCGTTACCTGCATTACAGACCGCTGTCTTACATAGTCACCTGTATAAAAGACTCCTGTCCGCAGACTCAATTAATCAGTCAGACTCTGACCTCTACAACATGGGCAAGACCAAAGAGCTTTCTAAGGATGTCAGGGACATGATCATAGACCTGCACAAAGCTGGAATGCGCTACAAAACCATAAGTAACACGCTGGTGAGAATGAGACAACTGTTGGTGCAATAGTAAGAAAATGGAAGAAACACAAAATGACTGTCAATCGACATTGATCTGGGGCACCATGCAAAATCTCACCTTGTGGGGTATCCTTGATAATGAGGAAGGTGAGAGATCGGCCTAAAACTACACGGGGGGAACTTGTTAATGATCTCAAGGCAGCTGGGACCACAGTCACCAAGAAAACCATTGGTAACACATTACACCTTAAAGGTTTAAAATCCTGCGGTGCCCACAAGGTCCCCCTGCTCAAGAAGGCACATGTGCAGGCCCGTATGAAGTTTGCCAATGAACACCTGGAAGATTCTGTGAGTTATTGGGAGAAGGTGCTGTGGTCAGATGAGACAAAAATTGAGCTCTTTGGCATTAACTCAACTTGCCGTGTTTGGAGGAAGAGAAATGCTGCCTGTGACCCAAAGAACACCATCCCCACTGTCAAGCATGGAGGTGGAAACATTATGTTTTGGGGGTGTTTCTCTGCTAAGGGCACAGGACTACTTCACCGCATCAATGGGAGAATGGATGGAGCCATGTACCGTAAAATCCTGAGTGACAACCTCCTTCCCTCCGCCAGGACATTAAAAATGGGTTGTGGCTGGGTCTTCCAGCAAGACAATGACCCAAAACATACAGCCAAGGCAACAAAGGAGTGGCTCAAAAAGAAGCACAGTAAGGTCATGGAGTGGCCTAGCCAGTCTCCAGACCTTAATCTCATAGAAAACTTATGGAAGGAGTTGAAGCTCCGAGTTGCCAAGCGACAGCCTCAAAATCTGAATGATTTAGAGATGATCTGCAAAGAGGAGTGGACCAAAACTCCTCCTGACATGTGCACAACCCTCATCATCAACTACAAACATCCTCCGACTGCTGTGCTGCCAACAAGGGTTTTGCCATCAAGTATAAAGTGTTGTTTGCCAGAAGGATCAAATATTTATTTCTCACTGCAAAATGCACATAAATGTATCTAATTTATAAAATGTGATTTTCTTGATTTTTTTGGGGATATTTTATCTCTCAATGTTAAAATGAACCTACCCTTAAAATTATAGACTGTTCATGTCTTTGTGAGTGGGCAAACTTACAAAAACAGCAAGGGATCAAATACTTATTTCCTTCACTGCAACTTCCTAACAAAAAAACATTTTGTTTCAAAAATTGTTCTGATGTAAAGTAGACATGTGGGAAATATTAGTTATTAATTATTTTGTGCGACATATCTCTCTGATTAAAGGGCATAAGATTTTAAAGTTTGAAAATTGCTAAATTTTCATCAAATTTCCATTTTTTTCACAAATAAACGCAAGTGATATCGAAGAAATTTTACCACAATCATGAAGTACAATATGTCACGAAAAAACAGTCTCAGAATCAGGGGGATCCGTTGTTCCAGAGTTATTACCTCATACTGGTCTGAATTGTAAAATTTGGCCTGGTCATTAAGGTAAAAATTGGTTCGGTCACTAAGGGGTTAATTAAAGCTGCTTTGTTTTTTAGACTTTTTTTTCTTTGACAACTTTATTGTCATAACTAGGTATTACAGTGCGGGGTTTTTTTGCGTTTCTGCTGCGAAAACGCACTAAAAATTAATGGTCGTCTTTTACCTGCTGAATTTCCACACCTAATCCAAGTCTATAGGGAAATTCCGCTCAGATACTCTGCGTACCCGCAAGAGAAATTGCCATGCTTTGGATTTGAAAAACGCATCGCAGGTGAGTTTTCGCAGCATTAAAAAGAAGCAGAGCGGGCAGGAGATTTCTGTAAACCCCATCCACTTTGCTAGAACTATAAGAACTATCACACAGTGTGAAAAACGCACAGTGTGAAAAACTCACAGTGTGAAAAACGCACAGTGTGAAAAACTCACAGTGTGAAAAACGCACAGTGTGAAAAACTCACAGTGTCAAAAACGCAGTGTGAAAAACTCACAGTGTCAAAAACGCACAGTGTGAAAAACGCACAGTGTGAAAAACGCACAGTGTGAAAAACTCACAGTGTCAAAAACGCACAGTGTGAAAAACGCACAGTGTGAAAAACTCACAGTGTCAAAAACGCACAGTGTCAAAAACGCACAGTGTCAAAAACTCACCAAAAAAGCTCATTGTGGGAATGTAGCCTAAGTGTGTGAAACCAGCATGAAAAAGTCATATGCCCGACACCTCAAAGTTCTTCCATATATTGTAACACTTAGATGAATGAATTCTATCTGTCTTTTCTTGGCGATAAACTTTCATTTCGCTCACTTGCTATGCTTCTTTATATGATTTCTACAACACCATGTGACTTTATATCGCATAATCTGAGGCGTATTTACCTCGTTCTGCTGACTTTGTAGACATAAATCATTCTCATCACTCGTCCTGACCATCCAAGCTGCTAGATATAGATAGACATGAATCACGGCATGAATCTACTGCCACCACGTGTCCCTGCTTTGTTATTGGACGTCTCATTGGATCTGTTTTTCAGGGGAGATTTCCTTGCAGAAAAACCTAAGAGGTGTTATAGGATTTTAAATAGTGTTTCTAATATCAATGTGATAACAAAATAAATGAAAAACGCCACAAAATAGAAATGACATTCAATCCTAAATATTCATAAGCAGACTGGCAATGTGGGGAGAGGGATTGACGTCCTCCCAGGTCCCCTGATGAACCCTGGTGGAAACGCGTTGGGACTAGGGACTACTAATGAGAAGTGTTATTCTCCACTTGCTTATGAATATTTATGATTGAATGTCATTTCCATTTTGTCTGAAAAAGTTTAAAATGTTGGGTCCATTCTGATTTGCGGTGACCTAACACTGTGTTATAGATGTGATGCCATCTATGTGGCATCAGTGCCAGAGCCTCATTGGGGGCACAGTGAAGTAGCGAGTATCATGTATCGGTGCTGATCCATTACTGTGCTGCATATGTGAGATCCATTTGGGTGGGATTTGGCGCCAGAGTTTTTTGGGTGCATGGCTAGGAAGCTAATCCTACATATGATACATATGCATCACGACTCTAATCATTGCAGAGCATGTGTTTGCTCCTAAGTCTTTGAGCGCTGCTATATACCCTATTGTATAGATGTGGCTTTTCTATAATCATTCTCATTGGCTTCTTAATTTATACGTTCACTTTTTTCTACCCTTTCTCACCCTTGTGTTTTTTTTAATATTAAGATAACGGTCTTTGTAGGGACATAAGGGACACCGACGTTGAGCGGGGGCGCCACGAAGTACAAATTAGTGTGCCAACCTCCGCTGTCAGAAAGGGAGAGGAATTAGGGATAAAATAGGGACAGGATTAGTCTGTATTCCCTCCCTGTCGGTGTCCTACCTGACTTTGGGGTCCTACCATTAGGGGTATCGTTGTTTGTTTATGGATTGTTTAGTCCTTTTTAGATTAAATTATTAAAAGTTATTTTTTAGGGGGCTTTTCTCTTATGGTTGTCGTTGTTTATTAGGCCCCTCACATAATTTTTGCTTAGGTGTTTAACCTATCATATTGCCTAGCAAGAAAACCTTATAAAATTGTTCAACATTTTTATAAATGATCTAGATAAGGGACCTGAAGGTAAACTAATCAAATTAGCAGATGATCCAAAGCTAGGAGGGATAGTTAAAGGCCCCATCACACTTAGCGACGCTGCGACGATCCCGACAACGATACGACCTGTCAGGGATCGTTGCTGCGTCGCTATGTGATCGCTGGTGAGCTGTCAAACAGGCAGGCTCACCAACGATCAGGGGAGCAGCGACATCGTGGAAAGAATCTTTCCACGATGTCCTGCTCCTGGTTACCAGCCTGCTGAAGCAAGAGCAGGCTGGTAACCATGATAAACATCGGGTCACTAGGTGCGCGTGTGCCCCTAGTTTTGCCAGCCTGATCGCTGCTCCCACTGGTCACACACAGCGATGTGTGCTGACCAGCGGGAGGGCAACGACCAAAAAATGGTCCAGGACACTTTGCAGCGATCAGTGACCTCACAGCAGGGGCCTGATCGCTGCAAAGTGTCACACATAGCGACTAGTGTTGAGCCACCCCCGTAGTGTTCAAGTTCGGTTCGGTTCGTCAAACACCCGTGTGTTCGCCGAACTGTTCGTTCAAACACCGTTAAAACCAATGGCAGGCAAACAAAAACACATAGAAACACATAGAAAACACTTCAAAGGTGTCCAAAAGCTGACAAACTGCTCAGAAGACATAACTAACACATGGAAAAGTGTCAAGTACATATAGTCATGCGAAAAGAAAAGAGGTGGAGGAGTAAAATGAGGGGGAGGCACAGATATAGGCATGTCATGCCCTTCTAAAATCCAAAAAGTGAGAAGCCGACACGTTCAGTCCGCTCCTGCCCGTGCCACCTCCGTGTCGCCGGGTTTGTGCCAGAGCCGCGGTGAACCCTGACGGCCAGCCCCCCTCTCCCAATACTGGTGCCTGTCCGCTGGTGGGTCAAGCGAGCCCCCCTGTGGTGGAGGCAGCTCTAAGCTTTTTAATTTAAATTGTCTCTCTAATTTGAATGAATACACTTTAAATCCTTTTACAAGGATCTATTGGAGGGCAAGTCTCATGCCAGCAGCCGCGTAATTCCAGCTCCAGTAGCGTCCACTAAAGCTGCTGCAGTTAAAAAGCTTTTATAAAGATCGAGCTCGGCTGTCCACCGCAAGGCATCCTACCGCCAGACCCAGCCCCTATGCCTTGGGGTGCCTCCTGATGCTCTTCACTGAGTATCCCGTGGTCCCGAAGCATTTCCTTTGAAAAAATTAAGTGTCCAAACTACAGGTGGTGTAGCTTGCTTAACAGCCGGGATAATCCGCTGACTAGCAGACACTGCTACTAGGCACAAAGTTGGATGCTGAGAAAGCATTCCATAGAGTCTCCTGGCACGCCATATATTATTCTCTTAAAAAGCTTGGGGTAGGGGTCTAGGGGATCCTTTTATAGCCAAAATCACAGCCCTGTATCGCAATACGTCACCTATGCTGAAGATAAATGGAACTGTAGCACCCTGAGGGCTCGGTTGCTACAGAGGTATTGCACCTCACCCAGAGGTGTGATATCTCACTCTCAGGTAAGGATGGAGTGTGGATCAGGACCTGACACCTGCATGCATTACACCACATTGCCGTGGGGCAGGGTGACCAATATGCCCCTGAGATGGGCACGACAGTTCCTGTCCCTGGCTGGAGTGGGGGAAGGGAACACTGAGGAAGGGGAACCCTGTAGTGCAGGAGCAGGGAGGAAGCAGTTCCTGGGTGCATTGAGAAGGGAGTATAAAAGGTGGGCACCATCTTAGTTCAGTGCAGAGAAGTCTGAGCAGAAGGGGCAGGGAGCAGGGGCTCTGCATGAGCTCTGCTTTGGAGGCGGGCCTAGTAACAGAGGCCCAGGCCTGGAAGAGGGAGAAGGAAGGAAGAGGAGCGGAGAAAGCTCCAGGAACGAGGAATGAAGGGATCCCAGGGGTGCGGACGGGCGAGTCGCCACCGCATGCCCGAATCCACCTGCGTGGAGGGGTCAGGCCAAAGGGGGAGAACAGTCCCCGAAACTAGTGGAGGCAGGAAACGACCCTCAGCTAGAAACCGGAGGCTCTGACATTTTATGTGGCGCAGCCCCTCGCTACACCCGCTAGGAAGGCACCACATAGGGTCAGGGAAACTGGCGCCAAGTTTACCAAGAGGAGGCCCGAGGCAGCCGGACAGAAGGGTTGGTAAGAAAGGCCAGACAAAGGACACACAAAGGGGGTCCTGTGAAGCGCTCCAAAGTTATCTGGGAGTTGTCTGAGCCCCTCACCTGGTGAGCACAGTACGACGTGGGCAGCCGTTACCTGCAGACGTGGTCTGGATAATAAGAACTGTGAGTAAAGGCCCTGGACTGCATCACTGACTGTCGTTACTGCTGCTGCCCTGCACCATCACCCCCATCCTCCGCATACACTGCCCTGAGGCTATACTCCTCCCGTGGGGAGTTATGCTACGCTTTGCTGCACCCACAACACCAGCCTCAGCGGTCTGCCCTGCAGTGGCGCTTCACTCTGACCGTAATCCACGTGTGGCGTAGTCGGACGTTTAAACATCAAAACCACATAAATAGTTCAGCCACTGGTTTGACCGCCCTGAGCCACGGAACCGGGTTGCCGCCACGGAGACTACAACCACCAGCATCCACCAAAAAGGGACCGGCTCCGGGTGTCCCAAGGCCCAGGGGGCACGTCAGAACATTTTCATCACCTTTCATAATCACCAATGGGACAAGGCAGGGATGTTCTCTGTCCCCTCTCTTATACATCCTAGTGACGGAGCACCTGCTCTCATCAATTCGCCATAACCCCAATATTAGGTGGATTGAGGTGGGAGGCACCGAGTACAAGTGCTCTCTATTTGCTGATGATGTCCTAGTATATATCACTCAATCACATATATCCATCCCTGCTGTTATGGCTGAAATAGATCACTTTGTTACATGGTCAAATTTTAAAATCAATGCAGCGAAGTCTGAGGCCCTCGATGTCTCCCTCCCCAAATCCATATAGGATTCCATCCAGTCCAACTTTCCCTTTGCCTGGCCCTCACAGGGTATCAAATACTTAGGAATTCCTATTCATAGAGACCTCTCCCGTCTATGTTATCTTAATTTTGGGCCCTTTATTGAACAACTCCATACAGACCACGGTTGGCAAGTTAGAACTGTAAGATTCACTACGTGAACCACTGGTGTTTTGTGGAAAAGCACATGTACACTGTGTTCCAAATTATTATGCAAAAAGTGTTTAGGAGTGATAAGGGAAGAATTTGTTTGTTTGTCAGTTAAACTCATTGATGGTGATGTGTGTCAGGGCTCTTTATATCACTGTAAGCAATTGCAGACACCTGTGCTAATTAGTTTGGCAGGTGTGTCCAATGAAAGGCAAGACTACTTAAGAAGGCTGTCCCATATTATTAAGCAGCCTACATTTTCTGCCAAAATGGGAAAGAAAAAGGATGTGTCGGCTGCTGAGAAGCAACAAATTGTGGAGTGTTTAGGTCAAGGCATGACTACAATCAACATTGTGCGATGATCAGGATGAAGTGTCTTGGCAATCAAGAAGTATGTAGCTGATTCACAGTACACACGTGTGCGTGCTGATAAGGGCAAATTGAGGACTCTTTCCTACAGGCAATTACGTCAGGTTAAAAGAGCAGCGGCAAAAAAGCCTTGTCATAGCAGCAGACAAGTTTTTGAAGCTGCTGGTGCCTCCAACGTCTCCCGAACAACAAGATGCAGGGTCCTTCAGAGGTTTGCAGCTGTGCGTACGCCATCCTGTTGACCTCCTCTATCCACTGCACACAAGCAGAAACGGATCCAGTGGGCCAAACAATACATGAAGACTGATTTCAAAACTGTTTTGTTCACGGATGAGTGCCGTGCAACGCTCGATTGTCCAGATGGATGGAGTGGAGGATGGCTGGTTGATGGACACCCCACGCAAACACGGCTACAGCGCCAATAAGGAGGAGGTGGAGTAATGTTTTGGACTGGAATCATGGGGAGAGAGATTGTCGGCCCCTTTAGGATCCCTGAAGGGGTAAAGATGAACTCCATAATGTATGTGGAGTTTCTCAAACAGCACTTCCTGCCATGGTTCAAAAAGAAGAACCGTGTATTCCACAGCAAGATCATTTTCATGCATGATAATGCACCGTCTCATGCTGCACATAACACATCTGCATCTCTGGCTGATATGGGCATAAGAAGAGGACAAACTTATGGTGTGACCCCCATGCTCCCCTGACCTCTACCCCATTCAGAACCTCTGGAGCATCATCAAAACGAGTGTCTATGATGGCGGGAGGCAGTTCACATCTAAGCAACAGCTCTGGGAGGGTATTCTGTCCTCATGCAAAACAATTGAAGCAGAAACCATCCAAAACCTGGCAAATTCAATGGACGAGAGAGTTCAGAAGCTCCTTTCGAACAAGGGGTCCTATGTGTAAATGTAACATCACCTAGAATAAAGTTTTGAGTTGAAAACTGTTTGATTTCAGTTTCTAATAACCTGCTAATGCTTATAATTTCAAAAATGACCATTTTTTTGGTCTTTATTAAAATGAAAAGGTTGATCGAAGAGTGTGAGGGATCTAAGAGTGTGGCAACCCAGTAGTCAGGATTACTTCGAATTCTGACAATCTGAGGGTCATGAGAAACCGCGAAAATGAGTAATGATGGCATAAAAAAGCAAAGTTTATTAGTTAATTAGAAAGGGTATACAGAAGTGATACAAAAATTGTATAAATACTTATAAACATTAAGACAATGGGTAGATATTGGATCAAGACAGGAAAAACTCCCATAACAACTTCAAAGCCCCCTTAGATATATGTGTACCAGGGTACAATATGTCCCAATAAAATCCACAAGAGGAAGAGTAAAGAGGGAGAAAACAGAAAGGGGGAGAAGACAAACAAGAGTAAACAGTAAAGGTAGAACCAACAGGGGAGTATTAGATCACAAACAGTGAGGCGAGATAATATAACCCTTAAGTGTGGTTCCCAAATGGGGGACCATAGTAATGGGTAGGTCAGGGCACTCACCAAGCTGATTGCTACCTCTCTGGAGTGTGTGGGGCAAAGAGAGGCGATCAAAGGACATCCACCAGGGGCCTCGATGCGCGTTTCGCGTGTGGCTTTATCAAGAGGCACGTAGTGCATGGTGCATAAGGACCCATATTTATAGGACCTTAAGTGGTCACATGAACAGTCATGTGACCACTATAGTATGGCTGCCACGAGGGTCGGGCATTAGGGCGCATGCGCCGGGGTCACAGCGGAAACGGCCATCGCGCGCCGCCCATCATGGCACGCGCACATACCGGAAGTGTCGGATGACAACATCCGGGGGTGCGTCGTTGCCATAGAGAAGGACGCGCGCGAGTGCCGGCCGCGGCTCACCCGGCGCATGCGCACCGCCGGCCACCGTAGCAGCACCACTGTGTGTCCCATAGGAGGTCGTGAGAAGTAAATAATACGACCAATAGCAATGAGAAGGAAAAGGGTATATAGACAGAATGGAAAGAAAAAGAGGGATATGTAAAGACGAGAATATATAATAGGAAAACTAATTATTGTAAGTATTGGTAGAACAAAATATAAGCACAAATAAAAATAAAGATGAGAAATACATATGAAAAGAAAATTTACATATACACAACAGGGAAAAAATACAGAAAAAATCTTCTTAATGGAAATTCCCGATTCCAACTCCGTCATCATATGGAGATAATGCACAAAATAACTGATCCAATCAGAGGCATATATAATGGATAATCAGGAAACTCTAGAAATAGAGAAAAGTACAACAAATAAATATCAGAACACACAAGCAATTAAAAATCAATAAAACCAAAAGGAAGGATGTTGTACCCCTAGGGGAAAACCTCTGGGGGGAGAAAAGGGGAGGAACGCCCCGGGGCACCGGGAGTGAAGCATAATAAAAGATCAAGTCAGGCGCAGAAGACGCACATGTGGGAACGAAACTATACAAGCAGCAACTAAGAAGAAATCATAAAAATGAAGAGAAACCCAGATGTTCGTTAAGCCCCCGTGGTGAAAGGGTGTCAAGAATAGTGATCCACCTGGCTTCCTTTTGTGCCAAAAGGCGTTTGGCATTCCCACCCCGGGAGCCCAGATGCACCACGTCAATGCCACAAACCCTCAGAGATCGAGGGTCACAATTATGGGCAGATTTAAAGTGGCGTGGTAGAGTCTTGAGCTCCCGAGGATCAGGGATAGCCCTAGCCGCAATAATGTCCCTAACATGCTCACGAACTCTGACTCTCAGCTCCCTAGATGTGAGACCTACATAAATAAGTCCACAGCCACATGTAGCATGATAAATCACATATGTGGTACTACAAGAGATATGGTGGCGGATGTCAAAATTACGGGAGCCATCAGAGTTCGTGAACATGGTAGTGCGTGGGACATTAGTGCAGGCGGCACAGTGGCCGCAAGGAAAGGTCCCCAAGGTGGGACCACGGGAGCCAAATGGGTTTCTCACAGTTGGAAGGTAATGACTGGAAACCAGGAGATCTGCTAGGGTGTTGGAACGTCGAGGTGTCATGCATGGAGATTCCCCAATGTATTCCCTCAGGAATAGGGCTAGGGCTATCCCTGATCCTCGGATGCTCAAGACTCTACCACGCCACTTTAAATCTGCCCATAATTGTGACCCTCGATCTCTGAGGGTTTGTGGCATTGACGTGGTGCATCTGGGCTCCCGGGGTGGGAATGCCAAACGCCTTTTGGCACAAAAGGAAGCCAGGTGGATCACTATTCTTGACACCCTTTCACCACGGGGGCTTAACGAACATCTGGGTTTCTCTTCATTTTTATGATTTCTTCTTAGTTGCTGCTTGTATAGTTTCGTTCCCACATGTGCGTCTTCTGCGCCTGACTTGATCTTTTATTATGCTTCACTCCCGGTGCCCCGGGGCATTCCTCCCCTTTTCTCCCCCCAGAGGTTTTCCCCTAGGGGTACAACATCCTTCCTTTTGGTTTTAATGATTTTTAATTGCTTGTGTGTTCTGATATTTATTTGTTGTACTTTTCTCTATTTCTAGAGTTTCCTGATTATCCATTATATATGCCTCTGATTGGATCAGTTATTTTGTGCATTATCTCCATATGATGACGGAGTTGGAATCGGGAATTTCCATTAAGAAGATTTTTTCTGTATTTTTTCCCTGTTGTGTATATGTAAATTTTCTTTTCATATGTATTTCTCATCTTTATTTTTATTTGTGCTTATATTTTGTTCTACCAATACTTACAATAATTAGTTTTCCTATTAGATATTCTCGTCTTTACATATCCCTATTTTTCTTTCCATTCTGTCTATATACCCTTTTCCTTCTCATTGCTATTTGTCGTATTATTTACTTCTCACGACCTCCTATGGGACACACAGTGGTGCTGCTACGGTGGCCGGCGGTGCGCATGCGCCGGGTGAGCTGCGGCCGGGACACTCGCGCGCGTCCTTCTCTATGGCAACGACGCACCCCCGGATGTTGTCATCCGACACTTCCGGTATGTGCGCGTGCCATGATGGGCAGCGCGCAATTGCCGCTGCCGCCGTGACCCCGGCGCATGCGCCCTAATGCCCGACCCTCGTGGCAGCCATACTATAGTGGTCACATGACTGTTCATGTGACCACTTAAGGTCCTATAAATACGGGTCCTTATGCACCATGCCCTACGTGCCTCTTGATAAAGCCACACGCGAAACGCGCGTCGAGGCCCCTTGTGGATGTCCTTTGATCGCCTCTCTTTGCCCCACACACTCGGGAGAGTTAGCAATCAGCTTGGTGAGTGCCCTGACCTACCCATTACTATGGTCCCCCATTTGGGAACCACACTTAAGGGTTATATTATCTCGCCTCTCTGTTTGTGATCTAATACTCTCCTGTTGGTTCTACCTTTACTGTTTACTCTTGTTTGTCTTCTCCCCCTTTCTGTTTTCTCCCTCTTTACTCTTCCTCTTGTGGATTTTATTGGGACATATTGTACCCTGGTACACATATATCTAAGGGGGCTTTGAAGTTGTTATGGGAGTTTTTCCTGTCTTGATCCAATATCTACCCATTGTCTTAATGTTTATAAGTATTTATACAATTTTTGTATCACTTCTGTATACCCTTTCTAATTAACTAATAAACTTTGCTTTTTTATGCCATCATTACTCATTTTCGCGGTTTCTCATTCTGTTTCCTGAGTAGGCAATTTTTCACTCACGGTCATGAGTGGTGAACCGGTCCTTGTTGTCACCACTGACCCGTGAGTCTCTGAATATGTTGGCCCAAGTGTTTTCTATTACTTACCTCTGTGTTTTCACAGCTTCTTTCAGGCCGGCTATGGATTTTCGTGCTCAAGACCACACATGGCTCGCCCAAATGAGTGACATATCGGGTGATACATTGGATCTGAACTATGGTGGAACTGGGGCACAGCAGGGCACACGGGAAAACATTGCGAAGCTGAAGGGTCTTCTCAGGCGCAGGACGCGCACATGGTGGAACAAAGCCTTCTTAACTAAATATATTGAAAAATCCCTCATTCCCAGGGGGTTATGGATCCAGATCTTCCCATCTTTTCCCATTCCGGATGAGACATTCAAAAACAAATGGGAGGATCTGGCGAATATTTGCTCATCTGGCTTTTTGACCCTTTTAAGGGATCTGAACGAGACTTCCCTTGGGGCAATGGAGTCAGAAATTGACCTAATTCAGATCCAATTGCAGAAGGAATTGGATCCAGCTAAACTCAAACAATTAAATGACGAGGTGGACCTTGAGTGCCAGAGATGGGTCAAGGAGATTCATGCCAACAAATTACAGAAATTACATCGGGGATATTAATGACAAGCAAACTGGATTTATGTATAGGTGGCGTAATACGAACGCCAGATCTCGGCCTAGATCCCGCAAGAACCATCCCCTGCGCTCCAGGTCCACCTCATTTGCCTCATATCTATCCACTGATGAACAAGTCTCTGCGGGGAGTTTGGACGCTGGTTGTGCTTTGGAGGTTCCATCAACGTCGCAGATTCAGACTAGACCCACCCATAAGAAAAAACGTACCATCCCTTTCCAGGTGGGTGACCCTCCGGGGGGGCTCCGTATTATCAATCTATCTCCTCATATTCTTACTCGGGCACAGATGGAGGTCCTCAGCTTTGGGCTTTCCTTTTCACCAACTAATGGGTTTGACTATTTTACAGCCCTGAAGGACCTCCATCTGTTTGCCCGTAAACTTATTTTTAAAAAATTACATTTCAGAGTATCTGGTGAGGGGACCTCTGTGACTGCGGCGGAGAGGGAGGCCCTGGCTAATCTAGAGGACCTCCTTCTGGAGCAGGAGCAGTCATCGACAGGTGGGTCATTACAAACAAGACACCCCAGGTCTACAAGATTTCCTCCCTTGTCTCTGAGTCCAGCGATAGAACTGTTTGTGCGTCTGGTATCGGATGATTTGAAACGCCTGCCCACACGAAGACATCATGATAATCTTTCTTACTCACAGCGCACAGCACTTCGGGAATTACAATTATTACCCGATATTGTCATCAAACCAGCGGACAAGGGAGGCAATGTTGTTCTATGGCCCTGCTCCCTATATGAGAGGGAGGCCCTACGCCAACTTAGAGACACTCAAACGTACACTAGGCTGCCATATAATCCTACGGCCTCCTTCTCCGACGCACTCCAGGGTATTTTGGGTCGAGCCTGTGATCGGGGCTTGATTGATAGAAGGACCGTTGAGGCACTTACCATCCGAAAACGGCTACCTTCTATCTCCTTCTGAAAATTCATAAGGACGCTGTCAACCCCCCGGGACGTCCGATCGTGTCGGGGCTGGATGGTCTATGTGGCCCTATATGCACATATATTGATAACCACCTTCGACCGCTAGTCGAGAACCTCCCATCTTATATTAAAGACACGACGGACGTCCTGACTCGGGTTGATGGCGTCCTTCTTACTAAGGATACCCTCCTTGTCACGGCCGACGTCGAGAGCTTGTACACATGCATTGATCATAGTTTGGGTCTAGAGGCAGCCCGCCTCTTCCCGAGCGGTTCCGATCTGGACGGCCCTTCGAGAGATTTTATCCTCGAGCTCCTTGAATTTGTCCTTTGCCATAATTATTTTCTGTTCAAGGATAGGGTGTATCTTCAGACACGCGGCACGGCAATGGGGGCGGCCTGTGCCCCCTCGTACGCCAACCTCTTCCTGGGCGCATGGGAGAGGGAGATCTTTGGCGACGGGGGGATGCGGGGCGTGGACCATGTCGTGTCGTGGATGAGATACATAGATGATATCCTATTCTTTTGGCAGTGGACTATCAGGGAGCTTGAGGATTTTATGGCCTTATTGAATTCCAACAATCGTGCAGTGAGGCTTTCCTTTAAATACAGTTCTACACAGATCGATTTTTTGGACATCACTCTAGAAGTGGATGCTGAATGTCGTGTCCAAACTGATCTGTTTAGGAAACCCACTGCTGTCAATTCTCTCATTCATGCTGCATCAGCACATGACTCTTCTACTATCAAAGCCGTCCCGATCGGACAATTTCTCAGGGTGAGGCGGATCTGCTCGACCAATTTCAAATTTGAGAAACGTGCCTCTTATCTGGCCGAGCGTTTCAAATGCAGGGGGTACAGCAATCGATGTATCGGCCGTGGCTATAGAAGGGCTCGGAACACTCCTCGTGATCACCTCATCCATCCCCCTCCCTCTGATAAACTGAAAAGTCCGGAGAGGATTCGCTTCATCTCCACATACAACTCTGAGTGGTGTGGGGTGCGGCGTATCCTCTCCCGACATTGGGATATATTGGGTACGGAGCCCTCCCTGAGGGAATACATTGGGGAATCTCCATGCATGACACCTCGACGTTCCAACACCCTAGCAGATCTCCTGGTTTCCAGTCATTACCTTCCAACTGTGAGAAACCCATTTGGCTCCCGTGGTCCCACCTTGGGGACCTTTCCTTGCGGCCACTGTGCCGCCTGCACTAATGTCCCACGCACTACCATGTTCACGAACTCTGATGGCTCCCGTAATTTTGACATCCGCCACCATATCTCTTGTAGTACCACATATGTGGTTTATCATGCTACATGTGGCTGTGGACTTATTTATGTAGGTCTCACATCTAGGGAGCTGAGAGTCAGAGTTCGTGAGCATGTTAGGGACATTATTGCGGCTAGGGCTATCCCTGATCCTCGGGAGCTCAAGACTCTACCACGCCACTTTAAATCTGCCCAGAATTGTGACCCTCGATCTCTGAGGGTTTGTGGCATTGACGTGGTGCATCTGGGCTCCCGGGGTGGGAATGCCAAACGCCTTTTGGCACAAAAGGAAGCCAGGTGGATCACTATTCTTGACACCCTTTCACCACGGGGGCTTAACGAACATCTGGGTTTCTCTTCATTTTTATGATTTCTTCTTAGTTGCTGCTTGTATAGTTTCGTTCCCACATGTGCGTCTTCTGCGCCTGACTTGATCTTTTATTATGCTTCACTCCCGGTGCCCCGGGGCGTTCCTCCCCTTTTCTCCCCCCAGAGGTTTTCCCCTAGGGGTACAACATCCTTCCTTTTGGTTTTATTGATTTTTAATTGCTTGTGTGTTCTGATATTTATTTGTTGTACTTTTCTCTATTTCTAGAGTTTCCTGATTATCCATTATATATGCCTCTGATTGGATCAGTTATTTTGTGCATTATCTCCATATGATGACGGAGTTGGAATCGGGAATTTCCATTAAGAAGATTTTTTCTGTATTTTTTCCCTGTTGTGTATATGTAAATTTTCTTTTCATATGTATTTCTCATCTTTATTTTTATTTGTGCTTATATTTTTTTCTACCAATACTTACAATAATTAGTTTTCCTATTAGATATTCTCGTCTTTACATATCCCTCTTTTTCTTTCCATTCTGTCTATATACCCTTTTCCTTCTCATTGCTATTGGTCGTATTATTTACTTCTCACGACCTCCTATGGGACACACAGTGGTGCTGCTACGGTGGCCGGTGGTGCGCATGCGCCGGGTGAGCCGCGGCCGGCACTCGCGCGCGTCCTTCTCTATGGCAACGACGCACCCCCGAATGTTGTCATCCGACACTTCCGGTATGTGCGCGTGCCATGATGGGCGGCGCGCGATTGCCGCTGCCGCCGTGACCCCGGCGCATGCGCCCTAATGCCCGACCCTCGTGGCAGCCATACTATAGTGGTCACATGACTGTTCATGTGACCATTTAAGGTCCTATAAATACGGGTCCTTATGCACCATGCACTACGTGCCTCTTGATAAAGCCACACGCGAAACGCGCGTCGAGGCCCCTGGTGGATGTCCTTTGATCGCCTCTCTTTGCCCCACACATTCGGGAGAGTTAGCAATCAGCTTGGAGAGTGCCCTGACCTACCCATTACTATGGTCCCCCATTTGGGAACCACACTTAAGGGTTATATTATCTCGCCCCTCTGTTTGTGATCTAATACTCTCCTGTTGGTTCTACCTTTTGTAATGCACACGCCCGGGCTGAGCGGCATGTGCGTGTGATTCCACTGGACCGTGCCGGAGAGTGAATGCCTGGAGGGGCGTAACTAGGTATTCACCCGATCCGACCAGGGTTGCACGACGGCATACGACGCCAGTGCACCAAGGAGGAACCGAGCAGAGGGACCAGGTGCTACTCCAGGACAGACCCCGGACACGGCTGTTGACCCACACAGGGGAATACAGGAACAGACTGGTTAGGCTGGCACACAGACTGGTGGGAATAGGCAGGCACGACTGGTATGCAGGCAGGCGGGTATGCAGGCAGGGGGGTACAGGCAAGCATGGCTAGAGTGCAGACAGGAAGGCACTAGCAGGTAGGAACACAGGCGGGATAGGACCCAGTACACACTGGGACTCTGGAACGGAACCACAGATGTGGCGGACAAACACAGCAGAGTGAGGCCGCCCAGAGAGGTGAGCGAGAGCAGGGCAGGACGAGACCGCCCGGAGCGGTGAGCAAGAGCAGGGCAGGACGAGACCGCCCGGAGCGGTGAGCAAGAGCAGGGCAGGACGAGACCGCCTGGAGCGGTGAGCAAGAGCAGGGCAGGACGAGGCCGCCTGGAGCGGTGAGCAAGAGCAGAGCAGGGCGAGACCGCCTGGAGCGGTGAGCAAGAGCAGAGCAGGGCGAGACCGCCTGGAGCGGTGAGCAAGAGCAGAGCAGGACGAGACCGCCTGGAGCGGTGAGCAAGAGCAGAGCAGGACGAGACCGCCTGGAGCGGTGAGCAAGAGCAGAGCAGGACGAGACCGCCTGGAGCGGTGAGCAAGAGCAGAGCAGGACGAGACCGCCTGGAGCGGTGAGCAAGAGCAGAGCAGGACGAGACCGCCTGGAGCGGTGAGCAAGAGCAGAGCAGGACGAGACCGCCTGGAGCGGTGAGCAAAGGGTCAGAGCTGAGCGAGACTGCCAGAGCAGAGAGCAAGGAGTCAGAGCAGGATGGACAGGGTTCTGTTCACACGGAACAGACAGGAAGGGACAGGCAGAGCCAGACACCCACAGGGCACCCGCAGTGAAGCAGCGAGTGGACCACAAACTCACAAACGGGAGTACAGAGACAACAAGCAGGAGTTAGGTACGAGTTCAGACTCTGCAGAAAAAGGAAAGGAACGGACATAGAGGCAAAACAGGTAAAGGATAGGAGAGAGTTCAGACTGGAACTGAGTGTACGGAAGAGACCGACACTGCAGCGGGATACAGGAGCGGGTCTGGGAATACGGCCCCCAGAGAGGCGGGACGAACAGGCAAGGAGCGTGTTCAGACAGGACAGACAAGATACAGGAGCGGGTCTAGGTAATCGGCCCCTAGAAGGCGGGAGGAGCAGGCTAAGAGCGTGTTCAGACAGGACAGACAAGATACAGGAGCGGGTCTAGGTAATCGGCCCCTAGAAGGCGGGGGGAACAGGCTAGGAGCGTGTTCAGACAGGACAGACAAGATACAGGAGCGGGTCTAGGTAATAGGCCCCTAGAAGGCGGGGGGAACAGGCTAGGAGCGTGTTCAGACAGGACAGACAAGATACAGGAGCGGGTCTAGGTAATCGGCCCGTAGAAGGAGGGAGGAACAGGCTAGGAGCGTGTTCAGACAGGACAGACAAGATACAGGAGCGGGTCTAGGTAATCGGCCCCTAGAAGGCGGGGGGAACAGGCTAGGAGCGTGTTCAGACAGGACAGACAAGATACAGGAGCGGGTCTAGGTAATCGGCCCCTAGAAGGCGGGGGGAACAGGCTAGGAGCGTGTTCAGACAGGACAGACAAGATACAGGAGCGGGTCTAGGTAATCGGCCCCTAGAAGGCGGGAGGAACAGGCTAGGAGCGTGTTCAGACAGGCCTGGAAATACAGCCTCCAGAATAGGCAGACAAGAGAAACACAGAATGGGACCTGGCACCTTCAGAGTGCAAGCACACACTGAATGAAGCACAATGCTCAGGCAGGGATTGATTGGAGCAGCTGGGTTATATACCAGGTGACAGACAGCAATAGGCTGAGGACGCACAAGGGGTGTGACCCACAGCAGGTACAAAAAGCAGGAAGTGATCGGGCGCCGCCCTTAAGCAGCAGAAACAGACACAAACAGACAGCATGGAGGGAAGCCAGAGAGACATTCTGGACTGGAGATCAAGTGCGCGCTCTTGCACAGTGGGAGATGGACCACCATGCAAGGGCGCCGCCAGGTATGTTACACCTTTACTGTTTACTCTTGTTTGTCTTCTCCCCCTTTCTGTTTTCTCCCTCTTTACTCTTCCTCTTGTGGATTTTATTGGGACATATTGTACCCTGGTACACATATATCTAAGGGGGCTTTGAAGTTGTTATGGGAGTTTTTCCTGTCTTGATCCAATATCTACCCATTGTTTTAATGTTTATAAGTATTTATACAATTTTTGTATCACTTCTGTATACCCTTTCTAATTAACTAATAAACTTTGCTTTTTTATGCCATCATTACTCATTTTCGCGGTTTCTCATTCTGTTTCCTGAGTAGGCAATTTTTCACTCACGGTCATGAGTGGTGAACCGGTCCTTGTTGTCACCACTGACCCGTGAGTCTCTGAATATGTTGGCCCAAGTGTTTTCTAATCTGAGGGTCATGTTGCAGGTAGTGCAGAAAGAAGGCACTTATGTGTCTTGCGCATCTCGGAGCCCCAAAATTATTTTCCGGGCTAGATGCAGCTAAAAATTATTATTAATTTTAAATCTGGTGGAGCTTAGTATAGATGGCCTAATAGAATCAGTACTGCACACTGCTACAAAGCCCAAATTATTTTCCAGCCAAGATACAGATAAACATGATTAGTAATTTGAAAGCTTAAAACGGTTGGTGAGGTGATTTTAACCAATCATCAAGCTTTTACTATCCCCAGGATGACACAGGGGTAGAAAAGTCGTTTCGGATCCATGATTTGTTCACCTTTATGAACGTGAGTCTGTCTACATTATCAGTGGAGAGCCGCGTGCGCTTATCTGTCAGCACACCACCAGCAGCGCTGAACACACGTTCAGACAGAACGCTGGCTGCGGGGCATGACAAGATCTCCAAGGCGTAAGTGGCTAGCTCCGGCCATTTATCCAGATTGGAAGCCCAAAAAGAGCAAGGGTCCAGTGACAGAGTCATGGCTTCAATGTTTACTTGGAGATACTCCTGTACCATCGTCTCTAGGCGTTGACTATGTGTCAGACTTCTTGTCTCCTGTGGCCTTGCAAAGGATGGGCTAAAAAAGTGGTGAAATGATTCCGCAAAATTTATGTTACCAGCAGATACTGTGTTTCTGTTACGGTTTGAGTGCTGAACACTCGACGGTCCCACGGTTGGCAAGTTGGAACTGTGAGATTCACTACGTGCACCACTGGTGTTTTGTGGAAAAGCACATGTAAGATTCTGCAACAGTCTCTGCTGATACTCCTGCATCCCTTTCTATGGCAGGAATAATTTCTGCAAATGTACTTTTGTACCGGGGATCTAACAGTGTGGCAACCCAGTAGTCAGGATTATTTCTAATTCTCACAATTCGAGGGTCATGTTGCAGGTAGTGCAACAAGAAGGCACTCATGTGTCTTGCGCATCCAGGAGCACCAAGTCCCTGTTGTGTTGGTGGCGAGGTAACAATTAGTGTTGAGCCACCCCCGTAGTGTTCGAGTTCGGTTCGGTTCGTCGAACACCTTCGAACACCGTTAAAACCAATGGCAGGCAAACAAAAACACATAGAAACACATAGAAAACACCTTCAAATGTGTCCAAAAGCTGACAAACTGCTCAGAAGACACAACTAACACATGGAAAAGTGACAAGTACATATAGTCATGCGAAAAGAAAAGAGGTGGAGGAGTAAAAGGAGGGGGAGACACAGATATAGGCATGTCATGCCCTTCTAAAATCCAAAAAGTGAGAAGCCGACACGTTCAGTCCGCTCCTGCCCGTGCCACCTCCGTGTTGCCGGGTTTGTGCCAGAGCCGCGGTGAACCCTGACGGCCAGCCCCCCTCTCCCAATACTGGTGCCTGTCCGCTGGTGGGTCGAGCGAGCCCCCCTGTGGTGGAGGCAGCTCTAAGCTTTTTAATTTAAATTGTCTCTCTAATTTGAATGAATACACTTTAAATCCATTTACAAGGATCTATTGGAGGGCAAGTCTCATGCCAGCAGCCGCGTAATTCCAGCTCCAGTAGCGTCCACTAAAGCTGCTGCAGTTAAAAAGCTTTTATAAGGATCGAGCTCGGCTGTCCACCGCAAGGCATCCTACTGCCAGTCCCAGCCCCTATGCCTTGGGGTGCCTCCTGATTCTCTTCACTGAGTATCCCGTGGTCCCGAAGCATTTCCTTTGAAAAAATTAAGTGTCCAAACTACAGGTGGTGTATCTTGCTTAACAGCCGGGATAATTCGCTGACTAGCAGACACTGCTACTAGGCACAAAGTATTTCCTGGGCTAGATGCAGTTAAAAATTTGTAATTAGATACTCTCGTTGGATGCTGAGAAAGCATTCCATAGAGTCTCCTGGCACGCCATATATGATTCTCTTAAAAAGCTTGGGGTAGGGGTCTAGGGGACCCTTTTATAGCCAAAATCACGGCCCTGTATCACAATACATCACCTAGGCTGAAGATAAATGGAACTGTAGCACCCTGAGGGCTCGGTTGCTACAGAGGTATTGCACCTCACCCAGAGGTGTGATATCTCACTCTCAGGTAAGGATGGAGTGTGGATCAGGACCCGACACCTGCATGCATTACACCACATTGCCGTGGGGCAGGGCGACCAATATGCCTCTGAGATGGGCACGACAGTCCCTGTCCCTGGCTGGAGTGGGGGGAGGGAACACTGAGGAAGGGGAACCCTGTAGTGCAGGAGCAGGGAGGAAGCAGTTCCTGGGTGCATTGAGAAGGGAGTATAAAAGGTGGGCACCATCTTAGTTCAGTGCAGAGAAGTCTGAGCAGAAGTGGCAGGGAGCAGGGGCTCTGCATGAGCTCTGCTCCGGAGGCGGGCCTAGTAACAGAGGCCCAGGCCTGGAAGAGGGAGAAGGAAGGAAGAGGAGCGGAGAAAGCTCCAGGAACGAGGAATGAAGGGATCCCAGGGGTGCGGACGGGCGAGTCGCCACCGCACGCCCTAAACCACCTGCTTGGAGGGGTCAGGCCAAAGGGGGAGACCGGTCCCCGAAACTAGTGGAGGCAGGAAACGACCCTCAGCTAGAAACCGGAGGCTGTGACATTTTATGCGGCGCAGCCCCTCGCTACACCCGCTAGGAAGGCACCACATAGGGTCAGGGAAACTGGCGCCAAGTTTACCAAGAGGAGGCCCGAGGCAGCCGGACAGAAGGGTTGGTAAGAAAGGCCAGACAAAGGACACACAAAGGGGGTCCTGTGAAGCGCTCCAAAGTTATCAGGGAGTTGTCTGAGCCCCTCACCTGGTGAGCACAGTACGACGTGGGCAGCCGTTACCTGCAGACGTGGTCTGGATAATAAGAACTGTGAGTAAAGGCCCTGGACTGCATCACTGACTCCGTGTCGTTACTGCTGCTGCCCTGCACCATCACCCTCATCCTCCGCATACACTGCCCTGAGGCTATACTCCTCCCGTGGGGAGTTATGCTACGCTCTGCTGCACCCACAACACCAGCCTCAGCGGTCTGCCCTGCAGCGGCGGTTTACTCTGACCGCAATCCACGGGTGGCGTAGTCGGACATTTAAACATCAAAACCACATAAATAGTTCCGCCACTGGTTTGACCACCCTAAGCCACGGAACCGGGTCGCCGCCACGAAGACTACAACCACCAGCATCCACCAAAAAGGGTCCGGCTCCGGGTGTCCCAAGGCCCAGGGGGTGCATCAGAACATTTTCATCACCTTTCACAATCACCAATGGGACAAGGCAGGGATGTCCTCTGTCCCCTCTCTTATACATCCTAGTGACGGAGCACCTGCTCTCATCAATTCGCCATAACCTCAATATTAGGTGGATTGAGGTGGGAGGCACCGAGTACAAGTGCTCTCTATTTGCTGATGATGTCCTAGTATATATCACTCAATCACATATATCCATCCCTGCTGTTATGGCTGAAATAGAACACTTTGTTACATGGTCAAATTTTAAAATCAATGCAGCGAAGTCTGAGGCCATCGATGTCTCCCTCCCCAAATCCATATAGGATTCCATCCAGTTCAACTTTCCCTTTGCCTGGCCCTCACAGGGTATCAAATACTTAGGAATTCCTATTCATAAAGACCTCTCCCATCTATGTTATCTTAATTTTGGGCCCTTTATTGAACAACTCCATACAGACCACGGTTGGCAAGTTAGAACTGTAAGATTCACTACGTGAACCACTGGTGTTTTGTGGAAAAGCACATGTACACTGTGTTCCAAATTATTATGCAAAAAGTGTTTTGTTTAGGAGTGATAAGGTAAGAATTTGTTTGTTTGTCAGTTAAACTCATTGATGGTGATGTGTGTCAGGGCTCTTTATATCACTGTAAGCAATTGCAGGCACCTGTGCTAATTAGTTTGGCAGGTGTGTCCAATGAAAGGCAAGACTACTTAAGAAGGCTGTCCCACATTATTAAGCAGCCTACATTTTCTGCCAAAATGGGAAAGAAAAAGGATGTGTCGGCTGCTGAGAAGCAACAAATTGTGGAGTGTTTAGGTCAAGGCATGACTACAATCAACATTGTGCGATGATCAGGATGAAGTGTCTTGGCAATCAAGAAGTATGTAGCTGATTCTCAGTACACACGTGTGCGTGCTGATAAGGGCAAATTGAGGACTCTTTCCTACAGGCAATTACGTCAGGTTAAAAGAGCAGCGGCAAAAAAGCCTTGTCATAGCAGCAGACAAGTTTTTGAAGCTGCTGGTGCCTCCAACGTCCCCCGAACAACAAGATGCAGGGTCCTTCAGAGGTTTGCAGCTGTGCATACGCCATCCTGTCGACCTCCTCTATCCACTTCACACAAGCAGAAACGGCTCCAGTGGGCCAAACATTACATGAAGACTGATTTCAAAACTGTTTTGTTCACGGATGAGTGCCGTGCAGCGCTCGATGGTCCAGATGGATGGAGTGGAGGATGGCTGGTTGATGGACACCCCACGCAAACACGGCTACAGCGCCAACAAGGAGGAGGTGGAGTAATGTTTTGGGCTGGAATCATGGGGAGAGAGATTGTCGGCCCCTTTAGGATCCCTGAAGGCGCTAAAGATGAACTCCATAATGTATGTGGATTTTCTCAAACAGCACTTCCTGCCATGGTTCAAGAAGAAGAACCGTGTATTTCACAGCAAGATCATTTTTTTGCATGATAATGCACCATCTCATGCTGCACATAAAACATCTGCATCTCTGGCTGATATGGGCATAAAAGGGGACAAACTTATGGTGTGACTCCCATGCTGCCCTGACCTCTACCCCATTCAG
Organism: Phyllobates terribilis; assembly: GCF_046119375.1. Lineage (NCBI taxonomy): Eukaryota > Metazoa > Chordata > Amphibia > Anura > Dendrobatidae > Phyllobates > Phyllobates terribilis. The sequence goes on along the minus strand of NW_027362767.1, from coordinate 468,994,583 downwards.
AACCTCTGGAGCATCATCAAAAGGAGTGTCTATGATGGCGGGAGGCAGTTCACATCTAAGCAACAGCTCTGGGAGGGTATTCTGTCCTCATGCAAAGCAATTGAAGCAGAAACCATCCAAAACCTGACAAATTCAATGGACAAGAGAGTTCAGAAGCTCCTTTCGAACAAGGGGTCCTATGTGAAAATGTAACATCACCTAGAATAAAGTTTTGAGTTGAAAACTGTTTGATTTCAGTTTCTAATAACCTGCTAATGCTTATAATTTCAAAAATGACCATTTTTTTGGTCTTTATTAAAATGAAAAGGTTGATCGAAAAGTTTGGTGGATCTAAGAGTGTGGCAACCCAGTAGTCATGATTACTTCGAATTCTGACAATATGAGGGTCATGTTGCAGGTAGTGCAGCAAGAAGGCACTTATGTGTCTTGCGCATCTCGGAGCCCCAAAATTATTTTCCGGGCTAGATGCAGCTAAAAATTATTATTAATTTTAAATCTGGTGGAGCTTAGTATAGATGGCCTAATAGAATCAGTGCTGCACACTGCTACAAAGCCCAAATTATTTTCCAGCCAAGATACAGATAAACATGATTAGTAATTTGAAAGCTTAAAATGGTTGGTAGGGTGATTTTAACCAATCATCAAGCTTTTACTCTCCCCAGGATGACACAGGGGTAGAAAAGTCGTTTCGGATCCATGATTTGTTCATCTTTATGAACGTGAGTCTGTCTACATTATCAGTGGAGAGCCGCGTGCGCTTATCTGTCAGCACACCACCAGCAGCGCTGAACACACGTTCAGACAGAACGCTGGCTGCGGGGCATGACAAGATCTCCAAGGCGTAAGTGGCTAGCTCCGGCCATTTATCCAGATTGGAAGCCCAAAAAGAGCAAGGGTCCAGTGACACAGTCATGGCTTCAATGTTTACTTGGAGATACTCCTGTACCATCGTCTCTAGGCGTTGACTATGTGTCAGACTTCTTGTCTCCTGTGGCCTTGCAAAGGATGGGCTAAAAAAGTGGTGAAATGATTCCGCAAAATTTATGTTACCAGCAGATACTGTGGTTCTGTTACGGTTTGAGTGCTGAACACTTGATGGTCCCACGGTTGGCAAGTTGGAACTGTGAGATTCACTACGTGCACCACTGGTGTTTTGTGGAAAAGCACATGTAAGATTCTGCAACAGTCTCTGCTGATACTCCTGCATGCGTGCATCCCTTTCTATGGCAGGAATAATTTCGGCAAATTTACTTTTGTACCGGGGATCTAACAGTGTGGCAACCCAGTAGTCAGGATTATTTCTAATTCTCACAATTCAAGGGTCATGTTGCAGGTAGTGCAGCAAGAAGGCACTCATGTGTGTTGCGCATCCAGGAGCACCAAGTCCCTGTTGTGTTGGTGGCGAGGTAACAATCATGCTTCCTTCCTCTGTCCTCTCCCCCCAACCTCGCACAACAGAAATGTGATCAAGGTCTCCCTCATCTGATGAGTCTTCCATCAGTTCGTCCTTCACTTCTTCCTGGGCTCCTGCACCTTCCTCACTAGTTTGGCTGCTACCATGCGCCCTGGTAAAACCATCTCCCCCACCCTCACATGCCTGCCGCCTTGGTGCTGCCGACCGTCTGGACCTTGCAGATGTTAGCCCTTCCGCATACAACTCCTCCTCCTCTACTTCCTCCACCTCCTCTTGTGCCACCACCTGACTCCGAATTCTGTTTAACATGTGCTGCAGCATGTAAATCACCGGAATAGTCATGCTGATAATGGCATCGTCAGCACTAAACATCTTCGTCGCCATTTCAAAACTGTGCAGAAGGGTGCATAGGTCCCTGATCTGAGACCACTCCTCCAGCGTGATTTGCCCCACCTCTGGATCTCGTTGGCCCAGGCTATACGTCAGAACGTATTGCACCAGGGCTTGTCGGTGCTGCCACAGTCGCTGCAACATGTGCAGAGTTGAATTCCACCGGGTAGGCACATCGCATTTTAGCCGGTGAAGTGGCAGGCCCAACAACTTCTGTAGAGATGTAAGTCGCTGAGCTGCGGGATGCGAACGGCGGAAGTGAGCACATAGCGACCGTGCCCTCTGCAGAAGGCCATCTAGTCTGGGATAGTGGGCTAAAAATTGCTGGACAACACGTGAGCCATACAAGGCACGTGTGTGACATTGCCCCGGCGAAGGGCCGCACCCAGGTTTGCAGCATTGTCGCACACGGCCTTCCCTGGTTTCAGGTCCAGTGGAGACAACCATTCATGAAATTGGTTCTCCAGAGCTGACCACAACTCCTCAGCTGTGTGACTCACATTTCCCAGACATTTCAAAGTAAAAACCGCCTGATGACGTTGAGCCCTACTGCCAGCATAGTAAGGAGGTGTGCAGGATCCCTTCTGCACAGTTAGAAAGCTTGTGGCATGACCAGACAGGCTTTGGGTGCAGGTGGAAGACCGAGAGGAGGTTGAGGAGGCAGAAGCAGTGGAGGAACTTTGACATAAAGAGGATTGACACACAACCCAGTGCCCAGTCAGCGACATGTAACGCCCCTGTCCATGCCTACTCGTCCAAGTGTCTATGGTGAAATGCACCCTGTCACACACAGAGTTTCTCAAAGAAGCGGTGATGTTGTGTGCGACATGCTGGTGGAGCGCAGGCACACCTTTCTTTGAGAAGTAGTGCCGACTGGGCATCTGGTACTGGGGCACTGCGACGGACATAAGGTCTCGAAAATCCTCTGTGTCCACCAGGCAGAAAGGCAGCATTTCTGTAGCCAAGAGCTTGCAGATGGTGAAATTCAACCTCTTAGCTTTCTCATGGCTAGGAGGAAATGGTCTTTTACTTGTCCAAATCTGAGGGACCGAGGGCTGGCTATTGTGCTTAGACGGGGTTGATAAGGGTGTCCCCGGCAAACTGCCGGTCTGTGAGGAAGATGCAGGCGGACATGTTAGGTTGCCTTGATCCAAAGGTGGTGCTATCGATGTCGAACAGCGCTCAACACCAGCTGGTGTTACCACCTCCAAAGAAAATGATGACCTGCCAATCACGCTGGCTGTTGCGGGTAAAGAGGTGGCAGGTCTGCGCCCCAAAACAGGTGTGACTGCTGTCCCCCCAGTCACACAGGATGAAGAGGCCGCGGATGCACAAGATATGGCAGACGGTGGTTGGCCCGGCCGGCTAGGCCACATTGTAGCACACTGAGCTTCCCACTGCAACTTATGCTTCATGTCCATGTGCCGGTTCATGCATGAAGTACTCAAACTATGTATTTTTTGGCCTCTACTTAGCTTTTGCTGACAAATGTTACAGATAACACGAGTTGGGTCATCTTTATCGATCTGAAAAAATGCCCAGGCTATGCAAGGCTTAGCACCCATGCGACCTGAAGAGCCACCACGACTTGTGGTGAGAGGCAGAGTTGTGTTTGAGGATGCAGTTGTTGACGTGCTTCCAGTACTACGTCTCTGTCCAGGAAGGCGCAACCTGACCTCGTCGTCACTAGCATCTTCCTCCACCTCCTCTGCTGACCTCATCTCTTGGCTGACTGTGGGTTGACAGTAAGTGGGATCTCCAACCTCATCATCATCACCCTGTGCGTTATCACACCCGTCGTCCTCAGAGCCAACCTGTTCCTGCCCTGACAAAAAACTAAAGTTGTCGCTCCAATCAGGTATTTGAGTCTCATCATCGTCTTCCTCATTGTCTCCACCAACAGGAGTTACAGTTTAGGAATGAGGGTCTACATTATGGTCAGAACCTTCTGCGTCTGGTCCTGGATCCGACTCATAAAGATTCTGGGCATCAGTGCAGATCATTTCCTCGTCTGGATTCACAGAAGCGCTGGAGTCGACCTCTGATTCCCAGGCTATAGTATGAGTATGACGCGCCCCCTGGGACATATTCCTTTTTGAGGGGAATACCCGGCACCGGATCAGATGGGGGGGGTTGTAGTCTCCGAGCGGCTGTGACCCGGTCCCGTGCCCAGGGCGTCAAGCTAAGTGTTATGTGGCAGTCCTTACTGATGTTATAAGAGTTCTTTTGTGTCGACTACGCCACCCGTTGTGATGCGGTCACTGTGGCCGCCGCTGCAGCAGGGTCCGCTGAGGCTGATGGTGGATGTGCAGCTTGGTGGGATAACCCCCAACGGGAGGGGTATAGCCTCAGAGGGGACAGGCGCAGAGGATGGGGGTTGTGGTGGTGCGGTGCAGCCGGCAATGAAGACAGACTCGGGTTGTGCAGTTAAGGGAGTTTACTTACTGCTGATGTTTCGGTCACTCCAGCTGCTAGTGACCACCCGAGCCGTGCTGCGTCCACCAGGTCCTGGATCCGGCCAACCCCCAAACAAGTCCGGAGCGTGGCCCTGAGCTCTCCCTCTGTCCTTTCTTCAGCCGTCCCCACCAGTGATTCACCTAGGTCCAGCTCCCTCGGGCCTTCTTTTGGGACACCCTTGGCCCTGGGTTCCCTGACCCTTCATGTGGTGTGCCTTCAGGGTGAATGTGGTGGGTGACCGTGACAGACACTGCCCACGGTCTCCGGTCTCTGGCTGGGGAATGTCTTTGCCCCCACCAGCTTGGGTTCCGGTACCCTCTTGCTGACTCCTCACCCGATGCTCTAATTTGGGTTCTTGGGTCCCTTCAGTCTTCCCCCTCTGGGTCTTTCTCTTTCTTTCTCCTCTCTCTCTCTCCAGGGCTGCTGTTTCCTTCTCTCTCCTCTCCAACTAACTTGTTCTCAGCGTCTGACCCTGATCTAAGTTGGTGCCCTCCTTATATATCCCTCTATGTGTGAGCTCAGGTGACCAGCACCCAATGAGCTCCTATCACTACCCAGACTGCTCCCCCTATCTGCCCCTACACTACATGGGATGTACCACCCCCCTCCCACTCCAGCCAGGAACAGGCTCGGTTGTACCTGCACATTTCTAAGTGGGAGTACCGTCGGCCTGCTCCTCTGGAATGGGATGTATGTAGTGCATGCAGCTGACTGAGCTCAGTCCCACACTCCATCCTTACCCGGGAGTGGAATATCACACCTCTGGGTTGAGGTGCAATACCCCTGTAGCAGCCGAATCCTCAGGGTGCTACATTCCCCCCTGGTAAATCACAGCACGTCCTCGGGCTGTAAAGACAAAAACACCAAAACATACAAAATTTTTCATATAAACGTAATAAAACATATAAAACATTATATATATAAAACTTTTCATATAACATTCTCGTCGTCTCTTGTTTCAGGTTCCTCCTCCGGACACTGTGCAACGTGTGTCCGGGAAAAGTGCGACAGTCTCTTAGAAAAACAGGTTTTCTATAAAACCGGTAGGGGGCGCTTTAGGACGCGCAACTATTTACAGGGGAAGTTGGCCGCTCTCAGTCCTCGGCCAGGTAGAGGGAAGGGAATGGCTGCTCACAGTCCTCAGCCTGTGGGATTAAGGGGTTAACGGGTAAACAGTTCACTCAGCTGGTCCCAACGGGGACTATATATATATGTATCAACAGTTTCTTTGGTACCCGGTCGGGTAACTATTTACATCACTTGCTCTGCCGCACTCAACGGCGTCTTCCTCCTGCTCTTTGCTTACAGCTGGTTGTTACTTCAGACCCGTCCGGCCATGTGAGCTGGCTGAACAAGTCCTCCCCCAGGTGTGGCACCCTTGGTTTTACGGGCGCGGGCGCGGTGGTGGTGGCGCCCGGGTTGCCCAGGCCTTGCGGCCAGGCCTGGGGCACCTGGAAGGTGAAGGGCACCGTTAATACGGCGGCGCCCTGGGCTACCTGGCCTTGCGGCCAGGCCGGAGGCTCCGCGGAGGTAGGGGGCGCTGTTGGTGATGCGGCGCCCGGGGGTACTAGGCCTTGCGACCAGGCTGGTGGTATTTCCTGCTTTGTCACGCTCCGGGTCGAGGCGCGTGACGTCACAGGGGTCGCGGCGGCGGCTTCCGGTCGGGGCCTAGTCCATAGCGGTGACATGGCGGCTACGGGCACAGCAGGGGGACTTTCGGGCTCTGCGACGGGGAGCTGGGGCAGGTAAGCGGTGTCACGGCTTGGGGTATAGGCGTCCCCTTTACCTGCCTCCATGCGTTCGGCTCCCTTCTCGGCGCCGTCTCCGGCCTTGGGTCCTCCCGCGCCATCCTCAGAGGCGGTCTGCTTCCTCTTCCAGGGTAGCGTGCTCCGTTGACTGGTCTCTGCTTGCTGGGTCATCTCCCGGCTCCACTCCGCCAGTATCTCGCGCTGTACCCGGGCCATCCTCCGTGCGAGGCCCTCCAGGGCAGTCTGTGCACACTCCCGGTCTCGGGGGAGCTGTGCAAGGACCTCCACTAGGCCTAGTGGGGTCGTGGTGTCTAGCAGGCTCCTGACCAACGGGTCGGTGCTGCTCTGCTCTTCTTCCAGCAGGCTCCTGGCCAGCGGGCCGGTGCTGCTCTGCTCTCCTTCCTCGGTCTTTAGCAGACTCCTGGCCAGCGGGCCGGTGCTGTTCTGCTTTCTCTCCATATCCGGGTAAACTTCTCCGCTACTCCTCGTTAGACTTCTTGCCTCCGGGTGCGCTCGCTCTAGACTGCTCCAAGCGACACCCATCTTTTCTCTTTTCTTTTGTCTCCTCCCACTTAGAGGGCGGTCCCGGGGCAACTCGGTGACTGTCAGCTCCAGGGGGAGTTCTTTCACGCTGACAGACACCTCCAGCATCACAGTCTCCGTTGGTGGGGGCGGTTTCCACTTTTGGCGCCATTTTCTGTCCCGGCCCACGATGGGATGTGGCCTCTTGCCCTCCTTTGGCACGCCCATAATGGCGTCCGCTGCTCTTCCAAGGCGGGAAATCTGCGGTTTTGGCGGGAATCGCTTCCCATTGGCGGGAAACTCTGCAGATGGCGGGAACAAGCTGGAAATGGCGGACAATCGGCGGGAAACGACTGGTGATGGAGTCCGATGGCGTGGACCCTCCGGAACCGGCAGGAGTCTTCTTTCTGAGGTAAACTTGCACTTTTCTTCAGGCACGCAGTACCCGGTTGTTGTGGGCACGTAATCCTGCCGACTACGCCAAAGTTGACGCGCCCCCTGGGACATATTCCTTTTTGAGGGGAATACCCGGCACCGGATCAGATGGGGGGGGGTTGTAGTCTCCGAGCGGCTGTGACCCGGTCCCGTGCCCAGGGCGTCAAGCTAAGTGTTATGTGGCAGTCCTTACTGATGTTATAAGAGTTCTTTTGTGTCGACTACGCCACCCGTTGTGATGCGGTCACTGTGGCCGCCGCTGCAGCAGGGTCCGCTGAGGCTGATGGTGGATGTGCAGCTTGGTGGGATAACCCCCAACGGGAGGGGTATAGCCTCAGAGGGGACAGGCGCAGAGGATGGGGGTTGTGGTGGTGCGGTGCAGCCGGCAATGAAGACAGACTCGGGTTGTGCAGTTAAGGGAGTTTACTTACTGCTGATGTTTCGGTCACTCCAGCTGCTAGTGACCACCCGAGCCGTGCTGCGTCCACCAGGTCCTGGATCCGGCCAACCCCCAAACAAGTCCGGAGCGTGGCCCTGAGCTCTCCCTCTGTCCTTTCTTCAGCCGTCCCCACCAGTGATTCACCTAGGTCCAGCTCCCTCGGGCCTTCTTTTGGGACACCCTTGGCCCTGGGTTCCCTGACCCTTCATGTGGTGTGCCTTCAGGGTGAATGTGGTGGGTGACCGTGACAGACACTGCCCACGGTCTCCGGTCTCTGGCTGGGGAATGTCTTTGCCCCCACCAGCTTGGGTTCCGGTACCCTCTTGCTGACTCCTCACCCGATGCTCTAATTTGGGTTCTTGGGTCCCTTCAGTCTTCCCCCTCTGGGTCTTTCTCTTTCTTTCTCCTCTCTCTCTCTCCAGGGCTGCTGTTTCCTTCTCTCTCCTCTCCAACTAACTTGTTCTCAGCGTCTGACCCTGATCTAAGTTGGTGCCCTCCTTATATATCCCTCTATGTGTGAGCTCAGGTGACCAGCACCCAATGAGCTCCTATCACTACCCAGACTGCTCCCCCTATCTGCCCCTACACTACATGGGATGTACCACCCCCCTCCCACTCCAGCCAGGAACAGGCTCGGTTGTACCTGCACATTTCTAAGTGGGAGTACCGTCGGCCTGCTCCTCTGGAATGGGATGTATGTAGTGCATGCAGCTGACTGAGCTCAGTCCCACACTCCATCCTTACCCGGGAGTGGAATATCACACCTCTGGGTTGAGGTGCAATACCCCTGTAGCAGCCGAATCCTCAGGGTGCTACATTCCCCCCTGGTAAATCACAGCACGTCCTCGGGCTGTAAAGACAAAAACACCAAAACATACAAAATTTTTCATATAAACGTAATAAAACATATAAAACATTATATATATAAAACTTTTCATATAACATTCTCGTCGTCTCTTGTTTCAGGTTCCTCCTCCGGACACTGTGCAACGTGTGTCCGGGAAAAGTGCGACAGTCTCTTAGAAAAACAGGTTTTCTATAAAACCGGTAGGGGGCGCTTTAGGACGCGCAACTATTTACAGGGGAAGTTGGCCGCTCTCAGTCCTCGGCCAGGTAGAGGGAAGGGAATGGCTGCTCACAGTCCTCAGCCTGTGGGATTAAGGGGTTAACGGGTAAACAGTTCACTCAGCTGGTCCCAACGGGGACTATATATATATGTATCAACAGTTTCTTTGGTACCCGGTCGGGTAACTATTTACATCACTTGCTCTGCCGCACTCAACGGCGTCTTCCTCCTGCTCTTTGCTTACAGCTGGTTGTTACTTCAGACCCGTCCGGCCATGTGAGCTGGCTGAACAAGTCCTCCCCCAGGTGTGGCACCCTTGGTTTTACGGGCGCGGGCGCGGTGGTGGTGGCGCCCGGGTTGCCCAGGCCTTGCGGCCAGGCCTGGGGCACCTGGAAGGTGAAGGGCACCGTTAATACGGCGGCGCCCTGGGCTACCTGGCCTTGCGGCCAGGCCGGAGGCTCCGCGGAGGTAGGGGGCGCTGTTGGTGATGCGGCGCCCGGGGGTACTAGGCCTTGCGACCAGGCTGGTGGTATTTCCTGCTTTGTCACGCTCCGGGTCGAGGCGCGTGACGTCACAGGGGTCGCGGCGGCGGCTTCCGGTCGGGGCCTAGTCCATAGCGGTGACATGGCGGCTACGGGCACAGCAGGGGGACTTTCGGGCTCTGCGACGGGGAGCTGGGGCAGGTAAGCGGTGTCACGGCTTGGGGTATAGGCGTCCCCTTTACCTGCCTCCATGCGTTCGGCTCCCTTCTCGGCGCCGTCTCCGGCCTTGGGTCCTCCCGCGCCATCCTCAGAGGCGGTCTGCTTCCTCTTCCAGGGTAGCGTGCTCCGTTGACTGGTCTCTGCTTGCTGGGTCATCTCCCGGCTCCACTCCGCCAGTATCTCGCGCTGTACCCGGGCCATCCTCCGTGCGAGGCCCTCCAGGGCAGTCTGTGCACACTCCCGGTCTCGGGGGAGCTGTGCAAGGACCTCCACTAGGCCTAGTGGGGTCGTGGTGTCTAGCAGGCTCCTGACCAACGGGTCGGTGCTGCTCTGCTCTTCTTCCAGCAGGCTCCTGGCCAGCGGGCCGGTGCTGCTCTGCTCTCCTTCCTCGGTCTTTAGCAGACTCCTGGCCAGCGGGCCGGTGCTGTTCTGCTTTCTCTCCATATCCGGGTAAACTTCTCCGCTACTCCTCGTTAGACTTCTTGCCTCCGGGTGCGCTCGCTCTAGACTGCTCCAAGCGACACCCATCTTTTCTCTTTTCTTTTGTCTCCTCCCACTTAGAGGGCGGTCCCGGGGCAACTCGGTGACTGTCAGCTCCAGGGGGAGTTCTTTCACGCTGACAGACACCTCCAGCATCACAGTCTCCGTTGGTGGGGGCGGTTTCCACTTTTGGCGCCATTTTCTGTCCCGGCCCACGATGGGATGTGGCCTCTTGCCCTCCTTTGGCACGCCCATAATGGCGTCCGCTGCTCTTCCAAGGCGGGAAATCTGCGGTTTTGGCGGGAATCGCTTCCCATTGGCGGGAAACTCTGCAGATGGCGGGAACAAGCTGGAAATGGCGGACAATCGGCGGGAAACGACTGGTGATGGAGTCCGATGGCGTGGACCCTCCGGAACCGGCAGGAGTCTTCTTTCTGAGGTAAACTTGCACTTTTCTTCAGGCACGCAGTACCCGGTTGTTGTGGGCACGTAATCCTGCCGACTACGCCAAAGTTGACGCGCCCCCTGGGACATATTCCTTTTTGAGGGGAATACCCGGCACCGGATCAGATGGGGGGGGGTTGTAGTCTCCGAGCGGCTGTGACCCGGTCCCGTGCCCAGGGCGTCAAGCTAAGTGTTATGTGGCAGTCCTTACTGATGTTATAAGAGTTCTTTTGTGTCGACTACGCCACCCGTTGTGATGCGGTCACTGTGGCCGCCGCTGCAGCAGGGTCCGCTGAGGCTGATGGTGGATGTGCAGCTTGGTGGGATAACCCCCAACGGGAGGGGTATAGCCTCAGAGGGGACAGGCGCAGAGGATGGGGGTTGTGGTGGTGCGGTGCAGCCGGCAATGAAGACAGACTCGGGTTGTGCAGTTAAGGGAGTTTACTTACTGCTGATGTTTCGGTCACTCCAGCTGCTAGTGACCACCCGAGCCGTGCTGCGTCCACCAGGTCCTGGATCCGGCCAACCCCCAAACAAGTCCGGAGCGTGGCCCTGAGCTCTCCCTCTGTCCTTTCTTCAGCCGTCCCCACCAGTGATTCACCTAGGTCCAGCTCCCTCGGGCCTTCTTTTGGGACACCCTTGGCCCTGGGTTCCCTGACCCTTCATGTGGTGTGCCTTCAGGGTGAATGTGGTGGGTGACCGTGACAGACACTGCCCACGGTCTCCGGTCTCTGGCTGGGGAATGTCTTTGCCCCCACCAGCTTGGGTTCCGGTACCCTCTTGCTGACTCCTCACCCGATGCTCTAATTTGGGTTCTTGGGTCCCTTCAGTCTTCCCCCTCTGGGTCTTTCTCTTTCTTTCTCCTCTCTCTCTCTCCAGGGCTGCTGTTTCCTTCTCTCTCCTCTCCAACTAACTTGTTCTCAGCGTCTGACCCTGATCTAAGTTGGTGCCCTCCTTATATATCCCTCTATGTGTGAGCTCAGGTGACCAGCACCCAATGAGCTCCTATCACTACCCAGACTGCTCCCCCTATCTGCCCCTACACTACATGGGATGTACCACCCCCCTCCCACTCCAGCCAGGAACAGGCTCGGTTGTACCTGCACATTTCTAAGTGGGAGTACCGTCGGCCTGCTCCTCTGGAATGGGATGTATGTAGTGCATGCAGCTGACTGAGCTCAGTCCCACACTCCATCCTTACCCGGGAGTGGAATATCACACCTCTGGGTTGAGGTGCAATACCCCTGTAGCAGCCGAATCCTCAGGGTGCTACAAGTAAACAGCTCTGCAGACTCAACCATCTGTTCTACCTCATACTCAGACGGGCAGCTGGAGATTTGGGAGCTGTGAGGAAGCAAGTGCGATTGCGGTGACACCTTTGAGGACTGGAGTATTTGTGATGTTGAAGTTGAGGTGGAGGAGAGCCCACTTAAAGGAGCACTTGATATCCGTTGAAGCACCTGCTGTTTTTGTGCCTCATCTGGAATTTGTAGCGATTGGCGTGGCCGTAAGAAAGGGATCTTATCACATTGTCCGCTAAAAGAAGTAGACATTTTAGTTTGGCTGGAAGATGGTCTTTCTTCTGCAGATGTTACTGTTGCTTTAACACCTACCCCACGGACACAACCTTTTTTCCCCTTCCCAACACGCCTATTCCCCTTTCCACCAGCAGCAGGCCTTTTTCCACTCATTTTGGTGGTTAACTAATTCACAACTCTGGAGTTGTTTGCACAAAAAAACAATGGATGGGAACCGAGCAGAGCTGAGTGGCCAAACTGTGGCATTAGGCCAAAACTATTGGCTGGGTTAGATGCAGAAAAAAATTATATTCAATTTGCAACCTGATGGAGGTCAGTATAGATGGACTAATAGAACAAGTCCCACACACAGCTAGAAGGCCAAATATTTTTTCAGAGGTAGATGCAGATAAAAATTATTTTTAATTTGCAGCCTGATGGAGGTCAGTATAGATGGACTAATAGAACAAGTCCCACACACAGCTAGAAGGCCAAATATTTTTTCAGAGGTAGATGCAGATAAAAATTATTTTTAATTTGCAACCTGATGGAGGTCAGTATAGATGGACTAATAGAGAAAGTCCCACACACCGCTAGAAGCCCAAATATTTTTTCAGAGCTAGATGCAGACAAAAAATTATTTTTAATTTGCAACCTGATGGAGGTCAGTATAGATGGACTAATAGACCAAGTCCCACACACTGCTAGAAGGCCAAATATTTTTTCAGAGCTAGATGCAGAAAAAAATTATATTCAATTTACAACCTGATGGAGGTCAGTATAGATGGACTAATAGAATGATGCTATGCCCAAAAGATTTTACTTCACTAGGTGCAGTAAAAAAATTGGTATTCTATACACAGGTGGTATATCTTGCAACACAGATAGGCTACTCCACTGACTACCACACTCTGCAATAGGCCAAAAAGGATTAGCTTTGCTAGATTCAGACAAATGCTGTGAAAAAAACTTGCACAGCACTGGCACAGACCTGCCTGGCAAAAACTGATAGGAACTGATGTAACCTAGTCCTGAAAAGGACTGCAATTACAATTAGTCTTTACTCCCACAACCTATCTATTTAAGAGCACAGACCTGCCTGATAAAAGTCGTAGGAAATGCTGTAACCTAGTCCTTAAAAGGACTGCAATCACAACTATTCCCTACTCCCAAGCTATCTGTAGATTTGTGCGAAAATTGGCTTGAAATTAACAAGGTATAGCGCACACAGCAACAGCGGTGCCGTCTAACACGCAGCTGCAGCAGTGAGAAAATGGTGGCGACGGGGAAAATGGCTTGGTCTTATAGGGCAAGGACATGTGACATACACTGCCAATGACACATGCCCTTGCTTGTGTGAAAAAAAGCACTTCGCTCCGTGTGTGCGCTGCTGATAGGCTGACAGACTGCACCTCCCCACTGTAAATGCGGGAAAGAGAAAAAAAAATGGAGATCTTCATTATTCCTGCAGAGATCCATGCCCTGCCCCTCCCCCCGCCCCGCTGTACACTCAAACTGCGTATTAACATTAATTTTCATCATTACTGAGAAAAAATCCAGTTATGATTTTGGTGCACGAACAGTTATCGAACATAACCTCGAACAGCCGAATTTTTCTCAAATCGTTCGTGTTCGCCGAACGGCTCGAACACCGCCCAAAACAGCTCGAATTTGAGATTGGCGAACAATTCGAGTCGAACAACGCTCATCTCTAGTAACAATCATGCTTCCTTCCTCTGTCCTCTCCCCCCAACCTCGCACAACAGAAATGTGATCAAGGTCTCCCTCATCTGATGAGTCTTCCATCAGTTCGTCCTCCACTTCTTCCTGGGCTCCTGCACCTTCCTCACTAGTTTGGCTGCTACCATGCGCCCTGGTAAAACCATCTCCCCCACCCTCACATGCCTGCCGCCTTGGTGCTGCCGACCGTCTGGACCTTGCAGATGTTAGTCCTTCCGCATACAACTCCTCCTCCTCTACTTCCTCCACCTCCTCTTGTGCTACCACCTGACTCCGAATTCTGTTTAATGTGTGCTCCAGCATGTAAATCACCGGAATAGTCATGCTGATAATGGCATCGTCTGCACTAAACATCTTCGTCGCCATTTCGCGATCCGAGTATGGACCGCCATGCCCAGACTGGATGCTAGTCTCCTGAACTGAACTCCGCAGCCTGACATAGGACTATAAAGCTGTCAAATGTGGACCCACTGGGTCAATCTGTCCATATCTGATTGAGATTTGGAGAATTCACGCTCTTGCTGCCAAAACAAACTCATTCAGGTATATAGAAGCGATTTATAATGTTATCTGCAACAGATCTGCTGTCCATGGCTGTCTACAAGGGTTATCAATGGTTTGGAGCAATGTCATACCTGACCCTGACTCTCATTACCTTTCCACTGTGGATGTCCTGTATTGGATATACCACTGAAATACCCGCAGAAGTAAATACCACTAAGAATAATGTGAAAATGGTACCATCACATTTCACTCTGTTAGGCCTCATGTTTAAACACCTTAGTTAAAAAATGGTACCGGCGTCATCCAAGTGTCCGTTTTTACCATCGGTGCATCATCCGAGTGTCCGTTTTCACCATCGGTGTGTCATCCGTGTGTCCGTTTTTACCATCGATGTGTCATCCGTGTGTCCGTTTTTACCATCGATGTGTCATCCGTGTGTCCGTTTTTAACAATGATGTGTCATCCAAGTGTCCGTTTTCACCATCTGTGTGTCATCCGAGTGTCCGTTTTCACCATCGGTGTGTCATCCGTGTGTCCGTTTTTACCATCGATGTGTCATCCGTGTGTCCGTTTTTACCATCGATGTGTCATCCGAGTGTCCATTTTCACCATCGGTGTGTCATCCGTGTGTCCGTTTTTACCATCGATGTGTCATCCGTGTGTCCGTTTTTACCATCGATGTGTCATCCGAGTGTCCGTTTTCACCATCAGTGTGTCATCCGTGTGTCCGTTTTTACCATCGATGTGTCATCCGAGTGTCCGTTTTTACCATCGAAGTGTCATCCGAGTGTCCGTTTTCACCATCGGTGTGTCATCCGTGTGTCCGTTTTTACCATCGATGTGTCATCCGTGTGTCCGTTTTTACCATCGATGTGTCATCCGAGTGTCCGTTTTCACCATCGGTGTGTCATCAGTGTGTCCGTTTTTACCATCGATGTGTCATCCGAGTGTCCGTTTTCACCATCGATGTGTCATCCGTGTGTCCGTTTTTACCATCGATGTGTCATCTGAGTGTCCGTTTTCACCATCGTTGTGTCATCCGTGTGTCCGTTTTTACCATCGATGTGTCATCCGTGTGTCCGTTTTTACCATCGATGTGTCATCCGAGTGTCCGTTTTCATCATCGGTGTGTCATCCGTGTGTCCGTTTTGACCATCGATGTGTCATCCGTGTGTCCGTTTTTACCATCGGTGTGTCATCCGAGTGTCCGTTTTCACCATCGGTGTGTCATCCGTGTGTCCGTTTTTACCATCGATGTGTCATCCGTGTGTCCGTTTTTACCATCGATGTGTCATCCGAGTGTCCGTTTTCACCATCGGTGTGTCATCCGTGTGTCCGCTTTTACCATCGATGTGTCATCCGTGTGTCCGTTTTTACCATCGATGTGTCATCCGAGTGTCCGTTTTCACCATCAGTGTGTCATCACGTTTTTCACAGATCGATAAAGTAATAAATAAATTACAAAGCTTCTCTTATACATTGCAATGTGAAATATGGGCAGCATATGGAAGTCATTCGTGTGCTGTACATGTTTTTCACGGAACTATAGATTTGTATTGGCTTTTCTATCCATGTGCCAGAAAAAAACGGACATGTCTCCATGTGTTTTGCATCGACACACAGTAAGTGAAGAAACAAGGACATGGCAATAACACCATAGATTATAATTCGTGATGAGCGAGCTGACTCACAAGTACGCGGTGCTCGCCTGAGCATCTCAGCATTCGAGATGCTCGGCGCTCGGCGAGTATTTCCGGGGTTGCTCGGGCGGATGCTCGGGTCTCCTCCCTGCACGTTTGGCGCTCTTTACAAAGCCAATGAACATGCAGGTATTGCCTGCTACTCACTGTAATGCAGTAGCCATGTTGGTTGTGGCATTACAGTGATTGGCTGGTCGCACAGTGTCATCAGGTCTATATCAGACCTGGCACCGCCATGCTCGTCACAATCACTCCGGATCAGGCAGTGTAGGGAGAGGTGCTGCTGAGCTACGGAGAGATTTGCTTGTTTCTAGCTAGTGTAGGGAAAAAACCCGTACATTACACATATCCATCTCAACAAACAGTCCTTCTGAGGACTAATCCATCTGCAGAGATATCAGGCAGGCAGTGTATATAGGCAGGCAGTGTATATAGGCAGGCGGTGTATATAGCAGACTGCAGTGCATATAGCACAAGAGGCTCCATTCCAGTTCTGCCTTCTGCTGCTGTTAGATATTTCTATACAAAGGCCCAGGTCTCAGGGGCCAGGAATACTTTTCTTTGGATCTTAATCCTCATTATTTGCTTAAAAAGCAATCGAGAGAACACCGTTGTTCTGCGCCATTTGCTTGTTGGCCACTGCAGAATACAGCCAGGTCCTTTCCATATTACAGCGCTAGAAATCCAGCTATTTAAAACTGTGATTTGTCCGTCACATGGATCACATATACGTTTTCAGAAAATACTGCCATTTCTGGCCTCCATTAAAAAAAATTTTCAGCAAAGTTTTTTCACACCGGTTTGCTGTTAAAAACAGTTACCTACAGGCCAGGTATTTAAAACGATTGTTTCTCTGTCACACGGATCACATATAAGTTTGCTCCAAATTCAGTCATTTGTTGTGGGCGTGGAAGATATTGTCCTCCATTTAAAATGGGCAAGGCACGTGGCAAGGGACGGGGAAGTGGACGTGATGGTGATGATGGTGCATACAGAGGCCGAGGCCGTGGGCAACTGAAATTGTGCCACAACAAACACCCACATCTTCTCTCCCGACTTTCCTGTCCCAATTCCTAGGGGACCACAGCACACCACTACTGAACCCAGAACAGTGTCAAAAGGTTGTTGGTTGAATAGCGGATAATGCTTCCAGTCACTTAGCCACCACCACCACCCTTTCTTCCAAGTCTCAGTAGCCGTGAGTCTGGACCGCATATTCCTCACCCTGATCCTCCTTCCTCCCACCATGCCGAGTGCCTGGAGACAACTGATCCGACACTTGGACACTCCGAAGAGCTGTTCACTTTTCCATTTATAGATTCGGGCCTCTCGCCCGGTCCACTTAAAGCTGGGCAAGAGGAGATCGCATGTAGCGATGCCCAAATATTTTAGCAGCCACGGTCACACAAAGGCGATGGTGGGAAAGTGTCACAAGAGGTGGACGATGATGAGACACAATTGCCAGAAAGTCAGGAGGAGGACCAGGGTGCGGAAGACGAAGAAGAGGTTGTGGATGATATAGTAACTGATCCAACCTGGCAGGAAGACATGCAGAGCGAGGACAGCAGCACACAGAGGGAGGGAGGCAGAGCACCCCAACAGGCAGGAAGAAGCAGTGTGATGGCCGCAGACAGAAGGCAGGCAAACGTTCTCCGTAACACCAACACGAATGAAGTTGCCAGTACTACTGTCAGGTCTTCCCGAGTCTGGTTGTTTTTTAAGACTCTGCTGATAACCCCAAAAAGGCCATTTGCACCACCTGCCAGGCCAGCATCAGCAGGGGTGGCAAAACTACCCGCCTGACCACCACCAGCATGATCAGGCACATGGCAGCAAAGCACCCGACTTTGTGAGCCGAACCCCAGGGTCCAGGAACAGTGTCTGCCAGTGGCACCATTGCTTCTTCTGCTGTTGTGCATGTAAGCCAATCCCCTGTCCATGGTGCATGCAAATATGCCTCCTGCCCTGCACCTGTCGTTGCACACTCTCAAGTAGCAGCATCAGGAAGCACGTCCACGTCCTTGTCCCAGCGCAGCGTTCTGTTGTCCTTACCCCAGTCCTTGGAATGCAAGCACAAATACGCTGCCAACGTCCCACAGGCCATACTACTAAATTCGCACATTTCACAACTGCTTGCGCTCGAAATGTTGCCTTTTATTCTCGTGGAGACGGAAGCATTCCGCAGCCTGATGGCGGCAGCCGTCCCTCGGTACTCGGTCCCCAGCCGCCACTATTTCTCCCGGTGTGCTGTCCCCGCATTACTCAAGCACATGTCCCAAAACATTAGCCGTGACTTCAACAACGCAGTTACTGGGAAAGTCCACCTAACCATGGACACGTGGACAAGTGCTTGTTGGCAGGTACGGTACATCTCGCTGACGGCACACTAGGTTAACATAGTGGAAGCTGGGACCCAGTCGGACCTTGGGACGGAACACGTCCTCCTGATGCCAAGGATTCCGTGGCCTAGGTCAATAAGAGTTGCCCCCACAGTCTACAGCTCCTGCACCTCATCCTCCTCAGCCTACTCCTCTTCTTCAGCCTCCATCTTTGAAGTGACCACATAAGTCACAAGCTGGAAGCACTGCAGCACTGCCTCAGCCAAACGGCAACAAGCTGTGTTGAAGCTAAAATGCTTAGGTGACAAACCGCACAATGCTGAAGAGTTGTGGACAGCTCTGAAAGAGCAGGCAGATCTGTGGCTCACACCGCTGAACCAACAGGCACGCATGGTCGTGTGTGACAATAGTCGGAACCTCGTGGCGGCTCTGAGGCGAGGCGTGTTCACACACGTACCATGCCTGGCCCGTGTGCTTAATCTCGTGGTTCAGCGGTTTCTCAAATCCTACCCGGAGCTGCCGGATCTGCTTGGTAAAGTACACCGCCTGTGTGCCCATTTTAAAAAGTCACCTACAGCTTCCACCACCCTTGCCGTTTTTCAGCAGCATTTGCAGCTTCCAGCTCACAGACTGGTATGTGATGTCCCCATGCGTTAGAACTTTATACACTGCAGATGTTGGGAAGGATTTGTGAGCAGAAGAGGGCAGTTGTTGAGTACCAGCATCAACAAGGCCATCGGTATTCAGTTCAGACTCCACACATAAGACCTCAGGAGTGGACATGGATGTCAGGCATATGTACCATCCTCCAAAACTTTGAGGACTCCACCAAGATGGTGAGCGGCAATGACGCCATAATTAGCGTCACCATCCCGCTTCTCTGTCTTCTGAAACGCTCTCTGCTCACAATCAAAGAAGATGCATTGCAGGCGGAGCAAGATGAGATGGAGCAAGGAAACATACAGGGTGATTACACACAGCCCAGCCTCATCTCATCCCAACGTGGATTGGGTTACAATGAGGAAGATGAGGAGGAAGAACAGGAGCTAGTTTCCTGCGCTATAGACAGTACTACCTGCACAACTGTCATGCCGTCTGTTCAGCGTGGGTGGCCTGAGAACAGAGAGGAGGAGAAGGAGAGCATGGTCAGTCGTCCTCTTGGTGAGGACATGGAAGTATTGCCTGTTAGCATTCTGGCACGCATGGCTGAGTTTATGGTACGCTGCCTTTTCCATGACCCTCGCGTTCTCAAAATTTTGGGTGACAGTCATTACTGGTTGGTGACACTTCTAGACCCACGCTACAAGGAGAACTTTATATCTCTTATTCCTGAGGCGGACAGGTCTACAAAAATGGGGCAGTACCAGAAGGCCCTTGTTGCAGAACTATTAAAATAATTCCCATCTGAAAACGCTGGCGGCAGAAGTCACAGTTCGTTGGACAACCAAGGACTACAAGCGAGAGAGACACAACTCCAATCCAGCAGAGGCAGGGGAACACTGTCAAAGTTCTGGGAGAATTTTCTCAGCCCTTCCCATCGCACAAGCCCTGAGGCGCAGGGTACTCTCACAAGGAGTGCAAAGTTTGGGAAGATGCTGAGGGAGTACCTTGCCGACCGTACCAACGTCCTCAGTGATTCCTCTGTGCCTTATAATTATTCGGCATCCAAGGTGGATACGTGGAATGAACTGGCTCTCTACGCCTTGGAGGTCCTGGCCTGCCCTGCTGCCAGCATTTTATCAGAGCGGGTTTTTAGTGCTGCTGGTGGAATTATAACTGATAAGCGCATCCGCCTGTCAACTGAAAATGCTGACAGGCTGACTCTTATAAAAATGAACAAGGGCTGGATTGGGCCAGACTTTTCAACACCACCGAATGATAGCAACGTAACATAAACTCAAATCCAGTGTCTTTTTTTGGGAGGTGTATTCCCATGCACCTTTTCACACCCAAACATGGGTATACGCTTCCTGATTTTGGCTATTTGCTCTTGTCCTCCTCCTTCTCCTCATCCTCATCCTCCACCACAATATCACCAGGGTGACCGTGGTCCGTGATGCAACACCCACATAATTTTTTTAAAGGGTGTGTATGATGCCCGTAAAAAAATTTTTTATACAGTATGTTCATGTATACTCCCCAGGGGTAAATGTTTGTCAGCCCATACACTTAGTGCATGGGCATTACAAGTATAGGAGACCCACTCCTTTCTAATGGGAACATTTTTTTATGAGGCCCTCCTCCACGTCTCTTCCAAGGGGCATTGGAGTGCCTCCCAATTTTTGGTAGTCCTTGCATTCACTGCATAGGCCAACACTATGGGAGACCCTCTCCTTTCTAATGGGAATTTGTTGTTACTGTGGCCCTGCTTTGTGTCTTTAAATTCTTAGTGGGGTTTTTCAAAAATGTTGGCAGCCCTTGCAGTCACAGCATGGGCATTACCACTATAGGAGACCCGCTCCTTTATAATGGGAACATTTTTTTTACTGGGACCCTCCTCTATGTCTCTTCAAAGGGGTATTGGGTTGCGTCCAAATTTTTGGCAGCCCTTGCAGTCACTGCATACTCAATAACAGTATAGGAGACCCACTTGTTAATAATGGGAACAACAAAGCATAACCGGCTGATGGCTCTCTAACAATAACAAGGGCCGACTGCTGGCCTTTTAAGAATAGTAAGGGCTGTCTGATAAAAATAGGCTTTATGACTTTCAGAGTCCTTCCATCATAAATGAAACAGGATGTGTCTGATGATGTGTCACACACCACATTGCCAGATAAGGTTGTAAAATGTTAAAATGACATTTCCCGGTGAATGCATTTGTCTTAGAAAATAACATAAAAAAAACAAAACAAAACAGTAGGATCTTTCTTTAGTATAAAAACCAGAGTCGCCAATGTAACCCCAATGTAATCACATTGTTCAGCTCCTGCACCTCCTCCTCCTCCATCTACGAAATGACCACATCAGTCACAAGCTGACAGCACTGCAGCACTGCCTTGGCCAAGCGGCAACAGGCTGTGCTGAAGATAACATGCTTAATGCTTAGGTGACAAAGCGCCCAGCGCTGCAGAGTTGTTGAAAGCTGTAACACAGCAGCCTGATCTGTTCCTCTCACCGCTGAACATACAGCCAGGCATGGTCGTGTGTGACAATGGGCGGAACCTGGTGACGGAGAAATGATAGCCGGAGTAGATACGTTTTCCCTCTATGCCAGTCCTTTCACCGAGCAAAAGAATATGGCTGTGGTGAAATACAACTCCCACTGAGAAGCTGTTTCAGATTGAAGAACATTGGGCCCACCAGAGGATTTGATTCTGAGGGCTCACCTTTCTCCCCCGCTCAAGAGCCCCATAGCAGCTACAAAGTTAGCGCTATCATGAACTCTCCTGATGTAGAAGCCAGGGCACAACAGAGGATTCTCTGGTGGGACCGTCCAACCCTGCCGAGAAGCAGTCCTGGCTGTTATGCACACGCCCGGACTGACTGGCGTGTGCGTGTTTAGTGATCCCACTGGACCATGAACCGGAGAGTGCCTGGAGGGGCATAACTAAGTATCTACCCGATCCGACCAAGGTCGCATGACGGCTAAAGACGCCAGTGCACCAGGGAGGAAACGAGCAGAGGGACCAGGTGCTACTCAAGGTCAGACCCCGGATACGGCTGTTGACCCACACCGGAGAATACAGGAATAGGCAGGTTAGGCTGACACACTGACTGGTGGGTATAGGCAGGCACGGCTGGTATGCAGACAGGCGGGCACTGGTAAGCACGACTGGTATGCAGGCAGGGGGTACTGGCAAGCACGGCTGGAGTGCCGACAGGGAGGCACTAGCAGGTTGGAGCACAGAGTGGATAAGGTCCAGTACAGACTGGGACTCAGGAACAGAACCGCAGATGCGCTAGACAAGCAGAGCAGAGCGAGACCACAGGAGCAGTGAACAGGAGCAGAGCAGGGCGAGGCTGCCGGAGCGGTGAGCAAGAGCAGAGCAGGGCGAGACTGCCTGGAGCGGTGAGCAAAGGCAGAGCAGAGCAGAACAAGACCGCCTGGAGCGGTGAGCAAAGGCAGGGCAGAGCAAGACTGCTTGGAGCAGTGAGCAAAGGCAGAGCAGAGCGAGACCGCTTGGAGCGGTGAGCAAAGGCAGGGCAGAGCGAGACCGCCTGGAGCGGTGAGCAAAGGCAGGGCAGAGCGAGACCGCCTGGAGCGGTGAGCAAAGGCAGGGCAGAGCGAGACCGCTTGGAGCGGTGAGCAAAGGCAGAGCAGAGCGAGACCGCCTGGAGCGGTGAGCAAAGGCAGAGCAGAGCGAGACCGCTTGAAACGGTGAGCAAAGGCAGAGCAGAGCGAGACCGCCTGGAGCGGTGAGCAAAGGCAGAGCAGAGCGAGACCGCCTGGAGCGGTGAACAAAGGCAGAGCAGAGCGAGACCGCCTGGAGCGGTGAGCAAAGGCAGAGCAGAGCGAGACCGCCTGGAGCAGTGAGCAAAGGCAGAGCAGAGCGAGACCGCCTGGAGCAGTGAGCAAAGGCAGAGCAGAGCGAGACCGCCAGAGCGGTAAGCAAAGGCAGAGCAGGGCAAGAACCGCCGGAGCGGTAAGCAAAGGCAGAGCAGAGCGAGACCGCCTGGAGCGGTGAGCAAAGGCAGGGCAGAGCAAGACCGCTTGGAATGGTGAGCAAAGGTAGAGCAAAGCGAGACCACCTGGAGCGGTGAGCAAAGGCAGGGCAGAGCGAGACCGCCTGGAGCGGTGAGCAAAGGCAGGGCAGAGCGAGACCGCCTGGAGCGGTGAGCAAAGGCAGGGCAGAGCGAGACCGCTTGGAGCGGTGAGCAAAGGCAGAGCAGAGCGAGACTGCCTGGAGCGGTGAGCAAAGGCAAAGCAGAGCTAGACCGCCTGGAGCGGTGAGCAAAGGCAGAGCAGAGCAAGACCGCCTGGAGCGGTGAGCAAAGGCAGAGGAGAGCGAGACCGCCTGGAGCGGTGAGCAAAGGCAGAGCAGAGAGAGACCGCCTGGAGCGGTGAGCAAAGGCAGAGCAGAGCGAGACCGCCTGGAGCGGTGAGCAAAGGCAGAGCAGAGCGAGACAGCCTGGAGCGGTGAGCAAAGGCAGAGCAGAGGGAGACCGCCTGGAGCGGTGAGCAAAGGCAGAGGAGAGCGAGACCGCCTGGAGCGATGAGCAAAGGCAGAGCAGGGCAAGAACCGCCGGAGCGGTAAGCAAAGGCAGAGCAGAGCGAGACCGCCTGGAGCGGTGAGCAAAGGCAGAGCGAGACCGCCTGGAGCGGTGAGCAAAGGCAGAGCAGGCAAGAACCGCCGGAGTGGTGAGCAAGGCAGAGCAGGCAAGAACAGCCGGAGCGGTGAGCAAGGCAGAGCAGGCAAGAACCGCTGGAGCGGTGAGCAATGTAGAGCAGGCAAGAACTGCCGGAGCGGTGAGCAAGGCAGAGCAGGCAGGAACCGCCAGAGCAGTGAGCAAGGCAGAGCAGAGGGGACAGGGCTCTGTTCACACGGAACAGACAGGAAGGGAAAGGCAGAACCAGATACACACAAGATACTTGCAATGAAGTAGCACGTGGACTCTAAACTCACAAACGGAAGTACAGCGACAACGAGTAGGAGTTAGATGCAGGTTCAGACTCTGCAGAAAAAGGGAAGGTATGGACATAGAGAAAAACAGGAAACAGGCTAGGAGAGTGTTCAGACAGGAACTGAGTGTTCAGAGGGGAACTGACACTGCAGCGAGTTACAGGAGTGAGTCTGGGTATGTGGCCCCCAGAAAAGGCGAAATGAACAGGCTAGGAGCGTGTTCAGACTGGCCTGGAAATACAGCCTCCAGGAAGGCGGACAGACAGGCAAGAAACACAAATAACAGATCTAGGTATGCGGCCCCTAGAAGGCGGGACGAACAGGCTAGGGTACAGTTCAGACAGGAACTTTTACTGAAAGAGATACAGGAGCCAGTCTGGGAATACAGTCCCCAGAGTGGTGGAAATAGACAAGAACAGGCCAGAACCTGGCACATTCAGAGTCAAGGAGAACACTGAATGATAGCGTTGCTCAGGCATCAGCTTCCAGGTGAAGCTGGTTTAAATATCCAGTGACTGACAGCAATAGGCTGAGGACGCATTAGGGGTGTGCCCACAGCAGCTACAAGAAACAGGAAGTAACCGGGCCGCCGCCCTAAGCAGTCAGAACAGATACAAACAGACAGCATGGAAAGAAGCCAGGCTAGCAGACTGGACTGATGATCAAGTTTGCGATCTTGCATAGTGGGAGATGGTGCCCTATGCAAGAACGCCGCCAGGTATGTTACAGTACCCCCCCTTTACGCCCCGTCTTCTTCAAGCCTGCAAGAGTGTTCCGCAGAGAATTTGGAGGCCAATCCTTCTCTTCAAGAGGACTACCTCCTCTGTCCACTAGAGGAAACGAAACTGATCTCATCATCTTGGTAACTACGATGCTTCCTCCCATCAAGCCATCCTCAGCAACAGAAGAAGTGGGTGAAGTACCAGGAACAGCACACTGGAAAGTCTCTGTCCATTTATTATCAGATAACACCCCGGTGGATTCTGGAGACAACTGGAGGTCCTCCGCCTGGTTAGAGGGGTGCGGAGACTCGGGGGTCATTACTGCTTCGAAGTACATTTGGTCAAACTCACTGGAAGAAGTGGGTGAGGTATCCGATACAGGGTGTAGGAAAGTCTCTCTCCATTCGTTAACAGGTAGCACCCCGGAGGATTCAGGAGGCAACTGGAGGTCCTCCGCCTGGTTGGAGGGGTGCGGAGACTCGGGGGTAACCACTGTTTTGGAGTACACTAGGTCAAGCGCACTGGATGAAGTGGGCGAGGTATCCGGTACAGGGTGTAGGAAAGTCTCTCTCCATTCGCTAACAGGTAGCACCCCGGAGGATTCAGGAGGCAACTGGAGGTCCTCCGCCTGGTTGGAGGGGTGCAGAGACTCGGGGGTAACCACTGTTTCGGAGTACACTAGGTCAAGCTCACTGGATGAAGTGGGCGAGGTATCCGGTACAGGGTGTAGGAAAGTCTCTCTCCATTCGTTAACAGGTAGCACCCCGGAGGATTTAGGAGGCAACTGGAGGTCCTCCGTCAGGTTAGAGGGGTGCAGAGACTTGGGAGTATCCTCCGCCTCGATGGACATATCGCCAGATTCATTAAAGATGGAGAGTCCCTGCTTAGGGACCATCTTCAGTCTGGTTTCTGGGTGGGCAGCAGTCTCTTCGGGCAGGAGAACTGGTGAGCTACCCACACACATCACCCATCGGGGCTGCTTCGGGACACTGGGAAGGGCAGTTTCAGCAGAGTCCCCAGGATTAGGGTCGTCGAAGACCATTAGAAAGGCCACCAGGAAGGCCTGCAGGTCAAGGACGATAGGATCCCATGCTTCCCATAGGGGGGTGATCCATTTCAAGGCATCATCCACTAGGTAGGACGTCATAAATCCCACTTTAACCTGATTGGTAGGAAAATAGTGAGCATAGAACTGGAACTGCAGCATGCATTGCTCCACAAACGCACGGCTTTCTTTAGCATCCCCATAGTACCGTGGTGGATCCGCAGGAACGGGTGCAGAAAGCTCCATTTGGACTGGTGCGTACATTGCCTGGGCCATAGCTAGAGAAAACATTTCTTTTTATTTATTTTATTTTTATTTTTATTTATTTATTTTTTTAATGCACGTATTCGCTGGACACGGATTCAAAATGTCTCTGAGAGCAAAGGGCCGTGGGGCTCAACAGGAACCATGGCCAGAGCAAACTGTTATGCACACGCCCGGACTGACTGGCGTGTGCGTGTTTAGTGATCCCACTGGACCATGAACCGGAGAGTGCCTGGAGGGGCGTAACTAAGTATCTACCCGATCCGACCAAGGTCGCACGGCGGCTAACGACGCCAGTGCACCAGGGAGGAAACGAGCAGAGGGACCAGGTGCTACTCCAGGTCAGACCCCGGACAGGCTGTTGACCCACACCGGAGAATACAGGAACAGGCAGGTTAGGCTGGCACACTGACTGGTGGGTATAGGCAGGCACGGCTGGTATGCAGACAGGCGGGCACTGGTAAGCATGACTGGTATGCAGGCAGGGGGTACTGGCAAGCACGGCTGGAGTGCCGACAGGGAGGCACTAGCAGGTTGGAGCACAGACTAGATAAGGTCCAGTACAGACTGGGACTTAGGAACAGAACCGCAGATGCGGTAGACAAGCAGAGCAGAGCGAGACCGCCGGAGCGGTGAACAGGAGCAGAGCAGGGCGAGGCCGCCTGAGCGGTGAGCAAGAGCAGAGCAGGGCGAGACCGCCTGGAGCGGTGAGCAAAGGCAGAGCAGAGCAGAGCGAGACCGCCTGGAGCGGTGAGCAAAGGCAGGGCAGAGCGAGACCGCTTGAAGCGGTGAGCAAAGGCAGGGCAGAGCGAGACCGCCTGGAGCGGTGAGCAAAGGCGGGCAGAGCGAGACTGCTTGGAGCGGTGAGCAAAGGCAGAGCAGAGCAAGACCGCCTGGAGCGGTGAGCAAAGGCAGAGCAGAGCAGGACCGCCTGGAGCAGTGAGCAAAGGCAGAGCAGAGCGAGACCGCCTGGAGCGGTGAGCAAAGGCGGAGCAGAGCGAGACTGCCTGGAGCGGTGAGCAAAGGCAGAGCAGAGCGAGACCGCCTGGAGCGGTGAGCAAAGGCAGAGCAGAGCGAGACCGCCTGGAGCCGTGAGCAAAGGCAGAGCAGAGCGAGACCACCTGGAGCGGTGAGCAAAGGCAGAGCAGAGCGACACCGCCTGGAGCGGTGAGCAAAGGCAGAGCGGGCAAGAATCGCCGGAGCGGTAAGCAAAGGCAGAGCAGAGCGAGACCGCCTGGAGCGGTGAGCAAAGGCAGAGCAGAGCGAGACCGCCTGGAGCGGTGAGCAAAGGCAGAGCGGGCAAGAACCGCCGGAGCGGTGAGCAAGGCAGAGCTGGCAAGAACCGCCGGAGCGGTGAGCAAGGCAGAGCAGGCAAGAACCGCCGGAGCGGTGAGCAAGGCAGAGCAGGCAAGAACCGCCGGAGCGGTGAGCAAGTCAGAGCAGGCAAGAACCGCCGGAGCGGTGAGCAAGGCAGAGCAGGCAAGAACCGCCGGAGCGGTGAGCAAAGGCAGAGCAGGCAAGAACCGTCGGAGCGGTGAGCAAGGCAGAGCAGGCAAGAACTGCTGGAGCGGTGAGCAAGGTAGAGCAGGCAAGAACCACCGGAGCGGTGAGCAAGGCAGAGCAGGCAAGAACCGCCGGAGCGGTGAGCAAGGCAGAGCAGGCAGGAACCGCCGGAGCGGTGAGCAAGGCAGAGCAGAGGGTCAGGGCTCTGTTCACACGGAACAGACAGGAAGGGAAAGGCAGAACCAGATACACACAAGATACTTGCAATGAAGTAGCGAGTGGACTCTAAACTCACAAACGGAAGTACAGCGACAACGAGTAGGAGTTAGATGCAGGAAAAAGGCTAGGAGAGTGTTCAGACAGGAACTGAGTGTTCAGAGGGGAACTGACACTGCAGCGAGATACAGGAGCAAGTCTGGGTATGTGGCCCCCAGAAAAGGCGGAATGAACAGGCTAGGAGCGTGTTCAGACTGGCCTGGAAATACAGCCTCCAGGAAGGCGGACAGACAGGCAAGAAACACAAATAACAGATCTAGGTATGTGGCCCCTAGAAGGCGGGACGAACAGGCTAGGGTACAGTTAAGACAGGAACTGCTACTGAAAGAGATACAGGAGCCAGTCTGGGAATGCAGTCCCCAGAGTGGTGGAAATAGACAAGAACAGAACAGGACCTGGCACATTCAGAGTCAAGGAGAACACTGAATGATAGCGTTGCTCAGGCATCAGCTTCCAGGTGAAGCTGGTTTAAATATCCAGTGACTGACAGCAATAGGCTGAGAACGCATTAGGGGTGTGCCCATAGCAGCTACAAGAAACAGAAAGTAACCGGGCCGCCGCCCTAAGCAGTCAGAACAGAGACAAACAGACAGCATGGAAAGAAGCCAGGCTAGCAGACTGGACTGATGATCAAGTTTGCGATCTTGCATAGTGGGAGATGGTGCCCTATGCAAGAACGCCGCCAGGTATGTTACACTGGCTAAGAAAAGTGTGTGGGAAGGTTCCCGGACACTCTATGGCTGCTTTTTCACTGAGGTTGAAACCCACGCAAAAACGGGGAGAACATACAAAATCCTTGCAGATGTTGTCCTTGCTGGGAATTGAACCCAAGACCCCAGCGCTGCAAGGCTTCAGTGCTAACCACTGATCCAATGTGCTGCCGTTCACCCTCTAATATCTAACCGGCTGGAGAAACTTGCACCTACTGTCACTCTATCTTCAGCTCCTTTGTGAGAAATTAATGTATTTGGGCAGCCACTCAGTCTACCAAATAAAATTCCTGAGAAGAAAATTGGGGATGGCTTCGCTACTGGAACTGGGGGCAGTGCTAATACCATGGCGTCGTACCATAGTTTACTGGAAATATTCCAGGCTGGTAGGAGGTAAGCAAATTCCCACAGAAAAGTACCAGCAGTAATGTTCAGGGACCCGCGCTTGTAGAAGGCGGAGACAACACCGGAAGAAATGGTGACGGCTGGGGACCGAGTATGGACATGAGGTTGTGAAAAGCTTCCGCCTTAACGAGCCTAAAAGGCCACATTTCAAGCGAAAGCAGCTTTAGGGGACTTCCTGGGAGAAATGACAGCTGGGTAGATATGGTTTCCCAAGTCCTTTCACCAAGCTAAAGAATATGGCTGTGGTAAAATACACCTCAGCAAAAAAACCTGTGAACTGGCTCCGTACTGTCCCTGGCCACATTCACCTGTCCACGTGTTTGTGGTTTGGCGGTCCTTCCCAGTAAGTGCACTGGGGAGGGCACGAGTAATGTTGTGGGACCCATGCTTGTGGAAGGCGGAGACGATACAGGGAGAAATAGTGGCGGCTGGGGACCGAGTATTGACACCCGGCCGCCGCCGGCATGAGGTTGTGAAAAGCTTCCGCCTCCACGAGCCTAAAAGGCCACATTTCAAGTGCAAGCAGCTGCCCAGAAATCTGGAAGTATTGCGGCCTGTGGGTGGGTGTGTGCTTGGGTGGCTGGCTGCATACTTGCGCTTGCATTCTAAGTAACAGAAAACTAAGCAGATGGTAGCCTCTATCATCATCATGGCCTCACCTTGGCACTATGAACTCTCCTGAAGGAGAAGCCAGGGCCCACCGGAGGAATCTCCGGTTTTCTGGTGGGCCTGTCCAACCCTGCCGAGAAGCAGCCCTGGCTAAGAAAAGTGAGGGGGAAGGTTCCCGGACACTCTATGGCTGCTTTTTTAATGTGGATCGGCCATGCTTATGCATGTTATTTCTCAAACCGCATTACATATCAGGCCATTACCCAACTCTGTAGTCATGAAATTAAATGCGCAAAGAAAGAGCTTTGTGTGTCAAAGCACCACCGACAAGTGCGTGCTGATGTTGAACGGGCTGCCATTGCTTCTGCAAAAAGCAGCTTTAGAGGACTTCCTGGGAGAAATGATAGCTGGGTAGGTTTCCCAAGTCCTTTCACTGAGCTAAAGAATATGGCAGTGGTGAAATACAGCTCTCAGCAAAAAAAGCTGTGGACTGGCTCCGTACCGTCCCTGGCCACATTCACCTGTCCACGTGTTTGTGGTTAGGTGATCCTTCCCAGTAAGTGCACTGGGGAGGGCACGGGTAATGTTGTGAGATCCGTGCTTGTGGAAGGCGGAGACGACACCGGGACAAATAATGGCGGCTGGGGACCGAGTATGGACACCCAGCCGCCGCCATAAGATTGTGGACAGCTTCAACCTCCACTTGCCTAAAAGGCCACATTTCAAGTGCAAGCAGCTGTCAAAAACTTGGCGGTATAGTATTGCAGCCTGTGGGTGGGTGGCTGGCTGACTGAATACTTGCGCTTGCATTCCAAGGAATGGGGTAGGGACAACTGAACGCTGCACTGAGATAAGGACGTGGACGGTGTTTGTTTCAAGTCTGCAATGACAGATGCATGGCGGGAGGCATCTTCGCATGGGCCAAGAATCACTTATGATGGGCACACTTTCAGGCAGTGACCTGGGAGTCAGTGATGCTTCCAGAGGTCTTCCCCATGCTGTTCCCATCTCTTTTCAGCACTGTATGCATGTGTCACACACCACATGGCCAGATAAGGTTGTAAAATGATAAAATGACATTTCCTGGTGAATGCATTTGTTTTGGTTGAAAACAATGAAAAGTGCAAAAACGCATCAAAAATGCTACGTGTGAACATAGCCCAAGGTGTGGAGGAGCATTTTTGGTTTTGGTTATTTATTTTGCCTTATATACAAGTCATTACCCTGGAAAGGATGTTCCTTAACATATTTCCCAGGAAAATCCATTTTGGTTTTGTTTTTGTATGTTTTATTGTGAGTCCGTGAAGGTGGTGTAATACCTCTGACAACGTTGTTCACAGCAGTGACCTGGGAGTCAGAAATGCTTCCAGGGGTCTTCCACTTGCTGTTCTCATGTCATTCGAGAACTGTTCCCATTGATTTGGGCAATTTTTAGGCCTTCTGCAGACCACCGGGGTGAGCCACCGGAAAAATGCTCGAGTTTCCCATAGACTTACATTGGGCTCGTTGCTCGGGTCGAACACCCGAGTATTCCAATGTGCTCGACCCGAGCATCGAGCACCCGAGCATTTTAGTGCTCGCTCATCACCAATTTTTCCATGTGTATTTGGATATATTGCCATATGACTATATTGTACCTCTTTTTTTTTACTTTGTGTCAATGCATTGATATATACAGTATATATATTATACTTTGTTTATAGTTCTGAAGAAGGCCAATAAATAGGCAGAACGTTAACACATATTGGCAACAAACTGAATTGTTTTGCACAATAAAAAAAAAATTTATGCATGAAATCTTGGAGTGACAAATCTATTTTTCTTGCTTCAGACACTTGGGCACCGGTGGAAAGTTATGAATATTGGGGTTTGTACTGAACCGATATTGATGGGATATACATTTTCAACTTCATGACTAATAGGGGAAGAATATCCATATTTTTTATAGCTGTGAGACAGACAGCCATGCCATGTTACCTGCTGAGGGAGCAGAACAAATATCCACATCATGTCGAACTACCTTCCTGTCCCAATTTCTAGGGGGCCACTGAACACCACTCTTGAAGTCGGAGCAGTGTGAAACGATTTTTGGTTGGATAGCAAATAATGCTTCCAGACAGTTTTGCCACCACCACCACCACCCTGTCTTCCTACACGGTCCAGTCTCCGTAGCCGTTAGACTGGACCACATATTCCTCACCCTGATCCTTCTTCCTCCCACCATGCCGAGTGCCCGGAGACAAGTGATCCCACACTTGGACACTCCAAAGAGCTGTTCACTTTTCGATTTATAGATTCGGGCCACTCGCCTGGCCCGTTTCAAGCGGGACAACAAGAGATCGCATGTAGAGATGCCTAATATAATGCCCAGGCCATTTGCAACATATGCCATGCCAGCATCAGCAGGGGCAGCTAAACTACCAGCCTGACCATGCTCAGGTACATGACAGCAAAGCATCCGACTAGTTGGGCCGAACGCCAGGGTCCAGAAACAGTGTCTGCGGGTGACACCACTGCCTGTTTTGCTGTTGTGCGTGAACGCCAAACCCGTCCGTGGCGCATGCGAAAATGCCTCCCGCCCTCCACCTGTCGTTGCACACTCGCAACCACCATCAGCAATCAGGTCCTTGTCCCTGCGCAGCGTTCAGTTTTTCCTACCCCAGTCCTTTGAACACAAGCGCAAATATGCAACCAACCACAGTGCTAAACTGCCACATTTCACAACTGCTTGCACTTGAAATGTTTCATTTGAGGCTCGTTGAGACAGAATCTTTCCACAACCTTACGGCAGCGCTTGTCCCTCGGTACTCGGTCCCCAGCCGCCACTATTTCTCCCTGTATTCCACCCCCCCGCCTTACATAAGCACGTGTCCCGGAACATTACCCCTGCCCTTGACAACTCAGTTACTCGGAAGGTCCACCTAACCACGAACACATGGACAGGTGTTTGTGGCCAGGGAAGGTACATCTTGCTGACAGCACACTGGGTTAATATAGTGAAAGCAGGGACCAAGTCGGACCCTGGGGAAAGAACACGTCCTCCCGTTGCCGAGGATTGTGGGCCCTGGGTAAGTCAGGGTTGCCCCCACATTCTACTACTCCTGCACCTCCTCCTCCTCAGCTTCTATCTCCGAAATGACCAAATCAGTCGAAAGCTGGAAGCACTGCAGCACTGTCTCGGCCAAGCAGCAACAGGCACTGTTGAAGCTAATATGCTTAGTGGACAACCGCACACCGCTGAAGAGTTGTGGACAGCTGTAACAGAGCAAGCAGATCTGTGGCTGACACCACTGAACCTACAGCCAGGCATGGTCGTGTGCTACAATGGTCGGAACTTGGTGGTGGCTCTGTAGCTTGGCAACCTCGCACACGTACCATGTCTGGCCCATGTGCTCAACCTAGTGGTTCAGCAGTTTCTCAAAACCTACCCAGATCTGCCTGAGCTGCTTGTGAAAGTACGCCACGTGTCTGCCCATTTTAAAAAGTCACCTACAGCTTCGGCCACCCTCACCGTGCTTTAGCAGCATTTGCAGCTTCCAGCTCACCAACTGGTGTGCGATGTCATCACGCATTGGAACTCAACCTTGCATATGTTGGGAAGGATTTGTGAGCAGCACAGGGCAGTTGTTGAGTATCAGCATCAACATGCCCGTCGGTCAGCCTGCGCACATAATAGCTGATGAGTGGGCATGGATGTCGGACATCTGTGCCCTCATCCAAAATTTGAGGATTCCAACAAGATGGTGAGCGGCGACAGGGGTGGATTAAGAGTAGCAAGGGCCCCGGGCAGTTTAGAAGGTTCGGGCCCCCCCCCCACACACCTGATTTATCACGTGACATGTCACATGATCCCCTGTAATAGATCATGTGATAGTTCACGGGAAATTAATTTGGCACAATATTAATTGTGCAGCCTCATCTGAGAGCAGCACAATATTGGGGCAGATACCCTGATTCCAGCGATGTGTCACTTTTTCAGCTGCTTGTTGTCATTTTGAGAAAATCACCGTTTTATCTGCTGCAGATCTAGCAGCTCTCTGAATGCTGCGCTCTGTATAGCCCCGCCCACACCACTGATTGGCAGCTTTCTGCCCATGCTCAGTGTACACAGAAATCTACTGATCAGTGATGGGGGTGGGGTCCTACAGAACTTACTAGTCATCTAGTGATAATTACCTTCTGACAAATCAATGATTTTATCAAAACAACACTAAGCAGCCCAGTAAGTGACACATTACTGGAATCAGTGCCTCTAACCCTACATTATGCTGCTCTCAGATTAGGTGGCAAAAACCTGATGACAGATTCCCTTTAAAGGAGCTGTAAACACAAAAAAGTTTGTATAAAAAAAAAATACAAGTCATTTGTCAAATTAACTTTTTTTCATTGTTAATTCACATTAGACTGTATCTTCAACACTTTTGGCAGCAGGTCTTATTACAGACTCTGAATAGGGCAGCTCTCTCCCTCTCCCTCAGCAGAAAGTCACAGCATGGTTAAAAAACGGGATCTTTTATGATTTTCTCATAATAAATAAAAAAGGACATGCAAGTCCTCCAAACTATTTTCCGTTTCTCTATAGGGGAGGTCCTAAATCTTTCTTGTTCTTTAGTTGATCACATGTCAAAAAGGCAAAGCATTTACTATGAACTCGCCTAAAAAAATATACACTTGGAGAGTAATATCATCATCTGCATGCAAATATTCCTTGACTCTAAGGGCTCGCTCACACTGTCGTATAACACGGCCGAATGCTATGTGATGTTTTATCGGATAGGACTCGGCCCTATGTTATACTATGGGACAGTGCAGATCTGCGATTATTGGCATGAGAAAATAATCTCATTCGATATTCGGACCATGTGCACCCATACAAGTCTATGGGTGCACGTAAAACATTGGACTGCACTCGGATGTCATCCAAGTGCAGTCCGATGAACACTCACAGAGACTATGGAGAAGATGGAGAAATTAAGTTCTCCATCTTCTCCATATCTGTGCTGCGAGAGAATCGGATCACACTCAGTTGAAGCTCTGACAGAGTTTGAGCCGAGTGTCATTAGCATAATTGGCCCTATTCTCTTGCATGAGAGAATATATGGCTTAGTGAGTGGACCCTAAAACTGAATAGTAGTGACGGACAGGCACCTCACAAGCGGGATCCATGTAGCTCTCAGATGTCATGTAGGTAGGGCTTCATTCCATGGGGTAGGGCTTAATTTCAAGGTATATAAAAAAAATGGACTTCAAATAAAAATTAAATGAACACAAAAAGCACTAATTGAATTATTTTTTTCGTATTTATGTTTGCAGCCCCTTTAAAAACCCTTTGAGGACCAAGGCACATATATGTCCCATAGTTTTAAACTGGAAAAAAATTTGATTGAATAAAATTTAAGGTCCTCGAAGGTTTAAGTAGGTCATAAATTCATATGAATACTTGCTCATACAATTGCACATGCCAAAAGATGAAGAAGAACAGAATCAAAAATATGACATTAAGTGGAGCACTTACAGGTATTCAAGGTGAAAGAGACCCGCAAAGGCATCGTCTCGAATGACAGTAAATGAGCTAGAATTCAGCAAGCTGAAAATGAAGACAGCAGGTTAGAAGCGAACCAGACTTTATGGTGCTCAGAATTAGTCAAGCAGAATTTATTGAGAAGACTGAGAGGAGACTTAATAGCTGTCTACAAATATGTCAAGGGCTGTCACATTGTAGAAGGATCATCTTTATTCTCATTTGCACAAGGAAAGACTAGAAGCAATGGGATGAAACTAAATGGGAGGAGACACAGATTAGATATTAGAAAAAACTTTTTGACAGTTAGGGTGATTAATGAGTGGAACAGGCTGCCACGAGAGGTGGTGAGTTCCCCTTCAATGGACGTCTTCAAACAGAGGCTGGACAGACATCTGTCTGAGATGATCTAGTGAATCCTGCTTTGAGCAGGGGGTTGGACCAGATGACCCAGGAGGTCCCTTCCAACTCTACCATTCTATGATTCTATGATTCTATGATTCTATTGACTGCTGTTGCAAAGCACTGAGACTCCCGCAGTGTATAGATGGCGCCGTGCGGCCTCCCGCTGTGTATAGATGGCGCCGTGCGGCCTCCCGCTGTGTATAGATGGCACCGTATAGATGGCTACGTGCGGCCTCCTGCTGAGTATACGTGTATAGATGGCTACGTGCGGCCTCCTGCTGAGTATAGACGCCGCACGGTGCTCCCCACAGAGACAGCAGGAGGCCGCACAGCGCCATCTATACTCAGCGGGAGGCCGCACGTAGCCATCTATACACAGCGGGGGGCCGCACGTAGCCATCTATACACAGCGGGAGGCCGCACGGCGCCCCCCCAGAGACATCAGGAGGCCGCATGGCACCAACTATACTCAGCAGGAGGCCGCATGCAGTCACGCACACACACAAACATATACAAACACGCATAAACACATTTGAAACACAAAAATACATACAAACAGACATCACACAATGACATCTGCCCACACACACACACACAAACAGACAGACAGACATCACACACCTGTCCACACACACACACACACACACACATGTGCACACACACACACACACACCTGCCCACACACGCACACACCTGCCCACACACACATCTTTGTGTGTATGTATAGTGTGTGTGTGTGTGTGTGTATAATTTGTGTGTATAATTTGTGTGTGTGTATTTTTTTTTTTAGTTAAAAACAAGTAAAATGCATGTGGCATCAATATCAAGACTCCAGATATAAGGGCATATTCACACTGAATTTTGCAATGCATTCATCTCCTCTTTCCAGGCTTCTATCTAAATCCCTGAAAAATGGCATTCAGATGGGCCTTGACATAGCCATTGATTTGAACAAAGGCAAACCGATGCTAAAGTCTGAATCTTTAGGCTCCATTTGCTCTGCTTTCAGATGTCTCATTTCAGACAGCACAATCCTGAATTTCAGGGATTCAGTTGTAAGCCTTGTGTAAAGACCTGAATGCAGCGCTGAATGTAGTGTGAATAGGTCCTTACATCCTACACCACCTCAGGGGATTGTTGTTATGGAGTATTGCCCCTGGGTGGCCGCAGTTATGACCACCACCAGGGCTCGCGGTCACCCACCCTAGCTTTGGTATTCTGGGGAGCTCGTATAATGAATATCTGAGAAGAGCCCTAGAGAAGCAAGAACATTGGACAACCAAGAGTTGGTGGCCTCAAGTCAGGTGTAGTGTTCAACAGGGCAAGACTTTCTAACCTGCCCACACACACACACACCTGCCCACACACACACACACACACACACCTGCCCACACAGACACACACACACACCTGCCCACACAGACACACACACACACCTGCCCACACAGACACCTGCCCACACACACACCTGCCCACACACACACACCTGCCCACACAGACACACACACACACACCTGCCCACACAGACACACACACCTGCCCACACAGACACACACACACACACCTGCCCACACAGACACACACACACACACCTGCCCACACAGACACACACACACACCTGCCCACACAGACACACACACACACCTGCCCACACACACACCTGCCCACACACACACACACATCTGCACACACACACACACCTGCCCACACACACACCTGCCCACACACACACACCTGCCCACACACACACACATATACACACACACACACACCTGCCCACACACACACACACACACCTGCCCCCCCACACACACACACACCTGCCCACACACACACACCTGCCCACACACACACACATATACACACACACACACACCTGCCCACACACACACACACACACCTGCCCACACACACACACACACACACACCTGCCCACACACACACACACACCTGCCCGCACACACACACACACACACACCTGCCCACACACACATCTGCACACACACACATACACACTCACCATCCCCCGGCTCCATTCCTCCTGCCTGCTCTCTCTCTTCTCCGGTGCAGCACTGCAGGCCGGGACGCACTGCGTGACGTCACAGCTAGGAGACACGGCCGCGCACAGGGCCGTGTCTCCTAGCAGTGACGCGGCCGGGCCAGCACAGGGAAGTTAACTGCTGCAGTGCTGGCCCGGCCGATGAAGAAGTAGCAGCGGCCCCTGCTGGGGGAGCGGTACGGGGCCCCCCCTCCCGCCACTGCTACCGGTATTTGCCGCCGCGGCCCGCACATATAATGAGGGCAATCCGGTATTAGACACCCCGCCCGGAGCCGTGGGCCCCCTGCAGGCTACGGGGCCCCGGGTGGTCGCCTGGATTGCCCTCATTATAATCCGCCTATGAGCGGCGATGACGCCATAATTAGCGTTACCATCCCGCTTCTCTGTCTACTGAAACGTTCGCTACTCACAATTAAAGAGGAGGCATTGCAGGCAGAGCATGATGAGATGGAGCAAGGAACCATACAGGGTGATTCCACAAAGCCCAGCCTCATCTCATCTCAAC
Organism: Phyllobates terribilis; assembly: GCF_046119375.1. Classification (NCBI taxonomy): domain Eukaryota; kingdom Metazoa; phylum Chordata; class Amphibia; order Anura; family Dendrobatidae; genus Phyllobates; species Phyllobates terribilis. Next base: position 468,957,099 of record NW_027362767.1, on the reverse strand, counting down.
GGTAATAATGAGAAGGAGGAGGAAGAGGAGCTATTTTCCTGCACTACAGATGGTACTACCCACACAACAGTCATACCATCTGTTCAGCGTGGATGGCCTGATTAGAGGGAGAACGAGGAGGAGGATGAGGAGAGCATGGACAGTCGTCCTCTTGGTCAGGACATGGAAGTCTTGCCTGTTAGTAGTCTGGCACACATGGCTGACTTTATGTTCCTCTGCCTTTCCTGTGACCCTCGTGTTGTAAACATTTTGGCCGACAGTAATTACTGGCTGGTCACACTTCTAGACACCCTGTTACAAGGAGAACTTTCTATCTTTCCTTCCCGTGACAGAGAGGTTCAATAAAATTTTGCAGTACGAGAAGGCCCTTGTTGAGGAATTATTAAAAAAATTCCCATCTGAAAATGCTGACGGCAGAGGTCACTGATCCTTGGACAACCAAGGAGTACAGGCGAGAGACACAAATACGATGTAGAGTCAGGGGAACACTGTCAAAGGTGTGGGACAGTTTTCTCGGACCCTCCCAGGGCCCAGGCTCTGATGTGCAGGTTACTCTGACAAGGAGGAAAAAGTTTTGGAAGATGCTGGAGTACCTTGCCGACAGTACCAATGCCCTCTGTGATTCCTCTGTGCCTTATAACTATTGGGTATCCAAGCTGGACACACGGCATGAACTACCTCTCTACAACTTGGAGGTCCTGGCCTGCCCTGCCGCTAGCGTTTTATCAGAGCGGGTTTTTAGTGCCACCGGGGGTATTATAACTGATAATCGCATCCGCCTGTCCACTGAAAATGCTGACAGGCTGACTCTTATAAAAATGAACAAGGGCTGGATTGGGCCAGACTTCTCAACACCACCGAATGATAGCAGCGTAACATAAACTCAAATCCAGTGTCTTTTTTTTGGGGGGGGGGGTCTATTCCCATGCACCTCTTCACACCCACACATAGGTATACTCTTCCTGATTTTGTCTATTTTTTGTTGTTCTCCTCCTTCTCCTTCTCCTCATCCACCACCACATCACCAGGGTGACTGTGATGCAACAAACACATCATTTTTTTAAGGGTGATTATGATGCCCGTAGGAATTTTTTTTTTTTAGAGGCCCATCTCCAACATTATATGTTATACAGTATGTTTACGTATACCCCCCAGGATTAAATGCTTTTTAGCCCATGCACTTAGTGCATGGGCATTACCAGTATAAGAGACCCACTCCTTAATAATGGGAACAACAAAACATAGCCGGCTGATGGCCCTCAAAACAATAGTAAGGGCCGCCTGATGGCTTTGTAAAAATAGGCTCCTTCCTTCATAAATGAAACAGGATGTGTCTGCTGATGTGTCACACACCACATGGCCAGATAAGGTAGTAAAATGTTAAAATTACATTTACCGGTGAATTAATTATTCACCGTTGAAAGCAATGCAAACGTGCAAAAATGCATCAAAAACACTACGTGTGAACATAGCCCAAAGTGTGGAGGAGCATTTTTGTTTTTGGTTATTTATTTTGCTTTATATACAAGTCATTACCCTGGAAAGGAAATTCCTTAACATATTTCCCAGGAAAATCCATTTTGGTTTTGTTTTTGTGTGTTTTATTGTGAATCCGTAAAAGTGGCGTAATACTCTGACAACGTTGTTAACAGCAGTGACCTGGGAGTCAATAATGCTTCCAGGGGTCTTCCCCAGGCTGCTCCCATGTCATTTGAGCACTATTCCCATCGATTTTGGCAATTTTTGGGCCCTCTGCAGACCACCGGGGGGAGCCGCCAGAAATATGCTCGAGTTTCCCATAGACTTACATTGGGCTCGTTACTCGGACCGAGCATTCGAGCATTCAAGTTTGCTCGACCCGAGCAACGAGCACCCGAGCATTTTAGTGCTCGCTCATTACTATTTAATAGTTCTGTTAATTTTGTTCTGTAAGCCGCACCCCGAAGCCATATGCTACCCGAAACCAGTGCCCAATTGGTCGGTATAAACGATTGGGGGTGGCAGCTACTAATCTTTCTCGGGTTATTGTGGAATTGGCAGTGAGTGACCATACCGAGGTGCAGGGCCGGCGTCAGCACCCGGCACACTTGGGCAAGTCCCGGGGCCCTGAGTAGGCGGAGGGGCCCACTCACTGTCGGGGACTCCTGCGTGCTATGAGACCCGTGAGAGGTGCGGTGCCAGCGCCCGCTCCCCCCCGCTTGCTCAGTGCCCCGGCACAATACTACAATACTTACTGTACCTCTTCCTGTGCCTCCGCAGCAGCTCCGGTCTCTTCCGCGGCTGCTGCACTGTGACGTCTCAGGTCAGAGGGTGTGGTGACGTCTTTATACCGTGCTCTCTCCTGAGCCGTCACAGGCAGCGCAGAGTGGGAAGACGCCGGCGCGGGTGAGGACTCTGGAGCAGCGGCAGCAGGTGAGAAGTGAGGTGAGTATTTGTTTTTTTGTTTTTAATATATGGAGGTGTGGGGCATTATAAAGGGGGGAGAGATGACATCCTGCATGGGGCATTATAAGGGGGGTGACATCCTGCATGGGGCATTATAAGAGGGGGTGACATCATGCATGGCGCATTATATGGGGGGGAGAGGTGACATCCCGCATGGGGCATTATATGGGGGGGTGACATCCTGCATGGGGCATTATAAGAGGGGGTGACATCCTGCATGGGGCATTATATAAGGGGAAAGGTGACATCCTGCATGTAGCATTATATGAGGGGTGACATCCTGCATGTAGCATTATATGAGGGGTGACATCCTGCATGGGGCATTATATGAGGGGCGACATCCTGCATGGGGCATTAAATGAGGGAAGACATCCTGCATGGGGCATTATATGGGGGGGTGACATCCTGCATGGGGAATTATAAGGGGGGGTGACATCCTGCATGGGACATTATAAGGGGGGTGACATCCTGCATGGGGCATTATAAGGGGGGTGACATCCTGCATGGGGCATTATAGGGGGGGTGACATCCTGCATGGGGCATTATAAGAGGGGATGACATCCTGCATGGGGCATTATGTGGGGGGAACAGCCTGCATGGGGCATTATAAGGGGTGGGGTGACATCCTGCATGGGGCATTATAAGGGGTGGGGTGACATCCTGCATGGGGCATTATAAGGGGGTGACATCCTGCATGGGGCATTATAAGGGAGGGGAGAGGTGACATCCTGCATGGGGCATTATGTGAGGGGAACAGTCTGCATGGGGCATTATGTGGGGGGAACAGCCTGCATGGGGCATTATTTTGGGGACAGTATTCTGTATGGAGCATTGTAAGGGGGCCAGTATCCTGTGCAGAGCGTAATATGGGGGCCAGTATCCTGCATGGAGAATTATTTGGGGGCCAGTATTCTGTATGAAGCATTATAAGGGGGCCAGTATCCTGTACAGAGCGTAATATGGGGGCCGGTATCCTGCATGGAGAATTATTTGGGGGTCAGTATTCTGTATGGAGCATTATAAGGGGGCCAGTGTTCTGTACAGAGCGTAATATGGGGTCCAGTATCCTGTATGGAGCATTGTATGGAGCATTTTATGGGGGCCAGTATCCTGTATGGAGCATTTTATGGGGGCCAGTATACTGTGTGGAGCGATTCACCGGTTTCTGAACTATTGTAGAATTTACAATAGATATCACTCATGTAATGTAAGAAGTGAAATCTTTGGCCTTGTACTATATATATATTTCTCTGCTGTATCTGTACATCATGAAGCGTGGTATATGTTAAAGGGGCCCACAGAGACTCTTTCGCCCGGGGCCCACAAAAACCTGGAGCTGGCCCTGCCGAGGTGTGTGTGTGTGTATATATATATATATATATATCTATATATATAATCATCTTATCCGGTCTGTCTGTCTTTCTGTCTGTCTGTCTGTCCTGGAAATCCCGCGTCGCTCATTGGTCTGGCAGTGGCCAATCAGCGCCGCGGGATTTCTGAAAGAAGATGGCGGCCGTTAGCGGCTCATCTGCGGGACGGAGCTCAGCGGCGATGCAGCCGGGAGATGACCGGCGCGAGGCGTTCATCTCCCGGCCGGTACCAGCAGAAGGACCTCGACCACCGGACCCATCTCATCTCCCGGCCGGTACCAGCAGAAGGACCTCGACCGCCGGACCCATCCGGACCTCGACCGCTTAGCGCCAAATTTAAACAACGCTCTGCTGATTGGTCGCGGACGCCAGACGCGACCAATCAGCGAGATTGGCGCCAAATTTAAACACCGCTCTGCTGATTGGTCGCGGACGCCAGCCGCGACCAATCAGCGAGATTGGCGCAAAATTTAAACAACGCTATGCTGATTGGTCGCGGACGGCAGCCGCGACCAATCAGTGAGATTGGCGCCAAATTTAAACAACGCTCTGCTGATTGGTTGCGGCCGCCAGCCGACTGCGACCAATCAGCGAGATTGGCGCCTAATTTAAACAGCGCTATGATCTCCCGACGGCAAGTGTGAACGGAGGACCGAGGAGCGGCGCCGCCGGTCGGGATGCTTCTGCTGCGAGCAGCCGCTCATGTCCCAGCTGCTCGCAGCGGAAGTACCCGCACAGGCAGCGCCGCTCCCTGGTCCTCACTAATACGACGCTGATTGGTCGCGGTGGCCGGCCCCGACCAATCAGCGATTTTGGTGGCAAATTGAAACACCGCTCTGCTGATTGGTCGCTACCGCCAGCCGCGACCAATCAGCGATTTTGGCGCAAAATTTAAACAATGCTCTGCTGATTGGTCGCGGACGGCAGACGCGACTAATCAGCGAGATTGGCGCCAAATTTAAACAATGTTCTGCTAATTGGTCGCGACCGCCGGGCATGACCAATCAGCGATTTTGGCGCCAAATGTAAACCCTGCTCTGCTGATTGGTCGCGGTGGCCGGCCGCGACCAATCAGCAATTTTGGTGCCAAATTTAAACCCCGCTCTGCTGATTGGTCGCGGGGGCCGGCCGCGACCAATCAGCAATTTTGGTGCCAAATTTAAACACCGCTCTGCTGATTAGTCGCAACCACCGGCCGTGACCAATCAGCGATATTGGCGCCAAATTTAAACACCGCTTCGCTGATTGGTCGCGGTGGCCGGCCGCGACCAATCAGCGATATTGGCGCGATATTTAAACACCACTCTGCTCATTGGTCGCGGTTACCGGTCACGAATAACCAGCATTATTGACGACAAATTTAAACACCGCTCTGCTGATTGGTCGTGGCCGTGACCAATCACCATTATTGGCGCCAAATTAAAATACCGCTCTGCTGATTGGTCTCGACCGTCGGCCGCAAACAATCAGCATTATTGCCGCCAAATTTAAACCCCGCTCTACTGATGGGTCGCGTTCGCTGGCCGCGACCAATCAGCATTATTGGCGCCAAATTTAAACCCCGCTCTGCTGATTAGTCGCGACCGCCAGCCGTGACCAATCTGCGATATAGGCGCCAAATTTTAACACCGCTTTGCTGATTGGTCGCGGTTGCCGGCCTCGACCAATCAGCGATTTTGGCGCCAAATGTAAACACCGCTCTGCTGCTTGTGCCCGGTCGGCCGCATATCTATTCTAGAATACCCGATGCGTTAGAATCGGGCCACCATCTAGTATATATATATTAGTATATTCATAGTCATGAAAATACAGAAAAATCTTTAAATGAGAAGGTGTGTCCAAGCTTTTGGTCTGTACTGTATGTATGTGTGTGTGTATATATATATATACATACAGAGTACAGACCAAAAGTTTGGACACACCTTCTCATTTAAAGATTTTTCTGTATTTTCCTGACTATGAAAATTGTACATTCACACTGAAGGCATCAAAACTATGAATTACCACATGTGGAATTATATACTTACCAAAAAAGTGTGAAACAACTGAAAATATGTCTTATATTCTAGGTTCTTCAAAGTAGCCACCTTTTGCTTTGATGACTGCTTTGCACACTCTTGGCATTCTCTTGATGAGCTTCAAGAGGTAGTCACCGGAAATGGTTTTCACTTCACAGGTGTGCCCTATCAGGTTTAATAAGTGGGATTTCTTGCCTTATAAATGGGGTTGGGACCATCAGTTGTGTTGTGCAGAAGTCAGGTGGATACACAGCTGATATTCCTACTGAATAGACTGTTAGAATTTGTATTATGGCAAGAAAAAAGCAGCTAAGTAAAGAAAAATGAGTGGCCATCATTACTTTACGAAATGAAGGTCAGTCAGTCCGAAAAATTGGGCAAACTTTGAATGTGTCTCCAAGTGCAGTCGCAAAAACCATCAAGCGCTACAAAGAAACTGTCTCACATGAGGACCGCCCCAGGAAAGGAAGACCAAGAGTCACCTCTGCTTCTGAGGATAAGTTTATCCGAGTCACCAGCCTCAGAAATCGCAGGTTAACAGCAGCTCAGATTAGAGACCAGGTCAATGCCACGCAGAGTTCTAGCAGCAGACACATCTCTACAACAACTGTTAAGAGGAGACTTTGTGCAGCAGGCCTTCATGGTAAAATAGCTGCTAGGAAACCACTGCTAAGGACAGGCAACAAGCAGAAGAGACTTGTTTGGGCTAAAGAACACAAGGAATGGACATTAGACCAGTGGAAATCTGTGCTTTGGTCTGATGAGTCCAAATTTGAGATCTTTGGTTCCAACCACCGTGTCTTTGTGCAACGCAGAAAAGGTGAACGGATGGACTCTACGTGCCTGGTTCCCACCGTGAAGCATGGAGGAGGAGGAGGTGTGATGGTGTGGGTGTGCTTTGCTGGTGACACTGTTGGGGATTTATTCAAAATTGAAGGCATACTGAACCAGCATGGCTACCACAGCATCTTGCAGCGGTACCCTATACCATCCGGTTTGCATTTAGTTGGACCATCATTTATTTTTCAACAGGACAATGACCCCAAACACACCTTGAGGCTGTGTAAGGGCTATTTGAACAAGAAGGAGAGTGATGGGGTGCTACGCCAGATGACCTGGCCTCCACAGTCACCAGACCTGAACCCAATCGAGATGGTCTGAGGTGAGCTGGACCCCAGAGTGAAGGCAAAATGTCCAACAAGTGCTAAGCATCTCTGGGAACTCCTTCAAGATTGTTGGAAGACCATTTCCGGTGACTACCTCTTGAAGCTCATCAAGAGAATGCCAAGAGTGTGCAAAGCAGTCATCAAAGCAAAAGGTGGCTACTTTGAAGAACGTAGAATATAAGACATATTTTCAGTTGTTTCACACTTTTTTGTTAAGTATATAATTCCACATGTGTTAATTCATAGTTTTGATGCCTTCAGTGTGAATGTACAATTTTCATAGTCATGAAAATACAGAAAAATCTTTAAATGAGAAGGTGTGTCCAAACTTTTGGTCAGTACTGTATATATATATATATTTTACAAATTTTGTCTGAAAAATTAATAATTTCTTCCCCTTTCACCCCTCCCGTATAGTATTTGTCAGATGAGAAGAGATGACAATCTACCATCTGTCTGTATGCAAATTATCACCCATAGCAGAGGTAGCTTAAACAAATATTGTCACAAGAGAGGTGCTACCAACCCTAATAAAATGTGGTGCTCACCCGTATGGCCGGTGACTCGGGGCCTTCTAGTGGCTTCCGCTCCACGACGGCGGTGCTGGTCCCACGCGTGTGACCGTGCCTTCGGGTTTCTTGGCCAGAGGACCTGCAATCCCCTGCCGGGCGGTTTCTGCTGCTGGGTCTGGGTTAATCCCCACAGCCTCGGACTCCGGGTCCGGTAGTAACTCTTCAATCAGGGCGAGCTCTTCAGCTGCCAGCCCCTGATTCCTTTTAGCCTGCTCCCACAGAGCTCCTGATCTTTCTTTCCTATGCTGCTTCTCTTCTTCTACTCTACTCTTCTCTTCTCTTCTCCTAACCCTGCCTCAGCCCCAGTTTTATATAGGGGAAGTTCTTCCCCTCCCAGGACTGGGCAGGAGGTGTGGCATGCATAGGATTCCTGACCAAGAGACCTCCCACCTGCTCTCAGACATAACATTGCTATTACTGTGGAGACCAGACCCCTGGGGTGCCACATTCCCCCCTAGTGAATTTTAGTACTCCGGGACTAAACATACTTTTGTAAACATAACAAATTACAAACAGAAACAACGCAATAAAGAAAATCATTAGGATGGTCACGGCGTGTCCGCAACCGGGTGCAGTTTTTCAAGAAAACAAGGGTGTCCATTTCACCAAAAACAGGGAGACGTAACCAGGTAGGGGTCTGTCCTGCCCCGAGTCCTTAACAGTCTTTCAGTCCGTCCTGGGTTACGCTCCAACTATATACACAAAGGATTCCCGGTAAATCCACCAAAGACTCCTATAAATAACTAGAAACACAAAATTATACACAAGCAACAATAGACAGGTAAACATTAATAAACAATCTAAACACTTAGATCCTCCAACGTATGGGCAACTGGCCTCTAGTGACCCTAGTGGACCTACGGAGCTGACTCACTGGTCCTGAGCTACAGGGTATAGGAGCTGTCAAGGGTAAACTGGGCAGCCGTCTACGGACTCTTTGGCTCACTAGGGGTATGGCAGGCTCACTATAAGCAGAGGGTTGATTCTCCGGGTCTGCTTGTGTAGGGTCTTCTGCCTCCTGGACCGGCTGTTCTTCCAGTTCTACCTGTGTCTCCGTAGGCACTTGGGATGCTGGTTGGAGGAACGTGAGGACGGGTACCACAACAGCACCATTGACTTGAGTCCAAGACCGAGGGAAGTCTCCGAGCACAGTACTAACCATATCTTCCCTTTCCTCTACGGGTCGAGGGTCCTCTTGTTCCTCTTCAGGGTTCCGTAGCTGTTCGGGACACTTCTTTAGGTGATCCCGGGATACAATGGCTGTGGTTTCCCCTCCGTCTTTACTGATTGTACAGATCTTTGGGTTGTCGTGGCTTGAGGGCAGTACGGTGTACGGGTCCTTCTCCCATTGGTCGTCCAACTTGTGGAGCCGTCTTTTCCTCTTCAAGACCTGCTCTCCGGGCACCAGGGGAACAGCGGGAGCATACTGGTTGTAAGTTTTCTCTTGTCTTTCCCTAGCTTGACAGAGACTTCGCTCCACGCTCTCCTGTACTTTCCGGTACTGCTGCTGCCTCACTGTGTCCCAGTCTGCTTCTGGTGAAGTGTCCTCGGGTGTCAGGACTCCCATCTCCAGATCAACAGGAAGCTTACCAGGTCTTGCCCTCATCAGGTAAGCCGGGGTACAGTTGGTGGAACCTACAGGGATGTGGTTGTATAGGTCCACCAGGTCGGGCAGCTTTTCAGGCCACAGACTGCGTTCCTCCAGGGGCAATGTTTTCAGGAGATCTATCACCACATGGTTCATTTTCTCACAAAGTCCATTAGTTTGCGGGTGATAGGGTGTTGTTCTAATCTTCCGGCATCCATACAGGGTGCAGAACTCCTGGAAGACCTCCGCTTCAAAGGCAGGCCCCTGCTCCGTCAGCACCTGCTCCGGGTATCCATGCGGACGGCAGAAGTGCTGCTGGAAGGCTCTAGCTGCTGTGTGAGCCGTTAAATCCTTGACGGGGACGACAACCAAGAACCGGGAGTAGTGATCCACGATGGTTAATGCGTAGACGTAGCCACTTCTGCTTGGGGTCAGCTTTACATGATCCAAGGCTACCAGTTCCAACGGCTGTCTGGTGATGATGGACCGCAGGGGAGTCTTCTGGCTGGCACGGTCCCTCCTTCTTAGGTTGCATGGGCCACAGTCTCTGCACCACCTCTCGATGGTCCCTCTCATGCCTACCCAATGGAACCGCCCGCGCAGCAGAAACTCCAGCTTCTTCCATCCGAAGTGCCCAGCTCCGTCGTGGTATGCCTCCATCACCATAGCTGCGTCTCTTCTTGGCACCACTACTTGCCAGATTAGTTCATGCGTCCGGGAGTTAACCATTCTGCGGCACAACTTCCCCTTGTAAAGGAACAGTCGACTCTTCTCAGCCCACAGTTGCTTGGCTTCCTCCGGAACGTCTGGGTCAAGGCGTGCATCTGGCCGAGTCAGCATCTCCTTTACCAGTCGGACGGCAGGGTCACTGTCTTGCGTCTCCGCCCAGTTGTAATGAGGTAACGGGTTGAACGTAGCGGATTGCTTACTCCTTACACGGTGTGAATACTCCACGGAAGGCGGGAAGAAGGCTGAAAATGGCGCCGGATGGCGGGAAAACTTCACGGATGGCGGGAATCTTCGCGGATTGCGGGAAGAAGGCTGAAGATGGCGCCGGATGGCGGGAATCTTCACCACAGGTTAGTTTAAAAGTCTCTTTTTCAGGCACGCAGTACCCGGCGGTTGCGGGCACGAAATCCTGCCGACTACGCCAAAAGCTGACGCGCCCCTGGGCCTGTGCTGAGTAGCGTTGCGCACGCGGGAGCCTACCCGGAGCCGGATCTGATAGGGGTAGTAGTCTCGTGGCGGTGACCCGGTCCGTGCCCAGGGAGTCCAACTGTGTGGCTGAGTATTAGCAGTAGATGTAGGACGACTACGCCACCCGTTGAATGCAGCTATGGAGCTGCCGCTGCAGGGCAGACCGCTGAGGCCGGTGGAAGGATGGTGCAGCGTGGATGGTATAACCCCCAACGGGAGGGGTATGGCCTCAGGGCAGCCGACGTGGATGATGGGGGTAGTAGGAACCACTCAGAGACGATGCGGTGTAGTTCAGGGTCTTTACTGGTGACAAAGATAGACCCTCCCGGAGTACTGGCTAGCGGTCGGGGCCTGGTCAGTCCTTGAGCAGATGGGATCCCCCTTGGCCAGGCAGAGTTGTAGGCCTCCCCAACTAATTGTACTCTTCTGGCTTCCTTGCTAGAGGCGGGTAAAGGTAGCCCACGTCCCTGAGTGTACCGTGTGGTGCTCACCCATATGGCCGGTGACTCGGGGCCTTCTAGTGGCTTCCGCTCCACGACGGCGGTGCTGGTCCCACGCGTGTGACCGTGCCTTCGGGTTTCTTGGCCAGAGGACCTGCAATCCCCTGCCGGGCGGTTTCTGCTGCTGGGTCTGGGTTAATCCCCACAGCCTCGGACTCCGGGTCCGGTAGTAACTCTTCAATCAGGGTGAGCTCTTCAGCTGCCAGCCCCTGATTCCTTTTAGCACTGCTCCCACTGAGCTCCTGATCTTTCTTTCCTATGCTGCTCCTCTTCTTCTACTCTACTCTTCTCTTCTCTTCTCCTAACCCTGCCTCAGCCCCAGTTTTATATAGGGGAAGTTCTTCCCCTCCCAGGACTGGGCAGGAGGTGTGGCATGCATAGGATTCCTGACCAAGAGACCTCCCACCTGCTCTCAGACATAACATTGCTATTACTGTGGAGACCAGACCCCTGGGGTGCCACATAAACATGTCAGCAAAACGCTGCTCATTCATTGGATGATTGGATGGTTTATGGCAGAACAAAAATTCTGGTTCTAGGCAGCACATCGTCGGGTGTAAACTGCAGATGTGCTGCCGAGAACACGATGTGTTTGGGGACAGATTGATCTACTGGTGATTGTTCTGTGCCATCAGCAAAGAGACTGGAAAACAAGCGCCGAGCAACTTCAATATTGTGAATCGCGCTCGTTTAATGGTCTGAACTCAGCGCAAGTAAATGCAACCGAAATTCTTCTGTGTAATGTGCAATATAGAAGCATTTAGGGTCCTACTTTGTCTAAAACTGGCCCTGATTACAATGAGAGGTAACACCTCTATATACAGCTGATAACACAGGATCCACCATTCACAATAGATGATATCACAGCTCACCTCCTCCTCCTCCTGTACAATGACTGATAACACAGGATCCACCATTCACAATAGATGATATCACAGCTTACCTCCTCCTGTACAATGACTGATAACACAGGATCCACCATTCACAATAGGTGATGTCACAGCTCACCTTCTCCTCCTCCTGTACAATGATTGATAACACAGGATCCACCATTCACAATAGATGATATCACAGCTCACCTCCTCCTCCTCCTGTACAATCACTGATAACACAGGATCCACCATTCACAATAGATGATATCACAGCTCACCTCCTCCTCCTCCTGTACAATGACTGATAACACAGGATCCACCATTCACAATAGATGATATCACAGCTCACCTCCTCCTGTACAATGACTGATAACACAGGATCCACCATTCACAATAGGTGATGTCACAGCTCACCTTCTCCTCCTCTTGTACAATGACTGATAACACAGGATCCACCATTCACAATAGATGATATCACAGCTCACCTCCTCCTGTACAATGACTGATAACACAGGATCCACCATTCACAATAGATGATATCACAGCTCACCTCCTCCTCCTCCTGTACAATGACTGATAACACCTCTATATACAGATAACACAGGATCCACCATTCACAATAGGTGATATCACAGCTCACCTCCTCCTCCTGTACAATGACTGATAACACCTCTATATACAGATAACACAGGATCCACCATTCACAATAGGAATGAATCTGTCAGCAGGTTCATGCCATGTAGTGTGAGGGCAGCATGGGGTGGGGGCTGAGACACGGAATTCAGCCATGTGTTAATTATGAGGCTGTGTGCTGTTGATTCCATACAATCAGTGCTTTATCAGCAGGAGATTATCACTGCCAGACTAGCTGTCCATAAGGACCCCAGCACTGATGAGCAGCTCACTGTCAGTATACAATGTATATACAGTGCTGCTGATCGGTGCGGTGGGTGCGGGCAGCTTTCTGAGCTCTGTCACATCTAGAGCAGAGAAAACTCTGTGCCACAACTGCTGCACCCAGTAAACAAGTGATACATGGCTGGAATCAGGGTCTCTTTCCCTACATCTCTACATTATGCTGCTCTGAGATTAGGTAGCAAAATCTTGGTGACAGATTTCCTTTAAAAAGGCCCAAGAGCCAGTGTGAGAAACACTACATTTCTAATATTATTTTTAATGATTGTGATATGAATAATTACCGGAAAAAAAGTTAAAAATACATTTAACACAAAAAACAAATTTAATCAATTGGACATTTTCTGACAACACATTCCCTTTCCCTTTAAGGCAGAAATAGTGACGACCTGGTCCGGTAAGGTGTGTGTGCTGCCGTTCAACTCTCAGATTGCAGCAGGTATTTCCTATTGGCTGCACACACCGCACCGGACCAGGTGGTCACTATATCGGCCTATTTTCATCCACCTGGGCTCGCAGCAGGGACCACCACGGCATTTGCTCCATCTCCTGCTTACAATTTTCATGAACAAGACACTAACTACAACTACAGCCCCATCCTGGAGACCGGTAATTATAATATACTCTAATCGAAAGACCACCCTCCCCGTTTATTTTATCAATAATCCTAATTTATTCCAACTAGCAAGTGTGGACGACCCTGCCGCCTGTACATATCAGAAATATCAGACATCCAGGTACCTAAATACCTACGCACACTCTCTATAGGGTTACATTTTCTCATACTAATTCGTCCCCCCTTTTTCTGTTCCCTACAGGGGAAGACCACCACCATACTAAATTGGTGTACACTTCACTAATTATTTGGACCAACTGGATTTCAATTCAGACTTCGAGCCCATACAATTACTGCTCATTTTATCTCATTTTAATTCTCCACTTTTAAACTTTATCTAATAAACTGATCCTGAGCCTGACCCTCTCCTCCATACTGTAACATGTAATCCATATTGTATGGAGACTCTGTATATACCGGACCCCGGTCCAGTCCGTCCTTACCAGTCAGTAAGAATCCAACCCTGAGCCTGACCCTCTCCTCCATACTGTAACATGTAATCCATATTGTATGGAGGCTCTGTATATACCGGACCCCGGTCCAGTCCGTCCTTACTAGTCAGTAAGAATCCAACCCTGAGCCTGACCCTCTCCTCCATACTGTAACATGTAATCCATATTGTATGGAGACTCTGTATATACCGGACCCCGGTCCAGTCCGTCCTTACCAGTCAGTAAGAATCCAACCCTGAGCCTGACCCTCTCCTCCATACTGTAACATGTAATCCATATTGTATGGAGACTCTGTATATACCGGACCCCGGTCCAGTCCGTCCTTACAAGTCAGTAAGAATCCAACCCTGAGCCTGACCCTCTCCTCCATACTGTAACATGTTATCCATAGTGTATGGAGACTCTGTATATACCGGACCCTGGTCCAGTCCGTCCTTACCAGTCAGTAAGAATCCAACCCTGAGCCTGACCCTCTCCTCCATACTGTAACATGTAATCCATATTGTATGGAGACTCTGTATATACCGGACCCCGGTCCAGTCCGTCCTTACCAGTCAGTAAGAATCCAACCCTGAGCCTGACCCTCTCCTCCATACTGTAACATGTAATCCATATTGCATGGAGACTCTGTATATACCGGACCCCGGTCCAGTCCGTCCTTACCAGTCAGTAAGAATCCAACCCTGAGCCTGACCCTCTCCTCCATACTGTAACATGTAATCCATTTTGTATGGAGACTCTGTATATACCGGACCCCGGTCCAGTCCGTCCTTACCAGTCAGTAAGAATCCAACCCTGAGCCTGACCCTCTCCTCCATACTGTAACATGTAATCCATTTTGTATGGAGACTCTGTATATACCGGACCCCGGTCCAGTCCGTCCTTACCAGTCAGTAAGAATCCAACCCTGAGCCTGACTCTCTCCTCCATACTGTAACATGTAATCCATATTGTATGGAGACTCTGTATATACCGGACCCCGGTCCAGTCCGTCCTTACCAGTCAATAAGAATCCAACCCTGAGCCTGACCCTCTCCTCCATACTGTAACATGTAATCCATATTGTATGGAGACTCTGTATATACCGGACCCTGGTCCAGTCCGTCCTTACCAGTCAGTAAGAATCCAACCCTGAGCCTGACCCTCTCCTCCATACTGTAACATGTAATCCATATTGTATGGAGACTCTGTATATACCGGACCCCGGTCCAGTCCGTCCTTACCAGTCAGTAAGAATCCAACCCTGAGCCTGACCCTCTCCTCCATACTGTAACATGTAATCCATATTGTATGGAGACTCTGTATATACCGGACCCCGGTCCAGTCCGTCCTTACCAGTCAGTAAGAATCCAACCCTGAGCCTGACCCTCTCCTCCATACTGTAACATGTAATCCATATTGTATGGAGACTCTGTATATACCAGACCCCGGTCCAGTCCGTCCTTACCAGTCAGTAAGAATCCAACCCTGAGCCTGACCCTCTCCTCCATACTGTAACATGTAATCCATATTGTATGGAGACTCTGTATATACCAGACCCCGGTCCAGTCCGTCCTTACCAGTCAGTAAGAATCCAACCCTGAGCCTGACCCTCTCCTCCACACTGTAACATGTAATCCATATTGTATGGAGACTCTGTATATACCGGACCCCGGTCCAGTCCGTCCTTACCAGTCAGTAAGAATCCAACCCTGAGCCTGACCCTCTCCTCCATACTGTAACATGTAATCCATATTGTATGGAGACTCTGTATATACCGGACCCTGGTCCAGTCCGTCCTTACCAGTCAGTAAGAATCCAACCCTGAGCCTGACCCTCTCCTCCATACTGTAACATGTAATCCATATTGTATGGAGACTCTGTATATACCAGACCCCGGTCCAGTCCGTCCTTACCAGTCAGTAAGAATCCAACCCTGAGCCTGACCCTCTCCTCCATACTGTAACATGTAATCCATATTGTATGGAGACTCTGTATATACCGGACCCCGGTCCAGTCCGTCCTTACAAGTCAGTAAGAATCCAACCCTGAGCCTGACCCTCTCCTCCATACTGTAACATGTAATCCATATTGTATGGAGACTCTGTATATACCAGACCCCGGTCCAGTCCGTCCTTACCAGTCAGTAAGAATCCAACCCTGAGCCTGACCCTCTCCTCCATACTGTAACATGTAATCCATATTGTATGGAGACTCTGTATATACCAGACCCCGGTCCAGTCCGTCCTTACCAGTCAGTAAGAATCCAACCCTGAGCCTGACCCTCTCCTCCACACTGTAACATGTAATCCATATTGTATGGAGACTCTGTATATACCAGACCCCGGTCCAGTCCGTCCTTACCAGTCAGTAAGAATCCAACCCTGAGCCTGACCCTCTCCTCCATACTGTAACATGTAATCAATATTGTATGGAGACTCTGTATATACCGGACCCTGGTCCAGTCCGTCCTTACCAGTCAGTAAGAATCCAACCCTGAGCCTGACCCTCTCCTCCATACTGTAACATGTAATCCATATTGTATGGAGGCTCTGTATATACCGGACCCCGGTCCAGTTCGTCCTTACCAGTCAGTAAGAATCCAACCCTGAGCCTGACCCTCTCCTCCATACTGTAACATGTAATCCATATTGTATGGAGACTCTGTATATACCGGACCCTGGTCCAGTCCGTCCTTACCAGTCAGTAAGAATCCAACCCTGAGCCTGACCCTCTCCTCCATACTGTAACATGTAAACCATATTGTATGGAGACTCTGTATATACCGGACCCTGGTCCAGTCCGTCCTTACCAGTCAGTAAGAATCCAACCCTGAGCCTGACCCTCTCCTCCATACTGTAACATGTAATCCATATTGTATGGAGACTCTGTATATACCGGACCCCGGTCCAGTCCGTCCTTACCAGTCAGTAAGAATCCAACCCTGAGCCTGACCCTCTCCTCCATACTGTAACATGTAATCCATATTGTATGGAGACTCTGTATATACCGGACCCCGGTCCAGTCCGTCCTTACCAGTCAGTAAGAATCCAACCCTGAGCCTGACCCTCTCCTCCATACTGTAACATGTAATCCATATTGTATGGAGACTCTGTATATACCAGACCCCGGTCCAGTCCGTCCTTACCAGTCAGTAAGAATCCAACCCTGAGCCTGACCCTCTCCTCCATACTGTAACATGTAATCCATATTGTATGGAGACTCTGTATATACCGGACCCCGGTCCAGTCCGTCCTTACCAGTCAGTAAGAATCCAACCCTGAGCCTGACCCTCTCCTCCATACTGTAACATGTAATCCATATTGTATGGAGACTCTGTATATACCAGACCCCGGTCCAGTCCGTCCTTACCAGTCAGTAAGAATCCAACCCTGAGCCTGACCCTCTCCTCCATACTGTAACATGTAATCCATATTGTATGGAGACTCTGTATATACCGGACCCCGGTCCAGTCCGTTCTTACCAGTCAGTAAGAATCCAACCCTGAGCCTGACCCTCTCCTCCATACTGTAACATGTAATCCATATTGTATGGAGCCTCTGTATATACCGGACCCGGTCCAGTCCGTCCTTACCAGTCAATAAGAATCCAACCCTGAGCCTGACCCTCTCCTCCATACTGTAACATGTAATCCATATTGTATGGAGACTCTGTATATACCGGACCCCGGTCCAGTCCGTCCTTACCAGTCAATAAGAATCCAACCCTGAGCCTGACCCTCTCCTCCATACTGTAACATGTAATCCATATTGTATGGAGACTCTGTATATACCAGACCCCGGTCCAGTCCGTCCTTACCAGTCAGTAAGAATCCAACCCTGAGCCTGACCCTCTCCTCCATACTGTAACATGTAATCCATATTGTATGGAGACTCTGTATATACCGGACCCCGGTCCAGTCCGTCCTTACCAGTCAGTAAGAATCCAACCCTGAGCCTGACCCTCTCCTCCATACTGTAACATGTAATCCATATTGTATGGAGACTCTGTATATACCGGACCCTGGTCCAGTTCGTCCTTACCAGTCAATAAGAATCCAACCCTGAGCCTGACCCTCTCCTCCATACTGTAACATGTAATCCATATTGTATGGAGACTCTGTATATACCGGACCCCGGTCCAGTCCGTCCTTACAAGTCAGTAAGAATCCAACCCTGAGCCGGACCCTCTCCTCCATACTGTAACATGTAATCCATATTGTATGGAGACTCTGTATATACCAGACCCCGGTCCAGTCCGTCCTTACAAGTCAGTAAGAATCCAACCCTGAGCCTGACCCTCTCCTCCATACTGTAACATGTAATCCATATTGTATGGAGACTCTGTATATACCGGACCCTGGTCCAGTCCGTCCTTACCAGTCAGTAAGAATCCAACCCTGAGCCTGACCCTCTCCTCCATACTGTAACATGTAATCCATATTGTATGGAGACTCTGTATATACCGGACCCTGGTCCAGTCCGTCCTTACCAGTCAGTAAGAATCCAACCCTGAGCCTGACCCTCTCCTCCATACTGTAACATGTAATCCATATTGTATGGAGACTCTTTATATACCGGACCCCGGTCCAGTCCGTCCTTACCAGTCAGTAAGAATCCAACCCTGAGCCTGACCCTCTCCTCCATACTGTAACATGTAATCCATATTGTATGGAGACTCTGTATATACCGGACCCCGATCCAGTCCGTCCTTACCAGTCAGTAAGAATCCAACCCTGAGCCTGACCCTCTCCTCCATACTGTAACATGTAATCCATATTGTATGGAGACTCTGTATATACCGGACCCCGGTCCAGTCCGTCCTTACCAGTCAGTAAGAATCCAACCCTGAGCCTGACCCTCTCCTCCATACTGTAACATGTAATCCATATTGTATGGAGACTCTGTATATACCGGACCCCGGTCCAGTCCGTTCTTACCAGTCAGTAAGAATCCAAACCTGAGCGTGACCCTCTCCTCCATACTGTAACATGTAATCCATATTGTATGGAGACTCTGTATATACCGGACCCCGGTCCAGTCCGTCCTTACCAGTCAGTAAGAATCCAACCCTGAGCTTGACCCTCTCCTCCATACTGTAACATGTAATCCATATTGTATGGAGACTCTGTATATACCGGACCCCGGTCCAGTCCGTCCTTACCAGTCAGTAAGAATCCAACCCTGAGCCTGACCTTCTCCTCCATACTGTAACATGTAATCCATATTGTATGGAGATTCTGTATATACCGGACCCCGGTCCAGTCCGTCCTTACCAGTCAGTAAAAATCCAACCCTGAGCCTGACCCTCTCCTCCATACTGTAACATGTAATCCATATTGTATGGAGACTCTGTATATACCGGACCCCGGTCCAGTCCGTCCTTACCAGTCAGTAAGAATCCAACCCTGAGCTTGACCCTCTCCTCCATACTGTAACATGTTATCCATATTGTATGGAGACTCTGTATATACCGGACCCCGGTCCAGTCCGTTCTTACCAGTCAGTAAGAATCCAACCCTGAGCCTGACCTTCTCCTCCATACTGTAACATGTAATCCATATTGTATGGAGACTCTGTATATACCGGACCCCGGTCCAGTCCGTCCTTACCAGTCAGTAAGAATCCAACCCTGAGCCTGACCCTCTCCTCCATACTGTAACATGTAATCCATATTGTATGGAGACTCTGTATATACCAGACCCCGGTCCAGTCCGTCCTTACCAGTCAGTAAGAATCCAACCCTGAGCCTGACCCTCTCCTCCATACTGTAACATGTAATCCATATTGTATGGAGACTCTGTATATACCGGACCCCGGTCCAGTCCGTCCTTACCAGTCAGTAAGAATCCAACCCTGAGCCTGACCCTCTCCTCCACACTGTAACATGTAATCCATATTGTATGGAGACTCTGTATATACCGGACCCCGGTCCAGTCCGTCCTTACCAGTCAGTAAGAATCCAACCCTGAGCCTGACCCTCTCCTCCATACTGTAACATGTAATCCATATTGTATGGAGACTCTGTATATACCAGACCACGGTCCAGTCCGTCCTTACCAGTCAGTAAGAATCCAACCCTGAGCCTGATCCTCTCCTCCATACTGTAACATGTAATAGATATTGTATGGAGACTCTGTATATACCAGACCACGGTCCAGTCCGTCCTTACCAGTCAGTAAGAATCCAACCCTGAGCCTGACCCTCTCCTCCATACTGTAACATGTAATCCATATTGTATGGAGACTCTGTATATACCGGACCCCGGTCCAGTCCGTCCTTACAAGTCAGTAAGAATCCAACCCTGAGACTGACCCTCTCCTCCATACTGTAACATGTAATCCATATTGTATGGAGACTCTGTATATACCGGACCCCGGTCCAGTCCGTTCTTACCAGTCAGTAAGAATCCAACCCTGAGCCTGACCCTCTCCTCCATACTGTAACATGTAATCCATATTGTATGGAGACTCTGTATATACCGGACCCTGGTCCAGTCCGTCCTTACAAGTCAGTAAGAATCCAACCCTGAGACTGACCCTCTCCTCCATACTGTAACATGTAATCCATATCGTATGGAGACTCTGTATATACCGGACCCCGGTCCAGTCCGTCCTTACCAGTCAGTAAGAATCCAACCCTGAGCCTGACCCTCTCCTCCATACTGTAACATGTAATCCATATTGTATGGAGACTCTGTATATACCGGACCCCGGTCCAGTCCGTCCTTACAAGTCAGTAAGAATCCAACCCTGAGCCTGACCCTCTCCTCCTTACTGTAACATGTAATCCATATTGTATGGAGACTCTGTATATACCGGACCCCGGTCCAGTTCGTCCTTACCAGTCAGTAAGAATCCAACCCTGAGCCTGACCCTCTCCTCCATACTGTAACATGTAATCCAAATTGTATGGAGACTCTGTATATACCGGACCCCGGTCCAGTTCGTCCTTACCAGTCAGTAAGAATCCAACCCTGAGCCTGACCCTCTCCTCCATACTGTAAAATGTAATCCATATTGTATGGAGACTCTGTATATACCGGACCCCGGTCCAGTCCGTCCTTACCAGTCAGTAAGAATCCAACCCTGAGCCTGACCCTCTCCTCCATACTGTAACATGTAATCCATATTGTATGGAGACTCTGTATATACCGGACCCCGGTCCAGTCCGTCCTTACCAGTCAGTAAGAATCCAACCCTGAGCCTGACCCTCTCCTCCATACTGTAACATGTAATCCATATTGTATGGAGACTCTGTATATACCGGACCCCGGTCCAGTCCGTCCTTACCAGTCAGTAAGAATCCAACCCTGAGCCTGACCCTCTCCTCCATACTGTAACATGTAATCCATATTGTATGGAGACACTGTATATTCCGGACCCCGGTCCAGTCCGTCCTTACCAGTCAGTAAGAATCCAACCCTGAGCCTGACCCTCTCCTCCATACTGTAACATGTAATCCATATCGTATGGAGACTCTGTATATACCGGACCCCGGTCCAGTCCGTCCTTACCAGTCAGTAAGAATCCAACCCTGAGCCTGACCCTCTCCTCCATACTGTAACATGTAATCCATATTGTATGGAGACTCTGTATATACCGGACCCCGGTCCAGTCCGTCCTTACCAGTCAGTAAGAATCCAACCCTGAGCCTGACCCTCTCCTCCATACTGTAACATGTAATCCATATTGTATGGAGGCTCTGCATATACCAGACCCCGGTCCAGTCCGTCCTTACCAGTCAGTAAGAATCCAACCCTGAGCCTGACCCTCTCCTCCATACTGTAACATGTAATATATATTGTATGGAGACTCTGTATATACCGGACCCCGGTCCAGTCCGTCCTTACCAGTCAGTAAGAATCCAACCCTGAGCCTGACCCTCTCCTCCATACTGTAACATGTAATCCATATTGTATGGAGACTCTGTATATACCGGACCCCGGTCCAGTCCGTTCTTACCAGTCAGTAAGAATCCAACCCTGAGCCTGACCTTCTCCTCCATACTGTAACATGTAATCCATATTGTATGGAGACTCTGTATATACCGGACCCCGGTCCAGTCCGTCCTTACCAGTCAGTAAGAATCCAACCCTGAGCCTGACCCTCTCCTCCATACTGTAACATGTAATCCATATTGTATGGAGACTCTGTATATACCAGACCCCGGTCCAGTCCGTCCTTACCAGTCAGTAAGAATCCAACCCTGAGCCTGACCCTCTCCTCCATACTGTAACATGTAATCCATATTGTATGGAGACTCTGTATATACCGGACCCCGGTCCAGTCCGTCCTTACCAGTCAGTAAGAATCCAACCCTGAGCCTGACCCTCTCCTCCATACTGTAACATGTAATCCATATTGTATGGAGACTCTGTATATACCGGACCCCGGTCCAGTCCGTTCTTACCAGTCAGTAAGAATCCAAACCTGAGCCTGACCTTCTCCTCCATACTGTAACATGTAATCCATATTGTATGGAGACTCTGTATATACCGGACCCCGGTCCAGTCCGTCCTTACCAGTCAGTAAAAATCCAACCCTGAGCCTGACCCTCTCCTCCATACTGTAACATGTAATCCATATTGTATGGAGACTCTGTATATACCGGACCCCGGTCCAGTCCGTCCTTACCAGTCAGTAAGAATCCAACCCTGAGCCTGACCCTCTCCTCCATACTGTAACATGTAATCCATATTGTATGGAGACTCTGTATATACCGGACCCCGGTCCAGTCCGTCCTTACCAGTCAGTAAGAATCCAACCCTGAGCCTGATCCTCTCCTCCATACTGTAACATGTAATAGATATTGTATGGAGACTCTGTATATACCGGCCCCCGTCCAGTCCATCCTTACCAGTCAGTAAGAATCCAACCCTGAGCCAGACCCTCTCCTCCATACTGTAACATGTAATCCATATTGTATGGAGACTCTGTATATACCGGACCCCGGTCCAGTCCGTCCTTACCAGTCAGTAAGAATCCAACCCTGAGCCTGACCCTCTCCTCCATACTGTAACATGTAATCCATATTGTATGGAGACTCTGTATATACCGGACCCCGGTCCAGTCCGTCCTTACCAGTCAGTAAGAATCCAACCCTGAGCCTGACCCTCTCCTCCATACTGTAACATGTAATCCATATTGTATGGAGACTCTGTATATACCGGACCCCGGTCCAGTCCGTCCTTACCAGTCAGTAAGAATCCAACCCTGAGCCTGACCCTCTCCTCCACACTGTAACATGTAATCCATATTGTATGGAGACTCTGTATATACCGGACCCCGGTCCAGTCCGTCCTTACCAGTCAGTAAGAATCCAACCCTGAGCCTGACCCTCTCCTCCATACTGTAACATGTAATCCATATTGTATGGAGACTCTGTATATACCGGACCCCGGTCCAGTCCGTCCTTACCAGTCAGTAAGAATCCAACCCTGAGCCTGACCCTCTCCTCCACACTGTAACATGTAATCCATATTGTATGGAGACTCTGTATATACCGGACCCCGGTCCAGTCCGTCCTTACCAGTCAGTAAGAATCCAACCCTGAGCCTGACCCTCTCCTCCATACTGTAACATGTAATCCATATTGTATGGAGACTCTGTATATACCGGACCCCGGTCCAGTCCGTCCTTACCAGTCAGTAAGAATCCAACCCTGAGCCTGATCCTCTCCTCCATACTGTAACATGTAATAGATATTGTATGGAGACTCTGTATATACCGGACCCCCGTCCAGTCCATCCTTACCAGTCAGTAAGAATCCAACCCTGAGCCAGACCCTCTCCTCCATACTGTAACATGTAATCCATATTGTATGGAGACTCTGTATATACCGGACCCCGGTCCAGTCCGTCCTTACCAGTCAGTAAGAATCCAACCCTGAGCGTGACCCTCTCCTCCATACTGTAACATGTAATAGATATTGTATGGAGACTCTGTATATACCGGCCCCCGGTCCAGTCCGTCCTTACCAGTCAGTAAGAATCCAACCCTGAGCCTGATCCTCTCCTCCATACTGTAACATGTAATAGATATTGTATGGAGACTCTGTATATACCGGACCCCGGTCCAGTCCGTCCTTACCAGTCAGTAAGAATCCAACCCTGAGCCTGACCCTCTCCTCCATACTGTAACATGTAATCCATATTGTATGGAGACTCTGTATATACCGGCCCCCGTCCAGTCCATCCTTACCAGTCAGTAAAAATCCAACCCTGAGCCTGACCCTCTCCTCCATACTGTAACATGTAATCCATATTGTATGGAGACTCTGTATATACCGGACCCCGGTCCAGTCCATCCTTACCAGTCAGTAAGAATCCAACCCTGAGCCTGACCCTCTCCTCCACACTGTAATATGTAATCCATATTGTATGGAGACTCTGTATATACCGGACCCCGGTCCAGTCCGTCCTTACCAGTCAGTAAGAATCCAACCCTGAGCCTGACCCTCTCCTCCATACTGTAACATGTAATCCATATTGTATGGAGACTCTGTATATACCAGACCACGGTCCAGTCCGTCCTTACCAGTCAGTAAGAATCCAACCCTGAGCCTGATCCTCTCCTCCATACTGTAACATGTAATAGATATTGTATGGAGACTCTGTATATACCGGACCCCCGTCCAGTCCATCCTTACCAGTCAGTAAGAATCCAACCCTGAGCCAGACCCTCTCCTCCATACTGTAACATGTAATCCATATTGTATGGAGACTCTGTATATACCGGACCCCGGTCCAGTCCGTCCTTACCAGTCAGTAAGAATCCAACCCTGAGCGTGACCCTCTCCTCCATACTGTAACATGTAATAGATATTGTATGGAGACTCTGTATATACCGGCCCCCGTCCAGTCCGTCCTTACCAGTCAGTAAGAATCCAACCCTGAGCCTGACCCTCTCCTCCATACTGTAACATGTTATCCATATTGTATGGAGACTCTGTATATACCGGACCCCGGTCCAGTCCGTCCTTACCAGTCAGTAAGAATCCAACCCTGAGCCTGACCCTCTCCTCCATACTGTAACATGTAATCCATATTGTATGGAGACTCTGTATATACCGGACCCCGGTCCAGTCCGTCCTTACCAGTCAGTAAGAAACCAACCCTGAGCCTGACCCTCTCCTCCACACTGTAACATGTAATCCATATTGTATGGAGACTCTGTATATACCAGACCACGGTCCAGTCCGTCCTTACCAGTCAGTAAGAATCCAACCCTGAGCCTGATCCTCTCCTCCATACTGTAACATGTAATCCATATTGTATGGAGACTCTGTATATACCGGCCCCCGTCCAGTCCATCCTTACCAGTCAGTAAGAATCCAACCCTGAGCGTGACCCTCTCCTCCATACTGTAACATGTAATCCATATTGTATGGAGACTCTGTATATACCGGACCCCGGTCCAGTCCGTCCTTACAAGTCAGTAAGAATCCAACCCTGAGCCTGACCCTCTCCTCCATACTGTAACATGTAATCCAAATTGTATGGAGACTCTGTATATACCGGACCCCGGTCCAGTTCGTCCTTACCAGTCAGTAAGAATCCAACCCTGAGCCTGACCCTCTCCTCCATACTGTAAAATGTAATCCATATTGTATAGAGACTCTGTATATACCGGACCCCGGTCCAGTCCGTCCTTACCAGTCAGTAAGAATCCAACCCTGAGCCTGACCCTCTCCTCCATACTGTAACATGTAATCCATATTGTATGGAGACTCTGTATATACCGGACCCCGGTCCAGTCCGTCCTTACCAGTCAGTAAGAATCCAACCCTGAGCCTGACCCTCTCCTCCATACTGTAACATGTAATCCATATTGTATGGAGACTCTGTATATACCGGACCCCGGTCCAGTCCGTCCTTACCAGTCAGTAAGAATCCAACCCTGAGCCTGACCCTCTCCTCCATACTGTAACATGTAATATATATTGTATGGAGACTCTGTATATACCAGACCCCGGTCCAGTCCGTCCTTACCAGTCAGTAAGAATCCAACCCTGAGCCTGACCCTCTCCTCCATACTGTAACATGTAATCCATATTGTATGGAGACTCTGTATATACCGGACCCCGGTCCAGTCCGTCCTTACAAGTCAGTAAGAATCCAACCCTGAGCCTGACCCTCTCCTCCATACTGTAACATGTAATCCATATTGTATGGAGACTCTGTATATACCGGACCCTGGTCCAGTCCGTCCTTACCAGTCAGTAAGAATCCAACCCTGAGCCTGACCCTCTCCTCCATACTGTAACATGTAATCCATATTGTATGGAGACTCTGTATATACCGGAACCCGGTCCAGTCCGTCCTTACCAGTCAGTAAGAATCCAACCCTGAGCCTGACCCTCTCGTCCATACTGTAACATGTAATCCATATTGTATGGAGACTCTGTATATACCGGACCCCGGTCCAGTCCGTCCTTACCAGTCAGTAAGAATCCAACCCTGAGCGTGACCCTCTCCTCCATACTGTAACATGTAATAGATATTGTATGGAGACTCTGTATATACCGAACCCCGGTCCAGTCCGTCCTTACCAGTCAGTAAGAATCCAACCCTGAGCCTGATCCTCTCCTCCATACTGTAACATGTAATAGATATTGTATGGAGACTCTGTATATACCGGCCCCCGTCCAGTCCATCCTTACCAGTCAGTAAGAATCCAACCCTGAGCCTGACCCTCTCCTCCATACTGTAACATGTAATCCATATTGTATGGAGACTCTGTATATACCGGACCCCGGTCCAGTCCGTCCTTACCAGTCAGTAAGAATCCAACCCTGAGCCTGACCCTCTCCTCCATACTGTAACATGTAATCCATATTGTATGGAGACTCTGTATATACCGGACCCCGGTCCAGTCCGTCCCTACCAGTCAGTAAGAATCCAACCCTGAGCCTGACACTCTCCTCCATACTGTAACATGTAATCCATATTGTATGGAGACTCTGTATATACCGGACCCCGGTCCAGTCCGTCCCTACCAGTCAGTAAGAATCCAACCCTGAGCCTGACCCTCTCCTCCATACTGTAACATGTAATATATATTGTATGGAGACTCTGTATATACCAGACCCCGGTCCAGTCCGTCCTTACCAGTCAGTAAGAATCCAACCCTGAGCCTGACCCTCTCCTCCATACTGTAACATGTAATCCATATTGTATGGAGACTCTGTATATACCGGACCCCGGTCCAGTCCGTCCTTACAAGTCAGTAAGAATCCAACCCTGAGCCTGACCCTCTCCTCCATACTGTAACATGTAATCCATATTGTATGGAGACTCTGTATATACCGGACCCTGGTCCAGTCCGTCCTTACCAGTCAGTAAGAATCCAACCCTGAGCCTGACCCTCTCCTCCATACTGTAACATGTAATCCATATTGTATGGAGACTCTGTATATACCGGAACCCGGTCCAGTCCGTCCTTACCAGTCAGTAAGAATCCAACCCTGAGCCTGACCCTCTCGTCCATACTGTAACATGTAATCCATATTGTATGGAGACTCTGTATATACCGGACCCCGGTCCAGTCCGTCCTTACCAGTCAGTAAGAATCCAACCCTGAGCGTGACCCTCTCCTCCATACTGTAACATGTAATAGATATTGTATGGAGACTCTGTATATACCGAACCCCGGTCCAGTCCGTCCTTACCAGTCAGTAAGAATCCAACCCTGAGCCTGATCCTCTCCTCCATACTGTAACATGTAATCCATATTGTATGGAGACTCTGTATATACCGGACCCCGGTCCAGTCCGTCCTTACCAGTCAGTAAGAATCCAACCCTGAGCCTGACCCTCTCCTCCATACTGTAACATGTAATCCATATTGTATGGAGACTCTGTATATACCGGACCCCGGTCCAGTCCGTCCCTACCAGTCAGTAAGAATCCAACCCTGAGCCTGACACTCTCCTCCATACTGTAACATGTAATCCATATTGTATGGAGACTCTGTATATACCGGACCCCGGTCCAGTCCGTCCTTACCAGTCAGTAAGAATCCAACCCTGAGCCTGACCCTCTCCTCCATACTGTAACATGTAATCCAAATTGTATGGAGACTCTGTATATACCGGACCCCGGTCCAGTTCGTCCTTACCAGTCAGTAAGAATCCAACCCTGAGCCTGACCCTCTCCTCCATACTGTAAAATGTAATCCATATTGTATAGAGACTCTGTATATACCGGACCCCGGTCCAGTCCGTCCTTACCAGTCAGTAAGAATCCAACCCTGAGCCTGACCCTCTCCTCCATACTGTAACATGTAATCCATATTGTATGGAGACTCTGTATATACCGGACCCCGGTCCAGTCCGTCCTTACCAGTCAGTAAGAATCCAACCCTGAGCCTGACCCTCTCCTCCATACTATAACATGTAATATATATTGTATGGAGACTCTGTATATACCAGACCCCGGTCCAGTCCGTCCTTACCAGTCAGTAAGAATCCAACCCTGAGCCTGACCCTCTCCTCCATACTGTAACATGTAATCCATATTGTATGGAGACTCTGTATATACCGGACCCCGGTCCAGTCCGTCCTTACAAGTCAGTAAGAATCCAACCCTGAGCCTGACCCTCTCCTCCATACTGTAACATGTAATCCATATTGTATGGAGACTCTGTATATACCGGACCCTGGTCCAGTCCGTCCTTACCAGTCAGTAAGAATCCAACCCTGAGCCTGACCCTCTCCTCCATACTGTAACATGTAATCCATATTGTATGGAGACTCTGTATATACCGGAACCCGGTCCAGTCCGTCCTTACCAGTCAGTAAGAATCCAACCCTGAGCCTGACCCTCTCGTCCATACTGTAACATGTAATCCATATTGTATGGAGACTCTGTATATACCGGACCCCGGTCCAGTCCGTTCTTACCAGTCAGTAAGAATCCAACCCTGAGCCTGACCCTCTCCTCCATACTGTAACATGTAATCCATATTGTATGGAGACTCTGTATATACCGGACCCCGGTCCAGTCCGTCCTTACCAGTCAGTAAAAATCCAACCCTGAGCCTGACCCTCTCCTCCATACTGTAACATGTAATCCATATTGTATGGAGACTCTGTATATACCGGACCCCGGTCCAGTCCGTCCTTACCAGTCAGTAAGAATCCAACCCTGAGCTTGACCCTCTCCTCCATACTGTAACATGTAATCCATATTGTATGGAGACTCTGTATATACCGGACCCCGGTCCAGTCCGTCCTTACCAGTCAGTAAGAATCCAACCCTGAGCCTGACCCTCTCCTCCATACTGTAACATGTAATCCATATTGTATGGAGACTCTGTATATACCAGACCACGGTCCAGTCCGTCCTTACCAGTCAGTAAGAATCCAACCCTGAGCCTGATCCTCTCCTCCATACTGTAACATGTAATAGATATTGTATGGAGACTCTGTATATACCGGCCCCCGGTCCAGTCCGTCCTTACCAGTCAGTAAGAATCCAACCCTGAGCCTGACCCTCTCCTCCATACTGTAACATGTAATCCATATTGTATGGAGACTCTGTATATACCGGACCCCGGTCCAGTCTGTCCTTACAAGTCAGTAAGAATCCAACCCTGAGCCTGAACCTCTCCTCCATACTGTAACATGTAATCCATATTGTATGGAGACTCTGTATATACCGGCCCCCGGTCCAATCCGTCCTTACCAGTCAGTAAGAATCCAACCCTGAGCCTGACCCTCTCCTCCATACTGTAACATGTAATCCATATTGTATGGAGACTCTGTATATACCGGACCCCGGTCCAGTCTGTCCTTACAAGTCAGTAAGAATCCAACCCTGAGCCTGAACCTCTCCTCCATACTGTAACATGTAATCCATATTGTATGGAGACTCTGTATATACCGGACCCCGGTCCAGTCCGTCCTTACCAGTCAGTAAGAATCCAACCCTGAGCCTGACCCTCTCCTCCATACTGTAACATGTAATCCATATCGTATGGAGACTCTGTATATACCGGACCCCGGTCCAGTCCGTCCTTACAAGTCAGTAAGAATCCAACCCTGAGCCTGACCCTCTCCTCCATACTGTAACATGTAATCCAAATTGTATGGAGACTCTGTATATACCGGACCCCGGTCCAGTTCGTCCTTGCCAGTCAGTAAGAATCCAACCCTGAGCCTGACCCTCTCCTCCATACTGTAAAATGTAATCCATATTGTATGGAGACTCTGTATATACCGGACCCCGGTCCAGTCCGTCCTTACCAGTCAGTAAGAATCCAACCCTGAGCCTGACACTCTCCTCCATACTGTAACATGTAATCCATATTGTATGGAGACTCTGTATATACCAGACCCCGGTCCAGTCCGTCCTTACCAGTCAGTAAGAATCCAACCCTGAGCCTGACCCTCTCCTCCATACTGTAACATGTAATCCATA
Source organism: Phyllobates terribilis (assembly GCF_046119375.1). Taxonomy (NCBI): domain Eukaryota; kingdom Metazoa; phylum Chordata; class Amphibia; order Anura; family Dendrobatidae; genus Phyllobates; species Phyllobates terribilis. The sequence goes on along the minus strand of NW_027362767.1, from coordinate 468,926,988 downwards.
TTGTATGGAGACTCTGTATATACCGGACCCCGGTCCAGTCCGTCCTTACCAGTCAGTAAGAATCCAACCCTGAGCCTGACCCTCTCCTCCATACTGTAACATGTAATATATATTGTATGGAGACTCTGTATATACCAGACCCCGGTCCAGTCCGTCCTTACCAGTCAGTAAGAATCCAACCCTGAGCCTGACCCTCTCCTCCATACTGTAACATGTAATCCATATTGTATGGAGACTCTGTATATACCAGACCCCGGTCCAGTCCGTCCTTACCAGTCAGTAAGAATCCAACCCTGAGCCTGACCCTCTCCTCCATACTGTAACATGTAATCCATATTGTATGGAGACTCTGTATATACCGGACCCCGGTCCAGTCCGTCCTTACCAGTCAATAAGAATCCAACCCTGAGCCTGACCCTCTCCTCCATACTGTAACATGTAATCCATATTGTATGGAGACTCTGTATATACCAGACCCCGGTCCAGTCCGTCCTTACCAGTCAGTAAGAATCCAACCCTGAGCCTGACCCTCTCCTCCATACTGTAACATGTAATCCATATTGTATGGAGACTCTGTATATACCGGACCCCGGTCCAGTCCGTCCTTACCAGTCAGTAAGAATCCAACCCTGAGCCTGACCCTCTCCTCCATACTGTAACATGTAATCCATATTGTATGGAGACTCTGTATATACCAGACCCCGGTCCAGTCCGTCCTTACAAGTCAGTATGAATCCAACCCTGAGCGTGACCCTCTCCTCCATACTGTAACATGTAATCCATATTGTATGGAGACTCTGTATATACCGGACCCCGGTCCAGTCCGTCCTTACCAGTCAGTAAGAATCCAACCCTGAGCCTGACCCTCTCCTCCATACTGTAACATGTAATCCATATTGTATGGAGACTCTGTATATACCAGACCCCGGTCCAGTCCGTCCTTACAAGTCAGTATGAATCCAACCCTGAGCCTGACCCTCTCCTCCATACTGTAACATGTAATCCATACTGTATGGAGACACTGTATATACTGGACCCCGGTCCAGTCCGTCCTTACCAGTCAGTAAGAATCCAACCCTGAGCCTGACCCTCTCCTCCATACTGTAACATGTAATCCATATTGTATGGAGACTCTGTATATACCGGACCCCGGTCCAGTCCGTCCTTACCAGTCAGTAAGAATCCAACCCTGAGCCTGACCCTCTCCTCCATACTGTAACATGTAATCCATAATGTATGGAGACTCTGTATATACCGGACCCCGGTCCAGTCCGTCCTTACCAGTCAGTAAGAATCCAACCCTGAGCCTGACCCTCTCCTCCATACTGTAACATGTAATCCATATTGTATGGAGACACTGTATATACCGGACCCTGGTCCAGTCCGTCCTTACCAGTCAGTAAGAATCCAACCCTGAGCCTGACCCTCTCCTCCATACTGTAACATGTAATCCATATTGTATGGAGACTCTGTATATACCGGACCCCGGTCCAGTCCGTCCTTACCAGTCAGTAAGAATCCAACCCTGAGCCTGACCCTCTCCTCCATACTGTAACAAGTTATCCATATTGTATGGAGACTCTGTATATACCAGACCCCGGTCCAGTCCGTCCTTACCAGTCAGTAAGAATCCAACCCTGAGCCTGACCCTCTCCTCCATACTGAAACATGTAATCCATATTGTATGGAGACTCTGTATATACCGGACCCCGGTCCAGTCCGTCCTTACCAGTCAGTAAGAATCCAACCCTGAGCCTGACCCTCTCCTCCATACTGTAACATGTAATCCATATTGTATGGAGACTCTGTATATACCGGACCCCGGTCCAGTCCGTCCTTACCAGTCAGTAAGAATCCAACCCTGAGCCTGACCTTCTCCTCCATACTGTAACATGTAATCCATATTGTATGGAGACACTGTATATACCGGACCCTGGTCCAGTCCGTCCTTACCAGTCAGTAAGAATCCAACCCTGAGCCTGACCCTCTCCTCCATACTGTAACATGTAATCCATATTGTATGGAGACTCTGTATATACCGGACCCCGGTCCAGTCCGTCCTTACCAGTCAGTAAGAATCCAACCCTGAGCCTGACCCTCTCCTCCATACTGTAACATGTAATCCATATTGTATGGAGACTCTGTATATACCGGACCCCGGTCCAGTCCGTCCTTACAAGTCAGTAAGAATCCAACCCTGAGCCTGACCCTCTCCTCCATACTGTAACATGTAATCCATATTGTATGGAGACTCTGTATATACCGGACCCTGGTCCAGTCCGTCCTTACCAGTCAGTAAGAATCCAACCCTGAGCCTGACCCTCTCCTCCATACTGTAACATGTAATCCATATTGTATGGAGACTCTGTATATACCGGAACCCGGTCCAGTCCGTCCTTACCAGTCAGTAAGAATCCAACCCTGAGCCTGACCCTCTCGTCCATACTGTAACATGTAATCCATATTGTATGGAGACTCTGTATATACCGGACCCCGGTCCAGTCCGTCCTTACCAGTCAGTAAGAATCCAACCCTGAGCGTGACCCTCTCCTCCATACTGTAACATGTAATAGATATTGTATGGAGACTCTGTATATACCGGCCCCCGTCCAGTCCATCCTTACCAGTCAGTAAGAATCCAACCCTGAGCCTGACCCTCTCCTCCATACTGTAACATGTAATCCATATTGTATGGAGACTCTGTATATACCGGACCCCGGTCCAGTCCGTCCTTACCAGTCAGTAAGAATCCAACCCTGAGCCTGACCCTCTCCTCCATACTGTAACATGTAATCCATATTGTATGGAGACTCTGTATATACCGGACCCCGGTCCAGTCCGTCCCTACCAGTCAGTAAGAATCCAACCCTGAGCCTGACACTCTCCTCCATACTGTAACATGTAATCCATATTGTATGGAGACTCTGTATATACCGGACCCCGGTCCAGTCCGTCCTTACCAGTCAGTAAGAATCCAACCCTGAGCCTGACCCTCTCCTCCATACTGTAACATGTAATCCATATTGTATGGAGACTCTGTATATACCGGACCCCGGTCCAGTCCGTCCTTACCAGTCAGTAAAAATCCAACCCTGAGCCTGACCCTCTCCTCCATACTGTAACATGTAATCCATATTGTATGGAGACTCTGTATATACCGGACCCCGGTCCAGTCCGTCCTTACCAGTCAGTAAGAATCCAACCCTGAGCTTGACCCTCTCCTCCATACTGTAACATGTAATCCATATTGTATGGAGACTCTGTATATACCGGACCCCGGTCCAGTCCGTCCTTACCAGTCAGTAAGAATCCAACCCTGAGCCTGACCCTCTCCTCCATACTGTAACATGTAATCCATATTGTATGGAGACTCTGTATATACCAGACCACGGTCCAGTCCGTCCTTACCAGTCAGTAAGAATCCAACCCTGAGCCTGATCCTCTCCTCCATACTGTAACATGTAATAGATATTGTATGGAGACTCTGTATATACCGGCCCCCGGTCCAGTCCGTCCTTACCAGTCAGTAAGAATCCAACCCTGAGCCTGACCCTCTCCTCCATACTGTAACATGTAATCCATATTGTATGGAGACTCTGTATATACCGGACCCCGGTCCAGTCTGTCCTTACAAGTCAGTAAGAATCCAACCCTGAGCCTGAACCTCTCCTCCATACTGTAACATGTAATCCATATTGTATGGAGACTCTGTATATACCGGCCCCCGGTCCAATCCGTCCTTACCAGTCAGTAAGAATCCAACCCTGAGCCTGACCCTCTCCTCCATACTGTAACATGTAATCCATATTGTATGGAGACTCTGTATATACCGGACCCCGGTCCAGTCTGTCCTTACAAGTCAGTAAGAATCCAACCCTGAGCCTGAACCTCTCCTCCATACTGTAACATGTAATCCATATTGTATGGAGACTCTGTATATACCGGACCCCGGTCCAGTCCGTCCTTACCAGTCAGTAAGAATCCAACCCTGAGCCTGACCCTCTCCTCCATACTGTAACATGTAATCCATATCGTATGGAGACTCTGTATATACCGGACCCCGGTCCAGTCCGTCCTTACAAGTCAGTAAGAATCCAACCCTGAGCCTGACCCTCTCCTCCATACTGTAACATGTAATCCAAATTGTATGGAGACTCTGTATATACCGGACCCCGGTCCAGTTCGTCCTTGCCAGTCAGTAAGAATCCAACCCTGAGCCTGACCCTCTCCTCCATACTGTAACATGTAATCCATATTGTATGGAGACTCTGTATATACCGGACCCCGGTCCAGTCCGTCCTTACCAGTCAGTAAGAATCCAACCCTGAGCCTGACACTCTCCTCCATACTGTAACATGTAATCCATATTGTATGGAGACTCTGTATATACCAGACCCCGGTCCAGTCCGTCCTTACCAGTCAGTAAGAATCCAACCCTGAGCCTGACCCTCTCCTCCATACTGTAACATGTAATCCATATTGTATGGAGACTCTGTATATACCGGACCCCGGTCCAGTCCGTCCTTACCAGTCAGTAAGAATCCAACCCTGAGCCTGACCCTCTCCTCCATACTGTAACATGTAATATATATTGTATGGAGACTCTGTATATACCAGACCCCGGTCCAGTCCGTCCTTACCAGTCAGTAAGAATCCAACCCTGAGCCTGACCCTCTCCTCCATACTGTAACATGTAATCCATATTGTATGGAGACTCTGTATATACCAGACCCCGGTCCAGTCCGTCCTTACCAGTCAGTAAGAATCCAACCCTGAGCCTGACCCTCTCCTCCATACTGTAACATGTAATCCATATTGTATGGAGACTCTGTATATACCGGACCCCGGTCCAGTCCGTCCTTACCAGTCAATAAGAATCCAACCCTGAGCCTGACCCTCTCCTCCATACTGTAACATGTAATCCATATTGTATGGAGACTCTGTATATACCGGACCCCGGTCCAGTCCGTCCTTACCAGTCAGTAAGAATCCAACCCTGAGCCTGACCCTCTCCTCCATACTGTAACATGTAATCCATATTGTATGGAGACTCTGTATATACCAGACCCCGGTCCAGTCCGTCCTTACCAGTCAGTAAGAATCCAACCCTGAGCCTGACCCTCTCCTCCATACTGTAACATGTAATCCATATTGTATGGAGACTCTGTATATACCGGACCCCGGTCCAGTCCGTCCTTACCAGTCAGTAAGAATCCAACCCTGAGCCTGACCCTCTCCTTCATACTGTAACATGTAATCCATATTGTATGGAGACTCTGTATATACCAGACCCCGGTCCAGTCCGTCCTTACAAGTCAGTATGAATCCAACCCTGAGCGTGACCCTCTCCTCCATACTGTAACATGTAATCCATATTGTATGGAGACTCTGTATATACCGGACCCCGGTCCAGTCCGTCCTTACCAGTCAGTAAGAATCCAACCCTGAGCCTGACCCTCTCCTCCATACTGTAACATGTAATCCATATTGTATGGAGACTCTGTATATACCAGACCCCGGTCCAGTCCGTCCTTACAAGTCAGTATGAATCCAACCCTGAGCCTGACCCTCTCCTCCATACTGTAACATGTAATCCATACTGTATGGAGACACTGTATATACTGGACCCCGGTCCAGTCCGTCCTTACCAGTCAGTAAGAATCCAACCCTGAGCCTGACCCTCTCCTCCATACTGTAACATGTAATCCATATTGTATGGAGACTCTGTATATACCGGACCCCGGTCCAGTCCGTCCTTACCAGTCAGTAAGAATCCAACCCTGAGCCTGACCCTCTCCTCCATACTGTAACATGTAATCCATAATGTATGGAGACTCTGTATATACCGGACCCCGGTCCAGTCCGTCCTTACCAGTCAGTAAGAATCCAACCCTGAGCCTGACCCTCTCCTCCATACTGTAACATGTAATCCATATTGTATGGAGACACTGTATATACCGGACCCTGGTCCAGTCCGTCCTTACCAGTCAGTAAGAATCCAACCCTGAGCCTGACCCTCTCCTCCATACTGTAACATGTAATCCATATTGTATGGAGACTCTGTATATACCGGACCCCGGTCCAGTCCGTCCTTACCAGTCAGTAAGAATCCAACCCTGAGCCTGACCCTCTCCTCCATACTGTAACAAGTTATCCATATTGTATGGAGACTCTGTATATACCAGACCCCGGTCCAGTCCGTCCTTACCAGTCAGTAAGAATCCAACCCTGAGCCTGACCCTCTCCTCCATACTGTAACATGTAATCCATATTGTATGGAGACTCTGTATATACCGGACCCCGGTCCAGTCCGTCCTTACCAGTCAGTAAGAATCCAACCCTGAGCCTGACCCTCTCCTCCATACTGTAACATGTAATCCATATTGTATGGAGACTCTGTATATACCGGACCCCGGTCCAGTCCGTCCTTACCAGTCAGTAAGAATCCAACCCTGAGCCTGACCTTCTCCTCCATACTGTAACATGTAATCCATATTGTATGGAGACACTGTATATACCGGACCCTGGTCCAGTCCGTCCTTACCAGTCAGTAAGAATCCAACCCTGAGCCTGACCCTCTCCTCCATACTGTAACATGTAATCCATATTGTATGGAGACTCTGTATATACCGGACCCCGGTCCAGTCCGTCCTTACCAGTCAGTAAGAATCCAACCCTGAGCCTGACCCTCTCCTCCATACTGTAACATGTAATCCATATTGTATGGAGACTCTGTATATACCGGACCCCGGTCCAGTCCGTCCTTACAAGTCAGTAAGAATCCAACCCTGAGCCTGACCCTCTCCTCCATACTGTAACATGTAATCCATATTGTATGGAGACTCTGTATATACCGGACCCTGGTCCAGTCCGTCCTTACCAGTCAGTAAGAATCCAACCCTGAGCCTGACCCTCTCCTCCATACTGTAACATGTAATCCATATTGTATGGAGACTCTGTATATACCGGAACCCGGTCCAGTCCGTCCTTACCAGTCAGTAAGAATCCAACCCTGAGCCTGACCCTCTCGTCCATACTGTAACATGTAATCCATATTGTATGGAGACTCTGTATATACCGGACCCCGGTCCAGTCCGTCCTTACCAGTCAGTAAGAATCCAACCCTGAGCGTGACCCTCTCCTCCATACTGTAACATGTAATAGATATTGTATGGAGACTCTGTATATACCGGCCCCCGTCCAGTCCATCCTTACCAGTCAGTAAGAATCCAACCCTGAGCCTGACCCTCTCCTCCATACTGTAACATGTAATCCATATTGTATGGAGACTCTGTATATACCGGACCCCGGTCCAGTCCGTCCTTACCAGTCAGTAAGAATCCAACCCTGAGCCTGACCCTCTCCTCCATACTGTAACATGTAATCCATATTGTATGGAGACTCTGTATATACCGGACCCCGGTCCAGTCCGTCCCTACCAGTCAGTAAGAATCCAACCCTGAGCCTGACACTCTCCTCCATACTGTAACATGTAATCCATATTGTATGGAGACTCTGTATATACCGGACCCCGGTCCAGTCCGTCCTTACCAGTCAGTAAGAATCCAACCCTGAGCCTGACCCTCTCCTCCATACTGTAACATGTAATCCAAATTGTATGGAGACTCTGTATATACCGGACCCCGGTCCAGTTCGTCCTTACCAGTCAGTAAGAATCCAACCCTGAGCCTGACCCTCTCCTCCATACTGTAAAATGTAATCCATATTGTATAGAGACTCTGTATATACCGGACCCCGGTCCAGTCCGTCCTTACCAGTCAGTAAGAATCCAACCCTGAGCCTGACCCTCTCCTCCATACTGTAACATGTAATCCATATTGTATGGAGACTCTGTATATACCGGACCCCGGTCCAGTCCGTCCTTACCAGTCAGTAAGAATCCAACCCTGAGCCTGACCCTCTCCTCCATACTGTAACATGTAATCCATATTGTATGGAGACTCTGTATATACCGGACCCCGGTCCAGTCCGTCCTTACCAGTCAGTAAGAATCCAACCCTGAGCCTGACCCTCTCCTCCATACTATAACATGTAATATATATTGTATGGAGACTCTGTATATACCAGACCCCGGTCCAGTCCGTCCTTACCAGTCAGTAAGAATCCAACCCTGAGCCTGACCCTCTCCTCCATACTGTAACATGTAATCCATATTGTATGGAGACTCTGTATATACCGGACCCCGGTCCAGTCCGTCCTTACAAGTCAGTAAGAATCCAACCCTGAGCCTGACCCTCTCCTCCATACTGTAACATGTAATCCATATTGTATGGAGACTCTGTATATACCGGACCCTGGTCCAGTCCGTCCTTACCAGTCAGTAAGAATCCAACCCTGAGCCTGACCCTCTCCTCCATACTGTAACATGTAATCCATATTGTATGGAGACTCTGTATATACCGGAACCCGGTCCAGTCCGTCCTTACCAGTCAGTAAGAATCCAACCCTGAGCCTGACCCTCTCGTCCATACTGTAACATGTAATCCATATTGTATGGAGACTCTGTATATACCGGACCCCGGTCCAGTCCGTTCTTACCAGTCAGTAAGAATCCAAACCTGAGCCTGACCCTCTCCTCCATACTGTAACATGTAATCCATATTGTATGGAGACTCTGTATATACCGGACCCCGGTCCAGTCCGTCCTTACCAGTCAGTAAGAATCCAACCCTGAGCCTGACCCTCTCGTCCATACTGTAACATGTAATCCATATTGTATGGAGACTCTGTATATACCGGACCCCGGTCCAGTCCGTCCTTACCAGTCAGTAAAAATCCAACCCTGAGCCTGACCCTCTCCTCCATACTGTAACATGTAATCCATATTGTATGGAGACTCTGTATATACCAGACCACGGTCCAGTCCGTCCTTACCAGTCAGTAAGAATCCAACCCTGAGCCTGACCCTCTCCTCCATACTGTAACATGTAATCCATATTGTATGGAGACTCTGTATATACCGGACCCCGGTCCAGTCCGTCCTTACAATCAGTAAGAATCCAACCCTGAGCCTGACCCTCTCCTCCATACTGTAACATGTAATAGATATTGTATGGAGACTCTGTATATACCGGCCCCCGGTCCAGTCCGTCCTTACCAGTCAGTAAGAATCCAACCCTGAGCCTGACCCTCTCCTCCATACTGTAACATGTAATCCATATTGTATGGAGACTCTGTATATACCGGACCCCGGTCCAGTCTGTCCTTACAAGTCAGTAAGAATCCAACCCTGAGCCTGAACCTCTCCTCCATACTGTAACATGTAATCCATATTGTATGGAGACTCTGTATATACCGGCCCCCGGTCCAGTCCGTCCTTACCAGTCAGTAAGAATCCAACCCTGAGCCTGACCCTCTCCTCCATACTGTAACATGTAATCCATATCGTATGGAGACTCTGTATATACCGGACCCCGGTCCAGTCCGTCCTTACAAGTCAGTAAGAATCCAACCCTGAGCCTGACCCTCTCCTCCATACTGTAACATGTAATCCAAATTGTATGGAGACTCTGTATATACCGGACCCCGGTCCAGTTCGTCCTTGCCAGTCAGTAAGAATCCAACCCTGAGCCTGACCCTCTCCTCCATACTGTAAAATGTAATCCATATTGTATGGAGACTCTGTATATACCGGACCCCGGTCCAGTCCGTCCTTACCAGTCAGTAAGAATCCAACCCTGAGCCTGACCCTCTCCTCCATACTGTAACATGTAATCCATATTGTATGGAGACTCTGTATATACCGGACCCTGGTCCAGTCCGTCCTTACCAGTCAGTAAGAATCCAACCCTGAGCCTGACCCTCTCCTCCATACTGTAACATGTAATCCATATTGTATGGAGACTCTGTATATACCAGACCCCGGTCCAGTCCGTCCTTACCAGTCAGTAAGAATCCAACCCTGAGCCTGACCCTCTCCTCCATACTGTAACATGTAATCCATATTGTATGGAGACTCTGTATATACCGGACCCCGGTCCAGTCCGTCCTTACCAGTCAGTAAGAATCCAACCCTGAGCCTGACCCTCTCCTCCATACTGTAACATGTAATATATATTGTATGGAGACTCTGTATATACCAGACCCCGGTCCAGTCCGTCCTTACCAGTCAGTAAGAATCCAACCCTGAGCCTGACCCTCTCCTCCATACTGTAACATGTAATCCATATTGTATGGAGACTCTGTATATACCAGACCCCGGTCCAGTCCGTCCTTACCAGTCAGTAAGAATCCAACCCTGAGCCTGACCCTCTCCTCCATACTGTAACATGTAATCCATATTGTATGGAGACTCTGTATATACCGGACCCCGGTCCAGTCCGTCCTTACCAGTCAGTAAGAATCCAACCCTGAGCCTGACCCTCTCCTCCATACTGCAACATGTAATATATATTGTATGGAGACTCTGTATATACCGGACCCCGGTCCAGTCCGTCCTTACCAGTCAGTAAGAATCCAACCCTGAGCCTGACCCTCTCCTCCATACTGTAACATGTAATCCATATTGTATGGAGACTCTGTATATACCGGACCCTGGTCCAGTCCGTCCTTACCAGTCAGTAAGAATCCAACCCTGAGCCTGACCCTCTCCTCCATACTGTAACATGTTATCCATATTGTATGGAGACTCTGTATATACCGGACCCCGGTCCAGTCCGTCCTTACAAGTCAGTAAAAATCCAACCCTGAGCCTGACCCTCTCCTCCATACTGTAACATGTAATCCATATTGTATGGAGACTCTGTATATACCGGACCCCGGTCCAGTCCGTCCTTACCAGTCAGTAAGAATCCAACCCTGAGCCTGACCCTCTCCTCCATACTGTAACATGTAATCCATATTGTATGGAGACTCTGTATATACCGGACCCCGGTCCAGTCCGTCCTTACCAGTCAGTAAGAATCCAACCCTGAGCCTGACCCTCTCCTTCATACTGTAACATGTAATCCATATTGTATGGAGACTCTGTATATACCAGACCCCGGTCCAGTCCGTCCTTACAAGTCAGTATGAATCCAACCCTGAGCGTGACCCTCTCCTCCATACTGTAACATGTAATCCATATTGTATGGAGACTCTGTATATACCGGACCCCGGTCCAGTCCGTCCTTACCAGTCAGTAAGAATCCAACCCTGAGCCTGACCTTCTCCTCCATACTGTAACATGTAATCCATATTGTATGGAGACACTGTATATACCGGACCCTGGTCCAGTCCGTCCTTACCAGTCAGTAAGAATCCAACCCTGAGCCTGACCCTCTCCTCCATACTGTAACATGTAATCCATATTGTATGGAGACTCTGTATATACCGGACCCCGGTCCGGTCCGTCCTTACCAGTCAGTAAGAATCCAACCCTGAGCCTGACCCTCTCCTCCATACTGTAACAAGTTATCCATATTGTATGGAGACTCTGTATATACCGGACCCCGGTCCAGTCCGTCCTTACCAGTCAGTAAGAATCCAACCCTGAGCCTGACCCTCTCCTTCATACTGTAACATGTAATCCATATTGTATGGAGACTCTGTATATACCAGACCCCGGTCCAGTCCGTCCTTACAAGTCAGTATGAATCCAACCCTGAGCGTGACCCTCTCCTCCATACTTTAACATGTAATCCATATTGTATGGAGACTCTGTATATACCGGACCCCGGTCCAGTCCGTCCTTACCAGTCAGTAAGAATCCAACCCTGAGCCTGACCCTCTCCTCCATACTGTAACATGTAATCCATATTGTATGGAGACTCTGTATATACCGGACCCCGGTCCAGTCCGTCCTTACAAGTCAGTATGAATCCAACCCTGAGCCTGACCCTCTCCTCCATACTGTAACATGTAATCCATACTGTATGGAGACACTGTATATACTGGACCCCGGTCCAGTCCGTCCTTACCAGTCAGTAAGAATCCAACCCTGAGCCTGACCCTCTCCTCCATACTGTAACATGTAATCCATATTGTATGGAGACTCTGTATATACCGGACCCCGGTCCAGTCCGTCCTTACCAGTCAGTAAGAATCCAACCCTGAGCCTGACCCTCTCCTCCATACTGTAACATGTAATCCATAATGTATGGAGACTCTGTATATACCGGACCCCGGTCCAGTCCGTCCTTACCAGTCAGTAAGAATCCAACCCTGAGCCTGACCCTCTCCTCCATACTGTAACATGTAATCCATATTGTATGGAGACACTGTATATACCGGACCCTGGTCCAGTCCGTCCTTACCAGTCAGTAAGAATCCAACCCTGAGCCTGACCCTCTCCTCCATACTGTAACATGTAATCCATATTGTATGGAGACTCTGTATATACCGGACCCCGGTCCAGTCCGTCCTTACCAGTCAGTAAGAATCCAACCCTGAGCCTGACCCTCTCCTCCATACTGTAACAAGTTATCCATATTGTATGGAGACTCTGTATATACCAGACCCCGGTCCAGTCCGTCCTTACCAGTCAGTAAGAATCCAACCCTGAGCCTGACCCTCTCCTCCATACTGTAACATGTAATCCATATTGTATGGAGACTCTGTATATACCGGACCCCGGTCCAGTCCGTCCTTACCAGTCAGTAAGAATCCAACCCTGAGCGTGACCCTCTCCTCCATACTGTAACATGTAATCCATATTGTATGGAGACTCTGTATATACCGGACCCCGGTCCAGTCCGTCCTTACCAGTCAGTAAGAATCCAACCCTGAGCCTGACCCTCTCCTCCATACTGTAACATGTAATCCATATTGTATGGAGACTCTGTATATACCGGACCCCGGTCCAGTCCGTCCTTACCAGTCAGTAAGAATCCAACCCTGAGCCTGACCTTCTCCTCCATACTGTAACATGTAATCCATATTGTATGGAGACACTGTATATACCGGACCCTGGTCCAGTCCGTCCTTACCAGTCAGTAAGAATCCAACCCTGAGCCTGACCCTCTCCTCCATACTGTAACATGTAATCCATATTGTATGGAGACTCTGTATATACCGGACCCCGGTCCGGTCCGTCCTTACCAGTCAGTAAGAATCCAACCCTGAGCCTGACCCTCTCCTCCATACTGTAACAAGTTATCCATATTGTATGGAGACTCTGTATATACCAGACCCCGGTCCAGTCCGTCCTTACCAGTCAGTAAGAATCCAACCCTGAGCCTGACCCTCTCCTCCATACTGTAACATGTAATCCATATTGTAAGGAGACTCGGTATATACCAGACCCCGGTCCAGTCCGTCCTTACCAGTCAGTAAGAATCCAACCCTGAGCCTGACCCTCTCCTCCATACTGTAACATGTAATCCATATTGTATGGAGACTCTGTATATACCGGACCCCGGTCCAGTCCGTCCTTACAAGTCAGTAAGAATCCAACCCTGAGCCTGACCCTCTCCTCCATACTGTAACATGTAATCCATATTGTATGGAGACTCTGTATATACCGGACCCCGGTCCAGTCCGTCCTTACAAGTCAGTAAGAATCCAACCCTGAGCCTGACCCTCTCCTCCATACTGTAACATGTAATCCATATTGTATGGAGACTCTGTATATACCGGACCCCGGTCCAGTCCGTCCTTACCAGTCAGTAAGAATCCAACCCTGAGCCTGACCCTCTCCTCCATACTGTAACATGTAATCCATATTGTATGGAGACTCTGTATATACCGGACCCTGGTCCAGTCCGTCCTTACCAGTCAGTAAGAATCCAACCCTGAGCCTGACCCTCTCCTCCATACTGTAACATGTTATCCATATTGTATGGAGACTCTGTATATACCGGACCCCGGTCCAGTCCGTCCTTACCAGTCAGTAAGAATCCAACCCTTAGCCTGACCCTCTCCTCCATACTGTAACATGTAATCCATATTGTATGGAGACTCTGTATATACCGGACCCCGGTCCAGTCCGTCCTTACCAGTCAGTAAGAATCCAACCCTGAGCCTGACCCTCTCCTCCATACTGTAACATGTAATCCATATTGTATGGAGACTCTGTATATACCGGACCCCGGTCCAGTCCGTCATTACAAGTCAGTAAGAATCCAACCCTGAGCCTGACCCTCTCCTCCATACTGTAACATGTAATCCATATTGTATGGAGACTCTGTATATACCAGACCCCGGTCCAGTCCGTTCTTACCAGTCAGTAAGAATCCAACCCTGAGCCTGACCCTCTCCTCCATACTGTAACATGTAATCCATATTGTATGGAGACTCTGTATATACCAGACCCCGGTCCAGTCCGTCCTTACCAGTCAGTAAGAATCCAACCCTTAGCCTGACCCTCTCCTCCATACTGTAACATGTAATCCATATTGTATGGAGACTCTGTATATACCAGACCCCGGTCCAGTCCGTTCTTACCAGTCAGTAAGAATCCAACCCTGAGCCTGACCCTCTCCTCCACACTGTAACATGTAATCCATATTGTATGGAGACTCTGTATATACCAGACCCCGGTCCAGTCCGTCCTTACCAGTCAGTAAAAATCCAACCCTGAGCCTGACCCTCTCCTCCATACTGTAACATGTAATCCATTTTGTATGGAGACTCTGTATATACCGGACCCCGGTCCAGTCCGTCCTTACCAGTCAGTAAGAATCCAACCCTGAGCCTGACCCTCTCCTCCATACTGTAACATGTAATCCATATTGTATGGAGACTCTGTATATACCAGACCCCGGTCCAGTCCGTCCTTACCAGTCAGTAAGAATCCAACCCTGAGCCTGACCCTCTCCTCCATACTGTAACATGTAATCCATATTGTATGGAGACTCTGTATACACCGGACCCCGGTCCAGTCCGTCCTTACCAGTCAGTAAGAATCCAACCCTGAGCCTGACCCTCTCCTCCATACTGTAACATGTAATCCATATTGTATGGAGACTCTGTATATACCAGACCCCGGTCCAGTCCGTCCTTACCAGTCAGTAAGAATCCAACCCTGAGCCTGACCCTCTCCTCCATACTGTAACATGTAATCCATATTGTATGGAGACTCTGTATATACCGGACCCCGGTCCAGTCCGTCCTTACCAGTCAGTAAGAATCCAAACCTGAGCCTGACCCTCTCCTCCATACTGTAACATTTAATCCATATTGTATGGAGACTCTGTATATACCGGACCCCGGTCCAGTCCGTCCTTACCAGTCAGTAAGAATCCAACCCTGAGCCTGACCCTCTCCTCCATACTGTAACATGTAATTCATATTGTATGGAGACTCTGTATATACCGGACCCCGGTCCAATCCGTCCTTACCAGTCAGTAAGAATCCAACCCTGAGCCTGACCCTCTCCTCCATAGTGTAACATGTAATCCATATTGTATGGAGACTCTGTATATACCGGACCCTGGTCCAGTCCGTCCTTACCAGTCAGTAAGAATCCAACCCTGAGCCTGACCCTCTCCTCCATACTGTAACATGTAATCCATATTGTATGGAGACTCTGTATATACCGGACCCCGGTCCAGTCCGTCCTTACAAGTCAGTAAGAATCCAACCCTGAGCCTGACCCTCTCCTCCATACTGTAACATGTAATCCATATTGTATGGAGACTCTGTATATACCGGACCCCGGTCCAGTCCGTCCTTACAAGTCAGTAAGAATCCAACCCTGAGCCTGACCCTCTCCTCCATACTGTAACATGTAATCCATATTGTATGGAGACTCTGTATATACCGGACCCCGGTCCAGTCCGTCCTTACCAGTCAGTAAGAATCCAACCCTGAGCCTGACCCTCTCCTCCATACTGTAACATGTAATCCATATTGTATGGAGACTCTGTATATACCGGACCCTGGTCCAGTCCGTCCTTACCAGTCAGTAAGAATCCAACCCTGAGCCTGACCCTCTCCTCCATACTGTAACATGTTATCCATATTGTATGGAGACTCTGTATATACCGGACCCCGGTCCAGTCCGTCCTTACCAGTCAGTAAGAATCCAACCCTTAGCCTGACCCTCTCCTCCATACTGTAACATGTAATCCATATTGTATGGAGACTCTGTATATACCGGACCCCGGTCCAGTCCGTCCTTACCAGTCAGTAAGAATCCAACCCTGAGCCTGACCCTCTCCTCCATACTGTAACATGTAATCCATATTGTATGGAGACTCTGTATATACCGGACCCCGGTCCAGTCCGTCATTACAAGTCAGTAAGAATCCAACCCTGAGCCTGACCCTCTCCTCCATACTGTAACATGTAATCCATATTGTATGGAGACTCTGTATATACCAGACCCCGGTCCAGTCCGTTCTTACCAGTCAGTAAGAATCCAACCCTGAGCCTGACCCTCTCCTCCATACTGTAACATGTAATCCATATTGTATGGAGACTCTGTATATACCAGACCCCGGTCCAGTCCGTCCTTACCAGTCAGTAAGAATCCAACCCTTAGCCTGACCCTCTCCTCCATACTGTAACATGTAATCCATTTTGTATGGAGACTCTGTATATACCGGACCCCGGTCCAGTCCGTCCTTACCAGTCAGTAAGAATCCAACCCTGAGCCTGACCCTCTCCTCCATACTGTAACATGTAATCCATATTGTATGGAGACTCTGTATACACCGGACCCCGGTCCAGTCCGTCCTTACCAGTCAGTAAGAATCCAACCCTGAGCCTGACCCTCTCCTCCATACTGTAACATGTAATCCATATTGTATGGAGACTCTGTATATACCAGACCCCGGTCCAGTCCGTCCTTACCAGTCAGTAAAAATCCAACCCTGAGCCTGACCCTCTCCTCCATACTGTAGCATGTAATCCATTTTGTATGGAGACTCTGTATATACCGGACCCCGGTCCAGTCCGTCCTTACCAGTCAGTAAGAATCCAACCCTGAGCCTGACCCTCTCCTCCATACTGTAACATGTAATCCATATTGTATGGAGACTCTGTATATACCGGACCCCGGTCCAGTCCGTCCTTACA
Organism: Phyllobates terribilis; assembly: GCF_046119375.1. Lineage (NCBI taxonomy): Eukaryota > Metazoa > Chordata > Amphibia > Anura > Dendrobatidae > Phyllobates > Phyllobates terribilis. The sequence goes on along the minus strand of NW_027362767.1, from coordinate 468,910,029 downwards.
AGTCAGTAAGAATCCAACCCTGAGCCTGACCCTCTCCTCCATACTGTAACATGTTATCCATATTGTATGGAGACTCTGTATATACCGGACCCTGGTCCAGTCCGTCCTTACCAGTCAGTAAAACTCCAACCCTGAGCCTGACCCTCTCCTCCATACTGTAACATGTAATCCATATTGTATGGAGACTCTGTATATACCGGACCCCGGTCCAGTCCGTCCTTACCAGTCAGTAAGAATCCAACCCTGAGCCTGACCCTCTCCTCCATACTGTAACATGTAATCCATATTGTATGGAGACTCTGTATATACCGGACCCTGGTCCAGTCCGTCCTTACCAGTCAGTAAGAATCCAACCCTGAGCCTGACCCTCTCCTCCATACTGTAACATGTTATCCATATTGTATGGAGACTCTGTATATACCGGACCCCGGTCCAGTCCGTCCTTACCAGTCAGTAAGAATCCAACCCTGAGCCTGACCCTCTCCTCCATACTGTAACATGTAATATATATTGTATGGAGACTCTGTATATACCAGACCCCGGTCCAGTCCGTCCTTACCAGTCAGTAAGAATCCAACCCTGAGCCTGACCCTCTCCTCCATACTGTAACATGTAATCCATATTGTATGGAGACTCTGTATATACCAGACCCCGGTCCAGTCCGTCCTTACCAGTCAGTAAAAATCCAACCCTGAGCCTGACCCTCTCCTCCATACTGTAACATGTAATCCATTTTGTATGGAGACTCTGTATATACCGGACCCCGGTCCAGTCCGTCCTTACCAGTCAGTAAGAATCCAACCCTGAGCCTGACCCTCTCCTCCATACTGTAACATGTAATCCATATTGTATGGAGACTCTGTATACACCTTATTGAAAAAATGACCAAGTATGCAATGGACCAGGCAACTGTTAGGTGGATTCATAACTGGCTTAGTGATCGGACTCAAAGGGTGGTTGTAAATGGCTTCACATCCAGCTGGGTGAATGTCTCAAGTGGGGTACCACAGGGCTCCGTCCTGGGACCTGTATTGTTCAACATCTTTATCAATGATTTAGATGAAGTAATTGAGGGTAAACTGATTAAATTTGCTGATGACACAAAGCTAGGAGGGATAGCTAATACTAGAGAAGAGAGAGAGAGGATTCAAAAAGACCTAAATAAACTGGAGCAGTGGGCAGCAACCAACAGAATGGTTTTTAACAGGGAAAAATGCAAAGTACTACATCTGGGCAATAAAAATGAAAAAAGCATATACAGAATGGGAGGAATAGAGCTAAGCAACAGTACATGTGAAAAAGACTTAGGTATACTAATAGATCATAGACTGAACATGAGTCAACAGTGTGATGCAGCAGCAAAAAAGGCAAATACAATTCTGGGATGTATTAACAGAAGCATACAGTCTAGATCACGTGAAGTCATTATCGGTCTTTACTCCTCTTTGGTCAGACCTCATCTGGAATACTGTGTACAGTTTTGGGCACCACATTTTAAAAAAGACATAGACAAACTGGAGCAAGTTCAGAGAAGAGCGACCAGAATGGTGACTGGTCTGCAAACCATGTCCTATGAGGAACGGTTGCAGGATTTGGGAATGTTTAGCTTGCAAAAAAGAAGACTGAGAGGAGACGTAATAGCTGTCTACAAATATGTCAAGGGCTGTCACATTGTAGAAGGATCATCTTTATTCTCATTTGCACAAGGAAAGACTAGAAGCAATGGGATGAAACTAAATGGGAGGAGACACAGATTAGATATTAGAAAAAACTTTTTGACAGTTAGGGTGATTAATGAGTGGAACAGGCTGCCACGAGAGGTGGTGAGTTCCCCTTCAATGGACGTCTTCAAACAGAGGCTGGACAGACATCTGTCTGAGATGATCTAGTGAATCCTGCTTTGAGCAGGGGGTTGGACCAGATGACCCAGGAGGTCCCTTCCAACTCTACCATTCTATGATTCTATGATTCTATACTGCTCAGGACCCCGGTCCAGTCCGTCCTTACCAGTCAGTAAGAATCCAACCCTGAGCCTGACACTCTCCTCCATACTGTAACATGTTATCCATATTGTATGGTGATTCTGTATATACCGGACCCCGGTCCAGTCCGTCCTTACCAGTCAGTAAGAATGCAACCCTGAGCCTGACCCTCTCCTCCATACTGTAACATGTAATTCATATTGTATGGAGACTCTGTATATACCGGACCCCGGTCCAATCCGTCCTTACCAGTCAGTAAGAATCCAACCCTGAGCCTGACCCTCTCCTCCATACTGTAACATGTAATCCATATTGTATGGAGACTCTGTATATACCGGACCCCGGTGCAGTCCGTCCTTACCAGTCAGTAAGAATCCAACCCTGAGCCTGACCCTTTCCTCCATACTGTAACATGTAATCCATATTGTATGGAGACTCGGTATATACTGGACCCCGGTCCAGTCCGTCCTTACAAGTCAGTAAGAATCCAACCCTGAGCCTGACCCTCTCCTCCATACTGTAACATGTTATCCATATTGTATGGAGACTCTGTACATACCAGACCCCGGTCCAGTCCGTCCTTACCAGTCAGTAAGAATCCAACCCTGAGCCTGACCCTCTCCTCCATACTGTAACATGTAATCCATATTGTATGGAGACTCTGTATATACCGGACCCCGGTCTAGTCCGTCCTTACAAGTCAGTAAGAATCCAACCCTGAGCCTGACCCTCTCCTCCATACTGTAACATGTAATCCATATTGTATGGAGACTCTGTATATACCGGACCCCGGTCCAGTCGTCCTTACCAGTCAGTAAGAATCCAACCCTGAGCCTGACCCTCTCCTCCATACTGTAACATGTAATCCATATTGTATGCAGACTCTGTATATACCAGACCCCGGTCCAGTCCGTCCTTACCAGTCAGTAAGAATCCAACCCTGAGCCTGACCCTCTCCTCCATACTGTAACATGTAATCCATATTGTATGGAGACTCTGTATATACCGGACCCCAGTCCAGTCCGTCCTTACCAGTCAGTAAGAATCCAACCCTGAGCCTGACCCTCTCCTCCATACTGTAACTGACGCGCCCCCTGGGCCAATGCTGTAGGGGATACCCGGAGCCGGATCTCGATGGGGGTAGTAGTCCTTGTGGCGGTGACCCGGTCCGTGCCAGGGTGTCAAACTAAGTGGCAGTCTATGGCAGTAGATGTTAACTTGATTGTCGACTACGCCACCCGTTGAGTGCGGCTTTGAAGCCGCCGCTGCAGAGCAGTCCACTGAGGCCGGTGGTATATGTGCAGCAGTGATGGTATAACCCCCAACGGGAGGGGTATGGCCTCAGGGCAGAAGGTGTAGATGATGGGGGTTGTGAAGATGCAGAAGGAAGACTCAGAGTCAGGAGATGCAGTTCAGGACTTTTACTTACTGGTGTTCTTTCGGTCACTCTGGCCTTGAGTGACCACCCGAGCCGTGCTGCGTCCACCAGGTCCTGGACTCGGCCAACCCCCAGGAAATTCTGGAGCGTGGTCCTGAGCTCCTTTCTGACTCTCCCTTCCTCTGGCCTTTCCCACCAGGGATCCACTTTTGGCCGGCTCCCTCGGGTCTCTTGGTGGTCAAGCCTCCTCTGGGCTCCCTGACCCTATGCTCGGTGTGCCTTTCTAGTGGATTTGGTGAGGGTCGTGGCAGATCCTGCCCACAACCTCCGGTTCCTGGTTAAGGTTCGTTTTGGCCTCTGCCAGCTTGGGTTCCGGTACCCTTGTTCGCCAACCCCTCACCCTTCTGTCCTTATTCTGGTATCTTGGGGTTCCTTCTTGTGTCCTCTCTGGGTCCTTCTCACTCCTCTCTCTCTCTCTCTGCAGGCCTTGCTCTGGAGCTGGGCCCAGCCGGAGCCACAGCTCCCTGTCAGCCCTCCTGGCTGAGCTCCTCTGCTCTTCTCCTCCTGCCTGAACTGAACTGAACCGAACCCTGTTCTAAGATGGTGCCCACCTTATATACTCCCTCTATGTGTGAGCTCAGGTGACCAGCACCCAATGAGCTCCTATCTTTACCCAGACTACTCCCCCTATCTGCCCCTACACTACTGGGATTTTCCACCCCCCTCCCACTCCAGCCAGGGACAGACGCTGTCGTACCTGCACATAAACTGGTGGGAGTACCGTCGTTCTGTCCCCCGGAAATGGGATGTATGTAGTGCATGCAGCCTACTAGCTCAGTTCCACACTCCATCCTTACCCGGGAGTGGAATACCACACCTCTGGCTTGAGGTGTAATACCCCTGTAGCAGCCGAGTCCTCAGGGTGCTACATAACATGTAATCCATATTGTATGGAGACTCAGTATATACCAGACCCCGGTCCAGTCCGTCCTTACCAGTCAGTAAGAATCCAACCCTGAGCCTGACCCTCTCCTCCATACTGTAACATGTAATCCATATTGTATGGAGACTCTGTATATACCGGACCCCGGTCCAGTCGTCCTTACCAGTCAGTAAGAATCCAACCCTGAGCCTGACCCTCTCCTCCATACTGTAACATGTAATCCATATTGTATGGAGACTCTGTATATACCGGACACCGGTCCAGTCCGTCCTTACCAGTCAGTAAGAATCCAACCCTGAGCCTGACCCTCTCCTCCATACTGTAACATGTAATCCATATTGTATGGAGACTCTGTATATACCGGACCCTGGTCCAGTCCATCCTTACAAGTCAGTAAGAATCCAACCCTGAGCCTGACCCTCTCCTCCATACTGTAACATGTAATCCATATTGTATGGAGACTCTGTATATACCGGACCCTGGTCCAGTCCATCCTTACCAGTCAGTAAGAATCCAACCCTGAGCCTGACCCTCTCCTCCATACTGTAACATGTAATCCATATTGTATGGAGACTCTGTATATACCGGACACCGGTCCAGTCCGTCCTTACCAGTCAGTAAGAATCCAACCCTGAGCCTGACCCTCTCCTCCATACTGTAACATGTAATCCATATTGTATGGAGACTCTGTATATACCAGACCCCGGTCCAGTCGTCCTTACCAGTCAGTAAGAATCCAACCCTGAGCCTGACCCTCTCCTCCATACTGTAACATGTAATCCATATTGTATGGAGACTCTGTATATACCGGACACCGGTCCAGTCCGTCCTTACCAGTCAGTAAGAATCCAACCCTGAGCCTGACCCTCTCCTCCATACTGTAACATGTAATCCATATTGTATGGAGACTCTGTATATACCGGACCCTGGTCCAGTCCATCCTTACAAGTCAGTAAGAATCCAACCCTGAGCCTGACCCTCTCCTCCATACTGTAACATGTAATCCATATTGTATGGAGACTCTGTATATACCGGACCCTGGTCCAGTCCATCCTTACCAGTCAGTAAGAATCCAACCCTGAGCCTGACCCTCTCCTCCATACTGTAACATGTAATCCATATTGTATGGAGACTCTGTATATACCGGACCCCGGTCCAGTCCGTCCTTACCAGTCAGTAAGAATCCAACCCTGAGCCTGACCCTCTCCTCCATACTGTAACATGTAATCCATATTGTATGGAGACTCTGTATATACCGGACCCCGGTCCAGTCCGTTCTTACCAGTCAGTAAGAATCCAACCCTGAGCCTGACCCTCTCCTCTATACTGTAACAAGTTATCCATATTGTATGGAGACTCTGTAGATACCGGACCCCGGTCCAGTCCGTCCTTACCAGTCAGTAAGAATCCAACCCTGAGCCTGACCCTCTCCTCCATACTGTAACATGTAATCCATATTGTATGGAGACTCTGTATATACCGGACCCAGGTCCAGTCCGTCCTTACCAGTCAGTAAGAATCCAACCCTGAGCCTGACCCTCTCCTCCATACTGTAACATGTAATCCATATTGTATGGAGACTCTGTATATACCGGACCCCGGTCCAGTCCGTCCTTACCAGTCAGTAAAAATCCAACCCTGAGCCTGACCCTCTCCTCCATACTGTAACATGTAATCCAAATTGTATGGAGACTCTGTATATACCGGACCCCGGTCCAGTCCGTCCTTACCAGTCAGTAAGAATCCAACCCTGAGCCTGACCCTCTCCTCCATACTGTAACATGTTATCCATATTGTATGGAGACTCTGTATATACCGGACCCCGGTCCAGTCCGTCCTTACCAGTCAGTAAGAATCCAACCCTGAGCCTGACCCTCTCCTCCATACTGTAACATGTAATCCATATTGTATGGAGACTCTGTATATACCGGACCCCGGTCCAGTCCGTCCTTACCAGTCAGTAAGAATCCAACCTTGAGCCTGACCCTCTCCTCCATACTGTAACATGTAATCCATATTGTATGGAGACTCTGTATATACCGGACCCCGGTCCAGTCCGTCCTTACCGGTCAGTAAGAATCCAACCCTGAGCCTGACCCTCTCCTCCATACTGTAACATGTAAACCATATTGTATGGAGACTCTGTATATACCGGACCCCGGTCCAGTCCGTCCTTACCGGTCAGTAAGAATCCAACCCTGAGCCTGACCCTCTCCTCCATACTGTAACATGTAATCCATATTGTATGGAGGCTCTGTATATACCGGACCCCGGTCCAGTCCGTCCTTACCAGTCAGTAAGAATCCAACCCTGAGCCTGACCCTCTCCTCCATACTGTAACATGTAATCCATATTGTATGGAGACTCTGTATATACCGGACCCCGGTCCAGTCCGTCTTTACCAGTCAGTAAGAATCCAACCCTGAGCCTGACCCTCTCCTCCATACTGTAACATGTAATCCATATTGTATGGAGGCTCTGTATATACCGGACCCCGGTCCAGTCCGTCCTTACCAGTCAGTAAGAATCCAACCCTGAGCCTGACCCTCTCCTCCATACTGTAACATGTAATCCATATTGTATGGAGACTCTGTATATACCGGACCCCGGTCCAGTCCGTCCTTGCCAGTCAGTAAGAATCCAACCCTGAGCCTGACACTCTCCTCCATACTGTAACATGTAATCCATATTGTATGGAGACTCTGTATATACCAGACCCCGGTCCAGTCCGTCCTTACCAGTCAGTAAGAATCCAACCCTGAGCCTGACCCTCTCCTCCATACTGTAACATGTAACCCATATTGTATGGAGACTCAGTATATACCGGACCCCGGTCCAGTCCGTCCTTACCGGTCAGTAAGAATCCAACCCTGAGCCTGACCCTCTCCTCCATACTGTAACATGTAAACCATATTGTATGGAGACTCTGTATATACCAGACCCCGGTCCAGTCCGTCCTTACCAGTCAGTAAGAATCCAACCCTGAGCCTGACCCTCTCCTCCATACTGTAACATGTAATCCATATTGTATGGAGGCTCTGTATATACCGGACCCCGGTCCAGTCCGTCCTTACCAGTCAGTAAGAATCCAACCCTGAGCCTGACCCTCTCCTCCATACTGTAACATGTAATCCATATTGTATGGAGACTCTGTATATACCGGACCCCGGTCCAGTCCGTTCTTACCAGTCAGTAAGAATCCAACCCTGAGCCTGACCCTCTCCTCCATACTGTAACATGTAATCCATATTGTATGGAGACTCTGTATATACCGGACCCCGGTCCAGTCCGTCCTTACCAGTCAGTACGAATCCAACCCTGAGCCTTACCCTCTCCTCCATACTGTAACATGTTATCCATATTGTATGGAGACCCTGTATATACCGGACCCCGGTCCAGTCCGTCCTTACCAGTCAGTAAGAATCCAACCCTGAGCCTGACCCTCTCCTCCATACTGTAACATGTAATCCATATTGTATGGAGACTCTGTATATACCGGACCCCGGTCCAGTCCGTCCTTACCAGTCAGTAAGAATCCAACCCTGAGCCTGACCCTCTCCTCCATACTGTAACATGTAATCCATACTGTATGGAGACACTGTATATACTGGACCCCGGTCCAGTCCGTCCTTACCAGTCAGTAAGAATCCAACCCTGAGCCTGACCCTCTCCTCCATACTGTAACATGTTATCCATATTGTATGGAGACTCTGTATATACCGGACCCCGGTCCAGTCCGTCCTTACCAGTCAGTAAGAATCCAACCCTGAGCCTGACCCTCTCCTCCATACTGTAACATGTAATCCATATTGTATGGAGACTCTGTATATACCGGACCCCGGTCCAGTCCGTCCTTACCAGTCAGTAAGAATCCAACCCTGAGCCTGACCCTCTCCTCCATACTGTAACATGTAATCCATATTGTATGGAGACTCTGTATATACCAGACCCCGGTCAAGTCCGTCCTTACCAGTCAGTAAGAATCCAACCCTGAGCCTGACCCTCTCCTCCATACTGTAACATGTAATCCATATTGTATGGAGACTCTGTATATTCCGGACCCCGGTCCAGTCCGTCCTTACCAGTCAGTAAGAATCCAACCCTGAGCCTGACCCTCTCCTCCATACTGTAACATGTAATCCATATTGTATGGAGACTCTGTACATACCAGACCCCGGTCCAGTCCGTCCTTACCAGTCAGTAAGAATCCAACCCTGAGCCTGACCCTCTCCTCCATACTGTAACATGTAATCCATATTGTATGGAGACTCTGTATATACCGGACCCCGGTCCAGTCCGTCCTTACCAGTCAGTAAGAATCCAAACCTGAGCCTGACCCTCTCCTCCATACTGTAACATGTAATCCATATTGTATGGAGACTCGGTATATACCGGCCCCGGTCCAGTCCGTCCTTACAAGTCAGTAAGAATCCAACCCTGAGCCTGACCCTCTCCTCCATACTGTAACATGTTATCCATATTGTATGGTGACTCTGTATATACCGGACCCCGGTGCAGTCCGTCCTTACCAGTCAGTAAGAATCCAACCCTGAGCCTGACCCTCTCCTCCATACTGTAACATGTAATTCATATTGTATGGAGACTCTGTATATACCGGACCCCGGTCCAATCCGTCCTTACCAGTCAGTAAGAATCCAACCCTGAGCCTGACCCTCTCCTCCATACTGTAACATGTAATCCATATTGTATGGAGACTCTGTATATACCGGACCCCGGTCTAGTCCGTCCTTACAAGTCAGTAAGAATCCAACCCTGAGCCTGACCCTCTCCTCCATACTGTAAAATGTAATCCATATTGTATGGAGACTCTGTATATACCGGACCCCGGTCCAGTCGTTCTTACCAGTCAGTAAGAATCCAACCCTGAGCCTGACCCTCTCCTCCATACTGTAACATGTAATCCATATTGTATGCAGACTCTGTATATACCGGACCCCGGTCCAGTCCGTCCTTACCAGTCAGTAAGAATCCAACCCTGAGCCTGACCCTCTCCTCCATACTGTAACATGTAATCCATATTGTATGGAGACTCTGTACATACCAGACCCCGGTCCAGTCCGTCCTTACCAGTCAGTAAGAATCCAAACCTGAGCCTGACCCTCTCCTCCATACTGTAACATGTAATCCATATTGTATGGAGACTCTGTATATACCGGACCCCGGTGCAGTCCGTCCTTACCAGTCAGTAAGAATCCAACTCTGAGCCTGACCCTCTCCTCCATACTGTAACATGTAATCCATATTGTATGGAGACTCTGTATATACCGGACCCCGGTCCAGTCCGTCCTTACCAGTCAGTAAGAATCCAACCCTGAGCCTGACCCTCTCCTCCATACTGTAACATGTAATTCATATTGTATGGAGACTCTGTATATACCGGACCCCGGTCCAATCCGTCCTTACCAGTCAGTAAGAATCCAACCCTGAGCCTGACCCTCTCCTCCATACTGTAACATGTAATCCATATTGTATGGAGACTCTGTATATACCGGACCCCGGTCTAGTCCGTCCTTACAAGTCAGTAAGAATCCAACCCTGAGCCTGACCCTCTCCTCCATACTGTAAAATGTAATCCATATTGTATGGAGACTCTGTATATACCGGACCCCGGTCCAGTCGTTCTTACCAGTCAGTAAGAATCCAACCCTGAGCCTGACCCTCTCCTCCATACTGTAACATGTAATCCATATTGTATGCAGACTCTGTATATACCGGACCCCGGTCCAGTCCGTCCTTACCAGTCAGTAAGAATCCAACCCTGAGCCTGACCCTCTCCTCCATACTGTAACATGTAATCCATATTGTATGGAGACTCTGTATATACCGGACCCCGGTCCAGTCCGTCCTTACCAGTCAGTAAGAATCCAACCCTGAGCCTGACCCTCTCCTCCATACTGTAACATGTAATCCATATTGTATGGAGACTCTGTATATACCGGACCCCAGTCCAGTCCGTCCTTACCAGTCAGTAAGAATCCAACCCTGAGCCTGACCCTCTCCTCCATACTGTAACATGTAATCCATACTGTATGGAGACACTGTATATACTGGACCCCGGTCCAGTCCGTCCTTACCAGTCAGTAAGAATCCAACCCTGAGCCTGACCCTCTCCTCCATACTGTAACATGTAATCCATATTGTATGCAGACTCTGTATATACCGGACCCCGGTCCAGTCCGTCCTTACCAGTCAGTAAGAATCCAACCCTGAGCCTGACCCTCTCCTCCATACTGTAACATGTAATCCATATTGTATGGAGACTCTGTATATACCGGACCCCAGTCCAGTCCGTCCTTACCAGTCAGTAAGAATCCAACCCTGAGCCTGACCCTCTCCTCCATACTGTAACATGTAATCCATACTGTATGGAGACACTGTATATACTGGACCCCGGTCCAGTCCGTCCTTACCAGTCAGTAAGAATCCAACCCTGAGCCTGACCCTCTCCTCCATACTGTAACATGTTATCTATATTGTATGGAGACTCTGTATATACCGGACCCCGGTCCAGTCCGTCCTTACCAGTCAGTAAGAATCCAACCCTGAGCCTGACCCTCTCCTCCATACTGTAACATGTAATCCATATTGTATGGAGACTCTGTATATACCAGACCCCGGTCCAGTCCGTTCTTACCAGTCAGTAAGAATCCAACCCTGAGCCTGACCCTCTCCTCCATACTGTAACATGTAATCCATATTGTATGGAGACTCTGTATATACCGGACCCCGGTCCAGTCCGTCCTTACCAGTCAGTAAGAATCCAAACCTGAGCCTGACCCTCTCCTCCATACTGTAACATGTAATCCATATTGTATGGAGACTCGGTATATACCGGACCCCGGTCCAGTCCGTCCTTACAAGTCAGTAAGAATCCAACCCTGAGCCTGACCCTCTCCTCCATACTGTAACATGTTATCCATATTGTATGGTGACTCTGTATATACCGGACCCCGGTGCAGTCCGTCCTTACCAGTCAGTAAGAATCCAACCCTGAGCCTGACCCTCTCCTCCATACTGTAACATGTAATTCATATTGTATGGAGACTCTGTATATACCGGACCCCGGTCCAATCCGTCCTTACCAGTCAGTAAGAATCCAACCCTGAGCCTGACCCTCTCCTCCATACTGTAACATGTTATCCATATTGTATGGAGACTCTGTACATACCAGACCCCGGTCCAGTCCGTCCTTACCAGTCAGTAAGAATCCAACCCTGAGCCTGACCCTCTCCTCCATACTGTAACATGTAATCCATATTGTATTTAGACTCTGTATATACCGGACCCCGGTGCAGTCCGTCCTTACCAGTCAGTAAGAATCCAACCCTGAGCCTGACCCTCTCCTCCATACTGTAACATGTAATTCATATTGTATGGAGACTCTGTATATACCGGACCCCGGTCCAATCCGTCCTTACCAGTCAGTAAGAATCCAACCCTCAGCCTGACCCTCTCCTCCACACTGTAACATGTAATCCATATTGTATGGAGACTCTGTATATACCGGACCCCGGTCCAGTCCGTCCTTACCAGTCAGTAAGAATCCAACCCTGAGCCTGACCCTCTCCTCCATACTGTAACATGTAATCCATATTGTATGGAGACTCTGTATATACCGGACCCTGGTCCAGTCCGTCCTTACCAGTCAGTAAGAATCCAACCCTGAGCCTGACCCTCTCCTCCATACTGTAACAAGTAATCCATATTGTATGGAGACTCTGTATATACCAGACCCCGGTCCAGTCCGTCCTTACCAGTCAGTAAGAATCCAACCCTGAGCGTGACCCTCTCCTCCATACTGTAACATGTAATCCATATTGTATGGAGACTCTGTAGATACCGGACCCCGGTCCAGTCCGTCCTTACCAGTCAGTAAGAATCCAACCCTGAGCCTGACCCTCTCCTCCATACTGTAACATGTAATCCATATTGTATGGAGACTCTGTATATACCGGACCCCGGTCCAGTCCGTCCTTACCAGTCAGTAAGAATCCAACCTTGAGCCTGACCCTCTCCTCCATACTGTAACATGTAATCCATATTGTATGGAGACTCTGTATATACCGGACCCCGGTCCAGTCCGTCCTTACCGGTCAGTAAGAATCCAACCCTGAGCCTGACCCTCTCCTCCATACTGTAACATGTAAACCATATTGTATGGAGACTCTGTATATACCGGACCCCGGTCCAGTCCGTCCTTACCGGTCAGTAAGAATCCAACCCTGAGCCTGACCCTCTCCTCCATACTGTAACATGTAATCCATATTGTATGGAGGCTCTGTATATACCGGACCCCGGTCCAGTCCGTCCTTACCAGTCAGTAAGAATCCAACCCTGAGCCTGACCCTCTCCTCCATACTGTAACATGTAATCCATATTGTATGGAGACTCTGTATATACCGGACCCCGGTCCAGTCCGTCTTTACCAGTCAGTAAGAATCCAACCCTGAGCCTGACCCTCTCCTCCATACTGTAACATGTAATCCATATTGTATGGAGACTCTGTATATACCGGACCCCGGTCCAGTCCGTCCCTACCAGTCAGTAAGAATCCAACCCTGAGCCTGACACTCTCCTCCATACTGTAACATGTAATCCATATTGTATGGAGACTCTGTATATACCAGACCCCGGTCCAGTCCGTCCTTACCAGTCAGTAAGAATCCAACCCTGAGCCTGACCCTCTCCTCCATACTGTAACATGTAACCCATATTGTATGGAGACTCAGTATATTCCGGACCCCGGTCCAGTCCGTCCTTACCGGTCAGTAAGAATCCAACCCTGAGCCTGACCCTCTCCTCCATACTGTAACATGTAAACCATATTGTATGGAGACTCTGTATATACCGGACCCCAGTCCAGTCCGTCCTTACCGGTCAGTAAGAATCCAACCCTGAGCCTGACCCTCTCCTCCATACTGTAACATGTAATCCATATTGTATGGAGACTCTGTATATACCGGACCCCGGTCCAGTCCGTCCTTACCAGTCAGTAAGAATCCAACCCTGAGCCTGACCCTCTCCTTCATACTGTAACATGTAATCCATATTGTATGGAGGCTCTGTATATACCGGACCCCGGTCCAGTCCGTCCTTACCAGTCAGTAAGAATCCAACCCTGAGCCTGACCCTCTCCTCCATACTGTAACATGTAATCCATATTGTATGGAGACTCTGTATATACCAGACCCCGGTCCAGTCCGTCCTTACCAGTCAGTAAGAATCCAACCCTGAGCCTGACCCTCTCCTCCATACTGTAACATGTAATCCATATTGTATGGAGACTCTGTATATACCGGACCCCGGTCCAGTCCGTCCTTACCAGTCAGTAAGAATCCAACCCTGAGCCTGACCCTCTCCTCCATACTGTAACATGTAATCCATATTGTATGGAGACTCTGTATATTCCGGACCCCGGTCCAGTCCGTCCTTACCAGTCAGTAAGAATCCAACCCTGAGCCTGACCCTCTCCTCCATACTGTAACATGTTATCCATATTGTATGGAGACTCTGTATATACCGGACCCCGGTCCAGTCCGTCCTTACCAGTCAGTAAGAATCCAACCCTGAGCCTGACCCTCTCCTCCATACTGTAACATGTAATCCATATTGTATGGAGACTCTGTATATACCGGACCCTGGTCCAGTCCGTCCTTACCAGTCAGTAAGAATCCAACCCTGAGCCTGACCCTCATCTCCATACGGTAACATGTAATCCATATTGTATGGAGACTCTGTATATACTGGACCCCGGTCCAGTCCGTCCTTACCAGTAAGTAAGAATCCAACCCTGAGCCTGACCCTCTACTCCATACTGTAACATGTTATCCATATTGTATGGAGACTCTGTGTATACCGGACCCCGGTCCAGTCCGTCCTTACCAGTCAGTAAGAATCCAACCCTGATCCTGACCCTCTCCTCCATACTGTAACATGTAATCCATATTGTATGGAGACTCTGTACATACCGGACCCCGGTCCAGTCCGTGCTTACCAGTCAGTAAGAATCCAACCCTGAGCCTGACCCTCTCCTCCATACTGTAACATGTAATCCATATTGTATGGAGACTCTGTATATACCGGACCCCGGTCCAGTCCGTCCTTACCAGTCAGTAAAAATTCAACCCTGAGCCTGACCCTCTCCTCCATACTGTAACATGTAATCCATATTGTATGGAGACTCTGTATATACCGGACCCCGGTAAAGTCCGTCCTTACCAGTCAGTAAGAATCCAACCCTGAGCCTGACCCTCTCCTCCATACTGTAACATGTAATCCATATTGTATGGAGACTCTGTATATACCGGACCCCGGTAAAGTCCGTCCTTACCAGTCAGTAAAAATCCAACCCTGAGCCTGACCCTCTCCTCCATACCGTAACATGTAATCCATATTGCATGGAGACTCTGTATATACCGGACCCCGGTAAAGTCCGTCCTTACCAGTCAGTAAGAATCCAACCCTGAGCCTGACCCTCTCCTCCATACTGTAACATGTAATCCATATTGTATGGAGACTCTGTATATACCGGACCCCGGTCCAGTCCGTCCTTACCGGTCAGTAAGAATCCAACCCTGAGCCTGACCCTCTCCTCCATACTGTAACATGTAAACCATATTGTATGGAGACTCTGTATATACCGGACCCCGGTCCAGTCCGTCCTTACCAGTCAGTAAGAATCCAAACCTAAGCGTGACCCTCTCCTCCATACTGTAACATGTAATCCATATTTTATGGAGACTCTGTATATACCGGACCCAGGTCCAGTCCGTCCTTACCAGTCAGTAAGAATCCAACCCTGAGCCTGACCCTCTCCTCCATACTGTAACATGTAATCCATATTGTATGGAGACTCTGTATATACCAGACCCCGGTCCAGTCCGTCCTTACCAGTCAGTAAGAATCCAACCCTGAGCCTGACCCTCTCCTCCATACTGTAACAAGTTATCCATATTGTATGGAGACTCTGTATATATCGGACCCCGGTCCAGTCCGTCCTTACCAGTCAGTAAGAATCCAACCCTGAGCCTGACCCTCTCCTCCATACTGTAACATGTAATCCATATTGTATGGAGACTCTGTATATACCGGACCCCGGTCCAGTCCGTCCTTACCAGTCAGTAAGAATCCAACCCTGAGCCTGACCCTCTCCTCCATACTGTAACATGTAATCCATATTGTATGGAGACTCTGTATATATCAGACCCCGGTCCAGTTCGTCCTTACCAGTCAGTAAGAATCCAACCCTGAGCCTGACCCTCTCCTCCATACTGTAACATGTAATCCATATTGTATGGAGACTCTGTATATACCGGACCCCGGTCCAGTCCGTCCTTACAATCAGTAAGAATCCAACCCTGAGCCTGACCCTCTCCTCCATACTGTAACATGTAATCCATATTGTATGGAGACTCTGTATATACCGGACCCCGGTCCAGTCCGTCCTTACCAGTCAGTAAGAATCCAACCCTTAGCCTGACCCTCTCCTCCATACTGTAACATGTAATCCATATTGTATGGAGACTCTGTATATACCGGACCCCGGTCCAGTCCGTCCTTACCAGTCAGTAAGAATCCAACCCTGAGCCTGACCCTCTCCTCCATACTGTAACATGTAATCCATATTGTATGGAGACTCTGTATATACCAGACCCCGGTCCAGTCCGTCCTTACCAGTCAGTAAGAATCCAACCCTGAGCCTGACCCTCTCCTCCATACTGTAACATGTAATCCATATTGTATGGAGACTCTGTATATACCGGACCCCGGTCCAGTCCGTCCTTACAATCAGTAAGAATCCAACCCTGAGCCTGACCCTCTCCTCCATACTGTAACATGTAATCCATATTGTATGGAGACTCTGTATATACCGGACCCTGGTCCAGTCCGTCCTTACCAGTCAGTAAGAATCCAACCCTGAGCCTGACCCTCTCCTCCATACTGTAACATGTAATCCATATTGTATGGAGACTCTGTATATACCGGACCCCGGTCCAGTCCGTCCTTACCAGTCAGTAAGAATCCAACCCTGAGCGTGACCCTCTCCTCCATACTGTAACATGTAATCCATATTGTATGGAGACTCTGTATATACCGGACCCCGGTCCAGTCCGTCCTTACCAGTCAGTAAGAATCCAACCCTGAGCGTGACCCTCTCCTCCATACTGTAACATGTAATCCATATTGTATGGAGACTCTGTATATACCGGACCCCGGTCCAGTCCGTCCTTACCAGTCAGTAAGAATCCAACTCTGAGCCTGACCCTCTCCTCCATACTGTAACATGTAATCCATATTGTATGGAGACTCTGTATATACCAGACCCCGGTCCAGTCCGTCCTTACCAGTCAGTAAGAATCCAACCCTGAGCCTGACCCTCTCCTCCATACTGTAACAAGTTATCCATATTGTATGGAGACTCTGTATATACCGGACCCCGGTCCAGTCCGTCCTTACAAGTCATTAAGAATCCAACCCTGAGCCTGACCCTCTCCTCCATACTGTAACATGTAATCCATATTGTATGGAGACTCTGTATATACCGGACCCCGGTCCAGTCCGTCCTTACCGGTCAGTAAGAATCCAACCCTGAGCCTGACCCTCTCCTCCATACTGTAACATGTAAACCATATTGTATGGAGACTCTGTATATACCGGACCCCGGTCCAGTCCGTCCTTACCAGTCAGTAAGAATCCAACCCTGAGCGTGACCCTCTCCTCCATACTGTAACATGTAATCCATATTTTATGGAGACTCTGTATATACCGGACCCCGGTCCAGTCCGTCCTTACCAGTCAGTAAGAATCCAACCCTGAGCCTGACCCTCTCCTCCATACTGTAACATGTAATCCATATTGTATGGAGACTCTGTATATACCAGACCCCGGTCCAGTCCATCCTTACCAGTCAGTAAGAATCCAACCCTGAGCCTGACCCTCTCCTCCATACTGTAACAAGTTATCCATATTGTATGGAGACTCTGTATATACCGGACCCCGGTCCAGTCCGTCCTTACCAGTCAGTAAGAATCCAACCCTGAGCCTGACCCTCTCCTCCATACTGTAACATGTAATCCATATTGTATGGAGACTCTGTATATACCGGACCCCGGTCCAGTCCGTCCTTACAATCAGTAAGAATCCAACCCTGAGCCTGACCCTCTCCTCCATACTGTAACATGTAATCCATATTGTATGGAGACTCTGACGCACCCCTGGGCCTGTGTCGCGCTGCGTTGCGCAGACGGGAGCTTACCCGGAGCCGGATCTGTTGAGGGTTGTAGTCTCGTGGCGGTGACCCGGTCCGTGCCCAGGGAGTCAGACTAAGTGGCGCTGTATCAGCGGTAGATGTAGGACGACTACGCCACCCGTTGAATGCAGCTATGGAGCTGCCGCTGCAGGGCAGACCGCTGAGGCTGGTGGTAGGATAGTGCAGCGTAGATGGTATAACCCCCAACGGGAGGGGTATGGCCTCAGGGCAGCCGACGTGGATGATGGGGGTAGCAGGAATCACTCAGAGACGATGCGGTGTGATTCAGGGTCTTTACTGGTGACAAAGATAGACCCTCCCGGAGTACTGGCTAGCGATCGGGGCCTGGTCAGTCCTTGAGCAGATGGGATCTCCCCTGGCCAGGCGGAGTTGTAGGCCTCCCAAACTGACTGTACTCTTCTGGCTACCTTGCTAGAGGCGGGTATAAGTAGCCCACGTCCCTGAGTGTACCGTGTGGTGCTCACCCGTATGGCCGGTGACTCGGGGCCTTCTAGTAGCTTCCGCTCCATGACGGCGGTGCTGGTCCCATGCGTGTGACCGTGCCTTCGGGTTTCTTGGCCAGAGGACCTGAAATCCCCTGCCTGACGGATTCTGCTGCTGGGTAGGAGTTAGTCCCCACAGCCTCGGACTCCGGGTCCGGTAAGAAATCTTCTCAGTCAGGGCGAGCTCTGCAGCTGCCAGCCCCTGACTCCTTGTAACACTGCTCCCACAGAGCTCCTGTTGTTTCTTCCCATAGCTGCTTCTCTTCTCTGTCTCTATTTCTGGCATGGCCCAGGAGCTGGGCCCAGCCGGAGCCACAGCTCCCTGTCAGCCCTCCTGGCTGAACTCTCCCTCTGAACTCTCTAACCCTGCCTCAGCCCCAGGTTTATATAGGGGAAGTTCTTCCCCTCCCAGGACTGGGCAGGAGGTGTGGCATGCATAGGATTCCTGACCAAGAGACCTCCCACCTGCTCTCAGACATAACATTGCCGTTACTGTGGAAACCAGACCCCTGGGGTGCCACAACTCTGTATATACCGGAACCCGGTCCAGTCCGTCCTTACAGGTCAGTAAGAATCCAACCCTGAGCGTGACCCTCTCCTCCATACTGTAACATGTAATCCATATTGTATGGAGACTCTATATATACCGGACCCCGGTCCAGTCCGTCCTTACCAGTCAGTAAGAATCCAACCCTGAGCCTGACCCTCTCCTCCATACTGTAACATGTAATCCATATTGTATGGAGACTCTGTATATACCAGACCCTGGTCCAGTCCGTCCTTACCAGTCAGTAAGAATCCAACCCTGAGCCTGACCCTCTCCTCCATACTGTAACAAGTTATCCATATTGTATGGAGACTCTGTATATACCGGACCCCGGTCCAGTCCATCCTTACAATCAGTAAGAATCCAACCCTGAGACTGACCCTCTCCTCCATACTGTAACATGTAATCCATATTGTATGGAGACTCTGTATATACAGGACCCCGGTCCAGTCCGTCCTTACCAGTCAGTAAGAATCCAACCCTGAGCCTGACCCTCTCCTCCATACTGTAACATGTAATCCATATTGTATGGAGACTCTGTATATACAGGACCCCGGTCCAGTCCGTCCTTACCAGTCAGTAAGAATCCAACCCTGAGCGTGACCCTCTCCTCCATACTGTAACAAGTTATCCATATTGTATGGAGACTCTGTATATACCGGACCCCGGTCCAGTCCGTCCTTACCAGTCAGTAAGAATCCAACCCTGAGCCTGACCCTCTCCTCCATACTGTAACATGTAATCCATATTGTATGGAGACTCTGTATATACCGGACCCCGGTCCAGTCCGTCCTTACCAGTCAGTAAGAATCCAACCCTGAGCGTGACCCTCTCCTCCATACTGTAACATGTAATCCATATTGTATGGAGACTCTGTATATACCGGACCCCGGTCCAGTCCGTCCTTACCAGTCAGTAAGAATCCAACCCTGAGCCTGACCCTCTCCTCCATACTGTAACATGTAATCCATATTGTATGGAGACTCTGTATATACCGGACCCCGGTCCAGTCCGTCCTTACAAGTCAGTAAGAATCCAACCCTGAGCCTGACCCTCTCCTCCATACTGTAACATGTAATCCATATTGTATGGAGACTCTGTATATACCGGACCCCGGTCCAGTCCGTCCTTACCAGTCAGTAAGAATCCAACCCTGAGCCTGACCCTCTCCTCCATACTGTAACATGTAATCCATATTGTATGGAGACTCTGTATATACCAGACCCCGGTCCAGTCCGTCCTTACAAGTCAGTAAGAATCCAACCCTGAGCCTGACCCTCTCCTCCATACTGTAACATGTAATCCATATTGTATGGAGACTCTGTATATACCGGACCCCGGTCCAGTCCGTCCTTACAAGTCAGTATAAATCCAACCCTGAGCCTGACCCTCTCCTCCATAGTGTAACATGTAATCCATATTGTATGGAGACTCTGTATATACCGGACCCCGGTCCAGTCCGTCCTTACCAGTCAGTAAGAATCCAACCCTGAGCCTGACCCTCTCCTCCATACTGTAACATGTTATCCATATTGTATGGAGACTCTGTATATACCGGATCCCGGTCCAGTCCGTCCTTACCAGTCAGTAAGAATCCAACCCTGAGCCTGACCCTCTCCTCCATACTGTAACATGTAATCCATATTGTATGGAGACTCTGTATATACCGGACCCCGGTCCAGTCCGTCCTTACCAGTCAGTAAGAATCCAACCCTGAGCCTGACCCTCTCCTCCATACTGTAACATGTTATCCATATTGTATGGAGACTCTGTATATACCGGACCCCGGTCCAGTCCGTCCTTACCAGTCAGTAAGAATCCAACCCTGAGCCTGACCCTCTCCTCCATACTGTAACATGTAATCCATATTGTATGGAGACTCTGTATATATCGGACCCCGGTCAAGTCCGTCCTTACAAGTCAGTAAGAATCCAACCCTGAGCCTGACCCTCTCCTCCATACTGTAACATGTAATCCATATTGTATGGAGACTCTGTATATACCGGACCCCGGTCCAGTCTGTCCTTACAAGTCAGTAAGAATCCAACCCTGAGCCTGACCCTCTCCTCCATACTGTAACATGTTATCCATATTGTATGGAGACTCTGTATATACCGGATCCCGGTCCAGTCCGTCCTTACCAGTCAGTAAGAATCCAACCCTGAGCCTGACCCTCTCCTCCATACTGTAACATGTAATCCATATTGTATGGAGACTCTGTATATACCGGACCCCGGTCCAGTCCGTCCTTACCAGTCAGTAAGAATCCAACCCTGAGCCTGACCCTCTCCTCCATACTGTAACATGTTATCCATATTGTATGGAGACTCTGTATATACCGGACCCCGGTCCAGTCCGTCCTTACCAGTCAGTAAGAATCCAACCCTGAGCCTGACCCTCTCCTCCATACTGTAACATGTAATCCATATTGTATGGAGACTCTGTATATACCGGACCCCGGTCCAGTCCGTCCTTACAAGTCAGTAAGAATCCAACCCTGAGCCTGACCCTCTCCTCCATACTGTAACATGTAATCCATATTGTATGGAGACTCTGTATATACCGGACCCCGGTCTAGTCCGTCCTTACAAGTCAGTAAGAATCCAACCCTGAGCCTGACCCTCTCCTCCATACTGTAACATGTAATCCATATTGTATGGAGACTCTGTATATACCGGACCCTGGTCCAGTCCGTCCTTACCAGTCAGTAAGAATCCAACCCTGAGCCTGACCCTCTCCTCCATACTGTAACATGTAATCCATATTGTATGGAGACTCTGTATGTACCAGACCCCGGTCCAGTCCGTCCTTACCAGTCAGTAAGAATCCAACCCTGAGCCTGAGCCTCTCCTCCATACTGTAACATGTAATCCATATTGTATGGAGACTCTGTATATACCGGACCCCGGTCCAGTCCGTCCTTACCGGTCAGTAAGAATCCAACCCTGAGCCTGACCCTCTCCTCCATACTGTAACATGTAATCCATATTGTATGGAGACTCTGTATATACCGGACCCCGGTCCAGTCTGTCCTTACCAGTCAGCAAGAATCCAACCCTGAGCCTGACCCTCTCCTCCATACTGTAACATGTAATCCATATTGTATGGAGACTCTGTATATACCGGACCCCGGTCCAGTCCGTCCTTACCAGTCAATAAGAATCCAACCCTGAGCCTGACCCTCTCCTCAATACTGTAACATGTAATCCATATTGTATGGAGACTCTGTATATACCGGACCCCGGTCCAGTCCGTCCTTACAAGTCAGTAAGAATCCAACCCTGAGCCTGACCCTCTCCTCCATACTGTAACATGTTATCCATATTGTATGGAGACTCTGTATATACCGGACCCCGGTCCAGTCCGTCCTTACCAGTCAGTAAGAATCCAACCCTGAGCCTGACCCTCTCCTCCATACTGTAACATGTAATCCATATTGTATGGAGACTCTGTATATACCGGACCCCGGTCCAGTCCGTCCTTACCAGTCAGTAAGAATCCAACCCTGAGCCTGACCCTCTCCTCCATACTGTAACATGTAATCCATATTGTATGGAGACTCTGTATATACCGGACCCCGGTCCAGTCCGTCCTTACCAGTCAGTAAGAATCCAACCCTGAGCCTGACCCTCTCCTCCATACTGTAACATGTAATCCATATTGTATGGAGACTCTGTATATACCGGACCCCGGTCCAGTCCGTCCTTACCAGTCAATAAGAATCCAACCCTGAGCCTGACCCTCTCCTCCATACTGTAACATGTAATCCATATTGTATGGAGACTCTGTATATACCGGACCCCGGTCCAGTCCGTCCTTACCAGTCAGTAAGAATCCAACCCTGAGCCTGACCCTCTCCTCCATACTGTAACATGTAATCCATATTGTATGGAGACTCTGTATATACCAGACCCCGGTCCAGTCCGTCCTTACCAGTCAGTAAGAATCCAACCCTGAGCCTGAGCCTCTCCTCCATACTGTAACATGTAATCCATATTGTATGGAGACTCTGTATATACCGGACCCCGGTCCAGTCCGTCCTTACCGGTCAGTAAGAATCCAACCCTGAGCCTGACCCTCTCCTCCATACTGTAACATGTAATCCATATTGTATGGAGACTCTGTATATACCGGACCCCGGTCCAGTCTGTCCTTACCAGTCAGCAAGAATCCAACCCTGAGCCTGACCCTCTCCTCCATACTGTAACATGTAATCCATATTGTATGGAGACTCTGTATATACCGGACCCCGGTCCAGTCCGTCCTTACCAGTCAATAAGAATCCAACCCTGAGCCTGACCCTCTCCTCAATACTGTAACATGTAATCCATATTGTATGGAGACTCTGTATATACCGGACCCCGGTCCAGTCCGTCCTTACAAGTCAGTAAGAATCCAACCCTGAGCCTGACCCTCTCCTCCATACTGTAACATGTTATCCATATTGTATGGAGACTCTGTATATACCGGACCCCGGTCCAGTCCGTCCTTACCAGTCAGTAAGAATCCAACCCTGAGCCTGACCCTCTCCTCCATACTGTAACATGTAATCCATATTGTATGGAGACTCTGTATATACCGGACCCCGGTCCAGTCCGTCCTTACCAGTCAGTAAGAATCCAACCCTGAGCCTGACCCTCTCCTCCATACTGTAACATGTAATCCATATTGTATGGAGACTCTGTATATACCGGACCCCGGTCCAGTCCGTCCTTACCAGTCAGTAAGAATCCAACCCTGAGCCTGACCCTCTCCTCCATACTGTAACATGTAATCCATATTGTATGGAGACTCTGTATATACCGGACCCCGGTCCAGTCCATCCTTACCAGTCAGTAAGAATCCAACCCTGAGCCTGACCCTCTCCTCCATACTGTAACTGTGGCACCCCAGGGGTCTGGTTTCCACAGTAATAGCAATATTACGTCAGAGAGCAGGTGGGAGGTCTCCTGGTCAGGAATCCTAAGCATGCCACACCTCCTGCCCAGTCCTGGGAGGGGAAGAACTTCCCCTATATAAAGCTGGGGCTGAGGCAGGGTTAGTGTGTAGAGAAGAAGAGGAGTCCCAGACAGAGACACAGTCTGGTCTGGAGAGGAGCAGCTATAGGAAAGAAAGATCAGGAGCTCAGTGGGAGCAGTGCTAAAAGGAGTCAGGGGCTGGAAGCTGTAGAGCTCGCCCTGATTGAAGAGTTCTCACCGGACCCGGAGTCCGTGGCTGTGGGGACTAATCCTTACCCAGCAGCAGAAACCGACCGGCAGGGGATTTCAGGTCCTCTGGCCCAGAAACCCGAAGGCACGGTCACACGCAAGGGACCAGCGCCGCCGTCGTGGAGCGGAAGCTACCAGAAGGCCCCGAGTCACCGGCCATACGGGTGAGCACCACACGGTACACTCAGGGACGTGGGCTACTTTTACCCGCTTCTAGCAAGGTAGCCAGAAGAGTACAATTAGTTGGGGAGGCCTACAACTCCGCCTGGCCAGGGGAGATCCTATCTGCTCACAGACTGACCAGGCCCCGATCGCTAGCCAGTACTCCGGGAGGGTCTACCTTTGCCACCAGTAAAGACCCTGAACTACACCGCACCGTCTCTGAGTGGTTCCTGGTGCCTGCGTGCAACTCTGCTAACCCCATCATTCACGTCGGCTGCCCTGAGGCCATACCCCTCCCGTTGGGGGTTATACCATCCACGCTGCACATCCGTACCACCGGCCTCAGCGGTCTGCCCTGCAGCGGCGGCTTCATAGCCGCATTCAACGGGTGGCGTAGTCGAACATTCTAACATCTACTGCTAAAGACTGCCATTTAGTTTGACACCCTGGGCACGGACCGGGTCACCGCCACGAGGACTACTACCCCCAACAGATCCGGCTCCGGGTATTCCCCGCGTGCGAAACGCTGCACCACAGCACAGGCCCAGGGGGCGCGTCAACTTTTGGCGTAGTCAGCAGGATCTCGTGCCCGCAACCACCGGGTACTGCGTGCCTGAAAAAGAGACTTTTAAACTTACCTGTGGTGAAGATTCCCGCCATCCGACGCCATCTTCTACCTTCTTCCCGCCATCCGTGGAGTTTTCCCGCCGTTGGACGCCATCTTCTGCCTTCTTCCCGCCATCCGTGGAGTTTTCCCGCCGTTGGACGCCATCTTGAAGACGCCGCGCGGGAGGGGCGTGGACTCCGAAAGCGCGCGAGAACTGGAGCTCCGCCTCACATCCGGACGTTGCGTAAGGTCCTGGAAGGAGCCCAGCAGACGCCGACGTCACAGGAGCGCGACGGAAGGTCCTCAACCCTGACGATCCACTGCGGAGCCGCGGCCTACGGAAGAGGATCATCGCAAGGTAGGCCACGGTCCACTAGGGGGGGAGGAGGATGTCGGATACGGAGGAGAGCTTCACTGCCACAGCCACCGCCAGCACCACCGCTGCGGCGGTCATGCCTTTCACCATGCCCTATATCCCGGGGGCAGCCTGGCTACCCCAGTACTCAGGGGAGTCACATACCCTAAATGACTTCAGAGAAAGGCTGGATGACCTCTTCCAGGTGTACCCCCTCACAGAAGAGCAAAAAGTGAGCATCCTGGTGGCTCAATTAACAGGGGCAGCCCAAAGGGAAGTAAAGTCCTGGCCACTTGGGAGGAGGAGGACTGTCGCAGAGATACTAGCCCGGCTGAAGGACACCTTTGATACCCGTACCTCAGCCGAGATCAAGCTTAGATTCTACGGGTGCAAGCAGCGAGCACATGAGAATATAAGGGACTATGCACTAAACCTACAAGAGGCCCTGAGAGCCATTAAGCAGGCCGACCCTGACGGCGTGGGAAACGAAGACAAGCTGTTGACTGAACAATTTATAGAGGGTCTACATTGCAATGCCCACCGAACCCAGTTGCGGGCAATGGCCTTACAGGACCCTCATCTGGACTTTGCACAGTTCAAGGACAGAGCCATCCGGGTGCTCCGAGAACCGGCACCAGGTGGCGCTGTGACCCACAAACGCCCTGCTACCACTTACCACCAGGAGGCGGCGCCCTTGTCGGCAGGGCCTGTGGGAGCTGATGCGCAGGCTTTAAACAATGACCCGGCTACAGACCTGCACCATCAGGTCCAAGAGCTAACTAAAAGCGATGCCGCGCTAACCCGAACTGTGCAGTCTTTACAGGTTTCTACTCCAGAGAAGATCCAGCTGGCATCCGGACCGGAGGATATCCCGTGGCGCCGACCAAGGAGGATCCCACCGGCCAGAGGAAGACCCAGCGACCGATACAACGAGGACAGACAACCCATCTGCCGCCGCTGCAATCAACCCGGACATATGGCAAGGTACTGTCCTTTAAAACTGGCACAACCTGGGGTAGAGGGCCAACCCCTAGGAATAAGATCACCAGGCCCATCGAACTGGTGTGACAAATACGTGGGAGGACGTCCAGTCTTGCCTGTAGTACTGGATGGCATTCCTATGAGTGCCCTACTTGACACCGGGTCACAGGTCACCACCATCCCGTACGTGCTCTTCAAGCAGTACTGGAATGACTCGGATATAACCCGCTACCCAGATGACGACTTGAGTATCATCGCCAGCAATGGTCAGCCCGTGCCACAGATCGGATTTAAAGAGATGACCATTAAAATCGGTAAAGTCGAACTGGCAGCACAGGGACTGATCATTGTGGACATTGACAAGCGCGAGAGTCACCCAAAGATAACTCTAGGAACTAATGTGATTGAAAATTGTCTTGCAGAGGTGATTCTTATTTTACAACAGGTTGCCAAGAACGCCAGCTCCGGCCAGCAGCGAGTGCTCCAAAAAGAGATCCGGGCACTGATGCGACGGCAACAGGTGGAACTCTCCGGTGGTGAGATTGGTAGCGTGAGGATGTGTGACCCTTTCCCTATTGCCATGCCCCCGAAAAGTGAAATGATGATTTGGTGCCGGGCAGCTATTGGTCTGAGAGGTAGAGATTACCAGGCAATGGTAGAACCAGTCTACTCAGATAGTAGGCCCACCATTTTGACGGCACGGGGGGTGGTTGATGTACGCCATGGGAGGGTGCCCATTCGCATAATAAATATCGGGAAGAGGGAAGTGTACCTGCCCCGGTATGCTACGCTAGCCAAATTGTATACCATCAACCAAAATTCTGTACAGTCCGTGGAACCCTTGCCTCCATCTCATCCAGAGGAAGGTAACGGCTCTAAACAACAAATGGAGGACTGGTGTCAGCAACTGCATTTGGGTACTGACTCCACACCCGCTCACCAAAAGCAGGGAGTCTACTGGGTGCTCCAGGAATACGAGAGAGTGTTCAGTAAACACCCGCTAGACTTCGGGCGAGTGAAGGGAGTGGAACATCACATCCCCACGGGAGACCATCCTCCCATAAAGGAGAGGTATCGTCCCGTACCCCCTGCACACTACCAACACGCCAAGGGGATGCTTAGAGACATGAAGGAGGCTGGAGTAATCAGGGATAGCTGTAGCCCCTGGGCAGCTCCACTAGTCTTGGTTAAAAAGAAGGACAACACCATGAGAATGTGTGTAGATTACCGGAAAATCAACCGTATCACACACAAAGATGCGTACCCCTTACCAAGGATAGAGGAGTCTTTGACTGCTTTAAAATCTGCTAACTTCTTCTCCACTTTGGATCTCACTAGCGGGTACTGGCAGGTTCCTGTAGCAGAGGCGGACCGGGAGAAGACCGCATTCACCACCCCGATGGAACTTAGCGAGTTTACCTGCATGCCGTTCGGACTCTGCAACGCACCAGGAACCTTCCAACGATTGATGGAATGCTGTCTGGGACACCGAAACTTCGAGACGGTCCTGTTATACCTGGACGATGTCATCGTCTACTCCAAGACCTACGAGGACCACCTGAAACACCTGGCAGAAGTGTTCAAAGCCCTGGCAAACTACGGCCTAAAGGTGAAACCCTCCAAGTGTCATCTCCTGAAACCAAAGGTGCAGTACCTGGGACACGTGGTGAGTGCTGACGGAGTGGCTCCCGACCCTGATAAGATCACCGCGATTAAGGAATGGCCAAGACCCTCCAGCGTAAAGGAAGTGCGGCAGTTCCTCGGGTTGGTAGGCTACTACCGAAGGTTCATTCCCGGTTTCACCAAAAAGGCAGCTCCTATGCAGGACCTCCTGATAGGCAAGTCCAGGAAGGCCAAGAACCAGAAGCCGCTCTTCAGATGGGAGAAGTTGGAAGAAGAGTCCTTCCGCCAGCTGAAGATGGCCCTCACGGGGGATGAAATCCTGGCGTACCCTGATTACAGCCAGCCCTTTATCCTCTACACCGACGCAAGTAACATCGGGCTAGGAGCTGTACTGTCCCAGATCCAGCAGGGGAAGGAACGGGTAATTGCTTACGCCAGCCGAAAACTGCGACCCACCGAAAGAAACCCTGAGAATTACAGCTCATTCAAGCTAGAATTCCTGGCAGTGGTGTGGGCAGTCACCGAACGCTTTAAGCACTACCTCGCCTCTTCCCGATTCATCGTGTACACGGATAACAACCCGTTGACACACCTGGATACGGCAAGACTCGGTGCCCTGGAGCAGAGATGGATGGCCCGCCTGTCCAACTATGAGTTCACGATCAAATACCGGGCAGGACGCTCCAATACCAACGCGGATGCCCTGTCCAGAATGCCAAACCTACCGGACGTAGGGGAAGATCCAGAGGAATTGGAAGAAGTTGAACTCCCCGCGTTCCACCGTCATGGGACTATCCAGTATTCCCACCGTGTAAGGGGTAAGCAATCCGCTACGTTCAACCCCTTACCTCATTACAACTGGGCGGAAACGCAAGACAGTGACCCCGCCGTCCGACTGGTGAAGGAGATGCTGACTCAGCCAGATGCCCGCCTTGACCCAGACGCTCCGGAGGAGACCAAGCAACTGTGGGCTGAGAAGAGTCGACTGTTCCTTTACAAGAGGAAGTTGTGCCGCAGAATGGTTAACTCCCGGACGCATGAACTGATCTGGCAAGTAGTGGTGCCAAGAAGAGACGCGGCTATGGTACTGGAGGCATACCACGACGGAGCTGGGCACTTCGGATGGAAGAAGCTGGAGTTCCTGCTGCGCGGGCGGTTCCACTGGGTAGGCATGAGAGGAACCATCGAGAGGTGGTGCAGAGACTGTGGACCGTGCCACCTAAGAAGGAAGGACCGTGCCAGCCAGAAGACTCCCTTGCAGCCCATCATCACCCGACAGCCACTGGAACTGGTAGCCCTGGACCATGTGAAACTGGCTCCAAGCAGATCTGGGTATGTCTACGCCCTCACAATCGTAGATCATTACTCCCGGTTCCTGGTGGTGGTCCCGGTCAAGGACTTAACGGCTCAAACAGCAGCTAGAGCCTTCCAGCAGCACTTCTGCCGTCCACACGGATACCCAGAGCAGGTGCTGACGGACCAAGGACCTGCCTTTGAAGCGGAAGTCTTCCAGGAGTTCTGCACTCTGTATGGCTGCCGGAAGATAAGAACAACACCCTATCATCCGCAAACCAATGGACTCTGTGAGAAAATGAACCAGGTGGTGATAGACCTTCTGAAAACATTGCCCCTGGAAGAACGCACTCTGTGGCCTGAGAAACTGCCTGATCTGGTGGACCTATACAACCACATCCCGGTAGGTTCTACCAACTGTACCCCGGCTTACCTGATGAGAGCAAGACCTGGTAAGCTGCCTGTTGATCTGGATATGGGAGTCCTGACACCCGAGGACACTTCACCAGAAGCAGACTGGGACACAGAGAGGCAGCAGCAGTACCGGAAAGTACAGGAGAGCGTTGAGCGAAGTCTCTGTCAAGCTAGAGAAAGACAGGAGAAGGCTTACAACCAGTATGCTCCCGCTGTTCCCCTGGTACCTGGAGAGCAGGTCTTGAAGAGGAAGAGACGACTCCACAAGTTGGACGACCAGTGGGAGAAAGACCCGTACACCGTACTGCCCTCAAGCCATGAGAACCCAAAAGTCTGCACAATCAGTAAGGACGGAGGAGAAACCACAGCCATTGTCTCCCGAGATCACCTGAAGAAGTGTCCCGAACAGCTACGAAACCCTGAAGAAGAACAAGAAGACCCTCGACCCGCAGAGGAAAGGGAAGAGATGGTCCGTACTGTACTCGGAGACTTCCCTCGGTCTTGGACACAAGTGAATGGCGCTGTTGTGGTACCCGTCCTCACCTTCCTCCAACCAGCATCCCGAGTGCCTACGGAGAAACAGGTAGAGCTGGAAGAGCAGCCGGTCCAGGAGGCAGAAGACCCCACACAAGCAGACCAGGAGAATCAACCCTCTGCTTATAGTGAGCCTGCCGTACCCCTAGTGAGCCAAAGAGCCCGTAGACAGCTGCCCAGTTTACCTTTGACAGCTCCTACATCTTGTAGCTCAGGACCAGTCAGTAAGCTCCGTAGGTCCACTAGGGCCACTAGAGGCCAGTTGCCCGTACGTTGGAGGATTTAAAGTGCTCAAACTGTTTTATTTGTATTTACCTGTTTATTGTTGCTTGTGAATAATTGTGTATTTCTAGTTATTTTATAGGTGTCAGTTATGGATTATCCGGAATCCTTTGTATATATGTTTGGAGCATAACCCAGGAAAGGACTAAGACTGTTAAAGACTCGGGGTAGGACAGACCCCTACCTGGTTACGGCTCCCTGTTCCTTGGTGAAATGGACACCCTTGTTTTCTTCAAAAACTGCACCCGGTTGCGGACACGCCGTGACCATCATAATGTGTTTTTCTTTATTGTACTGTTTTTGTTTATAACTTGTTTTGTTTACAAAAATATGTTTAGTCCCGGAGTACTAAATTTCACTAGGGGGGAATGTGGCACCCCAGGGGTCTGGTTTCCACAGTAATAGCAATATTACGTCTGAGAGCAGGTGGGAGGTCTCCTGGTCAGGAATCCTATGCATGCCACACCTCCTGCCCAGTCCTGGGAGGGGAAGAACTTCCCCTATATAAAGCTGGGGCTGAGGCAGGGTTAGTGTGTAGAGAAGAAGAGGAGTCCCAGACAGAGACACAGTCTGGTCTGGAGAGGAGCAGCTATAGGAAAGAAAGATCAGGAGCTCAGTGGGAGCAGTGCTAAAAGGAGTCAGGGGCTGGAAGCTGTAGAGCTCGCCCTGATTGAAGAGTTCTCACCGGACCCGGAGTCCGAGGCTGTGGGGACTAATCCTTACCCAGCAGCAGAAACCGACCGGCAGGGGATTTCAGGTCCTCTGGCCCAGAAACCCGAAGGCACGGTCACACGCAAGGGACTAGCACCGCCGTCGTGGAGCGGAAGCTACCAGAAGGCCCCGAGTCACCGGCCATACGGGTGAGCACCACACTGTACACTCAGGGACGTGGGCTACTTTTACCCGCCTCTAGCAAGGTAGCCAGAAGAGTACAATTAGTTGGGGAGGCCTACAACTCCGCCTGGCCAGGGGAGATCCTATCTGCTCACAGACTGACCAGGCCCCGATCGCTAGCCAGTACTCCGGGAGGGTCTACCTTTGCCACCAGTAAAGACCCTGAACTACACCGCACCGTCTCTGAGTGGTTCCTGGTGCCTGCGTGCAACTCTGCTAACCCCATCATTCACGTCGGCTGCCCTGAGGCCATACCCCTCCCGTTGGGGGTTATACCATCCACGCTGCACATCCGTACCACTGGCCTCAGCGGTCTGCCCTGCAGCGGCGGCTTCATAGCCGCATTCAACGGGTGGCGTAGTCGAACACTCTAACATCTACTGCTAAAGACTGCCATTTAGTTTGACACCCTGGGCACGGACCGGGTCACCGCCACGAGGACTACTACCCCCAACAGATCCGGCTCCGGGTATTCCCCGCGTGCACAACGCTGCACCACAGCACAGGCCCAGGGGGCGCGTCATAACATGTAATCCATAATGTATGGAGACTCTGTATATACCGGACCCCGGTCCAGTCCGTCCTTACCAGTCAGTAAGAATCCAACCCTGAGCCTGACCCTCTCGTCCATACTGTAACATGTAATCCATATTGTATGGAGACTCTATATATACCGGACCCCGGTCCAGTCCGTCCTTACCAGTCAGTAAGAATCCAACCCTGAGCCTGACCCTCTCCTCCATACTGTAACATGTAATCCATATTGTATGGAGACTCTGTATATACCGGACCCCGGTCCAGTCCGTCCTTACCAGTCAGTAAGAATCCAACCCTGAGCCTGACCCTCTCCTCCATACTGTGATATGTAATCCATATTGTATGGAGACTCTGTATATACCGGACCCCGGTCCAGTCCGTCCTTACAAGTCAGTAAGAATCCAACCCTGAGCCTGACCCTCTCCTCCATACTGTAACATGTAATCCATATTGTATGGAGACTCTGTATATACCGGACCCCGGTCCAGTCCGTCCTTACCAGTCAGTAAGAATCCAACCCTGAGCCTGACCCTCTCCTCCATACTGTAACATGTAATCCATATTGTATGGAGACTCTGTATATACCAGACCCCGGTCCAGTCCGTCCTTACCAGTCAGTAAGAATCCAACCCTGAGCCTGACCCTCTCCTCCATACTGTAACATGTAATCCATATTGTATGGAGACTCTGTATATACCAGACCCCGGTCCAGTCCGTCCTTACCAGTCAGTAAGAATCCAACCCTGAGCCTGACCCTCTCCTCCATACTGTAACATGTAATCCATATTGTATGGAGACTCTGTAAATACCAGACCCCGGTCCAGTCCGTCCTTACCAGTCAGTAAGAATCCAACCCTGAGCCTGACCCTCTCCTCCATACTGTAACATGTAATCCATATTGTATGGAGACTCTGTATATACCGGACCCCGGTCCAGTCCGTCCTTACCAGTCAGTAAGAATCCAACCCTGAGCCTGACCCTCTCCTCCATACTGTAACATGTAATCCATATTGTATGGAGACTCTGTATATACCGGACCCCGGTCCAGTCCGTCTTTACCAGTCAGTAAGAATCCAACCCTGAGCCTGACCCTCTCCTCCATACTGTAACATGTAATCCATATTGTATGGAGACTCTGTATATACCAGATCCCGGTCCAGTCCGTCCTTACCAGTCAGTAAGAATCCAACCCTGAGCCTGACCCTCTCCTCCATACTGTAACATGTAATCCATATTGTATGGAGACTCTGTATATACCGGATCCCGGTCCAGTCCGTCCTTCCCAGTCAGTAAGAATCCAACCCTGAGCCTGACCCTCTCCTCCATACTGTAACATGTAATCCATATTGTATGGAGACTCTGTATATACCGGACCCCGGTCCAGTCCATCCTTACAAGTCAGTAAGAATCCAACCCTGAGCCTGACCCTCTCCTCCATACTGTAACATGTAATCCATACTGTATGGAGACTCTGTATATACCGGACCCCGGTCCAGTCCGTCCTTACCAGTCAGTAAGAATCCAACCCTGAGCCTGACCCTCTCCTCCATACTGTAACATGTAATCCATATTGTATGGAGACTCTGTATATACCAGACCCCGGTCCAGTCCGTCCTTACTAGTCAGTAAGAATCCAACCCTGAGCCTGACCCTCTCCTCCATACTGTAACATGTAATCCATATTGTATGGAGACTCTGTATATACCGGACCCCGGTCCAGTCCGTCCTTGCCAGTCAGTAAGAATCCAACCCTGAGCCTGACCCTCTCCTCCATACTGTAACATGTAATCCATATTGTATGGAGACTCTGTATATACCGGACCCCGGTCCAGTCCGTCCTTACAAGTCAGTAAGAATCCAACCCTGAGCCTGACCCTCTCCTCCATACTGTGATATGTAATCCATATTGTATGGAGACTCTGTATATACCGGACCCCGGTCCAGTCCGTCCTTACAAGTCAGTAAGAATCCAACCCTGAGCCTGACCCTCTCCTCCATACTGTAACATGTAATCCATATTGTATGGAGACTCTGTATATACCGGACCCCGGTCCAGTCCGTCCTTACCAGTCAGTAAGAATCCAACCCTGAGCCTGACCCTCTCCTCCATACTGTAACATGTAATCCATATTGTATGGAGACTCTGTAAATACCGGACCCCGGTCCAGTCCGTCCTTACCAGTCAGTAAGAATCCAACCCTGAGCCTGACCCTCTCCTCCATACTGTAACATGTAATCCATATTGTATGGAGACTCTGTATATACCGGACCCCGGTCCAGTCCGTCCTTACCAGTCAGTAAGAATCCAACCCTGAGCCTGACCCTCTCCTCCATACTGTAACATGTAATCCATATTGTATGGAGACTCTGTATATACCGGACCCCGGTCCAGTCCGTCTTTACCAGTCAGTAAGAATCCAACCCTGAGCCTGACCCTCTCCTCCATACTGTAACATGTAATCCATATTGTATGGAGACTCTGTATATACCAGATCCCGGTCCAGTCCGTCCTTACCAGTCAGTAAGAATCCAACCCTGAGCCTGACCCTCTCCTCCATACTGTAACATGTAATCCATATTGTATGGAGACTCTGTATATACCGGATCCCGGTCCAGTCCGTCCTTCCCAGTCAGTAAGAATCCAACCCTGAGCCTGACCCTCTCCTCCATACTGTAACATGTAATCCATATTGTATGGAGACTCTGTATATACCGGACCCTGGTCCAGTCCGTCCTTACCAGTCAGTAAGAATCCAACCCTGAGCCTGACCCTCTCCTCCATACTGTAACATGTAATCCATATTGTATGGAGACTCTGTATATACCGGACCCCGGTCCAGTCCATCCTTACAAGTCAGTAAGAATCCAACCCTGAGCCTGACCCTCTCCTCCATACTGTAACATGTAATCCATACTGTATGGAGACTCTGTATATACCGGACCCCGGTCCAGTCCGTCCTTACCAGTCAGTAAGAATCCAACCCTGAGCCTGACCCTCTCCTCCATACTGTAACATGTAATCCATATTGTATGGAGACTCTGTATATACCAGACCCCGGTCCAGTCCGTCCTTACTAGTCAGTAAGAATCCAACCCTGAGCCTGACCCTCTCCTCCATACTGTAACATGTAATCCATATTGTATGGAGACTCTGTATATACCGGACCCCGGTCCAGTCCGTCCTTGCCAGTCAGTAAGAATCCAACCCTGAGCCTGACCCTCTCCTCCATACTGTAACATGTAATCCATATTGTATGGAGACTCTGTATATACCGGACCCCGGTCCAGTCCATCCTTACAAGTCAGTAAGAATCCAACCCTGAGCCTGACCCTCTCCTCCATACTGTAACATGTAATCCATACTGTATGGAGACTCTGTATATACCGGACCCCGGTCCAGTCCGTCCTTACCAGTCAGTAAGAATCCAACCCTGAGCCTGACCCTCTCCTCCATACTGTAACATGTAATCCATACTGTATGGAGACTCTGTATATACCGGACCCCGGTCCAGTCCGTCCTTACCAGTCAGTAAGAATCCAACCCTGAGCCTGACCCTCTCCTCCATACTGTAACATGTAATCCATATTGTATGGAGACTCTGTATATACCAGACCCCGGTCCAGTCCGTCCTTACTAGTCAGTAAGAATCCAACCCTGAGCCTGACCCTCTCCTCCATACTGTAACATGTAATCCATATTGTATGGAGACTCTGTATATACCGGACCCTGGTCCAGTCCGTCCTTGCCAGTCAGTAAGAATCCAACCCTGAGCCTGACCCTCTCCTCCATACTGTAACATGTAATCCATATTGTATGGAGACTCTGTATATACCAGACCCCGGTCCAGTCCGTCCTTACCAGTCAGTAAGAATCCAACCCTGAGCCTGACCCTCTCCTCCTTACTGTAACATGTAATCCATATTGTATGGAGACTCTGCATATACCGGACCCCGGTCCAGTCCGTGCTTACCAGTCAGTAAGAATCCAACCCTGAGCCTGACCCTCTCCTCCATACTGTAACATGTAATCCATATTGTATGGAGACTCTGTATATACCAGACCCCGGTCCAGTCCGTCCTTACCAGTCAGTAAGAATCCAACCCTGAGCCTGACCCTCTCCTCCATACTGTAACATGTAATCCATATTGTATGGAGACTCTGTATATACCGGACCCCGGTCCAGTCCGTCCTTACCAGTCGCGTACGGCTTGGAGATGCCTCTTCACTTCCCCTTTGAGGCTCCTGATTAACAGACGTCTGACTTCTACCAGGCGTTCTGTGACTCTGTAGGGTCATAATGGAAGAGAGGAAAGATTTGAGGGTGGAACAAAAAAATAAAAAAAAAAAGGATGCCGCCTGCCAAGCAGCAGCCGCCGTCTCATTTTCGTGATTTCACAACATTTCATTGAAAAAATGTGGAGTAGAATTTAAAGTGCTACTGACGATGTTCTTACAAACTGCTGTTTCCTTTACTCTGCAATGAAGGCTGAAAGCCTCCCTGAAGTCCTCTCCATCCCTGAAGAGGCCATCTGCTTACTAATTTTAGTATTTTTGATAATTGTATTTGACAATTGGACAACCCCTGTAACCAGTGAAGCAAGGATCATACTCCTCGTTCTGCATTACAAGCTGCACCTTGATAGTTAAACGCCGGCTGACTCTGGGAACTTTCCAATCCTTTCTGTCCTGACTTCTGTAAGTGGTGAATGTACTAGAGATTGATGGAAATACCATATCATGCTTCTCTTTTACCACAGGGATAGTCTCAGATGGACTCAGGGGCTGCTACATATTACCCTGGAGGAGGGGATTGCAAATATATAACCAAAAGAAAAAGAACCCTATAAAATGTAAAACTTTTATTACTTCATTAAAAAGGACCAAGTCCAATAATCAAAAGAACAAAAAAAACTGTTAGGGAGTCCTTCAGACAATATGGGCACTTATTCACATTTATTGATATACAATTGATACAGAGAAGGTTCTAAGGGAAATAGATGGTGCCTTCCTACCAGCGGAGGTTGGCACCTATGGGACACAATATGGCACCCTCACTCCATGTCGACTGCCCCTCACGGGTCCTAATCCGGAGCTCCCTAAAAAGCCAATATCATCACCACGAAAAGTGTTTAAGTGCATTAAAAGCTTTGGACTGGCTCTGTTTTGGGCCTAGACTTGGCCTAACATTAGGTGAGCAATGTGATATTTCTCATGTCAGAGACTTAGTAGTCCTCTAGTTCTGACAGGGGAATCAGTGAAGTAAAGACAGGGGGGAACACAAAGCAATGGTCCTCATGTTGCAGGAAACTAGCTCCTGTTCTTCCTCCTCCTCTTCCTCATTGTCACCCAATCCACGTTGGGATGAGATGAGGCTGGGCTGTGTGTAATCACCCTGTATGGTTCCTTGCTCCATCTCATCGTGCTCCACCTGCAATGCATCCTCTTTGATTGTGAGCAGAGAGCGTTTCAGAAGACAGAGAAGTGGGATAGTGATGCTAATTATGGCGTCATTGCTGTTCACCATCTTGGTGGAGTCCTCAAAGTTTTGGAGGATGGTACATATGTCTGACATCCATGTCCACTGCTGAGGTTTTGTGTGTGGAGTCCGACTTGAATACCAACGGCCTTGTTGATGCAGGTAGTCAACAACTGCCCTCTTCTGCTCACAAATCCTTCTCAACATCTGCAGTGTAGAGTTTCAACGGGTGAGGACATCACACACCAGTCGGTGACCCGGAAGCTGCAAACGCTGTTGAAGCACGGCAGGAGTGGTGGAAGCTGTAGCTGACTTTCTAAAATGGGCACATAGGCAGCGTACTTTGACAAGCAGATCCGACAGATCCAGGTAGGTTTTGAGAAACCACTGAACCACGAGGTTAAGCACATGGGCCAGGCATGGTACGTATGTGAGCTCGCCTCGTCTCAGAGCCGCCACTAGGTTCCGGCCATTGTCACACATGACCATGCCTGGCTGTAGGTTCAGCGGTGTGAGCCACAGATCTGCCTGCTCTTTCAGAGCTGTCCACAGCTCTTCAATATTGTGCGGTTTGTCACCTAAACATATTAGCTTCAGCAAGGGAATTAGACTTTGTATACACTGTGTTTGCCATTAGAGATCCGAGGTAGAACCAGACACAGACGATTGCACAATATTGTAAATAAGATTACAGGCATATGGCTTAAGATGGAGAAGCTTACTGTTGTACCAAAAATGTAAGTGGCTATCTGAAACCCATTATGATGTATCCAACCTTTAATTAATATTTTGATTATATATTCTGTGTTAAGGTATACTTTATCTGTGAATGTATCTCATTGATACATAGCTCCTTAACACAATATACTGTCTGGGAAGAAAACCTCGTTCTGATTTATAACCCGGTGTAGGATTTACTCTTATCATATGTAAACATTATGACAGAAGTAGAATGGTCCGTGAACAGGTCTTGTCCGGCATTGCTTATCTGTGATAGCTAGCCACTGTCATGGGATTGGAATGATGGACAACAACCTATGAATTTTCATGCTTACGTAATATTAGGTTGGGTAAGCCTTTTTCTAAAATATAAAAGCTGTTGAAGAATTCAGTTATGGCAGAAGCATTGTGGAACTGTGAAGAGGACGCTCTTCAAAGTGTAGGACCTAGGACGCATTCTCTGCCCATCGCTGAACGCTTCTCCAGCTGAAGTTTCTGGACAGATGATGTACATGCCATTCTACTAGGGAAATCTTTTTCTTCTTCTTCTATCTAATAGTAAGTATGTAACCTTTATAAGTATTTAACCTTTGTACTTAGAATCTACAAAAGTGTACGCAATATCATACTATTCCTTTGATTCTGTATTTTATCTTCCAAATTAACTGTTATAAATAAAATTGCATTATATTACAAGTGGTTGCCTTCTTTAAAGCCGTATCCGAACCTTATTGCTAAAAACTTGGCCATACACCTACCCGGAGCACCTGTCTGGTTATCCGCCGTGCCCACCTGCTTGCCTACCCGGAGCACCTGTCTGACTATCTGCCGTACCAGCCTGCGGATCTACCCAGACCACCCAGACCACCTGTCTGCCTTCCTGCCGTGCTCATCCACTGTACCGGTCTGTTCCTGTCATCTGACCCGTGGGAGTCACCTGCTCTCACACAAGGTCGGTCCCAGAGTGGCACCTGGTTCACCTGCCCGGTCCCTCCCTGGTTCACGGAGTCGACTAAGCCGCCATGTGACCTGGGTCAGGCAGGGTAGGCACTTAGTAATGCCCCTCTGGTCCATCCTTGCACCGAAGCACAGAGGTTCCACCACCCGGACCCATACCAGTTTGCACAGGCCATGGAACCCGGTTACCCCCAGGCTCCTTCACTCTCTGACCTGTACCAGGAGGACTCACGTCAGAGATCCCAACAGGAAACTATCCTGTCCTTTCTGCGGACTGTCAACTCCTGCCTGGACACGCTGTCCACCCTGTCTGTGTCCGTCTCTAGCCGAGCGGCACCCGCTCTGGCGGCACCTCAACCCAGTGGCGCTGTGGCACCCGGCTTTGGACCTGGCTCTCCACGTTTTGGCGGTGACCCCGTCTTATGTCGGGGCTTCATAAATCAGTGCGCACTGCACTTTGAACTCCTGGCACACCAGTTCACCTCCGACCAGGCCAAGGTGGAGTTCATCATGTCTCACCTCACCGGGGAGGCATTGGCATGGCTAAACCCTCTATGGGAAAGAGGGGATCCCCTGGTGTCCAATCTTCTGGCTTTCCTCGCTGCTTTCTGGAAGGTCTTCGATGAGCCCGAACGAAAATCTGTCACACGTTTCCGAACCCTCGCATCTGAACTTGCCTGGAACAACGAGGCCCTGGCGTCCACCTTTTGGGAGGGTCTTTCTGGACGGATCAAGGATGAGCTGGCCAGTCGTGACATCCCTTCCACCCTGGACGACCTGGTGTCATTAGCTACCCAGATTGACATCCGTTTTCTGGAACGTGCTAAGGAGACTACCCGGGAGAGAAGATTTTCGCGTCTCACTCCACCATTCCAAAGGCCAGCCTCGCCACCAGCAATGCCCCGGGCATGTTCGCCTGAGCTTATGCAAATTGACCAAACCAAGATGGTCAAGACTCGCCTGGAGACGCGCCAAGCCGAAGGGAGTTGCTTCTACTGTGGCAGTATTGAGCAAACCAGGGGAGGAGTCCTGAGGAGATAATTTGCATATTCCCACTGCATTTTTGGGGTAAGTGAAGAGTCTCCGCGAGCTCAAAGAACACTGGATTTTGGCTGTTGGAGCTGAAAAGAGGACATCGATAAACCGCGCACCTACCGGCGCGGGCATTTTGAAGCTTTTTTTTTTAAGCTTTTTTCACTGTTTTCAGAACATTAACAATAAGAACATGGAAGAGTCCAGGAGCCATTTGGTGAGCTGCATATCCTGCTACATGTTCACAGACTTGCCAGTGGAAAAGCCAAACTTCAGATGCCAGAAATGCAAGCTTGTGTCCCTGTTGGAGGAAAAGTTGCGAAATCTAGAAGAGAGGTTAACTACCTTGAAAATCATTAAGGAAGGTGAAGAGTTCTTAGACAGAGCAGAATTATCTCTTCATGATTCAGAAAGAGAAGAAATTCGAACTGCACCTGACGAAACAGAGGAATGGAAGCATGTGACCCACAGAAGCAGGAGGATCGAGAGGCAGTCAGCACCCATACTGCTCAGGAACCAGTACCAGGCTCTCACGCAGGAGAACCATGAAGAAATACAGCAAAATAAGACTTTGCCAGCAATGAATAACCTTGTAAGCCCTCAGAATCCTCCTGGATGGAGAAAGAAGAATGTTGTGAAGAAAAAACGGAGAGTGGTGGTCATGGGGGATTCCCTGTTAAGAGGAACAGAGGCCGCTATCTGCAGACCAGACATAACCTCAAGAGAAATGTGCTGTCTTCCAGGAGCAAAAATTACAGATGTGTCTGACAGGATATCAAGACTCTTCAGACCTACAGATCACTACCCATTCCTGCTAATACATGTGGGGACAAATGACACCGCAAGAAAGGACCTGGAAACCATCTGCAGTGACTTTGAAGACTTAGGCAAGAAAGTGAAAGAACTGGGAGCGCAGGTGGTCTTCTCATCCATCCTCCCAGTGGATGGCCATGGAACAATGAGGTGGAATAAGATTCTACAGGTGAACAACTGGCTACGTCGATGGTGCCGTCAACAAGGATTTGGATTTCTGAATCACGGAATGAATTACCTATACGATGGACTACTTGCTAGAGATGGGGTGCACCTTACGAAGACTGGAAAACATGTATTTGGAAGTCGCCTTGCTACACTCATCAGGAGAGCTTTAAACTAGAACAATGTGGGAAGGGAAGCAAAAGGCCAGAAAAAGCCATACAGCTGACAAATACTATTGAGATCTCTGCTACTGGAAGTGGAAAAGAAGAACAAAGACAAAAAAATCTAAATAATAAAAATATGGGAGGAAGAGAAACCAATCACAAACTAAAATGTTTTTATACAAATGCACAAAGCATGGGCAACAAACAAGGAGAATTGGAACTACTAATGCAGGAAAAGGAATATGATGTCATTGGAATCACTGAAACTTGGTGGGACGATACACATGATTGGAATAAAAGGCTAAAAGGATACAACTTATTTGCAAGAAACAGACTTGAAAAACGAGGAGGAGGTGTTGCATTGTATGTTAGAAAAGCGTATATCTGCACAGAGATTGAAGCTTCAGAGACTGGGAGTTCTGTGGAAACTGTTTGGGTAAGAATACAAGGAGAGAACAACGGAAAGGACACCATTGTAGGCATTTACTATAGGCCACCTGGGCAAGCTGAAGATATGGATGAACTCTTTATGTATCAAATCACCAAGTTCTCCAAAAAATATGACGTAGTGGTCATGGGAGATTTCAACTATCCAGACATTTGTTGGGAATCTCTCTCAAGTAAAACTAACAGGTCAAGCAAATTCTTATCCTCTCTTGCTGACAACTTTATCTTCCAAAAGGTAGGGGAGAAAACAAGGGGATCTGCTACTTTGGATCTAATCCTTATAAACAGGGAGGAAATGGTTGAGGAGGTAAAGGTGGCTGGGACCCTAGGAGGCAGCGATCATGCTATTATAGAATTTTGGATAACTAGAGGAGGAAGACATGTGAAGACTCAAACTTCAAGGTTAGATTTTAGAAAGGCAGATTTTAAGAGACTCAGAAAGAGAATAGGAGGGATCCAATGGCTGGATGTCCTTAAGGACAAAAATGTCCAGGAAGGATGGGAAATTTTTAAAAATGAGATTCTCAAAGCACAATCGTTAACAATCCCGAAAAGTAGGAAGAATGGGAAGCATTTAAGGAAACCAGGATGGATGAACACAGAACTTAAACACATGCTAAAAAGAAAGAAAGAAATGTTTATTAAATGGAAAGAGGGAGGCATATCTAAAGAAGATATCTTCTCATACATATGGGAAGGAAAAATGGAAGTCACCAGTACTCACTGAATGGGAAATCATTGGGGAATTCAGAGATGGAGAAGGACTTGGGCATCTTGATTGATAGCAAACTAAATTGGAGTGCCCAAAGTCAGGCGGCTGCTGTAAGGGCAAACAGGGTAATGGGATGTATCAGAAGAGGTATAGCTGCAAAGGATGAGAACATTGTTCTTCCACTGTACAAAGCACTGGTCAGACCACACTTGGAATACTGTGCTCAGTTATGGGCCCCACTATATAGAAAGGATATAAATGAGCTTGAAAAGGTACAAAGGAGGGCAACAAAATTAATAAAGGGAATGGAGGGACTGCAATACCCAGAGAGGTTGGCAAAACTAGGACTATTCAGCCTGGAAAAGAGAAGGTTGAGGGGGGACATAATAAATGTGTACAAATATGTTAGGGGACAGTATAGAGACCTTGGCCGGGATTTGTTCAAAAGGAGGGATATTACGGTAACAAGAGGGCATTCACTAAGACTGGAAGAGAAAAGGTTTCAGCACCAGCATAGGAAGGGGTTCTTTACGGTAAGAGCAGTGAGAATATAGAATTCACTGAGTGAGGAGACGGTAATGTCGGATTCACTAAACCAGTTCAAGCGGGGACTGGATGCATTTCTAGATACCAGGCAGATTTCTGCATATACTTAAAAATAAAATAAAATAGTAGGTTGATACAGGGATTTATTCTGACTGCTGGTTTCAGAGTCGGGAGGGAATTTTTCCTCAGGTGAAGATTGGCTAAATCATTTGGGGTTTTTGCCCTCCTCTGGATCAACTTTAGCAATTACAGAACTAACAGGTCGAACTTGATGGACGCAAGTCTTTATTCGGCTTTACTAACTATGTATATGTAACTATGTATATGTAAGATTATAATGCAGTCTGCAGATCCTGTAGGGCACGTATCAGGTTAGCTAAAGCTGACAATGAATTAAGGCAAGCAAGAGATGTCAAAAGCAATAAAAAAGGATTTTGGGGGTATGTCAAAAGTAAAAGAAAAGTCAAAGATGCTATAGGATTTTTACAGGATGAAAATGGAGAAATGGTAAGAGAGGATGTTGAGAAGGCCGAACATTTTAATTCCTATTTTGCATCTGTTTTCTCTCAGAAAGAAAATGTAACATCAACTGATCTTCACTGTCCTTTTAAAGGAATAGAGGAATCCAAGTTATCTGTAAACAGAAAGATTGTGAGGGAATATTTAGCTAACATAAATGAGTTCAAGTCTCCAGGTCCAGATGAATTACACCCCAGAGTACTGAAGGAGATCGTAGAAGAAATTTTAGAACCACTCTCCATAATCTTTGAAAATTCTTGGAGAACAGGAGAAGTCCCAGAAGACTGGAGAAGAGCAAATGTTGTTCCTATCTTCAAAAAGGGGAAGAAGGTGGACCCAGGGAACTATAGGCCGGTGAGTCTGACTTCTATACCAGGAAAGATCTTTGAACAAATTATTAAACAACATGTATGTAAGTACATGGATAAGAATGAAGTGATTAACCAGAGTCAGCATGGGTTTGTAACTAACAAGTCATGTCAGACTAACTTAATTTCCTTCTATGACAGAATCACTGACTGGGTGGATCAGGGAAATGCTGTAGATATAGTATATCTTGACTTCAGCAAAGCATTTGACAAAGTATCTCACACCATCCTTATTGAAAAAATGACCAAGTATGCAATGGACCAGGCAACTGTTAGGTGGATTCATAACTGGCTTAGTGATCGGACTCAAAGGGTGGTTGTAAATGGCTTCACATCCAGCTGGATGAATGTCTCAAGTGGGGTACCACAGGGCTCCGTCCTGGGACCTGTATTGTTCAACATCTTTATCAATGATTTAGATGAAGGAATTGAGGGTAAACTGATTAAATTTGCTGATGACACAAAGCTAGGAGGGATAGCTAATACTAGAGAAGAGAGAGAGAGGATTCAAAAAGACCTAAATAAACTGGAGCAGTGGGCAGCAACCAACAGAATGGTTTTTAACAGGGAAAAATGCAAAGTACTACATCTGGGCAATAAAAATGAAAAAAGCATATACAGAATGGGAGGAATAGAGCTAAGCAACAGTACATGTGAAAAAGACTTAGGTATACTAATAGATCATAGACTGAACATGAGTCAACAGTGTGATGCAGCAGCAAAAAAGGCAAATACAATTCTGGGATGTATTAACAGAAGCATACAGTCTAGATCACGTGAAGTCATTATCGGTCTTTACTCCTCTTTGGTCAGACCTCATCTGGAATACTGTGTACAGTTTTGGGCACCACATTTTAAAAAAGACATAGACAAACTGGAGCAAGTTCAGAGAAGAGCGACCAGAATGGTGACTGGTTTGCAAACCATGTCCTATGAGGAACGGTTGCAGGATTTGGGAATGTTTAGCTTGCAAAAAAGAAGACTGAGAGGAGACTTAATAGCTGTCAACAAATATGTCAAGGGCTGTCACATTGTAGAAGGATCATCTTTATTCTCATTTGCACAAGGAAAGACTAGAAGCAATGGGATGAAACTAAATGGGAGGAGACACAGATTAGATATTAGAAAAACTTTTTGACAGTTAGGGTGATTAATGAGTGGAACAGGCTGCCACGAGAGGTGGTGAGTTCCCCTTCAATGGACGTCTTCAAACAGAGGCTGGACAGACATCTGTCTGAGATGATCTAGTGCAGGGTTCCCCAACTCCAGTCCTCAAGGCCCACCAACAGGTCATGTTTTCAGGATTTCCTTAGTATTGCACAGGTGATGGAATTATTGCCTGTGCAGGTGATGGAATTATCACCTGTGTAATACTAAGGAAATCCTAAAAACATGACCTGTTGGTGGGCCTTGAGGACTGGAGTTGGGGAACCCTGAT
This sequence comes from Phyllobates terribilis, assembly GCF_046119375.1. NCBI lineage: Eukaryota > Metazoa > Chordata > Amphibia > Anura > Dendrobatidae > Phyllobates > Phyllobates terribilis. The sequence goes on along the minus strand of NW_027362767.1, from coordinate 468,865,159 downwards.
CTAGTGAATCCTGCTTTGAGCAGGGGGTTGGACCAGATGACCCAGGAGGTCCCTTCCAACTCTACCATTCTATGATTCTATGATTCTATGATCTGATCCGTTGCTGCCCGGTGAGGCTTGGAAACTCCAGTGTCTAGGACCACTCGGGGAGGTCGTCTTAGGCAAGAGTAAATCCTCTCCGTCCTTGACTCTGTCTGTTTCTATTTCCAGTGGTGAGACCCGCTTCTTCAAGACTGCCCATCTGGATTCTGGAGCCGCTGGGAATCTCATTCAACAGGCTGTTGTGGAGCGGTATCAGATTCCTACCGTACGTCTGGCTGAACCGTTGGCGGTTGCCTCCATGGATGGGAGGCTTCTTCCGGAGACCATCTTGCTCGTCACAGAGCCTGTAACCCTTCAGGTGGGAATGCTGCACTCGGAGAAGATCTCCTTTCATGTGCTGTCCAGTCTCTCTCACCCCCTCTTGCTTGGTCTACCCTGGTTACAAAGACATGAGCCCATCCTGAATTGGAGATCTGGTGAAGTGCTCCGTTGGGGTCAGGAATGCCATGAGTCCTGTCTGGTACCGGTTCGTCCTGCTCGACCCCAGTCTACTCCGGCTAATCTACCTGGTCTGCTGGCACCCTACTGGTCCTATGCAGACGTCTTTGACAAAAAGGAAGCGGAGACATTACCACCTCATAGGCCGTATGATTGTCCCATTGACCTGGTACCTGGTGCTTCTCCTCCCCACGGGCGAACCCTTGTCGCTGGCTGAGACTGGCTGAGACCCAGGCCATGTCTGAGTACATAGAAGAGAATCTTGCTAGGGGATTTATCCAGAAATCCACCTCTCTGGCTGGAGCAGGATTCTTCTTCATCAAGAAGAAAGACAGCTCTCTACGTCCCTGTATCGATTACAGGGGCCTTAACCAGATTACCATCAAAAATAAGTACCCCCTGCCTCTCATCTCGGAACTGTTTGACCGTCTTAAAGGCACGAAGATCTTCACCAAGCTCGATCTTCGTGGGGTGTACAATTTGGTCCGGATCCGCCAGGGAGACGAGTGGAAGACGGCATTCAACACCCGGGACGGTCACTACGAATACCGCGTGATGCCCTATGGTCTCTGTAATGCTCCAGCCGTCTTCCAGGAGCTGGTTAACGACATCTTCTGTGATCTCCTGTATTCTTGCGTGGTGGTGTACCTGAACGATATCTTGGTTTTCTCTCCGGATCTGCCCTCACACCGGAGGGATGTTCGTCAGGTTCTGCTAAGGCTTCGGAAGAATGGGCTATACGCTAAATTCGAGAAATGCCTCTTTGAGCAGACCTCTCTGCCGTTCCTGGGCTATATTATCTCTGAGACTGGTTTGCGGATGGATCCCGAGAAGGTGTCTGCCGTCTTAAAGTGCCTCGACCGGAGGGGTTGAAGGCGATTCAGCAATTTCTGGGCTTCACAAACTATTACCGCCTCTTCATTCCTCATTTCTCCTCCCGGACTGCTCCCATCTCCGCGCTCACCTGTAAAGGAGCAAATCCCAAGGAATGGACTTCCAAAGCGGAGAAGGCCTTCTTTTCCCTTAAACAAGCCTTCTCCTCCGCTCCTGTGCTGCACCGTCCGGATTGCAACAAGTAGTTCTTCCTGGAGGTTGATGCATCCTCCTCCGGAGCCAGAGCGGTGCTCACCCAGAAATCCTCGTCCGGGAGAATGGTAACCTGCAGCTTCTTCTCCAAGCTCTTCTCCTCGTCCGAGCACAACTACTCCATAGGAGATTGTGAGCTGCTGGCCATCAAATTAGCACTGGAGGAGAGGCGCTACTTGCTGGAGGGGGCTCTGCATCCGGTGGTCATCTACACTGACCACAAAAACCTCGCTCATTTGCAGAACGCCCAAAGACTAAATCCGCGTCAGGCCAGGTGGTATCTATTCTTTGCCTGATTCTTCTTCACTCTGCATTACCGCCCGCGGACAAGAACATTAAAGCTGATGCTCTATCCCGCTCATTCCTGTCTTCCGATCAAGAGGAGGAGCCTCTACATATCATTGACCCCTCCAAAGTAATGACTGTTGCTACGTTTGACCTGTCTCATCTTCCACCCGGTAAGACCTTTGTAGCGGTTCCGGATCATAAGAAGATTCTACTCTGGGGCCATTCATCCAAACTAGCCAGTCATGGTAGCCAGAGGAAGACCTTTCTGCTTGTCGCCCGACATTTCTGGTGGCCTTCCCTGCGCAAGGATGTTGCGGACTTTGTCGCGGCTTGTTCCACTTGTGCCCGTAACAAGGTTCCCAGGCACCTTCATCTGCCCGTCTCCTTCCTCTTCCCGTGCCTTCCGCTCCGTGGCAACACATTGCAATGGACTTCATCACGGATCTCCATTTCTGCCGGTTGTACTGTCATTTGGGTGGTCGCTGACCGCTTTTCTAAAATGGCCCACTTCATCCCTCTGTCTGGTCTTCCGTCTGCATCTGTGCTGGCTAAGGACTTCATCCATCACATCTTCCGTCTTCACGGCCTACCCCTCCACATTGTCTCAGATCGAGGAGTTCAGTTCACTTTGCGCTTCTGGAGAGCTATGTGCAAGCTGCTGGATGTCTCTTTGGATTTCTCTTCTGCTTATCATCCTCAGTCCATGGTCAAGTGGAAAATATCAACCAGATCCTTACCAGCTTTCTTCGGCACTTCGTTAACGCTCACCATAACGATTGGGTTGAGCTACTGCCCTGGGCCGAGTTCTCCCATAGCAACCATGAGAGCGAGTCTTCTACTAAATCCCAGTTTTTGTGGTCTACGGTCGACACCCCCGGATTCCGTTTCCGGTCTCCTCTTCAGTGGACAATCCTGCCGCGGAGTCTCTTGTCAGCGAATTTTCGGTTATTTGGGAAGACACAAGATCTGCACTTCTTCAGTCCTCTGAGCGGATGAAGAAACATGCTGATAAGAGACGTCTGGATCCGCCTCAATTCCGTCCGGGAGACAAGGTCTGGCACCTGTCTGACTATCTGCCGTACCTGCCTGCGGATCTACCTGGACCACCCGTCTGTCTTCCTGCCGTGCTCATCCGCTGTACTAGTCAGTTCCTGTCATCTGACCCGTGGGACTCACCTGCTCTCACACAAGGTCGGTCCCAGTGTGGCATCTGGTTCACCTGCCCGATCCCTCCCTAGTTCACGAAGTCGACTAAGCCGCCGTGTGACCTGGGTCAGGCCGAGTAGGCACTTAGTCACGCCCCTCTGGTCCCTCCTTGCACCGAAGCACAGAGGTTCCACCACCCGGACCCGTAACTACGTGCTTGCTGATATTGCTAGTTGAGAGTGTGCAACGACAGGTGCAGAGCGGGAGGCACCATGGACAGGGGATTGGCGTGCACGCACAAAAGCAGAACAAGCAGTGGTGTCACCCGCAGGCACTGTTGCTGCACTCTGGGGTTCGGCCCACTTAGTCGGGTGCTTTGCTGCCATGTGCCTGATCATGCTGGTGGTGGTCAGGCTGCTAGTTTTGCTACCCCTGCTGTTGCTGTTGATTTATGATTGTTGCCAGTTATGCATATATGGTCTTTGGGATATATTTATATTCATATTTGTATTATTTTTTAAATGATTTTGCTATTTAGTATTTATATGCCTGGCATCTCTCTGATTATGTCTCATCTGGCTTTCCTCCTTTCTTGCTGGTATTCCCCCTGTTATATCCAACCTTTCACACGCAGTGTCTCATGCTGTCTTCTGACGTGATTGAGCACGCGTCCGCGGTGTAGGTCGCGTCGCGCACGCGCCTGGCCGTCTGCTGACCGCCCTGCGCCTGTGTGGGACTGTTGTTCACGCGCATGCGCGGTTGGTGGTCTGACGGCCGGGGCGTGAGTGCGGGGCGTTCCCTGAGCCGCGCGCGTGCGCCGTACATGGCATACCGGCCCCATGTCATGTGATCCACGAGGCACGCCCCCGGCATAGCTGGCCACTTCTGGGTGCGTGCCTCACCGATCAGCTGTTTGCACTCCAGACATTTATGGACGTGATATGTATATATATATGCATCCTGGAATATTGTAAGGACATTACTCTTTGCCCTTGATAAAGCGGCCTGGGATGCCGCGAAACGTGCGTTGGGCTTTCACCTTAACCACTTCTTCTCCTCCATCCGTGCTGTGTCTTTCTTTCAGGTAACTATCTCGCAAGGATAATATCCTTTGGCACATGGGTTGAGACACAGAGTTCCATATTTATTAGACTGTTCCACCCTCACTTTTGTCTATCTAATAGCCAGTGGGACTATGATATATGCGCCTATTTTGTGATTTTCATTCTAATTCACCCGCTTGAATTTACCATTATTTTCCTACTGTTTTAATTACTTGAGTGGGTAGGGTGTAATTATGCTAACTTATGAATTTAATATAGGCATATCATATCATATCATATATACTTACCTGACTTGTCAGCACCTTTTCATCTGACTACCTCATTGTCTCTATTTTCATGTGTTTTATTGTGCATTACTGAATAAATACATTTTGTAATATATGCTGAATTCTTCTCCTCCTTTATTTATGCTGTTTCAGCATGCAGGTGGACAGACATCTGTAATACAGATGGTTGCCCACTTTCCCTGTATATTAGATGGCACAGGGGCGGACCTACCGCCCGTGCAGCCGGTTCATTGAACGGGGGCCCCCGAGGGAGAGGGGGCTACTGAGACTTGACCGTGTGGAAGACAGGGTGGTGGTGGTGGCTAAGTGACTGCAAGCATTATCTGCCATCCAACCAACAACCTTTTCACACTGCTCTGTGTTCAATAGTGGTGTGCTGCGGTCCCCTATTAATTGGGACAGGAAGGTCGAGCGAGAAGATGTGGGTGTTAGTTGTGGCACAATTTCAGCTTGCCCATGGCCTCGGCCTAGTCCTCTGCATGCACCATCATCACCATCACCTCCACTTCCCAGTCCCAGTCCCTTGCCACACACCTTGCCCATTTTAAATGGAGGACAATATTTTCCACGTTCACTACAGGAAGTGTATACCCATGTGTGGGTGGGAAAAGGTGTATGGGAATACACCTCCCAAAAAAGACACTGGATTTGAGTTTATGTTATGCTGCTATCATTCGGTGGTGTTGAGAAGTCTGGCCCAATCCAGCCCTTGTTCATTTTTATAAGAATCAGCCTGTCAGAATTTTCAGTTGACAGGCGGATGCGCTTATCAGTTATAATTCCACCAGCGGCACTAAAAACCCGCTCTGATAAAACACTGGTGGCAGGGCAGGCCAGGACCTCCAAGGCGTACAGAGCCAGTTCATTCCACGTGTCCAGCTTGGATACCCAATAAATATAAGGCACAAAGGAATCACGGAGGACGTTGGTACGGTCGGCAATGTACTCCCTCAGCATCTTCCCAAACTTTGCACTCCTTGTGAGACTACCCCGCGCCTCAGGGCCTGTGCGATAGGAGGGGCTGAGAAAATTCTCCCAGAACTTTGACAGTGTTCCCCTGCCTCTGCTTGATTGGAGTTGTGTTTCTCTCGCCTGTACTCCTTGGTTGTCCAAGGAACTGTGACCTCTGCCGCCAGCATTTTCAGGTGGGATTTTTTTTTGTAGGCTTGTAGGAATAAGAGATATAAAGTTCTCCTTGTAGCGTGTGTCTAGAAGTGTCACCAACCAGTAATGACTGTCACCTAAAATTCGGAGAATGCGAGGATTACGGGAAAGGCAACGTAACATAAACGCAGCCATGCGTGCCAGACTGCTAACAGGCAGGACTTCTGTGTCCTCACCAAGAGGACGACTGACCGAGCTCTCCTCCTCATCCCTGTCCTCAGGCCATCCATGCTGAACAGATGGTATGACAGTTGTGCAGGTAGTACCGTCTATAGCGCATGAAACTAGCTCCTGTTCTTCCTCATTATCACCCAATCGACGTTGGGATGAGATGAGGCTGGGCTGTGTGTAATCACCCTGTATGGTTCCTTGCTCCATCTCACCGTGCTCCGCCTGCAATGCATCCTCTTTAATTGAGAGCAGAGAGAGTTTCAGAAGACAGAGAAGCGGGATGGTGACGCTAATTATGGTGTCATCGCCACTCACCATCTTGGTGGAGTCCTCAAAGTTTTGGAGGATGGTACATATGTCTGACATCCATGTCCACTCCTGTGGTTTTATGTGTGGAGTCTGAACTGAATACCGATTGCCTTGTTGATGCTGGTACTCAACAACTGCTCTTTTCTGCTCACAACTCCTTTCCAACCTCTGCAGTGTAGAGTTCCAACGCGTGGGGACATCACACACCAGTCGGTGAGCGGGAAGCTGCAAACGCTGCTGAAGCACTGCAAGGGCGGCGGAAGCTGTAGCTGACTTTCTAAAATGGGCACACAGGTGGCGTACTTTGACAAGCAGATCCGGCAGCTCTGGGTAGATTTTGAGAAACCGCTGAATCACGAGGTTAAGCAAATGGGCTAGGCATGGTACGTGTGTGAGCTCGCCTCGTCTCAGAGCCACCACCAGGTTCTGACTATTGTCACACAAGACCATGCCTGGCTGTAAGTTCAGCGGTGTGAGCCACAGATCTGCCTGCTCTTTCAGAGCTGTCCACAACTCTGCTGCATTGTGTGGTTTGTCACCTAAGCATATTAGTTTCAGCACAATCTGTTGCTGCTTGGCTGAGGCAGTGCTGCAGTGCTTCCAGCTTGTGACTGATGTGGTCATTTTGGAGATGGAGGCTGAGGTGCAGGAGCTGTAGACTGTGGGGGCAACCCTGATTGACCTAGGGGCCGCAATCCTCGGCGTCGGGAGGATGTGTTCCGTCCCAAGGTCCGACTGGGTTCTGGCTTCCACTATGTTAACCCAGTGTGCCGTCAGCGAGATGTACCGTCCCTGCCCACAAGCACTTGTCCACATGTCCATGGTTAGGTGGACTTTCTCAGTAACTGCATTGTTGAGGGCACGGCTAATTTTGTGAGACACGTGCTTGTGTAATGCGGGGACAGCACACCAGGAGAAATAGTGGCGTCTGGAGACTGAGTACCGAGGGACAGCCGCTACCATCAGGTTGCGGAAAGCTTCCATCTCCACAAGCCTAAAAGGCAACATTTTGAGAGCAAGCAGTCGCGAAATGTGTTAATTTAGTATTGTGACCTGTGGGGCTTTGGCTGAGTATTTGCACTTGTGTTCCAAGGACTGGGGTATGGACAACTGAACACTGCGCTGGGAAAGGACGTGCTTGCTGATGGTGCTAGTTGAGAGTGTGCAACGACATGCAGGGCAGGAGGCATCTTCGCATGCACCATGGACTGGGGATTGGCTTGCACGCACAACAGCGGAACAAGCAGTAGTGTCACCCGCCGACACTGTTCCTGGACCCTGGGGTTCGGCCCACAAAGTCGGGTGGTTTGCTGCCTTGTGCCTGATCATGCTGGTGGTGGTCAGGCGGGTAGTTTTGCTACCCCTGCTGATGCTGGCCTGGCAGGTGGTGCAATTGGCCTTTTTGGGGTTATCGGCAGAGTCTTTAAAAAAACAACCAGACTCGGGAAGACCTAACAGTTGTACTGGCAACTTCCATCGTGTTGATGTTACGAGGAACGGTTGCCCACCTTCTGTCTGCGGCCACCACACTGCTTGTTCTCGCCTGTTGGGGTGCTCTGCCTCCCTCCCTTTGTGTGCTGCTGTCCTCGCTCTGCATGTCCTCCTGCCAGGTTGGGTCAGTTACTATATCATCCACCATCTCGTCTTCCACTTCCGCACCCTGGTCCTCCTCCTGACTTTTTGGCAATTGTGTCTCTTCATCGTCCACCTCTTGTGACACTTTCCCACCGTTGCCTTCATATGATCGTGGCTGCTCAAATATTTGGGCATCGCTACATGCGATCTCCTCTTGCCCCGCTTCAAGTGGACCAGGTGTGACGGACAAACCACAGTTTTAAATAGCTGGATTTTTAGCGCTGTAATATGGAAAGGACCTGGCTGTATTCTGCAGTGCCAACAAGAAAATGGCGCAAAAAAAACGTGTTCTCTGGATTGCTTTTTAAGCAAATAATCAGGATTAAGATAAAAAAAAAATTATTCCTGGCTGTTTCTACAAATATAATATCTGTAAAAGCACCAGCAGACAGAACTGGAATGGACTCTTTTACTATGTGCACTGCAGTCTGCTATATACCCTGCCGGCCTGGCTATATACCCTGCCTGCCTGCCTGGCACTGATATCTCTGCAGCTGGATTAGTCCTCAGAAGGACTGTCAAGTAAACACTCCTTGATGCTATGGAGACCGATGGCATCGGTCAGAGTGAAAACAAACACGGTATATCAAGACTTAATAAGTATAATTGTAGCAATCAGGATTTAGTAATAAATGATAAGCAAATACAGTCTCTAGAAACGGATCTGATGTCTGTACAAACCGATAAGTATTCGAGGTCCAGAAATGCAAAATCCAAAAGATCCGAAGCCCGGGGTGGGCTCCTTGCGGAGAACAAGCCGCAATGGAGATAGATGCAGGGCAGATCTGAATGAGTCGAATCTTCAGACGAACGGCAGATAAGTAGCAGACGGGGAACCCCGATAATGAGAAGAGGCAAGTAATACAAGTCCTCCAAGCTTGGCAACAGGTGAAGGATAAATACACAAGCAAAGGTATAGTGGACAGAGTCCCTTTATATATCCAGCAAACAGGAAGCAGGAAATGTCAGAAAGGAAACAAGATGGCCCCCGTGAAGCTGTCAACTCCATCTTAGATAAGGGCAAGACCAGGCAGAACAGGTATATGGTTCAGATCCTTACAAGGACTGTTTGTTGAGATGGATATGTGTAATGTACGGTTTTTCTCCCTACACTAACTAATACACAAGCAAATCTCTCCCTGACGCAGCAGCAGCTCTCCCTACACTGTCGGATCCGGAGTGATTGACGAGCATGGCGGCGCCAGGTCTGATATAGACCCGATGACGCTGTGCAGCCAGCCAATCACTGTAATGCCACAACCAACATGGCTACTGCATTACAGTGAATGGCAGGCAATCCCTGCATGTTCATTGGCTCTGTAAAGAGCGCCAAACGTGCAGGGAGGAGACCCGAGCATCCGCCCGAGCAACCCTGAAAATACTACTGAGCGCTGAGCCCGGCGAGTACTGAGATGAGTGAGCACCGAGTACTTGCGAGTATGCTCGCTCATCATTAGTAAATAGAAAATTAGCGTGCACACTGTCAAATAGAGTTGAGGTGCAGATGCAATGGACTGGAAATGTCCTCAAATCACGTAAAAATTAATTCATCGCACACTCATAGGAAGTTTTGCTTTTTAGTGCCAATTTATTTATACAAATGAAATGTAGAAAAAATAACAGTGGACAGCCTAACCTGGGAACGCTGCCTGTACCCTCCACTTCTACCATTTATGGGACTCCCCATCTAGAGACACCCCGATACAGGAACTGCAGCTCTCCACAGGCTGATGAACCCCTGTCTTTTGTTAAGCTTCTGACTGGAACTGCTCTCTACCTTCTATGGTGCCTTCCTGCTAAAATAAACTTGATACAATAGCGACTTAATGAATAAGGCCAGTGTGGCCGAAACGTCTGCCTATTGTCGCCTTCACCACTGTTATTTTTTCTACATTTCATTTGTATAAATAAATTGGCACTAAAAAGCAAAACTTCCTATGAGTGTGCGATGAATTAATTTTTACGCTCATCATTAGAGCACACTTATATGTGATACGTGTGATGGAAAACCACAGTTTTAAATAGCTGGCCTGTAGGTTACTATTTTTCACGGCGACCTCGTGTCAATAACTTCACTGACACACTGCAACAAAATTTAAATGGAGGCCAATATTTTCCACGTTCACTACAAATTTCTGGATTTTTAGCGCTGTAATATGGAAAGAATCTGGCTGTATTCTGCTGTGGCAACAAGCAAATGGCGCAGAAAAACTGTGTTCTCTGGATTGCTTTTTAACCAAATAATGAGGATTAAGATCAAAAAATAATTATCCCTGGCCCCTGAGACCTGGACCTATGTCTAGAAATATCTGTAACAGCAGCAGCAGCAGACAGAACTGGAAAGGAGCCTCTTGTGCTGTATTATACCCTGCCTGCCTGCCTATATACCCTGCCTGCCTGCCTATATACCCTGCCTGCCTATATACACTGCCTGCCTAGCTCTGATGTATATACAGTGGGGAAAAAAAGTATTTAGTCAGCCGCCTATTGTGCAAGTTCTCCCACTTACAAAGATGAGGTCGGCCTGTAATTGACATCATAGGTCGACCTCAACTATGAGAGACAAAATGAGAAAACAAACCCTGAAATTCACATTGTCTGATTTGGGAAGAATTTTTTTTAAGTTTTGGTGGAAAATAAGTATTTGGTCAATTACAAACAAGCAGGATTTCTGTTTCTCACAGACCTGTAACTTCTTCTTTAAGAGGCTCCTCTGTCCTCCGCTCATTACCTGTAGTACTGGCTCCTCTGTCCTCCACTCATTACCTGTAGTACTGGCACCTGTTTGATCTTGTCATCAGTATAAAAGACACCTGTCCGCAACCTCAAACAGTCACACTCCAAACTCCACTATGGTGAACACCAAAGAGCTGTCGAAGGACACCATTAACAGAATTGTAGCCCTGCCCCAGGCTGGGAAGACTGAATCTGCAATAGACAAGCAGCTTGGTGTGAAGAAATCAACTGTGGGAGCAATAATTAGAAAATAGAAGACATACAAGACCAGAATGGTGACCGGTCTGCAAACCATGTCCTATGAGGAACGGTTACAGGATTTGGGAATGTTTAGCTTGCAAAAAAGAAGACTTAATAGCTGTCTACAAATATGTCAAGGGCTGTCACATTGTAGAAGGATCATCTTTATTCTCATTTGCACAAGGAAAGACTAGAAGCAATGGGATGAAACTGAATGGGAGGAGACACAGATTAGATATTAGAAAAAACTTTTTCACAGTTAGGCTGTGTGCCCACGATGCGTTTTTTAAGTGTTTCCGCAGCGGCAAAAACACTGCCGAAACGCTTAAAAAACGCATGGTAGAAGGCCTGCCATGTTCCCCAATGATAATCCGCTGTGCTGTGCACATGCTGCGGAAACTTCCACTGCGGATTATCATTGCGGAAAAAAACGCAGCACTACCAATTATTTTGCGGAACCGCTGCATTTTCGCCGCCATTGACTTGCATTAGAACGCGCCAATTCCGCAAGACTGCATCTGTACTTGCGTAATTGGCGCGTTCTAATGTGCGGATGGTACCCGGGTGTAGAGGAGAGGAGAGTCTCATCCAGACCCAGGTACCATTAAAAAAGCTGTAAAAAAAGAATAAAATAAAAAATAAACATATACTTACCTTCTGGCGGCCAGCTCCGCTCCTCCTTGCTTCCCGGCACTTCGTGATGGAATGAAGGACCTGCGCTGACGTCAGAGTCATGTGACGGGTCACGCGACGCTGACGTCGGCAGGTCCTTCAATCCACCGCTGCCGGCAGCCGGGACGGTGAAGCAAGACAGAGTGGGCCATCGGAGGGTAAGTATATATTTATTTTTTATTTTTTGACATTCTCTCGGGTCACAGTATATAAATCCATGCCGTTTGCATGGATTTATATAGTGTGACCAAGTTGACAAGCACTTTCCAAGTGATGCTAAAATCGCTTGTCAACCCGCATGCGGAAATGCATGTGAAGAACGCTTCACTTCCGCATCTCCCTGGCAGGAAAAACGCATGTACAATCCGCACGTACAATCTGCATGCGTTTTTTTCTGACAGGGAGATGCAGAAACGATCAGGAAAAAATCCTGAGCATTTCTGCATCGTGGGCACATAGCCTTAGGGTGATCAATGAGTGGAACAGGCGGCCACGAGAGGTGGTGAGTTCTCCTTCAATGGACGTTTTCAAATTCAAACAGAGGCTGGACAGATATCTGTCTGAGATGATTTAGTGAATCCTGCATTGAGCAGGGGGTTGGACCAGATGACCCAGGAGGTCCCTTCCAACTCTACCATTCTATGATTCTATGACTGATAATCTCCCTCGATCTGGGGCTTCACACAAGATCTCACCCCATGGTGTCAAAATGATCTCAAGAACAGTGAGCAAAAATCTCAGAACCACAAGGGGGGACCTAGTGAATGACCTGCAGAGAGCTCGGACCAACGTTAAGCAGGCTACCATCAGTAACACACTACGCCGCCAGGGACTCAGATCCTGCAGTGCCAGGCGTGTCCCCCTGCTTAAGCCATTACATGTCTGGGCCCGTCTGAAGTTTGCTAGAGAGCATTTGGATGATCCAGAAGTGTATTGGAAGAATGTCATATGGTCAGATGTAACCAAAGTAGAACTGTTTGGTCGAAACACAACTCGTCGTGTTTGGAGGAGAAAGAATGCTGAGTTGCATCCAAAGAACACCATACCTACTGTGAAGCATGGGGGTAGCAACATCATGCTTTGGGACTGTTTCTCTGCCAAGGGACCAGGACGACTGATCCGTGTACATGAAAAAATAAATGGGGCCATGTATTGTGAGATTTTGAGTGCAAACCTCCTTCCATCAGCAAAGGCATTGAAGATGAAACGTGGCTGGGTCTTTCAGCATGACAATGATCCCAAGCACACCGCCAGGGAAACGAAGGAGTGGCTTCTTAAGAAGCATTTCAAGGTCCTGGAGTGGCCTAGCCAGTTTCCAGATCTAAACCCTATGGAAAACCTTTGGAGGGAGTTGAAAGTCCGTGTTGCCCAGCGACAGCCCCAAAACATCACTGCTCTAGAGGAGATCTGCATGGAGGAATGGGCTGACATACCAGCAACAGCGTGTGCCAACCTAGTGAAGACTTGCAGAAAACGTTTGACCTCTGTCATTGCCAACAAAGGAAATATAACAAAGTATTGAGATGAACTTTTGTAATTGACCAAATACTTATTTTCCAACAAAATTAGAAAAAAAACGTTTCTTTCCAAATCAGACAATGTGATTTTCAGGATTTGTTTTCTCATTTTGTCTCTCATAGTTGAGGTCGACCTATGATGTCAATTACAGGCCTCTCTCATCTTTTTAAGTGGGAGAACTTGCACAATTGGTGGCTGACTAAATACTTTTTTTCCCCACTGTATATATACACACACAAATACATGTTGTGGTAAAGTAACTTGCTCGGCTCTCACAGAGGCAGACACAGGAAACACGTCTCGGGTTAACTTCCTGCAGGTTAATTGATATATGGTATAAACCACAGCAGGGTTCCACAAAATAAACACGGTCTCCCGGGATAATGAAAAACAAAAAGATAAAGTATAGTACAGTCCATAGGTTTAGCGGGGTTTTGCCCGCTCTCAGTAGCACATTAAGGTTTCACCACAAAGTCAATCTGTGGAGCTCTCTGGCTTTCACACACACAGTCTGGAAACTTCCTTAGGGTTAGACCACACCAGAGGAAAAAAAAGCAGTGACTGAGCATTTAACTTCCCCAGCCAAATCCTTGAGGTGGAGATATGGTGAATGACCTCCCACTCTTCACAATGTCATTCAAAAGAACACTCCCTTTTAAAATGGTGATTTAACCTCCAACACATAACATGCTGGAGAAAACTTGTAGGTTTAGTTCACTGAAGCTAGTAGCCGCAGTGAAACATATCTCCTGTCACAGGTGTGTCAGAAGTGACAGACAGTCACCCTGCAGTTGGTTGCAGAAGACCTCTTCGTTTGGCATTACAGACACCTTCTTAGCTGTCTCACTCTAGGACCCAGCAGCTCACTCTAGGACCCAGATGTGCAGTATCTGAAACAACAGATACTGGAAGCCTGTGCTAGCATTTCTTCTGCGGTGTTGCTATCAGTGTGTCAAGAGTGGGAGGAAAGGGTTGCATTGACAATCCAACACAATGGGCAGCACTTTGAACACATTTCATAAGTGGTCATAAACTTGTAAAAAAATCATGAAAGAATAAAGTTACGTTAAAACCAAGCACACCATTGTTTTTCTTATGAAATTCTCAATAAGTTTGACCAAAGGGCATTAGAGTGTATTGGAAACACCCATTAGGTGTTGAGAAAGCAGTCTTCTGTTGATCAGCTGATGGTTGCGTGACCATCAGGTGATCAGTGCCGCAGCAATCAGCTGATGGTCACGTGACCATCAACTGATTTCTGAAGCCGGTAATCAGCCGATCTGTCTCATGACCAATCAGCTGATGCTGAGCATGGGAAGATTCACAAGAATTTTCCCACACTCTCTATCTCACTGGGGCTCATCAGCTGATCTTCAGCTGATGAACCCCAGTGACCCCCTGCAGCACTGTATACTGAGAGGAATGATTTTACACCCCTGTCAGTATACAGTGCTGTATTCAGTAATTGCTGTATCCATGGCCCCTTCCCTGGCTATTAATATCAGCCCGCAGCTGTCTAGTTTAGCCTTTGCTGGTTAGATTTTATAGGGGGACCCCACGTCAATTTTTTTCTGGGGTTCCCCTGTAATCTAGCCAGTAAAGGCTAAACAAACAGCTGTGGGTTGTTATTAATAGCCATGGAACATTGTTGGCTAATGGCCCCTTCCGCGGCTACTAATATCAGCCCCCAGCAGTCGGCTTTCCCTCTGGTGGTTATAAAAATGGCGCGGGAGCCCACGACATTTTTTTGTTTTATTTTAGGCTTTGTGCCCATAATTCAGGCGTAGCACAGCTTTGGACTCACTGACACAAAAACACATGTCCCCTCTGCTTTTCTGGGCTCAAGTCTGACAGCTACAAAAACACATATCCCTTCTTAAATACACATCCTCAGGTTAAGAATTACGGAAGGTATTATTCCACAGGGCTTGAGTATCCACAGCTCATCCCCCAAGATTCACTAGCAAACACCCTACAATGGTATTTAACATATCTAGCAAACATTCATTGTTCTAGCCAATTTATTTACATAGTTTGTATCACAGGAGCCCTTGTAAATACACATCATTGTTTCAGAATCAAAGAGATAACATTCAGGGTTATACAAATAATAGTCTGTGTTAATCAACTAAAGAAGAACACAGATGAAAGAGTCAACATAAAAATAAAGGTATGCTGCTCTTGCCATCAGAAAGTATGTCTGGCATAATTACGATTTTACGCTGTATCATCACAGTCATTATGCCCAAAAAGTTATTTTAGTTTCATCAGACCATAGGACATATCTCCAAAAATTAAGGTTTTTGTTCCTTTGTGCATTTGCAAATATTAATCTGTATTTTTTATGTTTCTTTTGGAGTAATGGCTTCTTCCTGGCAGAGTGGCCTTTCAGCCCATGTTGATACAGTACTCGTTTCACTGTGGATATTGAAACAATCTTACCAGCTTCCACCATCATCTTCACAAGGTCTTTTGCTTTTGTCTTTGGGTTGATATGCACAAGTTGGACCAAATCACGTTCATCTCTGGGACACAGAACCCATCTCCTTCCTCAGCGGTATGATGGCTGGACATTCCCATCTTGTTTGTACTTGCGTATAATTGTTTGTACAGATGAACGAGGCACCTTCAGGTATCTTGAAATTGTACACAAGGATGAGCCAGACTTGTGCAAGTTCACAATTCTCTTCCTGATATCTTGGCTGACTTTTTTAGACTTTCCCATTATGCTACACAAAGAAGCAGTGTGTTTCAGGTGTGCATTAAAATACATCCACAGGTGTGTCTCTAATTAACTCAGATGTTGCCAAAAAAGAAGAAGCTTCCAAACAAATGACCATCATATGGGCAATCCAAAATTGTTTAAAGGCATAATAATCATAGTGTATGTAAACGTTTGACTTTGCAGTAATAGAAATTAGTGATGACTGAGCGAGTATGTTTTGTTAACCCTTTCGGCGAGTATGCTCGGGCCGAGCGCCGAGTAGTTACAGCTGCTCGGTGATATGTTTGAATCACTCCCGTGTGCATGATTTGCAACTGTTTGACAACTTTAATACATGTGAGGAATGTTTGTTTCTTACACATTTCTCACATGTATTAAAGCAGTCTACTCTACTGTATACTGTATATGGGGGTGTGACAACACAGCTTTCCTTCTTAATTATCCAGACGTATAAATCAGTAGGTCAGGAGCTAAATACCTTTATTATGTTGAGGTTTGAACCTGTGTTCTTTGGTTGATCAACACAGACTATTGTTTGTGTTGAGGGAGGGCAATAACCCTTCACGGTTGACTGAGTGTCAAATTATTATGTTGATTGCGCAATCCACAGAAAACCAAACGGAGGCAATGCGTGCTCTGTATAGGAGGATTCAAAGAATCTCTGATTCCGTTTATTTTGCTTAGCATTTTATATTTTTTGAGTATTTTAATAGCCAATCAACTCTGCAGCCATACTACAGTACTATAGGCTAACCAATGTTAGTACAATTATTACGGAAACACATATATGGTCATATTATCATCGTTAGTTCGAAGCACTATGGAAATTTTACAAGGTCAATCCTGGCCTAGACTAGTTAGATAACAGGAGCGGAGTGTCTGACAAAATACAAAATGTTCTTGTGAGAAAAAGTTTGTGGGAAAGATGAAGTGAGAGAAAAGAAGGAAAGAATGTATGTTATGCAAGGAGTGATAATAACATGATTTTGAAACAAGCAGACAAAATGGAGTTGCTATAGCATGAATATCAATATGTCCTTTACATTCCCCCCTAAAAATTCTGTTATTATCAACAATAGAGGTGCTATCCCAGGGTCATGCTTTGAGCCTGAGGGACATTGGTCTTCACTCAATTAGTGCCCTTGTTACCAATCGAGGCTGTCGCGGCATGTCCATCCCCCCTTGTTAGTTGATATAATCATAAAGCTCTGATCTTCAGACGTGAGGTTGGTCGGGGCATGCGGGTAAAGGTCATCATTGCCTTGTCATCCAGGTCCTCAATGCTGGTTACATCTGAGAGGTCCGTGTATAGTAGCACTGGATGTCGGTTGACAGCGTCCTCCTTGCTCTCTGATGACTGGCAGGTTTTCCTCATGCAAAATGGGATACAATAAAAGACTAGTTTTAGTAAGACGTATATTAACAAGATGCAAGCAGCAATATGCAACACTCCTTGTAATATTCCAGCAATCCATCCACCAATCCCTTTAAACCAATTAGCAGGATTTAAAAAGGAGAACGTATCAGACCACCAACTGTCTTTGGTCAATTCATTATGTTTGTTATATTCTTCCCTGAGTTTCCTAATGTCTTCCATTTTAGTCTTTATCCGTATGGTAGAGTCAGGGTCATTATAGTGACAACAGGCTGGGCCTATAACTTGACACATCCCTCCTTGAGCTGCTGTCAAATAGTCCAGCAGTAAAGTATTTTGATTAGCCACTGTGATAAGCTGATTCTGCACCGCAACAGTAGTATTAATTCCAATACACTCCAAATCTGGTCATCTAAGTAATCAGTGACTTCCACTAACTTGTCCCACATTTGTGTTACCATAGGGTAGAGGAAGACAGTACTAACTATATTATTGGGTATACTCATTTGTAATAAATGAGGTTTTCCTGATGGGCATGGGGTGTTGTCCTTGGCACGTTTATAGATGGTATGAAGAGGGATGGTTCTCATATCTACTTTACTATGGGGAATAAGATAAGTGGCTGAAGTTAGCCGGGCCAACGTACAAGTCCCCCTACTCCGACTGGGAGCCATTTGTACGCATTATACCCACAGACCCAATATGTGGCTGATGGCAGATCCCATAAAGCAGAGTGCTGTAATACTAATTTATGTACCAAATCGATAAAAACGGTGTTATTTGATAACATACACCATGAAGGCATTTGTCCCAGGGGGCTACAATATCCAACATTCGGATTGCCACATGTTGGATTATTAGGCTTATATTCAGAAGATTCATGTTTTACTGCTGTTGGGGTTGTCAGGAGCACTTGGTATGGTCCGTCATAGAATGGTTCTAGTCCGTGTTTCCGAACATGCCTCTTCACATACACATAATCTCCAGGCTTGAGGGTATGACAACCTTCTACATCAGCTGGATCTGGAATAGAAGATGATACTAACGCATGGGTGTTAGTTAGGGCTTTGGCAAGCTGAATCACATATTGCACAACATGATCTGTTTCTTCTGATAATTGTTGTGGGGTAAATCTAGCTATGGCTGGTTGTGACCCAAATAGTATCTCATAGGGTGACAGTTTGTGTTTCCCTATGGGTGTGGTGCGTATGTGATATAGTGCAATGGGAAGGAGCTCAGGCCACTGGGCCGTAGTCTCCTGCACCATTTTGGTTAACTGCCTTTTCAGTGTGCCATTCAATCTCTCCACCTTGCCACTTGACTGTGGATGGTAAGGAGTATGTAACGCCACTGTTGATCCGATCATGGTAAGTATTTCTTGATATACACATGAGGAAAAGGCTGGTCCTTGATCACTTTTGATAACTTCTGGGACTCCATACAGGCGAACAACTTCAGAGACCAGCTTCTTGCCGGGGGTCTTGGCAGTCATGTTTGGAACGGCGAATGCTTCTGGCCAACTGGAAAACATATCCACTACCACTAAGCAGTATTCATATCGTCCTGCTTTAGGGAGAGTGATGTGATCATGATCAACTTGCAATCGTTGGAACGGATACTCTGGTTTGGCAAGGTGTTTTGTCGGTACATTCTGTAATCTGCCTGGGTTGCAGGTTTGGCATATTGTGCAACCTTTGTTCTGTGCACTCAACACGGTGGAAATTCCTGGAGCCCAATAGAGTTTCTGTACCAGTAGCAAAGCTTGATTCTTCCCTCGATGTACTGGTCCATGGGCCCAGGCCGCAACGGCCAGATATAGGAGTTGAGGCAAACAGTACAGTTGTTCCTTCTTCCATAGCCCATCTATCAATTTAGCACCCGCCTCCTTCCACGACTGGCGTTCTTCTTTAGAGACTTTTTGCTGTGTGGAGCGTAGCTTTGTGATTGGAGGGACCGGTTGATGCTCTTCTGCAGGTTGATCCTGGGTTGGCACGGAATTTAGCTGTTTTGCCTGTTGCCGCGTAACAGCCATGGACATGGATGTCGGAAGAAGAGCTGCTCGCTTAGCATGGAGATCAGCAAGTGCATTACCTCTTGCTTCAGGGGCATCTGGTCGGGTATGAGCTTTTACCTTTACGACAGCCAACTGGCTCGGTAGTTGCACCGCTTACATCAATTGTCTGACGCTTTCAGCATTTTTCACAGGAGAACATGCAGTCAGAGCTTTGAGCTCTGCTTCCTGTGCTGACATACTGGGAGGTAAGGCCGCAGCCTCTACCAATGTATCTTCAGTTGTGACAGCATATCCAGTATGAAACCTGCCAGAGGTGTCAACATATCTGGATCCATCTGTATATAACGTAAGTTCTGGGTCATCCAAGGGTACTTCCCCCACTAGAACAAGTGGAGTTGACTCCGCAGTAATTTGTTCCAGACAATCATGCGGTGGAGCCTCTTTCCCCTCTCCTTCAGGTGCTGGTAGCATGGTGGCTGCGTTGATGGTGGTGCACCGGTGTAATTTCACATTTTCTGGCAACATCAACGAACACTGCAGCTGCAGGTGTCTCTGTGTGGACAGATGTTTAGGTTGCTGTACAGCCAGAACAGCCGCAATATCGTGTGGGGCATAAATGTGAGTCTCATGTCCAAGGATGATGTCCGCCGCCGTCTTCTCAAGTAACTGCTGTGTGGCGTGAACCGCTCGCTCGTAGACAGCTGGGGAAGGCCCTGGCTACCGGGTCCAGATGCGCTGAGTAATACCCGACTGGGCGCTGCTTTGCACAGTGTCTCTGCGTGAGTACTCCGGCTGCATGTCCTCCTATCTCAGAGACATACAAATGGAAAGGTTGAGCATAGTCCGGATTTCCAAGGGCAGGGGCTGTCATTATCCTTGACTTTACTTGTTCAAAGGCTTGTTGCAGCAGTTCTTGGTGGTCCTTGTTGTTTACATCAGCCAGAGTGTCTTCTTTAATGCATCATATAGGGGCTGCATCAGACGTGAAGCGTCTGGGATCCATTGTCTGCAATATGTACATAGTCCGAGGAACCGTTGTAGCTCTATGGGATCTTTTGGGAATGGTAGTAGGTAGATGGCCGTCTTCCTTTCTTCTGTGAGATGTCTGGCACCCTGAGTAAGGCAATGGCCTAAGAAGACCACTTGACCGAGGCAAAACTGAAGTTTCGAGGCTGAGACTTGACAATTCAGTTTTGCTAGATGCTTGAGGAGGCTAACACTGGCCCTGATGGACATTTACTCCGTGGGGGCACACAAGAGAAGATCATCCACATATTGTAAAAGTACTACCTCAGAGTTGTCCAGCTGCCACGGCAGCAGACAGCTAGACATGTTCTTTGCAAACTGATTAGGGCTATTCTGCGAACTCTGCGGCATCACTGCACCGTCCAAGTCATTTGCCTGCCCTGATATGTAAATGCAAACAGAAACTGACAGTCTTTGTGTAGTGGAATGCTAATAAAAAAAAAAAAACGTTTGCTAAATCAATTACTGTAAACCAGACAACGTGTATGTGCATCTATTAGAAACTTAAGGATATATGACCATCTAGAGAATTAGTTTACATCACCATATTTTAGCCCTAATGTCAAAGTGGACATAAATATGTGCTGTTAAGGGTAGTGGATTGATTAGCCAACTTATCCTGAGCCCATATTTTAAGGGCTTGACAGAAGTCAACCCCACTCTCATACGTGTTGGCGTCTAATGCTCTGTCACACACTGATCATGATGATCTTCCTCATACACATTCCGGGTGTAGTGTGTATTGCTGCCTGTATTCCGGGTGTGCCAAGATGGCCGCCACCAGAAGGAAGCATACTACAGGAGGGGTGCACCAAGATGGCTGCCACCAAATTTACATCTACTCAGAGGCCGGAGGTGATGCAATGGGTGTAACAACATGGCCGCTGCAGGAAGGGTTGGAACTTTGGGCGGACATCGGTATAACAGATGAGGATGGGGCACTAGGAGTGGCTTGGGTAGTAGCGAGGGGTGGGCCTTCTGGACCCTGGACGGGGTGCGTGACATGCAACACAATAATCTGCTGACAATGGATTCTGCTGGCCACAATTAGAACATTCCCAACAATTCATTACTCCGCCATTATCGCAGAGCAGTAGCTTTGTAATACACATAACATAGCGTCTTTCCCTTATTGTCTGTATTTTCTTCCTCCATTCACCCTTTTGACCATGGTCACCCTTTTCACCTTTTAGTCCTTGTGCCCCTGGGCATATCACAATATCTGAAAGGTTTAACAATCCTTCTGTGTCGTTTAGCAGTAATTGTTGAACAGTCACTAAAGGCCCAGGAGGTCCAGGTGGTCCAATAATGCTTTTTCCATTTTGTCAACAAACTCAGCGCAACCTTTTTTTCACATGCATTCACTTTATTTTTCAACATTCCATTATCTCTTCCTTGCTGCATTTAACATCTTGTACTGTAATCTTACACAATGACATTACTCTTTTGATTTTCTCTACATGTATAACAAACTGACATGATAGCTTTCTGGCTCTTGTAGCCATCACCTCTCCTTCTCTTAACGGACCATGGTCACGGATGTAATCATTAGATGCAGCTTGTATTGTAGGTCCCCCAATAAGACATATCTCTGCAGCTAGCCCCCTGCTGCAGTTTCGCATTTGCTGCGTTTACAATGATCCCAACCTGCTGTTGTGGTATACTCCCCATGCCTATTCTCAGTATAGTGGAGAAATCCGAAGGACTATTCAGTAAAACAGACGCCACTTCCTGATACTCGTGTCCATGTTCTATTTCCCCAGTTTGGGAGAGGGTGAATAGGGAAGAGTTCAGAGGACCCTGGGTCTCTCTGAATGGAGTATGGACCATGGCAGGGGCAGGTGGGGGTAGTGGTTTATAATACCCGCCGTCAGCGTTAAGTAATGGGCAGGTTGGTGCTACAACACCGGGTTTATGTGCTCCACAATTATAGCACGTCTCACACCATCCTGGGTTATATGATGGTGGCTGGCTCTCAGTGGGAAGTGCAGGGTATTTAATCTCATAAGGTATAAATTGCTCAGTTTCCGGATTGAGGGGCTGGGGTACTGCTACATTTGTGGGGGTAGGGGATGCTTCTTTAGGGGCTCTAGATTCGGGTTGTGGACACATAAGTTAGGAAAGGGGACCACCTACTTCCTCCTGTACTTTTTCCCCATCAGCTTCATTTTGTAGCACAAAACAACCAGTTTTTGTTACAGGGCTAGATAATTTTCCCTTCTTGACATAAAAGTAATTGAAATAACCAGACTTCATCTCCTGCTTTATTTCAACATATCCTTCATCACAAATCTCATGTGCGACTTTCCTGAACTTCTCAGCGTCTTCCAACAATCCACAGTCAACTAATCTACCCCTTTGCTGCCGGATGCCTTCATCCCACAACACAGGCTGAAGCCTCCCCTCCACAGTAAAATTTAACACCTTAAACACTTTTGGTGCATTCTTAAATGATCTTTTCCCTTCTCGACTGATCATGATATTCATCACATTCTCCCCCTCCTGCAGGGGAGACAAATTTTTTCTGCTTCACAGAAACATTGATTAATCACTACTGCCGCTTCACAACCAGCAAAGATTCTTAATGCTTGTGCACAGCGGAGTCTGGCCAGAGCTCCCAGCTGTTCCACTACTACCTTTTAATTCACCCCATCCGTCGGGGGAATCGTACAGACGGCTAATGAAAGGAGGAGCACTTTTGCAGCTTCGCAGCGCTCCGGACACTCGATATACGTATATCTAGTTGCGTGTCCTACCCAATCTTCGATCACCTGCCGCGACTGAAACTAACAATGTCCAGTCTTCTAAGAATCTTTGTCAGAAGTTAAAGAAGGAAAGATTCACACAATATTCACTTGTCAATCCGAGGTGATACTGCTTGGAAAGTAAATAATATCAGACCCCTAATGGGACTACACCCCTTATAGTCTCACCTTTGACTATATCAAACCAAGACGTCCGGAGATACTGCAAACAACCACACACCACGTAGAAACCACGCCAAACGGTCAGTGTCACTAGTAAAGAACTGGTGCACTTACCGTGGCTTTTTGTGGGGGATGATCACTCCCAATTCCAGTAGGGGAGGCTGAAAGCAAGTCTCTCTTTGTGGACGTCTAGAGGTGGTGGGGCGTCCCTGGTTAGGGATCCGAGTCATGGCACCAGCTGTTGAGGGAGGGCAATAACCCTTCACGGTTGACCAAGTGAGTGTCAAATTATTATGTTGATTGTGCAATCCACAGAAAACCAAACGGAGGCAATGCGTGCTCTGTATAGGAGGATTCAAAGAATCTCTGATTCCGTTTATTTTGCTTAGCATTTTATATTGTTTTGAGTATTTTAATAGCCAATCAACTCAGCAGCCATACTACAGTACTATAGGCTAACCAATGTTAGTACAATTATTACGGAAACACATATATGGTCATATTATCATCGTTAGTTCGAAGCACTATGGAAATTTTACAAGGTCAATCCTGGCCTAAACTAGTTAGATAACAGGAGCGGAGTGTCTGACAAAATACAAAATGTTCTTGTGAGAAAAAGTTTGTGGGAAAGATGCATGTGAACAGAAGAAAAGAAGGAAAGAATGTATGTTATGCAAGGAGTGATAATAACATGATTTTGAAACAAGCAGACAAAATGGAGTTGCTATAGCATGAATATCAATATGTCCTTTACATTTGTATAAACCTGAATGTTGATCACTTGAGTTGATATTTGGTAATTGATGAATAGCTGCTATTTACACCTTATATCAGCTTCTACAACGTATCTTCTGCCAGTTTTGCAACACAGGGACTCAGGGTCTTTGAACAATGAATGTTTGCTAGATATGTTAAATACCATTGTAGGGTGTTTGCCAGTCAACATTGGGGGGGATGTGCTGTGGATATTCGAGGCCTGTGGAATAATATTATCATCCCTTATCCTTGACCTGTGGATGGGTGCTTTAAAGGACAATTGTGAACTATTTAAGGGGCATATGCCTGTGTATTAAGGAGACTTTACAAAAAGACAGCCAAGAGAGAATCTTCAGCACAGCAACCAGGACAACTGGCTCCATCAAGAGGAATACAGATCTGTTCCATTGACGATCACTGAACTCTGAGACGTTATGAGGAAATCCCGGCGGGCCAGCGGAGGGGTGAGACTGTAACTTGCACCATCTTGGGTACTTGCTGGGACTGTTCTATCTGTTTATTGTCTGTTTGGTGGTTCAATAAAGTATTGCCACACTCACCCTGTGTTGTCTGATTAATATTACGCCCACAGGAGACCCCCCGTGTCTCCACAGGGGGGATTAATGTTCACAAAAGTCTTCTTAGCTTATTTTATCACTTTTGTATTGAGATGTTAGTCTGACCACAAGTAGAGTCTTAAGTAATAGGCATCAGCAATGCTAAGAGCAAGTTAGTGGCAGCAGGACGCAGATGAATGCAGCGGTGGAACAGGGGGCCGTCGGCTGTGAGGGTCCTTTTACTGTATGCGAGGGTCATTATACTGTGTGAGGGTATCGTACCCTATTGGAGCCATGAAAGGGTTATCGTAGTGGGCGACTACACTACAGGGCTTCAATAGGGGCAAAATTATGGTGTAAATGTAACAATATATGTCCCTCTCCCAGTCTTGAAAATTTAGGAGGGTTATACATACCCTTCTGAGACTGCACATATACACCGTGAATTTCCACCTATTCCGACTATATTTATATATTTATTTTGGGGAGCTGCTGGGGGCCCAATTAGGACTTTATGGGGCCCAGTGATTTCTATGTACGCCCCTGCCCTCAAGTTGAGCTAAAATGCAGAATATCAAGGTACTGCACAGAAAAGCCCATGAGGTCAGCGGCGAGACACAGAACCTGCAAAACGTAGAAACACTGCAAACCTATGGGCAATGAGGAGTTACTCAAAGTGGAGGGGGGGAGGCTGGGGAGAGGCTGGAGAAAGGAGGAGAACAGGGGGGAGAGGCCGGAGAAAGGAGGAGAACGGGGGGCGGAGAGGCCGGAGAAAGGAGGAGTACGGGGGGGAAAGAGTCCGGAGAAAGGAGGTGAACGAGGGGAGAGGCCGGAGAAAGGAGGAGAACGGGGGGGGGGGGGAGGCCGGAGAAAGGAGGAGAACGGGGGGGGGGGGGAGAGGCCAGAGAAAGGAGGAGTACGGGGCGAAAGCCTGGAGAAAGGAGGAAGAGTACGGGGGAAGAGGCCGGAGAAAGGAGGAGGAGTACGGGAGAAGAAGCCGGAGAAAGGAGGAGGAGTACGGGGGGAGAGGCCAAAGAAAGGGGGAGAGGCCGGGGAAAGGAGGAGGAGTACGGGGGAAGAGGCCGGAGAAAGGAGGAGGAGTACGGGGGAAGAGGCCGGAGAAAGGAGGAGGGGTACGGGGGAAGAGGCCGGAGAAAGGAGGAGGGGTACGGGGGAAGAGGCCGGAGAAAGGAGGAAGAGTAGGGGAGGAGAGGCCGGAGAAAGGAAGAGTACGGGGGAAGAGACCGGAGAAAGGAGGAGGAGTACGGGAGAAGAGGCCGGAGAAAGGAGGAGGAGTACGGTGGGAGAGGCCAGAGAAAGGAGGAGAGGCCGGAGAAAGGAGGAGGAGTACTGGGGGAGAGGCCGGAGAAAGGAGGAGGAGTACGGGGGGGAGAGGCCGGAGAAAGGAGGAGGAGTACGGGTGAAGAGGCCGGAGAAAGGAGGAGGAGTACGGGGGGGGGGGAAGAGGCCGGAGAAAGGAGGAAGAGAACAGGGGGAGAGGCTGGGGAAAGGAGGAAAAGTACGGGGGAGAGGCCGGAGAAAGGAGGAGGAGTCTGGAGAGGAGGAGGAGGGGGTGAGAGTCTGGAGGGGGGGGGGGAGACTGGAGAGGAGGAGGGGGGGGAGTCTGGAGAGGAGGGGGGAGTCTGGAGTGGAGGAGGAGGGGGGAGGAGACTGGAGAGGAGGAGGGGGGGGGGGGAGTCTGGAGAGGAGGGGGGAGTCTGGAGAGGAGGAGGAGGGGGGAGTCGGGGGGAAGTCTGGAGAGGAGGAGGGGGGGAGAGTCTGGAGAGGAGGAGGGGGGGGGGAGTCTGGAGAGGAGGAGGGGGGGGGAGTCTGGAGAGGAGGAGGGGGGGAGTCTGGAGAGGAGGAGGGGGGGGAGTCTGGAGAGGAGGAGGGGGGGAGTCTGGAGAGGAGGAGGGGGGGAGTCTGGAGAGGAGGAGGGGGGGAGTCTGGAGAGGAGGAGGGGGGGAGTCTGGAGAGGAGGAGGGGGGGGGAGTCTGGAGAGGAGGAGGGGGGGGGAGTCTGGAGAGGAGGAGGGGGGGGAGTCTGGAGAGGAGGAGGGGGGGAGTCTGGAGAGGAGGGGGGGGAGTCTGGAGAGGAGGGGGGGAGTCTGGAGAGGAGGAGGCGGGGAGTCTGGAGAGGAGGAGGGGGGGAGTCTGGAGAGGAGGAGGGGGGAGTCTGGAGAGGAGGAGGGGGGGAGTCTGGAGAGGAGGAGGGGGGAGTCTGGAGAGGAGGAGGGGGGAGTCTGGAGAGGAGGAGGGGGGAGTCTGGAGAGGAGGAGGGGGGGAGTCTGGAGAGGAGGAGGGGGGGAGTCTGGAGAGGAGGAGGGGGGGAGTCTGGAGAGGAGGAGGAGGGGAGTCTGGAGAGGAGGAGGAGGGGAGTCTGGAGAGGAGGAGGAGGGGGGAGGGGAGTCTGGAAAGGGGGGGGAGTCTGGAGAGGGGGTGGAGTCTGGAGAGGAGGAGGGGGAGGGGAGTCTGGAGAGGGGGGGAGTCTGGAGAGGAGGAGGGGGAGGGGAGTCTGGAGAGGGGGGGGTCTGGAGAGGAGGAGGGGGAGGGGAATCTGGAGAGGGGGGAGTCTGGAGAGGAAGGGGGAGTCTGGAGAGGAGGAGAGGGGAGGGGAGTCTGGAGAGGGGGGAGTCTGGAGAGGAGGAGGGGGAGGGGAGTCTGGAGAGGAGGAGGGGGAGGGGAGTCTGGAGAGGGGGGGGAGTCTGGAGAGGAGGAGGGGGGAGGGGAGTCTGGAAGGGGGTGGGAGTCTGGAGAGGGGGAGTCTGGAGAGGAGGAGGGGGGGGAGTCTGGAAAGGGGGGGGGGAGTCTGGAGAGGGTGGAGTCTGGAGAGGGGGTGGAGTCTGGAGAGGAGGAGGGGGAGGGGAGTCTGGAGAGGGGGGGAGTCTGGAGAGGAGGAGGGGAGTCTGGAGAGGGGGGGGGAGTCTGGAGAGGAGGAGGGGGAGTCTGGAGAGGGGGGGGGAGTCTGGAGAGGAGGAGGGGGGAGGGGAGTCTGGAGAGGGGGGAGTCTGGAGAGGAGGGGGGGAGTCTGGAGAGGAGGAGAGGGGAGGGGAGTCTGGAGAGGGGGGAGTCTGGAGAGGAGGAGGGGGGAGGGGAATCTGGAGAGGGTGGAGTCTGGAGAGGGGGAGAGTCTAGAGAGGAGGAGGGGGAGGGGAGTCTGGAGAGGGGGGTGGAGTCTGGAGAGGAGGAGAGGGGAGTCTGGAGAGGGGGGGAGTCTGGAAAGGGGGGGAGTCTGGAGAGCGGGAGTCTGGAGAGGAGGAGGGGGGAGGTGAGTCTGGAGGGGGGTGAGTCTGGAGAGGGGGGTGGAGTCTGGAGAGGAGGAGGGGAGTCTGGAGAGGGGGGGAGTCTGGAGAGGAGGAGGGGAGTCTGGAGAGGGGGGAGTCTGGAGAGGAGGAGGGGGAGGGGAGTCTGGAGAGGGGGAGAGTCTGGAGAGGAGGAGGGGGGAGGGGAGTCTGGAGAGGGTGGGACTGTCTGGAGAGGGGGGGGGAGTCTGGAGAAGAGAGGGGAGTCTGGAGAGGGGGGGGAGTCTAGAGAGGAGGGGGGAGTCTGGAGAGGAGAGGGGAGTCTGGAGAGGAGAGGGGAGTCTGGAGAGGAGAGGGGAGTCTGGAGAGGAGGAGGGGAGTCTGGAGAGGAGGAGGGGAGTCTGGAGAGGAGGAGGGGAGTCTGGAGAGGAGGAGGGGAGTCTGGAGAGGGGAGGGGAGTCTGGAGAGGGGAGGGGAGTCTGGAGAGGGGAGGGGAGTCTGGAGTCTGGAGAGGGGGGAGAGTCTGGAGAGGAGGAGGGGGGAGGGGAGTCTGGAGAGGGGGGGGAGTCTGGAGAGGGGGGGTCTGGAGAGGAGGGGGGAGAGTCTGGAGAGGAGGAGGGGGGAGGGGAGTCTGGAGAGGGGGGGAGTCTGGAGAGGGGGGGTCTGGAGAGGAGGGGGAAGTCTGGAGAGGAGGGGTGGAGTCTGGAGAGGGGGGGGAGTCTGGAGTACGGGGGGGAAGAGGCCGGAGAAAGGAGGAGAACGGGGGGGGGGTGAGAGGCCGGAGAAAGGAGGAGAATGGGAGGGGGAGAGGCCGGAGAAAGGAGGAGTACGGGGGGAAAGCCTGGAGAAAGGAAGAAGAGTACGGGGGGAGAGGCCGGAAAAAGGAGGAAGAGTACGGGGGAAGAGGCCGGAGAAAGGAGGAGGAGTACGGGAGAAGAGGCCGGAGAAAGGAGGAGGAGTACGGGGGGAGAGGCCAGAGAAAGGAGGAGAGGCCGGAGAAAGGAGGAGGAGTACTGGGGGAGAGGCAGGAGAAAGGAGAAGTACGGGGAGAGAGGCCGGAGAAAGGAGGAGAAGTACGGGGGGAGAGGCCGGAGAAAGGAGGAGTACGGGGGAAGAGGCCGGAGAAAGGAGGAGGAGTATGGGGGGCGAGAGGCCGGAGAAAGGAGGAAGAGAACAGGGGGAGAGGCTGGGGAAAGGAGGAAAAGTATGGGGGACAGGCCGGAGAAAGGAGGAGGAGGCTGGAGGGGGGGGGGGGGGGAGTCTGGAGAGGGGGAGGAGGGGGGGGGAGTCTGGAGAGGAGGAGGAGGGGGTGGGAGTCTGGAGAGGGGGGGGAGACTGGAGAGGAGGAGGGGGGGGAGTCTGGAGAGGAGGGGGGAGTCTGGAGAGGAGGGGGAGGGGAGTCTGGAGAGGAGGAGGGGGAGGGGAGTCTGGAGAGGAGGAGGGGGAGGGGAGTCTGGAGAGGAGGAGGGGGAGGGGATTCTGGAGAGGAGGAGGGGGAGGGGAGTCTGGAGAGGAGGAGGGTGAGGGGAGTCTGGAGAGGGGGGTGGAGTCTGGAGAGGAGGAGGGGGGAGGGGAGTCTGGAAAGGGGGGGGTGTGGAGAGGAGGAGGGGGGAGGGGAGTCTGGAAAGGGGGGGGGGAGTCTGGAGAGGGGGGGAGTCTGGAGAGGAGTCTGGAGGGGGGGAGTCTGGAGAGGAGGAGGGGGGTGGGGACTTTGGAGAGGAGGGGGGAGTCTGGAGAGGAGGCGGGGGAGGGGAGTCTGGAGAGGGGGGAGTCTGGAGAGGAGGGGGGGAGTCTGGAGAGGAGGAGGGGGAGGGGAATCTGGAGAGGGTGGAGTCTGGAGAGGGGGGAGAGTCTGGAGAGGAAGAGGGGGAGGGGAGTCTGGAGGGGGGAGTCTGGAGAGGGGGGTGGAATCTGGAGAGGAGGAGGGGGGAGGGGAGTCTGGAGAGGGGGGTGGAGTCTGGAGAGGAGGAGGTGGGAGGCGAGTCTGGAGAGGGGGGGAGTCTGGAGAGGAGGAGAGGGGAGGGGAGTCTGGAGAGGAGGAGGGGAGTCTGGAGAGGGGGGTTGAGTCTGGAGAGGAGGAGGGGGGAGGGGAGTCTGGAGAGGGGGAGGGAGTCTGGAGACGAGGAGGGGGTGGGGAGTCTGGAGAGGAGGAGGGGGAGGGGAGTCTGGAGATGGGGGGAGTCTGGAGAGGAGGGGTGAGTCTGGAGAGGAGAGGGGGGAGGGGAGTGTGGAGAGGGGGAGAGTCTGGAGAAAAGGAGGGGAGTCTGAAAAGGGGGGTGGAGTCTGGAGAGGAGGGGGGAGGGGAGTCTGGAGAGGAGGAGGGGGGAGGGGAGTCTGGAGACGGGAGGGGGGAGTCTGGACAGGGGGGGGGGGAGTCTGGAGAGGAGGGGAGTCTGGAGGGGAGTCTGGAGAGGAGGAGGGTGGAGGGGAGTCTGGAGAGGGGGGGGGAGTCTGGAGAGGGGGGAGTCTGGAGAGGGGGGGTCTGGAGAGGGGGGAGAGTCTGGAGAGGGGGGTGGAGTCTGGAGAGGGGGGAGAGTCTGGAGAGGGGGGAGAGTCTGGAGAGGGGGGAGAGTCTGGAGAGGGGGGAGAGTCTGGAGAGGGGGGAGAGTCTTCAGAGGGGGGAGAGTCTTCAGAGGGGGGAGAGTCTGGAGAGGAGGAGGGGGGAGGGGAGTCTGGAGAGGAGGAGGGGAAGGGGATTCTGGAGAGGAGGAGGGGGAGGGGAGTCTGGAGAGGAGGAGGGGAGTCTGGAGAGGGGGGTGGAGTCTGGAGAGGAGGAGAGGGGAGGGGAGAATGGAGAGGGGGGAGTCTGGAGAGGAGGAGGGGGGAGGGGAGTCTGGAAAGGGGGGGAGTCTGGAGAGGAAGAGGGGGGAGGGGAGTCTGGAAAAGGGGGGGGGAGTCTGGAGAGGGTGGAGTCTGGAGAGGGGGTGGAGTCTGGAAAGGGGGGGGAGTCTGGAGAGGGTGGAGTCTGGAGAGGGGGTGGAGTCTGGAGAGGAGGAGGGGACTCTGGAGAGGGGGGGGAGTCTGGAGAGGAGGGGGGGGGAGTCTGGAGAGGAGGAGGGGGGAGCCTGGAGAGGAGGAGGGGGGAGTCTGGAGAGGAGGAGGGGGAGGGGAATCTGGAGAGGGTGGAGTCTGGAGAGGGGAGAGAGTCTGGAGAGGAGGAGGGGAGTCTGGAGGGGGGGGGGGGAGTCTGGAGAGGGGGGTGGAGTCTGGAGAGGAGGAGGGGGAGGAGAGTCTGGAGAGGGGGGTGGAGTCTGGAGTGGAGGAGGTGGGAGGGGAGTCTGGAGAGGCAGGGTCTGGAGAGGAGGAGGGGAGTCTGGAGGGGGGGGAGTCTGGAGAGGAGGAGGGGGTGGGGAGTCTGGAGAGTAGGAGGGGGAGGGGAGTCTGGAGATGGGGGGAGTCTGGAGAGGAGGGGTGAGTCTGGAGAGGAGAGGGGGGAGGGGAGTGTGGAGAGGGGGAGAGTCTGGAGAAAAGGAGGGGAGTCTGAAAAGGGGGGTGGAGTCTGGAGAGGAGGGGGGAGGGGAGTCTGGAGAGGAGGAGAGGGGAGGGGAGTCTGGAGACGGGAGGGGGGAGTCTGGACAGGGGGGGGAGTCTGGAGAGGAGGGGAGTCTGGAGGGGAGTCTGGAGAGGAGGAGGGTGGAGGGGAGTCTGGAGAGGGGGGGGGGAGTCTGGAGAGGGGGGGTCTGGAGAGGGGGGTGGAGTCTGGAGAGGGGGGAGAGTCTGGAGAGGGGGAGAGTCTTCAGAGGGGGGAGAGTCTTCAGAGGGGGGAGAGTCTTCAGAGGGGGGAGAGTCTTCAGAGGGGGGAGAGTCTTCAGAGGGGGGAGAGTCTTCAGAGGGGGGAGAGTCTGGAGAGGGGGGAGAGTCTGGAGAGGAGGAGGGGGGAGGGGAGTCTGGAGAGGAGGAGGGGAAGGGGATTCTGGAGAGGAGGAGGGGGAGGGGAGTCTGGAGAGGAGGAGGGGAGTCTGGAGAGGGGGGTGGAGTCTGGAGAGGAGGAGAGGGGAGGGGAGAATGGAGAGGGGGGAGTCTGGAGAGGAGGAGGGGGGAGGGGAGTCTGGAAAGGGGGGGAGTCTGGAGAGGAGGAGGGGGTAGGGGAGTCTGGAAAGGGGGGGGGGAGTCTGGAGAGGGTGGAGTCTGGAGAGGGGGTGGAGTATGGAAAGGGGGGGGGGAGTCTGGAGAGGGTGGAGTCTGGAGAGGGGGTGGAGTCTGGAGAGGAGGAGGGGACTCTGGAGAGGGGGGGGGAGTCTGGAGAGGAGGGGGGGGGGGGAGTCTGGAGAGGAGGAGGGGGGAGCCTGGAGAGGAGGAGGGGGGAGCCTGGAGAGGAGGAGGGGGGAGTCTGGAGAGGAGGAGGGGGAGGGGAATCTGGAGAGGGTGGAGTCTGGAGAGGGGAGAGAGTCTGGAGAGGAGGAGGGGAGTCTGGAGGGGGGGGAGTCTGGAGAGGGGGGTGGAGTCTGGAGAGGAGGAGGGGGAGGAGAGTCTGGAGAGGGGGGTGGAGTCTGGAGTGGAGGAGGTGGGAGGGGAGTCTGGAGAGGCAGGGTCTGGAGAGGAGGAGGGGGGAGGGGAGTCTGGAGAGGAAGAGGGGGGAGGGGAGTCTGGAGAGGGGAGTCTGGAGAGGAGGAGGGGCGAGGGGAGTCTGGAGAGGAGGGGAGTCTGGAGAGGAGGGGATTCTGGAGAGGGGGGGGTCTGGAGAGGAGGATGGGGGAGGGGAGTCTGGAGAGGGGGGGGGAGTCTGGAGAGGAGGGGAGTCTGGAGAGGGGGGGGAGTCTGGAGAGGAGGAGGGAGTCTGGAGAGGAGGAGGGGAGAGGGTGGAGTATGGAGAGGGGGAGAGTCTGGAGAAGAGGAGGGGAGTCTGGAAAGGGGGGTGGAGTCTGGAGAGGAGGGGGAGGGGAGTCTGGAGAGGGGGGGAGTCTGGAGAGGAGGGGGAAGGGGAGTCTGGAGAGGGGGAGTCTGGAGAGGAGAGGGGAGTCTGGAGAGGGGGGGAGTCTGGAGAGGAGGAGGGGGGAGGGGAGTCTGGAGAGGAGGAGGGGGGAGGGGAGTCTGGAGAGGAGGAGGGGAGTCTGGAGAGGGGGGGGGGGGGAGTCTGGAGAGGGTCTGGAGAGGGGAGTCTGGAGAGGGGGGGGGAGTCTGGAGAGGAGGAGGGGAGTCTGGAGAGGGGGGGAGTCTGGAGAGGAGGAGGGGAGTCTGGAGAGGGGGGGAGTCTGGAGAGGAGGAGGGGGAAGGGAGTCTGGAGAGGGGTTGGGAGTCTGAAGAGGAGGAGGGGGGAGGGGAGTCTGGAGAGGGGGGGTCTGGAGAGGAGGAGGGGAGTCTGGAGAGGGGGGGGAGTCTGGAGAGGGGGGGGAGTCTGGAGAGGGGGGGGAAGTCTGGAGAGGAGGGGGAAGTCTGGAGGGGGGAGGGGAGTCTAGGGAGGGGGTTAGAGTCTGGAGAGGGGGAGGGGAGTCTGGAGAGGGGGAGGGGAGTCTGGAGAGGGGGAGGGGAGTCTGGAGAGGGGGAGGGGAGTCTGGAGAGGGGGAGGGGAGTCTGGAGAGGGGGAGGGGAGTCTGGAGAGGGGGAGGGGAGTCTGGAGAGGGGAGGGGAGTCTGGAGAGGGGAGGGGAGTCTGGAGAGGGGAGGGGAGTCTGGAGAGGGGAGGGGAGTCTGGAAAGGGGAGGGGAGTATGGAGAGGGTTTGGAGAGGGGAGTTTGGAGAGGAGGAGGGGGAGGGGAGTCTGGAGAGGAGGGGGGAGTCTGGAGGGGGGGGGGAGTCTGGAGGGGGGGGGGGAGTCTGGAGAGGGGGGGGGGAGTCTGGAGAGGGGGGGGGAGTCTGGAGAGGGGGGGAGTCTGGAGAGGGGAGTCTAGAGAGGGGAGGGGGGAGTCTGGAGAGGGGGAGGGGGGAGTCTGGAGGGGGAGGGGGGAGTCTGGAGAGGGGGGAGTTTGGAGAGGGGGGAGTCTGGAGAGGGGGGAGTCTGGAGAGGGGGGAGTCTGGAGAGGGGG
Source organism: Phyllobates terribilis (assembly GCF_046119375.1). Classification (NCBI taxonomy): domain Eukaryota; kingdom Metazoa; phylum Chordata; class Amphibia; order Anura; family Dendrobatidae; genus Phyllobates; species Phyllobates terribilis. The sequence continues at coordinate 468,831,720 of NW_027362767.1, read as the reverse complement.
GAGTCTGGAGGGGGGGGGGGAGTCTGGAGAGGGGAGGGGCGTCTGGAGAGGGGAGGGGCGTCTGGAGAGGGGGAGGGGCGTCTGGAGAGGGGGAGGGGGAGTCTGGAGAGGGGGAGTCTGGAGAGGGGGAGGGGGGAGTCTGGAGAGGGGAGAGGAGTCTGGAGAGGGGAGAGGAGTCTGGAGAGGGGAGAGGGGAGAGGAGTCTGGAGAGGGGAGAGGAGTCTGGAGAGGGGAGTCTGGAGAGGGGAGGGGAGTCTGGAGAGGGGAGGGGAGTCTGGAGAGGGGGGGAGTCAGGAGAGGGGGGGGAGTCTGGAGAGGAGGGGGGAGTCTGGAGAGGGGGGGGGAGTCTGGAGAGGGGGGGTCTGGAGAGGGGGGGTCTGGAGAGGGGGGGGTCTGGAGAGGGGGGGGAGTCTGGAGAGGGGGAGGGGAATCTGGAGAGGGGGAGGGGGGAGTCTGGAGAGGGGGAGGGGGGAGTCTAGAGAGGGGGAGGGGGTAGTCTGGAGAGGGGGGAGTCTGGAGAGGAGGGGAGTCTGGAGAGGGGAGGGGAGTCTGGAGAGGGGGGAGTCTGGAGAGGAGAGGGGGGAGTCTGGAGAGGAGAGGGGGGAGTCTGGAGAGGAGAGGGGGGAGTCTGGAGAGGGGAGGGGAGTCTGGAGAGGGGGGAGTCTGGAGAAGGGGAGGGGGGAGTCTGGAGAAGGGGAGGGGGGAGTCTGGAGAAGGGGAGGGGGGAGTCTGGAGAAGGGGAGGGGGGAGTCTGGAGAAGGGGAGGGGGGAGTCTGGAGAAGGGGGAGGGGGGAGTCTAGAGAGGGGAGGGGGGAGTCTGGAGAGGGGGAGGGGGGAGTCTGGGGAGGGGGGAGTCTGGGGAGGGGGGAGTCTGGGGAGGGGGGGGGAGTCTGGAGAGGGGGGAGTCTGGAGAGGGGGAGGGGAGTCTGGAGAGGGGGAGGGGAGTCTGGAGAGGGGAGTCTAGAGAGGAGGAGGGGGGAGTCTGGGGAGTCTGGAGAAGGGGAGGGGGGAGTCTGGAGAAGGGGGAGGGGGGAGTCTAGAGAGGGGAGGGGGGAGTCTGGAGAGGGGGAGGGGGGAGTCTGGGGAGGGGGGAGTCTGGGGAGGGGGGAGTCTGGGGAGGGGGGAGTCTGGAGAGGGGGGGGGAGTCTGGAGAGGGGGGAGTCTGGAGAGGGGGAGGGGAGTCTGGAGAGGGGGAGGGGAGTCTGGAGAGGGGAGTCTAGAGAGGAGGAGGGGGGAGTCTGGAGAGGGGAGGGGGGAGTCTGGAGAGGAGGGGGGGGGGGAGTCTGGAGAGGGGAGTCTGGAGAGGGGGAGGGGGAGTCTGGAGAGGAGAGGGGGGAGTCTGGAGAGGAGAGGGGAGTCTGGAGAGGGGGAGGGGGGAGTCTGGAGAGGGGGAGGGGGGGAGTCTGGAGGGTGAGGGGGGAGTCTGGAGGGTGAGGGGGGAGTCTGGAGGGGGAGGGGGGAGTCTGGAGAAGGGGGAGTCTGGAGAGGGGGAGGGGAGTCTGGAGAGGGGAGTCTAGAGAGGAGGAGGGGGGAGTCTGGAGAGGGGAGTCTGGAGAGGGGGGGTCTGGAGGGGGGGGGGAGTCTGGAGAGGGGGAGGGGGGAGTCTGGAGAGGGGGGGTCTGGAGGGGGGGGGAGGAGTCTGGAGAGGGGGAGGGGGGAGTCTGGAGGGGGAGTCTGGAGGGGGAGGGGGGAGTCTGGAGAGGGGAGGGGGGAGTCTGGAGGGGGAGGGGGGAGTCTGGAGAAGGGGGAGTCTGGAGAGGGGGAGGGGGGAGTCTAGAGAGGGGAGGGGGGAGTCTAGAGAGGGGAGGGGGGAGTCTGGAGAGGGGGGGTCTGGAGGGGGGGGGAGTCTGGAGAGGGGGAGGGGGGAGTCTGGAGAGGGGGGGTCTGGAGGGGGGGGAGTCTGGAGAGGGGGAGGGGGGAGTCTGGAGGGGGAGGGGGGAGTCTGGAGGGGGGAGTCTGGAGAGGGGAGGGGGGAGTCTGGAGGGGGAGGGGGGAGTCTGGAGAAGGGGGAGTCTGGAGAGGGGGAGGGGGGAGTCTAGAGAGGGGAGGGGGGAGTCTGGAGAGGGGGAGGGGGGAGTCTGGAGGGGGAGGTCTGGAGAGGGGGGAGTCTGGAGAGGGGGGAGTCTGGAGAGGGGGAGGGGAGTCTGGAGAGGGGAGTCTAGAGAGGAGGAGGGGGGAGTCTGGAGAGGGGAGGGGGGAGTCTGGAGAGGGGGGGTCTGGAGGGGGGGGGGGAGTCTGGAGAGGGGGAGGGGGGAGTTTGGAGAGGGGGAGGGGGGAGTCTGGAGAGGGGGAGGGGGGAGTCTGGAGGGGGGAGTCTGGAGAGGGGAGGGGGGAGTCTGGAGAGGGGAGGGGGGAGTCTGGAGGGGGAGGGGGGAGTCTGGAGGGGGAGGGGGAGTCTAGAGAGGGGGAGGGGGGAGTCTGGAGGGGGGAGTCTGGAGAAGGGGGAGTCTGGAGAGGGGGGAGTCTGGAGAGGGGGAGGGGAGTCTGGAGAGGGGGAGGGGAGTCTGGAGAGGGGAGTCTAGAGAGGAGGAGGGGGGAGTCTGGAGAGGGGAGGGGGGAGTCTGGAGAGGGGGGGTCTGGAGAGGGGGAGGGGAGTCTGGAGAGGGGGAGGGGAGTCTGGAGAGGGGGAGGGGAGTCTGGAGAGGGGGAGGGGGAAGTCTGGAGAGGGGAGGGGGGAGTCTGGAGAGGGGGAGGGGGGAGTTTCGAGAGGGGGGAGTCTGGAGAGGGGGAGGGGGGAGTCTGGAGGGGGGAGTCTGGAGAGGGGAGGGGGGAGTCTGGAGGGGGAGGGGGGAGTCTGGAGGGGGAGGGGGAGTCTAGAGAGGGGGAGGGGGGAGTCTGGAGAAGGGGGAGTCTGGAGAGGGGGGAGTCTGGAGAGGGGGAGGGGAGTCTGGAGAGGGGGAGGGGGAAGTCTGGATAGGGGAGGGGAGTCTGGAGAGGGGAGTCTAGAGAGGGGGAGGGGGGAGTCTGGAGAGGGGAGGGGGGAGTCTGGAGAGGGGGAGGGGAGTCTGGAGAGGGGAGTCTAGAGAGGGGGAGGGGGGAGTCTGGAGAGGGGAGGGGGGAGTCTGGAGAGGGGGGGTCTGGAGAGGGGGAGGGGAGTCTGGAGAGGGGGAGGGGGAAGTCTGGAGAGGGGAGGGGGGAGTCTGGAGAGGGGGGGTCTGGAGAGGGGGAGGGGGGAGTCTGGAGAGGGGGAGGGGGGAGTCTGGAGAGGGGGAGGGGGGAGTCTGGAGAGGGGGGGTCTGGAGAGGGGGAGGGGGGAGTCTGGAGAGGGGAGGGGGGAGTCTGGAGAGGGGGGAGTCTGGAGGGGGAGGGGGGAGTCTGGAGAGGGGGGGGTCTGGAGAGGGGAGGGGGGAGTCTGGAGGGGGAGGGGGGAGTCTGGAGAGGGGAGGGGGGAGTCTGGGGAGGGGAGGGGGAGTCTGTAGAGGGGGGGGCACTGGATAAGTTGCAGGTGGCGCCCCCTCCGCAGACATCTGCTTATTGCTCCGTCCTCTGGGGCAGGAAGTGTCCGCAATCCCCGGGACCCCCGTGTGCTCCCCATCCCTCCCCCATGGATAATTGGCCCCTGCCGATCAGGGATGGAGGACTAATGGCTTCCCGGGACCGGAGATGATTGCGGCGCTCCCGCAGCCTCTTTGTTGGTAGCCGAGTAGCCGAGTGGCCGAGTGCCTTCGGGGGTTTCCGGCGTTTGCTCGGCTGTTTCCGGCGTCCAGGTTGTAGTTGGCAGAAGTTGGGAGAAGTCATGGCGTCCCCGTCCCGCAGACTCCAGACAAAGCCCGTGATCACCTGTCTGAAGAGCGTCCTCCTCATCTACTCCTTCATCTTCTGGGTAAGGAGACGACAGAGACGGTGTGTGCAGAGGAGAGAGGAGGCAGCCGGCAGTAATATGTGCGGGGGGAGAGAGGAGGCAGCCGGCAGTAATATGTGCAGGGGGGAGAGAGGAGGCAGCCGGCAGTAATATGTGCAGGGGGGAGAGAGGAGGCAGCCGGCAGTAATATGTGCAGGGGGGAGAGAGGAGGCCGCCGGCAGTAATATGTGCAGAGGGGAGAGAGGAGGCAGCCGGCAGTAATATGTGCAGGGGGGAGAGAGGAGGCAGCCGGCAGTAATATGTGCAGGGGGGAGAGAGGAGGCAGCCGGCAGTAATATGTGCAGGGGGGAGAGAGGAGGCAGCCGGCAGTAATATGTGCAGGGGGGAGAGAGGAGGCAGCCGGCAGTAATATGTGCAGAGGAGAGAGGAGGCAGCCGGCAGTAATATGTGCAGAGGGGAGAGAGGAGGCAGCCGGCAGTAATATGTGCAGAGGAGAGAGGAGGCAGCCGGCAGTAATATGTGCAGGGGGGAGAGAGGAGGCAGCCGGCAGTAATATGTGCAGAGGGGAGAGAGGAGGCAGCCGGCAGTAATATGTGCAGAGGAGAGAGGAGGCAGCCGGCAGTAATATGTGCAGAGGAGAGAGGAGGCAGCCGGCAGTAATATGTGCAGAGGAGAGAGGAGGCAGCCGGCAGTAATATGTGCAGAGGAGAGAGGAGGCAGCCGGCAGTAATATGTGCAGGGGGGAGAGAGGAGGCAGCCGGCAGTAATATGTGCAGGGGGGAGAGAGGAGGCAGCCGGCAGTAATATGTGCAGAGGAGAGAGGAGGCAGCCGGCAGTAATATGTGCAGGGGGGAGAGGGGAGGCCGCCGGCCTCCCCGGTCACCAGCGGAGGACTGGACTCCACAGCCCGGGTCACCAGCGGAGGACTGGACTCCACAGCCCGGGTCACCAGCGGAGGACTGGACTCCACAGCCCGGGTCACCAGCGGAGGACTGGACTCCACAGCCCGGGTCACCAGCGGAGGACTGGACTCCACAGCCCGGGTCACCAGCGGAGGACTGGACTCCACAGCCCGGGTCACCAGCGGAGGACTGGCAGGATTCAGACCGTCTGCGCTTGTTATTTTGGATTTTGCAGCTTCTTATTTCTTGGGAACCTATTTCTAAACTTTGTAAGGAAGGTGAAGATGTAAGTTTAATAATGAGGTGAAGTGTGAGCGGCCGCTCGATCTCCCGTCTGCACTCGCTCACCGCCTTGTCGTCTGGAGGTGAAGAGACAAGTGGAGGATTCCTGGGATCCAGCGTCAGCCGGACCTACTGGATTACCAGATGATCCACTTACTCCTCCATCAACAAAACTACAGGAATTTCTCCCATCAACAAATTTCAGTAAAAAATACATAAAACATTAAAGAGAAAAATCATCGGATCAGTATAGGAGATGTCTTCCAATCTGTCCCAAGTAATTCACAAAAATCATTTACATATATGCAGATTTCAGTAAGACGCCCGTATGGAAAAAGTGTAACACTCACTGCCCATATACCTCTATGGTGCAACATCTCCACCTAGTGGTAAGTAATGGTAAGTAATTCACTATATAAATGGGGAAAGTTTACAATTCATATATATATAAAAAAACTCCATAAAATAAAGTGTCTGTGCTGATGTCTCCTCTGTAGCGTGCGTGCTAGTGTGTGGCCATTGTGGGGTCTGCCACGTTCTCGCTGCTTCTGGATGGATGCACTGGCAATGAGGATTCCAGGTGAAACAGTGACTGTCATGCACTTAATGCTGCACGGACCCTATGGAGCAGGGTGTAATCATTGCTTACAATATACTTTCATCAAGGTTTACATCAGCACTGTCACTAATAGTTTATGGACTTTTTTTTTATATATATGAATTGTAAACTTTCCCCATTTATATAGTGAATAATTACTTACCACTAGGTGGAGATGTTGCACCATAGATGTATATGGGGAGTGAGTGTTAGGCCTAGTGCCCACCATGCAGAAATGCTGCAGATTTTTTCCGCTCCTCCCTGGCAGGAAAAACACATGCTTATTGTGCACGCGGATTGTACATGTGGATCATACGCGCTGATTGTACATGCGGATCGTACACGCGTTTTTCATGCATTTCTGCGGGTTAGCGATTTTAGCATCACTTAGAAAAGTGCGTGACCGGCGTGGAGTTATATAGTGTGACCAAGTAATACTTAAAAAAAGAAAAGAAGAATGGAAAAAAATAAAGATTATACTCCCCTTCCGATGGCTCCCGGTCTTTTCTCTGATTCTTTCAGTGTCTTCGGCAGCTCGCGGTGGTGTAAAAGGACCTGCCATGACGTCATTTAGTCATGTGACAGATCAGCGGTCGTGTGACCCGTCACATGACTAAATGACGTCCTGGCAGGTCCTTTTTAGATCATCGCGAGCTGCCGGGGAGCCAGGACGCATCGCTATGGAGACCGGGAGGACATCAGAAGGTGAGTATAATGTATATTTTTTACTTTAATTCTTTTTTTTACAGTTTCTATGGTCCCCGGGTCTGGATGAGTCTCCTCCTCTTCTCCAGGCCTCGGTACCATCCGCACATTGAACCGTTTGATATCCGCGTGTGCAGATGTAGTCACGCGGATATCAAGCGTTTCACTGCAAGTCAATGGTGGCGATTACGCTGCGTGTCCGCAGTAATAATGGACGTGCTGCGTATTTTTCCACAATGATAATCCGCAGCGGACATTTCCGCAGCATGTGCACAGCACAGCGGATTATCATTCGGGACCATGGGGCGCGGATTACCAAGCGTTGTTTAAGCGATTATGCTGCAGAAATTCCACGGCAAAGACGCTTGAAAAACGCATAGTGTGCACGCAGCCTTACATGTTTTCCATACGAGCATCTTACTCAAATCTGCATATATGTAAATGATTTTTGTGAATTACTTGGGACAGATTGGAAGACATCTCCTATACTGATCCGATGATTTTTCTCTTTTTTTCATCTGTTTTTATGTGTTTTGTTGTTCCTGGGAGTCGCGCGGGTCGGCTGTTTGGCTGATTAGGAGATTCTTGCTCTGAATCCTGGACCATTAGGAGATTTTCCAATCAAATTCATGTGAAAGTGGTCTGTGATTTCTGTCGTGTGTCCATCCTTGGACAATTGATCTGGTCCTGACGTCCTCTGACGCTGGGCCTCGCACCCGTCCCGGGGTGCAGTGATTCGGGCAGGGGGCCACTTATGGCTGTGGCATATACTGCTCCGGCTTTGGGGAACACTGCAGATTCTCGCCAGCACGTGGAGGAATGTAACGTGCCGTGCAAGATCCGGAGGAGCCATGTGGAGGCCATACTCGGCAGGACTTCAGGTGGCCTCGAGGGGCTGCACTCACCGTCTGCCATTGACTTGGGGCATGGCTGCCTCTCCTGGGCTTTACTTGCAGGATAACCTTCTTCCTCACATTTGCACGTGACGTTTACCTCTGACCCCTGTAAAGGGCTTAGACCCCACATGCTCCAGCTTTTATTCTTTTGTGAGGCCCACGAGGAATTAAAGGAACACTGACCCTGGAGATCACTGACGACCCTGGAGATCACTGACGACCCTGGAGATCACTGACGACCCTGGAGATCACTGACGACCCTGGTCGCCCTTTATGCCGCTTACTATCTTACTCCGGAAACACTTGGCTCAGATTCTTCATTTACTCTTTTTTCTTTACTTCTTGAAGTAAAACGTCTCGCGATCCTTTAATATTTCACATGTTTGGTCTAAAATTTCATAAAAATGGGTTTTGTATTCCAGTAGTTTTACAGGTTGTGCAAAAGTTTTGCTTCATTTCAAAAAGTCAAAACCAAGTGAAGTTGTAAAGTCGGTAAATAGTGAATTCGGCGCCGACATAAAAGTCTCTAATAAAACCCTTTTACTCCGGAAGGCGCACGGACAAAGATAAATGGAGGCCTCCGCTAATCATGGATTGAAGCTTTGCCCTTCACCTTGGAGACGGTTCCCACCACGGCCGATCTTCTGATGTCTGTGATACTTTTACTTCGCGTCTTGAAGTTGTTGCTGTAATGTGGCTGAGAAATGATGGCCACAATGCGGTGTGAGCTTCGCCGTCTTTCTTCCTACTCTGCCTTCTGCGATGCTCGGGGTTTTCTCTGCCAGGGACTCTCCGCAGGACAGTTAGGAGGAGGAGAACTTGCCCTAGTTTCTGAGACTCAACAAAGATTTTTTTTATCTATTTCTAGGTAAAATGAGACAAAATAAGAGTTAAGAAAGTGATGAAGAGCGTGGCGGCATGTCCTCATTTATCTGCATTTACTGTTTAATGTTCCTTTTAAAGCGCAGCTGTCAGCAGGATTGTGCTCAGTAACCACATACACTGTCAGGTGGGTGGCATTACACTGATTAATATGATACCTGGGGGATGAAATCCGTCCTGTGGTTCTTGTGTAATCTTTACTTTCAGTTTGAAGATAATGATATGCTCGTGCTCTGGGGCGGCCTGTGGAGGGCGCTCTATCTGGTGCTCTGGGCGGCCTGTGGGGGGTGCTCCATCTGATGCTCTGTGGTTACTTTGGTTGCCCACAGTAACCGGTTGTAAGTTCTCCCGGGCCGGGCCAACCGCCCCAACCACAAAAAAATGGCTGCAGTAGGCCCTGAGGCCTCACGTGTGGGGTCCATCTTCTGCCTCTCCGGGCAGACAAGGCTGATGTCACCCGTTTGGTCACAAGTATAGCACTTGCGGGAGTCAAATGCAGTCCAGGTGCTGAAAGATGGGGCTGGGACACTGGGTGGTCGTAGGCTTACCCCCTTTCCAGCTGGCGGCGGCTGACTTCCGCACATCTGGCGTGCGGTTGGCCTCATAGGCATCTGTGATCTGGGCTGCTTTGGCGGCTTCCTTTGGTCCCGGTCAAGCACAAACTGTCTCGCTTCCACTGGGCAAAGATGAAGAAACTGGTCCTTCACCATCAGATCCTTCAGGTCCTTGAAGGTGGTGACTGACAGTCCTCAGATCCATTGCTCAAAGTTGGTTCTGAGCCCATCCACCATATCACTGTAGCTATTATCTGGTCCACGTTGGAGGGCTCTGAATTTTTTCCAGTAAACCTCCGGAGTCAGCTGGTACTTTTTTTTATCAGGGCCTGCTTGACGGCCTCATAGTCTCCATCTTGATCTTGAGGGAGAGAAGCAAACACCTCCAGAGCTTTTCCTCTGACCCCTGGAGTTAAGTACCTGGTCCACTGGTCCGTGGGCAGCTGATACTGTCTGCAGGCTTTTTCAAACCCTCATAGAAATGTGTCCAAGTCTCCATCCTTTTCCATCACAGGGAAATGCTCAGGACGGGGTTTAAAACAGTTGGCGCTGTTGGACTCACGGGTCTGTGTGGAGGACGGCTCCTTCTGAATTCGGGCTAGCTCCAGCTTTGGCCTGGCGCTCAGCAGCCTCTCGGTCAGCTTGGGCCCGTTGCTCTGCTAGCTCCTGGAATTTCAGGATCAGCTGCCGTCGTCTGTCACGACCGTCTGCGATGAGCTGCTCCAAGGCCATCTGCAGGTGGGGGTCCACACTACCCTGGCTGCGGGTCTGGCTGGCAATCACAGGTGGGCCCCCTGCAGCAGCGCCATCCTGGGCTTGGCTGGCCGCCCCATCATCAGGGCTCTGCAGTCGGACGGGCTCTGCATCACCTTGCAACAGTTCAGCAATCATTTGGGCCTTGTTTTTGCCCATGGGGTCAATATGCCTCAGCTCACAGAGAGCAGTGATAGTGGTCTTCCCCTGCTGATGATACCGGGGCCCTCCATGTGTAGCCATTATTGCCAAGTAAAGGATAGGACAGAAAAACAAGAGAGGGGGGGGGGGGGGAGGTGCAACTGCTACACGTATAGTAATGTCCCAGATAAAAAATATTAAAACACTGGAGACTGATTTCTTAAAACTCTGCACAGAATTCTCGCAAGAACCGTGCAAGTTTTCAGTGACAAGAATGATGGCTCAATCCAGCCACTGATGTTCTGTAATATCCCACCGCTGCCACCAATTTGTCAGGGTTTCACAGGGACGACACCGGGGAGATCACACAATATCTCACCAATGCCGTCACGCTGTCAATTATTCACAGGATTGAGCAGGGATTCGCGAGCATATGATCCAGATTACTCACTACTTAGCTATCGGCAAGCGAGCAGAAAGCGTATGGCGCACACCTCCGTATTCCAACGCTTGGAATGTGTGTATACGCCCCCGTACGGTTACTGCCGGCTTCACGATAGCCCAATTATTATTATTCGCTGCCACCACCGGCTGCGTTTGAACTATAATACAGGCCTGGCCGGACGCCTGCGTTCTGGTAGCGTATATGGCTCCAGGAAAGGGAACAATTACAGGACAAAAGAAACAGAACTATTAAATTTTATTTAATTCAAAAGAGAGGCAGTGTTTTAGGAAAAATATACAAAGATTTTACAAATGGACATTTACAGTATAGAATAGACAGTTACATAAAATAAAGAGGATTATAGAAGACACTTACTCTATACAGTTCACAGGGACGAATCTGCATAGGTGGAGGAGCTCCCCGATTTGATTTGAACGTTATCGAACACGATCCGTTGCTTATAGTATCGATAACCTCCTGGCAAAGAATGCTCATCTATCCTCCGTGGACTCTTTTATTCCTGAGGGAAGATCTGCCCACACACCCCCTGGGCTGACATCACGGGGCTGGACTCTAGCCTGCACATTTTATTTAAGATATCTGTTTTTGGGGATAACTTATCACTGGTTGATTCCAGAAGCCCAAAAGTGATACCATATTTTCTATTATGATTTTACCTTCATTTAGAGACCACACATGGCATAGCTGCGATCCGTTATTCAGGTGCTCTTGCTCTACAGCTCCCCAGAAGGGCTTATGGCTATGAAAAAAATAATCATCTTGTTCCTTGGCTGACCCTGCCACTTAAAATATGGGTCCCATTATTATCAGAATTATGAAACCTGAGCTATTCCATATTTCGTATCTGTGCCGGGTGTCCTGGAGATCTCTATTAACTTCCCTCTTTCGTCCTGGGGAGCAAGCTTCAAAAGCTATGTGTAAAGCCTGTGTCTGATCATCCGCTGCTTCTGCCAGGGAGAAAGACCCTCGCATTTTAATTAGGTTGTAGCACTTCTTGGCTGACATTTGTTTACAGGGAACTTCTCAGGCATATGTTAAATGCATACAGACAGTGCTCTCAGCTCTCCTCTTATGACAAAGGGTGGATAAGGGGGGGGGGAGAGGGGCTTCAGAGAGAAGATATTTTCAATATTTCTCTGACAGTGTGCTTTGCCAATTTTTACAGACGTGATATCTGATGTGGTGGTGGTATCTGATGTGGTGGATATGGTGATATCTGATGTGGTGGTGATATCTGATGTGGTGGTGGTGATATCTGATGTGGTGATAGCTGATGTGGTGGTGATGATATCTGGTGATGGTGATATCTGATGTGGTGACATCTGATGTGATATGTGGTGATGGTGGTATCTGATGTGATGATATCTGATGTGGTGGTGATGATATCTGATGTGGTGGTGGTAGCTGATGTGGTGGTATCTGATGTGATAGCTGATGTGGTGGTATCTGATGTGGTGGTGATGATATCTGATGTGGTGATGGTGATATCTGATGTGGTGATGGTGATATCTGATGTGGTGATGGTGATATCTGATGTGGTGGTGATATCTGATGTGATGATATCAGATGTGGTGATATCTGATGTGGTGGTGGTGGTGGTATCTGATGTGGTGGTGGTGGTGGTATCTGATGTGGTGATGGTGATATCTGATGTGGTGGATATGATGATATCTGATGTGGTGGTGATATCTGATGTGGTGGTGGTGATAGCTGATGTGGTGGTGGTGATAGCTGATGTGGTGATAGCTGATGTGGTGGTGATGATATCTGGTGATGGTGATATCTGATGTGGTGACATCTGATGTGATATGTGGTGATGGTGGTATCTGATGTGATGATATCTGATGTGGTGGTGATGATATCTGATGTGGTGGTGGTAGCTGATGTGGTGGTATCTGATGTGGTGATAGCTGATGTGGTGGTATCTGATGTGGTGGTGATGGTGATATCTGATGTGGTGATGGTGATATCTGATGTGGTGATGGTGATATCTGATGTGGTGATGGTGATATCTGATGTGGTGGTGATATCTGATGTGATGATATCAGATGTGGTGATGTGGTGATATCTGATGTGGTGGTGGTGGTGGTATCTGATGTGGTGGTGGTGGTGATATCTGATGTGGTGGTGATATCTGATGTGGTGGATATGATGATATCTGATGTGGTGGTGATATCTGATGTGGTGGTGGTGATAGCTGATGTGGTGGTGGTGATAGCTGATGTGGTGATAGCTGATGTGGTGGTGATGATATCTGGTGATGGTGATATCTGATGTGGTGACATCTGATGTGATATGTGGTGATGGTGGTATCTGATGTGATGATATCTGATGTGGTGGTGATGATATCTGATGTGGTGGTGGTAGCTGATGTGGTGGTATCTGATGTGATAGCTGATGTGGTGGTATCTGATGTGGTGGTGATGGTGATATCTGATGTGGTGATGGTGATATCTGATGTGGTGATGGTGATATCTGATGTGGTGATGGTGATATCTGATGTGGTGGTGATATCTGATGTGATGATATCAGATGTGGTGATGTGGTGATATCTGATGTGGTGGTGGTGGTGGTATCTGATGTGGTGGTGGTGGTGATATCTGATGTGGTGGTGATATCTGATGTGGTGGTTATGATGATATCTGATGTGGTGGTGGTGATATCTGATGTGGTGGTGGTGATATCTGATGTGGTGGTGGTGATATCTGATGTGGTGGTGGTGATATCTGATGTGGTGATAGCTGATGTGGTGGTGATGATATCTGGTGATGGTGATATCTGATGTGGTGACATCTGATGTGATATGTGGTGATGGTGGTATCTGATGTGATGATATCTGATGTGGTGGTGATATCATCTGATGTGGTGGTGGTAGCTGATGTGGTGGTATCTGATGTGGTGATAGCTGATGTGGTGGTATCTGATGTGGTGGTGATGATATCTGATGTGGTGATGGTGATATCTGATGTGGTGATGGTGATATCTGATGTGGTGATATCTGATGTGGTGATGGTGATATCTGATGTGGTGGTGATATCTGATGTGATGATATCAGATGTGGTGATGTGGTATCTGATGTGGTGGTGGTGGTGGTGGTATCTGATGTGGTGGTGATGGTGATATCTGATGATGTGGTGATATCTGATGATGTGATATCTGATGATGTGGTGATATCTGATGTGGTGATATCTGATGTGGTGGTGATATCTGATGTGGTGGTGATATCTGATGTGGTGATGGTGATATCTGATGTGGTGATGGTGATATCTGATGTGGTGATATCTGATGTGGTGGTGGTGATATCTGATGTGGTGATATCTGATGTGGTGGTGGTGATATCTGATGTGGTGATATCTGATGTGGTGATATCTGATGTGGTGATATCTGATGTGGTGATATCTGATGTGGTGATATCTGATGTGGTGATATCTGATGTGGTGATATCTGATGTGGTGATATCTGATGTGGTGATATCTGATGTGGTGGTGATATCTGATGTGATGATATCAGATGTGGTGATGTGGTGATATCTGATGTGGTGATATCTGATGTGGTGATGGTGATATGTGGTGATGGTGATATGTGGTGATGGTGGTATCTGGTGGTGGTGGTGGTATCTGGTGGTGGTGGTATCTGGTGGTGGTGGTATCTGGTGGTGGTGGTATCTGGTGGTGGTATCTGGTGGTGGTGGTATCTGATGTGGTGGTGGTGGTATCTGATGTGGTGGTGGTGGTGGTATCTGATGTGGTGGTATCTGATGTGGTGGTGATAGCTGATGTGGTGGTATCTGATGTGGTGATGGTGGTATCTGATGTGGTGGTATCTGATGTGGTGGTGATAGCTGATGTGGTGGTGATAGCTGATGTGGTGGTATCTGATGTGGTGGTGGTGGTATCTGATGTGGTGGTGGTGATATCTGATGTGGTGGTGGTGATATCTGATGTGGTGGTGGTGATATCTGATGTGGTGGTGGTGATATCTGATGTGGTGGTGGTGATATCTGATGTGGTGGTGGTGATATCTGATGTGGTGGTGGTGATATCTGATGTGGTGGTGGTGATATCTGATGTGGTGGTGATATCTGATGTGGTGGTGATATCTGATGTGGTGGTGATATCTGATGTGGTGGTGATATCTGATGTGGTGGTGATATCTGATGTGGTGGTGATATCTGATGTGGTGGTGATATCTGATGTGGTGATGGTGATATCTGATGTGGTGATGGTGATATCTGATGTGGTGATGGTGATATCTGATGTGGTGATATCTGATGTGGTGATATCTGATGTGGTGATATCTGATGTGGTGATATCTGATGTGGTGATATCTGATGTGGTGATATCTGATGTGGTGATATCTGATGTGGTGATATCTGATGTGGTGATGGTGATATCTGATGTGGTGATGGTGATATCTGATGTGGTGATATCTGATGTGGTGATATCTGATGTGGTGATATCTGATGTGATGGTGGTGATATCTGATGTGATGGTGGTGATATCTGATGTGGTGATATCTGATGTGGTGATATCTGATGTGGTGATATCTGATGTGGTGATATCTGATGTGATGGTGGTGATATCTGATGTGGTGATGGTGATATCTGATGTGGTGATCTCTTCTCTGAATTCCCATCTCCATAATGAGTGTTGCCGGATATAATGATTTGTGTCTGTACAGTTCTTATCTCACCTAATAACATTAGTTGACGTCTCTTTTCTTTCTTTGTGCTTCATGGATGTGAGCAGTCGGGTAAGTTTCCTGGGATGTTTCTCTTGGTTTCTTCTCGTCTTCACGTTTGTCAGTTCTGTGTGTGATGAAGATATTCCTTGTAGGAGCTCAGAAGTCGCCCCTTCATATCGAAGCCTAATTCCTGTTGGGGTCTTTTACCCTAGTATCAGTTGAGGACATTAAGCTTCACGTTTCTCCCTCCGCAGGTCCCGTGTCAACTACCTCTGGTTTTAGCCAATGTCTGTAGAAATCGTCTTTGTAAATGATTCAACAAATGTTAAAAGGAATCTGTCAGCGTTTTTTGCCCCCCTAATCTGAGAGCACCATAATGTAGAGGCAGAGTCCCTGATTCCAACGCTGTGTCATTTACTGGGCTGTGTGCTGTAGTTTTTATAAAATCACTGTTTTACCAGCCGGAAATTCATCATTAGAGGACTGTTGCCAGTTAATCCAATCCCACCGGCACCACTGTTGGGCACAAAGTTGCCACTCAGGTGTGGGGGGAGGTGTATACAGAGCTCAGCATTCAGAGCACTGCTAGATTGGCAGTACCTAATACCGTTTTTAATCTAAACTGCAGCACCCAGTAGAGTTACACATCACTGATATCAGGGTCTCGACCGCGACATCATGCTGCTTTCACATAGGGTAGCGAAAACTAAATTCTAGCGGTCAGACGTTTACACAAGTTGACTGTGCCTTTAAATAGGAAAATTTCAGAAAACAATGTCGTGATTTAGCAATTTCTGATAAATCTGCTTTTGTGTGTATGTATGTATCTGTGTATCTGTGTGTGTGTGTGTATATATATATATCAGTACAGACCAAAAGTTTGGACACACCGTCTCATTTAAAGATTTTTCTGTATTTTCATGACTATGAAAATTGTACATTCACACTGAAGGCATCAAAACTATGAATTACCACATGTGGAATTATATACTTAACAAAAAAGTGTGAAACAACTGAAAATATCTAATATATATAACTAGATGATGGCCCGATTCTAACGCATCGGGTATTCTAGAATAGGAATGCGGCCGACCGGGCACAAGCAGCAGAGCAGTGTTTACATGTGGCGCCAAAATCGCTGATTGGTCGAGGCCGGCAACCACGACCAATCAGCAGAGCGGGGTTTAAATTTGCCGCCCATATCGATGATTGGTCGCGGCCACTATTTAAATGTGGCGCCTAAATCGCTGATTGGTCGCAGCCGCTGCCCTCGACCAATCAGCAGAGCGGTGTTTAACTTTAGTGCCATGATCACTGATTGGTCGCGCTCTCCGCCCGCGACCAATCAGCGAATCATATTGGTGAGGACCGGGGAGCGCCTCTGCCTGTACGGGTACTTCCGCTGCGAGAAGCCGGGACATGAGCGGGTTCTCGCAGCAGAAATATCCCGACCCGCAGCGCCGCTCCCCGGTCCTCCCTTCCGCATGGAGGTCAGCGACGCCGGCGGTCCTTCCGCTGCTACTGGCCGGGAGATGAGCGCCTCGCGCCGCTCATCTCCCGGTTCCATCGCCGCTGAGCTCCGTCCCGCAGATGAGCCGCTAACGGCCGCCATCTTTTTTCAGAAATCCCGCGGCGCTGATTGGCCGCTGCCGGACCAATGAGCGACGCGGGATTTCCAGGACAGACAGACAGACGGACGGGATAAGACGATTATATATATATATATATATATATATATATATATATATATATATATATATATATATATATATATATATATATATATATATATATATATATATATATATATATATATATATATATATATATATATATATATATATACTAGATGGTGGCCCGATTCTAACGCATCGGGTATTCTAGAATAGGTATGCGGCCGACCGGGCGCAATCAGCAGAGCGGTATTTAAATTTGGCGCCAAAATCGCTGATTGGTCGAGGCCGGCAACCGCGACCAATTAGCAAAGCGGTGTTAAAATTTGGCGCCTATATCGCAGATTGGTCGCGACTAATCAGCAGAGCGGGGTTTAAATTTTGCGGCAATAATGCTGATTGTTTGCGGCCGGTGGTCGCGACCAATCAGCAGAGCGTTATTTAAATTTGGCGCCAATAATGGTGATTGGTCACGGCCGCGACTAATCAGCAGAGCGATGTTTAAAAATTTGGCGCCAATAATGCTGGTTATTCGTGACCGGTAACCGCAACCAATCAGCAGAGCTTTGTTTAAATTTGGCGCCAATCTCGCTGATTGGTCGCGGCCACCGGCGACCGCTACCAATCAGCACAGCAGTGTTTACATTTAGCGCCCATCTCGCTGATTGGTCACGGCCGGCCACTGCGACCAATGAGCGAGATGGGCGGCAAATTTAAACGCCGCAGTGCTGATTGGTCGCGGTGGCCGGCCGCTATTAATCAGCACAGCGGCGTTTAAATTTGCCGCCCATCTCGCTGATTGGTCGCTGCCGGCCACCGCGATCAATCAACGTCGTATTAGTGTGGGCCCGGGAGCGGCGCTGCTTATGCGGCTCCGTATTAGCGAGGACCGGGGAGCGGCGCTGCCTGTGCGGCTCCTTCTGCTGCGAGAAGCCGGGAGATGAGCGGCTACTCGCAGCAGAAGCATCCCGACCGGCGGCGCCGCTCTTTGGTCCTCCGTTCACACTTGCTGTCGGGAGATCAGTGGGCCAAGCCGCTGATCTTCCGACGTTAGCCGCATGGAGGTCAGCGGCGCCTTTCGGGGTAGTTGTGCTGCTAGCGCCGCTCATCTCCCCGCTGCATCGCCACTGACCTCCGTCCGGCAGATGAGCTGCTAACGGCCGCCATCTTTTTTCAGAAATCCCGCGGCGCTGATTGGCCGCTGCTGGACCAATGAGCGACGCGGGATTTCCTGGACAGACAGACAGACAGGATAAGACAATTATAGATATAGATTGTCTGTCTGTCTGTCCTTCTGTCCAGGAAATCCCGCGTCGCTGATTGGTCCGGCCGCGGCCAATCAGCAACGCAGCATTTCAGAAAAAGATGGTGGCCGTTAGCGGCTCATCTGCTGCACGGAGGTCAGCGGAGATGCAGCCGGCTGCTCGCAGCATAAGTCCCCCGACCGGAGGCGCCACTGACCTCCATGCGGCTACCGTCGGGAGATCAGCAGCTACGGCTGCTTATCTCCCGACAGCAAGTGTGACGCCCCTCCCCTCTCCTCTCCCCTCTCCTCTCCCCGCTCGCTCAGGACCCCAGCACCCGGTGCCATATTTACCCCTCCCCGTGCCTCCGCAGCAGGTCCTGTGTCTTCCGGTGCAGCTCTGTGACGTCTCAGGTCAGAGGGCGTGGTGATGTCTTTACACTGCGCTCTCTCCTGAGCGGTCACAGAGCGGGAAGATGCCAGCTACGCTGGAGTCTGGAGCTGCAGCTGAGAAGTGAGGTGAGTATTCGATTTTTTTTTTTATTGTATGGGGGCATAAGGCATTAAATGGTGGGGTGGGGGTGTGTGACATCCTGCATGGGGTATTATATAGGGGGTTGTGACTTCCTGCATGGGGCATTATAAGGGAGGGGGGTGTGACATCCTGCATGGGGTATTATATAGGGGGGATGTGACATCCTGCATGGGGTATTCTATAGGGGGGATGTGACTTCCTGCATGCGGCATTATAAGGGAGGGGGTGTGTGACATCCTGCATGGCGCATTATAAGGCAGGTGGATGCTCCCCGGTCCTCACTAACACGGTTCGCTGATTGGTCGCAGCCGCCGGCTGCGACCAATCAGCGATATCGGCGCCAAATTTAAACACCACTCTGCTGATTGGTCGCGGCGGGCGGCTGCGAGCAATCTGCGATTGTGGCGCCAAATTTAAACACTGTCTCCGGCCAATTGGCGGCAGATTTAAAATAAGTACGCCACCGTCGGGAGACTTTCTAGAATACCCGATGCGTTAGAATCGGGCCACCATCTAGTGTCTTATATTCTAGGTTCTTCAAAGTAGCCACCTTTTGCTTTGATGACTGCTTTGGACACTCTTGGCATTCTCTTGATCAGCTTCAAGAGGTAGTCACCGGAAATGGTTTTCACTTCACAGGTGTGCCCTGTCCGGTTTAGTAAGTGGGATTTCTTGCCTTATAAATGGGGTTGGGACCATCAGTTGTGTTGTGCAGAAGTCTGGTGGATACACAGCTGATAGTCCTACTGAATAGACTGTTAGCTGCTTTTTTCTTGCCATAATACAAATTCTAAGTAAAGAAAAACGAGTGGCCATCATTACTTTAAGAAATGAAGGTCAGTCAGTCTGAAAAATTGAGCAAACTTTGAATGTGTCCCCAAGTGCAGTTGCAAAAACCATCAAGCGCTACAAAGAAACTGTCTAACATGACGACCGCCCCAGGAAAGGAAGACCAAGAGTCACCTCTGCTTCTGAGGATAAGTTTATCCGAGTCACCAGCCTCAGAAATCACAGGTTAACAGCAGCTCAGATTAGAGACCAGGTCAATGCCACACAGAGTTCTAGCAGCAGACACATCTCTACAACAACTGTTAAGAGGAGACTTTGTGCAGCAGGCCTTCATGGTAAAATAGCTGCTAGGAAACCACTGCTAAGGACAGGCAACAAGCAGAAGAGACTTGTTTGGGATAAAGAACACAAGGAATGGACATTAGACCAGTGGAAATCTGTGCTTTGGTCTGATGAGTCCAAATTTGAGATCTTTGGTTCCAACCACCGTGTCTTTGTGCGACGCAGAAAAGGTGAACGGATGGACTCTACATGCCTGGTTCCCACCGTGAAGCATGGAGGAGGAGGTGTGATGGTGTGGGGGGGCTTTGCTGGTGACACTGTTGGGGATTTATGCAAAATTGAAGTCATACTGAACCAGCATGGCTACCACAGCATCTTGCAGCGGCATGCTATTCCATCCGGTTTGCGTTTAGTTGGACCATCATTTATTTTTCAACAGGACAATGACCCCAAACACACCTGCAGGCTGTGTAAGGGCTATTTGACCAAGAAGGAGAGTGATGGGGGGGCTACACCAGATGACCTGGCCTCCACAGTCACCAGACATGAACCCAATCGAGATGGTTTGGGGTGAGCTGGACCACAGAGTGAAGGCAAAAGGGCCAACAAGTGCTAAGCATCTCTGGGAACTCCTTCAAGATTGTTGGAAGACCATTTCCGGTGACTACCTCTTGAAGCTCATCAAGAGAATGCCAAGAGTGTGCAAAGCAGTTATCAAAGCAAAAGGTGGCTACTTTGAAGAACCTAGAATATCAGACATATTTTCAGTTGTTTCACACTTTTTTGTTAAGTATATAATTCCACATGTGGTAATTCATAGTTTTGATGCCTTCAGTGTGAATGTACAATTTTCATAGTCATGAAAATACAGAAAAATCTTTAAATGAGAAGGTGTGTCCAAACTTTTGGTCTGTACTGTGTATGTATGTATGTATGTATGTATGTATGTATGTGTGTGTATAAATATGAGTTAACACCAGGAGGAATCGCGCACATCTCACCGCTGCCACCAATTTGTCAGAGGACGCAACTTTGCTGCTTACAATCCAGAGCTGTGGAGTCGGTCACCCAAACCTCCGACTCTGACTCCACGACTCTGACTCCCTCATACACGGCTGATGTGTAAGTGATAAATTTCCTACAGCACAGATTCATCTCCGATAAAAGTCCAGACCCTGAGATCAGGAATAGGACAGACATTTATAGGACATTTCTGAACTTTCCCAAATTCTTATGGAAAAAATATTCCCTACAAACTGCATTGAACTACTGCACCCAATTTATTATATATTTTAGGAGTCGGAGACGGGCGCGCTCTGCCGATCCGCGATGGGCGTCATTGTACACAGCGCTGAGATTAATCTTCTAATAGATCCGTGTGACCACCAGGCCGGTACATAGTACACACTGCTCCGTGGCGGTCACACCTGGTCCGCACCCCCTCCTGCACCCAATACGTGCAGAATGACGCTCTGGTAAGGTCAGGTTTCCATAATCTGCTGGAGTGGAGCCCCCCGTATGCTCTCTCCCTATTGAGGATGCAGGCCGGTGCAGCCATGCTCGCATTTGTATGGGGAGTGACAGTTGTCAGATGGTTGGCAGCCAACTACCAATTGAGAATGGGGGTTGTCGGGACCCTTTTTATTTCATCGGTGAGATATGTCCAGAGATAATCTGAGTAGAAGAGTCAGGAAGGCACAGCGTGCCCCCATACAGAACACGTGCATGCTCAGCTGAGTGCAGGTGTATGGGGGGACAGGAGAAGGCCATTAACTCGTCGCTTATCTAGAATTGATGGCTGTCTTTGGAAGTTGATGGTGAGCGGCCATATTGTTGTGCACACCCATAGGAGCAGGTATTTTGTGATTGGTGTCCTTGCAATTGATGCTGATGGGACAATGAAGCAATAAAGTGCCCTTTCATGGTGGCCGTGGTCCTCCGTCACCCAGCGCTGATCTCAGGAGGCTTCCCCACCAGTGAGCTGGTCTCCCGTTCATTGCTGCAGACAGTCAGTAATTCCCAGGAATGGTTTCCAGCTCTCCGCCTGTCGGGAAAGTAGTGGTAAAGTTGGGAAAACACCTTTTAATAAGTGATAAAAGGGAAATGATATTGCATTAGTCCGATCAGTGGTGTAATGTGTGGCCAGGTGAGATCTCTGCGTGGTTTGTTGTGGTCGTGACTGTCGCTCTCTGTTATCTGCAGATTACCGGTGTGATTCTACTGACTGTGGGCGTTTGGGGAAAAGTCAGCTTGGATGTCTACTTCTCACTGCTCAACGAAAAAGCCATCAATGTGCCGTACGTCCTGATTGGCACCGGGGCCGTGATCATCCTGCTGGGGACCTTTGGCTGCTTTGCCACCTGCCGCGCCAGTACCTGGATGCTGAAACTGGTAAGAACCTGTCTGTCCTGTGCGGTTAGGAATGGCCGTGTGCCACTCCTCATGGCCCCTCATCCAGATGATAGGCCATGACTGGTGATCGAGATGTGACAACATCTGTGAGCAATGGAGCCAATCATCTGAAATGAACACCGCCATGGAGGCGCAGTGACCGATTAGCGGCAGACACACATTGATGGCGGCGCTCTATCTCTGTTTTCAGTACGCCATGTTCCTGTCTCTCATCTTCCTCATTGAATTGGTGGCTGCCATTGTGGGACTGGTCTTCAGACATGAGGTGAGATAGCACACAGTGTGGGCGCAATGAAGGTGGTCCTGGCGCTATGGGAGGTCGGCGTCTTGGTTCTATGGGAGGTCGGCGTCTTGGCTCTATGGGAGGTCGGCGTCTTGGCGCTATGGGAGGTCGGCGTCTTGGCGCTATGGGAGGTCGGCGTCTTGGCGCTATGGGAGGTCGGCGTCTTGGCGCTATGGGAGGTCGGCGTCTTGGCTCTATGGGAGGTCGGCGTCTTGGCTCTATGGGAGGTCGGCGTCTTGGCTCTATGGGAGGTCGGCGTCTTGGCTCTATGGGAGGTCGGCGTCTTGGCGCTATGGGGGGGCGGCGTCTTGGCGCTATGGGGGGCGGCGTCCTGGCGCAGAGCTGATCCTCCACAGGAAGGAATCTTTGGCTGCCGCTGTTCTTGTCTGGGGAGAGTCTAGTTTTACAGATCTGACACTTGATCCCTGGCCTCAGTGTCGTGTTGAGATCTTCTCCGGGATCCTCATAGATCTCACTGATCTGATATCTCGTCTTCGTTTTCATCATTGCCCCCTCCGGTGCAGCTCCTCGCAATACTAATCATGGACCTACAGTCATGGAGCCGTTCACACCTGTGGTTACCCATGCCGGATAGATGCAGGTCTTAACTCTGCGACCCCGCTCCTTCCATAACTCCCATAGATGTGACTGGAGAGCGCAGCGCTCGATCTCCCCTGGAATCCCAGATGTCTGATATTGTGGTGGATTCTGTGACTGTCGTCCCGGTGGGATCACACCTTTAATTACCCTGCGATTCTTGGACCCTCCGTCGTATCTTGCCCGTAGTTGTAGAGGTGAAGCGTCTCCGCTGTCAGTAGATTACGACTGGTCGGATGTACCAGCTTCAGGATTGATATATAACTAAAAGAACAACTCAGCAGATATCTATCCATTGGTGTATATTATTTAAGGCTAATACAAGTCTGTTTATACTGCTGCTCAGAGTGGACTGATCTAAGACCAGTCGTCATACACTATAGGGAGGGAGGGAGGTAGGGAGGTGGCCAAGAGGCCATAATAGACGGCAAGAAAGGTCGTATAGTAAATGTAAAAATGCAAATACAGGAAAAAGGGAAAGATGCAAAGGGTGAATAAAATAATATAAAAACACAAGCGGCTACACATTGCTGTGGCACTAATATGATTAGATCGCACCAATCATAGGTGGATCACTTGCTCACCCTCAATCAAAGGAGGGTATCACCACATTATTCATAATGCACTATATGTGCCCATAGGTAAAGTATAAGGAAACCCATTCATACCTTTGAGAGCACTTCCAGTAGTAAAGACCACCGCGCTGTGGCCGTCCCCCAATGCGCGTTTAGGTGCTAGCCTTTCTCAGGATTGATCAGAGGCAGCGCAGTGTTAGCGAATATTGTTTGTTTCTTTGTGATGCAGAAAGTAGAATGGAAAACTGCATCGTATCATGATGGCTGATGTCCGGGCCATGTGGTGGACACACAGGTGAACGCCTCGTTACAGTGTATCAGCGCTGCGTCCTGCACAGAACCGTTCACCTGCGGCTCCACCGACTGCCCAGGACTGAAGGTCCCTGGTGCATGACAGCAAGTAGGAGCCAGAAATCTGGGCCTATACTGGAGAGGTGGGCGACTATGGTGCTCAGAGGAAGCAGAGTGTCCCACCAGTGTGGTCCTCCCCCAATGTGGTAACCCCCCAGTATGGTTCCCCCCCCCTCACTGTGGTTCCTCCTCCCAGTGTGACCCCAGCCGGGTGTGGAGGGAAGTGTCTGCCTGCAGTGGTGGTCGCCTTAAGTTAGTGTCTGTCTCTCTCCTATCAGATTAAGGACAGTTTCGAGCTCGGATACATGCAGGCCCTAAAGCAATATAATACTACTGGAGACCCCAGGAGCCGGGCGGTGGACACCATCCAGAAGACGGTGAGTAGACGGTCACTGATTCTACTCCACCACATACACAAACCCCAGGGAATTTCATCTTCCCGAAGCACTGATGGATATTACGTGACGGGGCCACAGGTCATAAAGGAACTGCGGTCACGATAGCCATCATAGCTGCTGCTGTAGAAAGTGTGACCCCCGGTTGGCCGCGTGTCCGCGCCAGTAACCCCCCCCCCCCCCCGGTTGCCGCTCGTCCGCGCCAGTGACCCCCCCCCCCCGGTTGCCGCTTGTCCGCGCCAGTGACCCCCCCCCCCCCCCCCCCGGTTGCCGCTTGTCCGCGCCAGTGACCCTCGAGCGGTCGCGTGTCATCTGTAAGATGTGCTGGAAATACAAGATCCACGGAGGCCACATCAAGGATCTGTTCTTGACACATTTCTGTCATAGCTGCGATGCTCTGCAGACCTGACACCCTTCTCTCGTACCTGCAATACTCTGCAGACCTGACACCTCTTTAAACCCATCCAGCAGTATATTTATCACTAATTTGAGGATTTGCTGTTGATCTGCAGGATCCAACCAGATACATGTCAGTGAGCTCTAGGTGTCCATGACAATGTCGCTGGCTTGATGGTCATGGTTCCTTCTGGTAGACACCCATAAGAGCAGCAGTTTTGGAGATGACCAGTCATCTGGAGGTCCCACCTTTGCATTGTCAGATTGACTCCAAACCTTCCGCTTCCCCATATTTGCTGCTTCCAATCCAAGAGCCGACAGCTCACTGATGTGCCCCCTGCCCAGCTGGTTTTATTCTGACTGGTCGTGTCTGTGGGTAATTGCATGTCCAGATAAATAGGGCGAGGATCCGGAGATGCTGGGGTGATCTGTGTTTTCTTCCGATTCTTCTGTGTTGTGCAGCTGCAGTGCTGTGGGGTGAAGTCGTACACGGACTGGGGGCAGAGCCCCTACTACAAGACCAGCGGGATCCCCCAGAGCTGCTGTGCGAAGCCAGAGAACTGTACGCAGGAAGCCCTGAAGGACATGGTGAAGGCCAAGGACGTCGTCTTCACAGACGTAAGTGATACGTGGCTGCGTAACATGGCCATGGCCCGTGGGATTGACATCGAGTCACGGGACCATCCGCCGGTAAAGCAAAATTTCATCTAATCCAAAGTTTAGTTTTCAGGGAACTTGTCAGCAGCTGTAGATTCACCAAGATTATGACTTTGTAGGGTGGAGATGTTCTCGCCCCTTCTTAATGTCTGGGGACACCCAGCGCTGCCTCCAAGTGCCTGACGTCTGTGCAGCATGGTGGGAGTCGTGTGCGGGGCCAGTGCAGCATGGTGGGAGTCGTGTGCGGGGCCTTCCTCCACAAATGGAGTGCTCCTGATGCTTCTTTTCTTAGTGCTTATGATACTGATGGAGATGGACAGGTACGTGGCCATCTCGGTCCATCCCATAGAACAGCAGTGATCAGATGTGACCGATCTGGTCTCATGACTGGTAGGTCCCCACCAATCACAAATGTCTAATTTTGTGGACTTGTAAGTTAGTGGAGCCGGGAGGTTCTGCCGCAGTAGCGTCTGTGTCAGATGACCTTGGTGGGGTAATATGAAGGCTGCTCTGTGAGCGCGCGGCCAGCTTTTCCCGGTGACCTTTCGGTGGTCGGCTGTAGGATCCAGGGTTGTCAGACTCTTCCCTGCTTTACTGATTTATCAGGAGACAGAGCTGCCATGTATTCGGTGGAGACACCGCTGCCTCCATCTTCACACCCTGCTCTTCTCCCTTCAGGGCTGCATCTCCAAAGTGACATCAGTCATGGAGTCTCGGATGGGAATCGTAGCCGGGATTTCATTTGGAATTGCTTGTTTCCAGGTGAGTGTGAACTGGCACCGAGCGTTCCCAGGACCGTGTATAAGGGCTCGTGTGTTCAGTCAGTGAGCTGCCATGTGCACGACGGACATCTAACTAATCCGGTTATAACCAGTTGTGACCAGTGTGACTGCACGACAACGACCAATGACACAGACTGAGACCTCCATTACCACTTACACACAGGGGTCCTCTCCTCCATTACCACTTACACACAGGGGTCCTCTCCTCCATTACCACTTACACCCAGGGGTCCTCTCCTCCATTACCACTTACACCCAGGGGTCCTCTCCTCCATTACCACTTACACCCAGGGGTCCTCTCCTCCATTACCACTTACACCCAGGGGTCCTCTCCTCCATTACCACTTACACCCAGGGGTCCTCTCCTCCATTACCACTTACACCCAGGGGTCCTCGCCTCCATTACCACTTACACCCAGGGGTCCTCGCCTCCATTACCACTTACACCCAGGGGTCCTCGCCTCCATTACCACTTACACCCAGGGGTCCTCGCCTCCATTACCACTTACACCCAGGGGTCCTCGCCTCCATTACCACTTACACCCAGGGGTCCTCGCCTCCATTACCACTTACACCCAGGGGTCCTCGCCTCCATTACCACTTACACCCAGGGGTCCTCGCCTCCATTACCACTTACACCCAGGGGTCCTCGCCTCCATTACCACTTACACCCAGGGGTCCTCGCCTCCATTACCACTTACACCCAGGGGTCCTCGCCTCCATTACCACTTACACCCAGGGGTCCTCGCCTCCATTACCACTTACACCCAGGGGTCCTCGCCTCCATTACCACTTACACCCAGGGGTCCTCGCCTCCATTACCACTTACACCCAGGGGTCCTCGCCTCCATTACCACTTACACCCAGGGGTCCTCGCCTCCATTACCACTTACACCCAGGGGTCCTCGCCTCCGTTACCACTTACACCCAGGGGTCCTCGCCTCCGTTACCACTTACACCCAGGGGTCCTCGCCTCCGTTACCACTTACACCCAGGGGTCCTCGCCTCCGTTATCACTTACACCCAGGAGTCCTCGCCTCCATTACCACTTACACACGGGTCCTCGCCTTCCTTACCACTTACACACGGGTCCTCGCCTCCATTACCACTTACACACGGGTCCTCGCCTTCCTTACCACTTACACCCAGGGGTCCTCTGCTCCATTACCACTTACACCCAGGGGTCCTCTCCTCCATTACCACTTACACACAGGGGTCCTCTCCTCCATTACCACTTACACACAGGGGTCCTCTCCTCCATTACCACTTACACACAGGGGTCCTCGCCTCCATTACCACTTACACACAGGGGTCCTCGCCTCCATTACCACTTACACACAGGGGTCCTCGCCTCCATTACCACTTACACACAGGGGTCCTCGCCTCCATTACCACTTACACACAGGGGTCCTCGCCTCCATTACCACTTACACACAGGGGTCCTCGCCTCCATTACCACTTACACACAGGGGTCCTCGCCTCCATTACCACTTACACACAGGGGTCCTCGCCTCCATTACCACTTACACACAGGGGTCCTCGCCTCCATTACCACTTACACACAGGGGTCCTCGCCTCCATTACCACTTACACACAGGGGTCCTCGCCTCCATTACCACTTACACACAGGGGTCCTCGCCTCCATTACCACTTACACACAGGGGTCCTCGCCTCCATTACCACTTACACACAGGGGTCCTCGCCTCCATTACCACTTACACACAGGGGTCCTCGCCTCCATTACCACTTACACACAGGGGTCCTCGCCTCCATTACCACTTACACACAGGGGTCCTCGCCTCCATTACCACTTATAGACTATGCCTTTCCTTATTGTGACTCTTTAGTATTTTCTGCACAGCCATGTTGTTGCTATCCTCGCGGGCTGGATTCCTCTATGCTGTAGTTTTTTGATGCTTTTCCGGTGCAGTTTTCGGCCACTTGGTTGCAGTTGTAAAGTAGTTTTCTCTTCTCTGCGTGACGTGACTGGCTGCTCGCTCCCTGCCGATGGCTTCTCTGCTTTAGACGATGATCTCTCCATATTCTAGAGCTGATTTAGGAGTAACTGCTGATGGCTTCTTGTTCTGCAGCTTGTGGGAATGTTCCTGGCCTGCTGCCTGTCCCGATATATCACCAACAACCAGTACGAGATGGTGTAAGCGGCAGCTGGATCGCCAGGATAAAGGTAGTATATGTGGGGCGATGCAATGGACCGATGGGGGGTTGGTAGTAGCTGATCTCGGTGGGATCTGGCGGAATCCATGATGCCAGTGTGAACAGAGAGTAAGAAGGATTTCTTCCCTTATTTTGGGAGGACGATGTTTGTGATTTCATTGTTGGATTCTGTTTTTCATTTCAGGAAATGATCTATATTTTGGGTGGCTCCGCTGATCTCCGTACTTTAGACCTCCCAAGATCTTAAGATGGCTTAAAACCTTTTACATGGAAATCGCCATTGGATTTTCTTCCAGGGATCCGCGGCCTCGGCTCTGGGGGACGTCCAGCAGGGCCTCGTTTTTAGAGACTTGTTATATAGCTCATTAGTTTTTTCACTTGGGAACCCTGTACTATTGAGGGACCTGCGCACGAAAGCATGTTCTGATACGACATGTTCAGGACCATTACTTGCAATAGTGATCAATTCATTCCATTTCTTGCGGAAAATGCTGTTGGTCACCATGAAAATGGAGATCATGTGATGAAGGCGATCTGATCGGAGGAGACCGGCGCATTGTCCGTTTCTGAATGAATTCTGGCACATGGACTTGAATGGCCGGAGCTGCTGAGACCTGAAGAGTCAGCGACACCATTGTGGGGCTGTCAGATAGAAAAACCATCATAAGTGCAATTTACAAAACTATGTTTTTCCATTTTCTGGTGTAGAAAGGTCAACATTTCTTTTTCAAAAGTTAAATTTGGGCTAAAATTTGCACCATTTTACTTGTTTTGTTAGTTTTGAAACGTGAAAAGGGAAAGGTGTCCATCTGCTCATTAGATTCACCTTTAACAGGGTTTTCCACTTTACAGAAGTGGACCCAAACTATTCCTGCACTGTAAAATGACAAAGACCGAACTGTCCGTCCCCTGCTCCAGAGCCACTGCACATCACTGCTGCAGCCAATCACTAGGCTCAGCAGCTCTGCCAGTGACCCTTCCCTCCGTCACTGCCACCACTGCTGCAGCCAATCACTGGGCTCAGCAACTCTGCCAGTGACCCTTCCCTCCGTCACTGCCACCACTGCTGCAGCCAATCACTGGGCTCAGCAGCTCTGCCAGTGACCCTTCCTTCCGTGACTGCCACCACTGCTGCAGCCAAACACTGGGCTCAGCAGCTCTGCCAGTGACCCTTCCCTCAGTCACTGCCACCACTGCTGCAGCCAATTACTGGGCTCAGCAGCTCTGCCAGTGACCCTTCCCTCCGTGACTGCCACCACTGCTGCAGCCAATCACTGGGCTCAGCAGCTCTGCCAGTGACCCTTCCCTCCGTCACTGCCACCACTGCTGCAGTCAACATCCAGACATGGGTCAGGTGAGTACGATCTGACGATGCCGGAATCATTTCGGATCCACCATCCAAATAGTAAGGGACAGTCCTTGTGGTTTTAGTCTTCATGGACTTATGGTCGGGTTCACATGTCCGTTATACACAGACTGTGCTTCTGATCACAATACTCGGCTGGGCCATAGGGCCTCCTGACCGGGCCTCATGTATGCTGTGAGACAGTTCAGGACAGGAGACGTACCGGTTGGGCCGGGCATTGCAATCTGAACATGCTCTACATATTGAGGACATGTGATCTTGACCCTAGCTGGATCAGAGCTGCCAATGTATTCGGTCTTTGCAGCTTTAAGATGATGGTGATCTGATGATTTATCCATATGACAATGGTTTTGGCTGTCCTCGAATTCTGCGGAGGTGCTGCAGCGCTGCATAAATAACAGTATTTTAGAAATGAGTAAATCGATTTGCAAGATCTTGGTCAAGTGACACCAGTATTTGTTGGACGTTAACCTTCCAAAAAGTCTCCTAGCCGCTGGCCTTCCTGGAGGGATGTCTTGCATGCGTCATCCCAAAACAATGACCTGACACCAAGCCGACAAGTCAGACGAGGCGCCGGGGATGGCGGCAGGCGTGCAGTGTTCCCGTTCAGCGGTTAGAGTACTGACGTGGCCCCTGGACTCCAGGGTCCTGCAAATCGATTTGCTCATCTCTGCCATATTTTTTTTGCCTGGACAAGTCACGTGACCATCGCGCTCTTATCCCTAGACGCCGTTCTTGACGTTTGCACAGCGAGGAGATGTGTTGCCTTTTTTGGACTTTTTTTCTAGCAAGTGTCCAACTCCCTTACTGAAACCGGTGCCACTTCTGGATTGAGTTCTCCTTCTCTTTGGAAACGCCCCTCACTAATGATGGCAGTGGCCGTGGGGGGGTCACGCAGTGGCCGTAGGGTCACGCCGTTCTTCCGCTCCATCACTGGCACCTGCTGCTTTTTCTTGGTGACAATTTCCTTTACAATACAGAAAGCCTCCTCCATGGAGTTCCCATTCTGGAATGACCTTTATTTTACCACATTGTCTCTTGTGTCAGAAATATATATAGTTCTAGTATTCAGTAAAATGTCTGCAATGAGCCGTGCGCCTCTTTTATCATTGTTTTTCGTCGGACACTTCAGGTTTACCTCCTTACTGCAATTATGTATCTTGTCTACTTGAAATAAAGGGAATATAAAGTGTTTCCCCGACGTCTCCTAGGTTATCAGTATTATGTGATGCTGGGATATATCCGTATTATATGTGGAAGACCCTTCATAGCCAATAAAGTTGTCTTTCTTCTAAGTTAAGTGTTTTATTTCCAGTATCAAAACCACAGGAAATCTATGGGTCTGTGTATATGATTGATTGATAGATATATATATATATATATATATATATATATTAGTGTGTGTGTATTGTGGCAAGATCACTCACTCGGCTGCTTTCAGAAGTAGACTCAGGAACGTTTTCATCTGCAGGTTCCACAAAATAAACACGGCCTTGCTGGCATAACGGCAAAGCAAAAGATAAATGATGGCACAGTCCATTTATATGCTGGATTCGCCCGCTTAAATTGCAGCACACTTCAGCTCCTCCTGAGCTGAAGTTCCACAGTCTGGACACTTTCTTCTCCAAACTCACAACAGTGAAAAAAAAAAACAGTGACTGAGCATTTAACTTTCCCAGCCACACCCTGAGGTGGAGACATGGTGAAAGACCTCTCGCCCTTCACAGTGTCATTCACAAAAAAACACTCCCTTTTAAAATGGTGGTTTAACCCCAACACATAACATACTGGAGGAAATTTGTAGGTTTAGATTTCACTGCGGCTACTAGCTTCAGTGAACTATCTCCCTTCACATACTTACGTGGTCAAAATTGTTGGTCCCCCTCGTTTAATGAAAGAAAAACCCACAATGGTCACAGAAATAACTTGAATCTGACAAAAGTAATAATAAATTAAAAATCTATGAAAATGAACAAATGAAAGTCAGACATTGCTTTTCTGCTTCCACAGAATTAAAAAAAATTAAACTGATGAAACAGGCCTGGACAGAAATGATGGTTCTTCTTCTTCTTAACTTAATATTTTGTTGATCAACCTTTTGAGGCAATCACTGCAATCAGACGATTCCTGTAACGGTCAATGAGACTTCTGCACCTCTCGACAGGTTTTTGGCCCTCTCCTCATGAGCAAACTGCTCCAGTGGTCTCGTGTTTGAAGGTTGCCTTTTCCAGACGACATGTTTCCGCTCTTTCCAAAGATGCTCAATAGGATTTAGGTCAGGGCTCATAGAAGCCACTTCAGAATAGTCCAATGTTTTCCTCTTAGCCATTCTTGGGTTTTTTTAGCTGTGTTTTGGGTCATTATCCTGTTGCAAGACCCATGACCTGTGACTGAGACCAAGCTTTCTGACACTGGGCAGCACATTTCTCTCTAGAATCCCTTGATGGTCTTGAGATTTCATTGTACCCTGCACAGATTCAAGACTCCCTGTGCCAGATGCAGCAAAGCAGCCCCAGAACATAACAGAGCCTCCTCCATGTTTCACTGTAGGGACAGTGTTCTTTTCTTGGTATGCTTCATTTTTCCATCTGTGAAGATAGAGCTGATGTGCCTTGCCAAAAAATTCCATTCTTGTCTCATCTGTCCATAGGACATTCTCCCAGAAGCTTTGTGGCTTGTCAACATGTAGTTTGGCAAATTCCAGTCTGGCTTTTTTATGATTTTTTTTTTCAACAATGGTGTTCTCCTTGGTCGTCTCCCATGAAGTCCACTATGGATCAAACAACGACGGATGGTGCGATCTGACACTGATGTCCCTTGAGATTGAAGTTCTCCTGAGACAACTCTTTCCTTTGCTTCCTCTGGTCCATGTTGAGTGTGGTACACAGCATGTCACCAAACAGCATGGTGAGTATCTGTAGCCCTATATACAGGCCACTGACTGATTACAAGATTGTAGACCCCTGTGATGCTAATTAGTGGACACAACTTGATTTAACATGTCCCTTTTGGCACATTATTTTCAGGGGTCCCATCATTTCTGTCATGTCATTTCATGCTTTCCCAATGAATGGAGAGAGGCAGAGCGCGCGGTGGATGCCGGGTGTGACACGGGGGGATAACCCCACCCACAGCCTGGCATCCACCTGGAACACGGAAGACAAAGACCCCCGGCTGCTGCCAGCACTTGTCGTGACATCAGCGGATGTCGGAGTCGGCTGCAGCCGGGGCTCACGTGATGCCTGTGAGCGGCCAGTGATAGCGCCCCTCACAGGCATTATCTGCAACATAAGGTATTTACAAAAAGTCTTAGGGGCACCGAGGGGATACATGGAGGGGGGAATATAAAGTACTAGACAACCCCTTTCCAGCCCAAGGCGTTCTAATACATAT
The DNA here is from genome assembly GCF_046119375.1 of Phyllobates terribilis. NCBI lineage: Eukaryota > Metazoa > Chordata > Amphibia > Anura > Dendrobatidae > Phyllobates > Phyllobates terribilis. The sequence goes on along the minus strand of NW_027362767.1, from coordinate 468,799,152 downwards.
CTGGGCCTTATAAGTTTTAGTACGCCTTGGCGATTTCGCGCGCACACAAGGGTGGGGGGGAGTCGCCGCTGGGTGTCAGCTGATTGTCACAGCTCACACCCGGTGCTGTGTGCAGGGAGGGTTGTGCTAGGGTTAGGGTTGGGATTTTTCACAAGAAAAAAAAATGACAACGATATGGCGACTAGTGTTGAGCGCAAGTGCTCGTTACTTGAGTTTGCATCCGGTGCTCGGGTATGTACTGAGTATCGTGGGTGCTCGAGTCTCTGCCTCATATGTTTTGCAGCTGTTATACCCCTCGCGGGGATTGCCTGCCATGCACCAGCGATCCCCGTGTTTTTTTTGGGTGTCTAATAACCGTGAAACATGCGGGGCAGGGACTCGAGCATATCACTCGAGCACCTGCGATACATGGTGCATACCTGAGTACCCGATGCAAACTCAAGTAGCGAGCACTTGCGCTCAAGACTAATGACAACTTACTCAATATGATGACCTAATGTTAAATTCTGTGTCGCACCTCTGGGTTCAAAATGTTTACTATACCCCTTTGATAAAATCCTTGAGGGGTCTAATTTCCAAAATGAGGTCACTTGTGGGGGGGTTTCCACTGTTTAGGCACACAGGGGCTCTCCAAACGCAACATGGCGTCCGCTAATTATTCAAGCAAATTTTACACTCAAAAAGTCAAATGGCGCTCCTTCCCTTCCGAACTCTGCCGTGCGCCCAAACAGTGGTTTTTCCCCATATGGGGTATCTGCGTGCTCAGGAGAAATTGCACAACAAATTTTGGGGTCCATTTTCTCCTGTTACCCCTGCAAAAATAAAACTGAGTCTAAAGTAACATTTTTGTGAAAAGTTAAATGTTCATTATTTTCTTCCACATTCCAAATATTCCTGTGAAGCACCTGAAGGGTTAATAAAGTTCTTGAATGTGGTTTTGAGCACCTTGAGGGGTGCAGTTTTTAGAATGGTGTCATTTTGGGTATTTTCTGTCATAAAGACCCCTCAAAGTGACTTCAAATGTGATGTGGTCCCTAAAAAAAATGGTTTTGTAAATTTTGTTGGAAAAATTAGAAATCGCTGGTCAACTTTTAACCCTTATAGCTCCCTAACAAAAAAAAAATTTGGTTCCAAAATTGTGCTGATGTAAAGTAGACATGTGGGAAATGTTATTTATTAACTATATTGTGTGACATATCTCTCTGATTTAAGGGCATAAAAATTGCGAAATTTTTAAGATTTTCACCAAATTTCCATTATTTTCACAAATAAACGCAAGTGATATCGCAGAGATTTTACCACAATCATGAAGTACAAGATGTCACGAAAAAACAGTCTCAGAATCAGGGGGATCCGTTCAAGCGTTCCAGAGTTATTACCTCATAAAGTGACAGTGGTCAGAATTGTAAAAATTGGCCCGGTCATTAACGTGCAAACCACCATCGGGCGTAAAGGGGTTAAGCAACTTCTCTCTATAACACTGAGGCCACATCGTCCTTTTCTATAAGCCGCGCAGACAACGGAGAGATCACACAGACTGAGGAACCGCGGCAGCCGCTGCACTGCTGATACTAGGCTGACGGTCACCGCTGCGGTCTAGGCTGTCGTTCTATCGTTTCCGCCGTCCTGTGGTTTCTGCAGGTCCTGTCGTTTCCCCCGTCCTGTCGTTTCCGCGATTCTGCCGTTTCCCCCGCCCTGTCGTTTCCGCTGTCCTGACGTTTCCCCCGTCCTGTCGTTTCCGCGGTTCTGTCGTTTCCCCCATCCTGACGTTTCCGCGGTTCTGCCGTCCTGTCCGCCGTCCTGTCGTTTCCCCCCTCGTCCTGTCGTTTTCCCCCTCGTCCTATCGTTCCCCCCGTCGTTTCCCCCCGTCCTGTCGTTTCCCCCCGTCCTGTCGTTTCCCCTCGGTCCAGTCGTTTCCCCCCCGTCCAGTCGTTTCCCCTCGTCCAGTCGTTTCCCCCCCGTCCAGTCGTTTCCCCCCCGTCCAGTCGTTTCCCCCCCGTCCAGTCGTTTCCCCTCGTCCTGTCGTTTCCCCTCGTCCAGTCGTTTCCCCCCCGTCCAGTCGTTTCCCCCCCGTCCAGTCGTTTCCCCTCGTCTAGTCGTTTCCCCCCCGTCCAGTCGTTTCCCCTCGTCTAGTCGTTTCCCCCCCGTCCAGTCGTTTCCCCTCGTCTAGTCGTTTCCCCCCCGTCCAGTCGTCCCCCCCCCGTCCTGTCGTCTCCCCCCGTCCAGTCGTTTCCCCCCCGTCCAGTCGTTTCCCCCCCGTCCAGTCGTTTCCCCCCCGTCCTGTCGTTTCCCCCCCGTCCTGTCGTTTCCCCCCCGTCCTGTCGTTTCCCCCCCGTCCAGTCGTTTCCCCCCCGTCCAGTCGTTTCCCCCCCGTCCTGTCGTTTCCCCCCCGTCCTGTCGTTTCCCCCCCGTCCTGTCGTTTCCCCCCCGTCCTGTCGTTTCCCCCTCGTCCTGTCGTTTCCCCCCGTCCTGTCGTTTCCCCCTCGTCCTGTCGTTTCCCCCCGTCCTGTCGTTTCCCCCTCGTCCTGTCGTTTCCCCCCCGTCCAGTCGTTTCCCCCCCGTCCTGTCGTTTCCCCTCGTCCAGTCGTTTCCCCCCGTCCTGTCGTTTCCCCCCGTCCTGTCGTTTCCCCCCGTCCTGTCGTTTCCCCCCGTCCTGTCGTTTCCCCCTCGTCCTGTCGTTTCCCCTCGTCCAGTCGTTTCCCCCCGTCCTGTCGTTTCCCCCCGTCCAGTCGTTTCCCCCCCGTCCTGTCGTTTCCCCCTCGTCCTGTCGTTTCCCCCTCGTCCTGTCGTTTCCCCCCCGTCCAGTCGTTTCCCCCTCGTCCTGTCGTTTCCCCCCGTCCAGTCGTTTCCCCCTCGTCCTGTCGTTTCCCCCCCGTCCAGTCGTTTCCCCCTCGTCCTGTCGTTTCCCCCTCGTCCTGTCGTTTCCCCCCTGTCGTTCCTGTGGTTCGCGCTGATTAGATCTGGACTTTACCCTCCTTCTATGGGATCCGGCCGCTCCCAGGAGCTATTTGGGGTTTTGATTAAGTCCCTGAAGCCGTGGACGACCCTTAGTGTTATTATAGGACCGCAGACAAGGCTCCACTTCCGGGAGGCCGGGCCGTGCGCAGCGCTAAGCCCCCGGTACAGCTCCGCCTGTGACCCCGCACTGCAGCCCGCAGCACACACTGCACTAACGGGGCGCGAGCATAGGAGGGCGTGCCCTGCCGCCCGGCCAATAGCGGAGGCTCTGACGCTCTACGACGGCGTGTCCTGCCGCCCGGCCAATAGCGGAGGCTCTGACGCTCTACGAGGGCGTGTCCTACGTCCTGGCCAATAGCGGAGACTCCAACTCTCTATGAGGGCGTGTCCTGACGCCTGGCCAATAGCGGAGGCTCTGACTCTCTACGAGGGCGTGTCCTACGTCCTGGCCAATAGCGGAGGCTCTGACTCTCCATGAGGGCGTGTCCTGCCTTCAGGCCAATAGCGGAGGCTCTCCCCCCCATAAGTAGAGTACCAGCTGGGGGAGGGGCAGCGCTCGGCAGCTGGAGCCGGAGGCGAGAGGAGGATGCGCGTCTGACGGTAATGATCCGGCCAGTGACGGCTGGTCGGGGTGTAGTGTCTCCGCGCCGTGTCCGGCTCCTCATGCTAGCATGACATGCTGGGAGATGTAGTTCCGCAGCCGTTACTCCCCGCTGTGTGCAGACTGCGAGCGGCAGCGCCAGGTTCAGAGCCGCGGTGACGTCCCGACCCTCATACACACTGTGCGATTCCTTATAGGCGTCTGTAGATAGTGCAGAATCTCCGCACCAACAACTGCAGCAGATCCGAAAAGTGCAGCCGGTGGGAACAAGGCCGTAACTTGCCCCCACAAGCGGGGAGTGGAGAGCGAGAACGGCTGCGCCCCCGCTCAGTGTACGGGGAGTAGAGGGCGAGAACGGCTGCACCCCCCCCCCCTCGCTCAGTGTACGGGGAGTAGAGGGCGAGAACGGCTGCACCCCCCCGCTCAGTGTACGGGGAGTAGAGGGCGAGAACGGCTGCACCCCCCCCCCTGCTCAGTGTACGGGGAGTAGAGGGCGAGAACGGCTGCACCCCCCCCCCTGCTCAGTGTACGGGGAGTAGAGGGCGAGAACGGCTGCACCCCCCCCCCCCCCTCGCTCAGTGTACGGGGAGTAGAGGGCGAGAACGGCTGCACCCCCCCCTGCTCAGTGTACGGGGAGTAGAGGGCGAGAACGGCTGCACCCCCCCGCTCAGTGTACGGGGAGTAGAGGGCGAAAACGGCTGCGCCCCCGCTCAGTGTACGGGGAGTAGAGGGCGAGAATGGCTGCGCCCCCGCTCAGTGTACGGGGAGTAGAGGGCGAGAACGGCTGCACCCCCCCCCCCCCCTCGTTCAGTGTACGGGGAGTAGAGGGCGAGAACGGCTGCACCCCCCCCCCCTGCTCAGTGTACGGGGAGTAGAGGGCGAGAACGGCTGCACCCCCCCCTGCTCAGTGTACGGGGAGTAGAGGGCGAGAACGGCTGCGCCCCCTGCTCAGTGTACGGGGAGTAGGGGCGAGAACGGCTGCACCTCCCCCCCCCCCCCCCCCCTCGCTCAGTGTACGGGGAGTAGAGGGCGAGAACGGCTGCACCCCCCCCTGCTCAGTGTACGGGGAGTAGAGGGCGAGAACGGCTGCACCCCCCCCTGCTCAGTGTACGGGGAGTAGAGGGCGAGAACGGCTGCACCCCCCCCTGCTCAGTGTACGGGGAGTAGAGGGCAAGAACGGCTGCACCCCCCCCCTGCTCAGTGTACGGGGAGTAGAGGGCGAGAACGGCTGCACCCCCCCCTGCTCAGTGTACGGGGAGTAGAGGGCGAGAACGGCTGCACCCCCCCCTGCTCAGTGTACGGGGAGTAGAGGGCGAGAACGGCTGCACCCCCCCCTGCTCAGTGTACGGGGAGTAGAGGGCGAGAACGGCTGCGCCCCCGCTCAGTGTACGGGGAGTAGAGGGCGAGAACGGCTGCGCCCCCGCTCAGTGTACGGGGAGAAGAGGGCGAGAACGGCTGCGCCCCCGCTCAGTGTACGGGGAGTAGGGGCGGGAACGGCTGCGCCCGCGGACCCCCGCTCAGTGTACGGGGAGTAGAGGGCGAGAACGGCTGCGCCCCCGCTCAGTGTACGGGGAGTAGAGGGCGAGAACGGCTGCGCCCCCGCTCAGTGTACGGGGAGTAGAGGGCGAGAACGGCTGCGCCCCCGCTCAGTGTACGGGGAGTAGAGGGCGAGAACGGCTGCGCCCCCGCTCAGTGTACGGGGAGTAGAGGGCGAGAACGGCTGCGCCCCCGCTCAGTGTACGGGGAGTAGAGGGCGAGAACGGCTGCGCCACCGCTCAGTGTACGGGGAGTAGAGGGCGAGAACGGCTGCGCCCCCGCTCAGTGTACGGGGAGTAGAGGGCGAGAACGGCTGCGCCACCGCTCAGTGTACGGGGAGTAGAGGGCGAGAACGGCTGCGCCCCCGCTCAGTGTACGGGGAGTAGAGGGCGAGAACGGCTGCGCCCCCGCTCAGTGTACGGGGAGTAGAGGGCGAGAACGGCTGCGCCCCCGCTCAGTGTACGGGGAGTAGAGGGCGAGAACGGCTGCGCCCCCGCTCAGTGTACGGGGAGTAGAGGGCGAGAACGGCTGCGCCCCCGCTCAGTGTACGGGGAGTAGAGGGTGAGAACGGCTGCGCCCGCGGACCCCCGCTCAGTGTACGGGGAGTAGAGGGTGAGAACGGCTGCGCCCCCGCTCAGTGTACTGGGAGTAGAGGGTGAGAACTGCTGCACCCCCCCTCCTGCTCAGTGTACGGGGAGTAGAGGGCGAGAACGGCTGCGCCCGCGGACCCCCGCTCAGTGTACGGGGAGTAGAGGGCGAGAACGGCTGCGCCCGCGGACTCCCGCTCAGTGTATGACTGTCCCATAAGGGTTACCGTGACGTGGTGGGTTGGCTTTTACATTATTTTGATCATAATTATGTCGAGTAACCTTTAATAAGATGTGTAGTAGAGGGGTTACAAGGACACTAAACTTCAGGAAGGCAAATTTCCAACGGTTGAGAGATGAACTTAGTGCAATAAACTGGGACGATATCCTGAGACCTAAAGCTACATAAAGCAAATGGGAGACATTTATTAGCATCCTGAAAAGGACCTGTGCACAATATATACCCTATGGGAATAAACAGGCTAGAAATAGGAGGAAACCACTATGGCTAAATAGAGCTGTAAGGGGCGCAATAAGTGACAAAAAAAAGCATTTATAGAACTAAAGCAAGTAGGTAGTGATGAGGCATTAAATAAATATAGAAAATTACATAAATTATGTAAAAAACAAATCAAGGCAGCAAAGAATGAGACAGAGAGAATCATTGCCAGAGAAAGTAAAAATAACCCCAAAATATTCTTTAACTACATAAATAGTAAAAAACTAAAAAATGATAGTGTTGGCCCCCTTAAGAATAGTCTGGGTGAAATGGTGGATGAGGAAAAAGCCAATATGCTAAAGGATTTTTTTTCAACCGTATTTACACAAAAAAATCGCATGACAGAAAACATGATCAGTGAGAACAAAAATTCTCCATTAAATGTCACTTGCTTCACCCAGCGGGAAGTACAGTGGCGTCTAAAAATCACTAAAGGTGACAAATCCCCGGGCCCGGGTGGGATACACCCGCGAGTACTGCAGGAATTAAGTAACGTCATAGATAGACCATTATTTTTAATCTTTAAAGATTCCATAATAACAGGGTCTGTACCACAGGACTGGCGTATAGCAAATGTGGTGCCAATATTCAAAAAGGGGACAAAAACTGAACCTGGAAATTCTAGGCCGGTAAGCTTAACCTCTACTGTGGGTAAAATCCTGGAGGGTTTCCTAAGAGATGCTATACTAGAGTATCTGAAGAAGAATAACCTCATGACCCAATATCAACATGGGTTTACGAGGGACCGTTCCTGTCAGACTAATCTGATCAGCTTTTATGAGGAGGCAAGTTCTGGACTGGACCAAGGAAATGCAGCGGATGTTGTGTATATGGACTTTTCAAAAGCTTTTGATACGGTTCCACACAAAAGGTTGATACATAAAATGAGAACAATGGGGATAGGGGAAAATATATGTATGTGGGTTAAGAATTGGCTCAGTGATAGGAAACAAAGGGTGGTTATTAATGGAACACACTCAGACTGGGTCACAGTTAACAGTGGGGTACCACAGGGGTCAGTATTGGGGTACCACAGGGGTCAGTATTGGGCCCCCTTCTTTTTAACATATTTATTAATGACCTTGTAGGGGGCATACAGAGTAGTATTTCAATATTTGCAGATGACACTAAACTCTGCAGGGTAATCAATACAGAGGAGGACAATTTTATATTACAGGAGGATCTATGTAAACTAGAAGCTTGGGCTGATAAATGGCAAATGAGCTTTAATGGGGATAAATATAAGGTAATGAACTTGGGCAGAGGAAATAAAATGTATAACTATATGCTTAATTGTAAAACACTGGGCAAAACTGTAACTGAAAAAGACCTGGGTGTATTGGTGGATGACAAGCTCACGCTTAGTGGCCAGTGTCAGGCAGCTGCTGCAAAGGCAAATAAAATAATGGGATGCATTAAAAGAGGCGTAGATGCTCATGAGGAGAAGATAATTTTACCTCTATACAAGTCACCAGTGCGACCACACTTAGAATACTGTGTACAGTTCTGGTCTCCGGTGTATAAGAAAGACATAGCTGAACTAGAGCGGGTGCAGAGAAGAGCGACCAAGGTTATTAGAGGACTGGGGGGGTCTGCAATATCAAGACAGGTTATTAGAGGACTGGGGGGGGTCTGCAATACCAAGACAGGTTATTAGAGGACTGGGGGGGGTCTGCAATTCCAAGACAGGTTATTAGAGGACTGGGGGGGGTCTGCAATACCAAGACAGGTTATTAGAGGACTGGGGGGGGTCTGCAATACCAAGACAGGTTATTAGAGGACTGGGGGGGGTCTGCAATACCAAGACAGGTTATTAGAGGACTGGGGGGGGGGTCTGCAATACCAAGACAGGTTATTAGAGGACTGGGGGGGGGGGTCTGCAATACCAAGACAGGTTATTAGAGGACTGGGGGGGGGGGTCTGCAATACCAAGACAGGTTATTAGAGGACTGGGGGGGGGGTCTGCAATACCAAGACAGGTTATTAGAGGACTGGGGGGGGGGTCTGCAATACCAAGACAGGTTATTAGAGGACTGGGGGGGGGGTCTGCAATACCAAGACAGGTTATTAGAGGACTGGGGGGGGTCTGCAATACCAAGACAGGTTATTAGAGGACTGGGGGGGGTCTGCAATACCAAGACAGGTTATTAGAGGACTGGGGGGGGTCTGCAATACCAAGACAGGTTATTAGAGGACTGGGGGGGGTCTGCAATACCAAGACAGGTTATTAGAGGACTGGGGGGGGTCTGCAATACCAAGACAGGTTATTACACTTGGGGTTATTTACTGTGGAAAAATGAAGGCTTAGGGGGGATCTTATTACTATGTACAAGTATATGAGGGGACAGTACAAAGACCTTTCTACTGATCTTATTACTCTGAGGTCTGAGACGGGGACAAGGGGGCATCTTCTACGCCTGGAGGAAAGAAGGTTTAATCATAATCACAGACGCGGATTCTTTACTGTAAGAGCAGTGAGACTGTGGAGCTCTCTGCCGCATGATGTGTAATGAGGGATTCACTACTAACATTTAAGAAGGGCCTGGATGCCTTTCTTGAAAAGTATAATATTACAGGTTATAAATACTAGATTCCTTGATAGGGCGTTGATCCAGGGATCTAGTCTGATTGTTGTATGGAGTCGGGAAGGAATTTTTTTCCCCAATGTGGAGCTTAGTGTTTGCCACATGGTTTTTTTTTTTTTGCCTTCCTCTGGATCAACATGTTCGGCTATGGGGTGAACTAGAAGGACTTAGTTTTTAAGGTTGAAGGAAGACTATGTAACTAAATACCCTTTTATAATTATTTTTGCACTGTGTGATTTCTCCATTTACTTCCAGTTATTTGGGTATTTTGCTTTTGTCTTTGGTTTTTCTTAGTCTAGTGGCCTTGTGTGAACATGCATTTACATTTTGCATGCAAATCAATTTACGTTTCAGTTCAGACTCCCAGGTTTTTTCAGTGTACAGGGAGCAGAGGGCGAGAACAGCTGCTCCCGCGGACCCCCGCTCATTGTACGGGGAGTAGAGGGCGAGAACGGCTGCTCCCGTGGACCCCCGCTCAGTGTACTGGAGGGGGGGGGGGAGACAGCCCCTGACAAGAGAAGGCCCCGGTGGGCATGTGATGGCAGAAGCCCCAAATTGAGTCTCATGTACGGGCCGCGTAGTGGGGTCCGCTCCGCTCTGCAGGTGATGTCTAATATATGATCACATGGCCGCGGCCCCCTGGATTGTGCGGTGACCCCGGAGTCCCTGCTGCTGCGCGACAGTAATGATGAAATAATAATTTCCCCATCTGCCGTTCTTGAACATTAAGAATCGTTTCCTGATAATAATCGTCAGTGAGCGGCTCCAACAGGCTGCAGAGGGCGCCGTCGGGGAGTAGAGGGCGAGAACGGCTGCGCCCCCGCTCAGTGTACGGGGAGTAGAGGGCGAGAACGGCTGTGCCCCCGCTCAGTGTACGGGGAGTAGAGGGCGAGAACGGCTGCGCCCGCGGACCCCCGCTCAGTGTATGGAGAGTAGAGGGCGAGAACGGCTGCACCCCCCCGCTCAGTGTACGGGGAGTAGAGGGCGAGAACGGCTGCGCCCCCGCTCAGTGTACGGGGAGTAGAGGGCGAGAACGGCTGCGCCCCCGCTCAGTGTACGGGGAGTAGAGGGCGAGAACGGCTGTGCCCCCGCTCAGTGTACGGGGAGTAGAGGGCGAGAACGGCTGCGCCCGCGGACCCCCGCTCAGTGTACGGAGAGTAGAGGGCGAGAACGGCTGCGCCCCCGCTCAGTGTATGGGGAGTAGAGGGCGAGAACGGCTGCACCCCCCCGCTCAGTGTACAGGGAGTAGAGGGCGAGAACGGCTGCGCCCGCGGACCCCCGCTCAGTGTACGGAGAGTAGAGGGCGAGAACGGCTGCGCCCCCGCTCAGTGTATGGGGAGTAGAGGGCGAGAACGGCTGCGCCCGCGGACCCCCGCTCAGTGTACGGGGAGTAGAGGGCGAGAACGGCTGCGTCCCCGCTCAGTGTACGGGGAGTAGAGGGCGAGAACGGCTGCGCCCCCGCTCAGTGTACGGGGAGTAGAGGGCGAGAACGGCTGCGCCCCCGCTCAGTGTACGGGGAGTAGAGGGCGAGAACGGCTGCGCCCCCGCTCAGTGTACGGGGAGTAGAGGGCGAGAACGGCTGCGCCCCCGCTCAGTGTACGGGGAGTAGAGGGCGAGAACGGCTGCGCCCGCGGACCCCCGCTCAGTGTACGGGGAGTAGAGGGCGAGAACGGCTGCGCCCCCGCTCAGTGTACTGGGAGTAGAGGGTGAGAACGGCTGCACACCCCCCCCCCCCCCCCCGCTCAGTGTACGGGGAGTAGAGGGCGAGAACGGCTGCGCCCCCGCTCAGTGTACTGGGAGTAGAGGGTGAGAACGGCTGCACCCCCCCCCCCCCCCCCCCGCTCAGTGTACGGGGAGTAGAGGGCGAGAACGGCTGCGCCCGCGGACCCCCGCTCAGTGTACGGGGAGTAGAGGGCGAGAACGGCTGCGCCCGCGGACCCCCGCTCAGTGTATGACTGTCCCATAAGGGTTACCGTGACGTGGTGGGATGGCTTTTACATTATTTTGATCATAATTATGTCGAGTAACCTTTAATAAGATGTGTAGTAGAGGGGTTACAAGGACACTAAACTTCAGGAAGGCAAATTTCCAACGGTTGAGAGATGAACTTAGTGCAATAAACTGGGACGATATCCTGAGACCTAAAGCTACATAAAGCAAATGGGAGACATTTATTAGCATCCTGAAAAGGACCTGTGCACAATATATACCCTATGGGAATAAACAGGCTAGAAATAGGAGGAAACCACTATGGCTAAATAGAGCTGTAAGGGGCGCAATAAGTGACAAAAAAAAGCATTTATAGAACTAAAGCAAGTAGGTAGTGATGAGGCATTAAATAAATATAGAAAATTACATAAATTATGTAAAAAACAAATCAAGGCAGCAAAGAATGAGACAGAGAGAATCATTGCCAGAGAAAGTAAAAATAACCCCAAAATATTCTTTAACTACATAAATAGTAAAAAACTAAAAAATGATAGTGTTGGCCCCCTTAAGAATAGTCTGGGTGAAATGGTGGATGAGGAAAAAGCCAATATGCTAAAGGATTTTTTTTCAACCGTATTTACACAAAAAAATCGCATGACAGAAAACATGATCAGTGAGAACAAAAATTCTCCATTAAATGTCACTTGCTTCACCCAGCGGGAAGTACAGCGGCGTCTAAAAATCACTAAAGGTGACAAATCCCCGGGCCCGGATGGGATACACCCGCGAGTACTGCAGGAATTAAGTAACGTCATAGATAGACCATTATTTTTAATCTTTAAAGATTCCATAATAACAGGGTCTGTACCACAGGACTGGCGTATAGCAAATGTGGTGCCAATATTCAAAAAGGGGACAAAAACTGAACCTGGAAATTCTAGGCCGGTAAGCTTAACCTCTACTGTGGGTAAAATCCTGGAGGGTTTCCTAAGAGATGCTATACTAGAGTATCTGAAGAAGAATAACCTCATGACCCAATATCAACATGGGTTTACGAGGGACCGTTCCTGTCAGACTAATCTGATCAGCTTTTATGAGGAGGCAAGTTCTGGACTGGACCAAGGAAATGCAGCGGATGTTGTGTATATGGACTTTTCAAAAGCTTTTGATACGGTTCCACACAAAAGGTTGATACATAAAATGAGAACAATGGGGATAGGGGAAAATATATGTATGTGGGTTAAGAATTGGCTCAGTGATAGGAAACAAAGGGTGGTTATTAATGGAACACACTCAGACTGGGTCACAGTTAACAGTGGGGTACCACAGGGGTCAGTATTGGGGTACCACAGGGGTCAGTATTGGGCCCCCTTCTTTTTAACATATTTATTAATGACCTTGTAGGGGGCATACAGAGTAGTATTTCAATATTTGCAGATGACACTAAACTCTGCAGGGTAATCAATACAGAGGAGGACAATTTTATATTACAGGAGGATCTATGTAAACTAGAAGCTTGGGCTGATAAATGGCAAATGAGCTTTAATGGGGATAAATATAAGGTAATGAACTTGGGCAGAGGAAATAAAATGTATAACTATATGCTTAATTGTAAAACACTGGGCAAAACTGTAACTGAAAAAGACCTGGGTGTATTGGTGGATGACAAGCTCACGCTTAGTGGCCAGTGTCAGGCAGCTGCTGCAAAGGCAAATAAAATAATGGGATGCATTAAAAGAGGCGTAGATGCTCATGAGGAGAAGATAATTTTACCTCTATACAAGTCACTAGTGCGACCACACTTAGAATACTGTGTACAGTTCTGGTCTCCGGTGTGTAAGAAAGACATAGCTGAACTAGAGCGGGTGCAGAGAAGAGCCACCAAGGTTATTAGAGGACTGGGGGCGTCTGCAATACCAAGACAGGTTATTAGAGGACTGGGGGGGTCTGCAATACCAAGACAGGTTATTAGAGGACTGGGGGGGGTCTGCAATACCAAGACAGGTTATTAGAGGACTGGGGGGGGTCTGCAATACCAAGACAGGTTATTAGAGGACTGGGGGGGGTCTGCAATACCAAGACAGGTTATTAGAGGACTGGGGGGGGTCTGCAATACCAAGACAGGTTATTAGAGGACTGGGGGGGGTCTGCAATACCAAGACAGGTTATTAGAGGACTGGGGGGGGTCTGCAATACCAAGACAGGTTATTAGAGGACTGGGGGGGGTCTGCAATACCAAGACAGGTTATTAGAGGACTGGGGGGGTCTGCAATACCAAGACAGGTTATTAGAGGACTGGGGGGGTCTGCAATACCAAGACAGGTTATTAGAGGACTGGGGGGGGTCTGCAATACCAAGACAGGTTATTAGAGGACTGGGGGAATCTGCAATACCAAGACAGGTTATTAGAGGACTGGGGGAATCTGCAATACCAAGACAGGTTATTAGAGGACTGGGGGAATCTGCAATACCAAGACAGGTTATTACACTTGGGGTTATTTACTGTGGAAAAATGAAGGCTTAGGGGGGATCTTATTACTATGTACAAGTATATGAGGGGACGGTACAAAGACCTTTCTACTGATCTTATTACTCTGAGGTCTGAGACGGGGACAAGGGGGCATCTTCTACGCCTGGAGGAAAGAAGGTTTAATCATAATCACAGACGCGGATTCTTTACTGTAAGAGCAGTGAGACTATGGAGCTCTCTGCCACATGATGTGTAATGAGGGATTCACTACTAACATTTAAGAAGGGCCTGGATGCCTTTCTTGAAAAGTATAATATTACAGGTTATAAATACTAGATTCCTTGATAGGGCGTTGATCCAGGGATCTAGTCTGATTGTTGTATGGAGTCGGGAAGGAATTTTTTTCCCCAATGTGGAGCTTAGTGTTTGCCACATGGTTTTTTTTTTTGCCTTCCTCTGGATCAACATGTTCGGCTATGGGGTGAACTAGAAGGACTTAGTTTTTAAGGTTGAAGGAAGACTATGTAACTAAATACCCTTTTATAATTATTTTTGCACTGTGTGATTTCTCCATTTACTTCCAGTTATTTGGGTATTTTGCTTTTGTCTTTGGTTTTTCTTAGTCTAGTGGCCTTGTGTGAACATGCATTTACATTTTGCATGCAAATCAATTTACGTTTCAGTTCAGACTCCCAGGTTTTTTCAGTGTACAGGGAGCAGAGGGCGAGAACAGCTGCTCCCGCGGACCCCCGCTCATTGTACGGGGAGTAGAGGGCGAGAACGGCTGCTCCCGTGGACCCCCGCTCAGTGTACTGGAGGGGGGGGGGGGAGACAGCCCCTGACAAGAGAAGGCCCCGGTGGGCATGTGATGGCAGAAGCCCCAAATTGAGTCTCATGTACGGGCCGCGTAGTGGGGTCCGCTCCGCTCTGCAGGTGATGTCTAATATATGATCACATGGCCGCGGCCCCCTGGATTGTGCGGTGACCCCGGAGTCCCTGCTGCTGCGCGACAGTAATGATGAAATAATAATTTCCCCATCTGCCGTTCTTGAACATTAAGAATCGTTTCCTGATAATAATCGTCAGAGCGGCTCCAACAGGCTGCAGAGGGCGCCGTCGTGGAGGTCCGGGCACAGGAGCGCCACCATGAGCCGGAGCACACACCAGCCGCCCCGCTGTGGGGTTCGCACCCCACGCCTCAGGAGGTCCCCTGAAACATGTCAGCTGTGGTGTGTCTCCTGAGAGTCGGGCAGCGTCTCTGCGCTCCTGTGCCCGGACCTCCACGCCGGCGCCCTCTGCAGCCTGTTGGAGCCGCTCACTGCCAATTATTATCAGGAAACGATTCTTAATGTTCATGAACGGCAGACGGGCAAAGGTTATAATGACTTAAAGGGACGACTGCGTCTGAAGGTGTGAGGCACGGAATTTCATCAGGGCAGCTGAGGCCACGGCGGCGGTGCTTTACCACTATGGCGCACATTTATCAAGCAGATTACAACTGCGTCTCTGCGAACTGCACCTGAGTCGCCAATCGTAAAGAGCAGCAAATATGGCTGCTAAATGCAAAAAGTAAAAGCAGCGAGGGGCTGCTGCTCGTCCCGGCGGCGGCTGCTGCTCGTCCCGGACCCCTATCCCACGAGTCTCAGGCCGTCACCGCTCTCGGCAGTTGTAGATCTGCATTCCTGGTAACAGACGGTAACTTCCCTGGGTTTTGCGTCCTCCTCGCTGCGTTTTGGCTGCTCTGATCTTCTGGTGGATTTTTTAGCGACTTGCTCTATATGAATTAAACATCAGACATCAATGACACAGATTTAGTAATGTGAATGGGCCTCGAATTCAGCAGAAACAGCCGCTGTTATGTTAGACCAATTTACTATGTGTAAACCGCGGTCTCCAAATGGGATTTAACTTAAGATACAAATGCATCTCACTATATTAGAATATCATCGAAAAGTGAATTTATTTCAGGTCTTCAATACAAAAAGTGACACTCCTATATTATATAGAGTCATTACACACAGAGCGATCTATTATATAGACTCATTACACGCAGAGGGATCTATTATATAGACTCATTACACGCAGAGGGATCTATTATATAGACTCATTACACGCAGAGGGATCTATTATATAGAGTCATTACACACAGAGGGATCTATTATATAGAGTCATTACACACAGAGGGATCTATTATATAGAGTCATTACACACAGAGGGATCTATTATATAGACTCATTACACGCAGAGGGATCTATTATATAGAGTCATTACACACAGAGGGATCTATTATATAGAGTCATTACACGCAGAGGGATCTATTGTATAGACTCATTACACGCAGAGGGATCTATTGTATAGACTCATTACACGCAGAGGGATCTGTTGTATAGAGTCATTACACGCAGAGGGATCTATTTCACGTGTTTATTTCTGTTAATGTTGATGATTATGGCTTACAGCCAATGAAAACACAACAGTCATTATCTCAGTAAATTAGAATACTTTAACAACAGCTTGTCGTCCTACTGAAATGTCTGTTCAGTAAATGCCTCAATACTTGGTCGGGGCTCCTTTTGCATCAATTACTGCATCAATGTGGCATGGAGGGATCAGCCTGTGGCATGGAGGGATCAGCCTGTGGCACTGCTGAGGTGTTATGGAAGCCCAGGTGCCTTTGATAGCAGCCTTCAGCTCGTCTGCATTGTTGGCTCTGGGGTCTCTCATCTTCCTCTTGACAATACCCCATAGATTCTCTATAATAGATCCTCTATGGGGTTAAGGTCAGGCGAGTTTGCTGCCAATCAAGCACAGTGATACTGTTGTGTGTAAACCAGGTATTTGTACTTTTAGCCGTGTGGACAGGGGCCAAGTCCTGCTGGAGAAGGACATTTCCATCTCCATAAAGCTTGTTGGCAGAGGGAAGCATGAAGAGCTGTAAAATGTCCTTGTAGACGGCGGCGCTGACTTTGGTCTTGATAAAACACCGTGGACCTCCACCAGCAGAAGACATGGCCCCCAAACCATCACTGATTGTGGAGACTTCACACCAGACCTCCAGCAGCTTGGATTGTGGCCTCTCCTCTTTCTCCAGACTCTGGGACCTTGTGGAGTGTGTCAGTGACTGCCTTCTGGACATCTGTCAAGTCAGCAGTTTTCCTCATGATTGTGGAGCCTACTGAAACAGACTAAGGGGACTTTTAAACGTGTAGGAAGCCTTTGCATGTGTTTTTTTTGTTAATCTAATTTACTGAGATAATGACGTTTGTGTTTTCATTGGCTGTAAGCCATAATCATCAACATTAACAGAAATAAACACATGAAATAGATCCCTCTGTGTGTAATGACTCTATATAATAGATCCCTCTGCGTGTAATGACTCTATATAATAGATCCCTCTGTGTGTAATGACTCTATATAATATAGGAGTTTCACTTTTTGTATTGAAGACCTGAAATAAATTCACTTTTTTATGATATTCTAATTTAGTGAGATGCACCTGTACATTAATGTGAAAACAAAAAAATGGTGTAAAGCGCAGAGATGCTGAGGAGCCGGATCATCAGCGCTATTGTCAGAATTGTAGCCTAAATTGCTTTTAAGTCATAATTTTTGCACACCTCGTAGTTGAGACTTTTGGTGTTTTTTCACTCTCCACCAAAATTTACAGGATGGGGGTGAGGCCACTCCAACTCTGGCATCACCCCAGAAATCTCACCCCAGTCCGCGTGCACCACTCATTAGACGCGCCACTTAAAGGGGTTGTCCACTATTTTGACATTGATGCCCTATCCTTAGTGGGAACTGGGCCGACTTCTCAGTTGGCTACAGGTTCTACTCTAGGGATGGGCTGCACCTCAATGGGGAGGGTGCAGCTGTGCTGGGGGAGAAAATGGCTAGAAGGTTGGAGGAGTGTTTAAACTAGGGATTGGTGGGGGGGGGTGGTATTCATTTTATAGGTGGGGAATAGAGGTACAGAGCGATACATAAAATGCATGTACACTAATGCCAGAAGCCTCACCAACAAAATGGAGGAATTAGAATTAATTTTGTTGGAAAATAATTCTGACATGGTAGGGATATCTGAGACGTGGCTGGACGAGAGCCATGACAGGGCAGTTAATTTACAGGGCTATAGTCTGTTCAGGAATGACTGTAGAAACGTCCTGTGGCGGGGGCGGCCCTGGCCCTGGCTCGTCCTGTGGCGGG